>NW_026706817.1:7422500-9822500 GCF_024137745.1 Phymastichus coffea
TTTAACAAAAGAATCATGTCCATATCTTTATGAGTCTCCGAATAATCGAATTAATAAAAAAAAGTCTAATATTTTTTCAACAGTTGATAAGTCGGCCCCTTATCAATATTTTGATCTAAAACTCTGCACAGATGATGACCTCTGTATAGGTAACAAGTCTACCAACTTTGAACAAAATTGGTGATTTGATGTTTCAAACTGTTTGAAATAGCGAAGAATTGCCCTAATGACAAAATGGTTTAATAGTAATAATTTTTTTTTTCTTAAGGCATATTCGACGGATAATATTTTATTCTTTAATCAAGCCAACATTGAATAAAAAAGGTGAAAAAGATATGGATACAATATCAGTATCATCCTCATTGCAAATTGCAGGTAGAGTATTAAAAATATATAAATTATATATTTTATTAAAAATATATAAATATATAAATTGTAACGGGGTGAATACCATTTAATTAATTTATTCGCGCGATCGTACTGAAAGGCGCGCGTAATTACCTACGTCAGACACGAAAATCGGAGAGCAGGAGGGAACGGCTGTCAGTCAACCAACTATCTACAAATACGAAAAGAACACTTCGAAAGTACTGTTAATATCACATACGAGGACTTTTATTATCTCTCAATATTACATCAAATTCGGCCCGCGTGTTTATGTTTACATGCCGCGCGCACGACAACAACATGCAGTGTCGGATCGCTCGCCGCTCTTTGTTTGCCGAGACGTTACATACACGCTTTTTGTCTAATCGAGTGATTAGTCGTATGGCAATGATATCGCGACCGCGAAATTAAGCTGGCCAGCTTACCTTTTATTTCAGCTCTCGCACGGATTGCAAGAGAGAAGAGGGGACCTCGTACAGCACGCTATGTCTTTGTGCACTCTCGTTTGTCGTTTGCGATGCCTCTCGCACGCAGTTTCGCCCTCGATGGCGAAACTCACCGCTCACGCACCCACTTGCACACACTCAAGTCCGTCGAACTATCTCGACTTGATTCCGCGTGGTTGATCTGCCTCCACGCTCCCAGGAAAACTCGGAACAACGTCAGAAGGTTATGCGGCACGGCTCTGTAATTGGTAGCTAATCCTGATCCTTTTGACTAAGCGTGATGATGGCTAATCCTTCGCTCGCGGCTCTCTGTATCGGTAGTTAGTCCTGCACTCTCAATCAGCTCGTCACGGCACTCGGGAAAGCTCGGGAACTATCAACTATCCCACCTTGCTCAGCTCAGCGACCGGATGCTAATCTTCGACTCCTCTCGGCGATATCGATAGCTGATCCTCGACTGCTTCATTTTCATACGCGCGCGTTCCGTCCCGTCGCGTGCCGAATTACCTCGTCACACATTTTCCCTAACCGGTAGGTGCTGCCCTCGCGGGCAGCCGCACGATTGGGCCGTTAGCGCTAATAAGACGTTTACCGTCAAAAAATATTTTATTAAAAATATATAAATATATAAATTATATATAATATATTAAAAGTATATAAATTGCAGTATTAAATTGCAGGTAGAGCCGGACGTTATGGAACTCAATGGGAAAAAGTAAACTTGCATTTTACCTCATTTTTACAAAGAAAACAATTCTATATGCGTAGATAATACTTTTTGAAATTTTTAAAATAGGGTTACGTGACTACTTTCAAATCAGAAGATTTACCCACTTTAAGATATTTGTTGAATCAAACACCAGAAATCATATCTCAAGCTGGATTACATCCTACTGCTGATCAAATAGAATTATATGCTTACCATTTACCGAAAGCACCTTTGTCAAATTTAATGGTAACAAATATCGAAGGTAGATTTTAATGGATAAATATACACAACTTATGTTATTTTTAGGATATTTTCGTGTCATTATGTACAGTGGATGATTCTATGTATTTTATGTGCAATGTTGATGATTTTAAATTTCTTGCTGACATGATTGAACATGTTCCTCTTTCTTTGAGAAGTCGCTATGTATTTTGTTGTGCTCCAATTAACAGAAAATTGCCTTTTGTTTGTACTATGTTCTTAAAATTTGCAAGACAGTATATAAAAAATGAACCAATAACATTCAATTGGCTTTGTCTGCATGTCGGGTGGCCGATGAAATTACCTAGAACTCTCATTGATCTTGTACATTTGGAAGCTGTATTTGATGTATTGGATCTTTACTTGTGGTTAAGGTATGACACAAAGAAAAATTGAAGTAAAAGTTTTAATATTACGAATAACCTCAATAATTTGTACAACTTTTAGTTATCGCTTTACAGAATTATTTCCTGAAGCAAACATTGTAAAAGATATGCAAAAGGAGCTTGATGCGATAATACAAGAAAGCATATATCAACTTACTAAATTACTGAAAAATTCAGAGTCAAGTTTGTAACTTTCTTACCAAAAGGTTTTCAATATTATATTTTTTATTTTCCTCGTTTCTTCAAATAATTTTTTCTACTAAGGTATGACAAGTGCTGCATTTGCTGCCATTGATGAAGAAAATTTCGAACTGAATAGACAAAAAAATAATTATTTACAAGGTATATTATTTCTGCATAAGATATTTATTAGTATCATAATTCTTTTTTTGCTTTACTCTGAAAATTTTGATCTTTAAATTTTAGAAACATCCGTTGATACTGGTGATTTGATGGGATCGCATAAAGGAAAATTAACTGAAAGATTATTAGCCCAAGGCCTTTTAACTCCAAGTATGTTACAAGAATTGCAGCGCGAATGGTTAAAGGTAGGAAATAGGATCACGAAATGTAAAATTTGAAATAATTGAACTGTATTTTTACAGAAATTTCAGAAAAGTGAAGATTGCGATCGCACAACGAGAAGGAAGTTTACAAGAAAACCTAAATAAATGAATATAGTTCTAATTGTAAAAAGTGAAGGGTGAAAATAAGTTAATTGATATGTGATCAAATAACATTTAAAATAGTTGATATGTTATGGAATTAAATTTACTTTACATGTATTATAATCATATTTATAAAAAAACTTGTAGAATATGGTGCGGCATAATCTATTTTTTTCCAGCATTTATGAAAAACAAGACCTCTACGTATTTGACTGGAATAAAATAGATCAGTATGCAACAATAGTTAAAGTTTAATATGATTATAGGCCAATTCCATTCTAATTCATGCGATCCGTTACAATTGGTTTAGATTTTCAACTTATTGTGTAAATGTATTGTAAAGTATATTTAATGATAAGTGTCTCAAAGTTTTACTCAAATATTTTTCTACAGTCCATCAATACACACAAAGCAATTTTCTATTGGGAGTACAAATAGAAAATCGCCGTTTTTTCTAATAATTTGAGGTTTTATTGTAAAAAACTCGTTACAATCTCATTCTTCAAAATAATTTCCATCCTTAGTCACAACTTTTTCCCATCTTTCTGGCAGCTTCTGAATTCCTCTTCGAAAAAACTGTTCGTCTTTTGACGCGATCCACGAATCGATCCAATTTTTGGTTTCTTCGTAAGAACGAAAGTGCTGTTCGGCCAGGTCATGCGTCATTAATCGGAACAAGTAGAAATCAGAAGGGGCGATGTCAGGAGAGTACGGCGGGTGCGATAGGATGTCCCATTTCAAAGTTTGCAGGTATGTTTTCACGACCTTGGAAACATGTGGCCGAGCGTTGTCATGCAGAAATATGACCTTGTCGTGCCTTTCCGCGTACTTTGGGTGTTTTTCCTTCAACGCTCGACTCAAACGAATCAATTGCGTCCGATAGAGGGCTCCTGTGATGGTTTTGCGTGGTTGCAGGAGTTCATAGTAAATTACGCCAAGCTGGTCCCACCAAATACACAGCATCAGCTTCGAGCCATGAATGTTTGGTTTCGCTGTCGAAGTTGATGCATGGCCGGGAAGACCCCACGATTTTCTCCGCTTTAGGTTGTCATAGTGTATCCACTTTTCATCGCCGGTCACAATGCGATGCAAAAAACCCTTCCTTTTTTGCCGTTGGAGGAGTTGTTCGCACGTGACAAGACGCCGTTCGATGTCCCTCGGCTTCAGCTCGTACGGCACCCAACATCCCACTTTCTGGATCATTCCTAAGTATTTCAAGCGATGGAAAACGGCTTGCTGAGTTACGCCCAATAAATCCGCAAGTTCCTGTTGCGTTCTGCAAGAATCTTCATCCAGCAAAGCCTCCAATTTCGCATCCTCGAACTTTTTTACGGGTCCGGGACGATCCTTGTCATCTACGTCATACTCGCCATTTCTAAACTTTTGGAACCATTCCCGACACGTTCTTTCACTAATACAGTTGTTACCATAAGTTTCTACAATCATTCGACGCGCCTCAGCTGCATTTTTTCCCGAATGAAATGCCAAAAGCAACACTTCCCGCAAATGTCTCCTGTTCGGCTCGAATTTTGCCATTTTTGCGCACGAACAAAACAAAGCACAGTAAAAATAGACAAGGGAGGTGATGAAGAGTTGTTGACAAATGCCTCAGCTGGCTATGTAACGTTCCTGTTAACAATTTTTTACCGACGTGCAATACTGACGCCACCTATGGGAAAACGGCGGTTTTCTATTTGTACTCCCAATATATGAAAGTATTAAATATTGTTATGCATACATAAAATACTCAATCAATATTTAAGCGATATTTTTCGAATTTTGCTTTAATATTATATAATAGTTTAAAAAATATATTCTTTTTACATTTTTAAAACGTTTTCATCGCGATACTCTGATAATAACTAAAAGTTTTTTTACGTTTTTTCCCTTCATTATCTAGATCATCGATCAAAGTTTCTATGTTGTGATATAGTATCTGTGACGTCGTGGCAACGACACATCTCAGGTGCACCTGAGGCTTGGCGCAGTCTCAGGGTTCTGTTGTTGCTAGTCTGCGATTTCGCGCATAAACTAGCGGGTTCACTAATCGAAAATTAATAAAACCGAGGGGGACAGTGCCACTAAGCCTATACTTCTGCTCTTGGATTCCAATCAATAGTTGTAATCCGAGAGCGCGAAGTATCCTGGGTCCTATCAATAGTAGAACCCGATTTTCCTATTACAAATTGTACTTGGAGCCTATCAAAAGTTGTCTCCAAATACGGAAAAAGGAAGAATTTTTGAATTTCGAGTTATTTTGAAGAGAGAGGAGAGATAGATAAGTTACGAAAAAAATTATAAGTTTTATTTGCTTACTCTTTTTTATGGATTTTTGCCACTTTTAAACTTGCGAGTCCTAATTGTATTGGTCGATTTGATTTGTTCCACTTCTTGGCTGCTTGGCTGCTTGACTTTTTCTTGATTCACTTTGTAACGGGGATTTAGACCGCTACAATATATTAATTAAACCGAGATCAAGTAGTGGCTGGCACAAATGCAGTTCTTCGCGGGACTGCGTTCTGCTACGCAAGACCGGCCCAGTAGTATAGACCGCCAATTGGCCCGCGTGGGTCACGCAGCTTAAATCGCGAAAGTTGAGGGAAGCGATAGAAAGGAAAGGTAACCCGAAAGAAAAGCCATGCAGTTTTAGTAGTATACAAATATATATAGTTTATGTACGTGTTAGTGTACAGGACGAGTGAGCGGCGTGATAGGCAAAGCGAGAGAGAGATCCAAGGAACGGTCGGTACTTACATTAAGGGGGTATCCTGCTTTGGAAAGCCTAAAAACCGTTTTTTTAGGGAATTTTTTTAAGATAGAAAAAAATAACCAACTACAGCGAGCTTTCAGGACTATTTTAGTATATAATAGAACATTATAAAAAAATTTTTTGAAGAAAAATATCAAAATGCAACCGATTATTAGACACATTTGTTGCGCAATCCGTAATCCGAGTCTTCTATTGACGGGAGTGGTAGAGCTCTTAATTTTGATCTGAAACAGAAAGCCAAAAAAAGATTTCATTTTCATACATGTATTTTCTATTTGAACCAAGAAAAATTTGAAGAAATTGTGAAATTTAAAATTTTTTCCGAATTTGAAGCAAAAAGTGCTTTTTACGAGAAAAAAAATCTCTTTATTGTGCTGAAAAAGTCTTTTAGAAATTTATTTCCAAAAACCTTTTTGGTTCATATAGAAGAGTAGATAAAACTGAAGCTAAAAAACTTCGGATCGTTGCGATAGCTTATTTATTTTTTTTTACAAACACGCCCGCCAGTTTAGAAAAAGTGGAAAAACGAAAACTCGAGAAAAAGCGTTTTGAAGTTTATGAACTGGAAAAATGTTAATTTTCGACTACTTACGGCAATAATTCGCTAATGAGCTATTCCTGCGCCATACAATAGACCTTCAGCTTCCTCATGGAACTCATTTTGTTGAAGTTGTTCAAGTCTACGGGCCGTACGAGTTTCCTTACTGGAAAGAGACGAACGTCGTCTTTCTCGTTCAATCTGTTGTATGTCGACATTATCCGCAAACATTTTACATTGCTGGCCAGTTTTCAAATTGAGTAATTGCATGGTATGCACAACTGCTGAATATCCTTCATTGAACATTCCTGCAGCCATATACGCAGCAATTTCTACAATTTTTTGACCAGAATTGAGATGTTTCGGAGTTATGCGTCAGACAGTGGAGTTGAACGATTCGTTCGAATTTTGCGTGTGTCCACCTAAGCATCACGTCATGAGATCGTCATTCGAAAGTTCTTCGTAGATTGGACGAATATGTTCCTCCACTTTTTCGTCAATCAATCGAGCAGAATGTTTGAAGGATGCAAGACGATTCGTAGCTTCGGCTTTGCGCCATTCACACCAGCTGTCAGTGCCTGTCGGACAATTCTCGTGACAAGGAGATTCATCAGTTGAACAATAATGATCCAGCGTTGCCATTACAGCTTTTTTATATCATGGACAGAATGAATATTCCTTCGAATTGCTAAACCATAATATATTGTCAACTTTTTGATGAGATTCTCTGTTAGACGCTTTTTTCCTCCAAGCTTCTCTTCCTTCCTTTTATTTCGGAGTCGAGTACCCATGCGCTTTTGTACGTGTCCCACGCACTCATTTTTTGTCACAGGGTAATCATCACCATATGGATTCATTTTTACAATACCATTGAAAGTTTTCGAATCACCATCGCCGATGTAATTCGTATACTTTACTCCAAAATTTTCAACAGATCTCAAGAACATCTCCACGATTGAATCTACCTCCATCTTCTCTGCTGAACCATCGTGATTTGAAGAGCATGATTCTTTATGATCATTATCCCATTTTTCAAATTCTTCTTCGTCTAATATATTCTTTTGTAAAGCACATGAATGACAATATGCAATGAGCGTTGTAACACCAAACAATGAAGTAAAACCTCGTTTTTTCTAGGATCCATCGCCAGAAACTTTCAAACAGTCAGCAGATCTATCATGTTCTATATTTATTTCTTTCTCTTCTTTGACAGTTTTTTCACAAACGCTTTTGAACATTGATTTTGACGCTGTATATAAATGCTGCACAATTTGATCATACGTTGATTTTGCTAAACCTTGACATATAAGTCCACGAAACATATTAATACCTTCTCGTCCAACACCGAAAAGCCTCATAACAAAAACATTTCGTCTATTTATTTCGAATCAAGTGTTTATAAACGGTCCTGAATTTATTTCTCTATGACCACACATACACGATAATACAATTTTGAAACCTAAGCCTCGATGTCCGCTCTCTGAAAATTGTATATTTTGTTTGCAATATCTGCAAATTACGATATCAGAAATTGCAAAAAATACTGTGACAAACTCGATTATTCGATAACAGTGAGTTAGATGCACAATGATGTTCTCGGTGCTAGCGGTGGCTAATTTTCTCTCAGTACTACTTGTGTTGCACTCTGTATCGTCTGATTCTGTGAATTGTGAATTGATTACCATGGAATTTTCGTTTCCGTAGCTTTGCAGCACGATTAATACTCAATTTGTCACTTTTCGAATAACTAGACATGATTATATTGAAGCGCACTCGTCAATAGTCAGAGCAGAACTAAACGTTACGCCACAAACAGCTCTATAGGAAACAGGTACACCCAGATTATATACCGATGACACATACTAAGGTTCAAAAGACGCTTCTATGAAAGCAAAATATTATTTCGAACAGCTGCTGAACCTTTTCAGGTATATAGTTTCGAGTTTAGAGACGAGGGGAGGAGCGAGCGCGTTCCAGTCTGACCGAGGACTGGCACTTGCTCGATGCCCCGCTGCGTTTAGTGCTGTATCTTCGGAAATACTGTGAATCCGACTCTATAACTTCGGATATATGTTCTTATACATATAAAGAATAGATTTAAGCAATAAAAATCGATTTTTTGAACGTTCTAAAGCAGGATAGCCCCTTAATCGAAGCCTCTCAATTACGCCTTGGCAAGATTGCAGAATTCGCCTAACTGTACAGTCGCTTGTCACGCACAGTTGCACCTCACTAACTTGTCACAGTCAAAAGTCACTCTCTTGCCACGAGGCGATTCACGAAGAAAAGCTAATCCAAGTGCACACACGACCGAATGCCTCTGCACGGCTCGCGAGCTATCAGCTAATTGCCGTCCCTTCGTCACGCAGCGCGCGGCTCGTCATACATATCGCTATGCCTACACACGCACGCGGTCTCTCTGCCGGCGCACTCTCTTACCTTCTCCGCAGTCGTCGTCTACTGCTGCTAAGGTGAAACATAATTCAAACAATGTAACATTATAGATATATGATATTCTTAATATTATCGCCGCATAGAGAGAGAGACATAACGAGGGCGGTACCAACTCTAACCTCAGGTCTCTCTCGTAAAGAAAACTACAGGGAATAGTCAAGATAAGTAATTTATTATATTAAAAAAAGGAACAAGAGTTATCTTCCCTATCGCGCTTTCTCTGTGACATAGGGACCGTGCCAATGAAAGAAAACAAATTAAAGTGGCGTTAATGCCATAATTAGGAAAATAAAAAGGCACGGTAAAGCGTTACATTATAGGCGCAATGGCGCAAAATTTGAATTGCGCGCAGCCAAGAGGCGAAAGATCGTCGGTCTTCATTTTCCCTTTTCTCTCTTCTTGCTTCGGTGTCGGGGCATTGAGGCAGAAGACTTGAAGAGAGGTGGCCGTTTTGATGGTAGCTCAATGGTGACGGCACTTACCAAACTCGTCACCGTAGACGTATCGCGGCTCCAGCCCCTGCTCGAACTTCCAATGTTGGAAGAAGTTGGGGCAGTTTTCGGTCCTACTGACTGCCGTCAAGTTGCAGACATAGCAGGACCGAATAGCCCTCTTCTCCGGGGCTGGACCATCGTACTTGCCACATGGCCTTGTGGCATCTTGGTGCATGAGCGCTGAGTATTGAAGGATTAAACCCTTGTTTCCCCGGCAAAATCTGCCAGGCAGCCTTTGGGCCTGCCTTGCGATTTTGCAACGCTCTTTATGAGTGAGCAGGCGAGGATCCGGACGAGTTGGACCTGGCATATAGCTCGGGGACGGACCAGGGACAGCAGCGCTTACTGTCGCGGAAGAAGCCCATGCGTACTGTACATTTAGTCCAGCCAGTTGGCGTTGGAGCTCCAAAATTTCCTGCCGCTTTTGCTCCTGCTGTGCCAGAAGGCGTTTGTGCTCCTTGGATGGCCCCCTGGCATCCCTGGATGTCTTTGGTCTCATCCCAGTGTTCTGTAGCTTGGGCGAAAAAGGCCTGGGGCTCCATTTCATCCCGGACCTTCTGGACAAAGCCAGGGATGCGGCAGTTCGGACACGAGCGTTAGGATGCTCTGTGAACGCCATAATGGCAGCATATCCGACGTTCCTCTTCTTGCGCCCTGATACGCGCAGAACGACACGATCGCGTTGTTGCCTCAGCGTTGGCCCACCTTTCTTCGTGGGTTTGGGCCGGTGTCGGCTCTTCATCTGTGACGTCGGTCAGGCGCACTGAGGATCGACGCAGCTCAGAGTATAGTCGTTGCCTCTCGTCTTGGTTGTCTGGAGCGGGGAGAGCCCGTTGGGCATGCAGATGTCGCTCCTCTTCTTCTCTGCGCTTGGCAGCGTTACGCTCTGTCCAGCACCTAGCCTGCTCCTCTTCTTCTCGATGTTTGGCGGCGTATCGTTCTGCCCAGCGCAGAGCCAGCTCCTCGATCGAGAGTAATTCCGGCTTAACCTCTGACGGGAGCGGAGCCTACGCTCTAGCCATTTCAGAGGCGACCTCCCCGAATTGGGCCAGCAGGCTTCGGGGAATGGTCACCTGGACCAAGTCTGGCTCTTCACAGGCTTTCTTTACGGGTAACATTCTCTGTAAAGGATTCATCTAAATTAATAAGGGCTAACAAAGAAAAGAAATTGAAGCTGGTGAAGCGTAAGCGGAGGCAGGGCAGTAAGCAAACCAAGGGCAAAAGTGACTGTAGAAGGTCTTGAAGAGTATAGCGTAGGCTTAGTGTTGTTATGGTGTCGTGTAGTGTAAGCACGCTGTGATAGAGGGATGTTAAGCGTCAAGCTTGCCTCTAAGGCGTACCCACCGGGACGAGGTCATTGCCAATAGCGGTATGGCTTTCTTGGAGCCACGAGGTCAGCCTCTTTTTCGATGAGCAATGACTCTTGGATACCAGAGGAACTGGGCTTGGTCTCAACTGAGTCTTTGCATCATCATTCACATGCACAGAAGAAGCTATTACCGTTGATTCCACCATCTTTGGTAGAGCATCTGCGCGGGCGCTTTCATCAAATCTTCCTTGTACAGGACGTCATCCTCATCCTGTGTCGCGTCCGAAGGAAATTGCTCGGCATCGAAACAGTGCTTCATGTCACAGACAGCTACCTTTCCTATATCGACTCCATTCTCGTTCCGAAGCTGATAAAAATTCATGCCAAGGCGAGATGTTACAACAGATGGGCCAGCGAATATATTTAGGGCAGAGTTTAGCTGCTATGGTTTTAGCAGAGAAGGAGAGTACTTGGTCCTTCACCCAAACTTTATCGCCGATGTCGTAGTTGATATCGCGATGTTTCCGATTGTAGTACTTCTCTTGTCGCAGATGAGCAGCTTCACTCCTCTCGCGGGTATTAGCTCGTAATTCGTCAAGCTTTTGCATACGAGAGTACCATTCTTCATGGGCAGTAGTTTCTAGCTGCTGTAAAGCAGCGCGCGGTTCCTTGCGTCGAACGTTATTTGGTGGTTCTGGATTCCGTCCGTAATTTAAGAAGGCACAACTGGAGCGAGTTGTCTCGTGGATAGCAGTATTGTAGGCAAAGGCAAACTCGCCAATATGTTCGTCCTACTTATCATGTTTATCCGCAATAAATGCCGCGATCATAGTTTTGACGGTGCGGTTTACTCGCTCGGTCGGGTTCGATTTAGGGGAATAAGGAGCGCATCTGCCGTGAAAGACGCTATGTGCATCTAAGAAAGAGTCGACGAACGAGTTTTTAAAGGACGTGCTATTGTCTGATAGAAATCTATCAGGGATTCCAAAACGTAAAAAGATGGTATGATTAATCTCTCTCTTGATCGTTTTGGCATTGGCCTTGCGGATCGGAATACACTATCCATCTCGTGAAGATATCCATGAAGATGAGTAAGTGTTCGTTTCCTTAAGGCAATTCGGAAAGGGGCCCATCGTATCGCCACAGACGATCATGAATTAATAATACTGAAAAATAATAATAAATAATAAATTAATAATAAACTAATAATAATAAATTAATAATAATAAATTAATACAAAATTAATTAATAATATATAAAAATGCACTCACCAAGATAGGCAAGCACGGCGATGGTATATCTCTTGGACAAGCACAGGCATTCGGGTTTGCAGTAAGTATCAATATGTTGCACACACACACACACACGTAACGCGTGATCTTAAAACACGTGCACACATACGGATGAAGTCGCGGCGGGGGGACGCCGTAGTCAAGTCGCGTTTTGGTTGTGTGTACGTAATATACCCAATAAGAGATACCAAGAGCTATAAGCAACCGTGGCTCACTTACTAGAGGCTACGGTCTATCGAGCCGTAGAAAGCGAGATCGATTCTCCGTGGTGTCTGCTAATTTTTTTCACTAAATCTATGTATTATACGTAAATCAATTGCGTCAAATTAATTAAATGCAATTAATTACATAAATTTATTTTAATATTGAAAACGCATTTCACATTCGGTGGGCGGGCAGGGGGAAGAGATTCTTGCGCATGATTTAATAGTGCTGATCTGATAGCTCATACGCCTCAGATCACAGAGGGAGCGGCGGCGGGGGCGCCTGATCTCAGGAGGAGGGGGGGCGCCTGATCTAAGAGTGCTGCAGGAGGAGAGGGGGCGCCTGATCTAAAAGTGCTGATTTCATAGATCATATACTTTAGATCACTGATCTGAGGCCCCCCATAATCTGAGGCTCTCCTGATCTGTGTCCTGCCAAGTTTACCTACTCACGCGGAAGAGCGCTGGCATATAAAGAATGACCTGTGGCACTGGATCGCAGAATTGAAACGTGTAAAGATTGAGTTCCCAAGCGTACCTCGGTTTATACGTGCTCGAATTAGAACTAAGTTCGCTGGGTTTTTCGAGCTGTGACCGTCGCAGCGTGAGACCGTGGAAAAACTTGTACGGCATGTGGTACCCGAGAAATTATCTCCACGTACACATTTAATAGAGCACAAGATTGATGTGCAAGGCCCGTGCCCAGTAAAAACTCCCTTAACCCATTAACACCCAGGTGATCAGAATTTTTACTAACTTTTCAACGTGTTTATTTATTATGTTATCAGACCAAAAAAATAATACAATACCACTAATCAAATTTTTCAAAAATATCTAAAATTTTTCTGAAAAACTTTGAGTGTTCCTTGACTAATTTTTCGATTTTTTGGTTCTTAAAAATTTTTTCATATAGTCTATAGGTTTAGAGAAAAAATTTTTTCTTGAATTGTACATAAAATTTTTTTTCTATTTACCACTACAAATTCGCGAACAAACTCGGTACGTCCTTTTACTTGTGCATAGGCACATATGTTCTATACAATTTTTACATGAATGGTAAATAAAGCATATAATAAAAATATTGGTTTTCCCTTTTTTTAATACACTTGTTATGTCACGAAAATGTTCAAAATTTTCTGCTTCATCGCATGTAGAGTATGAATCAGATTATTCGGATAATGATTCCGACGAAAATATATTGATTCCAAGTGCAGACAATTTAGGTTCCGATGGTTCTGATTCCGATTGTGATTCAATATCTGATTCAGATTCTGAACATGAGTTCACAATACCAAATATAAATATAATTAATATACATTGTGACGGTAAACGTCTTATTAGTGTTATCACCTCAACCATGAGGCTGCCTGCGAGGGCAGCACCTACTGGTTGGGGAAAAATGGAATAAGGGAATTTGGTACGAGACGGAACGGAACGCGCGCGAATATAAATGAACCAGTCGAGAATAAGATATCCGTACATCCAGCCACTGTAAAAAGAGCCAGAGTTTTCCGCCAAAGTTTTCATGAGAAATACGAAGTGAGCCAGCCGATTTTCCAAGACGTTACGTAGAAGTGACACCTCCGAGCTCGAGAGAACTGCTTTCGTCGCTGTGGTAGCGAGTGAGTGTGAGTAAGCGTGGGTATAGAGTTTCGCCATCGAGGGCAAAACCGAGAGCGGACTGTTCCTGCGAAGGACTGATAACGAACTTGTCTCCTTTCCCCTTGCTAGTAGTGCAACCGATACGAAGGTAAGCTGGCCAGCTTTATATCGCGGCTTTGTTTTATTTTTCTCACGACTGCGCGGAACTAATCGTTAATCCCTCGTACTTTGTAAGAATCGGTAGCGTGCATGTGCTAACCCGGCGGACAAAGAGCTGCGATCGCTCCGACGCTGCATGTTGTCGACACGCGCGCGCTTTGTAAACATAAACACGCGGGCCAAGTATACTGTACAGAATAGGGAAATAAACTAACTCGCATGTGATACTGATTATAATTTCGCTGTTTTTATTTCTCACTAGTAGCACGTTGGTTGACTGACTCCCGTCCCTTCCTGCTCTCCTATTAATGAATTTGAACGTTTCGACAACACCGCGCGCTCTTCGATGCAATGGCACGAACAAATAATCGAAACAAAAAGACGGATCATTGACCCCGTTCCAACATATTACATAAAATATATTATACTAATTATATTAATCATATTAAGATATACGAGGGTGGTCCGACAAGTACTTAGCTTACAAAAGAAAAACGAAAATTTTGGAAAAGTGGCGTTTTATTTTTCAACATAGTCTCCTTTTAGTTCGATACACTTGGCCCAGCGATGCTCCAACTTCTTTAATCCGTCTGAAAAATACGTTTCCTCGAGGTCTGAAAAGTAGGCTTCCGTGGCAGCGATTACCTCCGCATTCGACTCAAATTTCTGTCCGGCGAGTGACTTTTTCAAATTTGGAAACAAAAAGAAGTCGCACGGGGCTAAATCTGGAGAATACGGTGGATGGGACAGCAGTTCGTAGCCTAATTCGACCAATTTGGCCATGGCGACGGCGGAGGTGTGAGCCGGTGCGTTGTCATAGTGGAAGAGCACTTTTTTCTTCGCCAAATGGGGCCGTTTTTTCTGCAATTCGACGTCGAATCGGCCCAATAATTCGGCATAGTAAAGCCCTGTGACCGTTTTGCCCCTCTCCAGGTAGTCGATGTAGATCACACCTTGTGAATCCCAGAAAACGGTGGCCATCACCTTTCCGGCCGACAGGACAGTCTTCGCCTTCTTCGGAGCACTTTCGCCGGGTAAAGTCCTCTGTTTCGACTGTTCCTTGGTCTCTGTTGTATACCAGTGTATCCACGTTTCGTCGACTGTCACGAAACGACGCAGAAACTCCTTCGGATTGTGCTTAAACAGCGTCAGACATTGCTCTGAAGTTGTCTCACGGTTGCGCTTATTGTCCGGAGTGAGCAAACGCGGTACCCATCGAGCCGACAGCTTTCTCATGCCCAAAATTTCATGCAGGACATGACCCACGCGGTCTTTTGAGATGCCTACGATCTAAGCTATCTCGCACACCTTCAATCGTCGATCTGCCAATACGAGATCGTGAATTTTTGTCACGTTATCCTCCGTGGTAGCCGTTTTCGGAGCACCTGGATATGGCTCTTCAAAAATCGACGTGCGACCACGTTGAAACTCGTTAAGCCAATATTTGACGGTCGCCATCGAAGGAGACGAGTCACCGTACACAGCATCCAAGCGCTTTTTGATTTCGCTGCGCAATTTCCCTTCCAAAAACAAGAATCGAATCACCGACCGATACTGCTCTTTTTCCATTTTTGAAAAATCAACGGACACACTTGCTTTCACACGCTCTCAAAAATAAACTACAACTCTGATCCGGCTGAAATTTTGACAGTAACCATCGAGAAGGTTGTGCTACGAGATAGTATATTTCTTTTGCGAGAGTGGCGCCATCGGGCGGTGAGGCTAAGTACTTATCGGACCACCCTCGTATTATACTTATAAAAAATATTTTCACTCGCAAAAATTACGTTTGAAATGCACTGGCACTAGAAGAGACGTTTCAGTCAAAGAAAAGAATATACTTGAAAAGAAAGCTCCACCAGGTATTTATATTGTAAAACATGATCAAAATAGTAGAATAAATTTCACCAATATTATGGATTTAACGCCCGTTTCAAAAGCTTTAACTGCTTCAGGTATAAGTCCACTATCAACTTCGAGTTGATATAGTAACGAGGTTCGATCTAAAACTGATATACTTTTTCCGCAAGCTTTTCATTTATACAATAAATTTATGGGCGGTGTTGACGTGAATGATGATTACTGTAATAATGTTCTTCCAAGTATACGTTCGAAAAAATGGACTTAGGTTGTTTCTATAAGATTTATACAGGCATTCATTATAAATTCCCACGTAATTTTTAATGCTACACGTGATGGAAAGAAAAAAATTGGAATAAAAGAGTCAACTATTCCGATTGCTAAATATTATATTTAAAAAGGTCAAACAAGTTAAACAGTTCATACACGATCTTATAGGGTCAAATAAAAAATTGTTTAAATGAAAAATATACAATAAAAACAAGGATTTATTGTGAAAAATGTTATCTTAATGTATGCAATAATTGTTGGATAAAAAAGCACATATAATAGAAATGTCAAAGTGAGAGGCAAGGCAACTCACGAAAAAAGCACCCCAAAGGAGACAAAGTTCTACCACGTCTACGCCGTTATCTCTAGATAATACTAAGATTAGAAAAAAAACAATGTATATTAACAGAATCAACAAAGAAGTAATCAAAGAACAGTCAGAAATTTTGTCAAAATTTTTTTAGATATTTTTAAAATATTGGATTTTTTGAAATTTTTGAAAATCAAAAATTCTGAAAAAATTTAACAGTGTTCTCAAATTCATTTAAAGACATTTTTGGTCTTAGAAATTTCTTCCTAAAGCTTATAGTTTTTAAGAAAACGATAGATCAAGATTTTTATAAAATTTTTTCATTCTTGCCGCCATTTTGATAAAACATGTCTATGAATTTTTCTGATAAAAATTCCTCTTAATGTTCGAGTACCATGATCATCTCTGATCATAGTATAAAGTTGATATCTTTGCGGTATCATTGTAAAAAAAAAATCGAAAAAAATTTTTTTTCGAAAATTTTCACGTTTTTCAGGTTTCAATAGGCCATATATTTTTTTTCGATGCCTAATCGAAATTTCAAGCGCAGATTCTGAAAGAACATCAAATTTCGCGTCGGAATAGGGGTATTGCATTATTTTTTTGGTCCGATAACATAACAAATAAACACGTTAAATAGTTAGTAAAAATTCTGATCACCTGGGCGTTAATGGGTTAAGATGATACTCGCCACAGGTGATAGAGTTTATGCGAAGCAAAACGCAGTTCATTGAGCGATGTGAAAGTACCGCTTACGAACTCACGCGCAAAGGCGAACGCTGGCATTGGGAACAGGAGCAGGCCTAGGCATTTGAAAATCTCAAAAAAGCCCTAGCGGAAGTGCCGGTTTTGGCAAGACCCACTTTTAAAAAGACTTTCTTCATCCATTACAAAGCATCGTCATACGCTTTGGGTGCGTGTTTGATCCAGAAAGACGCAGATGGTTCCGAGCACCCGATATGGTACGCTATGTTGAATGTACGAGGTCTGTCCGGAAAGTATCGGGCCAACCTTTATATTTTCGTGCTAGCGTTATTCTTTATCATCTGGTGGGTGGCATTCTTCAAAGTAATCCCCACTTGATTGAATAACATGGTTCCACGATGTTTCCACTTTTCAAAACAGTCCTGGAACTCACTTTTAGGGATAGCCTTAAATACACTCGTCGCATTGTTTTCAACCGTTGTTTTGTCATCGAATCGGTGTCCTTTGAGTGGGTTTTTTAGTTTTGGAAACAGCTAAAAGTCACAAGGGGCTATGTCGGAACTGTATGAAGATTGTCGAAGCAATGCGATATTGTGTTTGCTCAAAAACTGCTGCACAAGATTGGATGAATGCGCTGGCGCATTATCGTGATGGAGAAGCCAGTCACCACTTTCCCAAAAGTGCAGCCGTTTTCTTCTTACTATATCACGCAAACACTTCAAAATTTTGGGATGAATTTCGCACACACGCGTTTCATGCCTAAATTGTCCGTTATAATTTCTGAAATGATAGTTTTTGGTATCCCAAGATCTTCTTCTAGTTCTTGCACAGTCATACGATAATCTTGTTCCATTGCAAGTCGCACCCGCTCAATATTATCTGCGGTTTTTGTCGTCGAAGGTCGGCCGGAACGAGAATCACTATCGATAGAAGTACGACCATCCTTGAACCGTTTATACTACTCTTTTATTCATGTTTTGCTCATACACTCGCTTCCGAAGGCCTTTTGCATCATTTCAATAATTTCCGAACTCGTATTTCCGAGTTGAAAGCAAAATTTGATGCCAATTCGTTGATCTTGTTTTTCAGTCATTTTTGACCATATCAAAATCAGACGAACGCGAAAAAGGTACTGTAAACAAAGACACACATGAACTATACGTCCGGTAGGTGTCAGTAAGTAACCAATAGATTCGTGAGGCTTAACTGTTGACATTTCTGTTCGGTAGAGGACGCTCAAACACTATGGCGCGAAGATATAAACGTAGGCCCGATACTTTCCGGACAGACCTCGAACACGAGCGCAATTACACGGTGTCGGAACTAGAATGCGCGGCCGTAATAATGGGAATTAAAAAGTTTCGTCCATATGTTGAGGGAGTACATTTCGTGGTGGTCACGGATCACACAGCGCTTACTTGCGCGATAGGTTCTCGAGGTTTAACCGTACGATTTTGAGATCGTGTACAGAAAGGATTGCCTACATCATACGCCAGACGCGTTATCGCGCGCGTGGGAAGATAGCGAGGAAGTAGCAGCAGTCGCAACTATCAATGATCCCGAATACTCACAGCGCATAAAAGACGCAATTGTGAGATCGGATAAATTTAGAAATTAGAGAGTAAAAGACGGTATGCTCAATCCTTTTATGACGGATAGATTGCTATATCTCGTGATAAATCACGAGTAGTGTTAGCATTTGGTTGTACTGTTAGGTACCGTTGGAATACCAAGCTCGAGTGATGTGAGACGCACACTACAAGCCGTCGGCGGCACACTTCAGAAGGGATAAAACATGATACGGTAGCGAGAGAATATTCATGGCATGGGATGTATAACTACATTAGAAAGTTCGTGCGATTGTGTGAAAAGTCCCAACGGTACAAAATCGAGCAACAGTTACGATGGGCCTTATGAGCAAACGAGCAGTCAACCGACCATGATTGGTAATAACGGCAGACGTGATTGAGTTTCCGAGAAGTAAGAATCATTTCAAGTACTTACAAGGGAACATTCCCAACCAACCGCCTTCAAATTTGTTACTATTGAGATATGTTATACTTTATAGAAAAAATAAGATACACGTATTTTTTTTATTGACGGAAAAAGCTGTCTAGGGGATGAAAAACACCTTCAAAAGTCACTCCTAAAAACAGTTAAACAGCAGTAACTTTGATTACAATGAATCTTTTTTGATGAAATAAAATGAAAAAAAATTCTTACTTAAAAAACAACAAAATCGGATAGTTTTAGACTCGGGGGTTGTAACCCCTACGATATACAGGGAAAAAACTACATTTTTGAGTAGATTTTTCGTATACAGCATCATAAAATTATTATAAAAAATTTAAAATAAATTTTCATCTAGGAAATGTTAAAATAAAATTGACGTGTTTCGGCGTTTTTCATTTTTATGTATTTCAAGGGTGAACTACCCCTAAACCATATTAATACTATATGAATAATTGCCGATCACCAATTTTGCTGATTTTCCATAAGCTATGACGTTTAAAAGTGGGCTAGACAATGATACTGTTAATCTGTAGAAAAATAAATGTAAGGGCTGAAGATTATCTTCAAAAACTACCCCTAAAACACTATTACAGCAATATCTTTGGTTTATATCAATATTTTTGGACAACAAACAATTTGAAAAATTCGTAATAAAAAGTGAATATAACTATATAAGTTTTGTCTCTGGGGATTGCAACTCCTGCGAAGGAAAGGGAAAGAACAACCTTTTTGATTAGATTTTTCGCGTAAAAAAACATAAAAATACCTTAAAAATTAAAAAATAAATTTTCATCTAGAATATGATAAAATAATGTTGACTAGCTTCGGAGTTTTTTCGTTATTCAGTATTTCGAGGGTGAAACACCCCTAAACCCTACTATTGCTATATGAATAGTTACCAATCACTAATTTCGTTGATTTTTCATTTACTATGACACTTAAAAATTGATAAGAGAATTCTACTGTTGTGCTAGAAAAGGAATTTGGGGTTTGGAAACCACCCTCAAAAGTCACCCCTAAAGCGCTGTTACAGCAATATCTTTGGTATTTATGACTATTTTTCGACAAAAAAATTTGAAAAAATCTATATAAAAGAGAAACGTAACCATACAAGTTTTGCCACTTGGAGTTGCTAGCCCTACGTTGTGCAGGGGTGAAACTGTATTTAGAGTATATATTTTATAAGGGGGTTTTTGCTAACCCGCCGTTACAATCGAGAGGATGGATTAGTTGACAGCTCGGCTTAATAAACAGCTAATGCCACGAGGCTGGTGCGCTGGCACCTGTGTGGCCAAGCCTTTTAACCAGTCACGACATCAAGTAGCCTCGTGGCCCGCGTAGAGCGTCGCAGGTAACAGTGGCTGAAAAGCGCGAAAAGTAGTGACGAGCGCAGAGAATTCGCCAAGGATTGGGAGTGAGAGTCGGACGCAAAGTCAAAGAACGCTGAGAATAAGAAGGATAAGAATAATTTATATAAAGCGTCAAAAAGAAGGCGTACAGAGTAACAAATCGATAAAGAGAGAGAGAAGCGAGCAAGCAGGCAAGAGAGAGCTAATCGAGTCGGTACTTACAATGAGGCGACAATGGCCAGGCCCTCCGTACTATAAACGCTCGCTCGCTGAACGGCGTTCCCGGACACCGGTTGCAGTGGTGACTAAACGTGGGCTACCTAGCGCTATGTCCTTGCACACGCATACCGTCGTGTCGAGGTGCCGCACCACCGCCGCACTCGAGAACAAGTCAAGGCAACGCCAGATCGAAAGTCCAGGTCCGCAAAAAGGCAAACTCTTTAGCGCGCGCTCAAACACGTGTCGCCCGTGTTACGTCCGCCAGTCAATTCCCGCGAGAAGCGTCCCCACTCTTTCATCGCACTTTTCGGCAGCGCGACCACACGCATACACGCATACACGCGGACGCGACTCTCCCTGCTTATAGGCTCGTTAATAGACATGCCGCGCTCTCTCTCTTACCTTACACTTCGACGTTGTCGGCTGCTGCAGGCTGCTGTATGATATAATGTGTATTCAAATATAATATAAGTATATGAATTATGTATATGCATGCGTGGGAAGAGAGAGACATAGCGAATGAATTAAATTCGTTATATGCCCCTCCCCCAGACGTTGGTAACGGGAGCGGTACCAACTCGAAAAGTAGTCTCTCTCTTGAGGAAGGAAAGGAAAGGGGAAACTCCAGTTATGAAGCAAAATAGCATTTTACTTTGTAAAGTCTATAGAAAAATAAAAGGAATTAATACATGAATGTGTTGCTCTCTCTCTTTTTACAAAAACAATTTTAAACTAAGGTACAGTTTATACGCGCAACGGCGCGGGGAAAAACATAAGAGTGCAAAACACAAAAGAAAAGGAACTAAATAGACACGGCTATAGAAGGCCTTTTTCTCTAGTTCTCGTTCGACCTTCCTGATAAAATCTGAGAAGGCGTAGGCTCTGACGCGTGCGTCAGGATGTTCTGTAAAGTTCAGAACGTCCTGAAATGCCAGGCACTCGGCCTGCTCGGCAGCCAGCCTCGCTCGGCGGGCGCTGCGTGCAGCAGCCTCCACGGTGGCCCAGCGCTCCGGCCAACTGATGTCTTCTTCGTCCTGGACTCCCTGGGCCAGTGCCTCTGGAGTCGAGGAAGAGACAGTGCCAATCAGCATGCGCCCTTCGACTGGGGCTGCTGCGGGAGCATCGTTGTCCGCAGGTTGGCCTTGCCTTTGTGTCCAGCACTGCAGAAGGTCGCTGATGCTGGGGACTCCGGGTGCAAGAGCGTCTTGGGGATCGCCCAATGACAAGAGCTGCTGGGCGACCCAGTTTTGGAGTCTCAGCATCGCTTACATCGGTCCCTCCAAGGTGAGGGTGACTCTCTCCTGATTCTTCTTAGCAGGCCACATTTTCTGCAAAGCGTTGGAGTGAAAGAGCGATATAGGGCATAGTAATAAAAAAATAGCGGCAAGCTCAAGCGGGCAGAAGCAGGAGTAGCCGGGAGTGGCTTGAAAAAAAAACAAAACTTAGGCGTCGCGCTTGTTTCTCGCACGTAAGCGTCGGGGTGAAGCCGCGACAGGTGGCGGAGCCGCCTTTTTCGAGCCAAGTGGCCGTCCTCGCTTGCGCGGAACGGCTACTGTCGGGTCTGGCAAGGCCTGGCTCTTATTAAGCTGAATTGAGGCGTCCGCCGATGGAGAAGATGAAGAGGCCACTGCTGATTCATTGGCCTTAGACTGCTCAGTAGCCTGGTCATCCAAGAGCTTTTCGGTTTCACTCTCAGAGGCGTCTCCTCCGTCAAATGCCTCATCTATAGGAAACTGTTCGTCATCGAAGCAAGGGTTTAAGTCGCATACGGCCACCTTTCCGATATCAACCCCATTTTCTGTTTGGAGTTGGTACGAGTTCATGCCTAGACGAGTCGTTACAACAAAAGGCCCTGCGTATTTAGGACAAAACTTAGCGGCTATGGCCTTGGCAGCAGAGGAGAGCACGCGATTTCTCGCCCATACTTTGTCGCCCACACCATAATCGATGTCGTGGTGTTTCTGGTTATAGTACTTCTGCTTGGCTTGAGCAGTCGTAGAGTTTTCGAGCGCGTTTGCTCGAAAATCGTCAAGTTTGCTCATGCAGGAGTGCCAGTCGGCTCGAGCGACAGCCTCGAGTTGTTCGACCGCCGCGCGCTCCTCCGCGCGTCGAGCATTACTTGGCGGCTCTGGGTGCCGCCCGTAGATAATAAAAGCCAGGCTCGAGCGTGTAGCTTCATGGATGACCGTGTTATAAGCAAACGCGTGCTCGTCAATCAGCTCATCCCATCGAGTGTGATTCTCGATGAATGCAGCAATCATGGTTTTGATCGTGTGATTGACCCGCTCCGTCGGGTTCTGGTTTGATTTTGGTGAATACGGAGCGCAGGTCCCATGGACAACTCCATGAGCCTCCAAAAACGAATCAACCATCGTGTTTTTAAAAGGCGTGCCATTGTCGGACAGGAATCGTTCCGGAATCCCGAAACGTAGGAAAATACGATGGTTAATTTCCTTTTTAATTGTCTTGGCATTGGCCTTACGCACTGGGATGCATTCTATCCACCTAGTGAAAACAATCATGAAAATAAATAGATGTTCATGGCCTTGAGACGAACGAGGGAAAGGACCCATCAGATCGCCACAGACAACCTCCCATGGACGGGTAACAATATGTTTGCCCATAAGTCCAGCGGGCGGCTTTTGCTCAACTTTTATTTGCTGGCAAACTTGACAGTTGCGTACGAAATGTGCAACGTCTTTGTAAAGGGCCGGCCAATAATAGCGGAGCACTGCCCTTTGGTGAGTCTTATAGCGGCCGAGATGCCCGGCCGTAGGCTCATTATGGCATTCCGCGAGAACTTGCTCGCGCTGTTCCCGTGGAAGCACTAGCTTCCACGCTTCCTCGTCGTGGCCCATCAAGTCGTCGACGATAGGGTCCGGCCGGTAAACGAACAAGCGGCTGCCGACAATTTTCCAATAGGGATGAGCCCGCGGCTCGTCGGATACTTGCTTGAACTTGCGCAAATACCACTTATCTTTAGTGGGCTCGTCGGCATTGAGGGAGGCGAGGGAAGTTTCGACGTCCTCGTCGGTCTCGTACATACGAGACAGTGCATCAGGGACGACATTGTCTTTGCCCTTTCAGTGCACGATGTCAAAGTCGTAGGCCTGTAGGCGCAACGACCATCTGCATAGCTTGCCGTTTGGGCTTCTCAGATTTTGCAGCCAGACGAGACTATGGTGATCGGTCACGACTGTGAAGTGGTAGCCTTCAATATATGGTCGAAATTTTTCTAATAACTGCGAGGCATTGACGTTCCGTCACCGATAGCCTTCGTTCAGTGGCTGTGAGAACACGACTAGCAAAACAAAGAGGACGTTCTTCTCCGCCAATTTTCTGGAGAAGAACACTGCCAAGGCCGGTATCACTGGCGTCGCACTCCACGATGAATGGCGCGTTGAAATCGGGCCTGTCCAAAACGGGTGCCGACGCAAGTAAGGCTTTTACTTGTTCGAAAGCCGCCCAGTGCTCGTCAGTCCACACATAAGTAGAATCCTTTCGGGTAAGTGAAGTAAGGGGCTCGGCCAAGGTCGCAAAATCTCCTAAGAATTTGCGATACCAAGAGGCCATGCCAAGAAAACGACGTAATTGTCGCAAATTCCTCGGTGCAGGGTAGTCTAAAATGGACTGTACCCTTTCAGGATCAGGGCGGCAGCCGTCACGATTAACTAGCACGCCGAGATAGCGAATCTCGGACATGCAAATCTTTGACTTCTTACGATTTATCGTAAGGCCTGCCTCGTTGAGTCTTTTTAAAATCAACGTGAGCTACTTCACATGGTCGGCAAATGTCTCGGTGGCGATGATCAAGTCATCTAAATATGCAAAAGCAAAAGGTTCCATTTCTGGCGTGATAATTTTATCCGCCAGCATTTGAAAAGTGGCAGGGCCTCCGGCCAAGCCATATGGCATTCGCACGAACTCAAACAGGCCCATACCAGGAACCGTGAAGGCCGTAATCGGTACCGACCTCTCCGTGAGAGATATTTGCCAAAAGGGTCCAGAGCAATCTAGAGCGCTGATGTACTTTGCATGTTGGACTTTGCGCAAAATAACATCCATAAAGGGCAAGGGGTAAGCCGAAATTTTCGACACTGCATTGACCTTCCTGTAGTTAATGCAGAATCGATACGAGCCATCGGGCTTTAGAGTCATAACGACTGGACTTGACCACTCGCTCGTGAATTTCCGGATGATTCCTATCCTTAACATTTTGTGCACTTGAGCGTGCATCTCGTCCTCTATCTTCTTTTGTTTTATGGGTGCGTGCTGGTGAGGTCTATGTCATGCGCGATCCATCCTGTGCAGCCTAACTGTTCACCGGAGGGCTCCTGGAGCAACTCGTGCATGACTTTTTCTATCTCTGCTCTCTGCTCGTCCGTGAGATCTTCGATCCCCAGCGAAGCTAAGGCCGTTGCCTCCTCAGATTTCTCCGACGAGAGAACTGCGGGCACGCCTTCTTCGCAGCCATCAAATATCAACTTATTTGTTTTTGGATACAAATAAGCCGAAAAGGCGCATTTGATGTCGGCGCCAAGGGTGCCCTCTGTGTCGACTGTTTTAGAATGAGAGCATCGATAATATGAGTCACCCCTCCAATCGTGAAGGGTAACTTTACGCCACCAACAATGGACACGTAATGACCATCTACCGCTCTTGCCCCAGGGCCCACGTACCTGTGTACGCGCCTATTTAAGGCTGCGGCCATCGAAATGGCACTCGGGCCGAGGACAGTACCGGAAGCTCCGGTATCCCAGAGATCTCTGAACTTATAATCGCCAACATTTACTGTCAGCCACCACCTAGGTGACTTATCGATCAGGGCGCTTGAGACAGTACCTCCATCGTCGGCTGGCTGCACGTCGGAAGGGCTAACCGGGGCTAGCATTGGGTTGCCCACCGTGTTGCACAGCGCCTGCGCTACTCCTGTCACGCCACTGACTTCAAAGGTCCGGGTGATAGGGGGAGCCGTCTGGACCTCGCTTACTGGCTCCCGCTGGCGTTTTTTGGTTCTTCTTGATTCTTCTGCGTGGGCGAACATTCGGGACAGGTAAACTTAGTGTAGCCTGGCCAACTGCACTCCCAGCAGAAAACTTTGTCGGCATCAGGACCAGATTCCTTATTTTTGTTTTTATCTGATTTGGGGGCGACCTTCAGAGCAGGACTGCCCGATGGTCGTTTCCCGCCTCCCCAGCCGCCTCGGGCGCGGCCCCGGTAGTTGCCTCGAGACGGGTTACCGTTTGGACCGTTCCGCGATTTCTTTGTCGCCGCCTCTGATTTTCCATCAGAGTTCTTGACATTTTCCGAGGAAGTCGGAGGCCTGTTGAGGCCAAATTCCTTGGCTTTCTTATCAAAGAATTTTGACATTAGCTTCTCCAGCTCGGCTTCGTGAGCTGGGGAAGTCTTGTCGTTCAAAGACGACAGATTCACTGGCTTAGCCTTAACAGATTTGATCCGTGGCTTGTAAGCCGCTTCGGGCCACATACTTTGGTCTGCCGCAGGCGGTGGCTTCCACTGCCCCTGTTCATCGTCTTCAGCCTATTGGGCACAGGTCAGTAGCAGCTGCACGTCAGTGAGATTGTCCCTGAAGTATTTTAACTTCTTCTTGAGTGGAGTGAGCATATTGTCAATAATGAGATTGATTTGATCCCGAATGTTCCAAGGCAGATCCATCCTTCTTAGTATGGTGAGTAGCGAGACTGCGTATTCCAGTACAGGCTCATCGGCGCCTTGGGTGCGCATGTGAGCCTCCACTATCATAGTCCTTTTATTTCTCTTGAACTTGCTGTAAGCGGTGAGAGCCGCTCCCTTGAAATCGGCAAATGTGGACCACGCAGGCCTCATGGCGCGGTACCAAAAGAGAGCTGACTTCTCAAATAAAGGGGTCATAGAATCGAGTAACTCCTCGTCCGCTACTTTATCTAATCGCTTGTTGTCCTCAATCCTCTCTAAAAACTCCTCAATATTAAGGCCTTCGCCTCCGGAAAATTTAATTTTCCATACTCTGACTGTTTTTCCTAGATGTTTGCTAGGAAGAAAGCGAGACGAAGAGTTAAATGTCGTGACCTCTGTGCCATTAGCAAGCGTGCCTCTTGGCCCTTGCTGTGTCGGCGGCACTGGTGTAGCGCTGGGCAAGTCCCCCCTCCCCCAGCACGAGCTTACGAGGGTGAGCGAGCTTGCGTAAGAGGGCCCAGGGACGCGAGAAGGGACCGACGAAAAGTTTGGCGACGGCTGTGATGCAGTCGCCGATGAAGGTTTAGTCGTCGAATGAAAAATTGGCGCTTGAGGATCGAGGGACAACGGCACGTTATATCTCTCCGAGCCGTCGAGCTGATTTGATACATCGTAATAATTTAATTCGAATGTATTCGCGAACTGAACATTTTTATTTTGGTTAGCGTCTAATCTAGCCTGCTCTGCAGCTTGTTGTCGGGTTGTGGCCACTACTTGTCTTAACTGCTCTTGCAGCTCTTTATTGAGTGCAACTTCACTCTCTTTTTCTTTTTGTAGCGTGACCAGGTTAGCTTGTAACCCGGTGGCTAAATTTTTGTAGTAAGTGGTCAGCGCCTTTAAATTCTCTCTTTCTATATCCTGAGCTTCTATATGCCTCTTGGCCTCAGCTTCTTTCCGCCAAGTTCTGTTTAGCTCGCGCGCAATGGCCGGGGAGGCATATTCTACTGCACCATTTGGCAAGCGTATTCGTACTGTCTTGCTGTGTTCGGTTGTTGCTGTCGTCGTTGTATGTGTGTAAGTCGACACATATGTCGAAGCCGGCGCGCCTGTCATAAAAATCACTTTTTGCGCGCCGTGTGATGTTGCGATTGCCGGGTCGGCCGAAGCATTGCGCTCGTACAAGCCGATAGTCTGTGTTATCGTTGATTCTTGTTGCTGGATCATATCTATTACGTTGCGCGTCGCATCCACGCCTAACGTAAGTGACATATCGTCTTGTGTGCCTGTCGGCGAACTCGTCCAGATATTCCCTCGAGCGCTATTGCCCGTCTCGAGCTTTGAATTTTCAAAAGGCTCGAGAAGTTCATTCGCCTCTATGGCCGCGCGCAAGTCCGCGCGAACTTCTTTTGGCAGGGCCTCTGACTCGAAAGGAACGAAAATGGCAATGCCAAAATAACGTGGATTTTATAAGACAACTAGACTACACGGTACAGTCAGTGTAACAAAAAAAACTAATGCGCAGGAGGTTTTATACTTGAACGCACTCGTAACAACAACAACAGTAGAGAACGAAGGAGAGGAAAAAAAAAGAAAATGACAACAAGTTACTTTTAGAAAGAAAAAAAAATTCTAACTGTTGTAAAAGCTGAGCGCTGCAACATACAAACTATACCTGTTATGTGTGTATACGCATATATATATATATATATATATATATATATATATATATATATAACCGTGCGCACGCCGCATGAATTGACTGGCCGGCGAACGAAATTCGGTAGAGTCGATTATCGTACTCTACTCGTCATTCGGCCAAGCCTTGAGGACGTACAATTGAAATTTTCAGTATATAAAATTTTGTTTCTAAATGCCTCAAGGCCAAGCTCGGAGCTTATAAGTGTAGCGCGGCGTATATACTTCGCTTCGTATTTACTACTTTGCGCGGCCTGACTCGCGCGTAAACAAAGGGGGGAAGGCGCGCACGTTGTTGTTGTCCGCGCCGAGTTTCGAACTCCATAGGCGCTGGAATTCTCGAAAAACGTCGGCGCTATCGAAGATTTCCTCTCGTTGCACTATCTGCCACACAAAGAAAAATTGCCAAATCAGAGGTTGGGCGCCAATATAACGGGGTTTTGGCTAACCCGCCGTTACAATCGAGAGGATGGATTAGTTGACAGCTCGGCTTAATAAACAGCTAATGCCACGAGGCTGGTGCGCTGGCACCTGTGTGGCCAAGCCTTTTAACCAGTCACGACATCAAGTAGCCTCGTGGCCCGCGTAGAGCGTCGCAGGTAACAGTGGCTGAAAAGCGCGAAAAGTAGTGACGAGCGCAGAGAATTCGCCAAGGATTGGGAGTGAGAGTCGGACGCAAAGTCAAAGAACGCTGAGAATAAGAAGGATAAGAATAATTTATATAAAGCGTCAAAAAGAAGGCGTACAGAGTAACAAATCGATAAAGAGAGAGAGAAGCGAGCAAGCAGGCAAGAGAGAGCTAATCGAGTCGGTACTTACAATGAGGCGACAATGGCCAGGCCCTCCGTACTATAAACGCTCGCTCGCTGAACGGCGTTCCCGGACGCCGGTTGCAGTGGTGACTAAACGTGGGCTACCTAGCGCTATGTCCTTGCACACGCACACCGTCGTGTCGAGGTGCCGCACCACCGCCGCACTTGAGAACAAGTCAAGGCAACGCCAGCTCGAAAGTCCGGTTCCGCAAAAAGGCAAACTCTTTAGCGCGCGCTCAAACACGTGTCGCCCGTGTTACGTCCGCCAGTCAATTCCCGCGGGAAGCGTCCCCACTCTTTCATCGCGTTTTTCGGCAGCGCGACCACACGCATACACGCATACACGCGGACGCGACTCTCCCTGCTTATAGGCTCGTTAATAGACATGCCGCGCTCTCTCTCTTACCTTACACTTCGACGTTGTCAGCTGCTGCAGGCTGCTGTATAATATAATGTAAATTCAAATATAGTATAGGTATATGAATTACACAGGCCTGCAAAATAGAGAGTCGTCACTGTTCTTTTACAACTTACGGTTATTTCCGAAGTAATTTTTGGCGTAGAATTAGAATCCGTCGTCAGAATTGCTTCATCACGTCAGGTTTTTGAGTAATCGTCCCCTAAATGTCGAAAAAACACGTTTTTTGGCCATATTCAAGGCTTGATTACATCGTGAGTTTATATTCTTTTCAAAAACGGTTGACGGCATCATAAAGAAGCACTCTTACCCTTCAAAACCCATTTTTCAAATTTAAGATATCATTTTTTTTCATCAAGATATCATCAATGGAAATTTGCCATTTTTGAGGTTTCACCATGAGCTTAAAAATTCGGCCAATTGTCCTGGAAGAATACGATATATTTCTTAGTATTTTTTGGATAATGATTCTAGAATCATTAATTCTCAGCTCAGCCCCTGATCAACCACACTCGCATACCCCATGATCAACCTCACTCGCATACCCCTGAACACTCCCTCATTAACTTCACTCGCTTACCCCCGGAATACCCCTGATAAACTCCACTCGCGTAGCCACTGATTAAGCCCACTGGGAATCTCCGATCGTCTCGATAAAGAAAAATGGATTCCTAATCTGTAAAGTGGATTTTGAAGGGTAGGAGTACTACTTTATGGTCTATGGTCTTATTGTAGAAATAAAATTCAGTCATGAGGTCAAATAACTTTGAATATAGGTAAAAATCTAGCTTAAAGGCTTTAGCACGTTGACGTTAGGATATCTCGAAAGCGTGATGTGATGGCTCCATTCTGAGGATGGATTCAAATTTTACGCATATAATTGCTTCAGAAATTATTTCCAGTGTTACTAGAATATCCACAGTCCCGTTTTTTACTGTTCATATAGTTCTAACTGCAAAAATTGTTTTGTTCACTCAAGTTACGTATGCTATCGTATTCTGTCGACCTATTTTACTGAATAGGAAGAAACTGTTATGATACAATTTCAATTTTGGTTTGTCTCATTAACCGCAATCAAACCGAATTTGAATGTTTATTTATCACGTTAACTGCAATGGTAGGCGGCATATATATATACGGCAACTCAAGATTAATCAATTGCTTTTTATGTGGCCCAAACTTTAAAACATGTTTTGTTAACTCAAAACATATATATATATATATATATAAATTTCAGAAATGTGTATTATTGATTTTTTTGTTTCTTATATAAACACACACACACACATACACGCGTATATGTAAGAGACATAAAAAAATCACATTTCCAAAATTTCCAATTAACTCGAATAGATTTTTTAATAAAATTTAACACGTTTGAAAAATAATAGATACTTTATTAAAGAAAAAAGAACAAATCTACGCAAAATAAGCATGAACACACTTGGTTTTGGAAAATCATGAATTCTTGATGCACACTCCATGCATAAGCTGTATGTCCACAAGGTAAAAAGAGTACGGCAATCCTAGCACCCAAACATATCTTACATTTAGCAATTTCAAGTTGACGCAAAATATTGACTATATCTTGCTGCGACTGTTCAACTCTTTCGCTATTTTTATTCATTTTTTCATTTCGTTTGTTAATACTCTTCCTATGATCGCGTAAAAGTTCTTCATAAGTAGATATCATTCTAATGGCTACATTCGATTCGTTTTCCAATGCACATTCCACCGTCAAATGTAAGTCAAAGGAAGCTGTGTAATAAGGCTCTTCATCGATGATAACGCAGGCTCGTCTATACATGCATGCGGGTTAACAGTAGGTACGCTAGTTGTTGCGCGCACTGACTCTACCCACGTTGTTGATGCCAGCTCAACATTGATGGTCCGTCACAGGGTCATCAGCTTCTTCCCAACGACAGACTTCCAAACCACATTCGAAACAACGCACTCGATCAATCTTCCCCGTATAGTAAAAGCCGACTGCAGTAAGATCTGTTGGTTGTATGTGTGCGCATGTCCATTGAGATGTAAAGCTATCCAGCCTCGTTTGCTCTAATCTGTACAAATAAAAATTACAAAAAAAAATAATAAAAAAAAATATTTAATATATAAAATATTCTCTATAAACAATAAAAAAATAATTATCCATAGTCAATCTTGTTGGCGTTCATTGTAGAATCCTCATCACCTTGTTCTCTCTTTTACACTTTACATACTACGTAGTACACGCTCGATGCGAATGCGACTGCTAATGAGATATAGATTACATTTATAGTTGATAGCTGAGATATTCCCCCCCATTACAAAAATTTCATATATGCCATACCATTCCAACCATTCCATACATTTCTTAGAAAAATTACAACCCTTGCATACATTACAGAAAAAAAAGTCGATATTTTTAACATTTTTTAAAATAAATTTGCAAAATTTATATAAAACCTATTATCGTGATTCGATTAAATAATTGAAAACAAATTTTGAAGAATTTTGATATTACGACGAATCGAACCTGCGCTCCGAGTATCCGCACGTCAACACTCTACCACTTGACCTATGACAACTCTTATAGGTAGAGTGCGTTCTGACTACATTACTTTTTGATTTAATAAATAAGAAAAAAATTATTACCAATTGTTTTTAATACAATAAATATAAGTTAAAAGATATCTACCTTATACTTATCTGATGCTTCAGCTGAAAAGAAATATAATAGGGATAAATAAAAAAAATGCAAGATTACAGTTTATCAATAATTATCTTTTTTCTTTGTTCATGCGTTATGATATATATGGCACTGAAGAGTACTGTTTTATAATTAATATATTATTTGGTCAAATTTATCAATAATTTTTTATTACAAAAGAGTTTTAAACGTGGACAATAAGTGTCCCTGAAATGGGCTGATCACTGCTTGACAGTGTCAAGAAAAGCAATTGCTGCAAATACCACTTTCACATATTGGGATTTCGGAAGCGAGAACTATCAAAATGCCACTGACACCTCCGCTGTCAATATTGTTAGTATTTATTTTCATTCTCTTACTCTCTCTCTTACTTTCTCTTACTTTCTCTTACTTTCTCTTACTCTCTCTCTCTCTCTTTTAATATATATTTTTGTAATTTATATTAAAAAGATTCTGTTCTAAATTTTAAAAAAGAATGCATGAAGAAGTACCAGGCGTGCATACGTGCGTATATGAGAGAGAGTATATATACTCTAATTCAAATTTAGTTTTTCTTTCTTATGTACAATTCTTATTTTGTTCTTTGTTCTCTATCGCATCTACTACTTGACATCTCGGTGTCGTCGTTATCAGCATAGTGCATGATTATTTCGTGCACTCTCATTCTTTTTAATATAGAGAATTCAATATGAAGAACAGATATTTAATATATAATTTTTAATATATTGTTATATATACATAAATTAATTTTTCCTATATAATTTTTTTACACGCTGAACCGGGTCACTTTGCAGATGATACGCAGGTCAAAATACGTGTTCGATACCGTATTCTCGCAACCTGTCTTGAAACACTTTGCTCTTATATGCCTTCGCATTATCACTAACAATATATTCCGGAGTTTCCCACCTAAACAGGATTAACTCCTCAAGCGCGACAACAAGAGCAGATCCGTCCGCCGAACGTAGCGGTTTTAACTCGACCCACTTGGTAAATCAGTCTTGAAAAACCACTTGGTATTTAAACCTATTCTTGCTACGAGGCAGCTCTACCACGTCAATCGCTAACACGGTCCGTGGTCTTTCTACTACACGTTTACCCATTAGGCCTTGAGGCGCCTGCTGGACTACCTTATACTTCTGACAATGAGAGCACTCATCTACGAACGTCCTCATATCATACCACACTCTTGGTCAGTAATACTAGCGAGCAATTCGATTGTAAGTCTTCACAGCCGAAATGTCGAGACGACGATTCGCAATGAGCTTCTCTCAACACCTTTTCCCGGTACTCCAGCGGCACCACCATGCGCCAGCATTCCTCGCGATTAGTTACCGGATCGAGCAAGTGATGGCGCATGAACCGATACAGGATGTTATTCTCTACTCTCCAATTATCGAATTTCTTCGGTTTTTGAAGAACGTTTTTCACGCATTGTAGATACCAAGCATCCTGTATCTTATCGAATGCGCAAACCTCGAGCTCGTCCTTAAATTCTCACGAAAGTGCGTCCGACACATGGTGCAGCGCTCTCTGTCTATGTACTATTTCGCAATCTAACTGCTGAAATTCTAGTACCCATCTTTCCAATCGACCTGTTAGCTCGCGTTTATTTTGGATCCCAGTGAGCACACTATGATCCGTAACGATAACAAAGTGTGAACCTTCAATATAAGGCCTAAACTTTTTTACCGTAAAAAGTACCGCCAAAAACTCGATTTCACTTACCGTGTAATTTCTCTCGTGCGCGTTTAGCATCTGACTGGCGTAGCATATGGGATGCTCGCCGTCGTCGAATACCTGGACCAAACACGCGCCAACCGCGAAGGAAAGGCCATCGCAGTGCAAGTAAAAAGGGCGCTTAAAATCAGGGGGCGCGAGTACCGACGCCTCTTAATGCGCGCTTCAACCTCTCAAAAGCAACTTGCTGTTCTAATTTCCATTCCCATGGCTAGTCCTTCGGAATAAGCTTGGTCAACGGGACCTTTATCTCACTCTCATGTTCGATAAAACGCGCGTACCATCCTACCATACCTAGGAAACGGCGCAATTGAGCTACGTTACTTGGTGCAAGATAATCTACTATTGGCTTTACCTTGTCCTCATCCGGACGCAAACCCTGAAAATCTAACCTGTACCCTAAATAAGTTACCTCGGTACAGAAGAAATCAGACTTTACGAAGTTGATTTCTAGATCGACACTTACTAAACACTTCAGAACCTTCTCTAACCAAATCACGTGGCTATCGAAATCCTCGCTAACTACCAGCATATCGTTGAGATATCAAAAAACATGTGGCTCGTATTCTAGACCAAAAAGTGCATCCATCAGACGCGTGAAAGTAGTTGGCGCATTTATCAAACCAAACGGCATTCGCTCGAACTCCCATAAACCAAGGCCAGGGACCGCAAACTCCGTATAGTGTTTGCTATTTTCCGATAGCGGAATTTGCCAAAACGCCGCAGATCTATCTTCGACAGGTAGACTGCTCCGCGCAATCTGCCTAAGATAGCATTAATGCTAGGCATCGGATACGCATCCACTTTCGTGACTTTATTTACCGGTCTAAAATCGAGGCAAAATCTATAACCACCGTCCTGTTTACGTACGATTACCGGCACGCTAATCCATTGACTATTCGATGACCTAATTATTTTCGCCTTCTATAAGCGCATAGTTTCTTAATGCATTAACGCTAATATCGGAGACGACATTCGACGCATCGGAGTCTTTATAGGGCGCACATCACCTACATCGATGACGTGCTCGATAACTCTGGTAACCGCCGGAGATTTACCAGGCTCAGGGAGACTTCGGCGAACTAACGTCAAGATTGTCTCTCGCTGAGCATCCTCGTACTTACTTAAACCTGCACATTCTGCGAAAACGACTACCTCGTTACTACTCTTTTCTGCTAACGGATACCGATCGCCTTGGTCACCTGTTCGCCAAGCGCGATTACCGTAGCTAAAATTTATATCCCACGCTATCCAAAAGTCGGCTCCTAAAATCAAGCCGTGCTTAAGCGTAGATACTACCGTCGCAATTAAACAATCCGTCCTATCACCAATTTCAAAACTCAGCTTTAATGCGCCCCACGTTCGCGGCTTCTCACCCGAGATGCCCTGTACGAATATCGTAGGTGGCTTTAATCGGTCCCTAAACCGTAAGCCGAGATTCGGTCCCACTACTGATACCTCAGCACCTGAATCTAGCAGCGCTGTATAGACTTGCCTGCGTATGTCGACCTTGATAAAGAACCTGTTCTCTAAGACTGCGACTAACGCTGGATCCGATTCATCCGCCGTTTTCTTCGGGATTTCTGAGTTCCACTCAGACCCTCCCTTCACCAAAACGGAAAGTGCGCCGACACCGACGATCAAACATCCATACAACAAAACCCTATTATCAACAAGTTCACCTCTATCGCGCGTGACCGTGACCCTTATAGCAGCTCGCTCCGACGGGAGCGCAGCGCCTGAGCTCGCTTTCTCACCAACATATTTTACCGCAGGTTTGCCCTGATTTCCTAAAGCAACAGCCTTTTCCGAAGGCTACCAACCCTGGGCGAAATACTCAAACCTGCCTCACTCGTGTTCGTGCGCAACGATGGCAACTTACTTTGCCTCACTAGCCCCTTCTCGAACGAGCTAACTATCGCGCAAAATTTGTTAAACCCGATCGCATCATGCGCATCCTTATCGGGCCAAATTTCCCGCGTAGTGTATCAACCTTTTTGAAGACTTTCCGTGTCTTGCTATAACGAATCGTGTTTATTTACCTCTTCGGATTCATTGCTAGTCCTATTAGGAAAACTCACGCCCTCGTCACTCTACGCCCGAAACTCTTTCAATGTACTAAACTCGCCTTTAAACACGTTTTTAAATTCTAGAATTTCCTTACTACCTTTTTCCGGATCCTCATATTCTACAAATACTGCACGCTTGATTTTAGCCTTGACTTTCTAATATTCCCCTATTACTTCGTCGAAGAGAGGAGGCGCAGAACTGGCAGTTCTTGCCTTGTTCTCGCCTTCCTCTTTTACCAACTCCAAGAGAGGAGGCGCAGAGCTGGCAATTTCTGCCTTATTCTTGCCTTCCCTTTTTGCCTTAACTCTATTCTTTTCTTCCATGGTGCCTTCGCTCCTTGCGCGAAACACTTTCTCTACCTCAATGGCCCGCTCGATCCATCTTAGACAGGAGTCGTCGAGCGGTCGACGGCTCCCGCACTGAGGTTTCCCTGCTTCACCTGGTTGCAAGTAGGGCAATCTCTATACGCGTAGCCAATTTTCCCACAAACCTGATAGTAAAGCATCGGCTCCGAAATTCCCGTCTGGCAGTTGTTAGCAGAATGCCCTTGTTGTCAAAATTTGTAGCAAACTACCCGCGGATTAACCTAAGCTACTGGGCATTGAGCCTTCCTATGCCCTAACGCGTTGCAATTGAAACAGGGCCCCCGTAAATGGCCTATATGAATTGCTACCTCCTTGATTGCGCTGCTGTGGAACCAAGCTAGGGGCTACACCTGCAGCCGGGGTCCACGAAGCCTGCGCGCTCTGACGAGCAAGCACGGCTCCGTTTGCAAGCTGGTTCGTCGCCTGTGGCTGTTGCTTATCAGCTATAGCCACGGCAATTTCACCGTTTTGCTTCTTGCCCTTCTTTCCTAGCTTCTTGCTCTGCTGCTGCGCTTTTTTTTTAGAAGTTTCAACCGTTAGGACCTCATCAATCGCGTCGTTTAAACTGTCTATAGTTTCGACCGATTTCTGTGTATCGATAGACTTCTTCGTGTCTGCATACGCCGATTCGGGAATTAACGTCACATCGGCCGTTGACGGCTTTTGTCACCTTTTCCAACCAGCCATACGATCTTCGAGAGCCAAACCAGCCTCTTCAAAATTATTTAGATCAAAGAAGATCTTAGTTTTAAGATATCGCTTATATCTTGGATGTAGACCCTCTATGATCATCGCTAGTTGATATTTTACTGACACCGGCAGATCAAAAAGACGCAAAATCATCTGGAAAGCCGCAACGTAGTCCGTTATTATCTCATTTTCACACTGTGTCCGTTGACGCAACTCACCGTAGAGTTACTCTCTATTTAATCGCCAGCAGAACTCGCTAGAAAAACTTCTTTTAAAGTCTTTCAGCGTCTTCCACATACCGCGATTAACCTCATACCACGAGCGCGCTTGATCGCGAAACGTAGTGCCTATCGCGATAAGCATTTCTTCGTCGCGAATACCGTGATAGCGCTGACAATCGCTTAAGCCCGATAGAAAACTTAACGCGTTCATACCATCTTTACCCGAAAAGCGGAAAGACCATGCATTGAGTGCGCTTACCCGCACTCCGCAGGTATACCATTGATATACTTTATTCGCGGTGGACCGCTTTCTCTACTTGGCTTTTCTACCTTTTTTCTAAGTGATTTTTCTGTCCACGTATCACAACTATCAGTATCCGACGGGCACGTACTCGTATCGCTAACCCCGAAAGTTTCTATCTTTTTAGTTTGTCTTCTCTTAGATCGCTTCATGCTGGCTACGCTACCTTTGCCTAAGGAGGCTGGTACCCGCGTTTCATTTGCCATAATTGTCCATACTCCGCGTTCCCAGTCTTCTACCCAAGAACTTACCCTAGGCGCGTGGTACTTTGTACTCGCCGATCTATCTGAATCGGCGTAGATGGACGCACTACCTGCTAAATTATTTGGCGCAGTCACGTGTGCCGGTGGCTCAGTCACAATCGCTGGCATGTTTAGCGCCGCGAGATCACTGAGCGGCTTGGCCTGAAGTGGCAAAGAAGCCTGCTGCTCGGCCTGAGTCGCTCCAATTAATTAACCATTTGACCGGATCCATTTCAGATCGGGCAGGCCTACGGCAATGATATCTCCGATTGACTCGGCTGTGGAGTATGTTATTCTACTTCAAAGATAAGCCGACACGTATTTTTTTTTTTTTTTCGATTAGATCTCTACATCATTTTTTACGAGTATTTTAAAAAAGTGGTTAAAAAATAAATTTTCTAAAAATCAAATATTAAAATTAAAAAAAATGCTCTATATTGTCTAATTTTTTTACTTAATAAGTTATTTATAGCTTATTTTACTGTATTTCTTATACTCTTTCGAATGCGCCATGCAGAATAAAAAATATTGAAAATTGGCAGGAAAAACTCAATTTTTCGAAAAAATTTCAAACTCAATTTTCTCAAAAAAGCCATCATTTTTTGCTCCCCCCCCCTGGAGGGGAGCAAACCCTCCCCTCCAGGTCACTGCCCCTACGCGCCCTCTCTCTCTCAAACCGATCGCGGCTGCTACGCTCAGCCGCTTCGTAACCTACGCGAGTCAAAACGATTCTCGGAGATCGTTGCAAGGAATGTAATTCTATCAAAATCGCAAGACTACTATCAAACGTACAATTCTTGGGTATGTATATATGGGTGTATATATAAATAAATAAATATATATATATATATATATATATATATATATCAACACGTTTCACATGTTAAAACTATAATTATCAATGTTTTGGGCAAAAAAAAAACGAAAAATCGATATTTTATCACTAAAACGTAAAAGTACGCGATCACTCCTATACCAATTTAAAGGTCTTGTAATGCTTAATCTATCATAAAAATTTGAAGAAAAAAAAACGATGGCTTTTTTGAGAAAATTGAGTTTGAAATTTTTTCGAAAAATTGAGTTTTTCCCGCCAATTTTCAATATTTTTTTATTCTGCAGGGTGCATTCGAAAGAGTATAAGAAATACAGTAAAATAAGCTATAAATAACATATTAAGTAAAAAAATTAGAAAATATAGAGCATTTTTTTAAATTTTAATATTTGATTTTTAGAAAATTTATTTTTTAACCACTTTTTTAAAATACTCGTAAAAAATGATGTAGAGGTCTAATCGAAAAAAAAAAAAAAAATACGTGTCGGCTTATTTTTGAAGTAGAATAACACATTCCACAGCCGAGTCAATCGGAGATATCATTGCCGTAGGCCTACCCGATCTGAAATGGATCCGGTCATTTATTAATTTACCGTTTCCGTTCTCGTTACCTCAATTGCTAGGCCCACAAGGGATGCCATGTAGCGAAAGCTCGTTCATTATCCATTTTTAAGGTGGGCAAGTGAGGCGCACTCACTCATAGAAATCGAGGCGGGAAGGGGGGGAAAGGTAAAAAAATGAAAGTGATTAGGGAATTATATACACAACAAAATTTGCATTCAAATGAAATCTAATTCTAATCAAATCAAAGTCAAAATTACACTTAAACTTCACAAATACCGTACATAATAAACCGTATAATAATACGAACTCTTAACCTAACGAACACAACGGTGTTGTAAACAGGTCTTAACACTAACGAACATAACGGTGTTCTTAACACCTATTACAATACCAATATAATGAACAAATTAACTAACTTGTCGCACTTACAAATCTAAACGATATACAGCACGCGTCGCCCAGCAGATGACCGCCATGACGAACTAAAAGAGAAAGCCGCCCGGCGAGGGATCGTCTATTTGAACAATTTATGACACCGACCGTAATTAGGGCACGTAGCCGACGTGTGCACGCCTTGCTACCTACCTGATCCTCACAATTACGCGCTGTGCCATACCGTTGAAGAGAAAGAGAGAGAGAGAGAGAAATTAGATTACGAGCCTTACCTTCAATGCAAGAATAGGAGGTCTGGCTGCGCCCTGCGGACGATGTTGCTGGCCGTCGCTGGGCAACTCCTGCCGGCTTCTCCGGGTAGCGTCCTGAGCAAATACTGGAACAAGGCAGTCGTCCTCTTCCTCTCGGTCCTTCTCGGCTTCTTGACGGCGTGTGCGTTTGGCTGACCCTGTATTCTCAACTGCACTTTCGACTCTGCACCGATGACCATCTAAACCGTCTTAATAGATGATCGACTAAAACCTTTTGACTGACTGACTGCTCGACTTACTACCGTCTGTGTCGCTCGTTTTTTCTTCCGCGATTGACAGCTTCTTCCTCGTTCTTTCTCTCCCCACTTAACCTACTTATTAAGCGGTGCGCGACAAATGCGCTAATTGATTTGCGACGAGCGCCTGCCTAATCTTGCGTGGGGCACTCTCTCTCTCTCTCTCTCTCTTTCTAACACCTCTATACTCTGTCATCAGCGTAATAGATTCAGGCCGGCTCGGCATCGCTCGTTAATCTCTGTTGGCTTAAACAAAGACCATGCATTAGGCGCATTCTTAAATACGTCTAACGCTGGTCACCGTGCTTTACCGAGAGAGAGGGGGAATTGGGGAAAATACCGACGAAAACAAGCGTAACGCTTGCTCTCGTCACACCATTAATGAAACTTGTAAGAGTTGCTATTGATAAAACTAACACTACTACTAAACAGGCAACGATAAAGGAGAAGAAAATTACGTTCGATAAAGTTTTCAAGTCAAAAACAACAGCTGACACTCCCTATAAATCTCAATATTTCAATAGTACTGTTAATGACTTAAATACTACATTGCATCCGCTTGATTCTACATTTGAATCTACTATGTCTATTGCTGATGATGATGATGATGCTAATGAAGACGAATTTAATAAGACTAGTGAATCATCACTTGATACAACTGCAATAAATTTAGACAAATTTAGTTTAAATGTAACTACAAAACAACATAAACAGCTATTGGATGATTCGATTGTAGAAAACTATATTCGACTATTACATGAACCTAAACAGAAAAGTAATTTAGACAAGACATTTAGTGTCCGCCTGCAAAAAAATATATATGTTATAGGCAATTCTCCAATTTCCTTCAAAAACAGTAATATAACTGTGAATGATCAAGCATACTGCAAGACGCCTGGTTTAATGGAACTTCTCTTTCGTAAAGAACGCGATTCTAAATTGATCAGTTCATCGGATATTGAAAATTATATAAAAATTCTTGAAATTACTAATGCTCATCGTAAAAGATATAAAACAAATGGAGAATATCGCAATAAGCACGTAAACAAATTCAAAAAGTACATTGGTCCAAATTTATCACTGATTGGTAGTGCTAAGAAGCGAAAATCGACCATTGATGGAAGCGATTTTTTTACCCAATTATAAATTACAAAAACACGAACATTATTTGATTATGTATATTGGGATGATCCAAACGAGCTCCTTAATGGATTAAGATTGCTTATTGCCAAACAAACCGCAGGTAATCCTAGTCATATTAATAAAATACCTTCAATCATAAAAGAATTACGTAAAGCCGTTTATATATATATCAAGAAAATCCTGAATATTCCTCAGTAATAAAATGAGTGTTGATGTGTTTGGACGTAAATTGAATAAAAAGGAGGGCAATCGAGATTCTCCTGGTGTAGCGTATAACATCATTAAAAATAGATAATAAGATGTGGATAACAAAAGAATTTACAATATAGCCAAACCTCAGGAGAGTAACGATGTTGTAAATTAACAAACGTTGCGAAATACTAGTGAAACTAACGTAACTACGCTTACAACTGCAATAAATAATCTGAAAAATTCTCTAAATATAATAAGATCGGAATTACAAGGGTATCAAGAAGCAATTATGCATTTACAAGAAAATAATAAAAACAGAGTTTTAGAGAAAATATCGTTTGACTTTCTGTATCAATAATAAGAAATGTATTAAAAATTAAACATCAAAGAGTAGTTGATGAGTAACACAAACCAACACGTCGTAACTATTCATATCGAAAAGTCGATATACGTGGAATAGACGATACATGGAAATCTGATCTTGTTGAGATGTTACTACTGCTATTCCAGAGCAATCAAAGGTTTTCGCTATCTATTAACTATTTTAGATACATTCGCAAAATGTGCTTGGGCCATTCCGGTAAAACCGAAAACTGCTACAGATGTTACTAACGCAATGGACTCTGTATTAAAAAAGGGGCTCATTTCTAAAAATCTGCAAATGGATAGAGGCAAAAAGTTTTAATGAAAAAATACATTAGTGGAAAAAATTAAAGAATCAAAAAAAAATTCCAATTTTTTTACGCTTTTTAACTGGCTGTATTTCTCTTGAAAATGGTCGTACTTGAATTAAAAAAAAAGCGTTTTCAAGTTTGAAGGTTCTAGTTATGAGATCTTATAATCAAAAAATTTTTCAAGCAACATGTTCTGCTCAATCCTCATGAATACCAAAAGAAATTTTTTTATTAAATTTTTTCAGTTTTTTTTTTTAGTTTACAAACTTGGAAACAATTTTTCTAACTCAGCCACTATATGGATCGGATAACTTGTTTATTCAGCTTTAATTTGCATTTTAGAAAAGTTCAATACCACCACCTCTTGTTGAGATATCGAACTTTGAATGGAAAAGGATCTTTTTGTCTTTAACAATCAATATCTCAGCAACCGCTGATTGTACAAAAAAATGAAGGTAGGTTTTGAAATCCTGAATAAATTTCCCAAAAAAATTGAAATACTGTTTTTGAAAAAAAAAATATTTTTTTATACTTTACTGTAACGGGGTGTGAATTCCGTTTTAATCGGAGAGCAGGAGGAGACTGGAGTCAGTCAACCAACTTGCTACTTGTTAGAAATAATAACGGCGAAATTATGATCTGTATCACATGCGAGTTAGTTTATTTACCTATTCTCTACAGTAAACTTGGCCCGCGTGTTTATATTTACGAAGCGCGCGCGCGTCAACAGCATGCAGTGCCGGAGCGTTCGCAGCTCTTTGTCCACAGAGTTAATACATGCACGCTACCGATTTTTATTGATTACGAGGGATTAATAATTCGCTCCGCGCAGTTCTACAAAAAGTCGCGATACTAAGCTGGTCAGCTTACCTTATTAGTGATCGTACAATTAGCAAGAGAGGAAGCAAGTTCATGTATCAGCCTCCGGAATCTCAGTTCGCACACGGTTTCGCCCTCGATGGCTGCACCCACACACACTCGCACACACTCGTAATAGTAACGACAAAAACACGGTTTTCGCTGATGTGCCTCTTATTCAGCTGGCTTACTTCCGCACTTGGAAACTTTGGAAAAAAACCTCTGGTTACTACTGCGGCTAGATGGTTGTATTACCAATCCTTGACTGGCTCATTTGTATTCGCGTGCGTTCAGTCCCGTCTCATACAAGGTTCCCTTTTTCTATTTTTCTCCAACCAGTAGGTGCTGCCCTCGCATGGTTGAAAAATCAAGAAAAAAAGAGTATTTGGTGGCTTTTGGGATAATCAAACACTAAGTTGGAACTATCGAGAAAACCAGAAATGTTAAGTATGTCTTTTACAGTTCAATATGTCCACAAAACCCCACAAAGTTTCAATTTAATCGATTAAGCCGTTTTTTTGTTTTATTTAATCGAATTTTTGAAAAAAATTAAAGTATCACAATTTTGACTTTAAATGATCATAATCTTGAAAAAAAGGTAAAAAAAATTTTTAATTTTGAAACATTTTTTTTAATGACTCCAAAAAATTTTGAACAAAAACTACCGCCGGCATCAGCATTACTTGAAGCATACCACATGGAGGTTGCTCGGTCGGATTTACCATCATAAATGATCATAATCTTTGCCCTTTTTAACGCGGTTGTGTTATTGCATTTCATAATTTTCCTGATTTGTAAACTTGAACTGAATTAAAATTTTAATTAAATTTTAAATAAAGTTGATATACCCAATCGAATTTCGAACTCGATCTACACACTTTTCAGAAATTGCTTATCATTAATTTTGGTAAACTCATTCAACGCTAAAAAAAAACAGTTTTTTTTCAAAACCACTCCTTTTGCATTACAAAAAAAAATTTCATAAATTTGCAAAAATCAAAAATTCATTTTGATTTTCGATCATGGTTAGACGGAATTTATCAGAACCAGAGGTTTCTCGTTTGATCACCCTGCTTGAAGAAGGTTACAGTCAACGTGATGTTGCTATCCAGATGGGTGTTAGTCAATCCGTCGTATCTCGAACGTATACGCGATATTCATGCGTTGACACTATTCTCATATGACCAACGTTTTTTCAAAAAACTAAAATTTTATACATAAAGTATGGAAGTAAGACATAAAGTGCGAGTAAGCAAGTTTAAACACGTTTTTAAAAAAGGATATACGCCGAATTGGTCTACAGAAATTATTACTATTCATCGTATTTCCAAACCCATAACATATCACCTGTTCGATTACCAAGAAAATTCCATTATTGGTGGTTTTTAGGAACAAGAACTATAGAAAGCTGTGTACCCTGATGGCTTTTTGTAGATAAATTTTTCAGAAGACGGGGTAATCAGGTCTTCATAAAATAGTTCGGTTTTGACAATATTCACAATTTCTGGATAAATAAGGAGACTATAATTCAATAAATTACAAATATTAATTTATATGCATCTAGCTTTTATCCGAATAAATAGATTTTTTTCATTTTTATATTACTTTGTTTTGTTATTTTACGGACAAGCACCCCAACATTCGCTTTTACCTGTCAGACACTTCCATTTTATCTTCGTCACTTGCGAGTCCATGAAGACAAGTTGAAACCTACTTTAATAGAGAGACTCATGACTCATTTACTTCTCCACAATACAAATTTATATAACATAAAGATCATTGGAATATAAGTAGACTCTTTATACATTTAAATATAATGAATTAAAATCTGTCGCATCCATGATATCGTATAAATATTGTATATCTTTGAATTCTCTCTGAAAGATCAATAAAAAGATCTTAATGATGGATTGTCGCTCTTAAAATCCGATCTGGTAGAATAATTTGGAACTCATAATCAAGTTCAAGAATAATTCGAGTTATATCTTGCCTCATACATGTTATTAGGTAATTCTGATCTTCATACGATTCATGATGACTCTTTTCAGAAGTACTTCGAAGAGCTTTATTCCAATGTTATTCAACAGTTCAAAATTTATTTGTTACAGGCAAAGAGATAGAGAATGTTCCATCTTCTACTACTATTACTGCCTAACAGCTACTATTCGATTCTTGAGATAGAATGAAGCTCTTCGAGGCTCGCAGTTCTTTTAAAACCTATTCCCACTACTTTGAATTAGATTTCTATTTTATTTAACATATATATATATACATATATATAACGTGATGATTTTCTAATATAGGACCAAGCAATCGATTCATCATTAGTATGCGTTTCTTGAACAATACTCGTGATATAACTTTATTTAATTCGGCAATACGTCTTTGGAAGTGCACACGATCTCGTCATTCCAACTGCCTTTTGTAGAACCTTTTTCTTCGAATGGAAGATGATGAATTCTAACTTTGTTTGCAAACCATACATGCTTAGAAGAGGTGCGAGATCTCCTGTTACCTCTTATAGTTGGCATGGCTAAGCTTCTATAACTTCTTTGTACCACTGCTTTGAACAGAATGGGCTTACTATTAACTTCTTATCGCTATTTGAGAATCTAACCCCACTACTACGCTTTTCGAGCCATCGAAATCGACCCCTTCTCTCTTTCTTATTTATTAATTTTTTTTTTGTTAAGGAATAGTGAAAGCCCCAACCATCGCTTTCACCTGTGAGGCACTTCCACTACTAACATTGCTTATGAGACCTGTACACTAAGTCGAAACTCAGCGGAAAGAACGCATAAGTAATTACTTCAACCTCTCCAGAAAAAGAATTTGAAGGAATAATTAAATTAGGATTAAAGACGTGATGAAAATTAAAAAATATAAATTTATTACTTATTCACTATAAACGTTTATTCATTATTCTAAATTAATTTTTAAATTCAAAGAGCTTTCTTGATGGAGTAGAAACAATCCCTTCTTCTCGGTAGACTCGTACATCTTCTGTAGCATATTATCATTTTTTCTAATGCTAAGCTTACTCGCTTCGGTAGAAATACCTCAAATTCATCATCTACTGTCAATACAACGTTAAATTCATAGCAAGTATTTAGCCATCTCAATTTGATTACCATATACGTACAATGGTTATCTAATTGTGACATGGCCTTTCTAGGTAAAAAGTTGTATTTACAATCTTATTGATTGATGAAAAATCCATTCTACAACTAAAAGATCAATCATTAATTGACTATATACTTTTTTGTTACTACTAGAGTTTGTGTTAGAGAACTATACAAGAAACATACTTATATTAAATTTACTGGAGAGCTTCTACTAGTGGAGGAAGAGGAGGATTATTAAAAGACTACTGTTTTAAGTAAATGCTAAACAACTGCGTTGAACTGGAACGTGTTCTCCATTGTATAACCAGCATCCCTTTTCTTAGAGCTGCTCATTTCCCTTTCTTTTCGCCCTCTACTCTGTCCTAAGCGACATCTATAGATTTTTTCCATCTTTTTCCTTTTCCTAAGAGGTCGTTCTTCCCTACTACTACCTTCTACTGAGTGAGATCTATTGACTATTACTGAAGTAATATTTTCATTCTGCCCTCTATGGTCATTTTCTTTATCTTACACTTATTTTCCACCTCTCTTTCGGTGCAGCGCTGTAACTCATCTTTCAGTTTTGAGATTTTTAACGTTTTTTAATGCCCCCAAGGAAGCATATCTATTCGCAAATCTTTTAAACAGCTGCGGTAATCTTCATGTAAAATTGTTTTCTTAAATGTATGCGTTTTGACTCATTCCACCTTTCTCATCGTTAGTTGATTCTCTACTTCAATACTATACATTTTACTTCTTAAGCCAATAAATTCCTTCATAATGTTTCCATTACATTCATCTTTCATTATACCGAGAACTTTTTTGTTTGATCGAAGTATACCAAATCGATTGTTATCAGTAATTAGATGTCGACTCAGATAGTTAGATGTGTCAAATTTATCAAACTCTTCTTTCATTATTCTATACATGTCAACGTCTTGAATTTCATACAAGAGACTGTCAGTATAAGTATAAAGTAATTTACATTTTTCACCGATTGCATGCTTCATATATATATATAGGGAAACCCATAGACACATATTTTTGAAAGATCACACACACAAAGATTAATATAAATGGGTTTTCTAATGTAAATAGTCGTCCAAGATAGTTCTATTGCAAATAAAATTTCGTGAAAGATAGAACTACTATGAAAATTAGGTTAGGCAATCCGCGCTTCTGCACCATACCGATCGAGCCATTGAGTAACTAATTTAACGTCTTTTTGTTTTTTCTTGTCTTCCCATAAACGCCGTTAATCATTAGCTTATAAAATAATTTTTGAAACGCGTTTGTATCTTGCTTCCTTTTTACTGTATTTAAATCTAGATAAAGTTTAAGCCAAGGCTTCTAATTAAATTTTAACATTCTATGAATCTTTTTTCTATAATGAATGATATATCGCTCTTTATCATAAAGCGTAGTCAAAAGTTTTTTCTAAGTCGAACCAGGTGGTTGACTATGTTCAGGACAAAAAGAAAGATCCTTATGTTCGTCATGTAACTCTTTCGGATAATCTAGATCTACTTATAATATTCTAATATATATCCTATTCACTATCATCATCAATATTGAAAAATCTTAAATAGCTAATATGTTAAATCCACTCAAATTTCCTATATGATATAGGTTGTGTCATTACCTATCTATATAGATTTTTTACATCAAAATACACCAAAATCTTGTTTTGTTCATTCTCATCAAACTCTATACTCATATACTTATCATTTGCTTTTGAATGTCTGTTACAACGTTGGCTAATACTTTCACAAATCTCTTTCTGAATAAATAAGACCATATCAATTAACTTAACAGTTTGAGTTAAATATTTGTAAACTTTAACATACGAGGGTGGTTCGATAAGTACTTAGCCTACAAAAGAAAAACGAAAATTTTGGAAAAATGGCGTTTTATTTTTCAACATAGTCTCCTTTTAGTTCGATACACTTGGTTCAGCGATGCTCCAACTTCTTTAACCCGTCTGAAAAATAGGTTTCCTCGAGGTCTGAAAAGTAGGCTTCCGTGGCAGCGATTACCTCCTCATTCGATTTAAATTTCTGCCCGGCGAGTGACTTTTTCAAGTTTGGAAACAAAAAGAAGTCGCACGGGGCTAAATCTGGAGAATACGGTGGATGGGGCAGCAGTTTGTAGCCTAATTCAACCAATTTGTCCATGGCGACGGCGGAGGTGTGAGCCGGTGCGTTGTCATGGTGGAAGAGCACTATTTTCTTCGCCAGATGAGGCCGTTTTTTCTGCAATTCGACGTCGAATCGGCCCAATAATTCGGCATAGTACAGCCCCGTGACCGTTTTGCCCCTCTCCAGGTAGTCGATGTAGATCACACCTTGTGAATCCCAGAAAACGATGGCCATCACCTTTCCGGCCGATGGGGTTGGGCAGTCTTCGCCTTTTTCGGAGCACTTTCGCCGGGTAAAGTCCACTGTTTCGACTGTTCCTTAGTCTCTGGTGTATACCAGTGGATCCACGTTTCGTCGACTGTCACGAAACGACGCAGAAACTCCTTCGGATTGCGCTTAAACAGCGTCAGATATTACTCTGAAGTTGTCTCACGGTTGCGCTTGTTGTTCGGAGTGAGCAAACGCGGCACCCATTGTGCCGACAGCTTTCTCATGCCCAAAATTTCATGCAGGACATGACCCACGCGGTCTTTTGAGATGCCTACGATCTTAGCTATCTCGCACACCTTCAATCGTCGATCTACCAATCTGAGATCGTGAATTTTTGTCACGTTATCCTCCGTCGTAGCCGTTTTCGGAGCACCTGGACGTGGCTCTTCAAAAATCGACGTGCGACCACGTTGAAACTCGTTAAACCAATTTTTGACGGTCGCCATCGAAGAAGACGAGTCACCGTACATAGCATCCAAGCGCTTTTTGATTTCGCTGAGCAATTTCCCTTCCAAAAACAAGAATCGAATCACCGACCGATACTGCTCTTTTTCCATTTTTCAAAAATCAACGGACACACTTGCTTTCACACGCTCTCAAAAATAAACTACCAAAAATAAAAACTCTCAAAAATAAACCCAGAAACTCATAATCGTCACGAAAGAGTCAAACAGTTACTTCAGTTGATTAAATTGGACTATATCAAACAAGATCAACGAACAAAAATTGAAAAAATCGTCGAAAATTACAGCGACAGATTTTTTGTTAAGGGCGACAAGCTCGGGGCTACGAGTATTATCGAGCACGAGATCTATACTACCTCCGAAGTACCAATCAGACGCCAACAGTTTAGGCACCCCCGCAGATCAGTAAATTTATAAATGAACAAATGCAGGAATTACTAGAAAGAGGTATTATCGAAAAATCAACTAGCGCATATTGCGCACCAGTCTTTTGCGTGCCCAAGAACAATACGGAAGATGGCGAATCGCAACCGCCGCGCATCGTATTTGACTATCGCGCGTTAAATAAAATTATTCCGGATTATAATTTCCCAGTCCCTCTACCTGTCGACTTATTTGAACGAATGGCCGGTGCACAACTATTCTCATCATTCGATATGTATTCATCATATCATCAAATAAGCATTAAAAAGGAACACAGGCATAAAACGGCATTCCAATGCGAGTCAGGCCTATATCAGTTTTGTCGCTCCCCCTTTGGACTTAAAACTAGCGCAACAGTTTTTCTGTTACTAATAAATGTACTAGTATCAGATTTAAAAAATGTAGTAGCATTTTTCGATGATATTTGCGTATATTCTAAAATATTCGAAGAACACTGCGAGAGCATCATCGAGTTAATGAAACGCCTTCGTGAAACTAATCTGGTCCTTCATCCGAAGAAGTGCAAAATTCTACTCCCGGAAATCGAATATCTTGGACATATAATCTCGAAAGACGGACTACGCCCGTGTAACGACAAACTGCGTGCAGTAAAAGAATTCCCAGTCCCACGCACGCCAAAGAATGTTAAACAATGGCTCGGCCTGGCAGAATACTATAGACGATTCATAGAAAATTTTGCTAAAACCGCTAAACCACTTACTATTCTATTAAAGAAACGCCAGCCGTTCGTTTGGCCGGAAGCGCAGCAAAAAGCTTTCGAGACACTACGCGATAAATTATGTGAACCTCCGGTTCTCAGGCACCCGGATTTCGGCAGAACATTTTTTCTTACTACTGACGCATCCAAAATCGGAATCGCAGGGTCGCTTTCTCAATTTGACGAACAAGAGCGAGAACACGCTGTAGCATACATGTCACGTACCCTCACACGTGCTGAAAGTAATTACCCCACTATCCGACTCGAACTATTAGCAATAGTACGGAGTATTTCACAATTCAGACCTTATCTGTACGGCCGAAAATTCATCATCATTACTGACCATAGACCTTTGGTACATTTATACTCGATAAGCGACCCAAATTCGCAAGCAACTCATCAGCGACTATTGTTACAAAATTTTAATTTCGAAGTCAAATATAAAAAAGGCGCGTCGAATGTCAATGTAGATGCACTCTCTCGAAATCCTATACAGGAAGTCGAACAGCTCAATGAGCATTTACGAGCAACTAGGCAAGATCCGGTTTAAGCACTGGTCTTGACAGCTTAACTAGATGATGACACAGAAAGGCCAGGAAATGCGCACGCCATGACCATGCGACGCGCGACGGGCCAATAACCAAGTACAAAATACTTGGAAGCCATCAAGTCTCTCCTGCCGCGTCAGAAAAAGAATCCGCCTCCTCAGGAAGTAGACACGTCAGGAACGGAAACTGACACGAATATTAATTATCCTACAGTTACTGAAAACACGTACTGCTCCGAAGGCAATAAAATTGGCACACAATATAATACGCATAGTGAAGACTCGAAAAATAAACAGGACTCACAACCAAAACAGGATATGACCTCTTTAAAAGACGTGATGCTTGGAGACTCAATCATCTCTCCTACCGAACCCGTCACTTTACCCAATGAAAACATTATCTATTGTCGGCTCGCACTATTTTTGAGGCGAGACAATTACTTGTACTTCACTGACACCTTTGGTACCCCCCTGGATGAAGGTGCACTCAGATTATTTAAACATGATAAACTACCACAAATGAACAAATTACAATTAGCCGTTCCCACTATAATCAAAATAGGAAACAAGATGCATTTTATTATCCCAATCCGTCATGAAAATAGAGAGACTACGGAAAACATTAGAAGTTATATATACCAGGCACTGAAGTAATTAGTAATAAATTTAACTGAAAATAAAATTAAAACCGTCAGTATAGCCCAAAGTAAAAAAATTGAACTCGTTGATTTCTTTGAAATTTTACGAATGATAAAAAATACACTGGGACCTTCTGAAGTCAAGATTATAGTTTGTCAGGGACTTATAGTGTTCGCCCTCATCGAGCATCGTCAACAAATAATCGAAGAGGCCCACTGTTCAGCGATAGGTGGTCATAACGGTTGCAATAGAACTTACAAACGTATCAAGAATAAATACTACTGGGTATATTTGAAGGAAGATATGCAAGAGTTCATTCAAAAATGCTTACCATGCCAATTGAGAAAATTAAATAGACATAATGTCAAACAAAAAATGATCATAACCGATACCCCGCCGGTCCCCTTCTTTAAAGTCAACATAGACGTAGTAGGCCCACTCGAACCTACCGAAACGGCAAACGCTTACTTACTTACCTGCATGTGTACGTTTACCAAATACGCCATAGCGATACCCATGCCAGATCAAACAGCTACTACTGTAGCTGAAAACCTTATTAAAAAACTAATATGTACCTTTGGAGCACCTAACGTCATAGTAAATGACAGAGGCACTAACTTCACTTCAAACCTAATGAAACGTATTGCAGTTCGCTTCAAAATTAAGCATATTACTACAACGGCTTATCACCCGCAGGCTAACAATGTTGAACGAATTCATTTATCATTAATTGAATATCTAAAAATGTTCACTTCCAAGACTAAAAATTGGGACGAGTATATCGAACTTGCTATGTTTAATTATAATACAAGCTGGCACAGCAGCCACCAGTTCTCGCCATGGGAACTGCTGTTCGCTCGCAAGCCACGCCTACCAAGCGCAGAGCCCCTACTAGAGCAAGATTTACTACCTACCTACGAAGGCTACGTAGAAAACTTGGCCAACAATTACACAATATACATGAAATAGCTAGAAAAAAATTAATAACATTTAAAAAAAAAACCAAAATGCAATATAATAAAAAAACAAATCCTAGCAAATTTAAAGTCGGTCAATAGGTTTTTCTAAAAAGCGGCCCAAAGCCTCATAATCTCACAGGCAGTCACTTTGCCGGTCCCTACTTGGTCCTGGAAGTAGGAGAAAAAGAAAATATTAAAACAAAAATAAACGAAAAAGAAACTCGAACAGTCCACGCCAATCGTTTAAAAAAATCGTACATCGAAACAAGTAGTAATTGAAAAATTATGTTTCAGATGAAACCAGTAATTCTCAGCATCTTTTTCCAACAATACTTCAAAATAGTCACTCCTTTCATAGCCTACGATTGTTTTCAACGTTTTACTAACTTCACTACCTTGTCTCTTGTAGATATTGCTGAATGCGACATTTCTAATCCGATAATCAATTCTACTGTAACTGAAATATCCCTCCTCCAACTTAATGATTTTGCAACTGTAAAAGTTCGTTATTGCAAAATAGAGGTCAAACGATCAGCCAAGACATGCGGCGCGCTCTCGCACGAATGGTCCCCCCCTTTTTCCGAAATAGAATATATTAAGGAAGTGATACGAGAAGAATGCATTAAAATGCACTCTTATCGAATAATGATGATAGACGGTAATCTAGTACAAAACTTATTGATAAATCAAACACCCGATAGAATTAGCAGGATACATTGCCCCAGACGGCACTTACACTAACGCAGGAAGTTTCTCCAACCCTTACGGCACATTCAGCAATGTACACGTTACCGGCTATGTTAAAGTATCACTCGAAGAAAGATTTAACTCCATAACACTGGAAACAAATAAAATCAAACTCGAGTCCGGAACTTCTTGTCAATTAACTGATGAACGTTGCATTGTTAGCATATTCGGATACGCATTCTGGGACAGAACCGAGTCTCAGGCATACCAAGCCAGCAAGTATACTATTCTATATTCAGGACCCGTCACTGAGGTAACAGAGATCGGCAATGAACGAAGATCACTTTATATATTAGATTCTGAGGATATATCTTTTGCTTTCAAAGACCTCGGTAGAATGATACAGTGCGGTTTTGAAATTATTAAAACAGAACACCCGAGATTATTCATATTAGAAAATCGGCTCGGTGAACATTTCATTTCTAACAAAGTTAAAAATATGCACAATCTAGATCTTTTCACTTATGTAAATTCAAAAATATTATTTGTTGAAAAACATATTAAAAATCATCTGCAAAAATTATACCATGACGTACTATTACAGCAATGCGAATTAGAAAGAAAGGTTATTACGAATGCATTAAATATTGCCACTTTATCACCGGACCTTTCAGCATATTATTTAATGAGAGAACCCGTATACATGGCCATGATGGCGGGTGAGGTAGTACACATTATCAAATGCGTACCTGCAGAAGTCAATGCTAGAAAGGCCAAAACGTGCTACCAAGAATTATCGGTCACGCGCGGCGAGACTCCGATGTTTATCACACCTCGTACGCATATAATAAAACAATACGGAACAAAAACTGCTTGCGATACTGAAATGTCGGTAAGTTCGGTGACTTATGGGTAAAAGTTATTCCGGACGTAACTAGTCAAGAAACCCCGCATGTAATCAAACTGCAGGCCAAGCAAAGTTGGGAATATAATAGCCCCATAAACACGGCAACAAGCGGAATTTACACATATAACGACGTCGAACACCTCCGTACGTTCATAATGTTCCCTACAGAACGGAACGCGGCCCTTAATCAAATCACGCTCGGCTTCGCTGGAAAATCCAATCTAGCTCCGGGGATTTCCATATCTAAACTACTTGACGAAGATACTCTAATCGTATTGCGAATTCAACGTGGGAATCGCTATGGAGTCGATTCATTACATGAACCGTTTATTTTGAAAGTGACCTAACTCCGTTTTTCAATTTTCTACCGCTTACAATGGTTACATGTACAACTTCATGTTATTTATCAGTGACGCACTTGAGACTGCGTATATTCAGAGAAAATGATACATTTTTTACACATAAGTTTTCTGAATTAATTGAATAACTGAGCCGTGTAGTTTGAAAATGGCCTAAACTTTCAATATCTCGATTTGAAGATGAATGGAGTTAGGCCACTTTCAAAATAAGCGGCTCACATTCGGATCAGCGAGTGCCACTATTTTGGCTATCCTTATGATCTTTAGAGCAATGAAATTTGTCCTTGATACCTTGGTACATTATACGTGGTTATGCCCTTCATTCCCTCTATAGCTTTATCATACACCTACTTGGCGCATTCTGGAATTCTCTGACTAACTTGCTACTGTACCTAGCTAGGAAACCTGAAAGAGAAACAAACCCAGACAAGCTAAACAAGGAAGCCCCGCCGGCAATACAGCACGAAGAGCGAACTACTATCTTTAAAATCGAACGTGACGATCAACTGACCCAGAAACCAAGCTACACACAGAGACAGATCTATCCAGTGTTATCAGAACCAGAAATTCCACCATTAATCAACAAAACATAAAAGTCAACAATAGCTATATGTCTGAAAGCATGAATAATAGAGCCAAAAGAAAATTACTCGAAAACTTAATAATAGAAAAAAAGAGACTAAGTGTATCAACACAAATGCAGGAAGAAACCGCAATGGAATTCGAACACAGAATAAATACATATTTACAAAAATACATTGTCATGGGAAAGGCCGCGTAAATGTTCTTATATGAAGTTACAGAAGACGAAACTCAGAGAGAAAATTAGTTATTTACAATTTTATTAAGGGCCTCAAAGATCAAATCAGACGTTACGTTTACCCTTTTACTTTTTACGACAAATTACAAGACGCACGCTTACATGCCGTACAAATAGAAAAAAATCTAATAGACATCAATCGCATCAAAAGAAATTCGATCCGCCCTATATCAGAGTCTTTTAGAAAATAACAACACTGAACTTTACACAAAAAAAACAACTGTTTTGCATTATTTTCTTTTTTAGGATACTGACAAGTAGCTACAAGACATTGCAGTAGCCACCAGCTGCTAAACACCGAAAGACCTCACCTGTTATCAATTTCCTTCCGTATAATCCCACAAAAATGTACAAAAATAACACTAATGAACAATCCCCCCCCCCAGCAAAGTACCTCATACTAAAAACACATTGCATAACAAATCAAATTTAATGGAAGCAAAAGTTACTTATTATGTAAATAGTAACTTTTCATCTACTTGCACAAATTGTCATTACACTCTACCCATACAACAACAATTGTCATATAACCTTGTCTATGTCAAAATCATCGGCCCTCACAAACCACCATATGATGCATTAAATGCACAGACTGCATACATCATGTCGTTCTACACTATCCTAACCTCGACCTACCTATAGACTCCATTCCTAAACACCCGGCATTACCAGCCTTTTACCTTTTCGAACAAAAAACATCCGCTCTTTAAAACAATTTCACGAACACTACTCTAACTGCTTACACATAGCCATGAAATATATAACAGAGATAAGAGATATCTTTGAGAAATGCCTTAACCAAAACACCCCTACTCAAACACATTACACCGCTAGTCATCATCGCGACATCCAAGATAAAAACACAATGCTCGGCGAGCTACTCAAACCCAGTACTAGTTACCCTTCTGAATCGCCCCCACGAGTAGCACCGCTCTTGCTCCGTAGAAACTATAACACCTCTTGAACCATACTAATAAACATTTTTGACCAAATAGACAATTGGAAATTGATTGAGCTTTTTAACAAAATCGCTGTCAACGCTAGACAAAAATTTAAAAAAAAAACAACTCTTCCAGCTAACACCAGCAAAATGCCCCTACCCAGAGTACTTTTCATCAGTCTACTAACTACCGTTATATGCCAAAACCAGCCAACTACAAAGCAATATGATAGTCAACCTGGAATCGCTTTTGAAAAAGGACCCACCATACGATTTATTCAAGAAAAATGGAATATTATCACTGCTCTTGACATCAACTTGGTGCTTAACTCTCATTACAATTTCACCCAAACACTGGAAAAAATATCTGCAGCTTGCAACACAATCGAGATAAACGATTTCATCAAAAGTTCTATATACACAGCCTACGAAGAAACAAAAAAACTCCAACACATCAACGAAGCAGTCAGGACCTCTCTCAACGCGTACGCTTTTGACATACCCAACGGGGGGCGGGATGCCCTAGCATCACCAGACAGCCTCTTACTCGAACATGCCGATAAGGCCCTTGAAGATGTTTTGTATATGCGTGAGAGTAATTTGACCGAGCAAATGGGAGTATGACTTATCTTATATTACCGAAAATAATTTACAATCAGAAACAAATCTTTTGCTTTTTAGAAAAACTCGCGCAGATTTCATTACTAGCGCAATGAGCCCAGTATATAATTCTACACACATTAGCCTTATTTTAGCCGAAATTAACGACATTTTACATAAGTTTACTTACATATCAACTGAAGTATGTCAACCCCTGCAAAACAAACAATTTTCTTTCAATCCGCAATTTCTAAACACGATAAAAACTATCAAGGCAATTACTAATTCAAAGTTGCCAGTACATATGTCAAAAATCAATATCATAACACTACAACAAATTGCAGAAGTTAACGTAGTCTACTTTCGTAAGAACATCATTGTCGAAGTGCTTTTTCCCCTTGTCGCAAGCAGCAATACACAGAGTTTCAAATTATATTCGCTGCCGGTATTTCAGTATCCTAACAAAACTAACCAAATCGCTAAGTTCATTTGACCACAAAGTGATTATCTGATTGTGACAGAGGGAGAAACTACCCATGCTTTTGTAAGCAAGGATTTAATTGATAGCAAGTGTAAACGTATTTTTTCCTTCTATCTATGCCTGCGTCCGACTATACGCAAGCCAAACAATAATTCCTGCGAGTTTAGTCTGTTAACATCACCGGAAGAGTCAAATCTTGTATTTTGCCAACTTGAAACTAGCTCCTAAACTGACTACTATCTTCTACCGACGTTACAAAATAATGTTTTGCTATACTCAGTGACTCTCAATACTTCCTTTGATGTGAATTGTAACGGCGTAGTACAACCCTTTCCTTTGAATGGCACTGTATTAATACAGATTCCCCAGCTGTGCGAGCTTAGAACAAACCACCATATTTATTTAGGGGCTAAGAAAAAACTAAAGGCGGAAAATTTTGTAATTCCGAAAATCTCTCTGATAACTACAAACAAAATAGTAATAAAAAGCCCAAAAACAAATAATAATCAGAACAGATACGAACACTCGGACCGAGCGAAATTATTACACGCGTATTTAGCGTTAGGAGTAACCATTGTAATCGTTATCGCATCCATAATCGCAGTAAGTTGCATACTCTGCGCATATAGAGTGTGCAGTGACAAAAACCGCAGGTTCAAACTAAAGTGAATTAAGATCCATTCTACTTTAATGAATTTCCATTGTCATTTGTAGGATTCAGAAATAGACTCAAAGCGGATTGGATTTTCAATCCGGTTGAATGTCCTTGTTGTAGCAGGGTATGGACAACACCCAAAAGTAAATAGAAAACTGGGTACTGTCGTTCCAAGAAGAAGAAATCAACCAGTATCTCGAACAACTAGAGCTATGAAAAAATGGGAGCAAGCTCTCGCGAGCTGGAGGATTGCAAAATTGGTTGTCAGGCGACTATTCAGCGGAAGTTTTCGTCGAAACTAGCAAGCAAAATAACAACCCCGCAAGAAGGGCAACCCTACGCTCAGAACTAATACCGTTCATCTGCGCTGAGCACACAGCATCTGAAGAAAGAGAAGAGCACCCGTTAACCCAATTAATGCAAAACATAGAGGTTATATTGAAGGTACAAGAGACAGCGATAAACGTTTCAAAAGTATTGGACAATAGAAGAAACGATAATAGCAATCAAAATATCACAATAACAGCTAATGAAGGCAGTCAATTGCAACTTACGTCCGCATTCGCTGTAATGATCCAAGACCTCATCTTCCGCTCCCGAGAGAATGAAAGGAAGCTTAAGCTGTTAGACTTGGTAAGCGACAGCGTATCAAGTCTAACACAAGTATTAGACAAAATATATAGTAATAGCAGCAACGTTAACAGCCAACTAGAAGACTTATCTGCCAAAATAAGCACATTAGAAAATGCCGGAAATAGGAATGCACAGCAAGATGACGCGAGCCATTAAAGCAAATTAAGACAGCAAGAAAATACGCGCAGGAGCGTAGCGTTTCAAGACACCTTCACCTACCATTACGACACACGCTTGCCTCAAAGTACTCTAGCAGTACCCGGACAGAGGCTCACAGGGGCTACTGGCAGGACCCCCTGCCGGAAACTCCCTTTCGGAGAGGCGGTTACCAGTATCGGAGCTGCTAATCGGTCCCGCCCTTAACTGGTACGAGGTAATGAAGGAAGAATGGCTCACCTACATCGAGCTCGAAGCAGACGTACGGGAATGGTTCTGAACTAGCGTGCAACAGCAACAATGACTGATAAGGGAAGTACAAAGCAAATATCAAGACCCAGATGAGCCGGTCAACGTATACGAGTACATCACCAACATGATAGGCCTAATGAGACGACTGAATCCACCAATGACATATGAACGTCAATTGAATCTGTTACACGCAAATCTCTTCATCGATATTCAGCGTCAGGTGCGTAGGGCCAAAATAAATTCCATACGCATTCTGAATACATTGGCTACGGCGGCGCAGAACACCTTCAACCAAAGAAAGGTGAAATGTGTGGTATCTGATCCCCAATCGACCCTGTATCCGGAGTTAGCATACCACCCTGACGCCGATGGAAGCAAGAACCGCAAGAGTAAGGTGGCGGCGATATCCAACGATAAGCCAGAGGTTAGCGATCAATTAGATCGTATGGAAAAAATGCTCAAAAAGGTAACACATCAGGTCGTCTATACACCGACGCCATCGGGGGCGACGCCTGGTCCAAGTATCGAAGCGGTTGATAGTGATAACAAAGCTCCGCAAGTCGATTTAATGGACCAAGTGCTGTTATCCCTCAAAGAAATATCGGAGGGGATGAAACATAACTTTGTTAGGCGAGATTCGACCCCGGAGGACCGCACCAAAAGACAAGAAGCTCCTCGAAAGCGGGAAAGAGATTTCTCCAAACCACTCAAATGTATCGAGTGTGGATTACGGGGGTATAGAAAAAAGGTACTGTCTCCAATGTAATAAAGGAAACGCGGTAAGGAGTTGTTCGGAGGGGTTGACCCCACTCCCTTGTCCTCTAAAACGAACCCCGTAAATGAAATATCGTCGCCCTCGCCACCACGAACAGTATTGATAGTTACAAGTGTGTTGAGCGATGAAAGCGAGAATTGCACTGATAATGCCAACCAAGATAACGTCGGTAATGTGAACACGGAGAGAGGGAGTGTTGACGGCATTAAAGCCCAGGACTATAGACCGGCCGACGTGGTAAAGAGGAAATTGTCCACGTCCTTGGAGACGCTGGTAACGGCAGATGTTGTCGTCACTTTACCGCATGAGAGCACAGTAGCTAGCGCTATAATATGCCAAGAGCGAGCCCGTGGAGCCGCTGAATCGGCACTGGGCGTCAGGTTGGATACCACTCACGCGGGTACGGCAGGACTGCCAGATAGACGAAAGTTGACAATCGTCGGTTATGCGATGTTACCGTTCACCGTAGGTGATATGACGAAGCCGACGAGAGTAGCTATACTCCCAACCCTTGTCGATTAATGTATTCTAGGAGTGAATTTTATCAGATTATTTAGGGCTGTTCTGGATCCTGACGATGATACGTTGTTGTTTAAGAAATCCCAAACCAAGATGAAACTAGAAGTAGCTAGTTTAGAAGCTGGTCCGAGGTTGGCTACTATAGGACTGGCCGAGGTAATAGCCTCACAACAGGCAATATTGCAGAAGACCATTAACGAGGCCTTATTGCAGGCCCCCGTAGGACTGGGATGTGCGGCAGGAATTAAACACGAGATTCGAATCGGTGATACGAGACTGATCAAACAGCGCTACTATCCAGTATCACATAAGGTCGAGCAAGAAATGCATAAATTGATAAAGAAAATGTTGCCCCAAGGGGCGATTGAGCCGGCGAACAGCGGCTGGTCGAGCCCGGTGGCAATGATAAGCAAGAAGAATGGCTCGTATCGATTTTGTATAGACTTTCGGAAAGTCAACAAGGTCACCGAGTCAAATGCATACCCCTTACCATTTATGCAGGATATATTGAGGCGCTTGCGAAACGCGCGCTATATCTTCACGCTCGATCTTAGTAGCGCGTATCATCAGATATTACTTAAACCCGAGTCTCGTGCCATTTCTGCCTTTACTGTGCCCGGATTGGGGCACTTCTAGTTCGGGCGAATGCCGTTTGGCCTCTCATATGCCGGCGCCACCTTCCAACGGTTAATAGATAGCGTAATGGGTCTTGAGCTTGACGATTTTGCCTTCGTCTATTTGGACGATATCACCGTAGTGTCATCCAGATTTGAAGACCACCTACGACATCTAAGAATCGTATTGGACAAGTTGAGCCAAGCCGGACTCTCAATTAATCGAGAGAAGAGGGTTTTCTGCAAGCCGAAGGCGAAGTACCTGGAACTACTGATCAACCGGGAGGGAATCATACCCGACCCTGAGAAGGTACGCTTTATCATGGAGTATACCCGACCGGGGAATGTTCGTCATTTGCGTACTTTCCTAGGGATTGCTTTTTGGTACCACCGCTTCTTGAGTGATTTCGCCTCGCACGCTCAACCGTTGACTAAATTAACGAGGAAAAAGCGCGAATATGTGTGGGGGCCAGATCAGGAACAAGCCTTCGTTAAACTTAAGATACTCATGATATTCGCACCGTGCCTCGGATTGCCAGAGCTCGATGGACTATATGTGTTAGAGACAAACGCTAGCGCTACAGGAATCGGCGCTGTCCTGATTCAGAGGATACGAGACGAAGACCGAATCATCGAGTACGATAGCAGAGTCCTTAACCCGGCGGAACAAAACTACTCTGCCACGGAGCGTGAATGTTTGGCGGTCGTATGGGCTATGCAGAAGTTCCGCCCATATATAGAAGCGTATCGATTCAAAGTCGTGACGGATCACAACAGGCTGAAATGACTGTATAATTTAAAAAATCCCATAGGACGTCTAGTCCAGTGGGCACTACAACCCAAGGCTATACTTTCGAAATAGAATATCGAAAGGAGTCTGACAACGTATTACCTGATGCGTTGTCGCGTACGTTCGAGCCCGCGAAGGCGGAGGTCGGCACGATAGACCAGTCTAAAGAAAGAGACGACGTCTAGTACTCTGAACAGTTCCAACGAATCGAAGCCAATCTAGAAGAATACCTAGATTGGAAGATAATGGGCAGAGTAATGTACCATTAACGACCCAACAGTGACTACCGAGACGAGAATGGGTACGAGGATACCTGGAAGCTAGTCGTACCACCGGAAGACCGGGAAGCTATCCTGTTCGAGAACTACGATATTGAGACCGCCGGACACCCGGGGCGATAGAAAACCTTCGCCTGCGTTGCACAGTCGTACTATTGGCCAGGCATGTATGCTGATGTCAGAAAGTACGTCCGAAAATGTTAAATCTGTCAGCAGTGTAAGGTTGAACAGCGACTGCCGCGCGGACGCATGAAAGATCGAATGTTGTCCACGCCTTGGCAAGTTGTGGTGAGCGACATTGCTGGACCGTTCCCGCGGAGCTCTCGAGGGCACGAATACGTATTGGTGTTCATCGACTTATTCACACGATGGGTCAAATGCATACCTATACGTAGTGCCAATGGTAAGACGATCGTAAAAGTACTCCGGGAACGAGTGATCCTGCGCTTTGACACACTCAGGATTTTTCTGTCCGATAATGGTACCGAATTCCTCAACCAGCTTGTAGACGGATACCTGAGGGAACAGGGGATAAACCGGACCTTTACGCCGACCTATACTCCCCAAGCTAACCCTACCGAAAGTGTTAATAGGACTCTGATGACAATGATTATCTCGTACCTTCACGGGAATCATAAGGAGTGCGACTGTCCCTTACCTGAACTCGCTTTCACACTGAATACTGCTATCCACAGCTCCACGGGACCCAGCCCTGCAATGCTCAATTACGGGAGACAACCGGAAGCCTCGAACACCCTCCGTAGACAGAGGGACGAGCTTCCAGCCCAGGAGGAAGACTTGTTCCGAATATAGAACTGGAACGAACATATGGAGAACAACCGGTTCGTCAATCAGGAGGCTCGAGAGATCGCCTCTAACGAATCCCTTAGATAGGTGAAATATTACAACGCTAAGCATAGGGCTTCAGGATTCAGGGAAGGGGACTGGGTGTGGAAAAGAAACCGCATACTTTCTAGTGCGATAAAGGGTAAATCCGCGAAGCTAGCACCGAAATTCATGGGCCCTTACGTAATCATCAAGGTACTCGGAGTTAATTCGTACCGCCTTGCCAAACAACAGGAAGAGGTCAAAGAATTGGTCCACGCCAAAGACCTTAAACCCTATTACGGACAGGAAAACATCTTGTCGGATGGCGAGACCCGAAGGCGAGACGATGACGATACTTCGACCACCGAGGGAGCTGAGGCGACGAACCACCCGCTTATAACGAGCAATGCAACACCTCACAGGACGGAATGCGCCATTACCGCGAATAATACGCCCCAGTGCGAGAACACAAGTTTGAGCCATCCTCGCCGTACACCTTTCGATCACCCCGATAAGAGCCTCATCAAGTAGCACGGTAAAGCGCCCACGGGGGCGACCCCGCAAGAACGCGCTGACCGTTCAGGCCCCGTCACGCCAACAACGCCAACGCGTTTGTCCTTCCATCGTCATAAAAAGAAAGACGGGAAGACTTCCGAGAGCGCCGATCGCTGATAAATGAAGCCCTGCGAACGAAGGACCTGGAAGATCGACGCTAAGGACTCCACCTTCAATCCCAGCGACGAAGGTCCTGGGCAGCCGAACAGGTGGCCACCTTCGATATGAAAGGAAAACATTACTTTTATTGATATATAGGAATATTGCAGGATGGAAATCACACAGGAGCAATGCGAGCAAGCGGCGGCCGCCCTCATAAGTTTGGATTTGGGCCCTGCCGCCGACGGAGTAGTGCATGCCGTCCTCCACATCATCGAAGAAATGAGGAAAGAGAAGGAACAAGTACGAGCACGAGCCCGCGAGGGCTCGTCATCCGTGCTGATAGAGGAGGTGGGTGAAGATGAGCCCCAGACTTCATCATCCGCATCGGGCATCGTGTATGAGGAGACTCCGTTGCTGCTAGGACCACCAGCTGGAACCATTCCGACGGCAGCACGGAAGGTATCGACGAGCATTCAGACTGATAGTGCACCCATCGATACGGTCTGGCGCCCGGATTTCCTCCACGAGCCAACAGCGCCGGGTGATCATTGGTCGTGGGAGGAGATCGTTAAGGGCTTGAGGGAGGTTGAGCAAGCTGAACGACCCTCAACGCACTTCAACGAGCCATGTACACCGAATTCGACAAATTCACGGCCAAGGGACACCGCCCCAGCGATTTAGACAACTGGAGTAAGGTGGCGTCTCGTCGTTGCCAGTTGGCCGCAGCGTTGAAGGAGGTACAACGCCGACACCGCCAGACCCTCAAGGGCCCGGCTATCGACCGACCTTCGTCTACCAACCGACCTCCGGTAATCAATGCACCAGTATCCACCCCCATGGCGACCGTCAAACAAAATCAAAGGACGTGCGGGGTGAACCTTGTGATTAATCTCAACAGCGGTAGCGTGGACCAAGGTACGGGACCTATCCATATCAATCTGGTGGTGAGATCCACGAACGAAGCGCCTTTATCGGAACGACCGCTCTGGTCCGCACCCAATCGACGGTATGGGCTACCGCTAACCCCTCGAGAAAGAGGACTTCCGCGAGGCAGCATGTCGCGGGCACAATGGGAATGGTGCAACATTTGCCACTACCTCGGCGTGACCCATGCAGATCGGTGCCCTCGCGCTCGACAACATCCGGAGATCGTGGATTGGGAGATCGTGGATTGGGAGGCGGGAGGATGCCCTAGTCTGAACGGTAAGGAGATGTAGAAACAGCCCTAGGACTTTGTCGACTATCTTTGTAAAGGTACCTACCCCCGTGGGCAAGACCTACCCCGGGTCATACCCGGTCAATAAACAATGTACCAATAAACATAATTCCGCGTTGCTTTTTTATTACCTTATCCCGACGCGGGTAGCGCAAACGATTCTCTCGTCATGAACCCCGAGGGTCCAGATTGGAAGAAGACTGTGACGGTAAGCGTCCGGTTCGCGCTACCGTCTCGATCGCGTGGCTGCCCGCGAGAGCACTTGCCGGCCGGGAGAAAGAAAAAGGGAACTCGGTCCGAGATGTGTGGCAGTGAACCTCTGACATCGGAAGGAGAGAGAATATGAATGTAATAACCTCTTTAACTAAAGAGAAGTCACAGAAGCAAGTGAATTGTAATCAACCCGTTGCTGCTGTTATTACTATTGGATAGTCAATACGCCATCGTAGGCTGGTTATTAGTCCGACTAATTGGCTCGACGGAAAAGACAGGGCGATCAAGGAGGCCTCGTTTTGTGACGAAAGGCGGCAACCTGAGCAGCACGTCGAAAGGCGACGAAGGATTGCTCCCCCTGATAACGCGACGAATTGTCACAAAAAACGCGACAATGTAAGCTGGTCAGCTTCGCGTCATGATTATATCAAACAGCCGCGCGTAATATTTTAACTCTCCCCTCACGTCCGCGAACGTTAAGGAACCGGTAGCGAGCGAGCGAGCGAGCAAATTGAATGTGCGGTGACAAATAAATGGTGGTAGACAACGCTGTCGTACATTTCGAATAAATGTTCTTGCGTGCTAAATCTATTGTAAGAATAGTGCAAATAAGTAATTCTGTGCTACCAAAACAATAATTTACTTTCGTCTCTTTTATTATTTAGTTGGTTGACTGTTACCCGTCGTTCCCCGCTCCTCGATTAGTTAAAATCGCTTATTTTTGTTCTCCTCACATGCATTCCAGCACAACTGCGTACCAGATGAGATATAGGTACTAACACACGGAAATCATACCCCGTGACAATGTATAGCAGCAAGTTTGAAGTATCGGCGGTGTTGCCACATTGTCTGCTCTTTCCTCGGCTCATGCGGCTTAGGCAATCAATCCAATACTAAATATCAAACTTTATATTAAAATATCTCGCTAACGGTGACGGTAGGCTTCCTGACTTTTGGATATCATCTTTATTAATTTTTTAAAAATATCATACTATTTTTGTAACAAAGAGCCGTTTTTTTGTTATAATTGGAAATGTTTCCAAAATACCGTTAAATGGCGACTAGATCTATATGACTAGGCCTCACCAACCTTTAACCAGTAACGTGTTGCACCATAATAAATATTTGGTATGAATTTAAGCAAAATCCTCTTCCTTCCCGCGCTATTAAGGTTATCATAAATATAAAATCCACACGCTTTGATATCTCCATCTGTAATTATAAAAGATTTAAGAAATTTGTTTTTCTTTTATTTTTCTAAGTCTCTTTTGTTAACTGATTGACTAATATGAGATACTCTTAACCGATTAGCATGAACAGCTTTAGTTCCCTTTTTCATTTGTATTTTGACATTACTTCTTGGCATTCTCGCTACTATTTTAAAGGGGCCTATGTAATGATTTTCTAATTTGCTGGTTTAGTACCTGACTTAAGAAAAACATAATCACCTAATCTGAAATTTTGTGGGATTATATGTCTATCGTAATATCTTTTGCATTTTTCCTTTGACGCTACTAAATTATTATCCACTAATTTTTGTATACCTAATAAACGCGTAACTAAATCCGTTATATAGCCCTTATAAGTAGGTAAAAGGTTGTCTTTTCGCAAGTGAATACTTGATGGTAATCTGGCTAAACAAACAAACACAACTTCATAAGGTGTATGTTTAGTACTTTCTTCTATGCATGTGTATTATAAATCAACATTACTAAATCCAACCATTCATTCTAATTATTATCACATCCTGTATACTGCTTGAGAAATTCCGCTAATGCATCATGTAATTGTTTGAGTGACCCATTTGATTGAGACATAAACGCAGTTGTTTTCAGCTTCTTAATTTTAAATCGTTTGACAAAACGATTCATAAAATAGCTTAAAAAATTTTTCCTTAATCTGTTAAGACGGATTTAGGGCAAGCAAATATGCATATAAATTTCTTTATGAAAGCAACAGCAATTATAAAACATGATATATTAGATAGTGGAACTACTAGGCAAAACTTACTTAAGGGGACCTTTCAATGTGACGGGTTGAAAAAATCGATTTTTTGTTGTTGCATTTTTCGATAGTATTTACCTCCAGAATTGATGTCCCACAGTCGGTTTGGTCGAATTCTACCTTATTGACCGATTTTACTGCTTCAAAAGTGAGAGCGTACCGCGCTGGCTACCTGCGCGCGTTTTTCTCAAAACCACTTTTTTGTAACTGGCGTGCACGATAACTCAAGAACACAAGAACTAAATGTTTGCTTGAACCTAATCAAAGTTACACACGATTAATCGTACAAAAAAAAGACCTTTTTTCCATTTTTGCGAGAAACGCCGCCATTTTGTTAATTATCTATAAAATAATTATTCAGAGGTTCATTACCTTTAATTTACATAACAATTTAAGAATCTTTTTGAAATTTCTGTTTCAGATGACCAGAACAGCCAGAATCATGCACGCCAACGAATAACTGTTTTTTTCCATGGTGCCTAATTATTTTATAAATAAATAAATAAACATTTTATCAAACTAAAAATTTTTTTTTTTGTTTTTTTTGAATCATACCTTTAAAAAAGGTTCATTTGATTATATGCAGTAGTTGCTGAGAAAAAAATTCTTGAAAAATCTTTTTTTTTGGACTGTCATATTGATAGGTCCCCTTAACTGACCTTGTAGAGTCAGAATAATTCATTGCCTTTGGGAGTTTTCTTCTAAGAACTCACAATATCCATTGCAATTTCATCAAATATCGTAGCACGAGTGTTACTTATAATCATTGGTTGTTTTGTCTGTAAATGAGTCAATTTCTTCAGTTGACATTCTAAATATCGCAGTATTGGTCTTTGTATATCACATTTAAATTTTCCTAATAGAAATTCTAAGTCCGGTTCAAATTAATCAAGAGATTTCGAAGTATATACAAAGTGGATAATATTTGAGTTTTTATGTAGCTTATAAACTCAGGATTTTCACCACAGATACAGAGCCCAAAGCAATAATACTTTTTATCACTCCTTTCCATTAAAACTTCTCCAATTCTTATAATTTGCTTACTTTCTATTTGATTATTTTCTATCATTAAACGTACAATTTCATCGCATGATTTACCATTATTTTTGATGAAATAGACTACATTGTTTTTATGAACATGAATTGATTCTTTGATTTTGACTATACGAGGGTCGTTTGAAAAGTCCATGGAAAGTCAGAGAGATGGCGCTACTAGTGCGTATCAAAGTTATTTTCAGTTAGTGGTATATCTTGGAAGAGCACACACCAAGTTTCAGCCAGATCGGCCAATTACTTTGCGTTTTACATTCATTTCAATCAAAGAAATCGAATGGTTGTAAAAAAATGGACGAAAAATAATTTCGTGTATTGATTAAGCATTACTTTTTCAAAGACAAAACGCCTCAGGAGATTAAACAGAAGCTTGATAAACATTATGGTGATTGTGCACCTTCGATTAGAATGGTTTATAAGTGGTTTCAAAATTTTTGGAGTGGCCATATGAGCACAAAAGACGCTGAACGTTTTGGACACCCTGTTGAGGTGACCACTTCAGAAATAATTGATAAAATCCATGATATGGTGATGGTTGACAGAAGAGTGAAGGTGTGTGAGATTGCTAGTATTGTATGCATCTCGAGCGAACGGGTACATAATATTTTGCACCAACATTTGGACATGAAAAAAATATCCGCTAGATGGGTGCCGCGATTGCTCACGATTGACCAAAAACGAGATCGTGTGAAGTGTTGCAAGAATGGTTTGCAGCTGTTTCAGCAAAATCCGCAAGACTTTAAGCGTTGTTTCATCACTGTAGATGAAACATGGATACATCACTATACTTCTGAGACCAAAGAATAGTCTAAACAATGGGTTACCAAGGGGGAATCTGCTCCGAAAAAGGCGAAGACAATTCCTTCGGCTGGGAAGGTTATGGCGACTGTCTTTTGGGATTCGCAAGGAATAATCTTCATCGACTATCTGGAAAAGGGTAAAACCATTACAGGTGAATATTATTCATCGTTATTGGATCGTTTAAAAACCGAGTTGCTAGAGAAACGTCCACGATTGGCCCTCAAAAAAGTCCTCTTCCTATACGCCAATGCGCCAGCTCACGCTTCAGCAGTTGTGGCCGCAAAACTGATGAAGATAGGGTTCCAACTCGTTTCACATTCCCCCTATTCTCCAGACTTGGCTCCGTCGGACTACTATTTGTTCCCTAATATGAAAAAATGGCTGGCGGGGAAAAGATTTTATTCAAACGAGGAGGTGATTGCAGAAACGAATGCCTATTTTACAGACTTAGACAAATCCTATTATTTGGAAGGGATTAACAAACTAGAGCAGCGTTGGATGAAGTATATAAGCCTAAAAGGAAACTATGTTGAGAAATAAAAAAAATTTATTAAAAAAAATTAAGCAGTTTTTATTTTTGCACGAACTTTTCAAAGACCCTCGTATTTGCGGAGCCATTTTTCACAGGACTTTCAGATTCTTCCTTAAAAATTTCAATCTCAGAACCTTCTTTGTTTTCAGAAATTGCAGATTCAGATAAGGATATATCGGTATTCCATTTAAATGTTTCACATTCATTTTCTGGCTCATTATTTTCTACATTTTCCTAGTCTGGTAATTATTTTTTTCGTTTTTTAGGATATTTATTTTGTGTATTTTCGTATACAAGGTTTCAAGACATTTCTTCAATGATCGAATCACGTTAAGCTATCTTTTTCTGTCTTCCTCTAGGACTCTTAATTAGGTTTTGCGGCAATACTGATATGTTAGGATCCGTTTTACGTGGGTGGCCTCGTGGCCTTTTCACTTGTTTAAATATATTGAGATTTATTTAATTAGATACCGGTGTTGCGTAATCATTAGCTCTCTTTTGTTGGTTTCTTGTGATTACGTTGATAAAAACATAGAAGTTTTTTTGTAACATTTGACTTTTAAAATACTTATAAAATTTTTATGTATGGATTGCGAACGGTGATATTGTTGTATCTAGCTTAAGGACCTTATTATTAAAGTTCAGTAATGCTCCAGTTTGAGTGAAAAAGCTGATTCCTAATAAACCTTTTTGTTCGAAAGGAAAGTAAATTGGAACTGTTTCATTCGGAATTTACAAATAATTATTTTCCCTTTTTAATCTGGACTATATCTGTCGTAATTTACTGAGAAAATCGGTCTAGAGCGAGCGAAGCTAGGCAGGATTATTGAAAGAAAAAACATGTCATGGTGGGTTACCCAAAGGCCTGTAGACCAAAGGTGGCGAAGATGTTCTACGATTTATCGAATTGCAGTCCGGCGTTGGCGAGAATAGTGGAATGTGCCTAAAGCACCGCTCACAACCAGTTACACTTTACAAGTCGAGAGAGATTAGCGGAATGTTTCGGTTTAAGTTGAAGCTCTACTGATTTTTAATGCTATCGATTCCTTTATTAGAATTATACTGTTAATCTTTCTAGCAATTTAGACGTTTCATCTAGCTCGTTATAGTTTTGCTCGTGGTCGCGGAGTACCTTCTAGTCCTATCCGCAATCGAAAAAAAGCCAGCAATGGCCCGCCCACTGGCATGATAACTAATGTCTCCGGCTAATGGGCTAATTGCTTATTCAATTTCACGAGTCATTCATTATCCCATTCAGCAATTCTCGCGAGAGCATGAGAGAAAAAAACTGTGTCTCTGCTACTTTCACGATGTGCTTTTGTCAAAAACGTATATTAGGTAGAAGGCTATACGTGTCTGTCACTCTCCGCGGGAAACGGCATCGACTTACATGCACATTTCGTCTGGAGGTCGATCCGAACCGAAACTACCTTGTGTAGATCTTAAATTGATCCGGAGCTAAGCAACGAGGCATTTTGGAGACTGGTGGACCCGAAGTTGTTTGAATGTGATGAACAGTTTCGTATTTAATCTCACGATCTTTGCCACAAGAACGAATCAGTTCAGGAAATTTAGCATGGATAATCGAAAATTCAGAAGAACAGCATATATCGACCGTCTTTACACTTAATTGAGAAATTTTCCGAACCTGCGCGATTGTTCATAAGCCAGTAATTCCATCAATGAACTGTTTTGTTCGTCAATCAGATAGCAAATGAAAATGCGACAGAAGATCAGACCCGATGATAGGAACATCAATGTCAGCGATGACAAACTTCCATCTGAATTCCCTACAAAGACGAAAATTAAGATTCATTGTCAGAAAACCATATGTTTTGATTTTACTGCAGTTAGCTGTACTCAAATTAGAACTAGTGACAGACGAACGTTCTCGTAATAAACGTTGAGGAAAACAACAAATATCAAAACCTGTATTGATAAGAAAAGTTTGTTTGGTTTAAAGAATATAAATAGCGTACTAGCTTTCATATTCAACACGAGAATCACTCCGGGGCCTCCCAAAATGTTCATGCTACGTCCGGATAGCTCTCAGGTACGTCGAGGCTAACGTAATCTTTGGTAACTTTATTTGGTTAGCTCTCGTTGTACCTAAACCGGGACAGATAATGTGTGAATTCGAAAGCTCCGATCACAAAAAGGAATAAGTTTTTACTCTAACCAGGTATACTGCGTTATATCATGAATCAACAAAATCACAGCTGGATTTGGACAAGCTATCCGAATAAAAGAAAAAAAAAGTTACTCTCTCTTACAGAGTAGTAGCGGAGAATTAAATTTTCCAGAAAGAGCTTACTCACGAACTTAAATAGAAGAGAAAAGAAGCAGAAAATTAATTAATTTATTTGTTACTCACTTTTCATTTCTTAATTATGGTTTTGCTTAACTGGTTCGTTTCTTAAGTTTGCTCTGGTCAGTAGACAACTATATGGTGCCCGCGCAAGTGCTTCAATAACCCTTCGGGGTGGTTCAGTGGAAAATCCCTCTCTACATCTTCAAACTCAAGGAAATTGAAGTTAGCGGCAAAAGTTTCATTGGCCACAAAGATTTCCATCAATTTCCTTGTCCTATTTTCACATCCTAATTGGTGCGTGGCAGTGAGATAATAAGGGCGTTTCTTATGAACTTTGGGCCTTACACGAGAGATGGCCCTGGATGCTCCTATTTCTGACTAAATATTAATATTTTCTTTAAACAATATCTTCAACAAAACTTACATAGTTTTATTATAAAGGTTTGATAGCTTACAGTGTCTTACTGCTAAATTATTAACTAAACCTTCAAATTTTATATTTCATGATAACTTTACTTTAGGTTTTAGTTTAAATAATTATTTAAGCAATATTACGGCAAAAGATTGTTAAGACTATTGTCAAGTTTACATCCACAATGATTTGAGAAATATGATTTTCAAGGCCTATTTAAGAATATCTTAATAAATAACAAAATACAGCGAATTGTTTAATTACTATAAACAAGATGAAATTCTTTTAATCCTTCTTAGAATTATTTTACATAAATTATTTTCAAAGTCTATGCCGTATCGAAACTTGCTTTTATTTTATTATATTGACTTATTATTATATTGTTTTGCTATAGTTTATTGTATCTATTGAATTTCAATTTTTCTGTTATATCATTTTATATCGAATGTTTATACAACATGTTTACAATAGAAACATTTCAATATTTATAATAATTAAATCAGTTAGTTACAAAATTTTATTTAAAAACATCGATATTTTTGTTGGCTTTCATTTATTTACACCGAAACTATAGTTCTAATAAAAAAAATGCATGAGAGGTATCTGAGAGTCGTAAATTTTGTCTATAATTTAGTATAAATTTCAACATTGAAAGAAAGATAATTAATTTTAGATTTTATAATAAATATTTGAGCATCAATATTAACTTTTAAGCATCACGTTGTTTTCGTTTTTTTTAGTAGATAGATTCTCGACATGTAATCACACCTATCGTTAATTTTTTATATAGAGTAAAGCTTATTTCTTATATCTTAGAATATTTTCATTTCACGAAATACAACAAATTGGCGACGAGGTGAAAAATAGAAATGTCTTCCGGCTTGAATTTTCCGACTGTGACCTTTAATGATCGAAAAAAAATTGTTGAGCTGATACGCACTTAACCTCGACGTTCAAGAATTTAAATTTTCTTCGGTAAATATTCAAAACAATAATTCGAAGATTTGAGAATTTTGATTTGAAAAAGGAATCATTTCGTAATACATGCAGCGTTTTGAAAATTACCTCGATATGAAAAATATCAAAAATAACAACGCATATAGTGCTAAATTATTACTAAATTCGATAGGAGCAAAAAATTTCACAACAGTCACGGCGCTACCAGCTCCGAAAGCTCCAGTTGAGCTTGAATATGACGAGCTTATTAAGCTTTTGGAAACGCATCTTGCACCTAAAATAAATGTCTTAGTAATGCAACATCAATTTCTTTCAAAGTATCAATCAGAACAACAATCAATTTCCAAGTATGTAGCAACTTTACGAACAGACATAGGTGACTGTAACTTCATTTCAACCTATGACTGTAAATCTTCAATAGCAGATATTTTTCTACGTGCTTAGTTTATTCGTGGTATAAAAGATGGCTCCATACGAGAAAAACTTTTACAATGCGAGAAATTGATTTTTGAAGATATTATTTCAAAAGCTCTTGCATTCGAAGCATCGAAAATGGATTCAAAAGAAATTGGTCATAAATCGATTTCCACTCATCGAATAACTGATATAAATAAAATTTCACAGAGCCCAAAGAAATCTGAAAACAATTCGAAAGGTTATAATCAAGTTCGACAACGTTCGGGCCAAAAACAAAAGAAACAGTAATTCCAGAAAAATTTAAGATTGAAAATCGATTACAAAGATTTGGGTATTGAAGGACTGTATCTCAGATGTGGGCGAAATAATCACTTGATCAAAGATTTCAGAGTTGACAGGTCAAAGCTCAAATGTACTCAATGTGATAAAATGGGTTCTCATGTAAGGTTAGCATCCGTACACTACTTAAAAACAAAGCAAAATCAAGTACGTCAACTACTAACTATATAAGATCAAGTAAGTTTTGCTGATTATGGTATTAATACTATTATTGATGTTTATCAAAATGATAAAATGATCAAGCGACATAAAAATCAAACAAGCGTTTCTACACGTATATCATCATCGAAGGCAAAGCTGTCAAATTTGAGGTTGACTCTGGTGACTCTGTTTAACTTTGGTTCTGGCTACACATTTTTGCCGAAGGATCAATTTTCTAAGCTCAACTTGAATGTGCCAATACTTCAAACATCGATTGGATTTCGATCTTATACTCAGAACATTTTTGTACCATAGGGGAAAATTAAAATACGCACCGAATTCAACGGCAATTCAATCGAAGATGAAATTTATATTGTACCAGACAAATACTCTGCATTATTGGGTCGAAGCTGGATTAGTCAATTGGGAATCGACTTGACTAAAATAGATCAAGATAGAGCATCAAGTTCTTCAAATAATATGATAAAAAACGTTATCAAAAATGATATTGATGAAATAATCAATATGTTTCAAAATGTTTTCGAATAAAAAGTCGGCTCCGTACGTTTATCTTTTAATTATTATTTAATTATCAGGTTAGTTTTAAATTACGTGAAAATGCAAAACCAGTTTTTAATCGACAAATGGACATTCCTTATGCACTGTTGGAACGAGTTGACAAAGAACTTGAGGCATTAGAAGCGAATGGCATCATTGAGAAAATTGAAGTGAGCGATTGGGGTTGGGTTCTCCGTTAGTGGTGATTTCGAAAGCAGACGGAGGTGTGCGTTTGTGTGTTAATTTCAAACGTGAAGTCAATCAACGTTTTATGAAAGTATACTATCCAATCTGAAAAATTGACGATATATTCAACAGCCTACGAAATTCTCGCTGGTTTTGCAAACTTGATTTATACAAAGCGTACTTACACATTCCAGTAGATAAAGAGTCAAGCATTATTCAAACAATCTTTACTTATCAAGGCACTTTCCGAGTAAACAGATTATCTTTCGGTATAACAACAGCTCCATTTGAGTTCAATAAAATTTTGGATCGAATTCTCTAAGGATGTCCGAAAACTGAAAAATACTTTGACAACATCATCATACATGGCAGCACACAAGAAGAATAAACAAAACTTGATAACATGCTTGAACCGACTACAAGAGCAGGATTTACATCTCAACTTCCAGAAATGTTCTTTTTTCAAGAAGTTATCAATTTTTTAGGTCACACTATTCAAGTTCAATAAAATTTCCAAATCACCTGAAAATGTCTAAGCTGTTTTGGAAATGCCGAGGCCTACATCTAGTGATAAAATAAAAACTTTTTTAGGCATGGTAACTTATTATAGTCGTTTTATTTCAGATCACTCTTCTATCAGTGCACTGCTGCAAAATCTTTTGAAAAAGAACATCAAGTTCAAATGGAATGTTGAATGTGAAACAGCTTTTATTCGTTTCAAACAAGAATTAGCAAGCGATCGAGTGTTAAAGCCATATAATCCTGAATTACCTCTACAACTTGCCTGCGATGCTAGACCTTTCGGAATTTCAGGTGTTCTTTCACACATCGATAATGATGCGGAAAGACCTATTTCTTTTGCCTCTCGATCATTGACTTCAGCTGAACAAAATTATTTACAATTGGATCGAGAAGCACTCGCAATTGTATTCTGTGTGGATTATTTTCATCAATATTTATTCGGAAGGTAATTCAAACTTATAACTGACAATCAACCTCTTGTTCGAATTTTTCATCAACATGCCAACATTCCACGCATGACACCAGCACGTTTACAACAATATGCAGCATTTTTATCAGGATTTAATTATGAAGTTGTATTCAAACGAGGCATCGAAAACGCAAATGCAGATTATTTATCTCGAGTACCCATTCCTTCAAGTTCAAAAGTAGAAGCTGTAATCAATGAAGAAGTCAATAAAATTTGTGAAAGTTTGATCTCGAATATTTCAATACTCAATATATCTTTCGAATCAATTCGGAATGAAACATATAAAGACGACACTTTATCAAAAATTTTACAAGACCTTAAAAATAATTCAAACTGTGATTCTGAATTTACAATCGACAATGACATTTTATTCAGAGGTCAACGAGTTGTCATTCTATCCAGCTTACAACTTTTAGTTCTTCAAGAATACATCGAACGCACGTTGGCACATCAAAGATAAAACAGCTTGCACGACGTTACGTTTACTGGAAATCAATTCACAAAGATATCGAACACTTAGTTAGAGTTTGCAAAGCTAGCGTGCCACTCAAAAATAGCCCAGCCAAAGCACCTTTTCATCAGTGGGAAGAGCCTGCATGTAACTGGCAGCGCAATCACATTGATTACGCAGAATCATTTCAGAATGCAAATTATTATAACTACATCAAGATTATCAAGAAAAATCTAACATTCAAGATTTAGTTTCTTTTCCATTGCATACACCACAGCATCAAAAAGATCAAGTCCTACAAGAAGATCAACGTCAAGAACAACGTCAACAACAACCACCAGAAGAACCAGTTCTTCGTCAGTCAAGTAGAATGCGACAACAGCCTACACACCTGCGAGATTATTATACACGTTAATGTATTATATTCAATTCATTTTTTTTTTCAATTTTCAATGATTAACAATCTTATTATAAACTTAATTATCAACAAAATTATAATTTCAAAATAAGCGTAGGAGAATTATAATAAATATTCGAGTATCAATATTCACTTTTAAGCATCACGCTGTTTTCGCTTGTTTTCAGTAGACAGATTCTCGACATGTAATCACACCTATCATTAATTTCTTATATAGAATAAAGCTCATTCTTATATCTAGTCTTATATCTTAGAATATTTTCATTTCACGAAGTACAACAGATTTCTATCCCATGTGTTGTAGTAGTTAGTTTTATTTATATATAGGCACTTATATAAATATATAATTAAGGGACACAAGATTATTAACTGAGCTCTTTATTATTAACTCTTAAATATAAATATAGGCTTAAGAAACACTGCACACACTGTTAAGTTACAATTGAACTAGAAGAAACTCTTAAAAGTTTTCTCAAAGACTAAACGTTGCTTTCGTAATCAGCGTTAAGCAGAGAGTGAGAGAGAGCATTTTATTCTTTCCCTCCGAGCCGCGCCAAAACCGAGCCGCTGGAAGGTGGCGCCTCCAGTGGTGATCACGACGTACTTTCTCACTCCCTCCCGTCGTGAGCCTCACTCTGGATTTTCCTTATTAGGGGATCCTGTAAAATAGATACATATAAAATTTTATTAACTTATTTGAGTAGACTCTGAATTAATTATTTTGTCTCTTAAGTATATGTACCCTATACTACCTAACCAACTCAATATACAATCAACTAGACAAAAGTAAATCAATAGCAGCAACTTTCTTGGATCTAGCGAAAGCTTTTGACACTGTGGACCACAAAATTCTACTCAAAAAACTTTATAGATATGGAATTAGAGGAAGTGCGTATGAACTTATCAAAAGCTATCTAAGTAATAGGAAACAAAGAGTTAAAATCAATGGTGAATATAGTCAATATCAACAAGTCAACATTGGCGTACCACAAGGTACAATATTGGGACCTTTATTTTTCATAATCTATATAAATGATATGTTACAATTGCTACCAAATGATTGTGTGTCGGCTTTTGCTGATGACACGGTAATTATCGTGAAAGGCGAAACATGGCATGAAGTCGAAAGCAATATGAATTTCTACTTAAACAAAATATCCATTTGGCTAGCATTGAATAAACTGTCACTAAACATTGACAAAACAGTTTATATGGCTTTTGGAAATAACTGCAATAGCAACTCAACATATCTACATATAAATATAAAGGGTGCACCCATTCGAAAAGTTGATAATACTAAGTACCTTGGAGTGCATTTCGATAGCCATATGAGATGGGACCTGCATACAAACATGCTATACAATAGACTAAAATATCTAACTTATATTTTCCACAAATTATCTAGGATAATGAGCACAGATAATCTACGTATGATTTACTATGCACTTTTCCATAGCATAACAACCTATGGTATTATAGCATGGGGTGGAGCATACATTGGAAGACTCAAATATATACAAACTCTACAAACGCGACTATTACAAATAATAAATAAAAACAAGTTTATAAATGAAAAAAATCCACTAAACATAGATCAAACATTCACCATGGAATCTCTAGTGTATCACTATGTCAACCTGCAAGATATGTTCCTAAAGAAAAATTCCGTAACAAGGAAAAAAACTATACAGCCCCTTAAAAGAAAATTAACAATCAGCATTAAAGATAGCTATACAAGAGCTTTAGCCACCTTCAATCAACTACCTTCTCACCTCAAAACTTTAAACAGCAATATAAAAACAATAAAGGACAAAATAAAAAAATGGATCAAAGGCCATCCATACTAGATTCTAGATACAGGAATACAATGAACCACAAAATACACTGCAACAATTTACAACAAATCTATTACAAACTAAAGCAACAAGGGAACTTTGATAGTCTAAATTCAGCATTGGAAGTCCATGTGGATGAGGATAAGGATAAGTTTCTCTTGGATGTAAGGACATATTTGTGTTCACAAGGCACTTGTACACTTCATCAAAATCGTTCTCATCGTCGAATGTCTGAATATAACATGAAAAAAATGAAAGCATCAGATAACTACAGAAAAATAATTGAAACAATTGCAAATGTGATTGACATAGCATGGAACTCACAACGGATAACTATTAATACCAAAACAAAAAACGGATTCAAAGAGGGAAAAAGAAACGAAACTTACATTCTAACAAAAACAGATACAACCAACATACATTTCATTAATAAATGTGAATACTGCACATACAAACAATTAATTGGTAAAAAACATATACATTTCATAAAAGAAGAAAACAAAGAAGTTCTCAAAGAACCAAATATAGATAAAGTAAGATATAAACCCATAGAAACAGTATTTAAACAAATAGATGACATTGCAGACAACAATAGTATGCAAATAGAAACAAGTAAACCAAAAAATACATCAGGAAAACCGATTCAACAAACAAATAATATTCGAATGACCTATGGAGACATCAATTATCTTGGAAACAATAAAGCATTATTATACTTTTATAGAGGTATCAGAGGATATCAAACTTTCACTAATTCATTGCACTCACTGGAACAACAACCTAAATATAAAGATTTGATAGTCTTAGATGACATAGTATTCACAGCAACATGTAAATGCGATTCACATAAACAACATACTGAATTATTCCCTCATTATAGAGTCACGTGTGCTACAGGACTTACTTGTCCAGCTAGACTAAATACATATGAAAGAATATCATATGCAAGAAAAATGAAAGCATCAATGACGACAATCGTAACGGCCAGACAAATGTTAATCAGATATTGGAGATAGAAGAACAAAATTTAAGATATTAGTGAAGTAAGCTTTTATTGGAAGCATTCTTGCTACCAATATTAAGCCATACTTCATTTGTGAAATAGTATAATCTATTATACAAACCAACTCTTAGTTTTAAGTTTTTTGTTTTTTTTTTCTTAATTTTCTTTAAGTGTTTAGTAGTTTTAAAATACCAGACCAGCGAACAGGTTTATCCTCTGCCGGGTTACAAATTTGTAATGTATAATTGTATAATTATTACTACTTGTTGTAATATTTTGTACTATACTCTGGTTAATAATAATAATAATAATAATAATGTGTTGTGGTGCTGGTAAAGGTTCCGTCATAATGTCAGCTATGTTCTCTTTACTTTCTACCCATTTGACCACTATTCTGTTTTCTAAGGCATACTTCTTAACATAATCTCCGTGAGTTACTGCCATGTGAATCTTGCTTCCGGTCTGTTCTCTTAATTTCAATTTTCTCTGAATTTCTGGAACTTCATCATCAAAGTTTTTCAACTTATGAGATCGATCCTCCTGAGTGGATTTTCTAGCTGAGTCGTTGTCACACCAGTTGGTGGCTGAAAAGTATGTTTTTCCAGTCATGTCTTTTATGGCTTTGTCAAGTGATATTATTTCTTGACATGCTTTACTCATCGTCAGATATTCTGCTTGGCAGGTGGAAAGTGATACATAATTTTGTTTGTAGTTTCTCTACGCTACTGTATTTCCATATAATTTGATTATGTATCCACTTGTGGAGGTAGAGTCTGTTTGATCTCTGAAGCTTGAATCTGTAAATGCCTCTAATTTGTCTCCTCTTCTTCTGTATATTAGCCCTACTTCTTTAGTTTTCTGCAGGAATCTAAAGATCCTTTTGACTTCTTTCCAGTCATTCTCTGTGGGTGCAGCTTGCTTTCTGGCCATGAAGTTTACAGCATAAGTAATATCTGGCCTTGTCATTGTTGTCAAGTATTGCAAATTGCCTATTGCTTCTCTGTATGGTGCTCTGCATGGTATCTCTCCGTCTTCGTGTCTTTCTGAATTAGATTCAATCTCTTTTCTTTTGGCTTGTCTGGTTATCATTGGAGAATTCTGTGCCTTGCAGTCCTTCATGTTGAATCTTTCTAATATCTTTTCTGTATAATCTGTCTGAGTTAGGGTCATGGCTTTATTTAATCTATCTCTCTGAATTTTCATTCCTAAATACATGTTTAGATCTCCCATGTCTGTCATCTGAAATGCTTCACACTGTCTGGATTTTATTTCCTGCAGCTTTTCTTGATTATTACCTGCTAGGATTATGTCATTGACATAGAGTACAAGTATGATCATTTTTCCTTCCTTTCTCCACGTAAATAGGCATGCTTCATTGATGTCTCTCTCTAGACCTAATTTCTTAACTTCTTCAGTAAATTTATCATTCCATTTCTTTGGACTGATTTTTAGTCCATACAGTGTTTTCTTAAGCTTGCAGATTTTTCTTTTCTTTAGTTCTTCTGGAATATTCAAGCCTTCTGGAATTTTCATGTAGATTTCTTCATCTAGTGTACTATTTAAGAAAGCCACTTTCACATCAAGTTGTACTGCATCTAAGTCTTCTTGATTTATTATAGCAAGTGCAGATCTGATGATAGCTATGCGAGATACTGGTGCATGTTTCTCTTAATTCGTATTCATTCTTATCCTTAAAGCCTCTTATGACCAGTCTCGCTTTATGCTTAATTTTTCCATCTGAAATTTTCCTTTTGTATATCCATTTTAAGTCTATTAAGTTGAGTTTGGATACTTCTGAAGTTGAGGCAGGGTAATCAGTTATTTTCCATACTTCCTTTTCTATCATAGAGTTTAATTCTTCATTCATGGCTTGTATCCAATCTTCTTGATTGGAATAAGGGAGTCATAAGGGAGTCAGTTTGGCATCTTACCAGGTATGCGGATGCAAGTTCTTTGCATGTGTTGGCAACAGCCTGGTAAAATACCGCTCTCTTTTCTTCTTCTGAAATAGGAGATAGTGGATTGCATGTTTCGTGTTTTGAGATTAGTGAATCCAACCTGTCTATAAAGTCTGTGTATTTTTCTTTATTTGTCAGTCTTAAATTATAGATTTGTTGTAGAATCAGCATTTCTGAAGTATTTGTTTCAATCCTCTTAATATCTTTTATTTTATTTCAAATATCAACTGGCTCTGAAATGTTTAAGATTTTCTTATGGTAATTAGCGTCCAAAAAGCTTACGATTAGATCTCTTATTATGCTTTTTTTATTTACAACAGCCTCTGAATTGTCATTTCTGTATTGTTCTGAATTTGTTATATAATCTATTAAGCCATTTGTCGCTAACTCTAATTTAAGCCTGTCATACCAAAGATCTAGACTGCCTTTGTTGGTTAATAAATATTCTCTCTTTACATGAATCTTTGAAACGTTCAAAGTATTCTGTAGAGAGTTATTGAGGTTACTCTGAATTGTCAATTGTTTGTTGATATTTTCAACTGTTTAGTTAAGTTGTATTAGTGTTTGAGTGTTGTCTGAAGTTTGACCTTCTGAATTAATTTGTATATCGTCGTTTGTGTCGTTCTGTATGTTTTGTGAGGGTGTGACTGAGGTAGAGTTATGTAGTGAAATTGGTGCAGAATCTGGTACCTCCGAAACTCGTGCAGATAGTGTGCGAATCTCTGCAAGGCACGTTTTCACTAGGCTTATGGTCTCTTTCTGTGTCGCTACTGCCTCTTGCCGCTGTTGGTTCATGCGGTTGATGGAGGTGTTTAGGTGTTCTAGTACATCTAGAAGCCTTGTTTGGATTGCTTGAACGTGGTGCTTCTGAAATATTTATTTTACTATAAAAATTCTCTTCAGTTTTATTGTCGTATAAGTCTGTTCTGCGTTTTGAGGACAGACTCATACACGTGGATCCAGCTTCTGTTACATCTCTTTTTAGTATTATCTTATTATTCTGAATTGTCTTACCATCATTCATCTGAATACTCTCTGAATTTGGTGTTAACACTTGTTGCGATGTGTTGCTGCCACTTTCACCCGCAGATGTTCCTGCCTGCTGTTCTATGGGTGTTAGAGGTGGAGATGGTGGCAGTTGTTTTGGTTCGTCCGAGGCATTGGTGTTGTCGCCCTCAGGAAACACTTCACGTGTCTCTGACATTCTTTAATAAGATAAATATTTTATTTGTTTTGAATGTTAAAAGGTACTACGATTTTAAAAATCAAATTTACACTCTGTCCTAATCACACGTACTCCCTCCCAAACCAACTAGCCATATATAGGTTTCGTTGTTACTTTTAGGGAGAAGAAGGCGGCCGCATACGTGAGAATATTACATTCGTGCAAATTTTGTTTTGATTTTAGTGACAATAAGAATAACGCGTCTGGAGAAAAAAAAATAACACGTCTGAAAAATAACTCGTCTGAAGAAAATTGCACTTCTGAATAACAATATGTCTGAAAAAAATGACTAAACTGTTTCTTTATAAACAGTAATTCTTTTTGTTATTTTAATGTCACTTTGATCAAAAACTTTTCACACGCAAAGTGAAACAATTGGCTTTTCTAGATTTACTTCTTAAGCAGACTAATTTTAGAGAAAGAAAAGGGAAGAAAAAAAATTCACTCGGTATTAATTGTTATGTGTAGCAGTCTTTGTACATTTTTATTAACAAGATTGTGTACAACACTAATCGGCTCTCAAGTGAACAGTGTCCCGTAGACTGAGAGAGAATCATGTACATATCTGCTTAGTTACACATAAACACACTGCACAGCAACTGTAAACATTGCCGCGCGCGTTTTGCTTCGAATTCCACGAAGCGGCTTTTGTCTCGACCTACCTTAAGGTGCCGGTTTTAACACGTTTTTCTGAATTTATTGCTCTGAATTAATTGAATTCTCTTTTTGTTACGACTTTTTTATGTTGACTTCTTTCTTTTATATTATTAATGAGTTTTTAAGAAAAATCTAGAAATATCTGTTAATCGTTTCAATCAACTTTTTCTTTATGTTCACGGAAGCCTGTTTCCCTTTTTGTGGGATTCTTATTTCAATTTTTTTTTTAAATATACCACGTTCACTTCACTTCACTTCTTAATTACTACTCTTTACTTACGTGTAATCTGAAATCTTTTACACTCGTCTTTCGAAAAAGAAAAAAAAACGAAGAGTTTAGCGTGCTGGGTGCCCACAACCTGTTATAGTAGTTAGTTTTATTTATATATAGGCACTTATATAAATATATAATTAAGGGACACAAGATTATTAACTGAGCTCTTTATTATTAACTCTTAAATATAAATATAGGCTTAAGAAACACTGCGCACACTGTTAAGTTACAATTGAACTAGAAGAAACTCTTAAAAATTTTCTCAAAGACTAAACGTTGCTTTCGTAATCAGCGTTAAGCAGAGAGTGAGAGAGAGCATTTTATTCTCTCCCTCCGAGCCGCGCCAAAACCGAGCCGCTAGAAGGTGGCGCCTCCAGTGGTGGTCACGACGTACTTTCTCACCATGTTATAAGTTTAAAGCACTCTGAGAAGTGAAAACTAAAAGAAAACTGAAAATAAAAAAAAAACGGTCCTGCTGCCCTGAGAAGATCGAGGCTCTATAGAGAGAGAGATCAAGGCGCACGATGAGTATAGTACGCACTTCACTTTCGCTTTCCCGCAGCCATTACATATTTGTGTTCTTCGTTTTGCTTTCCATCATATTCAAAAACTTATGGCTGTTTCTAAAAAGCCGCAAAAATTCAGAGCAGACGATAGCCGCGATATGGCTGTTACGTCTTACGCAACGGCTGCAAATTGACTTTAGTTACTCAACCGCGACTGTCTCTTTTCGGTCAACGTGTAAGCGCTTTATCACGGGTACGAGACTAAACTAGAGCAGGCTGGCAATCTAACTAAAGCACCGATCAGAAAGGTAACAGTTAAATAAAATTACCTGTAAATTGACTCGTCCTGAAACTCGTACTACAGAAGCCAGGGATGTATCGTAGCTATATATAGAGTAGGTGTAAGACTTTTCTAATTTATAATAAATGATTCGTAGAAATTTAATTTTAGTATTTATTACTCAACATAAGTGATACAGAGATTTTTGGAGTCTTTCAGAGTAGAATACAGAGTTCTTTCGACAGTTGCTTTCCCACCTCTTTTATAAGACAAAACACATAAAAAGTAGGCTATAAAGAATTAATCCCAGAAGGGGAACGCGCGTCATCAAGAACAAGGTCAGACTTTAATTAACCATTACTCTAATTAAGGGAATTCCCCTTTCATAAAAATTTAAATTTCCCGCTTTTATATGGCCTGACCTGTTCCCGACGTCACATGGCTATTAGCTGAGTGTGGCAGTCTCATGGTTCGACCGTCCGCATCTAGATGGTAACGACCAGCCACGAGCGGCATGAAATATGCTCACTGCATATATAACTCCATATAACGACACAAGCACTTCGAGCGTATGAGGCAGATGTTACCGGCCGTCGAGCCTCATTGACGAGTCCAGCCGGTAGCATCGGGACGAAACGCTTTCTACCTTACCAACCTCCCGAGTGTGAGCCTGGCTACCTCACACTGCGACCAACCTTTTACATGAGACTCCTCGTACACATCTATACATACGCATACTTCTTAATAGCCAAATGAGTATACGTGTTTCGTATAACATACAAAAGTATTTGATTTTCCATCATTTTTTATATATTCAATACTTTTGAAAAAGTGGAGAGGGTGCAATTTTATTCTTCTAGGGTTTCATTTTTTTATCTAATCATTTTCTGAAAATATTTATGTAATTATAAAATTATCGCTTTTGAAAAAAGCTAAGAATTAGCAGTTGATTTTCAATTTTTTAAGCAACTGAAGGGGTGCAATTGAAATAAAGAGCATTTTCAGAATGTTCAAACAGAAATACGCCGACATGTATTATTTATTATTCGTTTTCTTTTATTACGTTGGCATAACTGTAGTTATTATAGGGTAATTTACAAATCATGAAATAATCAATAAATGAGTGACTAGTTCACGGGCTGATCAGTTGTTATAAAATGCCTCAATATTGAATAATAAGTAATAATTTAAAATTAAACAATACTAGTTTTTTCATTTGCATACAAATATTAAATTTATATTTTTTTTCGTAAGTAATTTGAAATTGATAAAATTTAACAGGCTCAGATACTGTTTTGGACTTAATTTCAATAAGCGTGAGTACTTGATTATACTTTTGAAATATTTGGAATATTTCTTCAGTTTTATTGATTATTTATTAAACATATATTTTTTTTTCAAAATTCTTTTTACAAAAATGTTGTTGTATGTATGAAGATTATTTTATTTTATTACAATACACATAGTAATGTATTACTTTTCTGAATTTGAATAATTCAAAAATATTGGGTATTTTTAATTTAAACTGTGACGGTTTTATATATTAAAAATAAGGTTAATGTCACTTTCTATTAGAACTATTTCTAAAATTTTAAAATATTTATTCTTGAATATCACATGAGGTATATCAAATGATCAAAAGTACGTTTAATTGAATAACAACATTGTATTAGTTACTTATAAGTTATCATTGTGATTATTTTGTAAACTTTATACTATTAAAAAATGAATTTATAAATTTATTGATTATTTTCAATGGCACTTACCAATAAAAGTTCAATTATTTGATTGCATTAATAAAGATAACTTGAAAACTTTTGTATTGTACATGTTTTCTTCAAGCAAATATCTAGGATTTGTTAAATGTATTTGAAAATCAGCATACAATCAATTCATCTTAAATAGCTATCAAATTTTTTAGTAAAAATTATTGATATTATGATTTCAAGAAAAGTTAGTTTAAATATGTTACAAATAAATTAATCTTTAATTCTCTTTTGAATAAAAAAAATTAGTTTATCAATCAAATACACTGATTATAACGTATTCAATATTCTTGATAATAAATTCAATTTTTTAAGTAAAGTTGGCCTATTATACAATGATAATTTTATCATAAAATTAAAAATACTATTGTTTTAAAAATTTGCTTATTTCAATAATAAAAAAATTATTTTCATAGTGATTTACAGAAGTACATCTCTAGTTTGCTTATGATTTATTTTAAAAGTATAATTGCAAAAATTGTTGTTAACAATAATATTAATGCATCAAAATTTATCTAGTTCTTCTTTATTCAAAAGAAAAGCTATAGAATTGATAAATGCAGTTACTTAAGTTTGTTTCAATTGCTTATTCTCATTTTTCTTGTAATATTCTTTATCAATGATTTATTTATAAATAACGATTCCAAAAGTGATTATCAATAGTAATCCTTAATTTGATACTTTTGGGTAAATAATAAACTTTAAATATTTAATTGTAAAAATGGCTTTTATGGTTTATATATTTATAAAATTCCATATTTATTATTTCAAAGTATGATTTGACCTTATTGTACTTCTCAAATATAATTTTATTGATGCACTCACTCAAAGAAATCAGAGTAAATAGAAGGTAGAGCTTCTTTTAATTTTGTTGTGGATTCTACATAATAAACGTTTATTTATAATACATCTGCCTCAAAATATATTTATACAATGATAAAAATACAAAGAAGTAGTTGTTCTCCATAAAATTTCTTAGAAAATTGTTCAAAATTGCAAAATTCATATTCCACAGCTGTTATACGTAGATTATAAAGAAGTAAAAATTGGAATTATAAAAGGAAAGAATGTAAAAAACTAAATAAACAAAAATAAAGGAATAAAATAAAGAAATTACAAATTGAATTTTGGTGCTTTTATTCGATAAAAACCTAACCTAATTTACATTAGAAAAAAGCTTACATTAATTAATTTAATATAATTTTTGTTTAAAATATTATAGAATGCTTCAATAGTTCTATCGTTCCATTACCAGTACACATACTTGCCATTAATGTAAAACAGTTTCATGCATTTGACGTTTTGATTTTAGTATTGTGCTTGTGTAGTTTGGATCTGCCATTGTGGTATGACCATACAACAATAGATTTCAAACATTTAATAAAAAACTAGCTCCAATCGTTTAAATTTGATACTTTGAAGCTGAATTGCTCTAGCCAAGTTCTCTTCAAGTCACCAGGTACCAAAATTTTAGTATTATCTTTGAGTGTATCTTGAATGATGAAATTGTTATTCTTGGCTATTTCGATTGACTTATAACCCTTAGGTTACAGATTTTTTTTTAATTTGGCACAATTGTTGTACACATGAAAGTGAGATTTTTTCCAAATTTTGATGACAATACATTAATTAACAATTAAAGAAAAATGATAAAAAATTTTCAAACGGCTATATTTTAAAAACTAATAAAGATATCGAAGTCGGATTTTTTTCAAAAAACTTATATCTTAAAATTTCGAAATAATTATAACAATAAATAATAAAAATATTTTTTCGAAAGTTATTAACTTTTTGTTTAAACAAATGCTAATATCTCAAAAAGTATATTTTGTTTTGAAAAATTCTTGCTTCTGCGTGTTCCTGAGAATTTTTGCTATCGAAATCAATCATAAAATTAAAGGTCCCAACATATTCGAAGGCGTAGCCCTAATTAGAAGAAAACGCCTCAGTGTAAGACCACGAAGACGTCCCTTTGCCGTTGCGACGTACACCGAGGCATTTTCTTTTGATTAGGGCTACGCCTTCCGATATATCGGGCCCTTGAATTTTATGATTGATTTCGCAAGCAAAAATCCTCAGGAACACGCAGGAACAAGAATTAAAAAAAAAAAAATATATTCCTTTTTATTATGTGCCGAGCAGCGGCACACGCCGGCGCCCCCCCGACCGACGGCCGAGTGGTGACAATCGATAGATCGCGCCGTCCGCCGCCGCGCGCAGCACCAGTCAGCCTTTCCACGTCGCGACCTCGCATCTCGTCGTCTCGCTCGTCCGCAGCCGCGTTGTTTGAAAATTTGCTCTTCCAATTGGACAGATATTAAAATAATAAATGCAGGCACTTACTGCAATGACAAGGAATCTAAATAAATATCCAGTATGTCAATACATGAAAGAGAAACTAATAATAATTTTTGGCCGAAACGAGTTAAGTAAAGGTTAAAAAAAACCAATAGTAATCAAACTCTATTAGATATGAATTAGCAGATACACCAATGTAATGGATCTTAAATGTAATATATTTCAATATCTTAAATTGTTAATAACATTGATTTTAAGTTAAGAGTTACAATTTTTTATTTTGAGTTTTCAAAAGATTATTCAAGAACTGAATATCTAAAATAGAAAATTATAACAATTAGTTCAAGATCATTGTTATTAACGACTTAAGATATTGAAAGAATGTTGCATTTAAGCTCCTTTACATTGGTGTGTGCTGATTTTTATCAAATAAAGTTTGATGTTATCTATTTTATTGGTGACGTTATTTTTATGAATAAATTTTGCACATTACAGTAGCGATGGTCGAGAGTTAAGAGCGCATGCGGGTACTTATAGGAATCTAGACGTAAAGGACAGTATTTATGTACTGATAATTTTATTAAGAAATGACAGAGCTCCAGAGAGATGTCTTTACATGGTGAGATCGTGTACAAGACTACCTACGCTTGTCCCTCTCGGGGGCTTACAAACTTGCCGTCGGTGCTAGAAGATATGTACTTATCACTTCTTTTAGGAGCAAGTATGTCTTAGGAATCCAGAGATGCGTGTAGCTTAATTATTTATTTCGGGTGGCGGTTATCTCTACGTATCTATGTTCTGTTTCATTTTCGGCCTAGCGTATATATTCCGCGTACATGTTGTTTGTTTATTACGGCATATCTTATATATTTCTATTAGTACTGCGCTTGGACCGCATGTGCGACGAATACACGTGTATGACATATGATCTTAGAACTATAGGAAATAACTATAAATCGCATGACAGTCCATTTCTTAAGCTGATTCTTGTCCTCAAGAATGTCACAATATATTCACGACCAGTGGTGGAGGCACATTGTGCAGTACAAAAGAGTTACAGACAATACCATTATTAATCAGATCAGAAACAGTTTGAACGTTAAAGCAACAGAAGTAGGTAACTACTCGTATATCGGAAGGGATGCACGATTATAACAACAATGTCCTATAAGACGTCTAAAAATATATTGTAAAATCACAGCTATGTTGCTAAACAACCCTACCTTGTAACCGATATAAATTGCTATAAGCGTGAGTGCTATATATCCAGCGTAGTGCAGGTAATCTACGGCGGTAGCGATATAAGAGTGACGACGTTGTTTCCTTGACAGTAATTCAAGCTCTTCCTCTATTTATTTTGAATTTGACGCTTTTTTGTGTAAATTTTCTGAGTGACGTCGTATATTTAAATTACATATATAAAGAGTTCTTATTTTACAAAACATAGCTTTATACATTCAATAACATTATATATATATATATATATATATATATATATATACTCATTTTACTCATTTTAAAGCTTAGGATATCTACTTTCTGATGCTGTGTGCGCCTTTGCAAAATCCAACATGGCGGCTCCAATATAGCGGCTACAAGAGACAAACTCGTAAACAAAAAATTTTATTTTTCAAATTTTTAGTAATAAATGTTAAAAAAATTAATATTTCATATTTTTTTATGAAAATCTGGCTCATTTACTACAAAAAAGTAACAGAGACCACTTTCGCTAAAATGAAAAATAAAAAAGTTATAATTTTTTGAAAATTTTCAAAAATAAAAAACTTTGCGATTTTTTTACTCAGAAGGAAATGACTTTGGAAAAAAAATTTAAGGAACAAAATTGCTTGAAATTCATCAAAACACAAGCGTGAATTTTTTCGAATTCCTTTGAGCGATTTTTTGTAAAAGATCTTTGGAAGTTTTTTAATTTTTCAAACAATCCGATAAATCCAAAAAGCAAAAAATAAAAATTCGCTTCGGCCGCTATGTTCACTTTATCAATTTTTTTCTCGAAATCTATGGACTTTAGAAAAAAATTCATAAGAACAAAAATGTCTTAGAATCATTCGAGAAACATCTTAAAATTTTTTCAGAATTTTTGGAGACATTTTTGAAAATTCCATTTCCCAAGTTTCCCGAAAAATCAAAAATTGTCTCAAAAAATTCTGAAAAAATTTGAGAATGTTCCTCGAGCGATTCTAAGGCATTTTTGTTTTTATGAATTTTTTTCTAAAGACCATAGATTTTGAGAAAAAAGTTGATGAAGATTGAAAAAAAAAAAATTCGTTTTTTCCGCCATTTTGTAAAGAAGCGATGGTTCAAGGTAAACAAAAAAATTCCCTGTTAAACTTCAAATCCCATGATCACCTTTGATCACGGTCGCAAGGTGATATCTTCACCGTAACACTTCGAAAAAAAATCCTAAAAATTTTTTTTTTTCGAAAATTTAGGTGTTTTTATGTTTCAATCGAGCATATCTCTTTTCCTGTGAGTTTTATCATGATTCTGGCAACGGATTCTGAAAGAGCATGCAATTTTACATCAGAATATGTGGTTCAAGAATTTTTTCAACGCCAATTACATAGGAAAAAATCACTTTGAAAACGCGCAAGAAATTTTGACATTTTGGACGTTAATGGGTTAATTTAGTATAGCGAATCGAGAGGAATCTAAATAACCCATTAATTTGTCCCTACGATACATTACTCACCGGCGGTGAGTGGGACTAGAATTTGTAACATTTTTGGTGCGATATAATAACATTGTTTATAAAAATAACGTACCGACACATGAACTTACTTTCAATATCTGAATCGGTCAATTATTTTTGCTATTAGTTTAAACACTCTTACTGTCCTTCGGTATTTAAATCATGATATGAAATACTGAAATCATAAAAAAAAATAGTTTATAGTGTTATGGGGAACATGAATTATTAAAACATTTCATTTAGAGTCTTTTATTAACATAAAAAATACAAATGAACTATTAAAAATAAGTATCACTCATTCAAAACGCTTTATAAAAATAATCATTCATCCATCATTTTCGCTCGCTTTTGTTGCAGCAGTCCGCTATCGGAATCATTTTCACTCACACTCTCTCGCATTCCATTAAAACTATCATCATCGCTATCATCGCTATCATGACCGTCATCCTCGCCACTACTTTCGTCACCAGAATTATCGGGAATAGCTTCGTCATTATCATCTTGCAAGCTGGAAACAACGTTACAGTCATCGTAGTCTATCTCGTTTGTCTCGTTTGTCTCGTCAAAGTTGTCGTTGTTATTATCTATTAAATCTACAATGTCTGCGACTGTTTCAACATTATTACATGTCTGCCCGTGACACCCCCCACAGTACTCCGAGCACCTTAAACCGTGTTTAACGCAACTACATCTTTTGCCGCATCCTTTCTTGCACTTACAACTAATGTCCCGAAGAAAATTTTTAGGAACAAATTCTGTCGGACCGTAGATAGGCTCTAGACGACTATTTTTCAGTGCCCAACCTCAATCTTCAGGATTTAGATCGTTACCCAACCAATACTGAACTTGTAAGTAAACGCGGTAAATGTGCTGGATGGCAGCTGATTCAGTGGGTGGTAGACGAGCTAATTGAAACGATTTATTGCTAGAATTTTTCTTGAAGAGTTTATACCGTAGCTCATTCAAATTTACATCTTTAATTTGTCTACTATACATTGAAGCAATTATTAATAGACCCGAGTTAACAAGATCGGTTTTATTGCAGTTTTTATCATTGAATATCAAAGATTTTGGGAATAGTTCATGCCTATCAGAAAGTAATTTAATAAGCTTATTTTTACCGTAATTAAAGAAGGCTGAGGTCGTATCGCACCCAGTCATGGCATGTATAAAACCCAATAAACATTTTAAATTTGGATATGCAAAACTTTCAGAGGTATACAACGCTTCTTCAACTTTGCCATTACTTGGCTTAAAATGATAAACTTTTTTATTACTATTAGCGAGTAAAGATAAAATAATCAAAATATCTACATCCTCAGTTACTATCACAGCTGGGGTCGTATCTGTTGCCATTTCAATCGCGGTTTCAACGATGAGTCTATCAGCATCTTCATATGCTTGCTTTGTTATGTAACCGGCCTGCTCTAATTTAACGCGTAATTTTTCAATAAACCTTTTTTTATTATTTTCGTTTGCAAAGAAAGATTCCTGAGCGACATCAGCTATCATATTCAATTCGAAATTTATTGTTGTGCAGTATTTTATTTGTCTGCGCTGTCGCTTAATAACTTTCGTAGATTTCCCTTTGGACTCCGGATACCCATCGAAAACTACATAACTATTTTTAGAAAATTTTTTGAGAAATTCTACGTAGCGATTCATTACTTCGTCGTAAGTGACGTCCTTTGGCCATACAACCTTATGCATTAAGAGTCCACCGTAAATCACGTTTATACAATTTTGAGGCATTTCATTGACTGGTAAGAATGATTCGTACAGTTTGCATTTATTTGTTTTACGAAATGAACCGTTTTCAAAGAGAGACAAGGGAAATGTGGACAACTCGAAATCAAAGTAGCTTCATAAATCCGGGTTTTGATTCATTCCAACAATTATTCTTTGATAAATCAAATTGGAATTAATAATTACCTCTTTACCATCTATTTTTACAGCGGAAAGGCTTTCCAAAGAAACGACTCTATTCACTCGTTTAAATTTCAAGTTTCCGAATGTTCCACCCACGATGCTATTCATTAAGTCATAACCGATTTCCGCTGTATTGTGAACGTTCACTTTATCATTCCCCTCTTTGCCGGACGTTATTTACGAAAGGGATTATATGTAATAAAAAATGCTAACATTTTTTCGACATCTGCAGCATCGCGTTCGATTCTACTCGGTCGAGCATCTACGTGTTGCTCTGATGATGCAAAGTTTACATTATAAAAAGATTGGACTACTTCTGTTAGTGCAGCTGAAGATGGCATATTCAAAATGAACTTGGCCAGGACCGCGTCACTTACGCCCCTTCCGCGCGTTAATCCACCCCTAGTCTTCATGCAACGCATCAAGATCTGTTCGATCGCCATGTCACTCCAAATTCCGCAATAATATTTTTCCGAACGTCTAATTGTAAAATACCCCTTATCCACAAACTTTTCAAATTCGGCTGCATCCATTTTGTCTCTAAGTTGGTACATATCTTGTAAATAGATTTGGGAAGACTCAGCGTACTTAAAATACCCTGTCGCGTGAAAAAAGGCAGCATCTTACGGACAGTAGACAAATGTAGTTCCCAATTACCGGATCTCTCGGCTTCGATGAATTGTTTAACTAAGGTAACTGAATCATAATAAAGTCCCCAAAATTTAGCAGTAGGTCCCCTTTTTTTCAAATTTTCCAGATGATTAACAAATTTATCATGAATTTTTATAAAATCTTCATTTTCAACCGTAGATAATATATCGTCAATATTATCAAGCATTTCTGTGATTAAATTATCTTCATTTTGCGTTAACTCTAAAGAAGAATGAATTATTCGACCCAGAGCCAAATGAGCAAGTGTGTGTCCTCTTACGGCTCGACTATAAGCATGACCATCTAAAATTTTGTCTACTGAGTTTTCGGCGTAAATTTTCGTAAACAGATCTCTGATACCGCTGCCTTTTGTAAAAAATTCAATAGATTTTAAATAAGAAAAAAGTAAATGCAGCCCGCCCAACCTCACGTGCACGTGTGAAAGCTCGCCTCTATCCCGACAAACTAGCAAAATTTGCTTAGATTTACGAAATTGTGGCTCGTCAAATGTAACAAAAATATCCTTTTGACCCAACAGAATACGTTTGTCTTCAGCTATTCGCAAGGCAGTGTATAGAGTTTCATAATTGCTTGGTGGATTGTTAATGAATGGGAGAAATCGAACTTTACTTTTCTCGTATGGTTGATGTTGGGTTATAGTCTCCATAAATCCATTCCACCCTTTGAAATCATTCGGATATTTAATTCTATCAAACAACCACAGTAAATCTGTGGCGCGTAATTTAACTACGCGATTAACTTCTACAAATTTATTCAAATCGACAACTTCCACGTTCTTTAATACCTTTTGACATGCGTCTTTTGAAATATATTGTAAAGCGATTTTACCAAATTTTCCGACGTCGATTGATTTTGGTAATTTTGCCAATCGTGGCACACGTTCAACTGAAGTAACTACATTACCAGGTGTGAGAATCTCTATGCCGCCTTCTACGTGAAAAGTATTTCGTCCGTCAATTGTCCGTACGTCGTGGTCAGCATTGTTAAATACCATCTGAATGTAAGCGTCGCTATAAATATCGGATTTTTCCTCACTTCCCAGATAATTCAACAACGAAGCTTGAAATAATCTAATTTCATCATAAGATGCACTAATGCCTGCTGCGTTCAAAGTCTGTATGAGTTCTCGAGAGTCATACAGTTTATCAAACATAGCGCCGAGGCCGATCATGATAGGTGATAGATATGATCTTGGACGAGTAGCAGAGATAATCATATGTGCTATAGTTACAATTAACGGCTCAAAATCAAGAGGCTTACGTTTGCTCTTTAGAATAATTTCTTCTAATAAAACGCGTAGAGAATTGGGTATATCAGCATTAACTTGATCAAGAAAATTTTCCGGCGCAGGATAAGTATGCGTATCGTAAACTTGTTTTCGAATATCTTGAAAAATTACTTTTCTGGCTGATTTACAAATACTTTCACGCTCTTTCTCTTCATTCAGTGTTTTTTGTTTTGCATACCAACTTTCAGTTAACATCTTTGCGCCGGCGTCGATGAAAGTGATAATATGACCACATTTCGAAGGATGTATGACAATATCATTACCGAAAAATGTGTACAAATGTTCTTTCAAATATTTCATGCCTACGTCACGGTCACCATCAAAATGTTGCAAGATAGTTTTTAAACAAAATTGACATTCTTCTCGATGTTCCATCATGTACGACGCTATAAATTGAGCAACTTTAGCAGTATGAGACTCTTCTGCCGAAGTCTGAGTGTTAGTCTCATAGTGAAATTGTTGTAAGCAAGATTTATGATATCTAGCTTGAACTTCAACTAAATTTGATACAGATTCGATACGACGTAATACTTGTACAGTTAATTCACTTTTTAATATACCACATCTCTCAATTATTGATTGCTGAAATTCGGGAACGGTTACATAGGAGACTTTCTCACGACGTTGAATAGGCTTTTTTACTTGTTGATGAATAAAATCTTTCGACGCGTCTTTTCCGCAAAAGAAGCAAAGATTGATGTAATCGAACGGAACTGATAACGTCGAGCGTGTGCCATGCGAAGGTGCGGCTTTATTTTTTTCTTTTTCAACCTTTCGTATGTATTGGTCGATTTTTTCTTGCTTAGTATACGACTTTGCGCAGTTTTCATGAACGGTGATAGACTTATTGCGCTTAATATTGTCATGCCGGTTATCATCTCGTTTTTTACTTGCCTCCAGAACTCTCTTCAACGCCTCATCTTTGACCTCGCGAACTTTGGATTGCGGAAGAATTGGTTTGTCACATAGTATACAAATGTTCTGCTCCGAAACTGCATTGTCAGCTCGATCGTCAGCCATCGTGCGCTGTACTAGAACGGAACCAATTAATTTATTTACAAACTGTATTACAATTATTTAAACGTATGTTATTTTCCTACAATGAATGACACATATTATATAAGATCCCGAATTTGACCGTTCGTAAAAATATCAAAACATGACTTAGTTTTATCGGCCTAAACATGAATAAATGAGTATTTGATCGCCGCATTAAAAAGAGTCATTCAAAATTACAATTGCACGACAAAATATCTGAGAATACATGAAACTACATATAATATTCCATTCCAAATAATTGACCAAACGATTCAACTCTTACCCACGCTACGAACTATCTCTCAATAGAATGTGCATGTCCAGACCCCCTGTGGCGACGGCTTTAGGTAGATGGCTAGCCAGGTAGACGAACCCGCACGGAGAGAGCGACCGATGCTACCTTACAGCTTGGCTTGGTTTGGCTTGTCTATGAGAACACTCTGGAATAAAATTTGACAATTCAGAAAATTGATTCGCAATTTAAAAATTATAATGTCGGAATACAAGTATCTATCTTCAAATTGCGATCAACACAAATATAATGTAAATCCATTGGAGCATTTCTATTATTCGCGACTGCATGATAGTTTGCCAAATGAGTACGACAGTTAAAGTCGAATTGCTTCGCGCACATTACAATTGAACTGAAAGGTACTTACTTTTTATAATGTAACAGAGTAAATATTCAAGTCAACTTGATATCGATGTTTGAATAAACACGCGATTAGCAAGGACGCCGCAACGTATGATGCCGTAACATAGAAGCACAAATTGTTAGAACACGTGTCTCCCGCCAAACTCCAAACTATATTGACCCTCCGTGGCCGCACATCTGGCTATAGCTCCGTGCCATAGAGCAGGTAACAACTTTCACCTGGCAACTGATGCGCCATCTTTCTTCTCCACAACAGAGTCCCTCAATATTGCCGGAAAATTTCGAATTGGAGTTATTGAAAAAATAATATATATGATATACGTTGATTACTATTTTTATGACACTTTTTCAGCGCCTTATTAGAAGGTAAAATTATGAACAATTATTTTTCCAAACCCATTGTACATGTTTTTCAACGGTCTGATAATAATTGTCTTGATTTAAATACCGAAGGACCGTAAGAGTGTATGAACTAATAGCAAAAATAATTGACCGACTCAGATATTGAAAGTAAGTTCATGTGTCGGTACGTTATTTTTATAAACAATGTTATTATATCGCACCAAAAATGTTACAAATTCTAGTCCCACTCACCGCCGGTGAGTAATGTATCGTAGGGACAAATTAATGGGTTATTTAGATTCCTCTCGATTCGCTATACTAAATTAAAAAAAAAAACGTCAAAATCGGATGAAAACAAACGGAGATAAGTTCAATTTAAGAGCGCGCAACGATTTTTAGCTCGCCGACTCATTTTTCTGGCTGAGCGCCGAGGTTCCCCCACCGCCGCGCCTCGGCCGTCGGCGAGCGAATTTTGCGTGCGTCGCTTCTCCTTTGTGATTTATTTGAAAGAAATGTAGCAGGGTCGAGTATTGAATCTTCATGTTCGTGGCAAGTGCAAGCCCACAGGAAAACGAGTAAATTTTTTTCATCGCGAAATTGTTGTGTAACCGCGTACACGTGCTTGACTTTGAGAGTCCATAACTTTGGATACAATGATCGGAATCGAACGTTTAAAGCGCCAAAAGTTTCCTTTTTCCAAGCACTTTCCGAGGAATTTTCAAGCTTTCCATTCGAGTCAACTACTGTGGCTCTATTCATTTTGCAATTAAGGCGAAAATTGAATTTTTCAAAGAAAACGTCGCACGGGGTGGTTAATAATTAAAAATCATACATTAAATTACGGAATTAAGTAGTTGAAAGCTCTAACAATGATGACAAAAATTGGCGACAATGTCATCGGCCGGCTTGTCATCTCTATTTTGCGTTAAAAATATCGCCTTTTTGAAAGAAAATTTACTTAACTAATACGATAAGTCGAGAACTAAAAAAGATAGCGATGTCGTTCTTTCACGGATTTGATCGTTGAAAAAAGGCGTTTTCAGAAAGTGTAATATGTTATAGGTTCGTCGGAATTGTCAATTCGATTTTCGATTGCGAAAAATAGGCCGTTTTTTCGTGTTTTTTTTTTTTTTTTTTATTCGGCCGCTGCGCCGGACGGTAATGCAATTTTTCAACTTTGAAATACACCATTTTGTAGGAAATTTCCCGCTCTACAACTTTGCTTATTACATGTTTTAACGAATACTTGATATTTCACGAGTAATATGCAGAAACGTGATGAAAAACAGGCCATTTTTGCGTGTTTTCACCTTCTCCGATTTTTGGTGCAAAAAGCTCCGCAAAAAAAAAGGCGCTGGGTATCAGATAATGTTTCTGACATTATTCTTGAGCGATTCCAACAATAATCTCGGAGTTGGCTCTTACATCCATGTTCTCGAAGTTTCTCTGCTAACCCTACTGGACTACGTGTATTTTTAACGGTTTGTGCATTCAAAAATCGCATTTTTAATTTTTTTTTCTCGTTGGTTACATTCAGCACTACTGAGCCATATAAATCTGTGAAGAAAGAATGTAATATAAGAGATACTAATTAATAAATTGATATAAATAATAGTGTGCATTTACCTCGTTGTGTCGATTTTTTCGTTCAAAAATGTGTACATGCAGTAAGCATTAAGAATTTGCTTCTCAGGAGGTAACATTAGCGATGCATCTCTTACAACACGTTTTGCTACAGCTTCAATACCATCGCACGGCCCTTTTCCATGACTTGTTGGAAAAAAATTGTATGATTCAATTTTTAAGCCGAAATCTGTTTCATGTGCACAAATATTGCTGAAATTGTTTCTGTAAATTAAAAAAAAACATTACTACAGATCATAATGTTTTAATAAATTATTATAAATGGAAAACTATCAAAGAATCACAAACTTGTTCTTATGTTGTGATGGAGCGCCATCTGAAAAGTATATCATCTTTTTTATCCACGGAAAGCGTTGTTTTATAATTTCTATGACCTTTTCTTGAAAAATATTAACAACATATGCATCGTGCTTCAAGTAATCACTTACTACACAGAAGCTTTGATGTTTTAGATCACCATTGTTGTCTCTGTAGTATAATACGAAAGGGTGTAATGTTGCTTGTGAATTATTGTAGTAAAAGGCCTGAGTAGAATTTTGGGCTATAAAAGAATAATTCTCAGCGAAATCCATCATTAGTAATCCTGTGTCATATGCTAGGCTGTTTTTCGCATATTCGCAATAATTCTTCTGACTTTCACTTACATAATGGTGTTTTCTCAAATTCCAAATATCTTCGATGAACTGATCGTAAAAGCTATCAACGTACGAGGTGTGTACAAAAAGTAACGAGAATTTTTAAATTTCGCGGGTTTGGAGAGTCCGCTTGTATAAAATTTTTTTTTATTATGTTGGTACACATGCCCCTGAAGTACGATAAAATTTTCAGCAATATTCATTGCTTACTTTTTAAGTGGCAGCCGCTAACGTTAGACGTGTTTTTCGAGCTCGGCGATTTTCGTTTGTGAAAAAAAATGGATCAAAGAATTTGTATTAAATTTTGAGTAAAAAATGAAATAAAGTGTAGTAAAGTTTGTCAAATGTTAACAAAGGCATATAGTGAGTCTGTTATGAGTAAAGCAAGGATTTATGAGTGGTATAAGCGTTTCCAAGATGGCCACGAAAACGTTGAAGATGACGAACGACCCGGACGCCCAAGCACATCAACAACCGATGAAAACGTGAAAAAAGTGAAAGAAATGGTTATGAACGATCGCCGAATCACAATCAAAGAAGTCGCTGATGATGTTGGCATATCAGTTGGCTCATGCCATCAAATTTTTTCGAATGTTTTGGGTATGGAACGTGTGACAGCAAAATTCGTTCCAAAATTGTTGAATTTCGAACAAAAACAGCGGCGAATGGAAGTTGCTCAGGAGTCGCTAAATGAAGTCAATAAGGATACAGAACTACTAAAACGTGTTATAACAGGTGACGAAACATGGGTTTACGGATATGATGTCGAAACTAAGGCTCAATCGTCCCAGTGGAGGCATTCTGGATCGCCAAGACCGAAAAAGGCTCGACAAGTGCGGTCGAATGTGAAGGTTATGCTCACTGTGTTCTTCGATTTTAATGGCATAGTGCATTATGAATTCTTGCCACAAGGTCAAACAATCAATAAGCAGTACTACCTACAAGTTCAACGTCGTTTGCGTGAAGCAATCCGAAAAAAAACGCCCGGATTTGTGGCAAAACAATTCATGGCTTTTGCACCACGATAATGCGCCTGCTCACACTTCATTGCTTGTTCGTGAATTTTTGGCCAAAAACGAAACTGTAACGATGCCTCAGTCTCCATATTCGCCAGATATGGCTCCATGTGACTTTTTTCTATTTCCAAAAATAAAGAGAACTTTAAAAGGCCGTCGTTTTACAAGCATAGATGACATTAAAAGCGAATCGCTGAAAGAGCTAAAAGCTATTACAAAGATCGAGTTTCAAAAGTGTTTCGAGGATTGGAAAAAGCGTTGGCATAAGTGTATTGTATCCGAAGGAGACTACTTTGAAGGCGACAACATTAATGTAGATGAATAAATAAATATTTTTTTCATAAAACGAAAATTCTCGTTATTTTTTGAACACACCTCGTATTCTGTAAATTCACGAAGAGTCACTCTACTATTAGCTTCAGTTTCATCGTTATTTTTAGATTCAATATTAGCTGATGTCCAGTTGAAGTATGTGATAGTACCACTTGATTTAATTAAATCCTTACTTTTCAAAAAATTCCGAATAGCTTCTGGACCTGGACATTTAGAACATTCATGGAGCATACAACCGACATTTTCCACTGAATATACGCACAAATCCAATAATTTTCTATATTCTAAAGTAAGACAACATGCTCTACATTTCAATTTTGCATTCTGATGCTCGCTACAAACGCAAACAGTATGAGTTCCTGGACCTCCAGCAAATTTGCAGTCCTTGGATTTTATACTAGCAAAAAACGAAAATCCAGGAATTTTTTCATACTGTTACAAGTGATCTTCAATCCATTTATTGTACAATTCTTTCAAGGTGTAGAGCAGGAGTTTACTTGAACCCATTTCTTTTTGTTTGGTTTTTCAATTATATACAGATACACATTCCTTTGCACCAGGAATTACAGTGGAATTTTTTCTATAAAAGTCTTCAACAGATTCCATAAATTCTTCCGAATAATGAAGGTATTTTTTACGTTTCGGCTTTTCCAGAACACCTAAAAGTTGTTAAATCAGTATTTATTAAAATTAAGAAAAAATATTAATGTTCTTGCCATCAATACATTTAAAAGCTACTTAGAATATTATAATCAATTAATTGTTCATAATTGAAATAAAATGATTTGATTCATAAAGAATAAAAAAACTGTTATACATTATAATTATAGGGAAAATTTACCATGACTTTGTCGAAGTAAGTTAGCTTTTCTGACCATATAACTACTGCATTCTACATGTTGCTTGATATCTGTGTACCTCCAATGAGTTGGAAATAAAGTTAGAAGTTTAATTTTTTCAGAAGGTATTGTTTGATTGTTATAAACACTTGTTATATTTGTTAGTATTGAATCAAGCGACTTTTTATCTTCTCTTAAATTTTTTACTTCCAGCATGTTAACATTTGTCTGGAATGTTTCATTAATTTGATCTACTACTTGCTCACAATCTTCGTGAGCAAAATCTTCAGTCCATTTTCCTAAGCGCTCTCCATACAGCTTTGGTCGCTTTGGCAATGGTAAATCAATACTAGCTAGAAGCCTTTTTAATTTTTCATCCTTCAATTTCTGTTCTTCACTTTCAGGTAGAAACCCTGAACTACTATCGGATGCTGATTGTTCTGTAGATGTCAAATTTATATCGTTCATTATTTCACTATTTGTTGTACTAGTCGAATTTTGTGAATCATGTTCGGTTTGAGTATGAACGTTAGTTTCTTCTTGTAAATTAGGCGTATTCAGTTTTGCATGCCATTTAATATCTTCATTGACAAGTATGGTACAATTAACACACAATTTCCAGGAGGTATTAGGATCTTCTTAGCTTCAAGAAACTTTTCACATATTTCTAATGAAACATCTCGCAATGATGTTGTAATAGCCTTTTTGTGTTTACTAAGCGGATCTCAACTTCTTTTCTGGTCAATAGAATAATTAGCTGATGCTTTACTGTAATGTTTGGGGCATATCACACCAATTGGACACTCTGGGAAATTTGGTATTCTTTATTTGAGAGCTTTCAAGTCATTCTGTGATAAGGTTTCTACATCAACACCATTTTTGAAAAATTGATGTTGACCACATTGAGTGTCTACTAATTGTTTTACTACACATTTCTCAATATTCATTTTTTATGGAAAACTTTTCATTCAATCTAGAAAGTAATCTGAAACTGAAATATCAGAAAATTCTCATTAAATAAATAATTTTTTTAAAACATAAAAAGAAAATTAATTAAAGGCATCCAATAAAGAAAGCTCCAATAATGTTGATAATCAGCAATAGAATGCAATGTAGATTATTGAGTATTTGAAGATACAAAAGTCAATAAATTCAACTAAATTATAACCTTGTTTTTCAAAATAAATTTCTTATAATTGTCAATCATTGGCTGGCCCCATATCACACACAATGAATCTTACTATTGTTATTGCTTACTTTAAATTTTATCAACGGCATTTCTTTATCTTTACCAGCATGTGAAATTTCTACATCGTCAATTTATCCTGTTAATTTACTGAAATTATATTGATAATAATGTGTATTACGTAATTGGAACACAAATTATTTTATGTAGTTTATTTTTAAAAGTTATGTGTGTGATTCGAAAGAAGCAATTCTTAAAAAAAAGAGTAGCATTAGACTCTGGGGGTGGAATAATAGCCGTTGATTTTTGTATCTACTTACACTGTACCAGGAGTTGCATTGATAATATTTTTGAATTCTTCATCTGAACTGTATACTATTGCCGTGACCAAGAATATTTTTTGGAAAAAATCTTATACAATGTAAATGAAGGAATTGGGAACCTGAAAAAAATCATTGTTATCTATATTACAAGAATTAAGTATAATTAAACTTCCGATAAAACAAACAACGAAACAATCAACTTATTAAAATTACTTGTGACCTTTATTTAGAATTATTATTTTAATAATGTAAGATTTTCGTAGATTATAAATAATAAATTCGTCATACAATACAATTACTAAACATAACTTATTGCAAATGCTCAAATTAACTGCAGCTAATTTTCAATGGGAAAATATAGTTACTTACCGTTTTCAAATCGCAGCTAAACCCTGTAACTGGAGAATACTTTTCCAAAAAATTGTTTTTTGTTATCTATCTTCTTATAAAAAAGTGGTGTGCAGACAAACTATTCGTGATTTAATTAGCTGAAAGGTGGAGACGTGATTATAGAAAAGTGATATGTGAAGCCAAGCTATTCGTGATCTAATAGCACGATAAATCTGCCAGTAGTTTAGGTTAGGTTATATATGCGTGTGTTTGGATCCATGAAGCGCGCTGTCGTGTTCTAGTTTTAATTATAAATGACATTAAGCATGGATTTGAATCAAACGTATAAGTGTAATATATTTTTGAAAATTACTAATTTTTTTACTTGTATATTGTGTAATAAATGAAATAGAACAAATTTGAAAAAATATTTATTCATATTTGATGTACAAAATGTTTATTTACATTTGACGTACAAACTTTCATCATAAAAATAATATCACATGTATTAATGTATATTAAAATCTCATGACACATATTCATATACAAAACATTTGCACTAATTTTTAGAAATTACTATAAATACGTATCACGATCTTACAATATGTATAACAATTTATGTTCTAATGATTAGTTACAATGACAATGCTTATTTTAAAAAGATACTGTACATTCAAGTTACACTTTTAGTCAACTATTTTATACCATAGTAATATTATTATTTCAATCAGTCGACTTTATTCAATTAGAAAGTAAGTATTAATAGCAAGCTAACAGTCATGGAAGTCATTTATATAACATAAGATGAATTATTTTTAGCTAATATAGACACAATACATTTTGTAATACATAATTTTGTTCATGCAATGTGAAATATGTAAATGAACATTTAATAATTAATTTAAAATTTTTCTATAAGATAAGATGATTGATTTAAATAAATTAAATAAGCTAATAAATTAAATTAAGCAACACGTGAAATAAGTGAAAATATTTCGTAATGGAAACAAATTATTCTAGTCCTCTTTTAGGTGTTTTTAATCCTCGAGCCAACTGAGTAAGTGTCATTGGTTCAGTATTTTCTACAGGAGTAATTGAATTTGCATCTCTACACATTATAACAACCGGACCACCTGCAAATTATATAATGACATTTGTTAAAGAAACACGAATTCAAAATAGTTCACTAAGTTGTACTTCTTGTTACGAACCAAGTTTTTCAATTTCACCAATTACTTTCACGAAGACTCCCTTTTCCAAATCCATCTCAGTGTAGTTGGCTACATGGACTGTAACCTTATAATTGCCATCGGTAATTGCACCGCAACCATAGACTTCATTGTTGAATTTGTTCTTTGCTTTGACAAACTTCATCTTGATGTACCCTTCGATAGCTAGAAACATAATGATAATCAAATTAGTCATTTAATTATGATAACACATTTTTTTTTAAATTCAACTTTAAAATTGGTATGTGTAAACATTCAAAAATAGAAACTCACCAATTAAACCCTGAACTTTACCAATAGTCTTAAATGTCACTTCTTGAGGAAGGAGTTTATCTGCATTTGCATTCAACTGATGAGTTCCAAGATTGTTTAAAATAGTAGAATCTTTAATTAGTAGTTCAAAGGGAACGTATTTATTGGTTTCTTTATAATAATTCATCGATACAGCCTTAGTATAAGCACCTTCAATGTGTAAAATCTGAAAAAAGTATAAAATTTATTATAATAAATATTTTATAGTGTTATTATACAGCAATGTACACATAGATTAACTTACACGTCCAATAACAATATCCCCTTCATGCTTTTGGATTACCGATTTTCCCCATACCAGGCACACAATCCTTTTTGAACTACCATTGTTCAAAACAAATTTGAATAAATCGTATTTAGATTTACTCCCAACCACAGCTGGTGCATGGACTTCGTCCACATAGCCAATCAGTTCTCTGTAAAAAAAAACATTTCATATGAAAAAATACAAAAAGAGGAATGAGCACACAATCCTTTCATGAGATAGAGATAAATAGTACTTATATAATAATATATACACATCAACTTACGTTGTCTCATCTCTGTCTCTAAGTTCACTGAAATCTGCATCTGTTATGTATTCAAACGCCATTATTTCTATTCTGTATAGAAAAATAAGTGTATTACAATCAATAAATATTTGAATTTAATTCTGGTATGAACACGTGCTTAACCTCAAAGTTATTTATTTCGCGAAAGAACACGTGTTCAATATGAAAGTCATCTGATTCGAGAAATATTACTGTAAAGTAAATATACATTGTTATAATTATTTAAAAAGCTTACCTGTTCACTTGAAGCTTGATTAATTAAATAGATCTAATTGGAATGAATTTGATACACTTATAGTCTTAGTACACTGCACTATCTGCCAATAATGCCATAAGAACAAAACTCAATTAAGACAGTTAATCAATCGCATGTCACTTTTAAACGCTGCACGCGCGCCATCTCACTGACCATAAACTAATGACATCTTTATCACGCCACACACATTGACTGCAGCCAATCCAAGCACAAATAAAATACGTCACGTCACACACAGCCAATCCAAGCACGAATAAAATACGTTCAGTCACGTGACAATCTCATTTAATAAAAGGGATACTTCCAAAACATATCCAGACTATATTATGAAATCAACAACAGTTTTCAAACTTTGCACATTTATTAATATAAATTAGTTTTAAGATTCATATAATTCCACTAGATGTTCTGAAATATTGAGAAACTATAAAAATTTGCTATTCATAAAAATATGCCAATATTTAATTTGATTATATTTTATGGAATTTATTGTGAAAAAGTGAATAATTATTGTTACTTCTATGTATATTGGTACATTTTATACATAACTGTTCAACATAAAATCAATTTTAAAATGACTGTATATTGAAAACAATCATAATTACATTATGACATTTTGCTAAATAATAAACCCTACATTTTTTTAAAGTAATAAATTGGCTGAGTGTACAAATTTAATTTTATTGATTTTGTTTAAAATAACTGATTAATAAAGAATATGAATAATGAAAAAAACTATTACTTACTTTCACCATCATACTATCTACCCATTGAAGAAAAATTTCAAATTAGAAATTATTATTTTTTATTTACATTATACAAATAAAAAACTGCGATTCGTATTAAAGAAGTTAAGGTAGATAATATTTTACAAAAAATAGAATGACAACTACTTATTATTTATTATGAATTAGGTCCAAACAAACAGTAGGCTCTATAGACTGCTTTACAACATTAGTAATTGAATGATGTAGGTTTACAAAAATAATAAACTCAGAATAAGTAAATAAATTATTAGGTCATTCGATAATGCATCCGTTAGTTAACTAAAATTGTATTTGTGCGTCATGCACATTACGTTACTCACAAAAATTAAAATTAGTATGAATTTTACATAAGTACAACCGCGGTAGTACATATAACTCTGCAACAAATGTCCGTAAAGAGGAATGTTCCTATTCTTGGTTCCTATTCGCTTCGTACATAGTCTACAGTCAGCGTCATCAATGGCCGGATTCATAACTTTTGGGTCGCCAAAATACATGATAGAGAATGGGATGATATGAGTTTTTAACGTTTTATTAATAATCTGTAATTAAATTTCAAAAAACGTTTACATGGGAGCATACTATTTTGATTGCCGCACTTAGTTCGTTATCTGAAAGTATAGTTTGATACATAAATGATCAAATACTGGCAACCTCACGCTATATAACCACAAACCAAGATTTAAATATCACGATAAACCTCGATATATTCGAATAATAAGAGCAAGAATTGTAGTGATGAAGTATAATAACAAGTATAGTGCTAAAGTATAGTACAAAATCATCCAATACATCAGTTACGCATACAAAACAGTAAGGTTGTATGTCGTGAAACGTCAAATAATTTATTATTGAAGTGTGAAGTTATAATTTCAACTGATGCATCGAGTGCAGCAATTAAAACAGGATGTTCCTATGTAAATGTTTGTTTTTAAATTAAACAACAGATTATTAATAACACGTTAAAAATTCATATCATTCCATTCACTGTCACGTATTTTGGCGTCTCAAAAGTTATAAATCAGCCAATGATGGCGCTGACTGTAAACTATCCACGGAGCGAATATCCAATATTGTGGCACGCAAGACTTATCAAAGAGACCGTTCGAGATGCGCTTTGATTGAGTTATGGTTGGGGACTTAATTCCTCCCGCCAACACATGGGGCCGAGCATGTAAATATTATACCTATATTCTTAAAAATTCACAGCACCGCGAGTTTTTAATTTTTTTTGACGTGCGACATCTCGTTGGATTCGCTTTAAATTAGTGCAATTTACTGTATTCCAGAATAGTTATTTTGAACTCGTGAGGCTGTGAAAATAAACATTGGTTAATCTTTCAAAATACGATCTTTATTTCCTTTTGACTTCCATACTTTAATCACAATAAAATCCCTATTTACTTTTTAAAAACTCATTTCAGAATAGTTCAAAAAATTTTGTTATAAAATATTCACTGAAGTGATAAATAGATGCCTTATTTGACCTATTCTTAAAAATTCACAGCACCGCGAGTTTTTAATTTTTTTTAACGTGCGACGTCTCGTTGGATTCGTCTACTCTTGTTATTTAAAAAAAAATAGTCCAATACCAAATATACATATATATACTTTGTTCCAATGAGGTATCAAAGTGGATATGAGGCCGATTTTATGGTCATCTTTGAAGCCATATAACTTTGTCAATTTCCAATATTTTTGAACGGAGTTTTCGGAGTTCTCATTGTCTTTTCAACAGCTTTAATTTAAGATCCCATCCGTCTAATTTAATGAGTTAGAACCGGAGTTATATTGCTTCAAAGATGGTGGTTTTTTTGAAATTTTCGAAATTTTGAAATTTCGAAATTTTGAAACTTCAATTATTAAAAAGGAACAAAAAACAACATCCCAAAAATTCCAGGGAGTTTTGTACTCGGTGTAAGCTATCTAAAAATGTATATAAGTAGAAAAAAAAAGAAAAGAGTTTTTTTAAAATCACTTTGAAAATTTCCACTTTTGAAAATACCGCCATCTTTGAAGTAATATAACTCCGGTTCTAATGCATCAAATAAAACGGGTAAACAGGTGGGATCTCAAATTAAAGCTCTTGAAAAGAAGAAGAGAATCCCGAAAACTCCATTCAAAAATATTGAAATTTGACAAAGTTATATGGCTTCAAAGATGACCATGAAATCGGCCTCGTATCCACTTCGATACCTCATGGGAACAAAGTGTATATATGTATATTTGATATTGGACTATTTTTTTTAAAGAACAAGAGTAGACGGATCCAGCAAGATGTCGCACGTCAAAAAAAATTAAAAACTCGCGGAGCTATGATTTTTCAAAAATAGTCCAAAAAAGGCCTTTTTTTAACCCTTTGAGAAAATATATATACGTACATATATAAGGCCTTAAAAAAAATTCTGCGGGCGGCAAAAGGCCTCATTTATCATACCCTACCCTAGAAAAAATCGCCGCCACGATCGGCTGACCCCCAACTTCAGCTAAAGTTAAAAAAGTAGGCATTAAAAAAAAAGTTTAACATTTTGAACAAATCGGCTATTGCAGATTACAGTAGCTTGTAGACCAATGAATATTTCAAAACAGCTAACAATATTTCAGCTTTACTTTTTTTAACGTTAACATCAATGATATTATCATCTTCAATGTTAAGTATTTGCTGCAAATGATTTTCTCGATTCTAATTTATGACTGGGATATCCAGAATAGGTCGATAGTCAAAGACATCATCATCGCTCGCATCTCATCATCGTACTTATAGAGTAATCGTTCACGTATAACTCTTCGTTGATCCTTAAAAAGAGTTATAATTATTGTAACGGGGGGATTATCTTGCAAAAATGGGAAATTTATATAAGAGCAAACCCCCACGATGCAGAGCAAACCGCCGCTCCGTTAACACGTATGTTAGTACGTGTATTCGCCTTAACGTCAGCTGATTTAACTTGGTTGTCTTCGATCAAGCGGAGTTGAACTCACCTTAAGTCACGTGCTTTGTGACACACGATGAGTTTGAAGTGTGAGCGACTTTACTCCTTCTCCGCTTAATCCCCTAGACGTAATAGGATTAACACCTAAGCCTATTTCAATTTCTTAAACTATTAGGAAAATCATATGACGAAATCGGCGAATAAGTTTGACAAAGTTTATTCATAAAAAATCTATACAGTCTTTGTCGGGCCGAAAGACTGACGCACGCGAATAGGATTTACAATTAAATAATTTTCCGGTGAGAAAGAGAGAGAGAGAAGATACGAAAATTGGCGCGATCTAACGCTCGGCGCGAATACAAAATTATCAACGCTAACGCGGCTAAACAAAATAATAAATATATTTTGACACGCGATAATAAAGGGAGGTGCACCTACCCTGCGGTGCAATTACGGTGATCAGCCGTAATTGTTGATGTCAGTAAAATATATCAACTGCCTCCGGAACTGTTATATCAGCTGCGCTGTCTCGTGCCGCCTATCAGCTGCAAATATGCTGCTCCCGTGATGCTGTAATCTGCCGATCACGTTGTTGCACTCGCGCGTGTAATTACTCCTGGTAAAACTATCACTCGGCGAGAAAACGGTGCAAACAAAATTCCGGCGATATCCTCTCGTATCAACAGCTGAGACGTAACTGCTAATTTGAAAGATCGCGCGCCCCCTCTCTCTCTCAAAACTTAGAACTAACGCGCGAAATTCAGAATCGCGAACGGTTCGATCAATTGAATCGACTACCGTTGCATTATATTATAGCAAAAAATTCGCACACAATTAATGAATATTACATTTTTAGAGAAATCTGCTCAAAAATTCTGAAAGTACATTAAATTTCATGTCAAATACGCTTATTTACATATTTTTCCTAAAACATTTTCACAAAAAATACAAGCGTTGAAAATGTAGCTATTCAAGACTTAATGGGTTATTTTTAATCGACGAGTTCATCAAAAATAATCAATGATATAAAAAATGATTATATAATATTTAAATTGAATTATCTTTAATAATTACTAATGAAACGTTTTTAGCAAGGAGTACAAATTAAGTTTTTTCACTTTATACCTTTTGTTTTAAAATATTTTCTGTGAAATAAGGTGTTATTACTTCTTTTTTTAAATGTTTATCCCTCCAATATTCATATATGCTTGTTAAAAAAATTACATGCTAAATAATATTGTAAACAACGTCATTAATAACATTATTTTATTCGTTTTGATTTAGAACATTAAATAACGTTATTTTATTTCAATAAATAACGTATATTTTGACAAATACCGCTATTTCCAATAGAGTTCTATTTGAATTGTAAAAAAAATAACGTCATTAAAAAACTTTTTAAAGCGTTATAATCGATTTATATGAAAAATATTTACTTTCCCCGCCTTATTTCAAGTAAACAAAAATCCATTACTTTACTTAAGAGTATAGGGAAAAAAATAATAATATAGCTGTCTTTTAACCCGTAGACCCTGATATTACTAGATTTTTACTCTACTACTTACGTCGTTTAAAATTTTTACGATGCATACAATTTTTATCTTGTACTACATGGTTTTTAAACTGTAAATAATTTATTAATAATATGCAATAAACCATATTCTACTTAATAACTAGAATGACGTCAAAGTGTTAAACATCAATTAGTTAAATTAACTTAATTTCAAATTCATATTTCATGTTGATTTTTCATAATTATAAATAAACTTATCGTAAATTTTTTTGGTAATTATAATATTATTAATATAAGTAACATTCCATTTAATAAATAAGTGTTTAAAAGACTCGATTTTTTCATTTTCTTGTCATAAAGAAAAATGTTAATTTTATTTGCAATAACGTTATTTAGGGAAAATAACAATTAAAATTTAGACTAAGACAAAATGTCCACGGATCTTTTTATAGAAGTTTTTTTAGCGACGTTATATAATTTTTTATAGAATTTTATTTCTTGGAGATAACATTTTCGGCAAGAAACAGTTATTTTAGTGATATTTTTTAAACAATTAAAAACATTCAGTCTATTGAAAATACTTATTCAATACTCATTCAATGTAAATTTATCTTTTTCAATATAATTATTATAAAAAAAATTCACATATTTATTTATAATTATAACATATGAATATGAAACTCTAACGGGGTTGAATTTCTACACGCGTGTGTCTATGCCCCGATAAAGATATCGCACGTATTTTAATGTTTAGCTGGGGAGTATTAGAACTGAAGCACGAAAAATTCGAAGACGAACGATTTTAAGTAATCGAAAAGCGGGGAAGGATAACAGTCAACCAACTAGATAACAAACAAAGAACGAAAGTAAATTATCGTTTTGATCGTACAGATTCGTTTATTTCCGTTACTTTTACAACGCATTTGGCCCGCGTTTAAACATTTATTTTAAATATGCGACAGCGTTGCGCTCTGCCATTTTGTTCGCCGTTGCTCATCCGAATTATTCACTCGCTCGCTCACTCACTACCGGTTTTGTAACGCTCGCACGCGGCTTTGTGAGGGGAAAGTTATAATATTACGCGTGGCTAGTCGACATAATTATGACGTGAAGCTGGCCAGCTTACCTTGTGGCAGGGAATTTCGGGGGTTTTGACCGCGCCCCGAGTTTCTTCCGCCACAAGGCCTGTTTGGCTCTACCCCCGATTATTTAGGGCGCCAGACCGTCGGCTGATTACGGCGATCGTCGGGGGTAAAGCCAGTAGGGTTATCGCGTATCCCGGTTTGCTTAACGGCGACTGCGCAGAGTGGGCAAACGGGGGATACGCGTTGTATCCTCACTTCAGGACTTGGTGTCCAACTCTCCTCTCTATTTTTCCTCCTTAATTAGGGTATGCCGGCAGCTCAGGTGATGGCTCCTTGATTCAGGTCGTGAGGACGTTCGAATTCGCGCGTATGTTACCTATCGAGTGACCCGAAAATATAGCGAATTAGTGGTACCCGTATGTAACCGCTCGCGGCTGAAAATCGCTAGCATGCAATAGAGGTAGGATATCAAAGTAAATTTTATATATAAAGATAATTAATCACTTTATTGATGCATTAATAATTCTCACATACGAGGTCGGAGTGAATATGGTCGGTAAAATTCTGAATACTCATAAATCCGTAAGGATACAAATTAATCGGAACGTTAATAATTTTCCGGTCGGTCTTCGATTAACAAAGAGGGAGCGTCAGCGCAAATAACTCAATCGCGAATTTCCTTTGTCTGATCTTACCGCTCACGCTCGGTTCATGAAATGGCGGAAAGGTCAGCACGGTAATCCTATTCGGCTAATCCTACTCTCGTGATAACTTGTCAGCGAAAGGTCAGCGCGAATACTCAATCACTGCTTCTAATTCATATAAACCTAACACGTACGTTAGATTTATGAAATGGCGAAAAAGTCAGCACGATTAAATAGGCAGGGTGAGTTTATTTGGCTAATTCTACGTTATCTAATATCCTAGATCACAATTTTCATTGGTTAATCATAACGCTCACGTCCGGTTTGCTAAATAGCGGGAAGATCAACACAACTAAATAATCAAGACAATTTGATTCGGCTAAACCTACGTACGTAATAAATAGTTAACGAAAGGTCAGCGCGAATCCTAACTCGCAATTTTCATTCGTAACATCTAACACTCACTTTAAGATATACGGAATGGCGGACAGGTCAGCGCGATTCGATAGGCACCGGCGTCGACGGATCCGCGCGTCGCGACGACCTACAGCACTGATAGATTTATCCCCGCACTCCGCGATTAAATAAAAGTGAATAGCACTTTGCCTACTTACAATTTTTCCTTGCGGTACTGACAAACAAAATTGGCAAAAAGAATATGAAAGGCGTCTAGCGCTAATAATTCTGTAGCAAGATTATCTGACAGAGGCTCCTTCTATGGAGAAATCCAGTGGCAAAATGGACGAGAATCGGCTTCTCGCGGTCAAAGATCGCTTTTCTTCTCTTTCCGAGAAGAAATGTTATTATTGGTCGGTATGCTAATTCGGATATCGGTAGCGCCCTCCGAATATTTTATTATTGGTCCGTATCTAAATTAGAAGGATACAGCGCCCTCCTTAACTCTCCTACTTTCGTCGTTATTTACCCTCTCTCACCCCCCACTAAGGTAGCTATCGTTAGTTGTTGGAAAAGATCTACCCCTACTCTTATCTATTTGTCTATCCGGACGGAAATCAAATTTTATTCTAATTTGCTCATTGGTCGTGACGTCACTAGCGAATTTTGTCAGAGGTTCGAATTCGGTCAGTTAAATTATTATTTAAACCTAAAGGGGGTAGTTGTCGCTCGCTATCATAATAGGGGTGTCGGTCGCGTGCGAATTTTACAATTCGGTATTTATTCCACGCTCATTATTTTCCAATTATAATTTTAATTTTATTGTCATAGATACGTATATAATATACGCCGTTTCATTTGTAGCGCCCTCATCTTCGCATTTGCATATTATTCTATCTATCATTTTGTATCGTCTGTCTCGCTCGCTCTGTTTCAGTCTGTCTCGCTCGCTCTGTCTCAGTCTGTCTCGCTCGCTCTTGCTTAGTCTACTTCGCTCGCTCTGTCTCGCTCGCTCGCTCTCAGTCTGTCTCGGCGCTTCAAGATGGCCGCTCCGTTTCTAGCGCGTACGTCTCGTGTCCTTGTGTCGGTTGTTGGAGCGCCTCCTGGGGCGCTCCCGTGTCGGTTCAGTGATGTTTTCCCGGGTGTTTGTGTGTGTGGTTGCTGTATTTCTTGTGTGTGGCGCTCAGGATGTCGCCGATGGTGTTCGGCAGCCCGACACAGCTGATTGCCGGCTGCCACTTCATCGGCGATTTTCTGCTCGCCCCAGGAGTGTCAGTGCCTCGTGATTGTTAGTGTGGGTGTCTGGGAGTGTAACGGATCTGCATGTGTCATCAACATGCATTTCCGGTGCATTTCCCAGTCAGGTTTTGCATTTCTCTTTCGCCGGTCGGCAACACGTGGTCGGAAGTGTATGTGAGTGAGTGTGTGCGTGCGCTCTCTTTTTCCGTGGTGCGCTCCTTTTTTTTTCTGTCTGCTCTTTGAGCGTCCGTCGGATCGCGTTTGACAAGTTTGTTTCATCCATATCTCCGGCGTGGTTGTTTGGACATAAAAAGAGTAATTGTTCTGTATAGGGCGCGTTTATCTTTATTTAATTCAACCGGTTACGGGACGGCAAGGGACGGGGATGGCCTTTCTGAGGTGTTGCAAATAATGCAGCACCCAGAAAAGGCCTTGTAATGTACCGCATTACAACCTTAACTATTTCGACGTGTTATCAGGGGGAGCAATCTGTCGAGGTTTTCCGCTTTACAGCTCAGATTGCCGCTTTCGCCGTAACGAGGCCTCTTCGGTTGTCCTACTGCTACCATCGGGTCGATTCGGCAACTTAGTGATCGGCCTACGATGGCGTATTAGCTTTCCCGAAGTAATGTTCACAGCAGCGACAGGTCAATTCCAATTTACTAATTTCTATATCCTTTTTTGTTTCCGAGGATATCACATTCACATGCACTGTCTGTTGCCGATGCCAGCGATTAACTCACTCTCGTCCTTCTCTCTCCGCGCGCGTTCCGCCCCATCTCGGACCGAGTTTCCTGTGTGTGGTGTGACGGCCTTCTGCCATCGACGCCTGCCTATTCGGGGCCTTTAACTCTGTGAACTGAGCGCCTGCTACGAATCAACTTCTACGGGCCGGCGATTTATAAGTACCGCTGCGTACCTCATCTCTCTCTTAATTTAGCTTCTTGCTTTCTCTCTCTCTCCTTTTGCTTCGCCGCTCTCATATGTATTTCCTATTATTATTTATCCGCATATCACTAATAAATATCACGTTTGTTCTTTACGCACGTTTATATTAATTCGTTCTTTCGCCTATCCTGTTGATCCCTCAATTTCGCATCTAAGCGTGCGGGTCTAGCGCCGCGACCTGGCATTGGAGCCACGACGCCCTGACAGCACCTGGTGGACGGGAGTCACCAATTAGAGATAAGCCGAGCCGTTCAAACCTAACCGATTCGTTTGTTTCCCTCTTCTATCATTATATTTTATGTTAACGGGACAGTTTCCCGTTTCCATTTTGTTGTTTTCAAAATTATTCTTTTGAAATTCCGAAAGTTTTTTTTAGTTTTAAAAGTAGTATTAATTATAAGAAAATTTATGCTTACTATGTCTGACTTCGTTGATTCAGGAGATAAATTATTTTCTGTTATATGATTAGCAGCAATAATAGGTGACATACTTGATTCCTATAAAATTATATATTTTATTAATTTTGTAACAGCAATGAGTCGTATGTAATAACTAAAAAAAAAAAAAAAAACTTTTCACAAAGTAAAACGTTGCATGAATTCTTTTATAATTTTTATTTCTCAAAATCTCACAATTGGTTGATAGTGATTTATATAAAAATTATACGGGCAATGTATATGACCCTCCAATAACACATTTTTTCTCTTGGACGATTTCTTAATACTCACGCTCACAAGCAAGCTCAAACAACAAAAGCTTGATTTACATCCGTATTGTAAGGGTTATATGGCATCCCTAACGAAATGATTATCTAATTCGTTTTTAAACTTTCGAAACTAATGAAATCAACATAACAATAGCACGGATGCTCTCGATAAGTGTCACAAATATGTATTTAACCATCAAGAAAGGTTAAAAATTGCAGGCCAGTAGGCATTAAAATCTTATTTATTGACATGCATACATCTTTCAAAGTATTGTAAGACAAAAATTTTTGATTAACTTCGTTGACCACTAGGTGACGTTTATTGATCTTAGAAGATATTGTATAATTCATTAACGGATAATTAATGCTTACTTGTATTTATCCCGTTTATAATTCAATTATACACTTTACAGCTCACTGTGTCTCAATCAAAAGTTTTCAATTGTTTCTGAACTTTTGAAAGTAGCGAAATCTAAATAACAGTAGCACGGATGCTGAAAACTATTATTTATACCTTAAAATTTTCTATTATTTCGATCAATTTTTAGCAACTTTTATTCTTGCTGGGCCTGTCCGCCAATAGTAGTATTATCAGGTAAAATATGAAATAAGACAAATAGATTTTTCCTAGGTGCGTATAACTGAGAAACATTTACCGTTGTAAAATTACCAGGAAATTTACACGTCTACATAATATAAAAAAAATTATAAGTTGCTCTGTTTCAAAAAGAATATTTCGATACAATTTTTATAGTAAACAATTTTAAACTGAATTTAGAAGTCGCTTAACCATGCAATACTTAATATAAAAGTATTACATATTTATGAATTGAGTATAAAAGTCATCTGATCATTTCATTGAACTCTTACGAATACAAATTAATTATAGCTTTACTCAAGACAAATATTGACGTATTACATAATGATATGTGTACGCATAATAAAATATCTAGCTGTGAATATTCATTTTATTACAATTACAGGCGACAGGCCCAGCAAGAATAAAAGTTGCTAAAAATTGATCGAAATAATAGAAAATTTTAAGGTATAAATAATAGTTTTCAGCATCCGTGCTACTGTTATTTAGATTTCGCTACTTTCAAAAGTTCAGAAACAATTGAAAACTTTTGATTGAGACACAGTGAGCTGTAAAGTGTATAATTGAATTATAGACGGGATAAATACAAGTAAGCATTAATTATCCGTTAATGAATTATATCTTTTAAGATCAATGGAACTGAATTTATAGTATATTGAAAAATTAATTTACTCGATAGTAGTAAAAAAATCAATGTAAACGTCACCTAGTGGTCAACGAAGTTAATCAAAAATTTTTGTCTTACAATACTTTGAAAGATGTATGCATGTCAATGAATAAGATTTTAATGCCTACTGACCTGCAATTTTTAACCTTTCTTGATGGTTAAATACATATTTGTGACACTTATCGAGAGCATCCGTGCTATTGTTATGTTGATTTCATTACTTTCGAAAGTTTAAAAACGAATTAGATAATCATTTCGTTAGGGATGCCATATAACCCTTACAATACGGATGTAAATCAAGCTTTTATTGTTTGAGCTTGCTTGTGAGCGTGAGTATTAAGAAATCGTCCAAGAGAAAAAATGTGTTATTGGAGGGTCATATACATTGCCCGTATAATTTTTATATAAATCACTATCAACCAATTGTGAGATTTTGAGAAATAAAAGTTATAAAAGCATTCATGCAACGTTTTACTTTGTCAAAAGTTTTTTTTTTTAGATTTCACTTCTTTCAATGCAAGCTATGATACCTTACGTACGCATTGCATAAGCTGATCAACTGGCGTATATTTTTATATTTATTTTCAATGATTACAATCCAAGTACTTTTTATTGATTGAGATTTTTCAATCATGTGATGGTAAAGATTATTGTCTTTTTTTAGGGCCTTTAATCTGCTCTAAAAATATTATGTAAATGTCTTTCGATCCTTTAGGCCATGGCTTTTTAACACATGAAGAATCAGAAACATGAAACCAGTTTGTCTCTTCGCGTAATACATTGAAATAATGTCCATGTTCAACATCTTTCCCACTATGGAAAATTCCACTTATTACTCTAAAATATTTATCACCGATAGAAAGTTTAGTCTTTGGCACTTCATAATCTTAAATCCAGTTAATTTTGTCTTGTTTGAAAATAATGATAGTCTGATTATCAAAATTTTTTCGGGCTGAATACAAAGAGATAATTTATGTTGTTTTTCATATTTACAGTTATCACCACAATGTTCTCGAACATCACGCCATACAATAATATTCTCATCAATAATTTGTTGCAATGTATAAGCGCCCTTAATTTCGGTGTTTAAATACAAAGTTAAAATATAATTAGATTTTGTAATAGGGTCGGGTCTAAAATCACATCCCGGGCATCTAATTCCAATTGTTAGTTCATGTTCAGTAAGTTTACGTATTATTTCAAATTTTGTGCACATATCCAACAAAAAATCTGCAGCATCATTTTGAATAAGCAGTGAATAATCCGTGTTGAGATAATTTGCAAGTGGAACCAAATCAATTGAAGTTTTAGAAATATATTTGTTGAATATTTGTAGAAGAATGTCTTGATGTTTACATTCAAGCAAACATTTTCTGATAAGTTGACAGTGAAATAGACTTTGTACACATGATTTTGCATAAGATAAGCTATTTTTATCTTTTAATGGTATAATAAAGTCATTCAATGGGCATTCAAGAATACTATTACGATTGTCTGCTTGAATCTGCAGTGCATGACGTGAAACAGACCATATACTGTCAAATATTTTATTATTTATGTATGGATCAATGTCTGGTATATTATAAATATCAAGATCTGGGCGATGTTCTTTCCTCAATCTATTATATTCTCTTATAGCTGCCTCGTCAGCTTTGATACTAGAAGGATCAAAATTAATTAAATGCAAACCTTCTAATTTAGTAATTCTGGATAAAGCTACGTACGTTTGACCACAACTAAAAATGCTATTTCCTGCTTCTACAACAGCATTTTCTAAACTTAAACCTTGACTTTTATGAATAGTAATAGCATAACTGAGACAAAAAAGAAACTGTTCTCTAGTAATGAATACTTGATCCATTATTTGGAATTGGTATTGTAATCGTTTGATAGAATACTCTTGATTCGATTGAAGTTTAATGGTAACGCTATCTATACCTGTTTTTCCTTTGCTCACTGCAATAACTGTTGCTATCGTTCCATTAACTAATCCGATAGTAACATCAATATTCCTTCGTATCATAATTTTGCAGTCTATTTTTATTTCGATCACTGGAGAAATACCGCATGCATTGTCATCGCCTTGATCTAAAATTTTCAAAACCCTTTTTTCTAATCTTTTGGGGCACTTGTAAGAATCATTCGCAATTAACTTTATCTCTTCTGCTTGTAACTTATCCAACATGGTTTTATTAAGTATTGTACACATATCTTTAGTTGGCATCAAGCATACTGTATCGTTAGGTAAATTGTTCAAATATTCGCACAATTCATGAAGAGAAATTGAAGGAGTATGACTGGAAAAAGAAATCTTTCTTTTTTGTAATATTTCTATATCAGAGTTGGTTGAATAACCTAGTCTCAATTTAGCTAAAATTTCTGAGTAAACTTTATCATTTTTCTGTCTCATATTTATAGTCAATTCTTCATATTCGAACAAGGCCCATAAATTAAATGACGACATTCCTTTAATATATTTTTCAATTTGCGATCTTGTAAGTGTAATGAAAGCAAAATCTTCTCGCACAGGTGGTAGTTGCAGTAAATCTCCAAATACTATAATATGTATTTTACGAAACCAACCGTCTTCTTTGTTCGATGTACCAAAAATCTCTGCCAGACGTAAATGGATATATATAAGGGTTATATTTGATATCATCGAAATCTCATCAATGATAATAAAGTCTACATCCTTAAAACTTTGCCGTACTCTTTTCAACGTATTATCGGATAGAGATTTATATTTTGCCGTGCCTCCTTGCTCTACAGGTAATTGTAATAATCTGTGGATTGTTAATCCCTCAATATTAAATGCTGCGATACCTGTTGGAGCCGCAACAGCGGTATTTTTGTTTCTCTTTCGTTTGTTCCATAAAACCAAGTTTTCAATCAGATAACTTTTACCAGTACCTCCAAATCCGCTAACGAACATTCTCATTACTTTACTGCCGGATGATATTGTAGATGTAATTGTATTAAATATTCTCAATTGATCATTATTGAAATTTTTGATAGATTCATCTAAGTCACTATCATTTTCTTTTTCACAAACCTTTTCAATCAAATCTTGAACATCTTTTATAACTTGTAATGCATCAAGAGGATCAGTATTTTCCAGATGTTCTAACGTTTGGGTCAACGTCTTTGCTAATTCTTGTTGCTCAATTAATTTATTAGCCTCATCCATGGCATTTTGAATCATTTGCATTTTATCATGATATTTAAGTGCTGCAGATAATTCATCCTTTATTTCAATAAAAGCATTATGATATGTGTCTTGTTTTCCTTTTAGTTCCTCAGTTTTTCTCCATGGTTTGAATAATATTAGTATAGAAAAATAATAAGGTTCAGGTTGTGTTTGAGGATTGTATTTCATGTGAAGAATTAAACGTGCTTGTTTTCTTTTTCTACAATATAAATGTTCATCCATTTTATAAAATTCAGCTTTGCGAATTGGCTCTTTTTTCCATATAGTATATCAAAAAATCTAGCAAAATCGTATAAACACATAGTTTCTAACTCTTTAGGACGCTTTGGATAGTACGTATCTACTAAATTATCACAAAAAATGTCAGTTGAATCTTCAGGCAATAGCTCCAATACATCTTTTCGTTTTAATTTTCTCTTTTTCTCAAAACCAACGTCAACCCATAGAAAAGTACTTGGATCAGTTTCATGAAGTGGATGGCCTAATAAAGTTTCAGCAGCTTCGATAGCTCCACATTCTCTGTGAGTAAGTCCGCGTAAATCTATGGTCCAAAGTCTACTAGCAAGAGATCTATTCAATGCTATATCAGAAAGATCAATATTACTTTTTTCACCTTTTGTCCCATAACATGTAACGTAATGTGTCAAAAGATATGTCGATTCACCAATAAATTAAGCATCAGTGTTTCCTTCCCATAAAACTAATATAGCAGGCATATAATCATTTGTAAATCGTTCATTGAAATTTCGAGGCAAATCATAAAGCCTACTATTATTCTTCAACTTTCTACGATTTGTTATAGCCATGATAACAGCACGTAAAATAAACTCTTTTGTTATCTTTCGCGGAAATTCGAAACGGCAAGTACTTATAAAACCACTTCGTGTTTTATTTTTACGCATGCAGTAGTCATTATGTTTGTGTTGCTGATATTCCATAACTCTACGATATATATCTGGAGATGTATATTTATTGGGTATACGGCATGTAATGTTTTGCATTATAAATTTTTTTACATCTTCATTCGAAGATATGCCATATACTGGAGCATTCTTTATCCAGAAAATACAATGAAAATGAGGTGATCCTCGACCTTGATACTCACGAACATAATAGTAGTGCTCAATTTTTCTTATAGGTTTTGCGTCAGAAAGCAAATAAGCCATTATAGCTTTAAATTTTTGTTCGATGTAAATTGCAGCTGGATCAGGATAGTCCACGATGAGTTGACTGTTAGATCTACAATCATTATCCAGCGATTGATAATTTCGTATGAATTCCCCTAAATCGGGCCAGTTCCATTCTGCCGGACTTAACGTAACGAAAAATGTAACTGGCCCATATTCTTGCGTCATACAATTCAGTTCTCTTCTTGGTCTTCGCCAGTATGCTTCAGTTCCTCTCAAGCGAGAAAAAATAGAATAAAGATTTGATTCTAAAACATTTTCGTCCAATTGTTTCCTGAAACTTCCTGCAGTATATTTGTAACGTGTATCCAAAACATGTAACATGTGATAAATTCCTGCATTGAGATTTCTCATATTGCTATCATGTAGATAATAAAAAAGTAATTGTTTGCTTTCTCTAAATTGCGAATGTTTAGATGTTAATATATGTTTAATAAAATCAGAATCTCGTAATCTAATGTCTCTGGGACTACGTTGGCCACATTCGTCATAGGGATAGATGTCTGGAAAACATTTCAAATCTAAGTCCTTCTCATTGTAAGCCAAAGGAGTTTCATAAATTTTTTTCATTTGATATAATTTTGTATCTGATTCATTCGGTTTTTTTACATGCAAAGCATGTATTGTATATTCATCGTAAAATGTGTCCGATTGCGATTTTGCTGTCAATAATGCTTCTGGCTCCATTTTAGAAATACCAGCTTTCTTACTGTCTTCATCGACTTTGTCAACAGAATTTTCTTCAACATACTCTAAATCTGTATCTTTGAGTTCAGTCAGTAAATCTTCTGGACTAGTAGGAAGATTAATTTTTGAATAAAGTTGATTGTTTTCTTTGAGCCATTTCAAAGCATCCCATATTCTTTTTACATCTACGTATTCTTCCCAAATAATCTTACCTTTAGTAGGAATACTTCTAACCAATATATATAACTCATGAGCAGTGTTCAATGGATCGGTTTCTTTACACAATTTTCGTAATGTTTCATCTAAAGGTAGAGGTAAATGAAACACTTTCCCCACGAGTTTGTCATGGCGAGCGTAATGAGGTAGATTTTTTTTCATAACAGTACTTTTTTTCTGGAGAACTTGGAATGCTTTTACACGCTGGATTAAAATCTTTTCATACATATTCAAACATTTTATTTCGTCAGGAATAGGTTTGAAATAAAGATTATTTAAAAGACACGTAGAGGGTATAGTATTTTTTTTAAGTTTTTCCAAACAAGTTTTGCAAATTTTACCATTATTAAATGCTCCTATCAAATTATTGTTTTGATAGTATTGCTTTAAATTTGTCCAAGCATCATTCGTAAGTCCTAATAATTCACATGCAACATTTGGTTCATTATTTTTAACATCTACTATACTTTTATTGCCACATAATCGTTCGCAAGATAAACAAATATTTAATGGAAGATTGTTCAAAGTGTTATAATAAATTTTAACGCCTTCATGAAGTTTTTTTAATATTTCACTTTCATCTAATGACATTTCATCTGTATTTTTGCATTGAAATACTGAATACGTTGATGCGGCTTTCGTTGCAATATCATCCAATTTATCCAAATCACAATTATTCAAAGCTTCATTAACATCCTGGATATTCCTGTAACATTTAAGTAATGCATATATCATATCTTTGATTGCTCGCAAAAAAGGAAAGTGACTAGCAACAGTTCGTAGTTTCCAAAATGTTGAATTGCACAAAAAAATTCCGATATGATAAACAATAGGATAACCAAGTTTTTCAGGATTTTGTGATTCGGCGCTACATTTGTCAAGATTTTTCAAAAAATTATAAGCATCTGCATAAACTAAATTAATCAAATTTTCGAAAAGATTTTTAATCTCGTTCACAGTGTGAATATCAGGCATTTTACAGTATTGACTGCATAACCAAGTATTTGGATTTTTTATACCTTCAAGTAAAGGTATGATATTAGTTGACTGTCCATTTTCATTGATCACTATGACATTCATTTTACTCGAATCCGTCATAAGTAATCCGTTTCCGAAGTAATAAATTGCTTCAGAAAAATATGGTTCTGAAAGCGAAGAATGCATTGAAGTTCCACACAAGGCTGTAATTGCATTATTAATATTAACGTTGGTTATATTGATATTCTGTAAACGACTCAGTCCGATAGTCGCTTTATCTTTTAATTTTGTCAATGTATATTTGGCTTCTGATATAAATCTGTCTCTAACGGAAATAACTTTAGAAACTAAACACTCAGCTCTAGTTCTAGCTTCGGTCATAGATAGTAAATTTAAATGTGGTATAATTTTATTAATCCAATTGTGTTTTTCATGAAACAATTTTCTTGTACTGTGTTTGACAGTTATGACGAAATATTTTTTTTTTATATTCAAAGCACGTTTAAGCTTCGAGTTAATCAATTTATCTTCCTTATTACGAATGTAATATTTTTCGCAGTACTTCAAAATTTGTTCCTTGTGAGTTTTATAATATTTCTTTCTATTCTCTAATATTTTGTCTTTATTTTTCTCATAGTATTCTGCGTAATAATTTTTTCTTTTATTTTTTAATGACCTATCATTGTTTTCGTCTCTAGTTATTACTGTTTCGAAAGTAATAAATTGATTATCATCAAGAATTTCATTATTCAATACAGAATTCTCTGGTAAGCTATGTTTTTTGTTATTATTTACACGCGTCGCTACAATCTTCGACTTCGATTAATTTTCTTTTTCGACCAATAAAGCTTTGAACTGTATTTTGTAAAACTTTAGTTTGGGGATGTTCTTTAGATTTTAATCGTCGTTTTTCGCGTATTTTGTCTTTATTTTTCTCATAGTATTCTGCGTAATAATTTTTTCTTTTATTTTTCAATTTCGTTTGGGGATGTTCTTTAGATTTTAATCGTTGTTTTTCGCGTATTTTGTCTTTATTTTTCTCATAGTATTCTGCGTAATAATTTTTTCTTTTATTTTTTAATGATCTATCATTGTTTTCGTCTCTAGTTATTACTGTTTCGAAAGTAATAAATTGATTATCATCAAGAATTTCATTATTCAATACAGAATTCTCTGGTAAGCTATGTTTTTTGTTATTATTACACGCGTCGCTACAATCTTCGACTTTGTTACGTGACAGTTTTGATGTCTCTTCAAAGCGGGCACGTGTTAGACCGTTTTTAGCTCCGAGTGGTCCTGACTCGGGCGGACTAGACCTTCAGTACGGTACCCCGACCGTGTCACCGAATGGATCGCGTCTTTACCGATAATATCCGACGTTCGTCCTTCCGAGGGGCAGGCGGCAGTAATCGGGAAGGAAAAAGGGAGGGGGCTTCGCCGGTTTACTTAAATGAACTTACACCGGTACGTTAGATAGGTTTATATATATACATATTTTAATACGTCGGATAACACTTCTAGTAATAATATTGCGCTACTACGTGGTTCGCGATTTATTAAATAAGTATTTTATTTCGCGCGGTCAGTGGTGTTTACACACTTGGTCCCGGTACGCAATCACGTGGATTCACCAAAAGGGGAACCTTGAATATGCTTAGTAGAATTAGAGCGAAGAGAGAGAGATAATTAAAATTACAAGGAAGAGATTTCAGTTTATCGAGAATAGAGCCCAAAAGTACTCACTCTGTTGTCTAGGTCCAAAATATTGTTTGGTTCGTGATATGTCCAATATATTCTTTTTCTTTGTATCCAATCAGATCAACTGGTCCAATATATTTTTATCCGATGGTGTACCAACACCCAATAAAATAACAATTCCTATGATTTTCGTGGTCTTATGTATTTTTATCCAATAGTGTACTAACACGCAACAAAATGATAATTACTATGATTTCGTTTACACGAAATTATTAAAACAATTGAATTCGACACTTAATCGCAACTTGAACAATTATATTCTCAAAACTCTTTAGTAGGAAAATGCAGGCTTCTTGGTTGAGCGCTCGCTCCTGACTGACTAATTCTGTCGCTCTGCTTTCGCTGGCTTATTATATAGCCTTTTTCCTTAGCATAGCGTCTCTCTCCGAAGCGTATACGCTTCGGATGTTTACGCTTCTCGTGGCGGGTCGTCTTACCTAGCTAAGCACGCTGACCGAAACATGCCGTCGCAGCATGCTAGCGCAGCGTGAATCAGCCTCTGCCGCACGTTCCCACCGAGTCGCGCACACGAATACTGCTGATTATACTATGTCCGAACGGAAATCTCGGGTCCGAAATATTATTAAACAAAATACAATTATAATACAATGAAGCGTCACGTAACATCCCTCCCCCCTTAGAATCGTTGCCGTCCTCGGCAACGTTTTAGGTCCAATTAGGGTAGTACAGGAATAAAATAACAATATACATAGTAATGATAAATAACAATAAAATAATGTAAATGGTCCTCTTTTTTTCATATATAACAAGATGATTAAGAAGAAGGCAAAAGCTCATTAATTAGGTCCAATTATTACTTGCGCAACGCAAGTTGACGGTTATCATGTCCGGCTGTTAAGTCTAGTCCTTCCAAATCTAGTAGACAGGAAGCTTGGTCCTGGAGTAATAAATCTCGGTCCTTCGGATTGGTTGAGGGAGCTTGTAGGAATAAGGTCAGCTTATTGACATCGTCGAAGGGGGACCCGTTGTAATCGTAGGTCCCTAAGTTGCACTCTCGTAGATGTTGATCCCACTCTGAAAGACACACCGGCCTTCCACAGAACCAATGTGTCCTCTGCACATGTCTATTTTGATATCGGCAAATGGTCCCATGTGCTTCCAGTTCTGTCTTAGTGACTTAATGTCCGCAGGCACTATGGTAGACATAGATGGACCTGTTCCTGAGCTTGGCGGTGAGACGACGAGGTTGCGAATGTTTCACCTTATATCGCTTATTCAGGTTACTTAGTGCCGAAGTGATGCTCCATCCGAATATGGACTTTATTACTCCCATAGGACCGCAGGAGTCTTCCCATATTTTAATGTAGTCGACCGGTCCGAACCGCATGAAATCATCGTGGACCCGTTGTTCCGGCCACGGTTTGTTCTGTTCGTCTCGGTGCGGTATAAGGAAGTGCAGTCTTCGGTCGGCATCATCTTCTCTCGCGCAGGCTGTGGTGGTTAATCGCGGTGTGAACCCAGTTGGGTTCGTTCTTTCTTCTTTATCTTCTGAAGAGTTTTCGTCCGAATGGTGAGATGACCATTCCCCCGCGGTACACGGGAAGAATCGTAATATTGCCGCAGCGTAATCATGCTCATGAAGGTAATCGACGATGGTTTCTCCATAAGATGAGTAGGATGGGCCTGCTACCGTTGTAGCAGATCGTATGGTTCCCACGGTACTGAACAGTTTGATGACCGCAGCTTCTTGTTGTGGGTCATCAAACTTGACTCGAAGTGCGGTGGGGGAGTCGTCCGCCGGTGTAACAGCTCGGAGGCGAATCCCGGTAATTTCTTCCATCCTAAGATAAAATATGGTCCGGTTAGTTGCGTGGTCAAGAGAAAAGTACATAAATTTAAGACTAGGCATGGGCAAGAATAAGAAAATAGGTCACAGATCAAGAGTTGTGGGTCCACTAAATAACATAGTAATAGTACAATTTAAAGGGTCAATAAATTTGTGGCTTATCATTTATACGGCTGATTCGAGTTGTATTCTATCTTAGTTCACAGGTAGTGTCTACAAATATGCAGTTATTCAGGTTATCTCATCGCCGGCGCGTGTATATATATATATATATTTTTTTTTTTTTTTTATACGTAAGTTTCTAAATATTCTCGTTCCGGGTCAATGTTTGTGTTTATTTCGTCTTCAGGTGGAGTATCAGCTTGGTCCTCGGATTTCACGTGCTTGGGTTCAGGATCAATTGTGGTGTTGTTCGTGCTTATAACTATAAGGTTTGACAGTGGTCTTCTAACTTCTGATTTTGGATAATGTTTGTTAGCCTTTTTCTCCCTTATCCTTTTCTGATGCTGCCACGTGCAAGTCTTGTCATGGTCTGCGTAAATCGTAAGCTCTATTTGTTCGTCGCATAACCAGTGGTGTTTGATTTCGTAGTCCTGATTCCAACGTCGTTTCTGTAATTGCGCGAATTCTGCGCCATATATTGGGTCACAACTTTTTACTGCTCTGTCTGCGTCAGTCGCATTGTAGTATTGGACATATCCCAGAGCCAATGATCCAGACTTATCTTTTAATACTTTATGATACAGCAAGGGTCCGAATTCTACGAAATGCTCGAAAAAGGCTACTTTTCTTCGATTTTCTTCGATACTCCACGGTAGTCTGCAGAATAAGCGTGTGTTATCAATTGGTCTTGGTGAAGATTTTCTAAAAACTCTGGTCCTTTTTGTGCGCGGCGAATGTTTAGTTATTAGGTCAGGGGTCCATGATTTAGTCCTCATAGCTATTATAGCATGTTCGACCTGAACGAATTTACATAACACAACTTTTATGCAGTTATTGGCCCTTTTTTTTAGTATATGAAACTCTTGAACTGGTCCGATCTGTTCCAATCTGCATAGAAGTCCATTTAATGGCAGGTGGTCAGGGTAAAGAATTTTTATACTTTTAGGTTCCTGTACCGTATTATTGATTACTTCACTCATGTCGTGTTTTCTTCTCCTTTTTTTTCTGAAACAGATCGTGAGTTGGTCATATAAATATGTTAATAGTCATTAAGTTAATTCTGCGATTTGAGTTTGCAGTGCAAGGGTATTGTCGTGTCGCTTTTGGGGGTTAGGTTTCGGTGTAGATGATGCTTTTGATTTTGTTTCGTTTTGGTCCAATGAATTGTCGCTTAACGTATGAACAATAGATTGTCTTGGTTCATCCGTCCGTTTAGAATTCTTCCTGGTCCTAGTCATTTTTAGACTTTGGAAAATCGATGTGGTTCTTGCTATAGAGTCTCGGTTAGGTTTACGAGCGTCGGGTGATTTGTGAGTTTTGATGCTATGCGAGGTCCATGTGCAGTTAGTGCACCAACTATACGCAAGTGCAATTAGTAACATTATCATAATAATATTGATACTTAGTTCTCCGTAGATCAGTCCGGTTTGATAGGTAGTAATTTTATTGTGTTGACTTATAGTTTCTGCTTTTTCTATAATATCATTTAAGGCTTTTTCCTGGCTAGTCCACGTTCCAGATTGCGGGACCCATTTTTCTAATTTTATATCTGAATCGAATAAGTGATGTACGGTAGGGTATAGAGTCGTTAAGTTGAGGTTCAATTCTGGTTTATATAGATAAATGTTCGTGTCATTCCTTTTTGCTTCTGTTAACAGAGTCGCGTCACTCGAGTATCCAATACAGCCTGGGGCGATTTTGAGTATCACTAGCCCTTGTATGTGGATCATCTGGTCCATTCGGTCCGGACAAGCGATTCGTATAGTGTCCAATTGATGAGCAGAGAAAATCCACGATCCGTCCATCGAAATATAATTCCATTGCGTCGTTTCCTGACTTTTCAGTACTATATCACAATGGTACAATTCATGGGCGGATGGTTGTATTAGCATTCCTAATTCACAGTTCTTATGCAGATTAACATCTAGAAGGGGTCCTTTTACTGAGCATACAAAGGTGTAGTGAGTTCGAGTGCAATCTAATAGAGATTGATGGTCCATTTGCATATACTGTTTTTGGTCTGAGCTCAAGGCTAAGTAAGGGTAATTATATTTTATGTATGCTGACCCTTTTTTAGAGATCGATAATTGTGGTACTAATATAGAATGCAATCTATATAAATTATAGTAATCTCTGTCCACAAGGGGCAAGTGCACTACTATATATGTCCTTCCTTCGCGATGCGATGCATCGATTTTCGAAATTCTAACTATTTCTTCCACTCTGAGATGCTCCGTTGGGATAGGAAAATCAAGGTCCGTTACAGTATGTTTGATATCATTAACTATTTGGTGCAGCACATCAGTGCTTATTAAATCAGGGTGCACTTTTCCTTCTTTTAATGCGCGGAGAATTTCTAGAAATCTTTCTGAACCTTTAATGAAATAATCTAATCTAGATTCCAACATTCTTCCAAAAGATTGTACAGAAATCATCTATCCTAAGCGTGCGTTTTCATTTTCTAATTTTTCAAATTTTTGCTGCATCTGGGTTCCAAGCTGGAAGATTTTGTCACCATGTATGTCTATCATTTTGAATAATTTGTTTATTCCCGTGGTAATAATGTGTGTCCTTTTGTTAAAGAGGTTGATTAACGATTTCTGGTCTTGGTATAATTGATCGATGTTCGCGTCTATTTTATTCGTTTCGTCCACAGTTACCAATCCAAACAAACTGTGGCTTAAACTTCCTATCCCTCCAAATGGTATTAGTCTTTTGTTCCTGATGCTTCCGGGCCCCCGAACCCTGGGTGGCTGGATGTTTCCCATGTTTCCGATTGATTCAGTAATTTCCGTTTGTAGCTGTTGAAGCGTGAGCTCTTTTATATCCAAAATATCTCTATTTAACAGGTTGTTACACGTAATTCCATCTAGGTGTTTGGTGCAATTCCCAAGTAATATATGAAAGTCATGTATTATGGTGGTCCTTGTCAAGAAGTACTTCGTATCAACCGTAAGGTATACTTTCCAATCCGCTCTTTTTATTCTTATGGGGTCCAATCTTTCATAATATAATCCTGGGTTTTGGCTGAAATTTTCTATCGTGTAAGCTTGGGGGTCCGTAACAGATAATGCGAGTAAAGAGCATAGGAGAAGAAGGAGAAAGTTTTGCATGTTGGAAAGGAAGAACCTTTTTTTTTTCTGTAAGGTACGAGATAGTAAGTGTAGATTTATGGCCCTTAAAAGGTAGAGCTTAAATAGCATATAGTCAATGTTTCAATTTTAGCTTATCCACGTGCTTGGGTACTTTCTTTCCATTCGGAAATTCTAATAAAATATTTTTTCGATTTAAAATTTCGATGATTTTCAAAGGTCGTTTGTAGTAACTATCGGCCTTTCCTATTCGCGGTTCGTTTAGGACCCATGCATAGTCTCCTACCTTCCCATTGAACGCGTTAGAATGTCTGTCATACCGCCCTTTTGATTTGATTTTCTCACGTATTTGATTTTCGCCGGCCGCTGTCTTCAATTCGGTAAGACGTAAAACAAGATCTTTCAAATATTGGTTATACGTTCGTAATTTTTCTTCTCGCGGTATTTTCATCGGGAATCTAGCAATTCGTCCATACACTAATTCGAACGGGGTATAACCGGTCGCTTTATGGATACTAGTATTATATGTGAAAACCGCGAACGGTGTCAAGCGGTCCCAGTCGTCAAAGCGCTCTGAATATATACGTATAAAGTCTATCAAGGGTGCATGGCTCCTTTCGAGTGACCCATTGGTCTGAGGCCTATAACCGGAAGTGGTTAAATGATGGATTTTGAATAGATGTAGAAGTGATTCTACAATTTCCGACAAGAAACTGGTACCTCGATCTGACAATATTGCTCTAGGGGCACCGAATTGGCATATTAGGTGTCTGGCTAGCGCGTCAGCAATAGTGGTTCCTTTAAGGTCCTTTATCGGTATTACAATTAAGTATTTAGTCAAATTACATTGCATCGTTAACAGGTGAGAGTTTCCACCAGGGGTGGTCCGGAGCTTTCCTACAGTATCAATTGATACTTTATCAAACGCCTCTATCGGCGTATCTGTAATTAACATTTGCTCTTTTGTTTTATGCCGGTCAATTTTTTTCTCGAGGCATCTCGGGCACCTTCTGACGTAATCCAACACATCATTGCGTAGTCCAGCCCAATGATACCGGGCCCTTATCTTTTGATAAGTTTGATTGACTCCCTTATGCCCTCCAATAAGACTATCATGTAGAGTTCGGATAATCTCTTTTCTTTCGTCCTCTGGGGGTATAATGGATTTACCATAGCAAATTGTGACCTTTACAGGACTGTTTTCGAATATTCTTATTAATATTTCGGTTAATAGTCCGGGCCCTAAGTCATCAGAATAATCTCCTCTCCGAGCTATACGAAAACTGTTCAGTTTTTTCTGCAGGAGCAATTTTTTTAAGTTTATTAACCCTATTTTAATGGCTTCTATACTAGTGGAGTCGTGGTACTTGTCCTTAACGACGATTGAGAAGATGTATTTATTTTTGTACTCGGTCGTTAGAATCTGTCCAATTTTTGGCTTTTGATTCTTCATGTTCCGTAAGTCTATCGCTCCAATTTCCTCTAATAGCTTGGAGACGGAGGTTTTATTGTCGCAATTCCGTGAAATAAAATGAGCAATGTTATCCCTCTTATAAGTCAAACACTGTTGGCTCGTGCTGACATTATTTTGAAGAATATAATTCGCGGGTCCCAACGTTTGATCACCGCTAGTACCCTCGCTGCTAGAAGTCGGATTTCGATAATTTTCGGGTCTTTTATATCGATTTAATGGTCCCAAGGGTGGGGGTACCATGAGAAACAATTCATCCTCTACGGGTGCTTGTGAAAAATGTAATTCTACCGGCGTTTCATCTTTCGTAGCCGATTCCTCAGTGATAGCGTTTAGTCCCTTGAATTTCACTACAGCGCGTCGCCCCTGAGTCATGGGCGTACTTTTGGCAGTTGGTGCTCCTACCTTTATGCTCGGAGTCACTGAAATTTCTCTATGACGCGACACTTCCGTCACGTCGTCACGGTTCTCTCTGTTGATTTCGCTTGAATACTCTGCGTGTTGCCTCTGGTTTTCACGTGACGCGTCATTTTCATCGCTATCACTACTCTGTTCAATTTGAGAGGCAACGATCCTTTGAGATTTTTCCACCAATTTTTTAATTCGTCCAGCCATTTCTTCATTAGTCTCGATTTTGTCGTCATACGGGTCGAGTTCCCATAGTGTTTCCTGTATTTCTGGAAGCGGTTCATCACCGTCCGAGAAATAAGAAGGCATTTCTATGGTTTTGTTATCTTGGGCTAGACCCAAATCGTCCCAAAAGTACGATACGTTATCTCAGCTCCTATGTCGACGTAGACTGGCTTCGAATTTCTCTGCCGATGTCCAGACTTCGTCTGGTGTCAGACTGGTCCTTGGTCCCTTCTCTAAATCGTCGTGGTCCCCTCGACCTGCGCTGTTTGCGTTTTCCTCGGAGGTTTCATCCTCAGTTTCCTCAGAACTCGCGCTAGTTTGGGGTCCAGTGATCGGTATTTCAATTGACTCTTCGGTTGTTTCAGATAGAACTCCCTCAGTCGTCGTACCGCTAGCCTTATTTGTCTTCGGACCCTTCATTTCAGATTCTTGATCCTCATCCGCTTCTATTTCCATTTCTTTACCTCTTCTTAGTCCGCTATATCGCGGGTCCTCTATGGGAGGCCGGTTGTCTGTACTGTCATGAGCTTCTTTCGCGTCCCTATCCTTTACACCAGTAGAGGATATCACCGAACGTCTCGAGGAACTGGCCCGTAGTTTGCTCATATCCGCCTCAGAGTCCGACATAATCGAGCTTTGACTCTCTCGGTCCAATCGATTTAAAATTTCCTGCACGCGCCAATGTAATTCAGGACGAGCCGACTTTCGTTTTTCGTCCTCATTTGCATTTTTGTTTACAACTATTTCTATTCCGGAAGTATTCGCCACGGACTCATAGTTTTGGTTGGTCAGTTGTTTTCTTTGTTGGGTCTCCTTGATGGCTTCTGTACTCGAGTCGTCTGTAGAAAGTTCCGTTTCGCAATTCTTTAGCTCTTGGGCTCTTTTTGGTCGCATCTTTTCTTTATCGGCTGGCGCCCAGGTTTTCTCGTGTATTTCAGTATTGGTAGCATTTGGGCGAACATTCTTAGTAGATTTCGAGGTCGTAGGTACAGGCCTTTTACTTCTGGTTCTTTCTGCTACGGTGCTATGGTCCAGCTGCGGTCTCCCTTTATTCGTTTTGGACCCTACTGGCCTGCCTTTCGGTCTAGGCTCGTTGGATATGGTATGCGCTGTTTTTCGAATCGCTACCGGTTGTTCTGGATCTTCTTCGGTCTGTTCTTTAGTGACTTTCCTTTTACTCACTTTATTTCTCAGCATCATTACTTGAATTTTCGGTATGTTTTCATTCAGTTCCTTCTCTTTTTGTTCCTTTTCGTCCAAGTATTCTTGTAAATTTACCGGGTTCCTTGACAGTGCATCGGCATTACAATTCAATTTTCCCGCCTTATACTTAAAGGTGTATTGGTTATCCGTGAACTTGAACATCCATCTCATAAGGCGTTGTCCAGGGTCCTTGCGCGTATGCATATAGTTCAAGGGTTCATGGTCACAGACTAGCGTGAATTTGTTGCATAAGAGATATGGCCGGAACTGATTCATCGCGTATAAAACTGAGATACACTCCTTCTCAGTGGTCGTATAATTTCTTTCAGGTTTACTTAGCAGTTTTGACAAATAGGCTACAGGCCTATCGACTCCATCTTCTTCTTGTGAAAGTACCGCTCCAATCGCGTAATCTGAGGCGTCTGTAGTTAGCGTGAATGGTTTATTGAAGTCCGGAAATGTTAGAATCGGAGCTACACATAGGAGTTTTTTAAGCTTTTCAAAGGCTTCTTCCTGTGCAGGTCCCCAATCATATTCTTGTCCCTTTTTGGTAAGATCACTGAGGGGTTTGGCAATTTTCGAATAATCCTGAATAAATCGCCTATAGTATCCGGACAGTCCTAGAAAAGACCTAACACTTCTCACTCCTTTTGGCCTTGGGAACTTCATTACAGCTTCGACTAATTTAGGGTTTGGCTCGACTCCTCGACCACTTACAATATGCCCAAGGAATTTTACTTCCCTACAAAGGAAATTCACCTTGTCGGGCTGTAGGACTAGTCCCGCATCCGATAGTCTCTCAAAAAGTTTACTAACCTTCACTTCGTGTTCATGAAGGTTCTTAGCATAAACTATTACGTCGTCTAGGTACACTAGCATCTCTACATTTAGGAGCCCGCGCAGCAATACATTCATCATTCTCTGGAATGTTGCCGGCGCGTTCATTAATCCTTCCGGCATCCTTTTATATTGGAAGTGCCCATCAAACGACGAAAATGCTGTCTTGGGCCTGTCTTCTTTTCTTAAGGGTATTTGTTGAAATCCATTCGCAAGGTCAAATGTTGAAAAATAAAGGATTCCCCCTAGTTGATCTAATATATCCCCTATATTCGGTAAAGGGTAAGCGTCACCGACAGTTTTTTTATTCAGTTCTCGGAAATCCATGACCATTCTCCACCTCGGGGTTCCATCGCTTGCCGGGCTTTTAGGTACTATCCAATGTGGCGAGTTATATGGTGAATTCGATTCCTCTATTATTCCGTCTTCCAGTCGTTTTCTTAACGTTTGAGAAATAAATTGTCTATGAACAGGAGGGTGCCTATACTGTTTGGTATTTACGGGAATTCTATTTTCAAGATGAATTTCATGTTCTATTAAGTCCGTGCAGGGCAATGGTTCTCCGGGTAGTAGGAATACGTGTGGGTACCTTTTTAGTAATCGCTGAACGCTTTGGAGCTCGCTTGGACTAAGATGTCCGGTCCTGATCAATTGTAAGAGATTCTTTCCCCTCTTCTTATATAGGTCATTGATCTGCCTGGCAACTTTAGATTCCGAAACACCTTCGCCGTCAGAGCTGGAAAACTGCGATTTAAACTGCTCGAATGGCAAAATTTCTCTCGGGTCCACTTCAATAGTAACTTCCTCGTCATCGTGTGTATTAATTGCCATGATTTTACAGGTATTATTTGCATTTGCAACTACTCCCTCTCCAAGAAATACCTTTTCGTCCTTCACGTCAATCCTGGGCAGGTAGCCTTCTGTCAACTCGGTTTCGATCAAGTTAATTTGAATAATTTGACGAGATCTTGGTCCTATTGTGTATCTGACCGTACCGTGATTGACCACGTTCTTCACTCGTCCGGGCTTAGAGTTACTAATCCTTTCATTTGCAAGCTGCTCTATCGCATAATCCAGGTCCGAATGAGTTTCAAGTTCTGATATTTCATCGTCTTTCGGTACTATGCGCATAGCTTTGATAAGATTGTTTTGTAAGTGCTCCATGGGCACATTAGTAGGTAGAAATGGTATCGGGTTCATTAAATCACTGTTTACCATTAATATTCCATTATAATACGATATAACTGCACTTGTGTCTATTAAATAGTCCCTTCCTAGCATGCCATCTCTTCTTCAATGGGGAAATTATTCCACACTATATGGAATTTTGCAGGCTTGCCATTTATTGTTAGCAATACAGTGCCAAGAGTCGGAACAGTGTGTACGCTCAGCGTAGTCGACTCTCTTGGGTCGAACCTCGTAGTCCAATGTAAAGCATTAAATTTTATAAGATTTACAGCTGATCCATTATCGACCATAAATACGGTCCACCGTTTATCGGTCTCGGGTATTCGAAATCTTACTCTTGTAGGCGCATGGATTTTATTATCTCTTGCGCCAGGTCCCCGATCTGCGGCAACTGCGACGACTGACTCGGAAGCAACGTCTCCGAATTTTTCAGTATCGTCATCACTTTCGCTGGCGGTACTCCCGGCTTCTCCGCTTCCGGCGTCTGTCGAACTTCCGTTATCAGAGTTTTCGCCTGTTGCTGCCGATAATTCTGAGCCGGGGATGTCTGAGATGGGCCCGCCGCAGTCACTCCAGGGCGAGCCCCATCGGAGTTTAAATTACCAGGATTTCCTCCAAAGTGTTGATACGGTGGGTTCGGTCTCAACTCATTGAATCTCTGTTGTTGGTCGTAGGCAATTGCCCCGTATCTTCGTCCCGTAGGGTTTTGATACATGTCCGTATCAGGATTGTACAATCGTCCTGGGTGACTGCCGTTATCTTGAAAATTTTTATTCCGCTGGCGTCCCCTCCAATTTCTAAACATAAACTGCCTCTGCCCCTGGGACTGATTTTCCTGTTGTCGAGCCTGGCTTTCCTGGTTCTGATTCTGGTATTGTCGTTGATTATTCTGATAAAATCTTCCGTTCTGTCGTTGGATAAGAAATTGTTGCACTTCCGCGGGTACCTCTTGCCATTCCTCGTAGTATGGTTCCTCAGCTTCAGCTTGCTGATCCTGAATATACCCAACATTAAATCCACGGTTAATCGACAGCCACTTACCCATACTAAGGTCCTCATTTTTTGGCTTGTTCTTATTTCTAGTCTCTATGCGAAGGGCTTCCTTGTAAGCCTCCTCAAGAGACTTCGGCTGCTTAATATCGACTAAGTCCCCGATTTCTTTCGGCAGCCCGTCAATGAAGGTTTTAAGTGTGGAATTCTTTATCGGGGTCATCATGACATCACTATAATCAGCTCCAAGTTCTTCCTTCAGCGCGTTCTGTGCGCAGTTTAATAGGATGTTGATACGGTCGTGAAAATCTCCGACCGTGTTCCCATTTTTCATTCGCAAATTATGAATCTTTGAATCATAGTAAGAGAAGTCCTTACACGGGGCAAATCGCTCCTTAAGAATTTTAACTAGTCCCTCGGCTGTATTTACGGTCTTACCGTAAATGCAATCTCTCGCTGGTCCCTTTAATTTCGCTATAATCAAGCGAATAAAATTTGCTTCTTGTGTATCAGCTATAAGTGCCTTTCCGTTGCGGATGTCCTGAATAAAGTCCTTTAGGGGAACATTTTTCCCGTCGAATTCCGTGATTCCTTGCACAATACTTTGCAAAGTAAAACTTGCTGACATATTAGTCAATAATTGGAGGGTTGCCGACTCCATTTCGTTATGGTCTAGGTCCTAGGTCCTATATTTTTCTTCTTTTATTTTATTATTTTAAATTTTATGTTTTAAAAATTTTTTTTTTATATACTTTTTTTTATTTATTTTATTTATTTTATTAATTAATCAATAATAAATGGATAAAGCTGATAATACAACGATTATAATTTATTCAAATAATCATTGCATTAACAAAATACCAATTATAATTATTGATTAATTATAATTAGCAGTTAATAATTCATTCGAACAACTATCATTAACAAAATAACATTTATTATCCTCGATCAGCAACAATCCGTTATATTTATTTATAAGTTTCTGTTTTAATAATTAATTTACATTGTTTCATTAGTCAATAAATAATTTATATTAATAAAATATTATTCCTAATAAAGATATTATTCTTATATTAATAAATACTTTTAGTAGCAAAAGTAAACACAAAAATAATTAAGGGAAATTTTAATAGCCGAACGACACGGGACAATGCCAAGGGTCAGTCCCCTATTACAGCAGAGAAAAGAAAAAAAAAAAGAAATAAAACATTTCGCTGACCCGCATATCAAAATTACAAACGATCGTCCATAAATCAAGGGAATTTTCTAATCCGCGTTTTCACTTTCAAACAATTGTAAGCGAAGGATCACGTTCCCAATGCCATTCTGCCAACCAATCACAAAATGTGGGAGCGGATAAGGAGACCCACCCGGTTTCAGGCGCAAACACTCTGATTACGCTTACGCGATTGAAAACGAAACTCCGACGAATTCCGTGTGAGAAAAAAAAAATTTCCCGCGTCTCCGGCGTGGCTTTAGCTCGCTCAAAAACGAGCGTCCTATTGCCCGTATCGCGTTTCAAGATATGAGAGAGAGGAAAGGGGAAAAAAAAAAATTTAATATTAATAACGATGAAAAAAAAAGAGACGACAGATTAATCAATATGAATTAATATTAATTAATACGCGTCAATATATTAACACTATGCAATACATATAGTATTACATAATTATATATATCGCACACTAATGAATAATACATATATTCTAATAGTATAGATTATTAATACTTTGTAACGGTCTGCTAAATAATCAAATTATTTTAGTGGCCCGTTAGAGATTTTAATTCAACTGGTCGGTGCGGGGCTCACCGCCGCCCCGGTCAGCTGGCCGCTTGCTGGCGTTCCGCCGAATACGGGCGGGCACGCGCTGCCCTGAAAAGGGATCGCGAAAGCACGGCTAATGCACGAGAGCGTGCGTGAGTTTCAATCACGGGCGTAGGAAGGGACAGAGGTGCCTCCCCAGGTACACTCAACACAACGTCAACACATGAACGGGTTAAACCAGGCTTTATTTACGTGACTTTCTATACAAATTCGCACGCCGAGATTTCGCTTCGCGTATTAATCCGGAGGGAGAGAGAGGCGCTCGCTCGCGTAACTAAACGCACGCAAATTCGGCACTTATTAACAGAGAGGAACTCACCGCGAAGTGGCTGCTGCAGCCAGACTACTTCTTATTCGTCACTCGCGTCGTCGCCCTTACTCGGGCGAGCAAAGTCTGCCCCTGGTAATTGCCCGCTTTAGACGACTGTCCACGGTCTGCGACGACCTTTGGGGATCGGCTTTCTTTTTTCGCACACTCGCACTTTTCTTCAACACTCGGACACTTTCCTTCTTGGCTCTTCACACCTTTTTCTTTTTGGATTCGCGGGAGCACGTGGTGATCAATCTCGCTTGCCGGTCTTAGTCGAAGTGTCCTCAAATCGTTTTTTCTCCCCCCACTCTCCCGCTACGGCACGCGCCTGCTCTAGTCTCGCTATCTCTCTCTCCTTCGCTCCTCGCTCGCTTGTCCCCTTGGTCGCGCTCGGACTCGTGCGCGACCGATCCTCCGCGAAAACGGCCCCGGCCGTTATAGCCCCCTCCTAGTCGGATGATACCCTGGGAAATATTCGACGATTATAGCGCGGAGTGACTATACGAGGGTAAGGATTAGCGAGGTGAGGGGGGTGAAGTGTAATGAATGTGGCAGTGATATGAGGTAAAAATCATTTATTTCGTTGTCCCAGTGGGCAATTATCAGTGGCACCGGTGACTGCGGTCGCGCCGGAATTCGCCGTGGCGGGTGAGATTCGGGCAACGTGAAGATTTGGAGACGCCGGGATGCCCACAAACGTAGCATCCCTCGGCGTCTCGGCGTGATTGGCCCTCCCGGCGTCCCTCCGGGTCAACGATGTTGGGGTTTGGGGCGCGGCTCGCGCTCCTCGCGCGACTCCGTTCCCTTCTCCCCAGGGAATGGGCCCTCTGCGGATGATGGTGTTCCGCCCAGCGCCCGTGACGCTGGCTGATGTTGACCGTCACCGTGCTTCCCCCGGAGGAGTTGGCGTCCACATTCACGCGACCATGATGGGCTGGCTCCGGGGCCGGTGTGTCCTCGCTGTCCTGGTCGGGCGTCGTCCGAGCTGTGGGCCTAGGGGCTCTAGGCCCTTGGGGGCGCTGGCCTTCCGTGCCGGGCGCCCGGCGGAACTCCGGATAGGGCAATACTGGAGGGGGAGCCGAGAATACGGGTGACTGCCCTCGTTGTATTGCCCGGACCGCTAGCTCATAGCGCTGCCACCGCTCGAGTTTGTCGAGCCATGGGCCGAGGAAGACTCCTGCACCGGGTAACTCCAGGAATTGCGCCGACCTGGTTAGAACTCGGCGTTGGAAGCTCATAACGAACTTCCACGTGTTCCCGAGTTCGGCCAGCGCTCGCCCGATGGTCGGCCAGTCCTCCTCACTTGATTGGCTCGCCCACTTGCTCAGCGGGGAGGTGGGCCAATCTGCACTCTCATACGGCCGGTCGACGCAGGGATACACGCGGGCGGGCCTCGGGGTATTTTCGGGGCTGCCGCCCATGTCCCATGGCCTCCGACCGCATTCGGGGGGTGCATCCCTTCGGTTCGGGGTCTCCTCTCGGTGAGTCGCGGCTCCTGGCGCGCCCGTGGATGGCCAGGTTTGTGAGGCCACCTCTTGCTGGTCGGGATAGGCCTGCGTCGATCGGTCCAAACGGGTCGGCGTCGCCTGCGTGGACATCGCCCAGCGGATTGGCCTGACCTGGATCCCACGGTGGACTGCAGAACGGAGGGTCTGGGTAGCCGCGTCCTTTTCCTCGCTGGTGGTCTGCGAGGAGGCGTCTTGGACCTTGGGCGTGGGGCGACTCGAACTTGGGGCGGGTCGCCCAGTGGGTATGCCCTGGGACGCGTATCGCCCGTACACCCACGCGTGTACCGAGGTCTTTGGTGGCGGGGCGGGATGACTTATGTGCCCGCCACGAGTCGGCCAGCCCTCCGGGGTCTCACGGATCTCCTCCAGGGTGAGCTTTGGGCGCGGCCTTGGGTATGGTGGCGTGATGACGCCCTCCTCCTGCAACTGCTGTACCCGCAGGATGAGTCGGGCTCGGGCGTCATCTAGCCGGCGGAGCACGGTGTCCTGCGCGACGCCTTCCCGGATCTGGCAGGTGACCCGGTCGAAGATGCGGGCGAACTGAGCGTCCCTCTTCTCTCCGACCTCCAACTCGAGGGCGTCGACACGCATCCGCTCGAAGGTCTTGCGAGCTCTGAAGAGGGTTGCCTTCTCCGATCGCTCGAGGTCCTCATGACGGGCGTGGCCGAAGAACCAAGCGGCGATTTCCGTGACTGCGTCTTCCATCTGTTATGGGGTGACGATAGATGGTATGAGGAGGATGAATGATCATGAATGCCGGGGATAATGATTGCGAATGGCGCGGGTGCGGTCGTTAAGTCTTTTTCGGCCTTCCAGGCTTTCGCCTGTTCGTTTCGACGGTTCGGTTCAGATTCGGTATGGCCCGCGTCGCTGTGCGCAGTACCAGGCGTGCCGTTTTCCGGGGCCGGCCCCGAGGCTTTCTCGCGACCGCGGGCTGTGGGCTCGCCGCTTGGACCTTGCGCGGCCGCCCTGGTCCTCGCTTCGCTGGCGCCGGCGCGGGTGTCGGATCCGAAAGCTCGTCCTGTTCGTCGGACTCGCGTTCGCTCGCTTGGTCGCACGCTTCGGGCGGGTCGCCGTTCGCCCTTACATCCCTCGGCGGTCGAGTCGCGTTTTCCCCATCTTCCGGCTGGGTTTGGTCCTTGCACTCGGCCGAGTCGTAGAACTGGCGGAGGTCTTTGGCGTGGACAAGGATGTCTAACTCTTCTTGGTGGTTAGCCAGTTTGAACGCGTTGTTGCCGCAAACTTTCGTGATAACGTACGGTCCGGTATATTTCGGTGCTAGTTTTGCTGCCACGCCCTGGGCCGCCGAGGAGAGGATCCGATTCCTCTTCCACACCCAGTCTCCGACCTTGAACTTATGCTGCCGGTGCTTTTTGTCATAATAGGGTGCCTGGCGCTCCCGCTCGTCCTTCGTGCGTGCTGCGGCCTCATCATAACAGTCACTTAGTAGCCCCAGGTGTTCGGCCCATTCTGCCCTAGCTTGCTCTTCTTCGTTCTCAGCGCTTGCGGAGTCTTGTTGGCGGCGCTGAGTGCCGGGCGGGATTGGTTGTCGACCATAATTCAAAAGAGCCGGACTGACTCTAGTGGTGCTATGTATTGCCGTGTTTAGGGCGAAGGACAATTCGACGAGCTTTTCGTCCCAATTTCTATGGTGGTCTTCGAGATAAGTGACGATCATCGTCTTGAGAGTTCTGTTGTATCTCTCTGTCGGGTTGGCGTGAGGGCTATACGCGGGGGTTAGCCCGGACTTTATGCCTTGCTTAGCCAGGTAGTCTTCGACGAGATGGTTTTTAAACTCCGTCCCGTTATCCGAGAGGAATTGTTCCGGCGCTCCGAACCTCATTACAATTTTATCGTTGAGCTCTTTGACGATGGTCTTGGCGTTGGCTCGGCGGATTGGTACGCACTCCACCCAACGCGTAAACAAGTCGACAAAGACCAGGAGGTATTCGTGGCCCCGGGGGCTGCGCGGGAACGAACCGGTAATGTCGCCGGCTACTACCTGCCAAGGGCGCTCAACCTTGTGTCCCCCCATAAGTCCATAAGTGCGTCGCTGCTCCACTTTGCACTGCTGGCAAATTTGACAGCCGCGTACGTATTCTTCTACGTCGCGCTTAAGTGCCGGCCAAAAGTAAAGGCGGCGCACGCGGGCGAGTGTTTTGTCTCGCCCCAAGTGTCCTGCTGTCACTGCATCGTGGCACTCGGCCAAAACTTTCCCCTTCTGCTCATGGGGGACCACTAGCTTCCACGCCTCATCGTCCTCAAGCAGTTCGGAAAAAGCTCGGTCGGGGCGGTAAGTATACAAGTTACCGCCCGTGATTTTCCAAATTGGATGGGCACCAGGTTCATTCTTGACCTCTTCGATTTTGGAGAGGTACCACTCGTCTTTAGTTTCTTTGGACCACGTGAGGGCACATACCGTGGGCCCATCTTCGTCGTTGTCCTCGAACGCGCGTGACAGTGCGTCGGGGACCGCGTGCAGGGCTCCTTTACGGTGCTCGACCTCAAATTGGTATCTTTGGAGTCGTAGGGCCCACCTCGCTAGACGGTTCGTCGGGTTTCTCATGCGTCTTAGCCAGCGTAGAGAGCTGTGGTCCGTTACCACTTTGAACTTGTAGCCCTCTATGTAGTGTCGGAATTTTTCAATTCCATACAGCACTGCAAGGCACTCCCGCTCCGAGACCGAATAGTTACGTTCTGCTCTCGACAAAGTGCGGCTCACGAATTCAATTACGCGCTCTTCACCGCCAACCGATTGAACTAGGACGGCTCCGAGCCCTGAGTCGCTGGCGTCTGTGTGTAGTGCGTAGTCTCCCTTGGGGTCTGGTGGCTGTAGAATTGGGGCTGACATCATCAAGTTCTTGATAGTTTCGAACGCTTCTTGCTGTGCGGTTCCCCACACGAATGGTTCGGCCTTCCTGGTTAGCTTGACGAGGGGCTCAGAGATCGTGGCAAAGTCTTCGATAAATCGCCGGTACCACGAGGCCATGCCCATGAAGCGCCTGAGCTTTCGAAAGTTACTGGGTCTCGGGTATTCTGCAATCGGCCGGACTTTTTCTGGATCCGGTCTGATTCCGTCGCGATTAACGAGTAATCCGAGATATCGCACTTCCGACCTGCAAAACACGCTCTTGTCCGGGCTCACCGTGAGCCCTGTCTCTATCAAGCGGTTCAGAACTTTTGCTAAGTGGAGCTTGTGCTCTTCAAATGACGAAGAGACGATGATGATGTCATCTAGGTACGCGAACGCAAAAGGGTTCATGTCTGGGCCGATGACGCTGTCTATCAGGCGTTGGAATGTCGCCCCTGCGTATGCAAGGCCGAAAGGCATCCTCACGTATTGAAAATGCCCCAAACCCGGTACGGTGAAAGCTGTATACGGGCGACATTCCTTTTTTAGCGGAATTTGATGATAGGCGAGGCTCAGATCGACTGTTGATATGTACTTAGCGTCGCGTAGCCGCCTCAGTATGTCTTGCATAAAGGGAATCGGGTAAGCGTCTGGCTCCGTAATCGCGTTCACCTCGCGGAAATCGATGCACATCCGGTACTCTTCTTTATTGCCACGCGGCACCATCACGATTGGGCTTGACCAACCGCTTTTCGATTTTTCTATTACTCCGGCCTCGAGCAACTTTGCGACCTGCTTGTGCATTTCTTGCTCGATCTTAAGTGAGACCGGATAATATCTCTGCTTGATTGGCCTGGTGGACGTCAGCCTGATGTCGTGCTCGACGTCCCTCGCCGCCCCTAGAAGTTTGCTGGGCGGTGGCAGCATACTTTTCACCAGGTTCTCTATCTCGGTACGCTGTTCTTCTGTCGTGTCAGCGATACCGATTGAGGCCATTTCGGCGGCTCCCTCCAGGCCAGCCATCTCCATTGGTACCGTCACGTTATCGTCTCGCAGGAGAATGGTATTATCGGTGTGGTCAGTCACTGCCTTGAACTTTTTCATAAAGTTGACCCCTACATAGCATTGATCTGCGAGCTCTGGGATGATGGAGACGCGGACATCTTTAGTCACGCCTCCGGTTGTGAAAGGCATCTCTAGATGGCCTATCACGGGCACTGATCGGCCGTCCGGCAACTTGCACGACCCAGCCTTGGTTACCTTCAATTTAAGTCCGAGTTCAGCGGCGATCAGCAGACCTAACGCTCCCATCGACGTGCAGGAGGCTCCTGAATCGTATAGGGCACGAATTCGGAAAGTCCCGATCTGCACGGTGAGCCACCACCTTGACTCGTCCTCCGGCGCGTATTCTTTTTCACGGCTTACCGTATGGCGTTCCTTTGCGACCGCGGCAGTCGCCGAAGACTCGCCGCCCAAATCACAAGCTCCAGTAGCTGCGGTGAGCCCCTCGCTCGCTGCCTGCTCCGTCTGGGCTTGCGTAGATGCGCGGGATCCTGAGATCTCCGGGTTCCCTAGTGTCGAGGCCGATACCTTGCCATTGCTGAGAAAAGAATGTCCGTCGCGCTCGTCAGTGAGGACTAAGTCGGCGCTGCTGGGTCCGCTGACTCTCGTTTCCTGTGTTGTAGCTGAATCTTCGCTACTTGCCGTAGTCCCACAGCCGATGTTCCCGTCGTCACCGCTTCCTCGCCCTTGTGTCGGCTGGGCGCTCGCTGGCTTCAGCGAGTCGTGGTTGCCCGCCGATTGCGGGTTTATCTTGGTGACCGGCATCGGGGGCGTCGGGCGATCCCTATCGCCCGGAGCTTGCCCTACCTGTGGGATCTGGGGTTTGGGGGGAGCGGCAGTGATCCCTTCTAACCGCTTCCCGCACCGTTTCCCGCCGGCTCTGGCGGGTTACAATCGGGGCAATACTTGACACTGAAACCGAGCCTGCCGCACTTGGAGCAGCTCAACGGTTTCGAATAGTCTATGGTCCTTCGCTGACCTCTTGGCCTGGGTGCCGTCTCGCCCTGGGCCTGCGGCTTGGGAGGTGCTCTTGTCATGGAAGGAATCTGGACGAGCTTTTCATTAATCTTATCCATTATGGATTTCTCCAGCTTCTCCATCCACTGGCTCGATGCCCCTTTCTGAGTGACTGCCGCGATCTCTGCCTCGGCCGGCTCTTCTGCTTTTTCGGGCTGTTCGGCATTCAATGCGGATACTTTTGCCTTTTTTGCCCCCGCCCCCGGTGGGGTATAAGTCCATTCCGGGAACAGGGCGGCTTTTGGCTCCAGCATCACTCTTTTCTGGCTCGCGTGGATCAGGTCGTTCTGGACCTCTGTGGCCAGACGGCATAACTCCCGCACCGAGGTTACTTCCGTGCGTCTGATGTGGCGCTGAATTTCTGGCAGCAAGTTGGCGTATAGTTGCTCGAGTTCTTCTGACCCGGGCATGGGTGGTTGCACTTTTCTCACCATGGCTTGGAGCTTGGTAATGTAATCCCTTACCGGCTCATCTTGCCCTTGGTAGCGCGCATGCACTTCCCTCTTCAACCTCTGTTGCTGCACGATGCTGGTGCCAAACCATTGGCGTGCGTCCTCGAGGAAGTCTTGATAGCTGACCCAATCCTGGTGGTTGTTTAAATACCAGGTTTGGGCCGCCCCCGTTAGGACGTCGGGCAAGCCCATCAGCATCTCTTCCTCGGAAATTCCGGCGGCTATCCTTTGCGCTTCCAGCTTATCTATGAAGACGTCCACGCTTTGGCCTTCACTTCCGGCGAACCTAACCTTCCATCCTCTCACCATTTTTCCCACGTCTCGAGTCGTGGAAAACCCGCCGGTCGTATTTTGGTGCGACCCTGCCGACGGTCCCATGCTGTACCTGGGCAGATTGGTGCTGTTAAACCTGTTCTGCCCTGTACAGCGTCCCAGTCTGTTGGTGCTGGTCGGTTCAACCTGCCCAAAATTCCGTCCGACTGCGGTGCTATGGTGAATCCTCGGGTGTCCTCCTGGGTTCGGTGCAGTGGAATTCAGATGGGGATTCCGCTGTCCGCCCCCTCCTGAGGGCTGCGCCAGGGGTGGTTGGTGCGGCAATCGCGCCTCGGGCATTTGATTGCCCCTCAGTGGCGTGCTGCTGCCCGTATCGTTCGGGTAGTGAAGCGTAAACGTATCTTGGAAGCGCGTGCCTGGGCGCGGATTGTCGGGCGGCGGGGCGTCTTGTTCAGCATGTGTTTGTACTTCATGCGCTTCCTGCAGGTCATCCATGTCATTTTCTAGCATACCGACTCTGTGCTGGAGTGTCTCGATTTGGCTGACGATTTTGGCTTGTGCTGCGCACACTCCTTGCATCAGCTGCGTCGCTTCCCGAACCCTCTGATTGTTTAGGGCTACGGACTTTTCCACAGCTCGGAGTTGCTTCAGCCAGACTCCTATCGCTTTTATGAACTCCCGTGAGACCTGCACTGGGTCTCCTCCGGTGTTTAGCAATTCGTCGGCCTCATCTGCAGGTTGCTCTGGTCTTGAGGGCGATGTTGGTGCTTCGCCCGAGTGCATCGACTCCTCCAGAATCAGCCTCGTTAGCTGCATATCCATTTTTGATATGAGCATGTCATCGGTCAATGCTGATTGCAGTGGATGTTCTGCTACGCCTGTTGCTTCCGCTAACGCTTCTTGCTCTTGCAGGATAAACGTTGTCCTTTGTTCCATCCTGGCTCGCATAGCCGACGCTGGTGACGCTTGCATCGTCTGCCGAAAGTCTGATGCGGTATAGTCTCCAAGTATCCATTTTTGCAGGCGGTTCTTCCGTATTACTATGTCGCCGTCTTCCTTTAAATCTAGGGCTGCCAGTGTCCTGTGTAGCCCCTCCTCTTGTAACTCGGCGACCCATTGCTGAACGCTTAATTCCGGGTCTCGTCGCGTTTCCATTATTAATTGGTTGCGAGCGCTGTTGTAAATGTCAATCGTCTCCTAGTACGGTTTACAACCTCGCTTCGACAACCTAGCGCACGTGAGTGTATTTTGACTAATTGGTGGCCAACCAACAACAAACTAATTATTCGCGTCTTAAATTCGCACGAATTCAATGCTCTAACGCGAGCTTTTCTTTTAATGGCCTCTCAACACACGGCTTAGGGCGCGCCGTTCTACGCAAAAAAACAATATTCCTACCTATCAGCAGTACTAACTGTTTGTTAGTGCCGCTGTGTTATTTTTCTTTTGGGCGCGCCCGGTGTTGTAGTTCGTTGGGGTTACTGTGTGACGATAGCTAGAATTCGATAAAAGTTCGATTCGCTTCGTCTTTTATAAGTTCGGCGTAGCAAGGCGGCTTACGACGAGTCAAAACAAAATGTTGAGAAAAAAGGAAAATTCTCGGAGCAAAAGCAAAAACAGAAAAAAAAATATATATCGACCGCTGCGAGGAGTCACACACTACTACTCAAAAAAAAAATCAACGGGGAAAATCAGAGAAAAAAAAAAAGGAAACAAGTAAAGTCAAAAAAAAACAATGGCAGAGAAAAAAAAAACTTCTCGCAACTGTCGGTTGCCTTGCTCGCGCGGGCGGCGGCACAATTTTCGCTGTCCGCGCGACTGCCGTCGAACCTATCTAGCGGCGTTGACGACTAGAAATTTTAGTAATCGCGATACTCGGCTACAATGATAAAATTTTGAACGATCTAAAAGTCGTCAAGGCCGCTGTTTTCCCCACGAACTCTAACTCAAGCCGCGTGTTTGTAAACACTCACGCGCGCCTGACACAAAGACTCTCTCTCTCTCTCGCGCCGGTTTCGACCTGTCGAAGGTTGCCGCGCGCCGGTCAACCGTTGTTGCCCGTGATTTTAGCTAGTTGGGCGCCACTGTAACGGTCTGCTAAATAATCAAATTATTTTAGTGGCCCGTTAGAGATTTTAATTCAACTGGTCGGTGCGGGGCTCACCGCCGCCCCGGTCAGCTGGCCGCTTGCTGGCGTTCCGCCGAATACGGGCGGGCACGCGCTGCCCTGAAAAGGGATCGCGAAAGCACGGCTAATGCACGAGAGCGTGCGTGAGTTTCAATCACGGGCGTAGGAAGGGACAGAGGTGCCTCCCCAGGTACACTCAACACAACGTCAACACATGAACGGGTTAAACCAGGCTTTATTTACGTGACTTTCTATACAAATTCGCACGCCGAGATTTCGCTTCGCGTATTAATCCGGAGGGAGAGAGAGGCGCTCGCTCGCGTAACTAAACGCACGCAAATTCGGCACTTATTAACAGAGAGGAACTCACCGCGAAGTGGCTGCTGCAGCCAGACTACTTCTTATTCGTCACTCGCGTCGTCGCCCTTACTCGGGCGGGCAAAGTCTGCCCCTGGTAATTGCCCGCTTTAGACGACTGTCCACGGTCTGCGACGACCTTTGGGGATCGGCTTTCTTTTTTCGCACACTCGCACTTTTCTTCAACACTCGGACACTTTCCTTCTTGGCTCTTCACACCTTTTTCTTTTTGGATTCACGGGAGCACGTGGTGATCAATCTCGCTTGCCGGTCTTAGTCGAAGTGTCCTCAAATCGTTTTTTCTCCCCCCACTCTCCCGCTACGGCACGCGCCTGCTCTAGTCTCGCTATCTCTCTCTCCTTCGCTCCTCGCTCGCTTGTCCCCTTGGTCGCGCTCGGACTCGTGCGCGACCGATCCTCCGCGAAAACGGCCCCGGCCATTATAACTTGTTACATTAGTACTCGTGCTACTCGACATATGAATAAATTTATATGGTTATTCAACGGCAACTAATCGAAGGCACTAAAACCATGCTCTGCTACCATTTGTTACGTGACAGTTTTGATGTCTCTTCAAAACGGGCACGTGTTAGACCGTTTTTAGCTCCGAGTGGTCCTGACTCGGGCGGACTAGACCTTCAGTACGGTACCCCGACCGTGTCACCGAATGGATCTCGTCTTTACCGATAATATCCGAAGTTCGTCCTTCCGAGGGGCAGGCGGCAGTAATCGGGAAGGAAAAAGGGAGGGGGCTTCGCCGGTTTACTTAAATGAACTTACACCGGTACGTTAGATAGGTTTATATATATATATATTTTAATACGTCGGATAACACTTCTAGTAATAATATTGCGCTACTACTTGGTTCGCGATTTATTAAATAAGTATTTTAATTCGCGCGGTCAGTGGTGTTTACACACTTGGTCCCGGTACGCAATCACGTGGATTCACCAAAAGGGGAACCTTGAATATGCTTAGTAGAATTAGAGCGAAGAGAGAGAGATAATTAAAATTACAAGGAAGAAGAGATTTCAGCTTATCGAGAATAGAGCCAAAAAGTACTCACTCTGTTGTCTAGGTCCAAAATATTGTTTGGTTCGTGATATGTCCAATATATTCTTTTTCTTTGTATCCGATCAGATCAACTGGTCCAATATATTTTTATCCGATAGTGTACCAACACTCAATAAAATAACAATTCCTATGATTTTCGTGGTCTTATGTATTTTTATCCAATAGTGTACTAACACGCAACAAAATGATAATTCCTATGATTTCGTTTACACGAAATTATTAAAACAATTGAATTCGACACTTAATCACAACTTGAACAATTATATTCTCAAAACTCTTTAGTAGGAAAATGCAGGCTTCTTGGTTGAGCGCTCGCTCCTGACTAACTAATTCTGTCGCTCTGCTTTCGCTGGCTTATTATATAGCCTTTGTCCTTAGCATAGCGTCTCTCTCCGAAGCGTATACGCTTCGGATGTTTACGCTTCTCGTGGCGGGTCGTCTTACCTAGCTAAGCACGCTGACCGAAACATGCCGTCGCAGCATGCTGGCGCAGCGCGAATCAGCCTCTGCCGCACGTTCCCACCGAATCGCGCACACGAATACTGCTGATTATACTATGTCCGAACGGAAATCTCGGGTCCGAAATATTATTAAACAAAATACAATTATAATACAATGAAGCGTCACGTAACAGACTTCGATTAATTTTCTTTTTCGACCAATAAAGCTTTGAACTGTATTTTGTAAAACTTTAGTTTGGGGATGTTCTTTAGATTTTAATCGTCGTTTTTCGCGTATTTTGTCTTTATTTTTCTCATAGTATTCTGCGTGATAATTTTTTCTTTTATTTTTCAATGACCTATCATTGTTTTCGTCTCTAGTTATTACTGTTTCGAAAGTAATAGATTGATTATCATCAAGAATTTCATTATTCAATACTGAATTCTCTGGTCAGCTGCGTATTTTATTATTATTACACGCGTGGCTAAAATTTTCGACTTCAATCAATTTTCTTTTTCGATCAATAAAGCTTTGAACTGTATTTTGTAAAATGCAAGAAGGATCAACTGAATTTCTACTGAAACTTTTATCACACATTTTCTCATCATCATTCAACGAAAATGGAGTAATAATTTCAATTATATTTTATCGCCTGTGCTTCACATCAGGAAACATAAGATCTGATGAAGGCTAACTTTCTAATTTTCTATTTTTGAAGTTACTGAGTCTATTTGTCCAGTCTGATATCTTTATATTTTGCATACCTGACTCAGTTTGTTCAACTTTCTCCAAGAAAATAACATAAGCATTTTGTATAACATTTGGAGAGGAAATACCAGTTATATTGCTATCATTAATTACACAGGACCACAAATGGGAACCGGAAAAAGTCCTTCGGCAAAATTGATACCCTATATGTATTTCGACGCGCTGATTCCAAATCCGAGGTCCACATAACCCCAGCACGTCGTGTTCAAGGACATTTGAAGGTCAAACGCATTTACTACGGGAAAACATAAAATCTGACCACGGATTCGGAAAGAGCGGGAAATTTTACGTCCAAATATGTATTTTCTATTTTTTCCAACATGACCCTCCAAGGTCATCTGAGGGTCAAATGACTCACCGATAGATCAAATTCGTATTTCCCACATACATCATCACAACTAAAGACATGCGTACAAATGAGTCAGGTATCTTTAGGTTTCTCGATGCGCTGAATCCAAATCCGAGGTCCACATAATCCCAGCACGTCGTGTTCAAGGACATTTGAAGGTCAAACGCATTTACTACGGAAAAACATAAAATCTGACCACGGATTCGGAAAGAGCGGGAAATTTTACGTCCAAATATGTATTTTCTATTTTTTCCAACATGACCCTCCAAGGTCATCTGAGGGTCAAATGACTCACCGATCGATAAAATTCATGTATTCCATATACATCATTACACTACAGATTTTTAACTATAATTTGGTCACGTATCTTTAGGTATTTCGACGCGCTAAATCAAAATCTGAGGATCCTCGGTCTCAAATTCAAATATGATTTACGGTGAGAACTTAGTTCATGGTTGTGTTAACTCTCTTTATGGTTTTCTCGCGCGGATATTGCCAATCGATTCCAGCAATTAAAATTCACCTAGCTTGATATATAGACTTGATTTCAGATAGTGATGTCGATCAAAAAGATTTACGAATGACGCGTTCTTTTATTAGCAAACGATCTGCGGAGCGCTTTTCTTTTGTGTGGAGTAGTAGTGTCTCTTTTAAGAGACCAACAATAGTCTGACATCATGTTCACATCCCAATAGCCTTGATATCTTCTTTCGATGTCTTTGAAGTCTTGGTGGAATCTCTCTCCTTGCTCCTCGCTAAAGTCTCCTAAATTTTCAGGAAAGTAATCAAGATGAGAATGAAGAAAATGAATTTTCCAATTCATCAAGCAACCCATTATTTTGTAATTACCCAACATCTCATTTACTATATCTTCGTAATCGTCGTCTTTATTATTTCCTAAAAATTTATGCTGAACTTCTCTAAAGCTTTGCCACGCGTTGCGTTCCTTTATCGTCATTCTTCTTTCAAATTCTTCATCTCGTAATAGTTCTCTTATTTGTGGACCATCAAAGACTCCTTCGTTGATCTTTGCTTCCGAAAGTTTTGGAAATTTCTCGAAGAGATACATAAAAGCGTTGCTTTCGTCTTGTGAATTTTTCATTGCTTTAATGAACTGTTTGACCAAACCAAGCTTAATATGCAAGGGTGGGAGGATGACTTTATTTGCAGGTATAAGACTTTCGTGTAAAACATTTTTATTACCTGGGGTCAAATTTTGTCGAAGTGGCCATTCTTTTCTCACATAGTGTTGATCTCGGGCACGGCTATCCCATTCACAAATGAAACATGGATATTTCGTGAAGCCACTTTGTTGACCCAACAAAATTGTTGTTATTTTCAAATCTCCAACCAACTGCCACCCGTGAGTATCATAATGCAATTTCTGTAGCAGTAAATCGAGATTACTATATTCCTCTTTCAAGACAATGGAATGACCAATTGGTATAGGGGCGTATATGTTACCGTTATGGAGTAAAACTGCTTTCAAGCTTCTCGTAGAAGAATCAATAAACAGACGCCAATCAATAGCTTCATACTCTACGTTTCCAAATTCATTTATCAGTCCTGCAACGTCGTTGCAATAAACTAAATCGCATTCTTTCGAAAAAAATTTTCTAAATTGTTGATCACGATTTCGGTAAAATGTGATGGAAGTACCAGGAGCCAGACAATTTTTTTCTTTCAATCTAGATGCTAATAGTTCCGAAAGTTCTTTTGAAAGTCCCGTGTCTCGAACTAAATCACTCAGCTCTTCTTGATTAAACCCATTAAATGTCTGGTCTTGCTCATCATCTTCTGTATCTTCCATTTTATCAGTGCAACCTCTTCTACTTGAACCCTCTCCCATTGATTCTTCTGTTTGCATTTCTAAAATCTCAGGTTCTTCAGCATCCAAGGTGGCGAGAACAGGAAGAGTTACAGACGTAACGAATGGTTAACGTAATTGGGATACATTTTTACGATTATATCCACGTGTATCAGTCAAACAGAAGTAACAGTCTGTATTATGATCTGTCGGATTACGCCAAATCATTGGCGAGATGTATTGCGATATTTTCTGGTGCAGTTGTATCTTACATTTTAAACATATAGTTTTTGGAGTCCAACAGTTGTTTATTTGTTCAGTGATTAAAGGGAAAACTATTTTATAATTTTCTAGCAGTTTATCAGTGAAAGATTCTCTTTGAATTTTAAAACAAAATTTACCACAAACAACACAAAAGTTGTCAATACGCTCTTTGCATGGTGCCAATTCTATTCTTGTAGCAGTAGATCCTACACAGGCCAAGTTATCCACCAGTGTAGAACTGGAACTGCGGTCGCATGATGACGACGATTGCGGGCCCGCTTGCTCACCCCGACCAACCGCCGATACTGGGCATCCGAAACCCTGCATCGTACTCTTTCGTGTGCCGACCATGACGGCATAATGCCTTCACCCCAGGGCTTTGCCGGAAAACAAAAAAAGACAAAAAAAGCCGTTACCCGCCGCCACCACGAGGAGGTGCCCTGGGTTTCGGCACACGAATACAATGTCCTCGCCACCTTGGATGCTAAAGAACCTGAGATTTCGATCAGTAGAAATGTGTCCGATGTAGGTGCTGAGAATATAGAAATGCAAACAGAAGAATCAACGAGAGAGGGGCCAAGTAGAAGAGGTTGCACTGATGGAATGGAAGATATAGAAGATGATGAGCAAGACCAGACATTTCATGGGTTTAATCATTCTTAGTTCGAGACACAGCACTTTCAAAAGAACTTTCGGAACTATTAGCATCTAGATTGAAAGAAAAAACTTGTCTGGCTCCTGGTAGTTCCATCACATTTTACCGAAATCGTGATCAACAATTTAGAAAATTTTTTTCGAAAGAATGCGATTTAGTTTATTGCAACGACGTTGCAGGACTGATAAATGAATTTGGAAACGTAGAGTATGAAGCTATTGATTGGCGTCTGTTTATTGATTCTTCTACGAGAAGCTTGAAAGCAGTTTTACTCCATAACGGTAACATATACGCCCCTATACCAATTGGTCATTCCATTGTCTTGAAAGAGGAATATAGTAATCTCGATTTACTGCTACAGAAATTGCATTATGATACTCACGGGTGGCAGTTGGTTGGAGATTTGAAAATAACAACAATTTTGTTGGGTCAACAAAGTGGCTTCACGAAATATCCATGTTTCATTTGTGAATGGGATAGCCGTGCCCGAGATCAACACTATGTGAGAAAAGAATGGCCACTTCGACAAAATTTGACCCCAGGTAATAAAAATGTTTTACACGAAAGTCTTATACCTGCAAATAAAGTCATCCTCCCACCCTTGCATATTAAGCTTGGTTTGGTCAAACAGTTCATTAAAGCAATGAAAAATTCACAAGACGAAAGCAACGCTTTTATGTATCTCTTCGAGAAATTTCCAAAACTTTCGGAAGCAAAGATCAACGAAGGAGTCTTTGATGGTCCACAAATAAGAGAACTATTACGAGATGAAGAATTTGAAAGAAGAATGACGATAAAGGAACGCAACGCGTGGCAAAGCTTTAGAGAAGTTCAGCATAAATTTTTAGGAAATAATAAAGACGACGATTACGAAGATATAGTAAATGAGATGTTGGGTAATTACAAAATAATGGGTTGCTTGATGAATTGGAAAATTCATTTTCTTCATTCTCATCTTGATTACTTTCCTGAAAATTTAGGAGACTTTAGCGAGGAGCAAGGAGAGAGATTCCACCAAGACTTCAAAGACATCGAAAGAAGATATCAAGGCTATTGGGATGTGAACATGATGTCAGACTATTGTTGGTCTCTTAAAAGAGACACTACTACTCCACACAAAAGAAAAGCGCTCCGCAGATCGTTTGCTAATAAAAGAACGCGTCATTCGTAAATCTTTTTGATCGACATCACTATCTGAAATCAAGTCTATATATCAAGCTAGGTGAATTTTAATTGCTGGAATCGATTGGCAATATCCGCGCGAGAAAACCATAAAGAGAGTTAACACAACCATGAACTAAGTTCTCACCGTAACTCATATTTGAATTTGAGACCGAGGATCCTCAGATTTTGATTTAGCGCGTCGAAATACCTAAAGATACGTGACCAAATTATAGTTAAAAATCTGTAGTGTAATGATGTATATGGAATACATGAATTTTATCGATCGGTGAGTCATTTGACCCTCAGATGACCTTGGAGGGTCATGTTGGAAAAAATAGAAAATACATATTTGGACGTAAAATTTCCCGCTCTTTCCGAATCCGTGGTCAGATTTTATGTTTTTCCGTAGTAAATGCGTTTGACCTTCAAATGTCCTTGAACACGACGTGCTGGGGTTATGTGGACCTCGGATTTGGAATCAGCGCGTCGAAATACATATAGGGTATCAATTTTGCCGAAGGACTATTTCCGGTTACCATTTGTGGTCCTGTGTTATCCACCAATTGTCACCTTGTCTAATATAATTAAAGTAATGTCCACTGTTATTGGAATGACCAAGGTGGACGATCACGCTATTAATTTTGTAAAATTTATTGTTGATCGTAACTGGTGTCATTACGTCTTTTAACACAAAATTTTTAATTTTTGAGATTTCCGTACCGGTCAAACCAAATAGATTAGTTTGCATTATTAAAATATCACTATTAGTGGTTAAAAACAATGATTCATCAAATTTATTTGAATTAATGCTGCAATGATCGCAAAATATATCGCTTGGCTTTACCGTTCCTAAATTGCTATCAATCAACTCCTGTAAATTATACGTTAATCTATCTAAAGAAATGGATAGAGGAAATATATTGTTGTAATAAGGACAAAGGAGCTTTACTTTATTACAATTGGTACATGACAATACTGTTTGTAACTTATGCCGAATAACTAATTTTATAGCTTCTAATTTATTGCACAGAAAACCAATAAATTCTGGGACATCTTGCTGTCGAACTACTCTATATTCTTCGTTCACAAATTGTCTTAGGGGAACAATATCTACAGGGTGTCCCATTTTAACTTACGCACCAAGATAACCCAAAAACTATGAGAGCTAGCGAAAAATGTTTCGAATAAAAGTTACTCGTCTCCGAGGGGGACATATTATGGTGACCTTGACTTTGACCTCGAGGGTCATTTTCAAGGTCATTTGAAGGTCAACTTTGTTTTTTCAAATAGGAACCCCTATTTTCGACCCCGGATTCGGAAAGAGCGGAAAATTCTACGTTTAGATGACCTATCATGCGTGGGGTCCGGGAGACCCGCCAAGGTCATTTGAAGGTCAACTTTGTTTTTTCAAATAGGAACCCCTATTTTCGACCCCGGATTCGGAAAGAGCGGAAAATCCTACGTTTAGATGACCTACCATACGTGGGGTCCGGGAGATCCGCCAAGGTCATTTGAAGGTCAACTTTGTTTTTTCAAATAGGAACCCCTATTTTCGACCCCGGATTCGGAAAGAGCGGAAAATTCTACGTTTAGATGACCTATCATGCGTGGGGTCCGGGAGACCCGCCAAGGTCATTTGAAGGTCAACTTTGTTTTTTCAAATAGGAACCCCTATTTTCGACCCCGGATTCGGAAAGAGCGGAAAATTCTACGTTTAGATAACCTATCATGCGTGGGGTCCGGGAGACCCGCCAAGGTCATTTGAAGGTCAACTTTGTTTTTTCAAATAGGAATCCCTATTTTCGACCCCGGATTCGGAAAGAGCGGAAAATTCTACGTTTAGATGACCTATCATGCGTGGGGTCCGGGAGACCCGCCAAGGTCATTTGATGGTCAACTTTGTTTTTTCAAATAGGAACCCCTATTTTCGACCCGGGATTCGGAAAGAGCGGAAAATTCTACGTTTAGATAACCTATCATGCGTGGAGTTCGGGAGACCCGCCAAGGTCATTTGAAGGTCAACTTTGTTTTTTCAAATAGGAATCCCTAATTTTAACCCCGGATTCGAAAAGTACAAAAAATCCTAAATATTTTATGTAATGAATTAATTCAACTTTCCATGGCCATTTAAACGTCAAATTAATGGCAAATTACTTTACTCAGAACAGTTTCATGTTTTCATATGAGAAATAAAGTATGCGTAAATTTTAGAACACACTAAATTTATTCAACTTTTTATGTACAGAGTTTAACAAAAAAATATTAGTCATTAGTAGTAATAATCAACAGTATTAGTCAATCTGATGAGGAATAACTCAATAATAACAATAATAATGATCTGGCAATAAGTTGGTGATGAATGATGCGCACGCACAATTACATGAGATGTTCAATAGGTCCCCCATTGTTTGCTAAGCATGTTTCCAAACGCCGATGATAATTATTGAGAACGTTTGTAAGTATTTCAGGCGTAACAGCTGCACAAGCTCTTCTCACTCTATCCATCATATCTAATCTAGTGGTAGGTGCATCCTTGTAAACAGCGTCCTTGCAATATCCCCAGAAATAGCTGTCTAGTGGATTCAGGTCAGGAGACCTAGGTGGCCAGGGAACTGGACCACCTCGACCTATCCAATGATCACGTAATTGAGCATTCAAAAATTCTCTAACGTTTACAGCAAAGTGAGCTGGAGGACCATCTTGTTGTAGCTACATGAGCTGCCGAACATTCAGTGGGATGTCCTCCAAGTATTCAGGTAGATGATTCTCCAGAAAATCAAGATACGCTTGGCCGTTGACATTGCCATCAAAAAAATGGGGAACAATAATATGCCCGTTGAATATTCCCACCCAAACATAAAGACTCCAACGGTGTTGATTTATCACTTGACGATGCCAATGAGGATTGACAGGTGACCAATAATGACAATTATGTCTATTGAGTTTACCGTCACTTTTGAAGGTAGCTTCATCGCTAAAACAAACATTCCAAAAGAAATTGGGATCCTCGTCCAGTTTATTAAGAGCCCACCTACAGTAATTCATTCTGAGTAAATAATCATTTTCATTGAGTTCTTGGTGCAGGATGATGTGGTATGGATGGTAACCCACGGATCTTAACATCCGATGAGCAGTAGTACGAGGTACGCCCAACCGACGTTCGATTTCTCTTATACTGATGTGAGGATTCACATGAACCATTGCTAACACAGCAAGAAGTCTTGGATCATTGTTGTTCACATTTCTGTTTCCACCTCCCTGTCGATGAAGATCATTCATACGGCAACGTCTTTCGATATTTCTGATTTGCCTGTCATTAGGATGGCGCTGGTTCAGAAAACGTTCAGCATAGAACCGAGCAGCAGCTCGGTAGTTCCGGCGACATTCACCAAGTACTAACAATACTTCAACGACTTCATTTCCTGAATAATTGGTCATTCTGTGAAGAAATATCAAAGACGTAATGCATATTTGAAAGATAACACTAACCACAAGAGTGGTAATAATTTGTTAATACTTACATGAAAAACGCTCAATGACTTTTTCAACAGTTGTTAAAAAAATGCTTACTATTAATAATCACTCATCTCAACACTAAATTCGTCACTCCGTTCAAAACAAAAATCGACGTTTTTATTCAAAAACTTACTTTTACCTCTAAATGAGCATAAAGAATTGAATACCCGTTACATCTCTACGTTGACAGAACGGACAACCTTCCATACTTTCCGAATCCGGGGTCGAGAATAGCGATTCCTATGAAAAATAGTTAACCTTCACATGTTCTTGAGTGATCACCCACAAGTTACACCTTGCCTGAACGTAGAATTTTTTGTTGTTTCCGAATCCGTGATAAAAAAAGTAGGGTACTCCAGGAAAAAACAAAGTTGACCTTCAAATGACCTTGGCGGGTCTCCCGGACCCCACGCATGATAGGTTATCTAAACGTAGAATTTTCCGCTCTTTCCGAATCCGGGGTCGAAAATAGGGGTTCCTATTTGAAAAAACAAAGTTGACCTTCAAATGACCTTGGCGGGTCTCCCGGACCCCACGCATGATAGGTCATCTAAACGTAGAATTTTCCGCTCTTTCCGAATCCGGGGTCGAAAATAGGGGTTCCTATTTGAAAAAACAAAGTTGACCTTCAAATGACCTTGGCGGATCTCCCGGACCCCACGTATGGTAGGTCATCTAAACGTAGGATTTTCCGCTCTTTCCGAATCCGGGGTCGAAAATAGGGGTTCCTATTTGAAAAAACAAAGTTGACCTTCAAATGACCTTGGCGGATCTCCCGGACCCCACGTATTGTAGGTCATCTAAACGTAGGATTTTCCGCTCTTTCCGAATCCGGGGTCGAAAATAGGGGTTCCTATTTGAAAAAACAAAGTTGACCTTCAAATGACCTTGAAAATGACCCTCGAGGTCAAAGTCAAGGTCACCATAATATGTCCCCCTCGGAGACGAGTAACTTTTATTCGAAACATTTTTCGCTAGCTCTCATAGTTTTTGGGTTATCTTGGTGCGTAAGTTAAAATGGGACACCCTGTATATAGACATTATTTTCAGTGCATTTAAGTTTATAATTCTTAAATATTTTACTAAGTATACTTTGGTCAGTTGTCTCGAGAATATCTCTTATAGATGAATAGTTAAATAAACTTTGCACAGAAGAATTTGCGTAACAAGATACACCATCTAAATTAGGAAGGCTAGTTATTTGCCAGTAGGTTTTTGAAGAAACGTTTGAATTACATATCGTATTCAAGTGCGCTTTAGAACTGGTATCTTTCTTGTGAAAATCATCACATTTCGAAAATTTATTTACAGGCTGTATCGAAATGCAGTTACTGTCATTATGCTGTATAAGAGGATTCAGCCTTTCGTTATTGTTCGGTATCGAAGGGAAAGGTGTTAATCTATAATTTTTGAACATTTCTTGAAGGTGATTACGCATGTTACTTTGAATGTAATGTATTGTTGAAGGATTTTCATGAAAAAATACAGATGTTATAAATGCAATTGCAAACACACCACAATCATTACCATTTTTTTGGTACTGTACTTTTTCAAAAATAATTTTTTCTTTGTCCAATTTATCATTTTTTATAAAGTAAGGAAATAATTGCTTTAGAAACTGTTCAATGCAAGGATGTAAATCATTTGAATTCAACGAGTCATAGATGCGTACAAATTCAGTGTCATAATGACAGCCAATCCAATGGCCTCCCACACATTTTGGACAATTACCATTACAACTATGTAATATTTGGAAGTGTACCGTATTGATTAGAACCGGTCGAAGCCATTGTTTTTTCGGATTTTTCATAATATTTTGTATAATCAAGATAGACTTCGGCTGAATAATAGGTGGCTTTTCTATTGAACAATGTTTCAGTATAGCATGAAAAAGATCAATATGAGTGTCTTTTAACAAAGATCCATTTTCAATAATCAACTTATCTGCGCAGGTCAATTTGTATCTAAAAAATTTTGTCTTATTCATTATGGTAGTATTCATCTTAAACGCAAATTTCAGAAAAGTATTTTGATTCTGTTCATTATCAACTATGTTTTTTTATTAACACCAAGAATACTTGGGGTAAATTTCATACATGTACAAGATATCATGTATTTAATTTCAATTCAAGACGTATAAACAATATTTGGTTCTTTAAAAGATTTCGCGGAAAAAGCTAGTGGTCTATTACGTTATTAATATTTTTTGTACGTACAGGGTATGATACTTTGTTGAAGAGATGTAAAAAAATACTCTATAGTTGCAGTATTGAGTAATATATAGTAAATAATATTTATAGTGATAAATATTAATAGTAATAATATTTATAGTGATAAGATATATAGATTTATTGCATAGAGTATATTGTGTCGTTAAATAATTATCAATAATGCAAGTATTAAATACAAGTATAAAGTGGGTATAATAATATATTGATTGATATTGATTACAAATATGTAAGTTTATATAAGTGTATAAGTATAAAGTATAAGTATATTTGTAGTTCAATTAATAAGTAACAGTATAAGTATAACTATTTGGTATATCAGGTCAGGTACATAAGGGTATAAACTTTCAATAGCGTTGATATTTGCTGTCGTTACATTCTAAACAAACATCAAGCCTCTGGTAACTTGATGAAACAAACCTGAAACAGAAAGAGAAAGATTTATGTTCATTACTAGAATGAATAGTTTACATTATTATTTTATATGACTAAGAGAAATTGGACATAATAAGTAGTTTGAGGCAGAATGCATTCTATATGTTTTATCTTATAGAATAGAAAAAAAATTCGTTGCACACAGAAAAAGGCAGTTCATTATTTCAATCTTTTCAATTTCTACGATTTTGATGTATAGTAGTTGAAAATTTTTTTTAGATAATTTTTTTAGATAATAATAGTTGAAAATTTCTTTTTAGATAATTAATTACATTTGTTAAAACATTTATCATGATGTTTTTTAATAAAAAACAATATCATCAAAGAGGAATTGTTGCTAATGACATCATATAACGAATAATGACGGCATAACAACAATAATAAATCAAAGAGTCATTGTCAATAATTATCCTCATGTAAAAGTGAAAAGTCAAAGTTGAATTGTAAGTGCAGATTTTTGTCTTTTACAATTTGAGAATAGATGTACACAGTGTAATGTTTGAAGTAATATTAAGCGTACCTAAAGATAGGTGTAATTTTACGTAATTAATTAAAAATGAAAGTGATTTACAGTATAAAACACGATACAGTGCCAATTGCTTACTGTGTATTGATTTATGGAAGTCATAATCACTAATGTGAAATTTATCATAATCATGAGGATTGAGACTTTTTGAACATTGTAAACAATAATTGTAACAAAAATAATCTGCTGATACAGTTGTTTTTGATCAGCTTAAGAAAAAAAAAGCCAAATATAACTATGTTAGTAGACTTATACAATTTAAAAAAAGAGTGCATGAACTCAAAATCAACTTTTTGTGTAAACAAAATGTTTTCATCATTACCAACATCGATTATCATACATTGAAAATGAGAAAATTTATTTCAAATATTACAAACCTCTCAGCAGTACCAGTCGAAGATGAAAGGATAATAATAGCAATTCCAATTTGTTACAAATGACTGTAGTTATTAAATCAGTAGTACCAGTCGAAGATGGAAGAATAATAATAGCAATTCCAATTTGTTTCAAATGACTGACAGTTATTAAATGTTACAAAGCATAACTCTTCAATAAAATCATACTGTATTCAAAATGATCTGCAAAACAATTATTATTTATCCATGAGATAGGTGCAAAAATACATCATCATACAACTTATATTCTACCAATCTAAAATAATAGTAGATTGTTGACATTGAATTCCATTTCTAGGTTATACTTATATAAAGTCTACAATAATTTTGATGTAGGATATTAAAATATAAAACAAATTATGAAAAAGTCGATTATAATGAATGAGTAAATTTACCTGTTATTCTGTAATACTAAAAATTACGTTTTTGATTATCATGAAGCGCCTCTTCAAAGTAATAAATTTTTTGATCGTATTCTATCAAAATCAAAATAGATGTATGCGCGCGCAATAATTAATCAACACTTGAAGAAACACGATAAAAAATTATGCAGGAGCCCGATGCACGAAACAATGGATTTTGTTATGAAAAAATGGTAAACGAAGCAAACATTATTAGCCAGTTTATTAATAATGTCAAGAGCCGCAGTTATATATCTAATCTCTAATATTTAAAAATATGAAAGTTAGGGCTGATTCATTAATAGTCTTCGCTACTTACACTTACCAGCAGATGTCATTATATATGTATATTTATCTATGATGACAAGGCACTTCATTGGAAATTCAATTTTTTTTTAATGAAGCAAAGGCAAAATAATTATTCGATTGTTTTTTTATATAATAATAGAATAACAAAAATAAATATAAATATTAATTTCAACTTTCTCTATAATTTAAAACTCTGTTCATTTTATTCAACATACATACAGCAAATTTGAGATAGAACGAAAATTTTCAATACTTAAAGTAATTCAAGAATTGGACAAAAGTAACTGAATATAGTAGTATAAAAATACTATTGCGATTGTTAAAACATTACATGTTAATTATAATTTGCAGTTATTACTTTTTTACAGTTTAAATGCATCTATCCAACAATTCAACATTAGGTACATGCATTTTTCATCTGTATATAACGTATACTAAAAATATCCTAAAAAGACGTACAGCATTTAATTTACATTTTATGTACCCGTATACAGACTATTTATAAATAGAAATATTCTATTCTAATAACAAAAGTATTATTTTTGTACAGCAACTGCACGCATTAACTATAAAATCACAAATGACTGTTCGTCAAATACTACACTGAAATGCGGCAAGATACTAGATATCACTCTTTCAAGTTAATAAGTCTCTATTTACTCTTTTTGGCAAAAAATGTAATTAACGGTCGTAATTTCAGTTGAACAATTTCTAAAAAAAAACTGCTTTTTATGATAAGATCAATGAACGAAATAATTACGATGAAGTAATTAAAAAAAAAATTAAATTAGGAAATTGAATTATTAAAATTCAAGTTATTGAAAAAATGTCATAATCAAATAAAACTAGACACTCTTCTTCCTATCATGTATGTTCAGAGAGTTGGCTGAGCTAGAAAGATTTTCTTTACATGGCTTCTTGTGACTTTTTAATTCTTCCTCGTCTGGCTTGTACCGTTTCAGTGGCTTATTGGCTTGAATTATAGTTTTCTCCGACATCTTTGGTTCATCTAAGATTTTAATATAAGAGATATCTAGACAAGCAATCGAAATAGGACCTAAAAGTGTAAAATAATAATATTCAATGTCAAAATAATTGAACGCAAAAATTAAATTAGTACATATTTTGTGAAATTTATAGAAAAGTTAGCTTAAAAAGAAATTTCTTATTATTTATATATTTATATATAAGCTTCAACTGGTACCTTTACGACTAATAGTGCCTCTAACAAGTACACAAGTTCCTTTTGTTAAAAGTGCTGAGTCATTTGATTTGTGTGATGCTACCTGTAAAGGTAGTTTATGTATTCCATTGGTTAAAGAACCACAACCGAAGCTCATATTTCCAGACTGAGATGAGGTTGATGCAATAACAGTCTTTATGTATGCTTTGACCACTAAGTAAGTATAAAATAAATAAATTATTACCTAGAAAACAACGAAAAATTTTGCAATTTTATTGGAAGTAAATAAAATTATACTTACTAATTTCCCCTTGAGCTTTTGGCAAATCAATGAATTCTACAATAGGAATAGGTGGAGTAGTTTTAGGCTCGATATGGAATCCCATGGATGTAACTGTAGATTTCTTTTCTATTAAAATTTCATAGTTAAGTACATTCAACTGTTCATGGTAATTGCGTACAACTTTTTTTTGGCCTTTGAAATTATCCAAATGTAGGATCTAAAAAAAATATACTCATTCAATATTGATGTATATTGCTTGCAAAGTTAATATTTCAATTTATACATATATAGTAATTGTACGTACTCTACCCTTGACTAGCTTCGATGCCAGATCTTCATGTTGGTCAACATCCCAAAGCAACAAATAAATGTTTTTGGATCCATTTGTAATAATGCACTTCAAGAGTTCTGAATTTCTTGAGTCGATATAAGCTCGACCAAGACTTTTGGCAATATAGCCAACAAATTCTCTGAATTAAAATGAAATAAAATTGAAGCCAGTTTATTTAAGAATTGACATGGATAAAAAATAAAATTCTGTACTAAGAATAGATATATATATATATATATATATATATATATATATACGTACAGACAATAGTCTACATTTTCCCCATCCAACATGTCTTCTATTGTCTCATCCACCTCCACTCCTTCTGAATTCACCGGCATATTGTTGAATTAATCTCTGTTGTATATACAAAAAATTAATATGATTAATATTCAAAACATAAAACCTTGTTTTCACCTCACTTCTTATTTTAATAATTATTTTATTTCATATTTGTAATGACTGTCACATATTATATGTATGTATGTATATATATTGCAACGATTACCGAAAATCGTTCGACTCGCGTGGGTTAATAAGCGGCTGAGCGTAATAGCCGCAATCGGTTCGAGAGAGAGAGAGGGAGCGTAGGGGCAATGACCGGGAGGGGAGAGTTCGGTAAGCAGTATGACTGTGTCACTCAGTCCGTCTACGTCGAGATAACCTTTCCGAGCCGTCAACGCGTTTCTTTTGGTGGTGCGAGATCCAGGGAGACGAGGACTTTGGTGTAGTGAGCGGAGTGCGGAGTGGACGTGCGAGTGAACGTGCGCTCTCACAGCAGCAACAGCAGCAACAACTACAGCAGCAACAACTACAACAACAGTAACAGCGGCAGTGCAGCGAGCGGCGAAGCAGCTAATCAGCGGCTTGTAAATCGGATACGGTTGGCCACTGTATCCTCAACTATCTCGCGGTAGGTGCACCTTCCCTTATTGTTGTTAGCGTGCGATCCCGCGCAGCGTGCGCGAAGAAATTGTTTATTGCGTGCGAGCGGTTAGTTCGCGGCGATCGCGATTTCCTCTCTCTCTCCCACCCAGCGTATTGTCAACTGTATTTGCGTGCGCAAGTCTCTCGGCAAATCCCCCCGTGTAATGGATTCATTTCAATAAAGTGAACGATAGTTATTACTAAATCAAGTCATCGTTTTGTCTTTCCTTTGTCCGGAGTTCGCGTTTGTTTACTTTCGATTCGAATAAGCCGGTAGCGTAGCACGGATCACGCGGAGATCGGTAGAAGCGAATCGCCAACCAAGTTTCCAGCAGCGGCCGTAGGAGCGCTGCTAGGCAAGAGCGACAGCGCCGCCAAGTGGCGAGTTGGGGAACCCAACTCGGATTGGCGAGGAGACTCTGCGCAGGCGCACTCCCGGACAAGGTAGGTTGACGTGCTTTCAGCACGTAGATAACTAGGCGTCGTTTGACCGAAATAACAAATAGGTTTAATAGGTCAACGGTTAAACGGCAGCCTGTTACAATATATGTATATCATGAAGAAATTAATGAAATCAAAAATATATTGAAATAGATCATTTACACTAATTAATGATTACATAAGAACACTAATTAATGATTGTGAAATTGTGAAATGATGAAAATACATGGCTTACAAAAGTAACATCATGGGCCACCCTCGTGTTTGTAAAAGACATGATCGCATGTATTATCACGTTTACGTTTATATATTAATTATTAATATAAGTATATAATAATATATAATAAGAAACACTTACCAAAACAGCAGAGTGTGGTTGTTTATACCTTTGATTGATATTATTATCTATAGGAATAGCACTATTATGATTAAACAAAAAAATGTGTAGGAATAGCAATATTATGATTAAACAAAAAAATGTGCTTGAAAACAACGGCAACTATCAGCACTACAGCACTAGACTCAGCACTCAGCCAGACTGGCGTGAACGACTGTACAGTGTCTGTCCGCAGACACCAATTTTCGACAGACATGCGCAATAGCGTATGTGGACTGTTGACGACTGTGGAGTGTGGAAAGATGAAAAGGAAAAAAAGTTTGGACCATCGCACACATGAATAATGAAATAATAATTTTTAATAAACAATTGAGCAAATAATATATTTTAATAAATAAGTTAGGATAAGGCTGACAAATTTTTGCAACTCTTTATTATAATTCTGTAGTTATTTCCGTAAAAAAAAATTATTTTCACCTACATAACACGAAAGCTGTTGTGTATAAGGTCGCGCGAGCTGCGCCTTCGGCATTCATGCCACAGGTCGCTGCCGCGACCTTTGATACAAATATTTCAATTTTTATTTATTTTAAATGTTCCATGTTTATAACGTAAGGAAATAAATATATTTGTCTTTTTAAATTCTGTGATTATAAGTGACAAACGTTATTTTGAATTAATTCTGAATAATTTGTATGCATTTTACATAAAATAATATTAATTCCGTGGTAGAAAAGTTGCATACAGCAAATCTTGTTATTTTTTGAATTGAAATATTTTTTTTAAACTTACTTGATATGAGTTTTCTAATGCATGATCATTGATGTCATTAAGTGATGAATCTGAGCTTTCTAAAAATTCAGATGGGCAATTCTTGGCTATTTCAAACAGGTTAAAACTTCAAATCACCAATTTTGTTCAGTTGGTAGACTTGTTACCTATACAGAGGTCAACATCTGTGCAGAGTTTTAGATCAAAATATTGATAAGGGGCCGACTTATCAACTGTTGAAAAAATATTGGACTTTTTTTTATTAATTCGGTTTCTCGGAGACTAATAAAGATATGGACATGATTCTTTTTTTAAAAGACGCGGAAAGAGTTTCACTTTTAAAATATAAATAATAAAATACCAAATCATTCATTTATGCCATTGTTATAAACAATTTTTTCAAAAAATCGACGATATCTCAAAAAACGATATTTTTTTTTTTTTTTTTTACTATCGTGTTCCTTGTCATTTTTTACAGAAGAAACCGATGAGAAAATCGAGTGCCCGCTATTAGGATTAAGATTGCACTAAAATGAAACGACCCAGCGCTAGGCCGCTCGGCCGTCTGCTACTCGTGCGGTTCCAACGTTGCTTGCAGCAATTGCCTTCTTTAAAGAATAAATAATCTGATATAATATTGAAATTAAACATTTGCTCTCTGCGTTTGAGCGGGCTTGAGACAGACGCATATTTAGGATGCGGCCGCATTAAAAATGTTTTTTTTATCGGACCTACACCATAATATTCTTAATAAGTTATTTACAAGTAATTTTACAAAAAAAACCCTTTAAATTATGCGTCTTATTTCAAATTCAGAAGAGTATGAAGTTTTTTTTACTTTAATTTCCGTTGTATTGTCATCACTAACTGGAATGAATGCATGTTGTGATTGTGTTCCTTGTATAGTAAGAGCATCTTTTAATTGACTATTCATGTTATTTTCAAAAATTTCATATTCTTCTTGGCTACAGTAAATAAACGTTATTTTAGGCATAGCTTGCTTCGCCCATTTGTAAAATTCTGCAGAATTACTTATGATTTTACCGAGTAAGCTTTCTTGTCGAGCTAATTTTTTTATACCTCCACCAATTCCATCATGACTTTTAACATGACAACTTGCAAAAAAATGCCACTCTGCTCTAATAGAATAAATGCTGTAATATCGAACTAAGTTTAGAAAATTCATTCTATTTTTATATTGGCTTCCGGCACCATCACTAATATAAATAATTTTTTTTACAGTATTTTGAAATGTATTTTTGACGAATTCAAATAATTTTTTTTGATATTTAGCATAAATTCTTTTTCGTAAGAAATTCAAAGACTTTTAAAGACTTCTAGAAGCTATTACAAATTGGTGTTTATATTTTCTACCATATATTTTTGCATATACGTCATTCTCACGCACGATCTAACGCACAGAGCAAATGTTTCATTCAATGTTGTTTCAGATTTATATTACTTATATTACTTTACCTATATTACTTTATATTGCGTTATATTAAGTAAATAAGTCATTAAATTTAATTTAAATATAATTACTTATTGTAACAGGCTGCCGTTTAGTCTATAATCCTGCAGACGTACCTTTAATTGCGACTAAACGACGCCTTGTTATCTCTGTGCTCAAGGCACAGTAACCTACCTTGCCTCGAAGTGCGCCTGCGCAGAGTCTCTTCACCGTTCCGAGTTGGGTTCCCCCAACTCACCGCTTGGCGGCGCTGTCGCCCCTTGCTAGTAGCGTTCGAGCGGCCGCCGTCGGAACCCAAGGCGTCGATTCGCGTCTACCTGTACTCGTACGGTCCGTGCTACGTAACCGGCGAATTCGAATCGACGTAAACACTGAAAATAAACACGGGCGCGACCTCCGGACAAAGGAAAGACACAATAACGACTCTTTGATTCGATAGAAACGATAAATATGTACTTTATTAATGCAATTGACTTACACGGGGAATTGGCCGAGAGACTTACGCACGCACGCGTGAATAACAAGACACGCAAATTGAGAGAGAGAGAAAACCGCGATTATCGCGAACTACCTGCTCGCGCGTAACCAATAAATTCTTCGGGCTCGCTGCGCGGATTCGCACGCAAATTATAACAATAATTAAAGAGGGGAAGAAGGTGCACCTACCGCAATATCGATGAGGATACGGTGGCCAACCGTATCCGAATAACACGCTGTTAATCAACGGACCCGCTGCTCGCTGCACCACTTCTATTACTGTTTCTGCTGTTGTTGTTGTTGCCACTGAGTTCGCTGCTATTGCTGCTGCTGCTGTTGCTGCTACTGCTATTGCTGCTGCTGCTGCACACCCACCCACGCACTCAAGTTCGCAATGTCAATTGGCAAAAACACACGAAAACTTTGAACAGCGGAGGAACTGAGGTTAGATCGGCACGAACGGACTGAGTGGCACAGTCATACTGCCGGTCGGAGCCTCCCCTCCCGGTCATTCCCCCTTACGCGCTCTCTCTCTCTCTCACGATCCGAACGCGGCTCCTCTCGCTTAGCCGCTCGTTAACCTCGCGCGAGTCTTACGATTTTCGGTAATCGTTGCATTATTTAATTAATTAATTTATATATTATTTAAATAAATACATATAGCTGTTAGAATATGTAATTATTTATTCTTTAAAGAAGGCAATTGCAGCAAGCAACGTTGGAACCGCACGAGTAGCAGACGGCCGAGCGGCTAGCGCGCGGTTCGTTGGTATATAATTGGTATATAACGAATATTAATTTTTTTGATGTTCAATGTGCGCGCGCATGTGTGTGCGTGCATGCGTGTCTCATCTACCGAAGATGGTTTAATAGAAAAAACGTGCAAGTACCTGCTTACTTTCTTTTATTTGTAGACTTCGTGGTTGTAAGCTACTATAAATAGCACAGTGTAAGAATTATCGAATCATTCATCAACCAGCATTCCAATAAAATGGATCGCTACTCTAAAGTAAAGTACTCTCGTCTTCCACAGGAAGACCCGGACAAAAAGAAGAACAAAGAATCATCGACATGGAAACAAAGTATTTCTAAATTTTCGAGCAATACTAAAAATTTTCCTGAACAAAAAGGCTATCAGTAGTTCAATAACGAAAAGAAGAAATAATAATCATATGTATACATGTCATCATTGTACACCACCTCAACTAATAAATAAACATTTTTTTCATCTAAATTCTATGTTGTATAAATTTTTTTGTAGATAAAAAATATAAAATTTATTTTAAAAAAAGATGAACTGCTGCTGCTGTTGCTGCTGTCATCGTCAGAGTCAGCGAAGAATTTCCCTTTTTTTTGGATGGTTTAATAAAAAAATAAAAGAATATTTTTTTGTATCAATTGAAACAAAAATTTTTTATTGATAAAAAATATATCTTATTCTACATGTTCTTAAAAAATACATATTATTCTACAAAGTATTTACTTAAAAAAAACAAAATCACTATAGAAATCCTTCAACGACTTCATTGCTCTCTTCCCAATCCATACAACAGCCATCAATATAAAACTTTTTCATTAATTTAACGTTTTGATGTGCACATGTCGTTACGTATATGCCATTATGATTAGGGCACACGGTAACTGATTTTAATTTTTCGAAAGGCGAATAGCCCCAATCATTCAAATCGAAAACTTTTGAGGCCATATCGTTCTAACCACTCTTTTTTCAAATCTCCGGAAACGAAAATTTTTGTGGCATCTTTGAGTGTATCTGTGATGATGAATTTATGCTCTTCGTATTTATAATCACCAGAGTTCCATGTAAATCCATGATAGTAGAGTTCTAACCAGAGATTTTCTCGCTTATATTTCTCCGTTAGTCTTCGCCATGGAAAGGGAGGTTTGAACAAGCATACGAGCTGTTCTTCGTTGTAGTTAAGTGGAAGTATTGCTAACTCTTTCACAGCATAAGTTTCGCCAGGCATCATGAAGCCTTGCATATCCACTATGTACTCCATTGCAATAAAAAGCTACTACTAAGCTGCTTAAGGAAAGAGTCAATTCTTTAATACCCTTCCCCCCCTCCTAAATAAGATTTTTAACACCTCCATTTATCGGATTATACTGAACGATGCGATCGTGTAGAATAAGACAATACGCTGTAGTTCCTTCGGGAATATTTTCTCTGGTTTCGAACTCCAAGCGCACATCTACTGGAGCAGTTTTTAATGATTCGTTTTGTTTCGAACAGTCAATCACTACGAGTGTCATGTAATTTTTATATTCGAGTTTTTTGAGCATCGGTTCGGCATACTTACCGTAGTATACGTTTTGAAAATTGGCATACATATCGTACAACATTGCGTACTGGTTTTTACTGAAATCAATGTTGAGATTACCGTATGGATAGCACTTAGAGTTGAGGTACAGTTTTACATTTCTGATGTTACAATGATCAAATATACTAGCGTTAGAGTTTGGTTCATTTTTTCGATTGGTTTGGAAGGCTAAGATGACGTAGCGTGGTTTCTCCAACTGATTTGTCGTTTTAACTGTTCAGACGTGATTTGTGTTTGTAGGCAGCGCTGGATATTCGTACAGCTCCCAACTACGAAAACTCATTAAAATACTTCGTTCGCTTTTTAGAAAGCCGAGTAGACGTATTTTCTTTGCATTCGATACAGTCACATAGGGCATAAGCCATTCGAGACGTGTTACATTAATCTTGAATTCTTCGTAAGCTTCAACGTCGGCCACGGTCTTCTTCGTTAGATAAACTGCATTTAAATCAGTACTCGATCTTACGAGAATTAATTCATGTTTCATATTCACTAGCACTTTGCGATAGTCCTCAGCGAATCCAAGTATGAAGCTCAGAGGAATCAAAATGTCAAAGTCGCCATTCGCATTAGTTATTTCACGGTCCTCTTGTTCTAAGGTATTTATACATCCGGCATTTTCGGGAATCAAGGTTTGACTTGGAGTGAGAGATAACCAGTTCTTCATAACGGTTGTGAGATCAACGTTTTTACATTTATCTATTTCTATAGCATTCAGCTCATACCTAATTTCTTCAAACATGTGACAAATGGCATTATTAACAAAATCATTATTTGTTAACAAAGTGTTATTGTTGCTGCGTAATCGTCCATAAATGTGTAACGAGCTGCGAGATAGTAAAAGGCACAAGTCTTGATGTTGAATTGATATACGAATCTCGTCACTATTTTTGAACGATGAATTGGTGTAAGGTTGATGAGCGTGGATCTCGTAATGAGCCAAAGATTCATCGAAGACGACAGGTGACTGTATTTCTAGAATGTTCTCCATTGTTTCGTTGAAAGCAGCAGCAAAAAAAAAAAGATTAGGCAATTTATTTTCCACCTGGAACTACTCTTAACCCAACCCAAGACTGTTTAGGAACTTTATGCTTTGACGTGTTAAAGCTTTCGCTTTCCGATGACGATTGATGACTGGAGTTTGTTCTGTTGATGTTTTCAATTTCAGTCGACGACTGATGATGGGTTTGCATTTTTCAATGCTTATATAGCCCCTACCACTCTTTGAATTGTAAACAATTCCCATTATACGCTTTTGAGGTGTAATCTGATGGTTATGACTTCACCGCGAAAATTAATTAAATTTCCATCTTGATCGACGATGCGTAATTGTAAATAATCTATAGACTTTTTCGTAACTGGAAGATAAATCACGTGAGAGGGAATTTCAATAATTTTATATCCAGGCCGTACTGCTGGATAAAATTCGTGAATATCCTGAACGGTGTTTCCGTTCAAGTAAGCTCCAGCGTTTATATTACACTCGACTCTCACGGCGTTCACTCTGAGAATACTGACGGGCAGATCAGAGTTGCGAGAAACGTTTGCCTCTAATGTACGTTGTGAAAAACCCAACAATCGTCCGATAGAATTCTGCGGACGAAAATCGATAGGTTCGGAACACTTGATTGTACAATGCAAGGTGTTGTTGTTTGGTTTCAAACTTAATATTATATTATTATTATTATCATTACGGAGAGGCTGCACAGCTTTGCGAAGAAATTTATCAATGTCGTCGATCTCGTAAGTCCCGATAGGTATATGTCGATAATTTGATTTGCGACGTAAAATTTATTATTATGTACGTCGATATTAGGTATCGAGTTGAACGTTAAAAACTCGACTAAGCCCAACTTGTAATGTTTATGCTGTGATAGTTCGATTGGTGGGAAATAGTGCGCTTCCAACAGCGAAGAATTACCTGAGAGCATCAGAGTTAACGAATCCTGCATGACTGTGTGAACATGAATACCGATATTTTGACGTTGCCTTTACTTTTATACCCTCGCACAAAAACTGTAAGCAAAGATGACCGCATACGTGAGAATTGAAATCTTGATATCTTTTCGTATTATATTTGATCTCGATATCGCCAAGATACATCATTAAATCAATAGGTGGTCTAAGATCTCCAAAGCTATCGAAATATGTGATGTTTTTTCCGATTTTGCGATAAGCCACCCAGTGCGTTCCTGTTCCTTCGACGCCATCAACATTGACTATAGCTGATTCGTGATAATATGGTCCAGAACTCAGTAAGTCATTTCTCATGAAGACTCCGCTAAAATTTGGTATACTTAAAACTTTTCAAGTCGGCATTTGTGAGGGCTCTATCCGGTAAATTTATTTTGAACTTTTTTTTCAAACCTGATCCCAGATAAGGTTTGAGATAAAGTCCATAGCCTTTTTTATAAGGTTTGAGATACAAGCCTTTTCCCAGAGTAATGGTCTCCATCGTTTTGTTGTGTCTCTTGTTCTCTTCCAATTGCTGTTTTGCAGACTTTGCATCGTTCACAGCTTTTGCGATTCCCGCGGCGCCACCAGCTAGAGCGCCAGTTGCACTCAGCTTGCGAAAAGTGGTATGAGGAAGTGCAAAGCTCCACCCATCTTAGTTGATATTGGCAAAATTCGTGGAACATTGAAGTTTGCTTTTCCACCAGCTTTTTAACGGTTGTACGAGCTTTTTTCAAAGCAGAACCGATGACTTTGCGCGCACATTTACTCTTGGACCATTCGAATGTGGCCGTTTTGATCACGCTTTTCAAATTAACTAATTTTTTCGTTTTCTTGCGTCCTTTCGTCTTGGTTTTCTTTCTTTTCCTCGTGAGACCCATACCAAACTTTGATTTTAATTTGATGGCGTTAGATATAGCGTAAGCAGCTGCTTTCTCACTAAAACTAGAATCCTTAGCGAAGACTCTTTTGATCGCTTTTTCAGTTAAAATTTCGTCTGCGATATTTCTAGCCTGGATATTTTCTCGATTTTTCGAGTACGCTATATCGTGTTGCTTGCAAGCTGCATCGAGAGGATTGATTCCTGGATCGCCGCGAGCTAAACGTGTCTGTAACTTAGTTCCTGGTCCGCAATATTGATAGCCTGGAATATGGAGTTCAAATGGAAGTTTATTAATGATATCATTGACGAATCCTCGTCCTTTCTTTGCTCTTTGACGTTTGCATATGATCATCACTCGACCAAGTCCAACACACGACTAACGTTTGAAACTATAAAAACAGGTATATATATAGCCATGTGGTCAGTTATCGTTCGAACTCTGTCTCGTGAGTATGAATTTCAAGAAACAAACTGTGAAACTTCCCGTAGAAAATTTTGACGTCATCGTGCGGGAGAATAAGCAACCAAAGCGTCACGGAGATTTACTGCCGAATAGCATCAGAGCTATTTTTTGTGGTCCGTCCAACTGTGGTAAGACCAACAGTCTTTTGGCGCTTATCACTCACCCCAATGGCGTTAGATTCGAAACTGTTTACGTGTATTCGAAATCCCTCGATCAGCCAAAGTATAAATTATTGGAAGAGATGTTAAAACCGATAGACGGAGTGAAGTATTTTTCGTTCAAGGAGCACGAATCCGTGATCGATCCCGAGCATGCATTGCCTAATTCAATTATGATATTCGACGACATCGCCTGTGAGAAACAGGACAATGTACGCGCTTTCTTTTGTATGGGCAGACATAGGAGCATCAACTGTTTCTATCTCTCGCAAACGTACGCGCATATTCCTAAGCATCTCGTGAGAGATAATGTCAATTTATTGGCAATTTTTCGACAAAACGAAGCAAATGTGAAACATATATACGACGATCATGTGAATTCAGATATGACTTACAGTTAATTTAAAGAATTTTGTGCAAAATGCTGGTTGGATGACAAATATGGGTTTTTAGTGATCGACAAAGACAGAGCTATAAACTGTGGAAGATATCGAAAGGGCTTTGATTGTTTTGTTATAAATATATCACGATAGTTATGCGGTATACAGTCTTTCGATGATCGTTGAAGCGTTAACATGGTTGATCGTCAAAGGGAACTTTTTTGTCAAAGGTCTTGAAAAATCAAAATGGCTGAGAAATTTGTTGACCGATGCACAGTAAGTGTCTTTTTTACAGTAAGTGATTTTTTTTTTACACAACGACTGTGGTTAACGTTGAAGATTTGGGTTATTCATCACTCAAGAATCTTTCAAACTATAGCATTTTCGTATGCAGTAACCACAACGCGTATCTATCAAATCCACCGTGTGCCTTTAAAAACGCGCTGGCTATCAGTAGATGGATCCTCGCTCGCAAAAGTCGTGATATGTAATATGATTTTTTTATATCTAAGTTTGAAAATAAATTTAAAAAATTAATGTATCGATGAATCCTTGTTTTGTTTACTCACTTATAATATACAGTGCCGGTCAGCCACTTTTACCCCCCCCCCCCCCCCACGGGCAAAATCAGTCTAACTTCAAAGTTTTATATCTCTGGTAGAAATTAACGTACAGAGACGCGCGTGAGTGCGTTTGAAAGGTCTTTCGGAGAGCTTTCAAATGATATGACTCACGGTTGCCATCGATTGTTTTTTTAAATTTTGCAACAATTATGCAAAATTGAAAATTTTGAAATTTTTTTATTATTTTTGACAATTAGCCAATTTTAGGGCTTGGTAATAACTAAAAATTTGAAGTACACCAATTTTTAGTTATTACCAAGCCCTATCTGAATCACTCATCAAAAATTTATTTTCGTCAAATATGACGCGCGCACGGGCATTTTTTCCTGGAAGTGACAGTTTTTTTCAACATTTTTTATCTCCGTCAAATTATAACAATCGAAAAAAATTTTATAGGAGAAAAAATGTTTGTTTTTTCACGTAGAATACTGCAATAATTTTTTTTTCGGTTTTTCGAAAAATTTTTTTTTTTGGTTTTTTTCCATTTTTTTTTCTCACAGTCGGTACGCTAAAAAGATGAGAAATCACAAAAAAAAATTTTTTTCCACCCATTTAATAATACTACATAACAAGTATCGTAAATTACATAAAAAAAAAATCTTTTTTTTTTCGACCTTGAAAAATAATTTTATCAATAAATAAATGAAATAGCAACAAATGTGAAGTCAGAAATTTTTTTGAATTCACATAAAGCAATAACTACGTATTATAAATTTACTTCAGATGTTAAGTTGGAAATGATTACTTGTTTCATAGAGAATATGTACTATCTAACACGCTGATTAATACTAGCAGTATTTACAAACAAAGTGATATCCCTACTTTCATCAAATCAAACATTCTTCTACAAATATTTCTGTACTTCTGATCACAAGCTTATCAGTCGGTAGCGAACAGTTACAGTATGAGTAATTATTTGTGTAGTGTCTATGTATTGTGACCATGGCAAAATCGAGGAATTTAACTGTGCGTGAACGTAATAGCATTATTGCACTATACGAACTCAATATGAGTCACCATGCAATTTCAAAAAAGTTGAACATAGACAGGCGTACAGTGGCATATAACATCAAAAAATTCCATGAAACAGGTACTGTACAAAATCGACGCTCACAGCGAAGAAGGAAAACTACTGTTAAAGAAGATAACTATATTTGCCAAAAAAAGTGTACGTAATCGAAAGTTAACAGCTCCTCAAATAACTGCTCATGTTAACGAACATTTAGAAAAATCCGTGAGTGTAAGCACCGTACAAAGACGTTTAAGAGAAAAAGGACTGTTTGGTCGAGTTGCCGTTAAAAAACCTTTACTGCGATGTGTGAATAAAAGGAAACGTCTACAGTGGGCAAGAGCACACAGAAACTGGACGATCGCCGATTGGAAAAAAGTTCTTTGGTCCGATGAATCGAAGTTTGAAATTTTTGGGAATAAAAGGAGAGTCTACGTAAGAAGGAGAGCTCATGAGAAATACAATAACGATTGTTTAATTCCAAGTGTTAAGCATGGTGGCGGCTCGGTCATGGTATGGGGATGTTTTGCTGGTTCAAAAGTAGGCGATATCGTTAAAATTGATGGAATTTTGAACAAAGAAGGTTACAAAAAAATTCTCCAATACCATGCAGTAAAATCAGGTTTGCGATTAGTTGGACAACCTTTTGAATTCCAACACGATAACGACCCTAAGCATACATCAACGATATGCAAAAATTATTTATCTAATTTAGAAAAACAAAAGAAGCTAAAAGTTATGCAGTGGCCACCTCAGTCGCCTGATTTGAACCCCATCGAATTACTATGGGAAGAACTCGATCGAGCCGTGAGAAAAAATAGCCCAAGTTCTGCCACTAATTTATGGGAAGTATTGAAAAGAGAGTGGGTAAACATCAAACAGGAGACTTTAGATAAGCTGGTTGCCAGAATGCCAAGAATCTGTAAAGCAGTGATTAAGCACAAAGGAGGACATTTTGATGAAAAAAAAGTTTAATTTATTCTGATTATTGTATGGATATTTATGTATTTATTAATTGAACGTTTAATATTGTTACTTGATATTGAAGCATTATGAAATGTATTTACGTATTCCAACATTATTAAGATTGAAAAAAATTAAGACGCGTTAATCCAATTATATCGGTGCTATTTTGATAATTGAAGTATTTAGTCTATGTAAATATTATTACGTGAATTTATAATACGTAGTTATTGCTATTTTCTGACTTCACATTTGTTGCTATTTCATTTATTTATTGATAAAATTATTTTTCAAGGTCGAAAAAAAAAAGATTTTTTTTTATGTAATTTACGATACTAGTTATATAGTATTATTGAATGGGTGGAAAAAAATTTTTTTTTGTGGTTTCTCATCTTTTTAGCGTACCGACTGTGTGAAAAAAAAATTGAAAAAAACCGAAAAAAAAAATTTTTCGAAAAACCGAAAAAAAAATTATTGCAGTATTCTACGTGAAAAAACAAACATTTTTTCTCCTATAAAATTTTTTTCGATTGTTACAATTTGACGGAGATAAAAAATGTTGAAAAAAACTGTCACTTCCAGGAAAAAATGCCCGTGCGCGCGTCATATTTGACGAAAATAAATTTTTGATGAGTGATTCAGATAGGGCTTGGTAATAGCTAAAAAATGGTGTACTTCAAATTTTCGTACGATTTTTTTTCCAAAATTGGCTAATTGTCAAATATAATAAAAAAATTTCAGAATTTTCAATTTTGCATAATTGTTGCAAAATTTAAAAAACAATCGATGGCAACCGTGAGTCATATCATTTGAAAGCTCTCCGAAAGACCTTTCAAACGCACCCACACGCGTCTCTGTACGTTAATTTCTACCAGAGATATAAAACTTTGAAGTTAGACTGATTTTGCCCGTGGGGGGGGGGGGGGGGTAAAAGTGGCTGACCGGCACTGTATATAATTTTTAGAAATGTGTATTATTATTATATATATATATAAGAAACAAAAAAAAATTTAACATTGAAATACAAAAAATATTAGATTAAAAGAGAAAAAAAGTACACAAACATTTTTTACAAATAATAGGAACATTATTAAAACCAAACAAGAACAAATTTACGCAAAATATGTATGAACGCGTTTGGTAATAGTTTGATGACATATTCGACAATCGTCAATTCTTGATGCACATTCCATGCATACAGTGATATGTCCACAAGGTAAAAAAAGTACAGCGACCCTAGCATTCAAACATATCTTACATCTGGTAATTTCAAGTTGACGCAAAATATTGCCTATATCTCGTTGCGACTTTTCAACCCTTTCGCGAATTTTATTCATTTATTCATTCTGTTTATCGATACTCTTCTTATAACCGCGTACAAATTCTTCGCAAACAGATACCATACCAACAGTTGCATTTGCTATGGTTTTCGAAGCACATTTCTCCGTCAAATGTAAATCGGAAAAAAGCTTTGTAACAAGACCCTCTATCGATAACGATAACGCAGGCTCGTTTGTACTCGAAGGTGGGCTAATTGTTGCGCACGCTGTTGCTGCCCGATACTCGAGCTTATACGGTCCACAAACATCTTTACTTTTTCTTCGAGGAGGAGGAGGAGGTACCGGTACGGGGCTATATCCGATCGGTACATTGCCGCAACTTCTGTTACGAATGAAAAGGCAGCCACCATCCCAGCGCTTATTTTCCGTCATAGGGTCGTCACCTTCTTCCCAACGACAGACTTCCATACCACATTCAAAACAGCGCACTTGATCGATCTGCCCCGTATAATAAAAGCCGGCCGCAGCAAGATCTGCTGGTCGTACGTGTGCGCATGTCCATTGAGACGTGAAGCTATCTAGCATCGCTTGCTCAAATCTGCACAAATAAAAAAAATATTGAAAAAAATATATATAAAGAATGTTCTATAAAAAATAAAACAAAAATCTTGATGGAGCTCATTGTAGAATTTTCGTATAACCTTTTTTTTCTTTCACACTTGTAACAGGCTGCCGTTTAACCTATTAAACCTATTTGTTAACTCGGCCAACGACGCCTTGTTATCTACGTGCCGAAAGCACGTCAACCTACCTTGTCCGGGATTGCGCCTGCGCAGAGTCTCCTCGCCAATCCGAGTTGGTTTCCCCAACTCGCCACTTGGCGGCGCTGTCGCTCTTGCCTAGCAGCGCTCCTACGGCCGCTGCTGGAAACTTGGTTGGCGATTCGCTTCTACCGATCTCCGCGTGATCCGTGCTACGCTACCGGCTTATTCGAATCGAAAGTAAACAAACGCGAACTCCGGACAAAGGAAAGACAAAACGATGACTTGATTTAGTAATAACTATCGTTCACTTTATTGAAATGAATCCATTACACGGGGGGATTTGCCGAGAGACTTGCGCACGCAAATACAGTTGACAATACGCTGGGTGGGAGAGAGAGAGGAAATCGCGATCGCCGCGAACTAACCGCTCGCACGCAATAAACAATTTCTTCGCGCACGCTGCGCGGGATCGCACGCCAACAACAATATAGGGGAAGGTGCACCTACCGCGAGATAGATGAGGATACGGTGGCCAACCGTATCCGATGCACAAGCCGCTGAGTAGCTGCTCCGCCACTCGCTGCACTGCCGCTGTTATTGCTGTTGTTGTTGGTGCTGCTGCTGTTATTGCTGTTGCCGTTGGTGTTGCTGCTATAGGCGCGCATGTTTACCAGTGCACGCACCACTCGCTCACTTATCGCTAACTGTTTTCTGCACCCTTGGCTCTCGCTCGCAAAACCACAAAAACAATGTCTGCACCACGCTCACTCACTAGGATGCTACCGGACTGAGTGACACAGTCGTACTGCCTACCGAACTCTCCCCTCCCGGTCATTGCCCCTACGCGCCCTCTCTCTCTCTCGAACCGATCGCGGCTATTCCGCTCAGCCGCTTATTAACCCACGCGAGTCGAACGATTTTCGGTAATCGTTGCAGCCCCCTCCTAGCTTCGGACTACCGGACCGAATACTTCGCCGACTCGTGACCTTATGGACAGGATTGGGAAGGGGAGAAATCAACACAATCCATCCTGATCAACGTTACTCTTTATTCGCCCATCCCGGGCCACCACTCCCCTACGTCATTTGCCGGAGCCTCCTGGCGCCTTATGCCTCGGATAGCGCCAGTGCTCCGCCTTGTTGGGACACTTCGATGTCGTGGTTATCCCGGGATGGCCGCAAATGTAGCAGCCCTTCTTCGGCCGTCCGCTGGGGCCAGGCACCGACCCTTGGCCCTGGTTGCCCGCTGGCGGAAGGGGCTGCTGGGCTGGAGTTACCGGGGCGGCGGTAAAAGTCACGCCGCCCACCGTGGCGGATGTGCGTCCCCCATGGGTGCGCACCACCACGGTAGGGTCGGTAACCGACCCGTCCACGCGGACCGTAAACTCCTGCCCGGCACCGGAGGCCCCCGAGACTCTCTTGACCTGAGTCTGTGTCGGGGGCTTGGCCGGAGTCTTGGCCGCGGCCCTACTCGCTGGTGCTTTCGGTGGTAACACCGCCGGCGGGCCCGCGGCCTCTGGGGACTCCGGCCCCCGGTCAACGCGCAGCAGGGCCTCACCATAGGCCCTCTGCCGCCGGACTACCGGAGCCCACTCCCCTAGCATTTCTTGGGCTTCGCGGAAGTCAAGGAACTCCCCCAGGTGTGCGTGTACCTGGCGCTGGAGCTCCCCAACAAACTCCCACGCGTTTTCCAACTCCTGGAGGCCCAACCTCACGTGCCTCCAGGAATTTTCGAGCCCGACTTGCTGGGGGATCCGGGGGTGGTTGCAGACCCTCTGCCCCCGGCCACAGGCCTCCTTTGGCCTGGGGCACTGAGTCGAGCCGTCAGCCGTCGCTGGCTTACTCGGCTCCGGGGTCTGCACCCCCTGGTCCGTCGTGGACGTAGACCGACGGCCCTCTTCGGACTGACCATCGGTCTGGGTGGACGCTTCCCGGGTTTCTGGCTTTCTTGATTGCGGCCTCAAGCCTTCCCGGAGGAAGTCGTCCACCCTCTGGCGCGAGCGGCCTTCTCTGGCGGCCACCTCAACCTGGGCCCGGACAAATCTGCGTACGTCGCCGATCAACTGATCGGCGTCCGGACCCAGCCTTAGGTCGAGCAGCATTTGGGTGGCCGTCTCGAAGGCCTCTTCGCTGATCACCAGCTTCCTCTCCATCTGTAAAAGAGAAGAGGGGGGTTAAGGGATATCTCAGGTTCAGCCCTTAACCTAACCGTCGCTGCGTCACGCTCGACGCTACAATTTACGAGGACGTCCCGGTCCCCTGCGCTTTCCTCGCGAATATGGCCCATTTGCGGGGGTAGCTGGCAGGACCAGCTTTCGCACGTGCTGAGTGGTTCTACGGGGCCTGCCTCTTCCCCTTGCCGCATTGCCATTCAGGTCATCTCCACCTGGTGCCTGAGGTTCGCTCGCAGGGTTCTTGCGCGGCCTACCACGGCCTCGCTTAGCCGGCGCCTCGATCGGCGTCTTTGGAGCCGCCACGGACTTCTCACCTTCGTTCGCGGTGGCTACAATCGCGACGCGCTCGCATATCGGATCCCCGCTGGGATCCTCAACCTTTGCTGGTGGGTCGCCTGCGCCCTCCTCTTCCTCCAACGGTGTTGAGTCCCCGCCTTCCAGTTACTCGCCGTCCTGGTCCGAGAATGGGCCGAAATAGGCCTTGAGATCCTTAGCGTGGACCAGCTCGGGCAACTCTTCCTGCTGGTTACCGAGGCGGTAGGTATTAGTCCCACATACCTCCTCTATAACATATGGACCAGCATACTTCGGCGCCAACTTCGCCGAAACGCCCTGAGCTGCGGAAGACAAGATACGGTTCCGCTTCCACACCCAGTCCCCAACCCTAAAGTCGGCTTGGCGTCTCCTCCTGTTATAGTAGACCGCCTGACGGTCCGCCTCCTCCCTGGACTTAGAGCCAGCGCGTTCCCATAAGTTGGGTAACTGGCGCATGTGCTTACCCCATTCGGTCAGTTCTTGGCCCTCAGAAGCTTCCCGGGCCAACTGATCCTGGGCTCTCCTAAAGGTCGAGGGGGGAGTGGGCTATCGACCGAAGACTAGCATAGCCGGGCTATAGCCTGTCGCGCTATGAGTTGCCGAGTTCAACGCGAAGTTGAACTCTGGCAGGTGCTCATCCCAGCTCTTATGGTCCCGCTCCACATAAGACATGAGCATGGCCTTGAGGGTTTTGTTCACTCGCTCTGTAGGGTTTGCCTGTGGGTGGTAAAATGGAGTAAGGGCGCGCCGGATGCCGTTCCTCAGCAAGTAGGCATCGACCTCCTGATTTTTGAATTCGGTCCCGTTGTCCGAAAGAAATACCTCGGGCGCGCCGAACCTGGTTACCACCCTCTCATGCAATTCCCGCACGATGGTCCTTCCATTGGCCTTGCGTACGTGTACACACTCCACCCACCGAGTGAACAGGTCTAGGAAGACCAAAGTATATTCAAACCCTCTCGAGCTCTTTGGGAAAGGGCCAGTAATATCGCTGGCCACCACCTGCCAGGGTCGCGAGACCTCTCGACGACCCATCAGCCCGCAAGGCGGCCTCTGTTCCGCCTTGCACTGCTGGCATACCGGGCAACTCCTAACGTACTCTCTGACCTGCTCATACATTTTTGGCCAGAAATACAGGTGCCTAGCCCGGGAGAACGTTCGTTCTCTCCCCTGATGTCCCGCTGCTGGCGCATCGTGTACCTCTTCGAGTACTTGAGGTCTTTTCTCGGCAGGAACCACTAGCTTCCAGGCTTCCTCATTGTCGATGGACCCTTCGCTCTCCTCAGTCGGATTGTAGTGATACAATCTCCCTCCAACTACCTTCCAGGTAGGCTGAGAATGTGGATCCTGGCATACTTCTCGGTATTTTTGTAGGTACCAGGCATCGGCAGTTTCCGGCTGATGAGTCATGGCACCCACTTCTACCACCCCCTCCTCATAGGCCCTAGACAAAGCGTCTGGCACCACGTTGAGGTCTCCCTTTCGATACTCTATATCGAAGACATGTCCTTGCAGTGCTAACGCCCAACGCGCTAGCCTTCCTGTAGGATTCCTCATAGTGTGGAGCCACCCAAGGCAACTATGATCGGTGATGACTTTGAAGTGGTGCCCCTCAACATAAGGCTACTGGCTACGCTAAGGCTACTGGCCCATACTACTGCCAGGCACTCTCGTTCGGAGACTGTATAGTTCCTTTCCGCACTGTTTAGGGAGCGACTAGCGTACTCAATTACGCGTTCCTGTCCATCGATTTCTTGCGTCAACACCGCGCCTATCCCACTATCTCTCGCGTCCGTTTGTAATACGAACTGTGCGCTGGGATCTGGCGACTGCAAGATTGGCGCCGAGACCATTGCGTCTCGTAACCTTTCGAAAGCCTGCTCCTGTTCCTGCTGCCAAGCAAACGGGATGCTCTTCTTCGTCAGGCGGTTTATCGGCTCAGCGATTGTCGCGAAGTCGGGTATAAAGCGACGATACTACGACATCATCCCCATAAATCGCTTCACCTGCTTGATGGTCCGTGGTGCTGGGTACTTCATAATAGGCTTGACCTTCTCCGGATCCGGCCTTACCCCTTCACGGTTCAAGAGGACCCCCAGGTACTTGACTTCCGACTTACAGAAGTGGCTTTTGGTTTTATTCACTGTGAGGCCCGCACCTAGAATTCGTTGTAAAACCAATCCCAAGTGTCGCTTATGCTCCTCAAAGGACGGCGAGATAATAATCACGTCGTCGAGGTAAGCAAAAGCGAAAGGATCCAAATCCGGGCCAATCACTTTGTCCATCAACCTCTGGAAGGTCGCGCCAGCGTAGGACATTCCGATTTCAGTCGCCCGGGCGTGGAATTCGTCCACGTTGGAGAACGCGTTCCTCCTTAGATGCATGCGGATGGCGGGCAGGAAATTTGCATATAACAAATCTAATTGTCGCTTCTCCGGTAACGGCGGGCGTAGCTGGGCCAGCATGAAGAGGAGGTGGCAGGCGTACTCTCGTACCAACTCTCCTTTCTCTTGGTACCGTGCTTGAGCCTCTTGCAGCAATCTTTGTTGCTGCAGCTCACTCGACCCAAACCAACGTCGAGCGCCAGCCACGAAATCGGCGTAACTTCTCCACTTAAACTTGTTAAGCTCGTACCAGGTCCTCGCAACACCTTCGAGGAGCTCTGATACCGAGCACAAGATTTCGCCGTCCGTTAGCCCGGAGCCCGCGCGTAGATCCTCCAGTCTTGACAAGAAGGTGTCCACGAACTCTGAAGCCGTACCTGAGTATCGCAGTTTCCATCCACTGACTATCCTACCCGCATCCCGAGTCGCATAGTACCCTGACGCCGCATTGGTGTCATAACAGGCGGATCCTTCCGGGATCGCCTGCTCCTCACCCATGTCGGCGTCCCTTAGTCCTCTTCGTAGTGGCTGCTCCGTCCGTCAAGGCACCTGCCTTTGGGGAGCCTCTCGAGGTTCGCCAGGGGTCGGTCGCTGGGGTTCCGGGGTACTTCCTGGTACCCTCCGGTCGTAGTGACACGTATACGTGGACTGGAAATCCACGGTTCTTCTGGGCCGCTCCGGTATCGTAGTTTGTCGATTGGTGGGGTCTCTGTTCCTCAACTGCTGGACCTCCACCTGCAGGGCGGTCACCTGGTCGCTCCACCGCGCGCATACCTGGTCGTGTCTTTCCAGCATCTCTAATATGCGGTTGATCCCCACACGGTTGCGCTCGATTTCTTCCTTTAATCGCTCGGTCACGCACCGCTCCTCCTCTTCTTCTTGAGGTTGTAGCTCCGCGTTCTCGAAACGACGAGCTCTTCGCCTATCTGGCGATCCGGTGGAACCCTTGTGTTCACTACTGACCCCCTCCGAGGGCCACTTGACCTCGCCGGTCCCCCCTTCCTCAACGGGCTCTCGCTCCCCCATCTCGCTCCGACTATCCTCCTCTAGGTTGTCGAAGACCGCGAGAGTCCGCGTCAGGTTCGCCTCTACTACCTCATCTCTGTATAGCAGCATGAGCGGGTGGGCGACAAGATCCTCGGCATCAGCTGCTTCTAACTCCTGTCGCCTGGATTCCAGCCACCTCTCTCTGATCCTTCGCCTGCGTTGTGTCGTCTCCCTATCCAACGCCGCTCCTTGGAAGTCCAGGTCGATATATTCGCCTAACAACCATTACGCTAGCCGAACTGCCTGCATCAGCTTGGGACCGTCTGTACGCAACTCTAGTTGCGTCAGGTATCTATCCAGCTGTGTCGAAAGCAGCTCCGATGCCCACCGGGTTATCGAGTCGGCGGTATCCTCCATATCGCTTATGCTGGGGCGTAGGTGACGGTTGAGGTTAATTTACCTAGTCGACCACTACCGCCTCCTATCGCCCAAGGCGCGAGCGGGGAGTTGCGATTTTTATCGGCAACTACCCTAATACGCCTTCAATTCCAAGGCGACAATCCACGGGGCTCGTGGGTGTGTGCAGGTGCCGCGTACCCTAAGGAAGTACGAACTTCCACTCTCAACTACCTCCCTATAGGTATAGACTAACTGTTTGTTAGCTCCACCGGGTTAGTAAATCTAACCCTACACACACCCCAATTGCGTGCTCTGCAGGTACTGTCACTCGGTGATTAACCCCCACCTAAATGTTCTGAGGTGTGGATAACCACTTGACAAAAAACGAAAAAAACAACAATTTGTCACCCCTTTTATTTCGTTTCGGCGACTCTGGACGTCTCTTCGACCCTTAGGGTTAGTGTGCTCTCGGCTCACAAAAGCAGGTGTTATTGGGTCGGAGAGGCACCTTTTCCCTACTGCAGAGCACGTGCCGAACGAGCCACGTGTTATTTTACCTGCTCGCACCTTAATACGCACGCGCGCAAACGTCTCTCTTCCGTGCGTCGCTTTCTCTTTTTGTGCAAAATTGACTCCCCTTGTGTGTGTGAGTCCTAATATTTGTTGGGCGCCATGTAACAGGCTGCCGTTTAACCTATTAAACCTATTTGTTAACTCGGCCAACGACGCCTTGTTATCTACGTGCCGAAAGCACGTCAACCTACCTTGTCCGGGATTGCGCCTGCGCAGAGTCTCCTCGCCAATCCGAGTTGGGTTCCCCAACTCGCCACTTGGCGGCGCTGTCGCTCTTGCTTAGCAGCGCTCCTACGGCTGCTGCTGGAAACTTGGTTGGCGATTCGCTTCTACCGATCTCCGCGTGATCCGTGCTACGCTCCCGGCTTATTCGAATCGAACGTCAACAAACCCGAACTCCGGACAAAGGAAAGACAAAACGATGACACGATTTAGTAATAACTATTGATCGCTTTATTAGATAAATCTGATACACGAGGGATTTGCCGAAAGACTTGCGCACGCAAATACAATTGACAATACGCCTGGGTGGGAGAGAGAGAGAAAATCGCGACCGACGCGAACTAACTGCTCGCACGCAACAAATTATCTCTTCGCGCACGCTGCGCGGGATCGCACGCCAACAACAATATAGGGGAAGGTGCACCTACCGCGAGATAGATGAGGATACGGTGGCCAACCGTATCCGATGCACAAACCGCTGAGTAGCTGCTCCGCCACTCGCTGCACTGCCGCTGTTATTGCTGTGGTTGTTGTTGCTGCTGCTGTTATTGCTGTTGCCGTTGGTGTTGCTGCTATAGGCGCGCATGTTTACCAGTGCACGCACCACTCGCTCACTTATCGCTAACTGTTTTCTGCACCCTTGGCTCTCGCTCGCAAAACCACAAAAACAATGTCTGTACCACGCTCACTCACTAGGATGCTACCGAACTGAGTGACACAGTCGTACTGCCTACCGAACTCTCCCCTCCCAGTCATTGCCTCTACGCGCCCTCTCTCTCTCGAACCGATCGCGGCTATTCCGCTCAGCCGCTTGTTAACCCACGCGAGTCGAACGATTTTCGGTAATCGTTGCACACTTTACACTAGTTCACTTTGGATGTGAATGCGACTGCTGATGAGATGCAGCTCATTTTTATAATGGACGATTGAGATTTCCCCCTCCATCCTCCATTAAATAAATTCCATATATGCCATACGTGCCATACATTCCATTCATTCCATACATGCCATACATTCCATTCATTCCATACATGCCATACATTCCATAAAAAAAAATCATTTAATTTTTATGAGTTATACATACACGTGCGCGCGTGCGTGCGCGTATGCGTATGTAAAGCATACAACTTGTGGGAAAATGACTCAACGGTCTATGCGAGTGACGTCATTTAAAACTGTCGCATATACACACTGATTTTTAGACACATTTTTGTTGTTGTTGTTGTTTTTTAATAACGATATTTCTGATATTTTAATTAAGAAGGAATTACCTGTCCTTTCTGTTGAATTTAATTGTTGACAATTTACATATAAATAATTAATTGTCTACATCTAATACTCTATCAGAAAAAATTAGTAACATTATTTATTGAATTTTTTTTCTTGTAATACTCTTTCGGTAATAGACATACAGGAGAATCGAACCTAGCCTCCTTTACATCTATACGACAGTACTCTACCGTCTGAGTCATTGTCGCTCTTTCTAAAGATAGTGCATACTAACTGTATATTAATTCATGATTTAGGAAAAATTATCATTTTTTAGTATTATTTTGTACACTGAATTAAACGAACTATTTTAATTTTGTATATTTTTTTAGCTAATTAAAAAATACTTACCTTATACTTACCTACTCGTCTCGCTGAAAATGGAGGGGTAAAAAAATAAAGAAAAAACACAAGGTTGAATTTATTCGTAATTGCAAATTGTTATTGTTTTTTTGTTGAAACGTTTGTTTTTTAGTACTTAACATTGCGGCTACGATATATTTGCACATACGTTTGAATAGCACTTAAAAAAGCTGACTTTTTTAAAAAATTATATAAGTTTTTTATTGAACAAATAGTTAGTCTATGTGATATTTAACCATACGTTTGAATTGCACTAAAAAGTGCTGATTTATAAAAAAAATAATATAATTTTTTTTTATTGAAAATTTAGCACTGAAAAGTGCTGTTTTAAATTTATCTGATCTGATGATGATATCGATTAACTGTCGGGATTGTACAGCTTCGTCAACTTGAAAAAAAAAAGTGGCCCAGAAAAGGGCCGATCGTTCGTTCACTGCAACTTGTCACTACCAACGGCTTGCCACCACCTACTCTTTGTCCGTTGCATGAGAAAAACAGCGTACGTGCTATCGTGATCCTGTATTAATATACAATGGCGTTTTTCCTCCGCACTAATCACATTTTCTTTAGCTACTCCCACCACTAATTATAATCGTATTATGCGCGCGACAAAATCAGTGCTGTCTCGTAGTCTCTCATCCCTACTCCCAGATATTCAACTAATGACCGAAGCGCGGCAAGTGTTTCAAAAATGAATAAAATTCGAACGCCACATTCGCCACATTCCCAACGCCAAATTCGTTACGTCATAGTGATTATTTTTGGTTGGAAAGTCAACTTTAGTGAAGCAAGATGCAGCGCGAAGATAACAGTGAAGTGAGAGAGTGAGTTCTGCAGCAATTGTTTGCGCCAGACGATAGGCCGTGGCAAGACGCATTGGATCAAGCTATAGAAGCATTTGGCGAGGACGTCGATCTTTCCGAAGATGATGAAGTCTTCGGAGTGATGTTATCAGTGAATGAAGCAGCGGTGGACGAAGTCGTCGAGCAGCCGCGAACACCTTCGCCGAGGAGAAACGACGACGACGACATCCACGAAGCGGCAACAATTCGGATGCCGCTGAAACCTCCACCTACAATAATAATGTAAGTACCTATTTTTTTTCATTCTCTTTTACTCTCTCTCTCTCTCTCATTCTGTTTTTTATAATATAAAGAACAAAATCATTTAAATGTAAATAGATATGTTCTTATTATTATAAAATTTTATATATAATTAATACCATTATACTAATAACACAATTATATTTAAATTTTACTTATTTATCAATATAATGGTATTAGTTATACATAAATTTTTTATAATAATAATAAGAGCATATATGTTCTTTACATTCAAAAAGAGGTTCTGTTCTTTTTTTCATTGACTAAGGAATGTGAGAGTATGATTAAGCAATTACAAATTTATATATCTAATAATATTGTATTAATAAATTGATAAATTGATAAAATTTTATATAGATAATTTATCAATTTATTAATGTAAAAGTATTATTCGTTATACAAGGTGTCAAATAAGTAACGGAACAAGGCTGTAGCTTTTTAGGTACAGATTATTAGACCAAGGTCAAGGTCATTCCTTTAGTAACTTTCAACGCGGAATCCGATGGTGACCTTGGATTTGACCTTGAGATTGACCTTCAAGGTTATTTCAAGGTCAACTTTGTTTTTTTAAATGGGAACCCCTATTTTTGACAACGGCAATCGAAAGAGCGGAAAATTTTACGTCCAAAACGGTATTTTTAAATTTTTTTTCATGGCCTTGAGAAGGTCGATTTAAGGTCAAATGCTTGAAAAACTGCCTAAAAGCGTTTTTTTAATTTTTAAGATATCGAAAAATGACCTCTACAAAATTTGTTCAGAACAGCGTGGGCCATCCAATGCACCAAAAACCTTTGACCTTTAACCTCATTTTAAAGGTCATTTCAAGGTCGAAGTGTTTTTTGTAATGGAAACCCCTCTTTTTGACCCCGGATTCGCATATAGCGCGAAATCAGAAAGAAACATTCAAAACGCAGTGAGTGGAAAAAACTTATCCGGCAAAAAAACTGTACCTATGTCTCTGCTTGCTCCTCATTTAAAACAACTTGACTTTTGGTTTGGATAACCCGTTACTTTATTGCACATTGCACATAAAAAAATTATTATTCGTTATTATACCAATAATAATAAATATATATGTATAATATTTATTATAATTAGTATATTAATTAAAATTTATTATCATTTGTATGTTGTATGTATTAGCGCTTGGGCCCTCCCCAGCAGCAGCCGCCCCCGCCCCCCACATATCAATCGTGTAGCTAGTATACACAATACGGTATTGCCCGTAGTAACAGTGGCTTTAGCTCTAGCGGTAGAGCATCAGCCTGCGGATCCGGAGGACGCGCGTTCGATTCCCCGATCCGTCCGCTTTTTTCCGATAAATCTAAAAATTTAACGCACACTCGCGCGCGCGCGCACACACACACACACACACACACACACACACACACACACACACACACACACACACAGACACGCACACTCACACAATAAAAAATCAAAACGCGTAACACAGAACGCGTGTGCGCGCGCGCATCGAGAATACATCAGATCACGAGAAGAGAGAAGGAGAAGGAGGGAGGGGGAAGTGCAGAGAACGCACGTTGCGTCAGAACACATCAGCACACAGTGCATAGGAATCTAATTAGTAGGCTGGGAGAGGGGGATGTGCAGAGAACGCACGCATAGTACAGTAGAGCAGGGGGGGGGGGGGAGAACGCACTCCACATCAGATCAACTCAGTAAGGGAGGGGGGGGGGGGGGTGCGTAGAACGCACCGGTATAACTCAGTAGGAGGAGGTGGGAGGTGAGTCGACAACGCACGGCCGATCAGCAAGGGGGGTGGGGGACAGACAGTGCTGAGTTGAACATGTACACACCTCAACTCACACGCTTTAACTCAGTGAGCTGATACCCTTCTGAGTTGAGGCCCCTCTGGTTTACCTACTAAGAGAATATACGATGAAGCTGAACAGAAGTGTTTATCTGTGAAGTAGAATCATGGTGTCTGTATACATGTTCGGAATGGTCATAGACACTAATCGCCAATAGCGCACCGTGTGAGAGAGATAGTTAATAACAGCAATTATGCTATCTCTTTCTTTCTTTAAAAAAGTTGTCTGGAGGTATAAGTTGAATACCTCTATTGAAGTATATGCCGGAATATTCTTAAAGTGATATACTAATCATTCGAAACACAACTGACTTACTTTGTTTGACTAACTCTCATTGTTCGTTCACTATTGTTGATTGTGTTGACTGTACTTAGAAGAGTATTTAGGTTTGTGAAATTATTAGATTCTCATTTAGTTCTTTGTAATTTTTTTAAACAAGGATTTTCATAAACAAATTATAGTTAAAAAAACTTACTTTTTAAAGTGATAAAAACTTAAAGTTTTATGTTAAAATGGCTAATAGTGACGACAGTGGCCTTATGTCAGATTGTACAGATCTTAATGAACTATTTGCTGCTGTTCGGTTCTATATTGAGAACTCTAAGGTGAAATTCATATCTGTAAAAGACAGTGAAAATTTTGATGTCAATAATAGGAAGTTTCCTTACGATGCCATGGTGAGGTATGGTCATGATAAAAAAAGACGTCCTGTTTCTGAACCAGCTGTAATTTTGGTTACATCAACCAGTAAAAATGATTTAGTTGCACGCAAAAAATTGATGGGTTAAGCTTAATACTAGGAAAGTGCTGTCTTTGCTGAACTAGCCAAAAAAGCACTTGTGTCAAAATCTAAAGAACAGGCAAAAAAAGGGCTGTAGATAAAATCAAACTTGCTAAGGTATGTATTACAGTTTTCAAAAAATAGAAACCCAAAAATAGTCAAATGATAGAATAAAATTAAATATCATAGTATTATTATCTAATTTGTATAATCAAGGATACATTATGATCATATATTAATGAACCTGGTATTTGAATGTAAAATTAAAAATGATATTAAATTTCTGTTCAGGTACTTGTGCCACCAATTGACAAAGTATGCAATGACATGTCTGAGATGATTCAGGTTTTAAATCAGAACTTGCAATTTGAAGATTTGAACACTCCTATAACTCAGCTGTTATCTGAGAAAGATAAAATTATAGAAATGCTGACGAAGTAGCTAGAAGAAGCGAGAAAAATAAATACTCATGCTGCTCCTAATCCCAGTACTACAGCTTCTAGATATCATTTAACTGATAGGGCTGCCTCACATGCTATTTCTACTGCTAGTAGTTATAGAGCACCAGTGTGTTATCTATTAAACTAGACGTTGTTAATGTTAATGTTGTTGCTCATTACTTTTGATATACAGAGAGGGCCGTCTCATTTTTATAGCCATTTCAGAGAATTTCTGTATTAACTTTTGAGAAGTATTTGGGTCAATCTTTCTCAGCTCTAATGTTTCGTCAATTTTCAATTTGTTCAGTATATCTATTATTACAGGCATTGAACTAGTGATAAATTCTATGGAAAGTTCTAAAATTATATCCCCCTTACATTTGTTATTAATGACTTTTGACTTGATTTTCAGTCTTCCACGGGATCGCGACTGTTGTCATCTTAGGGGTAAATCCTAGTTTATGTCATTGACTGCTGGAGATAATGGTTGTTCATAGCTCTCGGATTCTTTGGCGGCTGTGATCAATTTGATAGAGGAATCGAAACTTTTATCTTAAGAAACTACGGATTGCTTCAAATAGTGATGTTTCCTTTTTACATACGAGGTCTGTCCGGAAAGTATCGGGCCTACCTTTATATTTTTGTGCTAGCGTTATTCTTTATCATTTGGTGGGTGGCATCCTTCAAAATAATCCCCAGTTGATTGAATAACACGGTTCCATCGATGTGTCCACTTTTTAAAACAGCCAAAAGTCACAAGAAGCTATGTCGGGACTGTATGGAGGATGTCTAAGCAATGCGATATTGTGTTTGCTCAAAAAGTGCTCCACAAGATTGGATGAATGCGCTAGCGCATTATCGCGATGGAGAAGCCAGTCACCACTTTCCCAAAAGTGCGGCCGTTTTCTTCTTACTGCATCACGCAAACGTTTTAAAATTTGAACGTAGTATTCTTTATCGATTGTCTGACCTGTTGGTACATATTCGTGATGTACAACACCTTCATAATCGAAAAAAACAATCAACATTGACTTAACATTGCTCCCACTTTGACGTGCTTTTTTTGGTCTTGGCGATTCAGAATGCTTCCACTGTGAAGATTGTTGTTTTGTTTCAGGATCATAACCATAAATCCATGATTCATCACCTGTAATAACTTTTCTAAGCACATTATAATCATTATTGACCATTTCCAGATTGTCCAAAGCGATTTCTAAGCACATGTTCTGCTCTGCTGTGAGCAATTTTGGGATGAATTTCGCACACACGCGTTTCATTCATAAATTTTCGGTTAAAATTTCTGAAATGATAGTTTTTGGTATCCCTAAGTCTTCTTCTAGTTCTCGCACAGTCGTACGACGATCTTGTTCGATTGCAAGTCGCACCTGCTCAATATTATCTGCGGTTTTTGTCGTCGAAGGTCGGCCGTAACGAGAATCACTATCGTCAGAAGTGCGACCATCCTTGAACCGTTTATACCACTCTTTTATTCGTGTTCTGCTCATACACTCGCTTCCGAAGGCCTTTTGCATCATTTCAATAGTTTCCAAACTCGTTTTTCCGAGTTAAAAGCAAAATTTGATACAAATTCGTTGATCATGTTTTTCAGTCATTTTTCACAATATCAAAATCCAACGAACGCGAAAAAGGCACTCTAAACAAAGATCGCTGCGCATGAACTATACGTCCGGCAGGTGTCAGTAAGGAACCAATAGATTTGTAAGGCTTTACTGTTGACGTTTCTGTCCGGTAGAGGTCGTTCGAACACTATGGCGCTATGATATAAACGTAGGCCCGATACTCTCCAGACAGACCTCGTATAATTTATTGACACCTTTCGTTTTTGCCACTGTTCTCAAAAGATTGATTAAATTTTCAATCTTTTGAGGAGTACAATCGTCGTTAAATTCGAACGATTTAATTCCTTGCTTAAAGGATTCATCTATTAAATTAGATGCAGGTGTTGAGTTCCATTTTTCTTTGGTGACGATGAAATCTGGATAATTGTTTCGTGTCCAAATGATGTTACAAAGAGTTTCGGTGCAGAATGCTCTGCTAAGTGGATCTGTATTTGTATTTAGCTTCCCCTTTTTATACTCAAACACTGATTGAAAGTCTGCTACTTTGAGAAGTATTTTAAATCTTCTTGAACCTATTTCGGGAGATTTTGTTTTGATTAGTTCTGCCAAAGACGCATGATCGGTTATGAGGAGAAATGGCTTTCCATATAAAAAGTACCTGAAGTGTCGTATAGTCCAGATTGATCCTAATAGTTCCTTTTCTGTATTTAAATAATTATTTTCTGCATTATTTAATGCCCGCGAAGCAAATGCGCACGGAAGATCTTGTCCTTTCTTATAGTCGCCCTGGCTCAGTACTGCTCCGAGCCCTTTATCGCTTGCATCAGTTGTGAGAATAAACAAATCCTCAAGATTTGGGTAACGTATAATAGGAGCTGACGTTAATTTTTCTTTTAGTGTTTCGAAAGCCTTTTAGCAACTATCTATGAATTCAAATTTTTGATCCTTTCTCATAAGTTTATTGAGTGGTACGATTATTTTGTCATAGTTCTTAATGAATTTTCTGTAGTACCCACAAAGGCCTAATAATTGTCACACTTCCTTTTGATTCGTAGGTTGCTTGTAATTTATAATGCAGTTTATTTTTCGTGGACTTGGTAGAATTCCTTCTGGTGTAATAAAATGTCCAAGGTATTCTAATTCAGCTTTCATATAGTATACTCGCACTTATCTGGTTGTAGCTGTAATTTTGTTTCTCTGAGTCGTTGAAACAGAGTTTGCAGATTTTGTAGATGTTCTTCGAATGTTTTTGAATAAACTGTGACGTCGGTTGACGCAACATATATCTCAGGCGCACCTTTTGATCTATCCTTTCAGACAATAACCGGGACGTGCGTTACCACTATCGTGGGAAATTCTCTTTTCGGCGACGAAGGATTGAATCTTTACTATACTACACGCTTGGCAATATAGTTGTGCTTCGCATTATTTTACCACACTCTTGGAGATAAAATAATGCAACAGGGAGCCTATCTAATATGCACTCGACCACACGTTTGGCAATCAAGTGTAACTATATATATATATATATATATATATATATATATATATATATATATATATATATATATATATAAACCGTACGCGAAACTAAAGAAGGAAACAACGAGTAAAGAAATAGACAGATTAAACCGAATTAGAGTTTTAATATTTATTTAATTACTTACTTTTGCCACTTATTTCCCAAACACACAAGATAAAAACGGAACGTCCCTTTTTTTAAGTATTGAACTGGAACGAACTGAGATACAACTGCCTATTTTTCTTCACGAGCTTCCTTTTATGCTTTTCGCAAGAGCCCCACTCTAAATTTCTTGTCATTTTTGGACAGGAAGAACTCAAATTTTCCGGATTTAATTAGTTAGAAAATTTGGGAAGTGTCTTAAGCGTAAGCAAAATCCGAACCCTAATTGATCGGGGGTGGAGTATGCGGGAGTGGCCTCATTCAAGTGTTTTGGGCCCTCTTCACACAGATGGCCCTCTATGTACCATTTTCATCTTTAATTATTTAAATTAATTGTGTGTATGGTACTCTAATCTAGCTAATACAAAAATATTAATTAATCTACAATAAAACTAAAGTACAGAACAAAAGTTAAGGATTATATTTATCTGGAAACAAACAAGATTTTAATAGTTTTAACCATTAATTAATTACCAAAAACCCATAAGAAATACTAGAAAATCGTAGTTAATTATTATGAATATAATCATCAACTTTCGTTTAAGACATTCTTAATTTTTTAACGCAAAGTTGAGTGTATTCAACTATTGAACACACAAAATTCACAATTCAAATTTTTATAACTACAAATCTAAATTAATATGGAAATATATAATGAATTATTTAAAAACTAAAGCTATTCGAGCAATAAACAAAAACTATTAATCAAAATAGTCTTTTGTTAATTACTTGAAAACTACTTGAAACAGCCAAGTCTCGCATATTTTTGATAGATCTGCAAGAAAATTTGCTTCCTTTAATTTGAAAGAAATTAATAAAATTTAAAAGAAGTTAATTAAAATAAAATAATTGACGAATCCTGTCTTGCATATCTGCTCTTGTAGTGGGTTTTTGCTCAAAAACAGCATTTTTTAGTACCCTCATAAATAAAAATCTGGTGATGTAAGATCGGGTGAGCAAGCAGGCCAGTTAACCGGAGTTCCGCGCCCAATCCATCTGATATCATAGTGCTCATTCAAAAAAGTCCTTACGATTCGAGCAAAATGTGGTGTTACGCCATCCTGCAAAAACCACATCCTTCGTCGCGTTTCTAAATCCACATCTTCCAGCAATCCAGGCAGTTCATCTCTTATTAGCCACAAGTAACTATGTTGATTTACATTTCCTTAAAAAAATAAGGACCAATCAAGTGTCCATTGACAACCCCGCACCACACCATAACACTCCAACGTCTTTGATGGTTTACAGTTCGGTACCAATAAGGATTTATATCAGACCAGTAATGGAAATTATGCCTATTCAGTTCCCCATCACTTTGAAATTTGGCCTCATCAAAAAACAAAACAAAGTTAAAAAAGTCTGGATCATTTTGTATCATTTGTAAAGCCCATTGGCAAAATACAATCCGCTGTCGGAAATGCTCAAACTATATCTCTTGAACCGAAGTGATATAATCGGCGTGATATCGAAGCCTTGTCATAATTCTTAAAAAAGTACTTCTTGAAATACAAATTTCCCTTTCCACTCGGTTAGCGTTAATGTGTGGATCAAGATGAATTACTGCAAGGATTGCTACAACTCGATTATTATTTTCATCATACTCATCGCGCCTGCATTGACGAACCATGTGTCTACCACGAGCTCTTTGGGTTAAATGACTGATAGCTCTATCATCAGGGTGTCATCTGCCAGGATAGCATTCAGCATAAAGTCGTACCGCACCACGATAAAAATTTTGGCTTGCTCCTAAAACCAAAATCATATCAACGATCTCGTTGGGTGGATAGTCAGCCATTTCAGAACCAGCTATTAATTACTATTAAATAAAAAAGGAAAAATGTTGGAAAATTACGGTAACTTTATTTAGCTAACTGTATTGCTAAAAATAATTCGTTAATTACATTTTTTTTATTTTAAATTTTAAATGAAAATAATTGTCAAAAAATTCAAGGTATTCAATTCAATTATACATTATTTCTTATTTTGATTGTAAAAAAAACTAAAACTTCTTTTTATTTTTTATTTTATCGTCGACGAGGTCACGGGGCCAACTTGGAAAAACCGAAACCTTCGGTTTTATCCGCGCACGCGACTTCCTCTGCTTATCGCTTAGCAGAGACTCCCCGAATTTTCCGCGGCGATCCGCAATTCGAGCGCTCTCTCTCTCTCTCTCTTGTTCTGCGCCATCTGCATCGCTCCAGTCGTCAGCTTAGCCCGTGTTCAGCACCTCGTAAACGAAAGGTCCAAGCGTGAGTGTGTGTACCAAACGCACACACTCTCAGCCTGGCGCGGCGCACGGACATTTGCGAGAGCCAAACGGACGAGATCGGCCTATAGGCCAAGCAACAGGTATTTTTTCGTGACATTAATCCTAGTTGCAAGCCGACTGTACCATCATGAGCAGGCCATACCAGACTTCATTAGGTATATGTTTTGGACAACCAAAGCTCATCAGCTTTTTTTTTATTAACATTTTTAACAACAAAATAGCACTTTTTTCGGTTTTTTACTCATAACTGAAAAAGTAATTATGCTAGCTCAATATTGTCAATAGACAAATTGTAGCTAATAATATAACGAATAAAATGCTTTTTCAAACGAATCAATCGGATAATTAGAAGCTGAGAAAACTTTGGAAAATCCGGAAAATAGAGCACATTTTAAAAAATTCATAAAACCGCCATTTTTTAAGTTGGAGAGCTCAGCTTTAGCAGAAATGTAGTATTTGATGTCTAGTTTATGCATGCGAAAGATTGGCGGTATAGGATGATTAGGTACCGAGTTATTGCAATTATAATTTTTTTTATGCCCTTAATTGTAAATCGCTGCTTGCTCCTGAGGTGGTCCAATTTCAATTTTCAAAACCGATTTGGAAAGTACGTAATCCACGCAACAAAATGTATATTTTCATTTTCTATGCAGAAGATGTTAAAGTAGAGAAAAACGCGCTCAAAGACAACTCTGAACCGACGCTCGCGCGTTTGTGGTCGTGTAGTGGGGGGGGGGGGGGAGAAGCGCAGGAGAGGAGACGCAGCAGTATATAGTAATACAAGCGCGCGGCCCGGCACTACACGCGTCGCGTCGTTATCTTTTCAATCAATATTTGTTTTTGTATTACTTATGCTTTTTTTACGTTATTTCATGTGTGGGTAATCGATAAAATTAAATATGCATAGCGTGCAGTATGAGAAGGAATGTTGTTTTACTAGGAAGTATTAAATTCGTGATGTTCGTATAATATACAAATAGGTTTCTCTATTATTGTAATGTTTGAGAAATACAAAACATTATTGTGTGAGTACATTTATAATTAAAAACATAGCTTTTATTCAAAAAGAAAAAAATAGTAAAACGTATAAACATTTTTTTTACAGCAGTACATATAGAATTTTTCTTTATTATTTTACAGTTTGCTAAAAAATATTTATAGAAAATGGATACATTTTTTTCTATAGTTGAGCGCATACAATAAACTATTTAGTGAGTGTTACGAGTAGAAGTTACAATTTGTCAATCTTATAAGTATTAAGTAAATCTTCTTTTCTTAGCAGACGGTACGATTTCTGCCTCAATATTTAAATGGACATTATCCACCTGTAGTTCGTCAAATTCGTTATCGTCATGCATTAACTCTTCTTCCGACACATTGTCATCGTCGGGCGCAATCGATTGGTTATTCGCATCTAAGTTAGAACATGTAGTATCATCGTGGCAATGTGCACATAAGTTAGATCATTTTAAACCGTGTTTTTTGCAACTGCACGAATTGTCTACGCACCCTTTTTTGCTACACGAACACGATATTTGATTAAGTATTTTATCGGGGACCGGAGGATCGCGAGTACCGACAGGAAATAAGTTATTATTTCTAACTTCCCAACCATAGTCTGTTGGTCGTAGGTTTTCGTTACCCAGCCATAGCTGCAGCTGATAATAAACGCGATACGCATGTTCTTTGGCAGCCCCTTCTGTAGGTGGCAATCTTTCCAATGAAAATTTTTTCTTAATGTTACTGTAGTGTAAGTAACGAAAGTCGCTCAAGCTGAAAATCTTAGCTTTATCTATCAATGCCTTCTCCATTTTCGTACTGTATAAGCTGATGATTATTTGAAATGAAGCCCAAGCTATTTTTTCTCGAGTGGCCTGGGCGTCGTAAAATATAGCTGCTTATTCAAATAATTTTTCTTGTTCCATGGCCTCAATAATTTTGTTTTTACCAAGACTGTAGAAACAAGACGTCGTATCACAACCACAAAAACAGTGTAGAAACGCTACAAATTTTTTTAATGAAGGAAACTTAAAACTATTGCTGCTATAGTACTCGTCGGGTGAATTACCTTTCATTACTCTCTTAAAAAATATATTGTTCATATCCTCAGACAATTGCGAAAAAATCACCAATAAGTCCGTATCTTGTCCTACAATAATTACTGTATTATCCGAATCCATACGCGCATTGTCCACTGCTGTTGTAACTATCAATCTGTCTGCGTCTTCGACGGCGACTTTCGTTCGATAACCTGCTAAGTTCAATGAATTACAAATTAATTGAATTAACCTCGATTTATTCTTTTCGTTATTGAGAAACAGTTTTTGACTAGTTGCTATTATCGTGTTCTCATCGAAGGCGATTTCACGGCCTATATTTTTTAATGTTCTGCGCGAACGTTCAACTGATTTCGTTGACAGAGTATCATCGTCTGAGTATCCATCGAATATTACGTAACTATTGAGATCGTAATTGTTTTTTACGTAAGTTATATATTTGTCTATTATATCTCTTATCATCGTATTACTTTGCCAAAGAACTTTGTGCAATAAAAATCCACCGTCAACTACGTACGTTATAGTCCCGAGTGTGCCAGATAATTGATGCGTAAATTCGAAGTTGGAAACAAATTCTGACTTTTTTGTTTTTCTCATGCCATTTTCATCAAATAAAGATAAAGGAATAGGTGCAAGCTCGTAAAAGCTAGCGTACTCCTTTATATCCTCCTTCGTTTCAATATTCAATGAAATTTTTTGAAAAATAATTAGTGGTTGGATATACACTTCTTCATTGGATGAATTTTTTATCGTTGAATTTGCTGCCGATAAATGTACAATTTTATCTTGCCTTTTGAATTTAACGTCTGTGAATTTCTTCTCAGACGTATTTTTGAATAAAGCCGTGCCGATCTCGAAAGCTTTATGGCAATTCACAGAAGAATCTGCAACAACGCCGGAAAATATTCCGATGAGTTTGTCCAAATCAGGGACAGGATCGTAAGTTTCGAAAAATTGTAGCACCTTCGCTAAATCTTCCGAATCTTTGGACATGCGTGACACACGGTTGTCAACATGCTGCTCAGATGTTGAAAAAACGACGTTGCAAAATAATTCCATCGAGTTTCCGATTTCTAACACGGCCATTCTAGACAAAATCCATTTTGCTATAACTCCTTCAGTTAATCCACGGCCATGCGTCAAACCACCAGAACACTTCATTGCTCGCATTAACACCTGCTCAATCGTCATGTCTGACCAGATTCCAGACCAAAACCGATTAGAACGCCTTATAGTAAAAAACCCTTGTTTACAAAACTGATCGTATTCGTTCAAGTCCATGATTTCTGGCAATTGTAGCATTTGTTGAACATACAAAAGACAAGCTTTAGCGTACAAATGGTGGCCAGAAGCGAAAAAGAAAGGAATCATCAACAAAATTGTTTCGAGGTGTTGTTCGAAATTTCCTGACCGTTCAGCATCAACGAATCGTTGTAATAAACAAATAAGTTTAAAGTAGCGAATCCACAATTGACAAGTAGGACCTTTTTGTTCAAGCGCATCGACAGTAGCAATGAATTTTTGTTTTACATTTTCCATAATTGGATGAGCTAAATAATCATCGAAATCTGTTTCTCCATTTTTTGTCAAGCCTGTTTCTAAGTAAGCTCTTTCAGTATCATCCAGGTCCATATTTTTCAAAATAATACTTGCAAGAGCAGCTTGCACTATGAGGTGGCCTCTTACCGCCCTTGAAAACGCATGGCCTGTCAAAGCTTTTTCAGCGGATAACTCTGCGTACATCGTGCAAAATGCCTCGTAAAGGCCACTACCTTTCATTATAACATTTATGCTTCCAATGAATGACATCAGGAGGTGAAAACCCCCTAACCGCAATATAATGGAGCGCAGATTGAAGGGATCGTTAGATGGATCTATCGAAGCTATTATTTCGCTGGCTTTCATGAACAAGGGTAAATCAAAAGTTACGAAGCAATGCTTCATTTTCTTTTCGTCGGCTCTATGTCTAGCGTCGATCAACGCGGTCAAAATAGTTTTATGTTCACTCAGCGGTGCTTTGATGAATGGCAAAGGTATAACTTTCGTTGTACAGTAGTCGGTGTTGAAATGATGGTAGGTATTCATGAAACCATGCCAATTTGCTGTGCTATTCGGTGCTCTATATTTTCCGAAAAAATAAAGCACATCAATCGGTTTCAATGTCATCGAAAAGTCATTACTAGAAACTCCTTCCCAATCGCGAACAGTTACGCTATCTAACTTGAAAGGTTTATTAGTTTTGAAATCGCTGAGCGGCACAAAGCCCGATGACGTTGCTGTATTTATTTTCGGTGAAACTCCTTTCAAGCGAGGAATTGAATTCTTGCATGTTACGGAAGACCCTGGCGTCGCACACATTATACTTCCCATACAATGAAATGTATTTTTACCGTCTATTGTTGCAGTATTGTGATCTGCGTTGTCATAGATGAATTGAATATACGTGTCGTCTTGTATATCATATTGATCTGGAGCATTGATAATTGAACTCTCCAACCGTACCGTTTCAAAGTATGATTCGCAAAGACCTATGGAATGCAATCCGTCAATCAATCCTCGCGCAGAATATTTGGTATGTATTGTACTTGCAAGCCCAAGTAATATTGAAGATCTAAATGATTTCGGTCTAGCGGATGACATTAAGACGTGAGCAGCAGTGACGATTTTTTTCTCCCACTTATCCCAAGAGCCATTTTTAGGCTTGCGTTTATGTGTTTTAATTAGTATATCAAAAAATAGCTGTAGCGATTGTGGAACGTCGTTTTTAGCGTTTTTCAAAAAATCAGATGGCGAATTGTAATTATCTAGATCGAATTCCTTTGCTCGAATATCTTGGAGAATAATGTGCGCTGCCATTTCAACGATCCGTTTCTTTTCGTTCTCTTCGTTCTTACTACGATTATTATACCAGCTTTCGTGAATGGATTGGCCCAATGTGCGCTTAAAACATATGAACCGATCGTTTCTGCTTTTGTAAATAACAATTTCATCGTCGAAATGTTCTATTAGCTGATTCTCAATTCTATCAAATCGCGGTAAATCGCAAACCCCACTTTGTTCAGTATAAAGTTGTAACAGTTTTTTCATAGAAAATTGACACTCTTCACTATTTTCAACTATAAAGTTGATCATAAATGAAACTACCATAGACATACTGTCGCTAATTGGTTTACCTCTAATATTACTCGGATTGAACGCATAAAAAGTAGGTAAACACTTACGATGGTAAGAAACATCATTAACAACGTAATAATCATTAGTGCAGTTTTCTAAAATCTTCAAACGCGATGCTATAACTTTATTAATTTCGATTTTCGGGTAAACTTTTAGTTGTTCAATAACATTGTCAATAGTACTTTGTGTGGATACTCTCACACATTTTTGGCCCAGACTTAATTGATTAGAACAAAAAAAGCAATGCGTAGAAAAATTGAAATTGCGCCCGAGAACTTGTCTTTGCCGATCGTCCGACCTTGTTTTCGTTATATTTTGTAAAGCAATTTTTATGTTACATTCCTGGCAGTACGTTCTTTGACACGACTGATGTACGCGCATTGTCGCTAAATGTTGAAAACCTAGGTATTTTTTATCTTTTCTTTTAATGCTTGCATTAACTAGTTTCGCAATCGCACGCTCTTTTACTATACAAGACTTTGATGGTTCCATCGGCCAATCGCACAACATACATATTTCTAAATACTCTGTTCGACATGTTTTGTGGACTGTTATTTGTTTTAAGTTTTCGATTTTTAAATGTAAATCATTTTTTCGCTTCTTACTTGCTGCTACTAATGCATTGATGTCATCCTCCGTTAATACATCTGCTTCGGAAAGATGCAATGGCTTGTCGCACATCGGACACGTTTCAATTGTTTGCTGGTGTGCTGCATTATCATCGTTGCTAGAAAAAAATCATAAATATATATTTATAATTACACATCACGTGTACATAAATCACAAAGGGCGTCTTGAATACATTCGATAAATAATACTTTAATTAAAATGATATTAACCTGGCTTTTCCAGAAACGGAATCTTCATCAACTCCTTCATTTCTTTCCTCGTCGTTAATTTCGTTGTCACCGCTAAATATAAGAAAAAAAAATCAATCTGAAAGTATTTTTTGACTAGAGCTATCGAAAACTATGCATACCTATCGTTTCTGGCTGACTCTTCATCCATTTTAGTTGCAGAGTTCTTCGTTTCAATTGTAGTATGATTCACTAATACAAAACATTAACTTGAAGGGCCAAAAGGTTCTCTCCTAAACACGTTGACAATTTTTATGCAACTTCAACAATCAAAACAAAAAAAAAATAGGTAATAGTCTTGTTGGCGGCACGTATTACATCCAACTGCTTTCAACACGTGGTTACGACTGAGCAAGCAGCGCCAAGCAACCAACCGTTGGCGTCGCTTTCTTTTTGCTTCAATTTAAAATACTATACTATATACCGCTATACCTATACAGCAGCTGGGCCTGTAGTAAGAATGAGAGAAAGCGAGAGAGAGAGACGCCACGGGATTACAGAACAGCTGCTCCAAACTCCGAAATATTTCAAATATAATTATAACTGTAGATGATTCCTGTTTATCGTTAAATAATTATGAATATACACACATATACACATTTTATATATATATATATATATATATATATATATATATATACATTTATGGTGGCCCATTTTAAGTGATCCACTCAGATATCTAGATTGGAGTAAGTTTTATCGAAAAAAGTTTCAGACAAAAGTTACTCAACTTTGAGGGGGCCATGTTTCTATGACCTTGGATTTGACCTTGGAGGTCATGTTCAAGGTCATTTCAAGGTCAACTTTGTTTTTTTAAATAGGAACCCCCATTTTTGACCCCGGATTCGGAAAGAGCGGGAAATTTTACGTCCAAAACGGTATTTTTAAATTTTTTTTCATGGCCTTGAGAAGGTCGATTTAAGGTCAAATGCTTGAAAAACTGCATAAAAGCGTTTTTTTAATTTTTAAGATATCGAAAAATGACCTCTACAAAATTTGTTCAGAACAGAGTGGGCCACCCAATGCACCAAAAACCTTTGACCTTTAACCTCATTTTGAAGGTCATTTCAAGGTCGAAGTGTTTTTTGTAATGGAAATCCCTCTTTTTAACCCCGGATACGCACATAGCGCGAAATCCAACGTTTGGATAAGGTATTGTGTAGATATCTGAGTGGATAGATATCTGAGTGGATCACTTAAAATGGGCCACCCTGTATATATATATATATATATATATATATATATATAATGTGTATATGTGTGTATATTCATAATTATTTAACGATAAACAGGAATCATCTACAGTTATAATTATATTTGAAATATTTCGGAGTTTGGAGCAGCTGTTCTGTAATCCCGTGGCGTCTCTCTCTCTCGCTTTCTCTCATTCTTACTACAGGCCCAGCTGCTGTATAGGTATAGCGGTATATAGTATAGTATTTTAAATTGAAGCAAAAAGAAAGCGACGCCAACGGTTGTTTGCTTGGCGCTGCTTGCTCAGTCGTAACCACGTGTTGAAAGCAGTTGGATGTAATACGTGCCGCCAACAAGACTATTACCTATTTTTTTTTTGTTTTGATTGTTGAAGTTGCATAAAAATTGTCAACGTGTTTAGGAGAGAACCTTTTGGCCCTTCAAGTTAATGTTTTGTATTAGTGAATCATACTACAATTGAAACGAAGAACTCTGCAACTAAAATGGATGAAGAGTCAGCCAGAAACGATAGGTATGCATAGTTTTCGATAGCTCTAGTCAAAAAATACTTTCAGATTGATTTTTTTTTCTTATATTTAGCGGTGACAACGAAATTAACGACGAGGAAAGAAATGAAGGAGTTGATGAAGATTCCGTTTCTGGAAAAGCCAGGTTAATATCATTTTAATTAAAGTATTATTTATCGAATGTATTCAAGACGCCCTTTGTGATTTATGTACACGTGATGTGTAATTATAAATATATATTTATGATTTTTTTCTAGCAACGATGATAATGCAGCACACCAGCAAACAATTGAAACGTGTCCTATGTGCGACAAGCCATTGCATCTTTCCGAAGCAGATGTATTAACGGAGGATGACATCAATGCATTAGTAGCAGCAAGTAAGAAGCGAAAAAATGATTTACATTTAAAAATCGAAAACTTAAAACAAATAACAGTCCACAAAACATGTCGAACAGAGTATTTAGAAATATGTATGTTGTGCGATTGGCCGATGGAACCATCAAAGTCTTGTATAGTAAAAGAGCGTGCGATTGCGAAACTAGTTAATGCAAGCATTAAAAGAAAAGATAAAAAATACCTAGGTTTTCAACATTTAGCGACAATGCGCGTACATCAGTCGTGTCAAAGAACGTACTGCCAGGAATGTAACATAAAAATTGCTTTACAAAATATAACGAAAACAAGGTCGGACGATCGGCAAAGACAAGTTCTCGGGCGCAATTTCAATTTTTCTACGCATTGCTTTTTTTGTTCTAATCAATTAAGTCTGGGCCAAAAATGTGTGAGAGTATCCACACAAAGTACTATTGACAATGTTATTGAACAACTAAAAGTTTACCCGAAAATCGAAATTAATAAAGTTATAGCATCGCGTTTGAAGATTTTAGAAAACTGCACTAATGATTATTACGTTGTTAATGATGTTTCTTACCATCGTAAGTGTTTACCTACTTTTTATGCGTTCAATCCGAGTAATATTAGAGGTAAACCAATTAGCGACAGCATGTCTATGGTAGTTTCATTTATGATCAACTTTATAGTTGAAAATAGTGAAGAGTGTCAATTTTCTATGAAAAAACTGTTACAACTTTATACTGAACAAAGTGGGGTTTGCGATTTACCGCGATTTGATAGAATTGAGAATCAGCTAATAGAACATTTCGACGATGAAATTGTTATTTACAAAAGCAGAAACGATCGGTTCATATGTTTTAAGCGCACATTGGGCCAATCCATTCACGAAAGCTGGTATAATAATCGTAGTAAGAACGAAGAGAACGAAAAGAAACGGATCGTTGAAATGGCAGCGCACATTATTCTCCAAGATATTCGAGCAAAGGAATTCGATCTAGATAATTACAATTCGCCATCTGATTTTTTGAAAAACGCTAAAAACGACGTTCCACAATCGCTACAGCTATTTTTTGATATACTAATTAAAACACATAAACGCAAGCCTAAAAATGGCTCTTGGGATAAGTGGGAGAAAAAAATCGTCACTGCTGCTCACGTCTTAATGTCATCCGCTAGACCGAAATCATTTAGATCTTCAATATTACTTGGGCTTGCAAGTACAATACATACCAAATATTCTGCGCGAGGATTGATTGACGGATTGCATTCCATAGGTCTTTGCGAATCATACTTTGAAACGGTACGGTTGGAGAGTTCAATTATCAATGCTCCAGATCAATATGATATACAAGACGACACGTATATTCAATTCATCTATGACAACGCAGATCACAATACTGCAACAATAGACGGTAAAAATACATTTCATTGTATGGGAAGTATAATGTGTGCGACGCCAGGGTCTTCCGTAACATGCAAGAATTCAATTCCTCGCTTGAAAGGAGTTTTACCGAAAATAAATACAGCAACGTCATCGGGCTTTGTGCCGCTCAGCGATTTCAAAACTAATAAACCTTTCAAGTTAGATAGCGTAACTGTTCGCGATTGGGAAGGAGTTTCTAGTAATGACTTTTCGATGACATTGAAACCGATTGATGTGCTTTATTTTTTCGGAAAATATAGAGCACCGAATAGCACAGCAAATTGGCATGGTTTCATGAATACCTACCATCATTTCAACACCGACTACTGTACAACGAAAGTTATACCTTTGCCATTCATCAAAGCACCGCTGAGTGAACATAAAACTATTTTGACCGCGTTGATCGACGCTAGACATAGAGCCGACGAAAAGAAAATGAAGCATTGCTTCGTAACTTTTGATTTACCCTTGTTCATGAAAGCCAGCGAAATAATAGCTTCGATAGATCCATCTAACGATCCCTTCAATCTGCGCTCCATTATATTGCGGTTAGGGGGTTTTCACCTCCTGATGTCATTCATTGGAAGCATAAATGTTATAATGAAAGGTAGTGGCCTTTACGAGGCATTTTGCACGATGTACGCAGAGTTATCCGCTGAGAAAGCTTTGACAGGCCATGCGTTTTCAAGGGCGGTAAGAGGCCACCTCATAGTGCAAGCTGCTCTTGCAAGTATTATTTTGAAAAATATGGACCTGGATGATACTGAAAGAGCTTACTTAGAAACAGGCTTGACAAAAAATGGAGAAACAGATTTCGATGATTATTTAGCTCATCCAATTATGGAAAATGTAAAACAAAAATTCATTGCTACTGTCGATGCGCTTGAACAAAAAGGTCCTACTTGTCAATTGTGGATTCGCTACTTTAAACTTATTTGTTTATTACAACGATTCGTCGATGCTGAACGGTCAGGAAATTTCGAACAACACCTCGAAACAATTTTGTTGATGATTCCTTTCTTTTTCGCTTCTGGCCACCATTTGTACGCTAAAGCTTGTCTTTTGTATGTTCAACAAATGCTACAATTGCCAGAAATCATGGACTTGAACGAATACGATCAGTTTTGTAAACAAGGGTTTTTTACTATAAGGCGTTCTAATCGGTTTTGGTCTGGAATCTGGTCAGACATGACGATTGAGCAGGTGTTAATGCGAGCAATGAAGTGTTCTGGTGGTTTGACGCATGGCCGTGGATTAACTGAAGGAGTTATAGCAAAATGGATTTTGTCTAGAATGGCCGTGTTAGAAATCGGAAACTCGATGGAATTATTTTGCAACGTCGTTTTTTCAACATCTGAGCAGCATGTTGACAACCGTGTGTCACGCATGTCCAAAGATTCGGAAGATTTAGCGAAGGTGCTACAATTTTTCGAAACTTACGATCCTGTCCCTGATTTGGACAAACTCATCGGAATATTTTCCGGCGTTGTTGCAGATTCTTCTGTGAATTGCCATAAAGCTTTCGAGATCGGCACGGCTTTATTCAAAAATACGTCTGAGAAGAAATTCACAGACGTTAAATTCAAAAGGCAAGATAAAATTGTACATTTATCGGCAGCAAATTCAACGATAAAAAATTCATCCAATGAAGAAGTGTATATCCAACCACTAATTATTTTTCAAAAAATTTCATTGAATATTGAAACGAAGGAGGATATAAAGGAGTACGCTAGCTTTTACGAGCTTGCACCTATTCCTTTATCTTTATTTGATGAAAATGGCATGAGAAAAACAAAAAAGTCAGAATTTGTTTCCAACTTCGAATTTACGCATCAATTATCTGGCACACTCGGGACTATAACGTACGTAGTTGACGGTGGATTTTTATTGCACAAAGTTCTTTGGCAAAGTAATACGATGATAAGAGATATAATAGACAAATATATAACTTACGTAAAAAACAATTACGATCTCAATAGTTACGTAATATTCGATGGATACTCAGACGATGATACTCTGTCAACGAAATCAGTTGAACGTTCGCGCAGAACATTAAAAAATATAGGCCGTGAAATCGCCTTCGATGAGAACACGATAATAGCAACTAGTCAAAAACTGTTTCTCAATAACGAAAAGAATAAATCGAGGTTAATTCAATTAATTTGTAATTCATTGAACTTAGCAGGTTATCGAACGAAAGTCGCCGTCGAAGACGCAGACAGATTGATAGTTACAACAGCAGTGGACAATGCGCGTATGGATTCGGATAATACAGTAATTATTGTAGGACAAGATACGGACTTATTGGTGATTTTTTCGCAATTGTCTGAGGATATGAACAATATATTTTTTAAGAGAGTAATGAAAGGTAATTCACCCGACGAGTACTATAGCAGCAATAGTTTTAAGTTTCCTTCATTAAAAAAATTTGTAGCGTTTCTACACTGTTTTTGTGGTTGTGATACGACGTCTTGTTTCTACAGTCTTGGTAAAAACAAAATTATTGAGGCCATGGAACAAGAAAAATTATTTGAATAAGCAGCTATATTTTACGACGCCCAGGCCACTCGAGAAAAAATAGCTTGGGCTTCATTTCAAATAATCATTAGCTTATACAGTACGAAAATGGAGAAGGCATTGATAGATAAAGCTAAGATTTTCAGCTTGAGCGACTTTCGTTACTTACACTACAGTAACATTAAGAAAAAATTTTCATTGGAAAGATTGCCACCTACAGAAGGGGCTGCCAAAGAACATGCGTATCGCGTTTATTATCAGCTGCAGCTATGGCTGGGTAACGAAAACCTACGACCAACAGACTATGGTTGGGAAGTTAGAAATAATAACTTATTTCCTGTCGGTACTCGCGATCCTCCGGTCCCCGATAAAATACTTAATCAAATATCGTGTTCGTGTAGCAAAAAAGGGTGCGTAGACAATTCGTGCAGTTGCAAAAAACACGGTTTAAAATGATCTAACTTATGTGCACATTGCCACGATGATACTACATGTTCTAACTTAGATGCGAATAACCAATCGATTGCGCCCGACGATGACAATGTGTCGGAAGAAGAGTTAATGCATGACGATAACGAATTTGACGAACTACAGGTGGATAATGTCCATTTAAATATTGAGGCAGAAATCGTACCGTCTGCTAAGAAAAGAAGATTTACTTAATACTTATAAGATTGACAAATTGTAACTTCTACTCGTAACACTCACTAAATAGTTTATTGTATGCGCTCAACTATAGAAAAAAATGTATCCATTTTCTATAAATATTTTTTAGCAAACTGTAAAATAATAAAGAAAAATTCTATATGTACTGCTGTAAAAAAAATGTTTATACGTTTTACTATTTTTTTCTTTTTGAATAAAAGCTATGTTTTTAATTATAAATGTACTCACACAATAATGTTTTGTATTTCTCAAACATTACAATAATAGAGAAACCTATTTGTATATTATACGAACATCACGAATTTAATACTTCCTAGTAAAACAACATTCCTTCTCATACTGCACGCTATGCATATTTAATTTTATCGATTACCCACACATGAAATAACGTAAAAAAAGCATAAGTAATACAAAAACAAATATTGATTGAAAAGATAACGACGCGACGCGTGTAGTGCCGGGCCGCGCGCTTGTATTACTATATACTGCTGCGTCTCCTCTCCTGCGCTTCTCCCCCCCCCCCCCCCCCACTACACGACCACAAACGCGCGAGCGTCGGTTCAGAGTTGTCTTTGAGCGCGTTTTTCTCTACTTTAACATCTTCTGCATAGAAAATGAAAATATACATTTTGTTGCGTGGATTACGTACTTTCCAAATCGGTTTTGAAAATTGAAATTGGACCACCTCAGGAGCAAGCAGCGATTTACAATTAAGGGCATAAAAAAAATTATAATTGCAATAACTCGGTACCTAATCATCCTATACCGCCAATCTTTCGCATGCATAAACTAGACATCAAATACTACATTTCTGCTAAAGCTGAGCTCTCCAACTTAAAAAATGGCGGTTTTATGAATTTTTTAAAATGTGCTCTATTTTCCGGATTTTCCAAAGTTTTCTCAGCTTCTAATTATCCGATTGATTCGTTTGAAAAAGCATTTTATTCGTTATATTATTAGCTACAATTTGTCTATTGACAATATTGAGCTAGCATAATTACTTTTTCAGTTATGAGTAAAAAACCGAAAAAAGTGCTATTTTGTTGTTAAAAATGTTAATAAAAAAAAAGCTGATGAGCTTTGGTTGTCCAAAACATATACCTAATGAAGTCTGGTATGGCCTGCTCATGATGGTACAGTCGGCTTGCAACTAGGATTAATGTCACGAAAAAATACCTGTTGCTTGGCCTATAGGCCGATCTCGTCCGTTTGGCTCTCGCAAATGTCCGTGCGCCGCGCCAGGCTGAGAGTGTGTGCGTTTGGTACACACACTCACGCTTGGACCTTTCGTTTACGAGGTGCTGAACACGGGCTAAGCTGACGACTGGAGCGATGCAGATGGCGCAGAACAAGAGAGAGAGAGAGAGAGCGCTCGAATTGCGGATCGCCGCGGAAAATTCGGGGAGTCTCTGCTAAGCGATAAGCAGAGGAAGTCGCGTGCGCGGATAAAACCGAAGGTTTCGGTTTTTCCAAGTTGGCCCCGTGACCTCGTCGACGATCATTCGTTTTCGGATACACGCCCGGTGCGCGGATGAGTATTTGAGCGTGACGCTGGGTCGCACCCAGCCGTGTCCCGAAGTATCCCGGCACCGGTGCGTGTGGTAACTGGCGAGGTGCGCGGATGCGCGCGCGAGCAGTCTGGACGTGCTGCAGCAACGAACAGCAAAGAGGCGGCAGAGGTAACAGCAACAACAATCAACGGACGAGAGGACGAGAGGGAGGAAAATAGCGACGACAAAAAGAAAATACCAGCGAGACGGTCAACGAGGAGCACACCAGTGACGTCACGATGCAGAACGCTCTAGCCGTCGGAGAGGCTGAAGGTTGAGGTCGGTGCCGTATTTTTCTCTTGTCTCTCTCTCTTGCATGTTTGGGCGCCAGTTTATGGCTGGTAGCACGGCAGACCTGCTGGCTACCCGTTGATAGTCTATCGGCGAAAAGGGTTTGTCGGGCATTTGTTATAGTATTTAGTTTTCGCAAGGGAGTCGGCCGGCTGACCAGCCACCGATTCACCTTCGCGTTCGCGTTTGTTATTGTACCGCTCGTAATATATAAGTCCGAGGTCGCCTTATTGTAATCGATTGTTGACAATTAAATGACTGGTGTGTTAATCCGCTGTTGTGTTTATTCGCCGCTGTATCACTCCTCATCCCGACTTCGAATCTGTGCGTTTAACGTGTTTATGTTCGACGCGTTATTCAGTCATGGGAACGTCTTTTGCTTCCCGAATCCTCGAATAACTAATTTGTGCGGACGGTCGCGAGCAACCCAGACGGGTACTGCCGGAATTCTCCGTTACAAAGGTATAAGAGAATATCTGAGATGGATAGACGCAAGAGAGGGAACAGAAAAATGGAAGGAGATAAAAAATAGAGTGAGGAATGCAGTCATAAAAAAGAATATAAGAAGAAAAAAGGATCGAAAAAAAGCTGGTGGAGAGAAGAATGTAGGATAAAAAGGGCTCAGGTGTTGGCAGAGGTAAATAAGGTAAGAAAAGGGGAAGGAGACAGAGGCAAATACCTTGAAGGGAAGAGAAAATACATAGAGGAAATAAGGAAAGCGAAAGGACCTGAGTGGAAAAGAGTGGCAGAAGAAATAAGAAAAGATAAGACGAGAAGAAAATTCTGGGATAAAGTGAATTGCAATAGGAAGAAAAGAATTGGATTAGATGAAAATATAAGAAAAGAAGAATGGTTAAAGCACTAAAAGGGATAACTGAGAGAGAAAGAAAAGGAAGAAAGCAAAGGGGAAGAAACCGAAGACAGCGAAGGAGATGAAAGTGAAGATATCGAAGTAAAAGAAGTAGAAGATTGAAGTAATTAGAAGAATGAAAAAGAAAAAGGCGACAGGAGAGTATAGCAAATGAAGCGTGGATGGAAGGCACGGAAGGCTTGTTAAAAGATATGACAAAATGCTTAAATGGAATATGGAATGGAGATGGATCCCCGGAAGAAGGAGGAAGGAAATAATAGTACCAATATATAAAAAAGGGAGGAAAGAAGGAGTAAAAAACTACAGAGAAATAACGCTGATGGACACGGGATATTAAATATACGCGGAAATACTGAAGAAAAAGCTGAAAAGAGAACTAGAAGCAAAAGAAACGCTAAGCGATACGCAGATGGGACTCAGGAAGAAATGGGAAACAATGGATGCAATATATGTATTAAAAATAATAATAGGGAAGGAAATAAGGGAAAATGGAGGAAAACTATTTGTATTCTTTGCCGACATGAAGTCTGCTTTTGACAAGATAAAGAGGAAGAAAATATGGGAAACAATGAAAGAGAAAGGGGTAAATAGAAAAATTAGAAAAAGAATAGAAGAAATATATAAGAAAACAGGGAGTAAGGTAAAAGTTGGAGGAGAAATAATTAGGGAGTTCGAGACTTACAAAGGCATAAGGCAAGGGTGCCCTTTGAGTACCACGCTATTTAATCTTGCCTTCGCCAACCTGGAAGTAAAGATCAAACAGGTGCAAGAAGGAGGGGTAGTTATAGAAAGGAAGAAAATATGGACATTAGCATGTGCAGATGATACAGTGATGATGGGAAAGAATGATAGTGGAATGAAAGCGATGCTGAAAACATGAAAAAGATACCTGGAAGAAAGGGGATTAGAGCTAAATGTAGGAAAATCAAAGATGATGAAATGAGGGGAGGAGGAGGAAGGGGGAAGGAAGAAGAATTCGAATGGGAAGGTGTGAAGATAGAGATGGTTACAGAGTACAACTACTTGGGATATGTGATAAGCAGAAATAACGGAAATAAAAAGCAGATAAAGAAGGTATAAGCGAAAATAAATATGGGACTCGGAAGACTATGGGGGATGGAAGAGATATAAAGGAATAGAGAGATTACAACTAAAATACATAAAGTGGGTATTGGGATTAGATAGAAACATGCCAAGTTACTTAATACGATGGGAAACAGGAAGATAAGAAATGAAAGAAACAGCATTAGAAAGAGCAATGAGGTATGAAAACAAAATAAGAGAAGAAAGAGATGGCTCCATAAAAGAGGAAGCATAAAGAGAACTAAAGAAAAGGGAAAAAGATAAAAAAAAAAGGTTAAAAAGGAGGAGAGAGAGAGAGAGAGGAAAAGCTACAAAAAAGTAACATATACAGAGAGAGGGAAGATAGAAGAATTTTGGGAAGCAATAAGAGAAGAGATAAAGAAAAAAGAAGAAAAAGAACTAGAAGAAAAGCTAGAAAAGTCAAAATACATAAAGGAGTGGAAAGAACTGAAAGAAATGAAAAAGTATAGATTAAAGGAAATTCAAGGAGAGGGAAGAATAAAAGGCTTACAAATAAGGGAAAGGTTTAGGTTAGGTAATGAAACGAGAGGAAGCAGGTATTGAGAAAAAGAAGAAAATAAGAGATGCAGAATGTGTATGAATGAGGAAGAAAATTGGAAGCACATAGTAGAATAATGTGAAAAAAGCAAAAAGGAAGGGGGAGAATGGGAAAAAATAATAATAGGAAGCAATGAAAAGCGTGGATGATGGAGCTAAAATGGAAAAGAAGAAGAAGCGAAGAAGATTAAGAAAAAGGAAAACAAGATAAAGTTATAAGGCACTAAGGAAAATAAGTGATGCTGACGAAATGTAAGGCAGAGGGAGCAATAGGAAATGAGAAAAAGGTGTCAAAGTCCTAATTAGGAGAAAGAAACAGAAGAGTGGAAAAGGGAGATCTCGAAGAGAGAGAGGAAGAGAAGATTAAGCAACTGAAAAATGGGAAAAAAAGGCTGAACAGACAGGCACAGAAGATAGAGACACAAGATTTGCAGACACACCTACATACACACAAAAATCACATACATTAGCAACTACTCAAACTGGACACGAGACACAAATAGTGAAGTAGGAGATGTAAAACAAAATATAACAAAAGTTGGAATGAAATAATATATAATTAAGCAAATAAAAATATAAATATAATTTAAATAATAAGTTTATCAATTAAATAATTTTTATAAAAGTACAATATTTATTAAATATCTAAAAGGTATTACTTATGAAATAATTATTCCTAATTTTATTTATTTCTAAGATTATTATTGTCAAATGCTATTGTTTCCAAAAAAAATAGTTAACTGATTTTCAATGGTTAATTTTCTTTTATAAACTTCTTTTTACTATAATGATGTAGAATTTTATTTCTAAAATTTCATAAAGAGTATAGAAGTGAGTTGAGTACTCTCCTCCTTGGAGATTACACCTTGATTTATTACTCCTGAAATAGTTCAGCAATAATCTCAATCAATTGTATATTCATTTATCATACATTATAAATTTGTTTATTTAGTTAAAGAAAATCTACAATAAGTTGCAGAAATAAGCTTATCCTCTAAGGGCATGTGAGTCCATTTGTAGATTTAATAAAATTCATAGAAATATGTATGAATTATACTATATATACTCGTGCATTGCAACGGTAGTCGATTCAATTAATCGATCCGTTCGCGATTCGGTAACTCGCGCGTTAGTACGAATAATTAAGAGAGAGAGGGGGCGCGCGAGCATTTGAATAAGCAGTTAAACCTCAGCTGTTTACGCGACTTTACAGCGGATTTTGTTTTGCACCGTGTTTTGCTGTAATTAAAGTTTTCTTAAGACAGTGTTACATGTGTGGGTGCAACAAAGTTATTGCAGCAAGCAGCGGTACAGAAGCAGCAGATTGCAGCAAATTAGAGGCAGAGCGAGGCAGCGTAGCTGATAAATAGGAAGGCAGGGGCAGTTGATCTTATTCATCAACAATTACGGCTGATCACCGTAATTGCACCGCAGGGTAGGTGCACCTCCCGTTATTATTGCGTGACAAAATACATTCGGTATTTTGTCAATCGTGATAGCGATTTTTTGTATTCGCGCCGAGCGTTAGTTCGCGGTAAATTTCGAATCTCTCTCTCTCTCTCTCTCTCACCGAAAAATATTTCATTGTAAAATCCTATTCGCGTGAGTTAGTCTTTCGGCCCAATAAAGACTGTAGATTCCTTTTTATTAATTAAAGTTAATTAATTACATTCGCCGATTAAGTCATTTAATTTCCCAGTAGCTTAAGCGATTTGTAAAAGGCTTAGGTTTTAATCCGATTACATCTAGGGGATTAAGCGGATTAGGCGTAAAGTCGCCCACACCTAAGATTCATCGAGTATCACAAGACACGTGACTTAAGGTAAGTTCAACTCCGTTGGATAGAATACACTTAAGCGAAATCATCTGACATAAAGTCGAATTCACGTACAATCATACGTGTTTAACGGAGCGGTGGTTAGCTCTGCATCGTGGGAGTTTGTTCTTAAATAAATTTTCCATTTTGTTGGATAACCTCCCCCGTTACAACATAACATATAATTTTTTGTTTTACATTATTATGTATTGTTAATATTGAATTAGGGAAGTGTACTTCAAATGAATATATCATTATTAATGTGTGAATATGAATTTTATTGTTGAAAATAAAGTGATGAAAAAATTTCAGATAGTTTTTTGAAATGAGGTATTGCATATAAAATACAGCATGATTCTTCCTTCTATAAAATACTTCATAAACATCTATAACAGGCAATATAATGAGCAGCTTGATTTTGAATCAAAGTTTGAATATAAAGCTTATCGATACCACTGATATTGAAGGCAAAAAGGATGGTTATAAGTTTCGAAAGGACGTGTGGTATTGGATGACTAATCAAACAGCAGTCACCGATAATATCCGAATCAGAATATCTATTCGTATACTGCTGTGCTAATCTGAAATAAACAGGATCAACTTATATAGCTACATTCCGATATCCACCGGAGAACCAACATATTTGCCTACAAATATAAACAAATTTCCGGATTTGAATGACTTCGCTATAGTAAAAGGTATAAGCAAAAATTATTTGACGTGTCATCGTGCTTAGATTTATCATCAGATCATTTGTCGGTACTAATTACTTTACATCACTAAGTATTTAATAAAGTAAACAATAACATAAGAGCCGACTGAAAAAATATGCTCTTTACACAGAGGAACACATAACGTACAACGTTCCTTTTAAAACAGCTAATAATATAGAAAGTAGCTACAACTCACTCAACGTAATTCTAACTGAAATTATTATAACGGGGTTTTGGCTAACCCGCCGTTACAATCGAGAGGATGGATTAGTTGACAGCTCGGCTTAATAAGCAGCTAATGCCACGAGGCTGGTGCACTGGCACCTGTGTGGCCAAGCCTTTTTAACCAGCCACGACATCAAGCAGCCTCGTGGCCCGCGTAGAGCGTCGCAGGTAGCAGTGGCTGAAAAGCGCGAAAAGTAGTGACGAGCGCAGAGAATTCGCCAAGGATTGGGAGTGAGAGTCGGGCGCAAAGTCAAAGAACGCAGAGAGTAAGAAGGATAAGAATAATTTATATAAAGTGTCACAGCGAAAGCGTACAGAGTAGCAAATCGGCAAAGAGAGAGAGAAGCAAGCAAGCAAGCAAGAGAGAGCTAAACGAGTCGGTACTTACAATGAGGCTACAATGGCCAGGCCCTCCGTACAAATAACGTTCGCTCGCTGAACAGCGTTCCCGGACGCCGGTCGCAGTGGTGACGAAGTGTGGGACTACCTAGCGCTATGTTCTTGCACGCACACACTCAGTCTCCTCAAGAGGCCGCACCACTGCACGCATTCGCGAACAAACCAAGGCAACGCCAGGTCGGAAGTCGGAGTACGCAAAAAAGGCAAACTCTTTAGCGCGCGCTCAAACACGTGTCGCTCGCGTTACGTCCGCCAGTCAATTACCGCGGGAGGCGTCCCCACTCTTTCATCGCGCTTTTCGGCAGCGCGACCACACGCATACACGCATACACGCGGACGCGACTCTCCCTGCTTATAGGCTCGTTAATAGACATGCCGCGCTCTCTCTCTTACCTTACACTTCGACGTTGTCGGCTGCTGCAGGCTGCTGTATAATATAATGTGTATTCAAATATAGTATAAGTATATGAATTATGTATATACATGCGTGGGAAGAGAGAGACATAGCGAATGAATTAAATTCGTTATATGCCCCTCCCCCAGACGTTGGTAACGGGAGCGGTACCAACTCGAAAAGTAGTCTCTCTCTTGAGGAAGGAAAGGGAAGGGGAAACTCCACTTATGACGCAAAATAGCATTTTATTTTGTAAAGTCTATAGAAAAATAAAAGAACATTAGTGCATAAATATGTTGCTCTCTCTCTCTCTTTTTACAAGAGCAATTTTACATTAACGCATATTTTATACGCGCAACGGCGCGGGGAAAAACATAAGAGTACAAAACGCAAAAGAAAAGGAACTAAATAGGCACGGCTATAAACAGAAAAAAACGGGCGCAAAAGGCGCAATCTTTTCTTTCTTCTTTTGATTAAGGCAGGGCCGTGTCAAAGTCTAGGCGCCGAAGACGCAATCTACTTTCTTCCTTTTTGGCGACGGAGAGAAGACGGCGGTGGAATGGCCTTAGCGGGGAGCGCCTCGAGACCCTAGCTCGGCGGAGTAATCGTACTTCTGCTCCAGGCCCTGCTCGAATTTCCAGTGTTGGAAGAAATTCGGGCAGTTGTCTGACCTTGACACTGAAGTCAGATTACATCCGGAGCAGAAGCATACTCCGTATTTTGTGGGAGTAGGGCCTTCGAATTTGCCGCAAGGCTGTTCCTTAAAACGGTTCAGCATGGCGAAGTACTGCGGGACCAGGTTTCCATTGGCCGCGCAGTACGTCCGGCGGTCGTCTTGGGCCGCCCTGGCCGCTTCAAGGCGTTGCTCCTTGGTCCATGGCCCGTTACTCTGAGCGGCTGATCCTGCTGCATTCGAGGCAGTGCCAAGAGGGCGGGCGTACCTCTGGGAGACCGAGCCGAGAGAGGATCATCGGTCGCTAGAGGCAGTGCCAGAAGAACCGGGGGCACCTAGTAAGGTCGAGGCTCGAAGGTTGAGGGCCTCGATCCTCTCTTGAAGGACCAAAAGCTCTTGACGCTTTTGCTCCTGTTCAGCCGCAAGGCGGGCGCTCTCATCTTGGGCCCTTCTTGCCTCTACCCATCGAGTGGCTGCCTCTGCCAGGAAGGCCTTCTTCTGGAGTTCTCTTTCGACCTTCCTGACAAAATCCGAGGAGGCGCAGGCCCTGACGCGTGCGTCAGGATATTCTGTAAAGTTCAGAACGTCCTGAAATGCCAGGCACTCGGCCTGCTCGGCAGCCAGCCTCGCTCGGCGGGCGGTGCGCGCAGCAGCCTCCACGGCGGCCCAGCGGTCCGACCAGCTGATGTCTTCTACGTCCTGGACTCCCTGGGCCAGTGCCTTTGGAGTCGAGGAGGAGGCAGTGCCGCCCTTCAGCATACGCCCTCCGACTGGGGCTGATGCGGGAGTATTGTTGTCCGCCGGTTGGCCTTGCCTTCGTGTCCAGCACTGCAGAAGATCGCTGATGCTCGGGGCTCCGGGTGCGGGAGCGTCTTGGGGATCGCCCAACGACAAGAGCTGCTGGGCGACCCAGTTCTGAAGCCTCAGCATCGCTTCCATCGGTCCCTCCAAGGTGAGGGTGACTCTCTCCTGATTCTGCTTAGCAGGCCACATTCTCTGCAAAGCGTTGGAATGATGGAGCGATATAGGGCATAGTAATAAAAAAAATAGCGGCAAGCTCAAGCGGGCAGAAGCAGGAGTAGCCGGGAGTGGCTTGAAAAAGAAAAAAAAAACAAAACTTAAGCGTCGCGCTTGTTTCTCGCACGTAAGCGTCGGGGCGAAGCCGCGACAGGTGGCGGAGCCGTCTTTTTCGAACCAAGTGGCCGTCCTCACTTGCGCGGAACGGCTACTATCGGGTCTGGCAAGGCCTGGCTCTTATTAAGCTGAATTGAGGCGTCCGCCGATGGAGAAGATGAAGGGGCCACTGCTGATTCATTGGCCTTAAACTGCTCAGCAGCCTGGTCATCCAAGAGCTTTTCGGTTTCACTCTTAGAGGCGTCTCTGCCGTCAAATGTCTCATTTGTAGGGAACTGCTCGTCATCGAAGCAAGGCTTTAAGTATAATATAAGCATACGGCCACCTTTCCGATATCAACCCCATTTTCCGTTTGGAGTTGGTACGAGTTCATGTCTAGACGAGTCGTTACAACAAAAGGCCCTGCGTATTTAGGGCAAAGCTTAGCGGCTATGGCCTTGGCAGCAGAAGAGAGCACGCGATTTCTCGCCCATACTTTATCGCCCACACCATAATCGATGTCGCGGTGTTTCTGGTTATAGTACTTCTCCTGCCTGGCTTGAGCAGTCTTAGAGTTTTCTAGCGCGTTTGCTCGAAAATCGTCGAGTTTGCTCATGCGGGAGTGCCAGTCGGCTCGAACGACAGCCTCGAGCTGTTCGACAGCCGCGCGCTCCTCCGCACGTCGAGCATTACTTGGCGGCTCTGGGTGCCGCCCGTAGTTAAAAAAAGCCGGGCTAGAGCGCGTAGCTTCATGGATGGCCGTGTTATAAGCAAACGCGTGCTCGTCGATCAGCTCATCCCATTGAGTGTGATTCTCGATGAATGCAGCAATCATGGTTTTGACCGTGCGATTGACCCGCTCTGTCGGGTTTGATTTTGGTGAATACGGAGCGCAGATCCCATGGACAACTCCATGAGCCTCCAAAAATGCATCAACCATCGTGTTTTTAAAAGGCGTGCCATTGTCAGACAGGAATCGTTCCAGTTTCCCGAAACGTAAGAAAATACGATGGTTAATTTCCTTTTTAATTGTCTTGGCATTGGCCTTACGCAATGGGATGCATTCTATCCACCTAGTGAAAACATCCATGAAGATCAATAGATGTTCATGGCCTTAAGGCGAACGAGGGAAAGGGCCCATCAGATCGCCGCAGACAACCTCCCATGGACGGGTAACAATATGTTTGCCCATAAGTCCAGCGGGCGGCTTTTGCTCAACTTTTATTTGCCGGCAAACTTGACAGTTGCGTACAAAATGTGCAACGTCTTTGTAAAGGGCCGGCCAATAATAGCGGAGCACTGCCCTTTGGTGAGTCTTCTAGCGGCCGACATGCCCGGCCGTAGGCTCATCATGGCATTCCGCGAGAACTTGCTCGCGCTGTTCCCGCGGAAGCACTAACTTCCACGCTTCCTCGTCGTGGCCCATCAAGTCGTCGACGATAGGGTCCGGCCGGTAAACGAACAAGCGGCTGCCGACAATTTTCCAATAGGGATGAGCCCGCGGCTCGTCGGATACTTGCTTGAACTTGCGCAAATACCACTTATCTTTACTGGGCTCGTCGGCATTGAGGGAGGCGAGGGAAGTTTCGACGTCCTCGTCGGTCTCGTAGATACGAGACAGAGCATCAGGGACGACATTGTCCTTGCCCTTTCGATGCACGATGTCAAAGTCGTAGGCCTGTAGACGCAACGACCATCTGCCTAGATTGCTGTTTGGGCTTCTCAAATTTTGCAGCCAGACGAGGCTATGGTGATCGGTCACGACGGTGAAGTGATAGCCTTCAATATATGGTCGAAATTTTTCTATCGCCCAAATAACTGCGAGGCATTCACGTTCCGTCACTGATAGCCTTCGTTCAGTGGCTGTGAGGACACGACTAGCAAAACAAAGAGGACGTTCTTCTCCGCCAATCTTCTGGAGAAGAACACTGCCAAGGCCGGTATCACTGGCGTCGCACTCCACGATGAATGACGCGTTGAAATCGGGCCTGGCCAGAACGGGTGCCGACGCAAGTAATGCTTTTACTTGTTCGAAAGCCGCCTAGTGCTCGTCAGTCCACACATAAGTAGAGTCTTTTCGGGTAAGTGAAGTAAGGGGCTCGGCCAAGGTCGCAAAATCTCCTAAGAATTTGCGATACCAAGAGGCCATGCCAAGAAAACGACGTAATTGTCGCAAATTCCTCGGCGCAGGATAGTCTAATATGGGCTGTACCCTTTCAGGATCAGGGCGGCAGCCGTCACGATTAACTAGCACGCCGAGATAGCGAATCTCGGACATGCAAATCTTTGACTTCTTACGATTTATCGTAAGGCCTGCCTCATTGAGTCTTTTTAAAATCAACGTGAGCCACTTCACATGGTCGGCAAATGTCTCGGTGGCGATGATCAGGTCGTCTAAATATGCAAAAGCGAAAGGTTCCATTTCTGGCGTGATAATTTTATCTGCCAGCATTTGAAAAGTGGCAGGGCCTCCGGCCAAGCCATATGGCATTCGCACGAACTCAAACAGGCCCATACCAGGAACCGTGAAGGCCGTAATCGGTACCGATCTCTCCGTGAGAGGTATTTGCCAAAAGGCTCCAGAGCAATCTATAGCGTTAATGTACTTTGCGTGTTGGATTTTGCGCAAAATAACATCCATAAAGGGCAAGGGGTAAGCCGAAATTTTCGACACTGCATTGACTTTTCTATAGTCAATGCAGAATCGATACGAGCCATCGGGCTTTAGAGTCATAACTACTGGACTTGAGCACTCGCTCGTGGATTTCCGGATAATTCCCATCCTTAATATTTTGTGTACTTGAGCGGGCATCTCGTCCTCTATCTTCTTACTTAGATACTAGGTACTACTTTTGTTTTATGGGGCGCGTGCTGGTGAGGTTTATGTCATGCGCGATCCATCCTGTGCAGCCTAACTGTTCACCGGAGGGCTCCGGGAGCAACTCGTGCATGACTTTTTCTATCTCTGCTCTTTGCTCGTCCGTGAGATCTTCAATCCCCAGCGAGGCTAAGGCCGTTGCCTCCTTAGATTTCTCCGACGAGAGAACTGCGGGCACGCCTTCTTCGCAGCCATCAAATATCAACTTATTTGTTTTTGGACACAAATAAGCCGAAAAGGCGCGTTTGAAGTCGGCGCCAAGGGTGCACTCTGTGTCGACTTCTTTTAGAATGAGAGCATCGATAATGTGAGTTACCCCTCCGATCGTGACGGGTAACTTTACGCCACCAACAATGGGCACGTAATGACCATCTACCGCTCTTGCCCCAGGGCCCACGTACCGATGTACACGCCTATTTAAGGCTGCAGCCATCGAAATGGCACTCGGGCCGAGGACAGTACGGGAAGCTCCGGTATCCCAGAGACCTCTAAACTTATAATCGCCAACATTTTCCGTCTGCCACCACCTAGGTGACTTATCGATCAGGGCGCTTGAGACAGTACCTCCATCGCCGGCTGGCTGCACGTCGGAAGGGCTAACCGGGGCTAGCATTGGGTCGCCCACCGTGTTGCACAGCGCCTGCGCTACTCCCGTCACGCCACTGACTTCAAAGGTCCGGGTGATAGGGGCAGCCGTCTGGACCTCACGTACTGGCTCCCGCTGGCGTTTTTTGGTTCTCCTTGGTTTGTCTGCTTGGGCGAGCATTCGGGACAGGTAAACTTGGTGTAGCCTGGCCAACTGCACTCCCAGCAGAAAACCTTGTCAGCGTCAGGACCAGATGCCTTATCTTTGTTTTTATCTGATTTGGGGGCGACCTTCAGAGCACGACTGCCCGATGGCCGTCCCTCGCCTCCCCGGCCGCCTCGGCCGCGGCCACGGCAGCTACCTCGGGACGGCTTACCACTTGGACCGTTCCGCGATTTCTTTGTCGCCGCCTCTGATTTTTCAGCAGAGTTCTCGGCATTTGCCGAGGTGGTCGGAGGCCTGTTGAGGCCAAATTCCTTGGCTTTCTTATCAAAAAATTTTGACATTAGCTTCTCCAGCTCGGCTTCGTGGGCTGGTGAAGCCATGTCGTACAAAGACGACAGATTCACTGGCTTAATCTTAGCAGATTTGGTCCGTGGCCTATAAGCCGCTTCGGGCCACATACTTTGGTCTGCCGCAGGCGGTGGCTTCCACTGCCCCTGTTCATCGTCTTCAGCCTCTTGGGCCCGGGTCAGTAGCAGCTGCACGTCAGTGAGATTATCCCTGAGGTATTTTAACTTCTTCTGGAGTGGAGGGAGTATATTGTCAATAATGAGGTTGATATGATCCCGAATGTCCCAAGGCTGATTCATCCTTCTTAGTATGGTGAGTAGCGAGACTGCGTATTCCAGTACAGGCTCATCGGCGCCTTGGGTGCGCAAGTGAGCCTCCACTGTCATAGTCCTTTTATTTCTCTTGGACTTGCTGTAAGCGGTGAGAGCCGCTCTTGAAATCGGCAAATGTGGACCACGCAGGCCTCATCCCACGGTACCAAAAGAGGGCTGACTTCTCGAATAAAGGGGTCATAGAATCGAGTAATTCCTCATCCGCTACTTTATCTAATCGCTTGTTGTCCTCAATCCTCTCTAAGAACTCCTCAATACTAAGGCCTTCGCCTCCGGAAAATTTAATTTTTCATTCTCTGACTGTTTTTCCTAGATGTTTGCTAGGAAGAAAGTGAAACGAAGAGTTAAATGTCGTGACCTCTGTGCCATTAGCAGGCGTGCCTCTTGGCCCTTGCTGTGTCGGCGGCACTGGTGTAGCGCTGGGCAAGTCCCCCCTCCCCCAGCACGAGCTTACGGGGGTGAGCGAGCTTGCGTAAAAGGGCCCAGGGACGCGAGAAGGGGCCGACGAAAAGTTTGGCGACGACTGTGATGCAGTCGCCGATGACGGTTTAGTCGTCGAATGAAAAATCGGCGCTTGAGGATCGAGGAACAACGGCATGTTATATCTTTGCGAGCCGTCGAGCTGGTTTGATACATCGTAATAATTTAATTCGAATGTATCCGCGAACTGAACATTTTTATTTTGGTTAGCGTCTAATCTAGCCTGCTCTGCAGCTTGTTGTCAGGTTGTGGCCACTACTTGTCTTAACTGCTGAAGCATTGCGCTCATACAAGCCGATAGTCTGTGTTATCGTTGATTCTTGTTGCTGGAACATATCTGTTACGTTGCGCGTAGCGTTCGCGCCTAACGTAAGTGACATATCGTCTTGTGTACTTGTCGGCGAACTCGTCTGAATGTTCTCTCGAGCGCTATTGCCCGTCTCGAGCTTTGAATTTTCAAAAGACTTGAGAAGTTCATTTGCATCCATGGCCGCGCGCAAGTCGGCGCGGACTTCCTTTGGCAGGGCCTCTGACTCGAAGAATATACGGGTGAGGTCTTCGCGTCTTTCGTACGCCATATTTTCATCCTGGTTTTCAATCGCTACAAAATCTTCTGCGGTATAATCGCCGTTCAATCTACGGTACAAGCGGTTCGCGCGTTCGAATAGTGTACCGTTCGTGTGTAGTTCCAGTTGAGTTAGCATACAATCCACGTCTGTACTAGAAAGGTCTTTTATCCACTTGCAAATTTTTTCGTCAATTTGTTCTTTAAATATTGTTAATTCGCTCAGCGACCAATTGGAAGCCATTATTATAGAATAGAGTTATGTTATTTGCAACAATAAAACAAAACAGAAGAAAAGAAAAAAAAAAAAGGAACGAAAAAGGCAATGCCAAAATAACGTGGATTTTATAAGACAACTAGACTATACGGTACAGTCAGTGTAACAAAAAAAACTAATGCGCAAGAGGTTTTATACTTGAACGCACTCGTAACAACAACAACAGTAGAGAACGAAGGAGAGGAAAAAAAGAAAATGACAACAAGTTACTTTTAGAAAGAAAAAAAAATTCTAATTGTTGTAAAAGCTGAACGCCGCAAATTACAAACTATATCTGTTATGTGTGTCTACGCATATATATATATATACACACATAACCGTGCGCACGTCGCATGAATTGACTGGCCGACGAACAAAATTCGGTAGAGTCGATTATCGTGCTCTACTCGTAATTCGGCCAAGCCTTGAGGACGTACAATTGAAATTTTCAGTATATAAAATTTTGTTTCTAAATGCCTCAAGGCCAAGCTCGGAGCTTATGAGTATAGCACGGCTTATACTTCGCTGCGTATATACTACTTTGCGCGGCCTGACTCTCGCGCGTAAACAAAGGGGGGAAGGCGCGCACGTTGTTGTCCGCGCCGAGTTTCGAATTCCATAGGCGCTGGAATTCTCGAAAAACGTCCGCGCTCTCGAAGATTCCCTCTCGTCGCACTATCTGCCACACAAAGAAAAATTGCCAAATCAGAGGTTGGGCGCCAATATAACGGGGTTTTGGCTAACCCGCCGTTATAATCGAGAGGATAGATTAGTTGACAGCTCGGCTTAATAAGCAGCTAATGCCACGAGGCTGGTGCACTGGCACCTGTGTGGCCAAGCCTTTTTAACCAGCCACGATATCAAGCAGCCTCGTGGCCCGCGTAGAGCGTCGCAGGTAGCAGTGGCTGAAAAGCGCGAAAAGTAGTGACGAGCGCAGAGAATTCGCCAAGGATTGGGAGTGAGAGTCGGGCGCAAAGTCAAAGAAACGCAGAGAACAAGGAGGATAAAAAAATAATTTATACGAGGCCTCAAAAAGAAAGCGTACAGAGTGGTAAAGCGGTAAAGAGAGAGAGGAGCGAGCGTTTACAGTACGGAGAGCCTGGCCATTGTCGCCTCATTGTAAGTACCGACTCGATTAGCTCTCTCTTGCCTGCTTGCTCGCTCCTCTCTCTCTTTGCCGATTTGCTACTCTGTACGCTTTCGCTGTGACACTTTATATAAATTATTCTTATCCTTCTTACTCTCTGCGTTCTTTGACTTTGCGCCCGACTATCACTCCCAATCCTTGGCGAATTCTCTGCGCTCGTCACTACTTTTCGCGCTTTTCAGCCACTGCTACCTGCGACGCTCTACGCGGGCCACGAGGCTGCTTGATGTCGTGGCTGGTTAAAAAGGCTTGGCCACACAGGTGCCAGTGTACCAGCCTCGTGGCACTAGCTGCTTATTAAGCCGAGCTGTTAACTAATCCATCCTCTCGATTATAACGGCGGGTTAGCCAAAACCCCGTTATACTATGAACAAATGCTCTATTACAATAAATAGAAATAAAATACCACGGAGAATAACGTGACAAAAATTCACGATCTCGTATTGGCAGATCGACGATTGAAGGTGCCCGAGATAGCTAAGATCGTAGGCATCTCAAAAGACCGCGTGGGTCATGTCCTGCATGAAATTTTGGGCATGAGAAAGCTGTCGGCGCGATGGGTGCCGCGTTTGCTCACTCCGGACAACAAGCGCAACCGTGAGACAACTTCAGAGTAATGTCTGACGCTGTTTAAGCGCAATCCGAAGGAGTTTCTGCGTCATTTCGTGACAGTCGACGAAACATGGATCCACTGGTATACACCAGAGACCAAGGAACAGTCGAAACAGTGGACTTTACCCGGCGAAAGTGCTCCAAAGAAGGCGAAGACTGCCCCAACCCATCGCCCGGAAAGGTGATGGCCACCGTTTTCTGGGATTCACAAGATGTGATCTACATCGACTACCTGTTGAGGGGCAAAACGGTCACAGGGTTGTACTATACCGAATTATTAGGCCGATTCGATGTCGAATTGCAGAAAAAACGGCCCCATTTGGCGAAGAAAAAAGTGCTCTTCCACCATGACAACGCACCGGCTTACACCTCCGCCGTCGCCATGGTCAAATTGGTTGAATTAGGCTAAGAACTGCTGCCCCATCCACCGTATTCTCCAGATTTAGCCCCGTGCAACTTGTTTTTGTTTCCAAACTTGAAAAAGTCACTCGCCGTAAAACTCTATATAAAATCTAATATAAAAGTCTTTTATTATATAATATAATATAAAAGTATACAGCTTTCGTTGCCCAGGCTTCCAACCCTTATGATATACATGGAATAGAACATTTATTTGAGATCCTGATGCTCTACCACCCGGAGTCCCTACATTCCAATTTCCTTAACCCTCGAGCAGGTTACTCTGACAATGAAATCCACCTGTGGCATGACCAAAGAAACCTCAAAACCCCAATGCGGTTCATGTGATTCAAACTAAAAATTATGTTTCATTTCTTTGATAGTACGAGGGTCGTTTGAAAAGTCCGTGCAAAGTCAGAGAGATGACGCTACTAGTGCGTATCAAGGTTATTTTTAGTTAGTGGCATATCTTGGAAGAGCACACACCAAGTTTCAGCCAGATTGGCCAGTTATTTTGCGTTTTACATTCGTTTTAATCAAAGAAATCGAGTGGTTGTAAAAAAAATGGACGAAAAAGAATTTCGTGTATTGATGAAACATTACTTTTTCAAAGGCAAAACGCCTCAGGAGATTAAACAGAAGCTTGATAAACATTATGGTGATTATGCAGCTTCGATTAGAATGGTTTATAAGTGGTTTCAAAATTTCCGGACTGGCCATATAAGCATAAAAGACGCTGAACGTACTGGACGCCCTGTTGAAGTTACGACTTCAGAAATCATTGATAAAATCCATGATATGGTGATGGCTGACAGAAGAGTGAAGGTGTGTGAGATTGCTAGTATTGTATGCATCTCGAGCGAACGGGTACATAATATTTTGCACCAACATTTGGACATGAAAAAGATATCCGCTAGATGGGTGCTGCGATTGCTCACAATTGACCAAAAACGAGATCGTGTGAAGTGTTGCAAGAATGGTTTGCAGCTGTTCCAGCAAAATCCGCATGACTTTAAGCGTCGTTTCATCACTGTAGATGAAACATGGATACATTACTACACTCCTGAAATCAAAGAACTGTCTAAACAATGGGTTACCAAGAGGGAATCTGCTCCGAAAAAGGCGAAGACAATTCCTTCGGCCGGGAAGGTTATGGCGACTGTCTTTTGGGATTCGCAAGGAATAATCTTCATCGACTATCTGGAAAAGGGTAAAACCATTACAGGCGAATATTATTCATCGTTATTGGATCGTTTGAAAACCGAGTTGCTAGAGAAACGTCCACGATTGGCCCACAAAAAAGTCCTCTTCCACCACGACAATGCGCCAGCTCACGCCTCAGCAGTTGTGGTCGCAAAACTGATGGAGATAGGGTTCCAACTCTTTTCACATCCCCCCTATTTTCCAGACTTGGCTCCGTTGGACTACTACGAGGTGTGTTCAAATAATATCCGGAATCTTTAAATTTCGCGGGTCTGGAGAGTCCGATTGTCAAAATTTTTTTTTATTGTGTTGGTATACATGCCCCTGAAGTATAACATTTTCAGCTATATTCACTGTTTACTTTATCTGCGATAGTCACTAAGGTTTGACGTGTTTTTATGAGCTCGGCGATTTTCGTTTTTTAAAAGAAATGGATCAAAGAATTTGTATTAAATTTTCCGTAAAAAATGAAATGAAGTGTAACAAAGTGTGTGAAATGTTACAAAAAGCCTATGGTGAGTCTGCTATGGAAAAAAACAAGTGTTTACAAGTGGTATAAGCGTTTCCAAGATGACCGCGAAGACGTTGAAGATGACGAACGCTCCGGTCGACCCAGCACGTCAACAATCGATGAAAATGTGAAAAAAGTGGAAAAAATGGTTCTGAATGATCGCCGAATCACAATTAAAGAAGTTGCTGATGAAGTTGGCATATCAATTGGTTCATGTCATAACATTTTTTCAAATGTTTTGGGCATGAAACGGGTGGCAGCAAAATTCATTCCAAAACTACTGAACTTTGACCAAAAAAACAATCGCATGAACATCGCTCAGGAGCTGTTAAACGACGTCAACGACGATGCAAATTTGCTTGAAAGGGTCATAACTGGTGAAGAAACATGGGTATACGGTTATGATGTCGAAACTAAAGCACAATCGTCCACCTGGAAGCATTCAACGTCACCAAGAGCGAAAAAAGCACGTCAAGTTCGATCAAATGTGAAGGTTTTGCTTACTGTTTTTTTTAACTGCAGGGGCGTGGTGCATCATGAGTTCTTATCACAAGGTCGTACGGTTAATAAGGAGTATTACCTTGAAATTATGCGACGTTTGCGTGAAGCAATCCGAAAAAAACGCCCCGATTTATGGAAAAACAATTCATGGCCTTTGCATCGCGATAACGCACTTGCTCACTCGTCGTTGCTTGTTCGTAATTTTTTGGCCAAAAACAATACCGTAGTCGTGCCCCAACCTCCATATTCACCAGATATGGCTCCGTGTGACTTTTTCCTGTTCCCAAAGTTGAAGAGACCCATGAAAGTACGGCGTTTTTCCTCGATTGAAGAAATAAAGGCCGAATCGCTGAGAGTGCTCAAGGACATATCAAAAAGTGAATATCAAGAGTGCTTCGAAGATTGGAAAAAACGCTGGCATAAGTGTATTATATCTGGGGGGGATTACTTTGAAGGGGACCACATTGATGTAAACGAATAAATAAATATTTTTTTGGAAAAACTATAATTCCGGGTACTTTTTGAACACACCTCGTGTTCCCTAATATGAAAAAATGGCTGGCGGGGAAAAGATTTTATTCAAATGAGGAGGTGATTGGAGAAACGAATGCCTATTTTACAGACTTGGACAAATCCTATTATTTGGAAGGGATTAACAAACTAGAGCAGCGTTGGATGAAGTGTATAAGCCTAAAAGGAGACTATGTTGAAAAATAAAAAAGATTTGTTAAAATAAATCAAGCAGATTTTATTTTTGCACGGACTTTTCAAAGTCCCTGGTATATGCGTAAATATATTTGGCAACCTATTTCAGATATTATAAAAACCGCTAGTGTCAAGTTGAATCTTGATATGCTTCGAAACTGCAATCGCCGACGTACATGGTAAATCAATATCCAACTAAGGAAAAAGCTTGGGAGGATATACCGTCACCTTAAATCTCGTCACCAAATCGCCTTTGGTGACTCGTCTTCCCGACTTAGTTATGGAGCGTCAGACTGCTCTTCTTGGGTGCAGCAGTCATCGGGAATGTGAGTCGAAAAAACGCCGACCTTTCCTTGCACAACACCTGTTCTGACGTGTCTAGCTTGAACTAATGAACTCATATCTGTCAAAGTGACAATATAATTTATCAATTAACTATTCTTCATTCAATTCATAATCATAAGCCAAATTTATTTTACGTCATGCATAATTATTGCAAGATAATTTTCCGTTTGCAAAGGTTTTACCAAATTCTCGAATTATATTTCGTCGTAATTTCGACGTTCCGACATTTTTGTTGCATAATCACTCAAAATCATCGAAATCATTAATTTCACGCTGTACTAATTTGTACCACGAGAAGTTTACCCTTATCATCGAAGTTCGAATGTCGTATGAATTGATTTGATTTTATTTACTATTATTCTCCAGAAGTTAAATCAATTCTGAAGGTGAATTTTTATGTAGTTTTGTGGTGTTTTGGTTGCTATTGTTGCTTCTAAGTATATTGTTAAATTTGCTGTATCATGTGCATATGTTGCTGTCAATGTATTAATAGACCTCAGATAGATAGAGGTATATAACAGTGCAAGAGTGGTCAGCCTCCGTGCGCCATGGGCTGGTCTCTGCTAATTTTTCTGGGTTCTATCTCGGTAAAGAAAGCCGGCGCTGACTTTCACAGGCCGAAGTTCACGCTGGCTGGGAAAGGTTGATACAAAGAAACGGACACTCTAATTTAATGATATTACATATGGTGATCTCATTTATTGACGCCTTTTCACAAATATCGCTACAAGATTCACTTCGCCGCGGCGAGCGCGCTCGCTCAGCCTTTCCACGACAAGAGTTCGCGAGATCACGCGAGCGAGATCGCTCAGCGTGCGCGATAAAATCAAATACGCAAATGTCCGTAATCGAGCGAGAGCTGGCGCGAGAGAGACGAACAGGTTTTCGACCCACCGGATGCCGACGGTCCGTCGGCAGAGAGACGACGCCGGCGAAAGCGCAGGCCCGCTGGAAGTGGCGCCCTGGCGGTGACGGGGACTGCTGCAGGAGAGGCCGCAGCACGGCCTTTGCCCCGGGGACGGCGAATGGTCGCTGCTTGTCCGGGCTCGGCTGGGACCTTCTGGCTCTCCCGGCAAATGGCAGTCGTACTTCCGGCCGTCGTTACTCTCTGGCCGAAAAGTCCTCTCGTTCCGACTCTCCTTAGGCGGCCCTAATTACTTGAGAGCTCGCGCCTAACTGCCCTTCTTCTCTCTTAATTTTCCAAGCCTCGCGCCGCCGCGCTCCCACTTCTCTCGCCGTCAAAAATCAGTCAAAATCGCTCTCTCTCTCTCTCGCTCTTCTCGCTCTCACTCGCACTCACGGCGACACCTCGCCGATCGTCGCGCTCCACCCTCCAGATCCTGCAACGACACAAGTATGTAGTCGCTATATAGCGTATACTTGGTCGCTGCGTTCATGCGAGGAGAGTGCCGCACACAGGGCCAGCGAGCATCGCTATAGCCCTGTCACAACAGATATAGTGGACCTAGAACACTGCTTTGCGATACTCCTGCTTTTATTAACTGACATTTTGATACGTTTTTATTGCTTTTAACTTGATGGGCTCTATTCTGTAAATATTACTCTCACAATTCGTAGTGGAGTTGAGAAAAAATCTCTTGAGCGTGTGTAGTAACCTTTATGCCAAACCTTGTCAAAAGCCTGGATGACATCCGGGAATATACCAATGCAGTAATGTTTATCTTCAATGGCTTTCCTCACAACAGATACTATTCTGTTTACTTGCTTAATGTCGTGGTTATACCTGAAACTTAATTGATGGTCAGGGATAAGTTTTTAATGTAGTATTATTGGATTAATTCTAGCTAGGATTAGTTTTGTAAAGAGTTTAGAAAATGCTGATAAAAGGCTAATCGGCTGATATGAATTTACTGGGTTAGGTATTAAAACAACCTTTGCTATAATCAACCTAATCAATCATATTGTTACTCTCGATCATTTTAAATGTTGTAAAATTCTAACCAAAGAAATTCGAGAGTAAATCTCAATGCTCCAAATAAAATAACACTATTCCATTATTTATAACGACGTTTTGCTGGTTAGTTTTCCAGCCTTATCAGATCCAACGCCATCTAAATAATTTTCACAAAAAAATTAATATTTACAGTTGTTATACGTTAGAAATATATATGTATTTTTAGAAATATATATGGCTTTTTGTAGGTTATGAACAGCATTTTCACGTCGCTATCTTGAATTTTACGAAAATTTCATTTAAATTTCGACAAAAACATGTTATTGTTACAATTTGTAATAACTGTAATGATAAGACATTGTTTTTTGCATTAAAAAAATATAGTATTTATAAAGAAATCCGCGATTTTAAGATTTTTTTTACTTTTAGGGCGCCATTTTGTAGCTGTCATCTTGAATTTCCGAAAAATCTCAATAGTAGAATAACAGCTACTAATATGAAAGCATTACATTTTTCGTAGATTTTGTCGTCAAAACTTCCATGTGCTTCACCTTCTCAGCTCTTTTATTTTGCTCTACCTTGGCCAGTTTCGATTTTCTTTTCCATTCGAGCAGATTCTTGTTTTTTACGCATAACCTTTGCTTGTTTTTATACATACACCCTCACTCCTTCAGTGACTGTCTTTTCAATTTGGTATACAACTTACTGTGCTACCAATCTCACCACTGTCAATTGCTTGATCTACTGAAAAAGAAAAAAAGAAAATTAAAATCTGAAAATCATTTTTAAATAATAAATAATAATAATAATAAAACTTTCTTTCGCAAAATCTATCATATGCGACAGCTGCGCGGCTTGTTATTTCTAATTTCTATTTTTATTAAGTATACTTGTATACTTACATTTTACAGAAACTGGTAGGTATCGACGATGTTCTCCATATTTAAAATTTTTTGCTTCCAAGTAAACACTTTTTACAAGTAAAAAAACAGGTTTTAAATACGTTTCAATAAAATTAAAAAAAATCTAATCGTAGCTTATTTAAAAAAATTTTTATATATATCTATATATACTGTAACGGGGTTAAACCGTTTAATAAATATTTCGCGTGATTATACTAAAGGGACACGCGTGAATCGTTAATGCTCACTGCTTATCCGGGAGAGCACGAGAAAGCATACGCCGGTCAACCGATTATCGTCTATAACCTAAATTAAATTGAGTGGAAGCTATGTGAATCGAGAGAATAAACGAAAACACTTGTTAATAGTATGAATCGGATCTTTTATTGTTCCTCAAAGTTCACACGGAGTCGGCCCGCGCGTTTGTTTACACGCACGCTCGCTCATCGGCAACATGCTTTGCCGGTACGCTCGCCGCTCTCTGACGTTAGAGCCTTACATACACGTATCGAATACTGAAAATTATTTACCCGACATGCAATTCCGATCGCGTAATTAAGCTGGCCAGCTTACCTTTTACTCGCAGACGATCGAAGAGAACAACGAACACTACGCACAGCACGTAACAGTTTTATTGTTGTTTATAGTGTTCGCGAGTCGCGGGCGCGCACATGCACTGGTTTCGCCCTCGATGGCGAAACCTCTCACACTTTCTTTCTTCCTCGCAGTGGCCTCCGACAGATGCTTGTTGGCTCCTTGACGGCAGCACTCCTGGATTCGCTAATCTCGGCTGTTTTCAAAGTGTGTGGGTGGCAAGGGCACGGTAATTGGCGGCGATAACAGCGATAGCGGGCGGACTCTCGGATGGTCTCGGCTCCACTAGTTCGAATCTTGTCGCGCGCGTTCCGTCTGCTCGCGTGCCGAATTCCTTCGTTACATGTTTTTGTCCCCCCCGGGAGGTGCTGCCCTCACGGACAACAATAAGGTTAAGTGACTAGCGCTAACTTGACGATTACCGTCACAGCCCCCTTCCAGTCTGGGCCTATAGGGTCCTTGACGATGATCCCGTTAGCGCCATACTTTCCGAGGAGGAGGTGAGGAAGGATAATAAAGGATCATAATCCGAGTAATGTCAAATCTATATTTTATTGGACGACAGGGCGACGTGTCGGTGGTCCTGCCCACGGGGGCAGGACATCATCACCTAGCTGGCCTTGGTGATATCTCCTGGCCCTGGTCGTCCAATGGAGGTCTGCCGCGTGCCTCCCACCCCAGTCTCTCCTGGACCAGGTCGGCGTGTTGCCGCACGCGTGGGCAGCGGTCCGTACGGGTCACCCCGGGGTAGTGGCACACGTTGCACCCCTCCCACTGAGCGCGGGAGAGGGTGCCCCTTGGGAGCCCTCGCTCACGGGGGGTCAGAGGCAACCCGTTCCTACGGTTCGGGGCGGACCACAATGGTCTTTCGACCGTGGAATCCGCACCCGAGGGGCCCAGGACCACATTAATGTGGATGGGCCCCGTCGCCTGACCGCTTTGGCTCCCGTCCACGTTGACCACCAGGGTTACCCCGCCTTCTTGCGAGCCCTGGTGCGGCGTCATCTCCGACCTGGTTTCCGGAGCCGTTGTTCTGGTCCCGGCGGCCGGAGACTGGGGGAGGTTGTTGGTGTCGCCACTCGCCGGGCCCTCGATGGCCTGGCGGAGGCGCTGCTGCACGCCCCTGATCGCCGACGCGAACTGGCGACGGCGGGACACCACCTTCTCCCAGTAGTCCAAGTCTTCCGGGTGGTGTCCCGCGGCTGTGTACGCATCGAACTCTGCGTACACAGTCCGTTGGAGGGTGTTGAGGGTCGTCCAGCCACGCTCGACTTCCCTCAACCCCTCGACGATGTCTCCCCAAGTCCGCCCGCCAGACGGGGGTGTCTGACTGGTGAACCTGGGGCGCCAGGTCGCGTCGGTGGCACCCTCCTCCGTCTGGGTGCCGATGGTCGCGGTCGGGGCTTTCCGGGGAATTGGTCCTCCCCGGGGTCCGGGCAGCGGTGTGGCGTCATCTCGTGCGATGCCGTGAGTCTCCGACGGCATCGCGGTCGAATCGTCGGCCGGGAGCTCTTCAATGAGCACGGATGACGAGCTCTCGTGAGCTCGCACCCGTGCTCGCTCCTCTTCCTCCTTCCTTTGGCCAAGCAGGTGGAGCGCGGCATGCACCACCCCCTCGACGGCGGGACCTAAGTCCAAGCCGATGAGGGCGGCTGCCGCTTGCTCGAACTGATCGAGAGTAATCTGCATCCTGTAAATGTCCGGCGAGTTAGTATCCTACAAACAACTTTGAATATCGAAGGTGGGCGCCTGTTCGGCTGCCCAGGGCCTTCGTCGCCGGAATCGAAGGTGGGGTCCTTGGCGTCGGTCTCCCAGGTCCTTCGTTCGCCGTGTATCATGCATCCACGGTTGTCGCTTTCGGTGGTCTGCCCCTCTTCCTCTTCACGATGATGGGAGGAGGGGCTCGTGTCGTTTGTCGATGTTGTGTGGTGTGTGTTGTTAGCGCGGACTTACGAGGTCTTCCTCGTGGGCGCTTCGTCGGGTTAGTAGGAGGGATGTGTAGCGGGACTCGGCTGGGGGGATTACGGCGAGTACGGCGAGGTGAGTTCGGGATTGTCGCGTCGTCATTTCGGAGTGTATTATCTGAAGTGTTGGCGCTCCCGTTTCCGTGTACCGATGTATCGCTCGCATTAGGCGGGACGTTCATCGCCTCGGCTCCCTCGGTGGTTGAGGTCTCGTCGTCATCTCGCGTTCGAGGCCCATTTGCCGGTATGTTGTCGTCTCGTCCATAATAGGGTTTGAGGTCCTTAGCATGTACTAGCTCTGTGACCTCTTCCTGTTGGTTGGCGAGGCGATATGAGTTGGCGCCGAGTACCTTTGTGACGATAAAGGGGCCGATGAACTTGGGTGCTAACTTCGCGGAAATGCCCTGTGCCGCGCAGGACAGTATGCGGTTCTTTTTCCACACCCAGTCACCTTCTTCGAACCTGTGGTCCCTGTGTTTGGCATTGTAGTACTTAGCCTGCCTCAGGGACTCATCCGAGGCGCTCTCGTGAGCTCGCTGAATGGCGGAACGGCTCTTCTGCATGTGCTCGTTCCATTGTCCGATTCGAAGCAAACTCTCTTCCTGTTCGGCGAGCTCGTCCATCCGTTTCCGGAGAGTATTCGGGGCTCCCGGTTGTCTGCCGTAATTGAGCATGGCCGGACTAACCCCGGTGGAACTATGAACGGCCGTATTCAGCGCGAACATGAGTTCGGGTAGCGCTCGGTCCCATTCCCTATGATTCCCCCGCAGATACGACGTTATCATCGTCTTCAGGGTGCGGTTAACCCTTTCCGTAGGGTTAGCCTGTGGGGCATAGGTTGGGGTGAAGGTCCGTTTTATCCCCTGGTCTCTCAGGTATCCGTCCACCAACTGATTGCGGAACTCGGTGCCGTTGTCGGACAAGAAGATCTTGGGTGCGCCGAAACGTAGGATTATTCGTTCCCGAAGTTCCTTCACGATCGTCTTGCCGTTAGCACTACGAATGGGTATGCATTCGACCCATCGTGTGAATACGTCGATGAATACCAAGACGTATTCGTGCCCTCGTGGGCTCTTTGGGAAGGGTCCGGCGATGTCGCCCGCAACCACTTGCCAAGGCGTAGACCATGTTCGGTCCTGCATGAGCCCGCGCGGTGGCCGTTGCTCGACCTTGCACTGTTGGCAGACCTGGCACTTCTGGACGTATCCCTTCACGTCCGAGTACATTCCCGGCCAGTAATAGGACTGGGCGACTCGGGCGAAGGTCTTCTCGCGTCCTAAGTGTCCTGCTGTCTCTAGGTCGTGATTTTCGAACAGCACCGCTTTGCGTTCTTCTGGGGGCACGACGAGTTTCCATTCTTCGCCATACTGATCTCCTCCTGGATGGTCATAATTCGGCTTTCGGTGATACATCACCCGGCCGACCACCTTCCAATCCGGGTATCGCTCTGGTTGACCCTCGACGCGTCGGAATTGATCCGTGTACCAGGCGCTGTCCCTTGGCTTCGGCTGGTCCATCGCGCCAACCTCTGCCTTCGTGGGCTCGAAAGCGCGTGATAAGGCGTCGGGCAATACGTTGTCTACCCCCTTTCGGTATTCAATCTCGAAAGTATGGCCTTGAAGTTGTAAGGCCCATCGGGCAAGACGTCCAATTGGATTCTTCAGGTTGTATAGCCATTTCAGGCTATTGTGGTCAGTTACCACCCTGAACGGGTACGCTTCTATGTACGGGCGAAACTTTTGGATGGCCCACACGACCGCCAAGCATTCGCGCTCCGTAGCTGAGTAGTTTTGCTCAGCCGGATTAAGGACTCTGCTAGCGTACTCTATGATTCGGTCGCCGTCTCCTGCCTTTTGTAACAGGACGGCCCCGATTCCGGTGGCGCTAGCATCTGTCTCCAGCACGTACTGCCCATCTGGTTCTGGTAATCCCAGGCATGGTGCGGACATCATGAGTGCCTTAATTTTGGCGAAGGCTTGTTCCTGTTCCTCTCCCCACACATATTCGCTCTTTTTTCCTGTTAACCTCGTTAACGGTTGAGCGTGTGTGGCGAAGTCGGTCAAGAATCTGCGATACCACGAAGCTACCCCAAGGAAGGTGCGCAGCTGTCGCACATTTCCTGGTCTTGGGTACTCCATGATCGAGCGCACCTTTTCAGGGTCCGGTCTGATCCCTTCGCGGTTGATCAGCAGGCCGAGGTATTTGGCTTCAGACTTACAGAAGACGCTTTTCTCTCGATTGATCGAGAGACCGGCTTCGCACACCCTGTCCAACACGGTTTTTAAATGTCGTAGGTGATCCTCGAAACTGGACGATACCACTATGATATCGTCCAAATAGGCGAAGGCGAATTCGCCTAGTTCGGGACCGATCACACTATCGATCAACCGCTGGAAGGTGGCACCGGCGTACGAGAGGCCGAACGGCATTCGTACGAACTGGTAATGTCCCAGTCCAGGTACGGTAAATGCCGTAATCGGCCGAGATTCGATCTTGAGCGGGATCTGGTGATACGCGCTACTGAGGTCGAGCGTAGATATATAGCGCGCATTTCGCAAGCGTCTTAATATATCTTGCATAAACGGTAAGGGATACGCATTCGGTTCGGTGACTTTATTGACCTTTCGGAAATCAATACAAAATCTGTATGAGCCGTCCTTCTTGCGTATCATGACCACTGGGCTCGACCAGCCACTGTCGGCTGGTTCGATTACCCCTTGGGTCAACATTTCCCTTACCAGTTTATGCATCTCTTGCTCGACTCTGTGCGATACTGGGTAATAACGCTGTTTAATCGGCTTCGTATCGCCGACCCGAATCTCGTGCTCGATGCCTGCCGCACATCCCAAGCCCAACGGGGCTCGGGATAGGGCCTCGTCAATGGTCTTCTGCAGTATGGTCTGTTGTGTAGCCGAAACCTCGGCTAGTCCGATTGTGGCTAATCTCGGACCAGCCTCCAAGCTAGCTACCTCCAGCTCCATTTTGGCCTGCGATCCCTTGAACAGCAGCGTGTTATCGTCTGGATCAAGTACCGCTCTGAACAACCTGATGAAGTTCACTCCTAAAATACATTCCTCGGCGAGAGTAGGGAGGATGGCTACTCTCGTCGGCATTGTTAACCCTCCCACGGTGAACGGTAGCAGGGCGTGACCAACGATCGTTACTTTGCGACCGTCTGGTAGTCCCGCTGTACCCGCGTGGGTGGTGTTCAATCTGACGCCCAGCACAGACGCTATTTGCAAGGCATTACTTCCCATGGCTGTGGTGGAAGCTCCCGGATCATAGAGGGCCCGTATTTGGAATTCCCCTATTTTTACCGGTAGCCACCAACGCGTCTCCTGTTCCGGTGAATATCGGGAAACAGTTTCGACAGCTCCACAACCTTGCCCCTTGTTCATTTTAGCGCTAGCCATTGTGCTGTCGCATGGCCGAGTGACGTCACTCGTCGTCCAAGCTTCCTTGGTTCGGACGGTCGGAGTTTTCTTGGGGCTCCCTTTCGACGGCTTGTGCGCCTTTACCCGTATCCTCGGGGGCGTGTGCGATTCTTTCGCCTTCGCCTCGGTCGGTCTAGGGTCCCTGGCTTTACTAGCGTCGATGCCCTCATCCTCCATGCGCACTCCACTGCCACGCTTATCTTTGGCGTCATTAATGGAGTTCTCGTCCTCGACGCCCAACACGCTCGCTACTAACGGCATGGGTTGTGTTGGCGGAGGCCTCGAGATCTCTTCGGCGGGGTTTGGGCTAATGGAATGAGGAGTGTGATCAACCCCATCTATCCACTCCTTTGCTCGTTTCCCTTATTACATTGGGGACAGAACTTCCTATAATAGCCCAGTAGGCCGCACTCGTGGCATTTGATCGGCCCCGAGAACTCTCTTCCTCGTTTACGGGGAGTCTCTGACCTTTTACTTCGGTCCTCGGAAGTCGAGCTTTTATCGGTGCGGTTACTCTTCATTTCCGCCGATATTTCCTTAAGGGATAACAGGATTTGGTTGAACGCGTCGTTGGGTGGGACTTTCTTTTCACCATCGACGGCTTCCAGACTCGGGTTAGGTGCTGCCCCCGGGGGCGTCGGTGTGTAGACGACCTGGTGCGTCACCTTCTCGAGTACCTTCTCCATGCGTTCCAATCTATCGCTGACTTCCGGTTTATCACCGGACATGGAAGCCACTTTCCCTTTACGAACCTTGCCCGCGTCGGTGCGGGGATGGTATGCCATCTCAGGATACAAGGTCGACTGAGGGTCTGGTATCGTCCGCTCCGTCCTCCGCTGATGCAAGTTGTTTTGGGCCGTCATGGCCAGGTCGTTTAGGGTCCGTACAGAGTCAATTTCTGATCTCCGTATCTGGCTCTGTATTTCCGGTAAGAGGTTGGCATGTAGTAGGTCCAGCTGGCTTTCATGCGTCATCCTGGGGTTCAGCCGGCTCATTAGACCCATTAAGTTCGCGATATACACATTCGCGGGTTCGTCTGGGCCCTGGTATCGGCCTTGGACCTCCTTGGTTAGGCGCTGCTGTTGTTGCCTGCTGGTCCCAAACCATGCTCTGGCGTCTGCCTCGAAATCCGCGTAGGAGAGCCATTCGTTACGCATAGCTTCGTACCAAACGAGGGCGGGACCGGCGAGTAGCTCGGATACTGCCAAGAGCATCTCGTCTTCCGTAAGTCCCGCGCTGCTCCTCGAGCTGTCCAGCCTTGATAGGAAGGTGTCAATGCTCGCATTGCCTTCTCCGGAGAATCTGAGCTTCCATCCCCTGACGATGCGGCCAACGTCTCTTGTAGTCGACCATGGGTTTGTCGTCTGATGGGATGACCACATGCTCGGCGGGTGGCTATCCACTTCAGCATTAACTCCACCGAGTTAATGCTGTCCACCCTCTCCGAAATGGGGCGTCCGGTGGGGGTTCCTACCAGCGGCCCCCGTGGGCCTCAGTCCGGGTCCGGCTGGAGTGCTCTGGGGTAGTCTTGCGTCGTAATGGCATGTGAAAGTGTCCTGGAATGTGACACTTCTACGCGTGTTTTCCGGTCGAGGTTCCTCGCTGGAGCTGTGCGAATCGTCACGCCGCGTAGTTTTGCTTCCTGCATTTTCCAGTTCCGTGATCCTGGTTGCGAGGGTGTCCATGTGTTCCTGCACCCTGATGTTGGTCTGGACGATTTCTTGCATCACTTGGGTTAGGTCAGACGCATTTCTGTTTCGCGATTCTTGTACTTCCCATTTCTTTTCATGTTCTCTGCATCGGAAGATGAGGTCCTGTATCATAATTGCAAATGCCGGCGGGAGTTTAAACTGGTATCCTTCGTCAGTTGTTATAGTAATCTCTTTATTACTATTACTATTTTCTCCGCTGTCCAGGGCATTCGCGCTGTTTATCGCGGTTTTCTGAACTCGCGATATCACGTCCGCACTCTGTAGTAATTGGGCTAGCGGATGTTCTCCCTCTTGCTCGGATGCTGTGTGTTCCTGGCATATGGATACTATTAGCTCCGAGCGTAGGGCGGCTCTTTTGGTTGAGCTGCTGTTCTGGTTGTCGGTTTCCGCGAAGTCCGCTGCGGAATAGTCCCCGAGTAACCAGCTTTGTAAACGTGCAGCTCTCGAGAGCTTGGTTCCGCCAGTTTTGAGCTCCAGGTGTTCGAGGTACTCTTCGATTTCCTCTTCCTGGAGCGTCAACACCCAATTTTCTATTTCACTCTGAGTGCGGTCCATGATTTTCTGTTAGGTTACTTGCGTTGGATTTGCTTGTAAAAAAAAATACAGGTATTATACGCGCGTGCGAGTGTTATATTAAAATTCGTGCGCCGAATTGAAAAATAAAAAAAAATTTTTATTTGCCAACACTGGGCTTGATCAAGGGCGCTTAATGAATTAATTGCCGAAAGATTCTTTGCCCGTAAATACGCAATTTAACGATCCTACCTATCAGACGTACTAACTGTTTGTTAGCACGGCTGTGTGAGTTAGTATCTAAAATGTTGCAATGAGCGTTGTGCGTAAACACCAATAACCGCTTTTAATAATATTAAAAAAAAACTTTTATGTTACGACAATGACAAATAAAATTATTCGATTAAATTAATTCCGTTTGAAAATTGCCGTTGTTAGTTTTCCCCGGGCCAACGGGTATAATATTATTTACGGCAACTTTCAAAATTCGTTGGTGTTTACGCTCGAGAATCTTTCGGTCGCACTCGCACGCGTTCACAGGTTTGTTTACAAATTTTCGCCGCGGCGGGCCTTCGCAAGCTAGCTAACAGGTATTGTTTACACTTGTGGCTTTCGGTGTCGAGTGCGCACAACAACACTTGACTGTCACCTGAGCTATTGGTTGACCGAGCGCGAGGTTAATATAAAGAACCGGTGTTTTGCACAATCAAAAACACCGTAGGTTCTTTAACGTTGGGCGCCATGTAACGGGGTTAAACCGTTTAATAAATATTTCGCGTGATTATACTAAAGGGACACGCGTGAATCGTTAATGCTCACTGCTTATCCGGGAGAGCACGAGAAAGCATACGCCGGTCAACCGATTATCGTCTATAACCTAAATTAAATTGAGTGGAAGCTATGTGAATCGAGAGAATAAACGAAAACACTTGTTAATAGTATGAATCGGATCTTTTATTGTTCCTCAAAGTTCACACGGAGTCGGCCCGCGCGTTTGTTTACACGCACGCTCGCTCATCGGCAACATGCTTTGCCGGTACGCTCGCCGCTCTCTGACGTTAGAGCCTTACATACACGTATCGAATACTGAAAATTATTTACCCGACATGCAATTCCGATCGCGTAATTAAGCTGGCCAGCTTACCTTTTACTCGCAGACGATCGAAGAGAACAACGAACACTACGCACAGCACGTAACAGTTTTATTGTTGTTTATAGTGTTCGCGAGTCGCGGGCGCGCACATGCACTGGTTTCGCCCTCGATGGCGAAACCTCTCACACTTTCTCTCTTCCTCGCAGTGGCCTCCGACAGATGCTTGTTGGCTCCTTGACGGCAGCACTCCTGGATTCGCTAATCTCGGCTGTTTTCAAAGTGTGTGGGTGGCAAGGGCACGGTAATTGGCGGCGATAACAGCGATAGCGGGCGGACTCTCGGATGGTCTCGGCTCCACTAGTTCGAATCTTGTCGCGCGCGTTCCGTCTGCTCGCGTGCCGAATTCCTTCGTTACATGTTTTTGTCCCCCCCGGGAGGTGCTGCCCTCACGGACAACAATAAGGTTAAGTGACTAGCGCTAACTTGACGATTACCGTCACAATACATATATATATCTTGCGCAAGAGAGGACACTAGCAGCTCGCTCTCGCGTGCTCGGGCCCTCTATTAAACGTGTAGCTAATATGCACATTCTAGACTATAAAGATCAGCTTATCAGGGGTAGGTTTTGGGCTTTCTTGAAACTTGATCTAAATGTTGGCTATATGGGAGTTTACTTAAGTATGGGTTAATACTCTTCCGCGCATCGGTGCTGGGTCAGCGCTAGATCGACGTTGACACCGAACTTACCGACTTATCGGCGTCGTAAGGCCTGTGAGTATCCACTATTATCGCTCACTGTATCGCATCTAATGATCGCTAGATCAATTTTAGAACGAATTCTTAAAGAAAAAATGTCAAGGAATTCATTAAAAAAAATTTGTTTTTTAAATTGACGCTTTTTGAGATATGGTCAATTGCTTAAAAAATTTTGATATCTTTTGGAAAAATTGATATTAAAGTATTGTTCGCTTAATATCTTCAAAGTACACTCTTTTACACGTAGTTTAAAAAAATTCGTTTCGATAACTTAAATAGTTGCGGAGATATAAATGTTTGAACATTTTTCGTAACAAATTTTCAATTGTCTATAACTTTTGATATAATTATTATAATGATCTAATAATCTATACAGAGCGAGAGAGAGAGAGCGCGAGAGAGAGCGAGAGAGCACAAGCTGCCTTCTGCGCGCTTGGACCTTATACCAAATGTATAGCTAATATGCTCAATAGAGCTTGTTCAACGTACACGTGGCAGTGGTTCTAGTGATAGAATACTAGCTTGCCGATCCAGAGCACGCATATTCAATTCCCGGACCTGTCCCTTTATTTTATTAAATTGCTCCTTTCTTTACATTTTCAATTTAACAGTATAATTAATTAATAATATTTTATAATTATTTAAATTTTAATATACATTTAAATCAATTACCAAATGAAACCAACAGCACTTGGATCTTTAAGTTCTACGGATTTTCACCACATGGCCCTCGTAAGCCAGAACATACGTATGTTCTCGTTCACTTTTATCGCGAAGAAAGTGATCAAGAACATAAATTCCTATACTACTGATCAAAACAAAAATTGTCAGTGGTAACGATAAGTAATAGCCCGATAACTTCACGTTTTACCTCAATTAAGCACGCATGCACTCACTAGCACGTACAATATATAGAACACCCTCCCGTTCAGCTGACTCCAACCACCTCAAGGCTCAGTTCATAAATATTAGATTAGTCATAGAAAACAGATGTTAAACTTAGCATCACGTAATTTATTGTATACATATGTCGCGCATTACCCTGTACTAGGATCTCTGATTCTTCCGTTTATATCTGTTTCGTGTTCAGAATGAAGAACCATGGCCTCGAACGTTTCACTGGTTGTGTGTTCGGTTAGCATGTTGCATCACAAAACGCTTATTACCTTGGTAGTATGACATCTTTCTCACCAATAAAAACATGGAAACGCAGAAGCGATGCGTCATTTAGCATTTCCGGGGGTGACACAACATATCGTTATATCAATAAACGTTAAATCGCAAGCCTCTTGCCGAAGCTTTGAGTAAGCTATTGCTACACTGCGAGATGAAGTCGATTCCCTTCAAATTTATGCTATCTACAAGAAATACAGAAACTAAGAATTTAAATAAAGTGACTACGCGAGGTGCAGAGACAATCAGAAAAGAACACAGAAGCCGAATATGGAACGTGTTTTCAATTCACACGAATAGCATTATTTTGTATCTGGACTCGCGATTATTTTTCTCAAGTATCATTGCTCAAGCAAAAGTAAGCCACGCGATGTGTTTAATTAATTTGTTACCTCTCACAACGTATTTTTTTACATAGAATCTTTTAACATGGCATGTACGATCCCGAAATTCAAGCTGAACCTACATGAACACCACAAGTGAATACACTGCGAAACAAAAGATGTTGTACTCAGCGAATTACGATGTAGCAAAGCGATCTATTACATTAATTGCACATATCGAAAAACAATCGATTATTAAAGGTTTTGCATAGGCTTGCAAGTTAGTTCTTACAAGTTCTCTTAAATCATTCGTACCTAGAACTCCGTACCCCGCCACATTTTAGCTGCAAACGACCCCTAGTATCTCAATTTGAATTTATTGAATTGATTGATCCAAAAATACAAAGTTTATGGATTATTCTACATACATTTGTAATTATTTAAAGAGATAAACAAGTTACCTGTACATAGACCGGATACATAAACAAAACTTACATAATACGGACAACAAACTATATTAGAATTATATATAGAATACATATATTACAATTTTTAACAGTTTTATAATATTTTTATTTACTAATCAGGTATTATCTCTTTTATTTATACTCAGCAGTATTATACTGCTGTTATAAGTAAACTTATATTCTCATAATTAGGCAATATGTCTTTATATGTTCACTAGAATCTGATGAACATTTGTGTGGCGGTACAAAAGATTCCTGTAGGTGCTCTCATATTTCTTGCAAATACGAATATTTCAATTTGGTTTAATCTTGCAGAACAGGTTAATCCAACTGCACATGTTACTCTATAATATGGGAATATATCTCGATGTTGAAAGATCGAATCGCATTTGCAGGAAGATGTAAAAAAAATATCATCTACAATTAAGATATCTTTATATATAGGTTCTAATTTTAGTGAATATACAGAATTCGTAAAAATTTATTTCTCTTTAATACGTCAAAATAAAGTATTGCTTGGTTATTGCAAATGTAATTTATATCCCCATACGTCCTTCTGATATGATTAATTTGTGTAATCGGCATACTTGGTGTTGGTTGTGCTATCCAGTTTAGAGCCTTGATGTTATTTTTTTCGGATATTTTCTCTATTTTGTCAAATACTTTTTCAATAGGTTTGTATACCGGACTATTAGATACAGGTGCTATACCTATTTCAACATGTGAGACTTGTAAATATGTCTTGAGACTCTTGTCCATTTGTTGTGTGTGTTTGTATATTTGCTGCAGTGGTTCTGTTTCATTTATTCTCAATTTTATAAAATCATTTGCCAAATTCACTTTAGTTAGTTTTTGATGAAATTTTGTTGTAACTGTATATTGTTATTCCAGAATGCGATCTTTTGTAATTCAGATTGCAGTTTCTTTGTGCATAAATATAAGTTATTACATCTGGTGGTTTTTTTGTTTGAATATTTATATCTTCATGGACTTCCGATGTAGGATACAGATTTCCTTACCACGTTTCCAGCGTTCGTTTAAAATCTACAGTTAATTTTTCCTTCCATAATTCTACTAGTATGTACTTTTTCAATTTGTTTTGTATATTTTTTTTACCCCCCTTTATATTTTTCAACTCTGTTGGTAATTTATTAAAAATTTTGATTGCTTTAGCTAATTATTATTCTCTCTCTCTCTTTCCATTTGCTCGAAAAGGCAGAGTGGCCAGCGTTGGGCGCATTTTAGTATAGCGCCTAACTAATGGTATTTGTATTTTCCCAGCCTTCAAAGATTGCCGAGCCCGGTCTAGATATCCCGAAAAAGAAGCGAGAGTTAGAAAGAGAAAGTGAGAGAGATTAAATTAGATTAAGCAATTTTTATTTAGCCATGAGGTATAACCCCGTAGGCTTCAAGAATAATAAGGTCGCTATTATAATAATAAAACAACAATAATATGAATAACAAATGAACATTAAACAATTAAACAATTAAGAATTTTTATGTGCATATATCAGTTGTACAATAAATACATAATTTGAAATAAATTTCGGTCGCTGGTTAAAATCTTAATATAAATAAAAATAAAACTAGGTAACATACGCAATACATGGGCAATATTATAAGAAAAATAACAAGATGAAAACGCACTAAGAAAAGCAATAAGAGATGAAAGAGTGTGGGACAATAATATCACACTGATATGACAATAAGAGAAACACAATAAAGATACGCAGGTTGCAGAACACAAAAGAAAAATAAGTCGCATAAAGAAAAGGGGAGAAGAAAATCGTGTGAGCAACGAGGATAGGCGGGCTTCAATTAAAGACCTCAAGGAGGCAGATAAATCTAACCGGCAACGACAGATACTGCGAGTCATGTGAAAACTACATAATAAGGATGAAAGGAAGAGAAGAGAAATAAGAAGAAATAAAAGCTGGACAGAGAACGGAGGAAAATTCAATATTGCAGCTTTTATGTGTTTGAAGGGAGGGAAATTATAAGAGAGGTAAGAACCAGGTGTTTGCAGGTAATTTGAACTGTCAGTGAAGGCTGAGACGTTGAAAGAAAGGGATACTGTGGGTAATTTTCTAAGGGATGAGAGGTTCGTTAAAGATTCGGACGTGACCCTTTGAATGAAGTGCTGATGTTCCAGGACCATGAAGAGGGAGAACAGCCATGACTTGAACTCCATATATCTGAAAATGTCAAAGTTAGTTATGGACAGTTGATTTAGGAGGAGCATGGGACGAATTGTAAAAGAGAGATTCCAAGTCGAAGTACGCGGAGCTGGATATGAGAAAGCTGAAGGTGGGTTGCGGGAGGAACGTTTTATATGAAGAGAGTTTGGTGATTGAAAATGGGTGGTAAGGTATGAGGGATGTGAAAAACAAACTGTGTTGTAAGCAAGAAGGATTAATGAAATGTTTCTGTGAAATTCAAGGGAGAGCCATCCAAGTCGTAGTATATGAAAGGAGACGTGTGTTTCAATGTCAGGGAATGGGATGAAAGGGATGGAACCAGTAGCGAAACGGACACAGGCGTTGTGAGTAACTTGTAGAGCAAGCTGCCTCGTTTTATCCAGGTTGTGGAAGGCAATAGAGGGGTAAGTGAAATAAGGGAGGATGAGGGATTTGATTAGGTAGGATCTGGTGAAAATCGTGAGAGATTTCCTGTAAAACTTACGCGAATTTAGATTCATGTAGATCTTTTTGAGTGTATTGTTGATGTGAGTTTTTCAGTGTAAGGATGAGGATATCGTGAGTCCAAGACTTTTGACGGATGAGGAAAATCGAATGATGATGTTATTGATGGAGATTTGAGGGAGATAATCTACATGTAGAGAGGATAGGTAAAGCTCACTGCCGATCACAATGACACGTGTCTTGGCAACATTTAGTTGCAAATCATTAGAAGCAGCCCAATTCGCGACTGCCTGCGCGTCAAGTTGAACATTGGTGAGGGCTAGAATGATTTCAGAGGGAAAACAATGATGATAAATCTGAGTGTCGTCAGCATATGTCATACGAGGTGTGTTCAAAAAGTAAGGTGACTTTGTATTTTTAAGAAAAAATATTTATTTATTTATCAATATTTATGTTGTCCCCTTCAAAGTAATCCCCCTCAGATACAATATACTTATGCCAACGGTTTTTCCAATCCTCAAAGCACTTCTCATAAGCACTTTTCGGTATAGCCTTGAGCTCTTCCAGCGATGCAGTCTTTATCTCTTCAATCGTTGCAAATCTTCGTCCTTATATAGGTCTCTTTAGTTTTGGGAACAAGAAAAAGTCACATGGGACCAAATCCGATGAATATGGTGGCTGAGGCATGATTGTGATGTTTTTGGCCAAAAAATCTCTCACAAGCAAAGATGAGTGAGCAGGGGTATTATCGTGATGCAAAAGCCATGAATGGTTTTTCCACAATTCTGGGCGTTTTCTCCGTATTGCTTCTCACAAACGGCGCATAACTTCAAGATAATACTGTTTATTGACCGTACGTCCATATGGTAAGAACTCCTGATGCACCACGCCATGGTAATCGAAGAAAACAGTGAGCAAAACTTTGACATTTGATCGAACTTGGCGTGCTTTTTTCGGTCTTGGCTCATCTGGGCTCTTCCATTGGGATGATTGGACTTTGGTTTCGATATCATAACCATATACCCATGATTCGTCACCAGTTATGACCCTTTTGAGTAAATCTGGGTCGTCATTGACTTCATTCAACAGTTCTTGAGCGATGCTCATGCGACGGTTCTTTTGGTCAAAATTTAGCGATTTCGGAACAAACTTCGCTGACACACGTCTCATGCCCGAAACGTTAGAAAAAATTTCATGGCACGAGCCAAGCGATATACCAACATCCTCAGCAACTTCTCTAATAGTGATTCGACGATTTTCCAGAACAATTTTCTTCACTGCTTGAACATTTTCATCAGTTGTTGACGTGATTGGGCGTCCAGAGCGAGGCTCGTCATTGGCATCTTCCCGGCCATCTTGGAAGAGTTTGTACCACTTGTAAACATTTTTTTACTCAGAACAGTTTCACCGTATACCACCGTTAACATTTCAAGTGTTTCGGAGCACTTTATTTTATTTTTTACACAAAATTTGATGCAAATCCTTTGATCCATATTTTTCGATAGCAAGAAATCGCCGAGCACGCAAAACACTTATAACCTTTACGCTTCTCACTACCAAACAAAAAATGCTATACACTTGAAACTTGGTACAGATGTTCGGGAAGAGTTTACCAACATAACAAAACAAAAAAATCGATAAGCGAAAGTACGTTGCCCGTGTAATTTGAAAAGTCACCTTACTTTTTGAACACACCTCGTATGTTGACAGAAATGCAGTACCTTGGGAAGATCGTTTATGAAAATGAAAATAAAAGAGATCCAAGGACGCTGCTCTGGAGCATTCCAGAATGGACACGCAGCCAGCTGGACAATGAGCCATCCCGATCAACCTCAGCCTGCAACCGATCTGATAGGTAACCAAAAAACCAGCGAAGTGTTGAGTCTGCCAGGTTACAGGCTCGCAGTTTTCGGATGAGCAAGTCATGAGGAATACTGTCAATCGATTTGGAGAAGTCGAACAACACAAGAATCGTGAGCTGATGCATCTCAACAGCGCGTCTGAAATCCTCCAACAGACCAACCAGGGCGGTCTCGGTAGAATGCCCCTTGCGAAAACCAGCCTGCCTAGAATCAAAGATTGCTGATATCTAGATAGTCCGAGAGCTGCTTATGAAGTAAGCGCTCCAGGACTTTGGAGGACTCGCAAAGCTGGGCTATTGGCCGGGTGTCAGCGGGACACTGGGGAGCTTTAATTTTTGAAGGAGGGCAGATGATAGTGCATTTCCAGGCTGAAGGAAAAGCTGAAGTGAGGATGGATTGGTTTACAATGAGTGTGAGTAGGGGAGCTAGGGAGCTAAGACCAAGTTTTAGCATTTGAGCGGAGAGGCCACTGCCTTTGCCTTTGGAACGAAGGGCCAAAACCTCGGACTCAACTTCACGCTGAGAGACAGTAGAGAAGGTGAAAGATTGTGGAAATTAGAGCAGAGTGACGAATGGCTACTGAAACGTAGTAATTTTTCAGGATGTCAGGGGAGAAGAACAGTAGTGGAGAAGGAAGAGGATTGGAAGCTACATCCATGTCACGGAGGGCTTTCCATTTGTGAGTGATAGACTTTGCATTATGAATGGAATCATAAATGAAAGAATTCTTTGCAGTGTCTAAGGAATTTGAGATTTGATTGCGAAGTGATCGGCATTGGGACAGTATTTCAATGGAACCTGTTTTTTTGTAGAAGAATAAAAGGTGATCACGTGTGCGTATCTTGGCTCGAAGCTCTTCAGAGACCCAGGGCTTTTTCTTAGATGGGATAGCAATCTTCCAAAGTGGAGCAAGGTGATCTAAAACGGCAAGTACTTTGAGAGTGAACACAGATTCGACCTGATCAAGTGAAGGTGTGAGGCCTAGCAAAGGTCCGGAGGAGAATACTGAGAGAATGGTGGTGTTTATCGAGTTAAGAGCTGAAGGATTAATGTGCTGTAGAAGACGGGAGGAAAAGGTTTTCATAGTATTTTTGATGTATGAAGATGAGATTGAGATAGCAATTAAATCATGATAGGTTACAAAAGAAGAATGAGACTGAGAAAACTGTATGATATTAGTTGAGTGGTTGGTGATAAATAAATCAAAGGTAGTATGTGTGATTTTTCCAGTAGTTGAGATAGGATGATGTGTAGGTTCGGTGGAAACAACCCTTAAAGCAAGAGAGTCCGGCTGATCACGAAAAGCACGAACATGTGGAAGATCAGAGGTGAAATCGCAATTAAAATCACCTGTGATAAGGACATTATTATAATAAGGAAGAAAAGTAGAGATGGAGTTAAAAAAGAAGGGAATGAAGGTTGAGGGACGACGATAAACTACAGCGAAAAGTAGTTAATTATGGTGATTCAGTTGAACATCAGCTATTATAAATTTAGGAGTATTGTCATAGACAGGATCAGACTTAGTCAGTATTTTGATCATCAGGGAGTTCCGCGCATAGAAACCAACACCTCCACCCTCCCTGCCCACACGATCATATCGCACAAAATTATAATCCGAAAGAGAAAGGTGCACATCTGATACGAATTCATTGAGCTTGGTTTCGAAGATCGCTATTAGGTCATAAGGGAGAGCTTGAAATTTAGCTTTGAGAAGAGAGAAATATGAACGTACATTTAATCCGTTTATATTGACGTGCACAACAGTAAAGCATGAGTTTGATTCAGCTAAATTGTTACATGTCTGCGTATGTCAGACGGATTATGAGTTGATTGAGAGGGTGGTTTCACAGCAGGTGGTGTCACGCGTTGAAAAGGCACGAGCCGACGGAGGTCAGCCTCAGTAAAAATGGGGATCAGCTCTGAGCTCTGAGTGTGCCTACAGAACACCCTCAAGTTACGAACCACTGACCAGACATAACCAAGCTCAGCACTGACCTTTCTCGCTTTTGTGAGAAGATCGAAAACTGGCTTCGGCCATATGGGACGAACGTAGACTCTCGCAGGTCCACCAGTACCAAAAATTGACTAGGCGGTGTGCTCCTTCAATTTCGGGGAGAAGCAAAGGATTCTATCCCAGATCAAGGAAGAGTCAACAAGAAATGCGAATGAGCAAGTGGACTGACTAGCAGTGCCAAGAGGCCGCCAGCGATCAGAGGGCGAATGTGTGTATGTGTGTGTATGTGTGTGTGTGTGTGTGTGTGTGTATGTGTGTGTGTATGTGTGTGTGCGCGTGCGCGCTTTGGGGATAGACAGGGGGAGGGCTCCATTCACGAGTATGAATGATATGCGGAAGATTGTGCATCCCACCAAAACCAAGCACAACAAGCAATGAAGTGGCTGAGAAGTTCGGGACGAGAAGTTCAGGTTCATCCGTAATACCGAAGAGAGTATCTCTAACCTGGTGCTACGAACGCAATTGGGACCACAAGTCGCGCATCTCTTGATGCCTGCTGGCATTTAGTTGGGCCTCTCGCTTGAACTACTTAGGTGCATCCGCCATGGTATTAGAGTGACCTATGCCTTGATGAGTATGTGAAATTGAGCGCAACGACGATTGGTGGTAATCTTGATTCGCGGCAAGACGTGATTGAGTAGCTGGCGTTGCAGAAAACCGGTTTGCAGGCGAAATCAAAATAATGCCAAATGGTGCCAGATGATACCAATAGCTATTGCAGTTTCACGTCCGTTGAGATTGAAGATGGATCGGGTTAGGTGACAAATGTTGATTGAGGTAATGTGTAATTCCTCGGCAAATAATGTAATAACTAGCATAAACCTAGCTACCCCTTGGATAATACATCACCTGGAACAAGTTCCTCGCAGAAATGCTAAAAATAATATTAATAAAGTGTAAAAACTTGGAGCTGATGTAAAGTACATACGGCGTTCACCAAAGAGAGAGAGAAAGAGAGAGAGAGAGAGAGAGAGAGAGAGAGAGAGCTCGCGTGTGGTTGTACGCACTATGCAGTTTGAGGCAGGTGTGCGACGCGCGATCAGTTAGCGTTTTCGTCGCACGCCGCTATAAAATGGTCTAATAAGAAAGGATCGTGCGGCAAGAGCGTGGTCATTGCCCGCACGTTGCATTTTTCCTTCTTCTATCGGTGATCTTTGAGGAAAGAGTTTCTTAGCCTTCCTGCCTACAGGAAACAGTTTATCTCTCGCTCGTTTTTGTTCATTGGGTTGTTCTTGCGGATACTAGGCTGTAGGTGTCATCCTGTGCGTCGCAGTTTTCACGGGGTCAGCCCATCATAAAGTGCGACTCGACGTCTATCCACGTCGACAACAACAGCGACGGTGAGAAGCCCGGTGATCGATCTTTGTTGCCGCTGCCACCTTCGTCTCACAGGATTCATCAAGGAGACTTCGAGGTCACGTTATCTCTCTCTCGGAGATATGTGGCCGCGCGAACCCATAGGTAGTCTGACGATAACTTGCTAGTTCAAGTGAAAGTGCCTCTCTTGCCGTCCCCTTTCAAATTAATAGCACCGAGTCACATCTATTGCATGATGATTACAGTGTCATCAGCATATGATATAATTTCTATATCCAGCATGTCTTCCAGTATATTATTGACATATAAACTGAAAAATAGTGGTACGAATATTGTTCCTTGTGGAACTTCAGTGGTAATTATTTTCATGTCGCTCATGTGATTATTAATTTTAACAAGTTGGTGTCTATTGGAAAGGTAGCTCTTCATTAGTTCTAGACCATGTTCCCTTATTCCATGTTTCTCCAATTTATCTAACAGGATTTATTGATCAACAGTATCAAATGCCTTAGCTAGATCTAGAAAATTAGTAATAGTAGGTCTACTTTTGTCTAGGTTCCTACATATAATATCACAAATGTAATGCTATGCATCAGTTGTACCCCTATTTTTTACAAATCCAAATTTGTTGTTCGATATTATTTTATGTTTTGCAACAAAAGAAAAAAGTTTTTTATAAATTGTAACAGGCTGCCGTTTAGCCTATAATATCTCTGGAACGTACCTATATAATGACTAAACGACGCCTAGTTATCTGTGTGCTCGAAGCACATCAACCTACCTTGTCTTGGAGTGCGCTTGCGCAGAGTCTCCTCGCTACTCCGAGTTGGGTTCCCCCAACTCGCCGCTTGGCGGCGCTGTCGCCCTTGCTTAGTAGCGCTCGCGCGGCCGCTGCTGGAAACTTGGTTTGCAGGGCGCCTCTAATCACCTCCGCGCGATCCGTGACAGACTACCGGCTAATTCGAACGAAATGTAAACAGACGCGACCTCCGGACAAAGGAAAGACAAAATAACGATGACTAGATTAAGTAAATCTATCGTTCACTTTATTTAAACGATTCGATTACACGGGGGTTTTGCCGAGAGACTTGTGCGCGCTAGCGCGAATGACAACACACGCTAAATGGGAGAGAGAGAGAGAAAACCGCGATCACCGCAAACTAACCGCTCGCACGCAACAATTTATCTCTTCGCGCACGCTGCGCGGGATCGCACGCTATCAACAATAATAGGAAGGTGCACCTACCGCGAGATAGTTGAGGATACGGTGGCCAACCGTATCCGAAGCACGCGTCGCTAATTAGCTGCTCCGCTACTCGCCGCTCTCCGCTGTTATTGCTGTTGTTGTTGTTGCTGCTACGGCTGCTACTACTGCTGTTGTTGCTGTTGCTGCTGCTGCTGTTATTGCTATTGCTGCTATTGCTGCACTCGGCACGCCGCACTAAAGTTCTCACCTCTAGCCTCGCACCACCAAAAGAAAACGCGATAACGGCTCGGAAAAGGGTTAGCTCTATGCGGACGGACTGAGTGACACAGTCATACTGCCTGTTGAACTCTCCCCTCCCGGCCATTGCCCCTACGCGCCCTCTCTCTCTGGCGAACCGATCTCGGCTTTTCCAGTTCAGCCGCTTATTAACCTAGCGCGAGTAGAACGATTTTCGGTAATCGTTGCAAAATAATCTTTTCTAATATTTTTGCAATGGTTGATATTAGCAATAATGACTTATAAATTTTTATACGTCCGATTTCAATTCTGTTTTATAAACCGGAACCATTTCTAAAGATTAAGTTGATCTGGTCAGATTGCTTATTCTATGCATCAAATAAATATGTATTATAAAGCTTCTTTCATCAAGGGTCGCGGCAGCGACCTGCGGCATGATTACCGGAGACGCGGTTTTATGCGACACTATACACAATGAAATAGGCATGCACAGATTTCAATTATAATGTATAATACTTTTCAATATACTTTATTTTATTTTATCAACTCCACCTGCCTTGTTTTTCAATACCTTTGTAATAAAGGTTCTTGAAGTGTATTGATTTATTTTCACTCTGCACCCCATCGCTGTCAGTTACAAAATTAATTTTAAGTACTACATTATATAAAATAATGTTTTCGACCATCAGATCTTTCTAATTTTACGTAAAAAATTGAATTGTATATCTACGTTTTCGACCACTTTAAAAAAGATAAAGTATCACTATGAACATATTCTTAAGTAAGGATTAACAATTGAAAAAGAACTGAATAATTTAATACATTCTATAACACAGGCTGACATCCCAGAATATCCAGAAACACGATAATATATTTTGTAAAGGTTTTCGAAAATGTGAATCCGAATCTATTTCAAAATTGATGCATATCTAAGACTTATGAGATTTTCTAACCTAAAAATATGAATAAAAATCAAGTCGAATTATGACAAAGCAGTACCTTCTCATTAAAACCCATTTTTTGCATTAGAGTTATCTTTATTTTCTATCAAGATATCATTAATTCATATTAAGTATTTTAGCAGATTTGCAAAAATATAAATATCATTGGTTACAAGGGTCGGGGGCTGGGTTAAGGTCACAAGTTACAGGGGTTGGATTAAATCAATGAGGGTTCAAAGTTCTAGAGTTCTAACCGTGCAGGTTACAGGGGTCCATGGCTAAGGTAATCGGAAGTTGGGTTAGATGGTTACAGGTTACAGGGGTCGCGAGTTAAAGCATGGCGATTTGGCTGTTTTAATTTAGTGGTAAAATGGCTGAAACACTTAATTTCAATCAATGATATCTCGCAGAAAACTAAGATAACTCTGATTCGAAAAATGGGTTTTAATCGGCAGAGTACTGCTTTTTCATGATTCTACTTGGGTTTGAAAAAAAAATGTATTCACTATGTTACATAACATTGAACAAAGTAAAATATTGTGATGTATGTAATTTTAGGTTAGAATATCTTGAGGATCTTAGGTGATCAATTCTAAATCTACGGAAATATACCATCATTTTCTGGATTTTTTTCCATTTTGAAATTTTGTCGGCTGGTGTAATTTGAATTTTCTATTTACTATTTTTTCTTAAATAAGAAAGCTTATTTTATCAGTATTTCTCTCTTCAAATGTTTTGTTTGCGTTAGCAATGGCTTTTTCGTTTCTTAACTTAAGATAATTCAAGTCATCAATAATTTATTAAATGAAGCTTTTCACGAAATGACTCTAATATATTAAATCTATGTAAAAACTGATATGAAAATATTTGATACTGTTAAACTTAAACATTTTTTATGTTATAGGATCAAATAAATAAATTTTATCAAGGCTCAAAAATTTTAATGGCATATGCCAAAACTATCATGCATGGCCCTTATAGTGATCCCGACTTCTGCAATGTCTGTTTCATTCCTGCATCGAAGTTTTTAAAAAGAAATGAAATGAGTCATATTTTACCAAAGTCAATTATGTTAAAAAAAAAATTATGCCACAACTTGTGCGAGCTAAGTCCGGTACAGATGATTTGGTTTCATACAGCACATAAACATTTTGTTAGAATTTATGGACAATTGTAAGTAAAATATATATTATTACAACATTAATATTTAGAACAAAAAATATTATACATATTGATTACATTTATCACTAGGATTGTCGAACGTTTTTATATACGATCAATTTCAAATTAAAAATACGTTACAGTTGCTCATCGACTTTTATTACATTATTCATTAAAATTGCTTAGTGTTATATTGTCCTTGTTTATCATGTGACGATAGAGAAAGTAAGGACTATGAAGGGTTGGGTTGGGTTGGGTTAATTCGAACACCGATAATTTGAATTCCTCGGTAATTGTGTCGGTCCCGTGACATTTCTGTACTTACGCGTGTAAAAAGACCTTGATAATTCGAACTCTCATTCAAAATTTTATGGTTTGAATCATCGGAAAATTCGAAATTTTAGTGTCCAAATAGTCGACCAATTTGAATTTTACGTTGTTCAAATGAGGAAATATCGCTATCAGAATGAATAGTATTAGAATATCACTTATAAAAAAAACAAATGTTATTTTTTCGTTTCAAATTGTTCAAAATCTTTCACTAACTTATTTAACCTACCGATTTAAACTTCAAAGACTGGTTAAATTTTTTTTTGTAAATAATATAATATGTAAATAATAATTTACAAAGATAAACATTTTTCACTCGGACCTTTTATCAGTAGTCATTGCGCATTTCCATCATATGCCAGGTCGTACCAGAGTTAGTCGACAACAATGGTGCAAATTATGAACTTGCATGATATGCTACTTTTTACTAAATAGTTTTTCAAATAAAAAAATGAATCTTTTGTATTATACCAAGAAATAAGAAGTTAGACATTTAAATATCATTTATGAAAAAATAGTTATGAAATATGTAACGGGGTGGATTAACAGATGCAACTTGGATTTATTTAAGAACAATCTCCCACAATGCAGAGCTAACCGCCGCTTCGCTAATCACGTATGAGTATACGTATATTCGCCTTTACGTTTGATACTTTCGCTCTAATGTCTCCTTTCCAACAGAGTTGAACTCACCTTAAGTCACCGGACTTGTGAGACTTGCTTTCTCTTAGGTGTAAAAAGGCTAATGTTTCTTTCCATTATTCCCTAGATGAAATCGGTTTAAAAAAATATCCGGTGATGGATCCGTTAAACTAAAGGGAAAAGAAATAACCTAATATGGTGAATAAAATCAAGACATCATGGAGCATCATGGACATCACGGAGCACTTGGTACCTTTTCTCTCTAGGCACCGCAAGCTTCCAGGCTTCCTCGTTGTCGATGGATCCTTCACCGTCCACATCAGGTTAATAGTGATACAGCCTCCCCCAACTATCTTCCATGTGGGGTGTGAATGTGGTTCTTGGCATACCTCCTGGTATTGTTATAAATACCAGGCATCAGTGGTCTCCGGTCGACTATTTATGGCACTGCCTTCAGTACCCTCCTCCTCATAGGCCCTAGACAATGCGTCCGGCACCACATTAATATCTCTCCGTCGATATTCGATATCGAAGACATTGCCTTGCAATGCTAGCGCTCGACGCGCTAGTCTTCCCGTGGGATTTCTCATTCTGTGGTGCCATTTCAGGTAACTATGAGTACTGATGACCTTGATGTGATGCCCATCAATGTACGGCCGGAACTTCCCAATGGCCCAAACTGCCAAACAGTCTCTCTTGGAGACTGTATAATTTCTCTTAGCGCTATAGAGTGATCGGCTGGCGTATTCGATCACACTGTCCATCGACATCCTGCGTGAGGACTTCCCCGATCCCACTGTCGCTGGCATCAGTTTGTAGTACAAACTCACTGCTAGGATCGGGTGATTGCAGTATTGGGGCGGAAGTCATCGCCTCCTGCAACCTCATGAAAACTCGTTCTTGCTCCTCGTCCCAAGAGAAACGTACATTCTTCTTCGTCAGGCGGTTTATAGGTTCAGCGATCATGACGGGTATAAAAGTCTATACCATGACGTCACCATGAATCGCTTCACCTGTTAGACAGTCCGGGGTGTTGGATACTCTAGTATCGGTCTTATCTTCTCGGGATCTGGTTTTACTCCGTCCTGGTTTAAAAGAACTCCCAAGTACCTAACTTCCGTCTTACAGAAGTGGCTTGTGGTTTTGTTGATGGTTAGGCCCGTACCTATAATTCTCTTTAATACTATTTCTAGGTGCCGCTTATGCTCCTCGAATGACGACGAAACCACTATTACGTCGTCGAGGTAAGCAAAAGCGAATGGATCAATATCCGGGCCTATCACCTTATCCATCAACCTCTGGAAGGTCGCTCCTGCGTATGACAGTCCAAAGGTCATTCTCTTGAATTGAGTGACCCAATCCATGTACTGTAAACGCTGATATCGGACACGATTCTTCTTTTAGTAGAATGTCATGGTACACGCTATTCAAGCCGAGCATGGATATGAACTTCGCATCCCTTATCCGTCTTAGGATGTCGTTCATAATGGTAAAGGATAGGCATCAGGTTTGGTGATTGCGTTTAACTTTTAGTAATTCACGCAAAACCTATACTTTCCATCAGCCTTCTTTACCATCACCACTAAACTTGGCTATCCGCTGGTCACTGGTTCGATTACATCTTTTTCCAGCATATCCTTGACCAGCACGTGCATTTCCTCTCGCACCCTATCAGAAACTAGGTAGTACTTCTGTTTGATGTGTCGAGCACCTCCAACATCTATTTCATGCTCAATCCCCACGGCACAGCCTAAAGCCTGCCCTCCGTCAAGAATCAATCTTCTGACGCGGTCTTCGATTTCCTCAAGCTGTGTTTCCGTGGCCTCCCACAGTCCTACCGGTGCGAGAAATGCCGTACCATCAATTCCAGCCACTTCCATTGGTACTTTTACCTGGGCGTCCTTCAGCCATAACTCATCCTCATCGGGGTCCAAAACTGTGCGGAACTTTCTTATAAAGTTCGCACCTACGTACCAGTCATCTGTGAGCAGGGGCACAATGGCGACTCTTATCTTCTTTGTGATCCCCCTACCTTAAAGGCGAACATCACGTGACCAATTATGAGGTATGGGCGCCCGTCGGCGAGCCTTGCATCGCCAGCCCTGGTCACATTAAGTCCGATGCCATTCTTAGCTATGACCGTAGATGAGGCGCCGGTATCATAGAGTGCTCTAATTTTAAAGTCACCTATGTCTACCCACAACCACCATCAGTCAGCCCTGCGCCGACGCGCAGATCTTCCAACCTCGACAGAAACGTATCTACGCTCTGTGCCCTATTGCCCGTAAACCTCAATTTCCATCCGCGGACAATTTTTTCAACATCTTAAGTTATGGAGAGCCCTGAGGATAATTGAGGACCGGTGCCAGATGATCCGTTTCGACTCCTCTGTCGAACTGGTGCAGATCTCCCGTACTCCTCTGGATTCTCTTAACCTCCTCTTCTCTGGAAGGTTTCCGGTGGGATGACGTCCTTTCTCCTGGGTACGGGTCTTGGAGGAGCCGGTGTGCTTCCCGGAATCCCAGTTTTTCCAGCACTTGTATCGTAATGTACTATTCCTTTTTTTTTCCAACAGTCCCTTTCCAAGTATTATTTTTATTGTTTACAATAACACTTCACATAGCAACAGTCGTGTGTTCTTTCACTATACTATACCATCGAATAAAACAGCGTTACCGAGTGTCTTATATCAGTAGCGTACTATGGAAAGGCGGAAGCACCCCGGTCTAAATAAAATTTATAATTATATTGTTTTTTAATACTTTTTGTCTATCTTTATGAAACATTTTGTTTGTTTATGAATTATGAATTATTTTTTACGCAACTCCCGACTTATGAAATCCTCTTCGCTCAAGAGGGTGCAACTGACCGATCAGCTGATCTCACTAGCTCACATACGCCTAGTTACCTCTTCGAGACCTCGCGAATTATTATCTCTCAGGACCCCCCGACCGATGCGCTCCAAACTTACACACCCGGACCGATGCTCCCCCAAGAAGCTAGACGACGAAGAAGTTCGCAACCGAAATCAGCTGATTCTGGTAGCTGACCTCGCAAGGAGAAGCACCACATGAACACTAACACCGCTTGCCACTCAATTAACACATCCAAAGGGCAGCCGAACACACCCAACCCACATATACGCACGCACTGGCCGATCTTCCAAACACCGAGAGGCAGTCACGGAGAGCGGCGACGGGAAGCAACGTTAACGTGGTAGCCGAGCGGCGGCCATATTGTGACGCGATCGGCAACGAATATGAGCCAGGGAGAGCGGGGGGGGGGGCATAAGTGCGAGCGAGTACACTGATAGAGTAGACGTGAGAGGGGATGCTGATATGGGAATAGGGGTGACCGGTAGGACTGATGAGCGCGAGAGAAAAAAGGACAGATGACAAACGATGGGTAACGCTAGACCGATCGGCGCGCGCACTCCCGACAAGTCAATGATAACGGAGATAGGGGTAAGATAACGAAAAGGATAAAATCAACGCTAACTAACTAACCAGTAACTTAACAAAATAGACTGTTGATCGGATTGACGACATTTTCTACCAATAGGATAAAAATCCGCGAGAAAAAAGGAGATGTAACCGAAGGTACGCAATACGACACCGCGTTAGTCGTGGCCAATTTCCCTGAAGGGCAGCCGTGGACGGACGTGATGAACAAGATTGCAAGCCAACAAAAGTATTAAGTGCTACTAGTGCGGACGAGAACGAGAGGCAAGGGCGAGAGCCACGGACCGGAGAACTTACGGCACCGGAAAGTACCCATTATGTTTGAATCGTAAACGGGAATGCGCGGAAAGAGAGAAGGCCCCGCGGATCTGTGAATCATTCTGATCGACCCACGGCTAATCTGCGGTTGCGTGATAAGTTGTCGCCTTGTGCTCTGACCGACTATTCGACCCGACCTGTAATTATCGTAAGTGCGGGCTGCGATCGCATCGCGGTGCGCCTAACAAAAGAAACTACTCGTGTGTTGCAATGAGAATAGCGTCGGCGCAGATAGATAAATTGATCGTCGCGTCGTCTAATAAAATAGAAAAATAGCGAATGTAGGAATATAGAGTAAATTAGCTTTGGACAGATTAATAAGATAGAAAGATAGCAACAGGTAGGAATATTGAATAGCTTGGTATTTGGTACACATATTGAAAATAAGAGCATAGCAACAGTAGGCATTCTGAGTAGCTTGACCTTGGCAGACAGTTTAGCATAAGAGCATAGCAACAGTAGGCATATTGAGTATCTTGACCTTGGCAGACAGTTTAGCATAGGAGCATAATAACAATTAAGAATGCAGCATAGTTTGACTTTAGGCAGACCAAGTAATAAGGGAACATAGAAATAGTAGGCGAACATAACAGCTTGATCTTGTGTAGACCATTTTCTAAATTTCTTTGGCTTATTTATCTTTTTTTTCTCGATAATCTGCGTTTTCTCTTTGCGTAACCTGTAATCTACCTCCCCTTTGTAACTTTCGCAATCGGATTGCCGCGTAGGAGAGGTAGGCTAGCATGCATCTGTATAATGACATCGCAACCATGCGCCACTGCGTTTCAACACTTTCGATCACCCGTAAGACTACCCGCTAACAAGGCAACCTTGAAGGAGCCACTCCGACTACCCGGTTTTCAGCAGGAGCCCGCTCACCGAGGCATCTTTTCTTGGACCAGCTAGCCAAGCCCCCCCTTTACCTCTTTTATTCTCTACTAATTTTATCGCCGCTCGTCTAATAGCCCTTTCGTGTTTCCCACCCTCGCGTGATATTCACAGGTGGCCGACTTGGGCCAATAACGAGCCGATGGAGAAACTATCGGGAAGCTCAACAGGAATCCTCCGCAGCAGCAGCAGCAGTACCAGTAGCAGCAGCGGTAGCGACAACGGCAGCAGTTATAGCCGTAGCCATCATCAACATCTTGCAGCATTCGCAGCTCTCTCTCTCTCTCTCTCTCTCTCTCTCTCTTTTTTCGACTTCTTCCCCTTTCATCCCGCGTTTATTTTTCAACATAATCACCTTGAAGGTCGATACATTTTATCAAACGACCTTCCAGTTTTTTCAAGCCATCAGAAAAATATGATTTTTGAAAACTCTCAAAATAGGCATTTGTTTCGGCGATGACTTCTTCATTCGACGTGAATCGTTCTCCGGCAAGCCATTTTTTGAGGTTAGGAAATAAGAAAAAGTCATTGGGAACCAAATCAGGCGAATATGGTGGATAGTCAATTAATTCGAACTTTAAATCGTTAATTTTTGCCATCGAAACTGCACTCGTGTGAACTCGAGCATTGTCTTGAAGAAAGAGGCATGTTTTTTTGTTCAAGTGAGGACGTTTTTCTCTGATTTTTTCTTTCAACTCATCTAATAATGACGGATAATATTGTCTAGTAATCGTCTGGCCCTTTTCCAAGTAGTCGATGTAGATGATTCCATACGCATTCCAGAAAACCGTGGCCATAATTTTGCCAGCTGACTTTACTGACTTTGCCTTCTTTGGGGCTGGTTCTCCTGCGGTAAGCCATTCGTTTGGACTGTTCTTTGGTTTTAGGAGTGTAGTGGTGTAGGTATACTCATATTTCGTCTATAGTTACGAGTCAACGCCAAAAGTCTTCCGGATTACGACGTATGCGTGCCAAAAGAGCCTCAGAGGTGACCACGCGGGTTCGTTTGTTTTCAACAGTGATCAAACGCAGTACCCATCTTGCTGATATTTTTTTCGTCCCCAATTTTTCATGCAAAATTGAAATGATTGTACCCTTTGATACCCCTGTGGCCTCAACTAATTCTCGAAATTTTAATCTTCTATCACTCAACACTATATTGTGGATTTTGTTGATCATTTGGGGCATATACACTTCTAAGGGGCGTCCTGAACGAGGTTGATCTTTTGTTGTTGTACGGCCGCGTTTAAATTCATTTACCCAGTTATAAACAGTCTTAAATACAGGGGCAGACTTGCCATGAACGGTGTTCAACTCAACTGTGATTTCTTTTGGTGTAAGGCCTTTCAAATGAAAATGTTTTATCACCGCTCGAAATTCAGTTTTTACCATTTTACAAATAAAAAAATAACGTTTGGTTCAACAAACGCTCTAAAAAAATGACTTCATGAATCGAGCTGAAACTTTGTACGATATCTAGTTAGTAGTATTGCTTGCCAAAAACATCATAATTTAAGCGTGACGAACGCCATCTCTTGGATTTTGTAAAGACTTATTGACCTCCTCTCGTAGTACCCGCACAGTAATACGACGATCTCGTTCAATCGCAAGTCACACACACAGTATATTATCCAATATTTTTATCGTCAAATACTGACCAGAAGGGGAATCACTAGCGACAAAAGTATGGCCTCTTTTGAAACAATTGTACCACTCTTTTACATACATTCCTTCCCAGAGACCTTGTGCATTATCTAAATAGTTTCTAAACTCGTTTTTACCAGTTGAAAGCAAAATTTGTTGAATTTATTTTTCAGATATTTTTAAAAATCAAAAAATCCACCGAAATCAAAAATAACTTTGTAAGCAAAGACACGTTACGCATGAACTATACGTCCAATACGAGGGTGGTCCGATAGGTACTTAGCCTCACCGCCCGATGGCGCCACTCTCGCAAAAGAAATATTCTATCACATAGTACAACCTTCTCGATGGTTACTGTCAAGATTTCAGCCGGATCGGAGTTGTAGTTTATTTTTGAGAGCGTGTGAAAGCAAGTGTGCCCGTTGATTTTTGAAAAATGGAAAAAGAGCAGTATCGGTCGGTGATTCGATTTTTGCTTTTGGAAAGGAAATCGCGCAGCGAAATCAAAAAGCGCTAGGATGCTGTGTACGGTGACTCGTCTCCTTCGATGGCGACAGTCAAAAATTGGTTTAACGAGTTTCAACGTGGTCGCACGTCGATTTTTGAAGAGCCACGTTCAGGTACTCCGAAAACGGCTACCACGGAGGATAACGTGACAAAAATTCACGACCTCGTATTGGCAAATCGACGATTGAAGGTGCGCGAGATAGCTGAGATCATAGGCATCTCAAAAGACTGCGTGGGTCTTGTCCTGCACAAAATTTTGGGCATGAGAAAGCTGTCGGCGCGATGGGTGCCGCAGTTGCTCACTTTGGACAACAAGCGCAACCGTGAGACAACTTCAGAGCAATGTCTGACGCTGTTTAAACGCAATCCGGAGGAGTTTCTGCGTCGTTTCGTGACAGTCGACGAAACATGGATCCACTGGTATACACCAGAGACCAAGGAACAGTCGAAACAGTGGACTTTACCCGGCGAAAGTGCTCCGAAGAAGGCGAAGACTGCCCCAACCCATCGGCCGGAAAGGTAATGGCCACCGTTTTTTGGAATTCACAAGGTGTGATCTACATCGACTGCCTGGAGAGGGGCAAAACGGTCACAGGGCTGTACTATGCCGAATTATTGGGCCGATTAGACGTTGAATTGCAGAAAAAACGTCCCCATTTGGCGAAGAAAAAAGTGCTCTTCCACCATGACAACGCACCGGCTCACACCTCCGCCGTCGCCATGGCCAAATTGGTCAAATTAGGCTACGAACTGCTGTCCCATCCACCGTATTCTCCAGATTTAGCCCCGTGCGACTTCTTTTTGTTTTGTGACAGGGCTATAGCGATGCTCGCTGGCCCTGTGTGCGGCACTCTCCTCGCGTGAACGCAGCGACCAAGTGTACGCTATATAGCGACTACATACTTGTGTCGTTGCAGGATCTGGAGAGAGGAGCGCGACGATCGGCGAGGTGTCGCCGTGAGTGCGAGTGAGAGCGAGAAGAGCGAGAGAGAGAGAGAGAGCGTTTTTGACTGATTTTTGACGGCGAGAGAAGTGGGAGCGCAGCCGCGCGAGGCTTGGAAAATTAAGAGAGAGGAAGGGCAGTTAGGCGCGAGCTCTCGAGTAATTAGGGCCGCCTAAGGAGAGACTGGACGAGAGGACATTTCGGCCAGAGAGGAACGACTGCCAGGAGTACGACTGCTATTTGCCAGGAGAACCAGGTGTTCCGAGCCGAGCCCGGACTAACAGCGACCATTCGCCGTCCCCGGGGCAAAGGCCGTGCTGCGGCCTCTTCTGCAGCAGTCCGAGTCATCGCCAGGGCGCCGTTTCCAGCGGGCCTGCGCTTTCGCCGGCGTCGTCTCTCTGTCGACGGACCGTCGGCATCCGGTGGGTCGAAAGCCTGTTTATCTCTCTCGCGCCAGCTCTCGCTCGATTACGGACATTTGCGTATTTCGATTTTATCGCGCATGCTGAGCGATCTCGCTCGCGTGATCTCGCGAACTCTTGTCGCGGGAAGGCTGAGCGAGCGCGCTCGCCGCGGCGAAGTGAATCTTGTAGCGATATTTGTGAAAAGGCGTCAATAAATGAGATCGCCATATGTAATATCATTGAATTAGAGTGTCCGTTTCTTTGTGTCAACCTTCCCCAGCTAGCGCGAACTTCGGCCTGTGAAAGTCAGCGCCGGCTTTCTTTACTGAGAAAGAACCCAGAAAAATTAGCAGAGACCAGCCCATGGCGCACGGAGGCTGACCGCTCTTGCAGTTTCCAAACTTGAAAAAGTCACTCGCCGGGCAGAAATTTGATTCGAATGAGGAGATAATCGCTGCCACGGAAGCCTACTTTTCAGACCTCGAGGAAACGTATTTTTCAGATTGGTTAAAGAAGTTGGAGCATCGCTGGGCCAAGTGTATCAAACTAAAAGGAGACTATGTTGAAAAATATAACGCCACTTTTCCAAAATTATCGTTTTTCTTTTGTAGGCTAAGTACTTATCGGACCACCCTCGTAGATCTTAGCAAGAAACTGATAGGTTCTTAGGGCTTTACTATTGACGTTTATGTCTTGCAGAAATCGCTCAAACACTATAATGCGGAGATATAAAAGTAGATCCGATATTTTCCGGACTGACCTCGTAATACATACACTCTGGGTACAGAGAGGTTATGCAACAAATAAATGCAAGTTTTACATTTGTACGAATACGAGGTGTGTTCAAAAAGTAACGAGAATTTTTAAATTTCGCGGGTTTGGAGAGTCTGCTTGTATAAAATTTTTTTTTATTATGTTGGTACACATGCCCCTGAAGTACGATAAAATTTTCAGCAATATTCATTGCTTACTTTTTAAGTGGCAGCCGCTAACGTTAGACGTGTTTTTCGAGCTCGGCGATTTTCGTTTGTGAAAAAAAATGGATCAAAGAATTTGTATTAAATTTTGCGTAAAAAATGAAATAAAGTGTAGTAAAGTTTGTCAAATGTTAACAAAGGCATATAGTGAGTCTGCTATGAGTAAAGCAAGGATTTATGAGTGGTATAAGCGTTTCCAAGATGGCCACGAAAACGTTGAAGATGACGAACGACCCGGACGCCCAAGCACATCAACAACCGATGAAAACGTGAAAAAAGTGAAAGAAATGGTTACGAACGATCGCCGAATCACAATCAGAGAAGTCGCTGATGATGTTGGCATATCAGTTGGCTCATGCCATCAAATTTTTTCGAATGTTTTGGGTATGAAACCTGTGGCAGCAAAATTCGTTCCAAAATTGTTGAATTTCGAACAAAAACAGCGGCGAATGGAAGTTGCTCAGGAGTCGCTAAATGAAGTCAATAACGATGCAGAACTACTAAAACGTGTTATAACAGGTGACGAAACATGGGTTTACGGATATGATGTCGAAACTAAGGCTCAATCGTCCCAGTGGAGGCATTCTGGATCGCCAAGACCGAAAAAGGCTCGACAAGTACGGTCGAATGTGAAAGTTATGCTCACTGTGTTCTTCGATTTTAATGGCATAGTGCATTATGAATTCTTGCCACAAGGTCAAACAATCAATAAGCAGTACTACCTACAAGTTCAACGTCGTTTGCGTGAAGCAATCCGAAAAAAACGCCCGGATTTGTGGCAAAACAATTCATGGCTTTTGCACCACGATAATGCGCATGCTCACACTTCATTTCTTGTTCGTGAATTTTTGGCCAAAAACGAAACTGTAACGATGCCTCAGCCTCTATATTCGCCAGATATGGCTCCATGTGACTTTTTTCTATTTCCAAAAATAAAGAGAACATTAAAAGGCCGTCGTTTTACAAGCATAGATGACATTAAAAGCGAATCGCTGAAAGAGCTAAAAGCTATTACAAAGATCGAGTTTCAAAAGTGTTTCGAGGATTGGAAAAAGCGTTGGCATAAGTGTATTGTATCCGAAGGGGACTACTTTAAAGGCGACAACATTAATGTAGATGAATAAATAAATATTTTTTTCATAAAACGAAAATTCTCGTTATTTTTTGAACACACCTCGTACAATCTTCTTGCTTTTAATCGAATCATTTTCCAATTTAAATTTTATACACGAAAGAGAAATAATTTCTATATTAATTAACATGTTTAACCAAATTATATGAGATTCTAATACACATAGTCGTAATATTTACGTTTTTGTACATCGAGAGTAAATACAGTTCCATTTTCTTTCGTTGTCAAAAACTTTAGCTTTTTGCTCGCCGAGTTTTGAAAATATTTTCAGATATTTTAAAAAAAGAGGATTATTTGCCAAAAGTTAACTATATTTTAATGTTATAAAGTAATTGGAAGAATCACCATTAATTAATCCAATTTATCCTAGTAACATTCCAAGTTTTTTTAATACGTGATGTACTGCAGTGCAAGCAATAAAAAAGAGTATGCAGATTAGGCACAGATTGCAAAATCCATGTAGATTACTACATTACCGTCAAAAAACTCCAATTTGACCATTATAGAAAACTTAAAAGAGAAAGAAAAATCTGAAAGAAACGAGTTTTTCCTTGCTTTCAAATTGCGAAAAATGGACAGACATTCGACTGTAGGCAACAACAAAAATGTGAGTTTCAAATCTAAACGTCTCATGATAGAAATGATATGTAACAAATAATTGTTAATAGAATTTCTCGTTAGAATGATGCAGATTCTAGGAAATATATCTCGATATAAAGAAATCTTAGGTCTCTATTCGGCTTTTTCGCTGTGACGAAACTTACACCAACGCCAGCCCCGATGCTGTTACCTGCAGATTTTCACCGTTATTAGTGAAATAGATTGTTGCGATCGTTGAGTATTGAAGTGGTGCCACATACTGTTCCCACTCCGTGTTACTGCTCGAAGAACATCTCCACACTGATGCTTCTGAGGTCCTTGCATCCTTTCTCTCCTTCTTCGATTTGATCTTGTTGATCTTCTGTTCGCTTACTTGAGTTACTTCGACACTTACTCGTGCGTGGGTACTCTGCCTGTTGCGTCGTTGGTAAACAGCAATTTTATTTGAAAGGGAGGTACCACCTCCTCTCGTGATCGTAATGCCTCTCTAATCTGTCTTAGTAGAAGCGAAAATCGTAGAAATAAAAAATTGGTTTATCTTGGAGATATTGTCTGTACTCCAGATTCAGACCAATCATCGTTAGTCGCACTCCGCAGCCGAAGATCCAACTTACAATAGAACTCCTCTAGATCCATCGTCCGACAGAATTGGTGATAGAAGTCTAAAATGAACTCGTGGAAGGTGGGCCATCCATCATAAATCACAATACTTTTTTGAATGGTAACACAGATGATTTATCAGAAAATTTAAGTTACAATTCTTTTATAACGCTACGTAATATTCTGTTGCATCATTCAAATAATAAGCTTTAATGCTATTTATAATTTCCAGGGAATCTCGAAGATAAGATTTTTTTATATAGTAATTGAAAATGCCTCTGAAATAAAAAATTATAGGTTATTAAATAAAAATTTATTAAACGAGATTACATACGTAAGTAAGATAAAGCAGTATGCTCATAAGTAAAGGGTATACGTAGTATGAAAGGGTAGAGGTATGTATCGCCCAGTAAAACTGAAAATTAAAAGTTTAATAAAGAATAGAATTTTTCTTTACTTTTGAACTTTTACTAAGATGGATTACTATTAATATTCGACGAAAAAATCAATATTTTTTATAGTAGAAACATATTTCATGTATGTTATAAAATAAAAAAATCTAAGACCTAAAACATATGGATATTTTTTCATGAGAAATTGATAAACAAGCAAATTATAATTTAAACAAATTTTTCCAGAAAATCATATATTTCGTTTTTTAATAATAATTATTGATTGCAGGATAAATAGGTTTTTTCATTCATTCATATATCTCTAGTTGAGGACTTTTTTCAAATTTTTCAGCCTGTGTTATTTTTATAGCAACAATATAGGAGGCTAGATAGAAAATGAATTTTATTGTAAAATAGATGTTTCAACAAGTTATTCCATTTATTTTAAAATTTTTCTTGAATAACAAAGTGCTTTAGTGTTTTTTTTAAGTAAATAAATAAATATAAAATACATTATTGGTAACGAGAATCAAGAGCTCCTTGAAAAGTTTGTTAGCAAATGTGAAAACAAATTATAAATTTCCATTTCAAATTTGATCAAATTATTTTAAAAAATTAACGTTTTTCTACAAATTTGTTGATAATTTCCGACTTGATCAAGAATGATCAAAAGTTAAACAATCCATTTATTCTTTAAGTTTTCCTCTATCTATTAGACATATGCCATGTTGGATTATTAAATTGGAAGCCTTTGTTATACTTTTTACGCGTGATGCATTATGCGCATGATGAGCTGTTTGCTTGCCTGCATGCGTTCATGAATCCACTTGCTAGGAATGCGATCTGTCTCGGCTTAAAGTAACCATTGATTCATTTGAATTATCAAATTTAAATTTAATATACACTTCTCACATAAATTAAAGGAACAAAAAAAGTTTCTAATTTTTTTGGCAATTTTCAACAGGCTGTATTTCAGTGAGAAATAGTCGTACAGGAAATAAAAAAATATAGCTTTTGAAACTTGAAGATTCCAGATTTCGAATTTTTTGGTTACAAATTTTTCGAAACACCTGTAGCCATACGATTCTTGGATAAAGCACAAAAAAAAATTTTCTAAAATTTTTACCTTATTATTTTACTCTACGGGCATGAAAAAATTTTTTCGAGCTAGATCAATGCATAGGTCGCATAGCCTGTTCATTCAGCTTCAATGTGCTTTTTGTGGGAGTCAGATACGACCATTTGTCTTAGAGATATCGAATTTTTAATGCAAAAGGATCCTTTTTCAATCAACTGCTGATATCTCTGAAACTACTGGTCGCCCAGCTAACGGACAGGGGGTTTCGTTTTCTGAAGAAGATTTCTTATAAAAATCTATCATGGTTGATTGGAAAAAAAATTTTTTTTTTCGTTTTCATGATAAACAAGATTTCTGATTGATTACTGATTTACTGCCGGCATTAGCGTTATCCAAAGCATACCGAAATATGTGGAAGTTGCACGGTCGGATTGACGCTTCTTTTGTGCTTACGCACGTGTGTTTGATTCTTCGGAAAACATGAGACCTTGTGGTTTGTCAGTTTCACAGTATTTAACGACTCCAAACTCTTTTTCCGAAGGGTGTATGTGTCAGTGTCGTGTAAGCAATTTTTAGAAGAAATGAGACCCCGTAGTTCGTCAGCTCCACAGTATTTTACGACTCCAAACTCATTTTCTAAAGCGTGTAATGTGTATGTGTTCGGTATCGAGTGTTCCCGTCTCTACTCCTAATTACAGCTTGCAACCTTTGTCACATATTCGAAATGCAATTTCGGATCATCCGTTGAGGGATCTGACGCCAAACTGTTATCAAAGCGTTCTCTAATTCTGCTAAATTATTCAGATGGGAATAATTTTGACGCAATTGGCAGCCCAATATGTCCCAGACGTGCTCTATGGGATTCAGATCGGGACTCATTGCAGGATACCTGCATTTTTACTATATCGAATATTTATTGCAAAAAGAACTTTTTTTAATGTTTATGACTCTTAAAAGAAAGCTCTTGTGATTCTAAAAAAAAATGCATCGTCGCACGACTATTTATTTTTATTAGTTACTGATATATTCTAATTAGTTAATTAAGAGACGTCCAAAGTACGGGGCTGTAAAATTTTTTTGGCCGAAGATATCGAGTTGTAAAACAACTCAATCTCTTTGTCAAAACGTCAATTTTAATAAATGATTGGGAACGAATCAAAAAATTAATTTGCAACCCCTAAATTTTGACTTTAAAAAAGTGCGCCTTTTTTCTTTTATAAACAATTAGAATTGCGGCTTCCCTATGCATTATAGAGATTTCTTTTTTAGAAATTCACATATCTGAGATCAAGGTGCATATTTTGAAAAAAAAAAAATTGTTTTTCGACCAATAGGAGCCGAGATAATTTTTTTTTGGTTTAAATCGCCATTGTTGTAACAATGAAAATTAACAAATTGGTCCAAGGGCATTCGATCGTTATTAAGTTATATTTTCTCATTACGATACAAGGTTTTACATATTTTGGCTTTTTAACAATTAAAATGACGTTTCATTTCCAGCACATGAATATGATCATATTGATAACGAAGAGTATAATTTAAGTAGTCTTGTAGAAGTAATGTTGAATGAAGAATGCAATGAAAACGAAATAAATAAGTCTGCACCGAAAAGAACTAGGCACGATTAGAAAATAAGAAATCATGTAAACTATAGCCTACGTATGCATATAAATTAAAATATTGTTATTAATAATTGAAAATATATTGATTATTATTTATCCTTATCCATATTTACGGATAGCAAGTAATAATTAATTGGAATTTATACATACACTGATATGTATGAATTCAATTAAGTTAATAATAAACGATTGGCACTAAATATAGTAATTACAACTACACCAATCTCAATAAATTTTGAAACTACCCCAAATTTTAAAAAAATGATCGAATTTGATGCAATAGTTCGCGAGATAAGCCTGATTTTTGGGAAGCGCGTCGATTTGAAAGCGGACTTTCAGTATTTCCAAGCGCGCGAGGGAGGCCCCCAACCACCGCCTCCGGCCTTTGACTTTTCTCGTGCTGGAAATGAAACGTCATTTTAATTGTTAAAAAGCCAAAATATGTAAAGCCTTGTATCGTAATGAGAAAATATAACTTAATAACGATCGAATGCCCTTGGACCGATTTGTTAATTTTCATTGTTACAACAATGGCGATTTAAACAAAATGCAACGGTAGTCGATTCAATTAATCGAACCGTTCGCGATTCTGATTTTCGCGCGTTAGTTCTAAGAATTCAGAGAGAGAGGGGGCGCGCGATCTTTCAAATTAGCAGTTACGCTTCAGCTGTATTCGAACGAGCATCGCCGATTTTTATTTGCACAGTTTTTCTCGCCGAGTAATAGTTTTCCTGGGACAATCTCGTGCGTGAGTGTGATAGCGATATTACAGCAAGTACGGGGATTCGGAAGCAGTTTGCAGCTGATAAGCAGAGTGAGGCAGCGCAGCCAATTATTCAGAGGACAGAGGCAGTTGATATTTTGCTGACATCAACAATTACGGCTGATCACCGTAATTGCACCGCAGGGTAGGTGCACCTCCCTTTATTATCGCGTGTCTAAATATATTTATTATTTTGTTCAGCCGCGCTAGCGTTGATAATTTTGTATTCGCGCCGAGCGTTAGATCGCGCCAATTTTCGTATCTTCTCTCTCTCTCTCTCTCTTTCTCACCGAAAGTTAATTAATTGTAAATCCTGTTCGCGTGCGTCAGTCTTTCGGCCCGATAAAGACTGTAGAGATTTTTATTAATAAAATCTATTAAAATTATTCGCCGATTTCGTCATATGATTTCTCCCAATAGTTTAAACAATTGAAATAGGCTTAAGTTTTAATCCGATCATAGCTAGGGGATTAAGTGTGTTAGGAGCAAAGTCGATTACACTTGAAACTCATCGTGTGTCACAAGGCACGTGACTTAAGGTGAGTTCAACTCTGCTTGATCGAAGACAACCAAGTTAAGTCAGCTGACGTTAAGGCGAATACACGTACTAACATACGTGTTAACGGAGCGGCGGTTTGCTCTGCATCGTGGGAGTTTGCTCTTAAATAAATTTCTCATTTTGCAGGTTTATTCCCCCCGTTACAAAAAAAAAAATTATCTCGGCTCCTATTGGTCGAAAAACAATTTTTTTTTTTTCAAAATATGCATCTTGATCTCAGATATGTGAATTTCTAAAAAAGAAATCTCTATAATGCATAGGGAAGCCGCAATTCTAATTGTTTATAAAAGAAAAAAGGCGCACTTTTTTAAAGTCAAAATTTAGGGGTTGCAAATTAATTTTTTGATTCGTTCCCAATCATTTATTAAAATTGACGTTTTGACAAAGAGATTGAGTTGTTTTACAACTCGATATCTTCGGTCAAAAAAATTTTACAGCCCCGTACTTTGGACGTCTCTTAATTAACTAATTAGAATATATCAGTAACTAATAAAAATAAATAGTCGTGCGACGATGCATTTTTTTTAGAATCACAAGAGCTTTCTTTTAAGAGCCATAAACATTAAAAAAAGTTCTTTTTGCAATAAATATTCGATATAGTAAAAATGGCCATTTTTAAGGGTTTTTGGGGCTTTCTTCAATAACTAACAAACGAAAAAAATTGCAGGACAGCTCAAATTGTAGCTTTTGCTATTGCCTACAACTTTTATATCAAACTTTTTCAGCTAAAATGCATACCGTGGCTTGCAGATTGAAAAAACCATATTTCGCCAACTTTGAGCGCTCATAAGAAAAATCTGGCAAAAAATTAGGAGTTGCATTTTATCAAGAGTTTCTATTTACATTGTACTGAAGCGATTTTCGTCGAGAAAACCCATCCCGGATTTTTTGTCTGAAACAGGCCTTTTTTGTCTCTGTTGATTGGACTACATGGGCACTTTTGAGATATCGACTTTAATTCTATTCAATAAAATTCTTTTTATGAAAAAAAAGGTTTAAATGTGTCCCTAGTTTCAACGAGGTAAGGCAGAAATGACCTCTTGATTTTTTTGACACCTTGATTTTATAAGAAAATATTTTCCTGTAATTGTTCACCAGTTGTCGACGAGAGTGAACCGCGTTCTTTAAAGTTTCTTTTTTAGAAGAAGTGAATATTTATTGTGTTGTTTTGTGATTTTTTATCGTGTTTTTTATGATTTTGAAAGAAGAAAAAAATGAATAATTTTCAAATAATAGCTACAGTCAATGCCATGATTGTATTCATGGTAAACGTAAGTGTGTGTGTGTGTGTGTCTGTGTGTTGCAACGGTAGTCGATTCAATTAATCGATCCGTTTGCGATTCTATTACTCGCGTGTTAGTTCAAACAATTAAGAGAGAGAAGGCGTGCGAGAGTTTGATATAGGCAGCTAAGCCTCAGCTGTTTTCGCGAGAATACCGCAAATTCGTTTTGCACTGTGTTTCGCCGTTTCAATTAAAGTTTCTGGAACTATCTTTTTACGTGCGTGAGTGCAACAGCATTGTAGGGGCAGCAGGAAGCAGCATTGCAGCAGCAACAATAAAAAAACAGTAGCAGATTGGAAGTTAGGTAGCGTAGCTAGTTTATTTGAGGAGCACTGTTAATTCTACAACAATTACGGCTGATCACCGTAATTGCACCGCAGGGTAGATGCACCTCCCTTTATTGTTGCGTGACAAAATACGTTCAAAAGTATTTTGTCAATCGCGATCTTTAATCTTTTTGTATTCGTGCCGAGCGTTAGTTTTCGCGGTAATTTTCTAATTCTCTCTCTCTCTCTCTCTCTCTCTCTCTTTCACCGAATATTAATAATTAATTGTAAATCCTATTCGCGTGCGTTAGTCTTTCGGCCCATAAAAGATTGTAGTTTTTATTGATTAAACTTAGTTAATTTTATTCGCCGTTTATGTCATTTCATTTCCTATTAGTTTAACCGATTTATATAGGCTTAGGTTTTAATCCGATTTTATCTAGGGGATTAAGCGGATTAGGCATAAAGTCAGTCACACCTAAGATAGATCAAGTGTCACAAACCAAGTGACTTAAGGTGAGTGCAACTCAGTTTGAAAGAAGACACTCAAACGAAATCATCTGACGTAAAGGCGAATACACGTATAACTATACGTTCTTATCGGAGCGGCGGATAGCTCTGCATCGTGGAAGTTTGTTCTTGAATAATTTTGAGCAAAATGATTATTTCAAAATATTATAAATATAAAAAGTATATTTATTTTTATTTAATTAATTTTTTGTCTTTTCAGCTAAATATAATTATGCTGGATCCGCTACATAAACAACATATCCAGCATGTTTTGAAAGTACTTATTGAGGTATGCTTCTCATACACACATACACACACACATACACACAAACATACACACATACATATAAATATAATCATATGTATATATTTTTTTCTGCTTTAGTTACAGTGCGATTTCGAAAGTATGGATAGACTAACGAGGCAGCGAGCAGCGGAGGAAACAGCTGCAGCTAAGAGGGTTGTGGCCGAGAGAGCTGCTACTATGAGGAGCTACTAGCAGGCAGAAAGTGGTACTAAGAGTGAAGTGTATAGAAAATATAAGGGACCCTACCATATATTCCTGTTTCATTAGGAAACCGACGCGACCTACCAAACCATGTGGTAGGAAAAATAACTAAAAAAATTTGTGTAATAATATTTTCCTATTCCTTCCTAATAGTGTAGATGCTTCTCTCTCTCTCTTTCATTCAACAACTTATACCTATAGAGTTTCGATTTCGGGAACCTTTTGACTCCATAGTTAATTTTATTCGAATATTAATTAATAAAACTTATAGAATTTCCATTTAATTATTAATTTATTGTTCTATTATACATTAAATATAGAACAGTCTATCTATAATCTATATTTTCACTAGTTGACAAAAGTATTTCGAAATATTTAGATGAATTTTTCCATATGTTATTGTCAACTTCATCGATACCTTCAAGTTCAGATTGCTTCTATCTATCTTTAATCCATATAAACAATTTTTGTACATTTGTAACGACACATACAAGGTTAGCTCGATTATAGTAATAATATACACACAATGTTTTAATGGCAAAGGTAATTTTCTCAATCGTGGACATCACATCTCGCTTTCAAGATCCAACATTATTCTTTAAAAGGAAAACGAAAAAAAAAAAAGTTTCTAATTAATAATGATTTTAATTTCTAACAAAAAATAATTTTTATACTTACTCTTTAGGTAATATTTTTTGTAACCACTGTTTCTTTTGCACTCCTTTTACATAAATATTTCTAGAATTATGTGAATGATTGTTTAGTACACGTGGTAAAATTTTATATGCTAGATCTCCATAATATACCATGATGAAACATTTCTAAGAATTTATTCACTTTACGACATATGAGAGGAAGTTTAAACCAACGATACGGTAGTTCAGAGAAAAGCACAGTTGGAAAGGTATTAATATATAAAGGTAAATAGGCGAGTTCTTTACATACAAAAGACTCGTTTGAACCTTGAAAGCCTTGAATATCTAATACGTAATCCATTTAAAAAGATGAAGAAGTTAATGTGAAATCTACGAGATACCGAAGCCGTTATGAGAGTACATGCATGTGTTCTATATCAAGCCCATACCTCAGCATTTGAAAGTAGAGGGCGTCATAGTCAACAACCCCCCCTCCCCCAGTTATATCATAAGATTGTAGGTAGTTTGTATTAAATTCTAACAATGTATATATTTTATTTTCTTTTTTATTGAAAAGCATTGTGTACAATGATTACACAATGTCTTGTTAATTTTAAATTAATTTTTTAACATCACCACTAAATATATTATATTGTACAATTCGATCGTGTAATATTAAATAGTAGGCCGCAGTATTTTCAGGAAAATCGGTTCGAGTTTCAAATTCTAGGCGAACATCGACTGGTGCGCTTTTTATTTTCCATTTTGTTTGGAGCAGTCCATAACTATTAGCGGTACTTTATAAATGAAATCGTTTTTTATTGAGTAACGGTTCGTTTTTTTTTACCATAGTAAGCGCTTTGAAAATTAGTATCCATATGGTAGAGAACAGCATACTTATATTGAGTGATATTAAAATTGAGCTTTCCATACGGGAAAGAGGAATAGCTTCACATTACTTATATTACAATGATCAAAATTACTAGAATTAACAGTTGCTGAACTTTTACGTGTAGTTTGAAAAACTAAAATAACAAAGCGAGGCTTTTTTAATTGATTGGAAGTATTAGCACTTCAAACATGCTTTGATGTAGGAGGTAATTTTGGATACTCATATATTTCCCAAGTACGATAACTCATTGTAATTGCTCGATCTCGTCCAATCTGATTGAGTAATTTGATTTTTTCTTTGTCATCAACTATCACATATGGCATCAACTATACAACTTTAGTTAAAGTAATTTTTTATTTTTCTGAAGCAGCAGCAGCAGCATTATCAGCAGCAGCAGCAGTAGCAGCAGCAGCAGCAGCATCAGCAGCAGCATCAGCAGCAGCATCAGCAGCAGCAGCAGCAGCAGCAGCAGCAGCAGCAGTAGTAGTAGTAGTAGTAGAGAGAGAGGGAGTGAGAGAGAGAGAGAGCATCTGGAAACGCAATTTCCAAATGGCAATAAGAATCTAAAGTCCAAATTCATGTAATCGTGCATTCCTTTTTATATTACGCTCTTCAGCCCCTTGCATCCTCGCTCTTGCATACAAAGTGCATGCAGCCTCCAAACACGTGATCAGAGGGCGCCGAGTTGCCGATAAGAGAAGATGGCCATTCAAATCCTCTTATCGAGTTTTCGCTCCGGAGCTTAGTTTAAGCAGAAAATCGAAAAAAAATGAAAAAATATATGTTAATTTAAATAAATTCACTGTTATTTAGCGAACTCTAAATATAAAAAATTAGTCCACGAATTTGTATAACGTAGCGTACGAGATAACAAGCATCGCTCTATTTTTATTATATTTTATTACTACATAATTTATAATAACTATACTTTGCGGCGTATTTAATTGTAATATTGTTCGTAGTATTAAGTAGTGTATAAGTTATGTATAGTCAACTAGATTTGTTCCGACTTCGATTATTTAACAATAACAAAAGTTTTGAACAAATCTTGGCTGCGAACGGTACTTGAGGAGCCATTTTGCGAGCCAAGGCCTGTACCCTTACGTCCGCGCCCCCGATTTTCTCCGCGCACCCGCTCCAATCAGGGTCCGGAAACCTTAAGGTCCGGGTTAAGGACTCTACTAGCGTACTCGATGATTCGGTCTTCGTCCCGTACTCTTTGAATCAGGATGGCGCCGATTCCCGTAACGCTAGCATCTGTTTCCAGCACATACAGTCCGTCGTGTTCAGGTAATTCGAGGCATGGTGCGGATATCATGAGTGCCTTAAGTTTGACGAAGGCTTGTTCTTGATCTGGTCCCCACACATATTCGCATTTTTTCCCCTTAATTTCGTTAACGGTTGAGCGTGTGTGACGAAGTCAATCAAGAAGCGGCGATACTATGAAGCAACCCCCAGGAAAGTACGCAGCTGTCACACGTTTCCTGGTCGGGGGTATTCCACGATAGAGCGCACCTTTTCTGGGTCGGGACTGATACCCTCTCGGTTAATGAGCAAACCTAGATATTTAGCCTCCGGCTTGCAGAAGATGCTTTTCTCTCGATTAATCGAGAGTCCAGCTCGGCTTAACCTATCCAACACGGTTCTAAGATGCCGCAAGTGATCTTCGATTTTGAACGACACTACGATGATATCGTCCAAATAGGCGAAGGCGAAATCGCCAAGTTCAGGTCCGATCACGCTATCTATTAGCCGTTGGACGCCGGCGTACGAGAGACCAAATGGCATTCGTACGAACTGGAAGTGTCCCAATACGGGCATGGTAAAGGCAGTGATGGGTTGAGATTCGGGTTTGAGTGGTATCTGGTGATATGCGCTACTAAGATCGAGCGTGGAGATATAGCGTGCGTTTCGCAAACGTCTCAATATATCTTGTATAAATGGTAGGGGATATGCGTTTGGCTCGGTGACCTTGTTAACCTTTCGAAAGTCTATACAAAATAGATATGAGCTATCGTTCTTGCGTATTATAACCACTGGGCTCGACCAGCCGCTATTTGTCGGCTCAATCACCCCCTGGGCTAACATTTCTCTTACCAATCTATGCATTTCTTGCTCGATCTTGTGTAACACTGGATATTAGTGCTGCTTAATCGGTTTCGTATCACCGACTCGAATCTCGTGCTTGATTCCTGCCGCACATCCCAGTCCCGCTGGGGCCTACGATAAGGCCTCACTGATAGTCTTCTGCAATATTGCCTGTTGAGAGGCTGTTACCTCGGCTAGTCCAATCGTAGCTAATCTCGGACCAGCCTCTAAACTAGCTACCTCTAGTTTCATCTTCGTTTGTGATTTCTTGAGCAGTAACGTATCATCGTCAGGATCAAGAACCGCCCTAAATAATCTAACAAAATTTACTCCTAGAATACATTCATCGACGGGGGTTGGGAGTATAACTATCCTCGTCGGCATCGTCATATCACCCACGGTGAACGGCAACATTGCGTGACCGACTATCGTCAATTTTCGTCCATCTAGCAGTGCTGCCGTACCCGCGTGGGTGGTATCCAACCTGATGCCCAGTGCCGACGCTATCTGTAGAGCATTACTACCCATTGCTGTGGTGGAAGCTCCCGGATCATAGAGAGCCCTTATTTGGAAGTATCCTATTTTCACCGGTAGCCACCAGCGCATTTCTTGTTCCGGGGAATATAGCGAAACTGATTCATCGGCTCCACAGCCTTGCTCTTGGCATACCATAGCGCTAGCTACTGTGCTCTCGCGTGGTAAAGCGACGTCAACATCCGTTCGAACCACCTCGGTTCAGACTATCGGAGGTCCTTTGGGAGTATACCTTGACGGTTTATCTGCCGTTACCAGCGCCTCCGAGGGCGTGGGCAATTCACTCTCCACCACCTCGGCCGGTCTATGAACTTGGGTTTTACTATCGTCAATACCCCCTTACTCCGCGTTCACTTTACCGACGTTCTCATCAATAACATAATCATAGCAATTCTCGCTCTCATCGCTCAACGTATTCGTTACTACCAGTACTGATTGTGTTGGCGAGGGCCGCGAGGTTTCATTTACGGGGTTGGTTTAAGGGACAAAGGAGTAGGGTTAACCCCTCCTAACCACTTCTTTCCTCGTTTCTTTTATTACATTGGGGACAGTACCTTTTACTGTACCCCAGCAATCCACACTTAACACATTTAAGTGGCTTGGAAAAATCTCTTTCCCGCTTTCGTGGAGCTTGTTGCTTCTTAGTGCGGTCCTCCGAGGTCGAGTTTCTCCCAACAAAATTGTGCTTCATCCCTTCTGATATTTCTTTGAGGGATAATAGCACTTGGTTCAATAGATCGACTGGCGGAGCTTTCTTTTCGCTATCGACCGCTTCGATGTTCGGACCAGGTGTGCCCCCGTCGGCGTTGGTGTATAGACAACCTGGTGTGTTACCTTTTCTAGCACTTTCTCCATACGATCTAATCGATCACTAACTTCTGGATTATCGTTGGATATTGCTGCTACCTTGCCCTTACGGCCCTTGCCTCCATCGGTGTAAGGGTAGTACGCTAACTCCGGACACAGAGTCGATTACGGTCAGGTACCATTCGTTCCATCTTCCTTTGGTTCAAGGTATTCTGCGCCGCTGTAGCTAACGTATTCAGAACGCGTATGGAATTTACTTCCACTCTACGTACTTGGCTCTGAATATCTATGAGGAGGTTAGCGTGTAACAGATCCAATTGGCGTTCATACGCCATTGGTGGATTCAGTCGTCTCATTAGGCCCATCATGTTGATAATGTATACGTTGAACGGTTCATCTGGGCCCTGATATCGGATTTGTACTTCCCTCATCAGTCGCTGTTGTTGTTGCACGCTGGTTCCAAACCATTCCCGTGCGTCTGTTTCAAATTCAGCGTAGGAGAGCCATTTTTGCTTCATCACCACGTACGAGGTAAGGGCGGGACCGACGAGTAGTTCTGAAACTGCTAAGAGCATTTAATCCTCTGTGAGTTCTGCACCGTTCCTCAAATTGTCCAGCCTAGATAGGAAGGTGTCCACACTCGCGTTGCCCTCTCCGGAACACTTCAGTTTCCATCCCCGGACAATGCAACCAACATCCCTTGTAGTCAACCAAGGGCTTGTTGTTTGTTGAGGTAACCATATGCTCGGCGTGTGGGTATCCGCTTCTGCATTAACTCCATTAAGTTGATGCTGTCCACCCTCTCCGAAAGGGAGCGTCCGGCGGGGGGTCCTGCCGGTGGCCCCCATGGTCCTCTGTCTGGGTCTAGCTGGAGTAGTTTGAGGTAACCGTGTGTCGTAATGGTAGGTGAAGGTATCCTGAAATGCAACGCTCCTGCACGTGTTTTCTTGTTGCTGTATTTCACTTGAATAGTTAGCGTCATCTTGCTGTGCATTCCTATTTTCGGCATTTTCCAATATGCTTATTCTGGCGGATAAGTCATCAAGTTGGTTTTAACATTGCTGCAATTATTATATATTTTGTCTAACACCTTTGTTAGACTTGATATATTTACTCTTAGCTAGTCTAGTAACTGGAGCTTCTTTTCGTTCTCTCGGGACCGGAAAATGAGGTGTTGGATCATTACAGCGAATGCAGGCGGAAGTTGAAACTGGCTACCATCATTGGCAGTTATTGTAATATTTTTATTACTATTACTGTTTCTGCCATTGTCTAATACATCAGTAACATTTATCGCTGTTTCTTGTACTCGCGATATGACTTCTGCACTTTGCATCAACTGGGATAATAGGTGCTCTCCTTCCTCTTGAGATGCTGTATGTTCCGCGCAGATGAACGTAATAAGCTTTGAGCGTAGGGCTGCCCTTCTTGCTGGGTTGCTGTTTTGATTGCCAACTTCGACGAAATCTGCTGCAGAGTAGTTGCCTAGCAGCCAATTTTGCAATCTTCCAGCTCGCGAGAGCTTACTCCCGTTTTGCTTTAGCTCCAATTGTTCGAGATACTCGTTAATTTCTTCTTCTTGAAGCGACAATATCCAGTTTTCAACTTCTTTTTGAGTGTTTTCCATTTTAATTTATTTATTATATCGCGCTTTGTTTTGCTATTGACGCGATTAATTTTATTAATGGATTATACACTTCCTTGAAGGACGATGCGAGTGCGAGTGCTACAATCAATGTATTGTAAACAAAAATTTAGATTTTACTAGCCAACGAAAGGTTCACCAAAGGTTATTTACTATTGCGCTAGCCGAAAAACTCTTTTGCTCGCTATTGCGCAATATAATAATCCTGCCTATCAGGCGCAATAACTGTTTGTTAACGCGGATGTGTTGGTTAGTTTCTAAATTAATATAGCGAGCATATCTCTTCGCAATCACCAATAATTACAGTTAGCAATAATCGAAAGATATGACTACATTGAAATCAAAACGAAAGAGAACATTTGAGTTGTGTTTGTTTATTTTGAATGTTGCCGGTGTTAGTATTTTCCCAGGGCCAACGGATACAATGCTGTTATTCTTCGACAACTTTCAAAACTTATTGAAGATTACGAGGCAGCTTATAAAGAGGCACTATTTGAATCGTTTTTCTCTGATGTATGAACTGTTTAATGGGATTACATGTTTTTTTATCCAATACTGAGTCTATGCTTATTGAAAGGTCTGTGCCGGTGTCTACTAAGAATTTTAATATTCGTCCTCTTGTACCTGTTGGCTTAAGCTATGAATACCAGTGTGGTCCATTTAAGGGGTATATTGCGTCTGCATGTCGTTTCAAAAGGATTGAGGCGGGTCAACCTCGGACCATCAGCAATTCTCTTCGTTCATCAAGTGTTGACTTGAGGCTGGTCTGAGAAAATTTTTGCCTTGTACATTTTTTAATCTATAGCAATTACTCGTATATTTGTCATGGCCATATACGAGGTGTGTTCAAAAAGTACCCGGAAATATCGTTTTTCCAAAAAAATATTTATTTATTCGCTTACATCAATGTGGTCCCCTTCAAAATAATCCCCCCCAAATATAATACACTTATGCCAGCGTTTTTTCTAATCTTCGAAGCACTCTTGATATTCACTTTTTGGTATATCCTTGAGCACTCTCAGCGATTCGGCCTTTATTTCTTCAATCGAGGAAAAACGCCGTCCTTTCATGGGTCTCTTCAACTTTGGGAACAGGAAAAAGTCACACGGAGCCATATCTGGTGAATATGGAGGTTGGGGCACGACTACGGTATTGTTTTTGGCCAAAAAATTACGAACAAGCAACGACGAGTGAGCAGGCGCTTCACGCAAACGTCGCATAACTTCAAGGTAATACTCCTTATTAACCGTACGACCTTGTGATAAGAACTCATGATGCACCACGCTCCTGCAGTCAAAGAAAACTGTAAGCAAAACATTCACATTTGATCGAACTTGACGTGCTTTTTTCGCTCTTGGTGACGTTGAATGCTTCCAGGTGGACGATTGTGCTTTGGTTTCGACATCATAACCGTCCACCCATGTTTTATCACCAGTTATGACCCTTTCAAGCAAACTTGGATCGTCGTTGACGTCGTTTAACAGCTCCTGAGTGATGTTTATGCGATTGTTTTTTTGGTCAAAGTTCAGTAGTTTTGGAATGAATTTTGCTGCCACCCGTTTCATGCCCAAAACATTTGAAAAAATGTTATGACATGAGCCAATTGATATGCCAACTTCATCAGTAACTTCTCTAATTGTGATTCGGCGACCATTCAGAACCATTTTTTCCACTTTTTTTCACATTTTCATCGATTGTTGACGTGCTGGGTCGACCGGAGCGTTCATCTTCAACGTCTTCGCGGCCATCTTGGAAACGCTTATACCACTCGTAAATACTTGTTTTTTACATAGCAGCCTCACCATAGACTTTTTGTAACATTTCACACACTTTGTTACACTTTATTTCATTGTTTACGCAAAATTTAATACAAATTCTTTGATCCATTTCTTTTAAAAAACGAAAATCGCCGAGCTCATGAAAACACGTCAAACCTTAGCGACTACCGCAGACAAAGTAAACAGTGAATATAGTTGAAAATTTTATCATACTTCAGAGGCATGTATACCAACACAATAAAAAAAAATTTTGACAATCGGACTCTCCAGACCCGCGAAATTTAAAAATTCCGGGTATTTTTTGAACACACCTCGTACTCCACAGTGTGAGCACATGCGCTTCGGAGGCCTATCTTGTCTTTCGAACGTAATCTTTGGAGGCGCTCTATCGCGAGGTTGGTAGCGGTCTGTTCACTGTTCTCGTAAGCGTCTGTGATGGTTATCTTTTCTTTTGCCACTATAATATCTTTCCCTTGATGCTAAGTTGTATCCAAATTAGTCCTTGTTCATAAATTAGAAAAATTATTCGGTCTTACGAAATTATTCCAAATTTCAAACATGAATTTTGAAATGAATCACTATGACTAATAAAGCCCGATTTGTTTTTTCTCAATAATATTTAAAAAATTAATAACTATTTCTTCCTTACTATTTGATTAGACTACTTACTATTTATTGGTATCTAGTATTTATTTGTTTAGAAAAAATGTATCCTATGTAACAGGCTACCGCTTAGTTGTAAATCCCGGGCAATGGTAGTTAACAGTACGGCCAAACGGTGCTCTGTTAGTTGTATGCTTCAAGCACACTTACTCACCTTGCTCCGGTGTACGCATGCGCCGTGTTCTCTCAGCTATCCAACTTGGGTGTGCGAACTTTCCGCCAGGTGGCGCTGGTGCGCTAGCTTATTAGCGCTGCGTCGGCCACTGCCGACACCTCGGGTGACGAACAGCTCCTTCTATGCTTTCGCGATCCACGTTGGATTACCGGCGCGTTCGAACCAAATGTAAACAATAACACCGACACCGAACAAAGGGTAGACGAAATAATAAGATCGTCTCTTATTGATATCTGACTACTTTATTGAACAAAACTAAATCTGTACAAGGGACGATTTGCCGAGAGTCTAAACGCACGCAATATCAACACAATAATTCGAATGGGGAGAGAGAGAGCAGAATTAGCGGACGTCGCGGACTAGTCGCACGCACGCTACCCTAAACTCGCCGCGCACGCTGCGCGGGATCGCACGCTAAACGTAATACAAAGTGCAGCGTACTTACCGCAGAATCGATGAGGATACGGTGGCCAACCGTATCCGATTATACTAAAGTACGTGCTGCCTCCTCAACTACCTCTTCAACCGCCTCTCGTTGCCGAAGTTGCGTAGCTGTGGATGCTGCCGAAGTTGAGCTCGCTGCTGCCGACGTCGCACACGTTGAGCAGTGTGCGCACTCGACACTCCACTCACAAATTATCTATTCAACTTTCCTGTATCTCACTCAGATGGAAAAACACACGTCGTTGCTTCAAATGCTATACGCTGCGATGTCGCCGGACTGAAGGACACAGTCATACTGGCTCGCTACCTCTCCCCTCCCGGTCATCGCCCCCAACGCGCCCTCTCTCTCTCTCTCTCTCTCTTACCTAAGCCGATCACGGCTATAACACTCAGCCACGCTCGACAGTCTACGCGAGTCCTAACGATTTTCGGCAATCGTTGCACCTAAAATAAAATTTTTTCATATTATGGAGTTCTAGTGTATTGCCATACAAAATCTTATCATGCGTAATAGTTTGAAAAATTATAACAATAATTATGTAAAAGACCTAGAAAAAAAAAAGAAACAATGCATTCAAAAAACAATTCCAGTAAAGTAAGTCATATGTATATTATGTTATATTATTTCTCATACGAGAGAACAATTTTTATTTTGATTAATTACATAAAAATTTCAAGCTCGAAACTGAAATCAAGTATCCACCACTGGATGAGTTGATTTGCAAAATTATATATGCTGTAACTCATGTAAAAACACTAAGCAAATGGACTTTACAACATGGGTGACAGAAACGAGATCGGAAGAGAAAAATACAGTAGAAATATTTATATGTAATTGTAATTTTTATAACAATTCTTTCAAATATTTTGAAGCATGTAACGGTCCTATCTATGAGCTAGTTGATTATGTTACTTAATCATCGCAACCCGTCAAACACATCTATCTGTTTACTCAAATCAGCACATTAAACGGCGCCACCTCACCGATTATTTGATTGTATTAGTACAAGAGGCTAATTTCATAACCAAAATAAGGAGCGTGATGTCACAATGTAATAGATATAGATATAATGATTTTTGTTATGTAAGAAAAATATGTTAATTAGAGATAATTTTGATATAACAAAGCATTTATTTTATAGATTTTAGTACGTAGATTTAGAATATAGTCATACGAATTGCGTTTAATTATTAAAGAATAATGAATTTTAATATGCAAAGTTAATATATTTATACACTAAAAATATGAATTATCAGAAAAATGTAAATAGTCCAAATGCAAAATGAATAAGAAATGAACATGAGTAAGAATTGGTTTAATTAATAAAAGCTTTATAATAACTGTTATTAATAAATAAACAATTAACAATTTATTTAAACAATAAGTTGTATACAGAACGAAAGCGTTAATTTTATACTTAATAATGACAGCTTTATAATTTATGAATCTTAGATAATTAATCTAATAATTGCGTTATAAGATTATAGAAAAAATCGTTACAAGTATGAAAATTGGCTATAATTTAAATGTTATTAACTAATTTGGATATTTCTTTTTGGAAATTGCTTCTAAAATTAATTAACTATAAGGTTATGTATAAATTATTGTTAATTTTTTCCACTCCTGATGTTTGATAATTATATTAGTAATCTTGATCTTAGGAGTCGTCCCTATATATTATAGGGACGACTCCTAAGATCAAGATTACTAATATAATTATAAGGTTATGTAAAAATTTAATAATTTTCTATTGTAAATATTGTAATATTACATTAATTAACTTTATTAGTTAATAATTTTTGATGACACTATTGGCGATAATTGTATATTGTATAAAATCAACAAATAACATATTCTATAAAGTTCACATGTGTTAAAAGCTCATTATTAATGTTTATTTATTGTAAATTAAGAAAACTCATTTCTCAAAATTCGCGAAGGTTTCGCGAATATTCGAAAACTTCTCGAAGAAAACGCTCCTGTGAAAATAGGGGGAAAATTTGTGTATAAATACGCCCACTATTGCACAGGCTGGCATTCACTTCTAGCCTTGCAAAGTCAGTCTGAATAAACTTGGTTAATACCTAAGTTCTTTCTCTCATTGTGATTAACTGAACAAGACTTCTCCTCTCCTATAATTCGGGCTCAACTTATAGAACATCTCGCGCTATAAGAAACTTGGGCCAAATTATATCCAATCCTAAGAAGACTTTAGCTCTGCTTATGGGACAATTCGCACTATAAGAAACTAGGGCATAGTCTGACTTTCCTTAAAACCTTAGCAATATTCGTATATATTTGATTTTTCAATTTATTATTATCACCTTATATTTGATTTTTCAATTTATTTGACAAGTAGAGTAGATATATTAGAAACGAATTCTTACTCATTAGCGCAACTAGATACGAGAGTTTGAATTATTTATAAGTGATACGAACATCACAAGCAGTTATGTCAACCGCGCAACACAAATATTATGAACAGATTGTACTTTACTCGATATACATTTCATTTAAATAAATAATAGTTTCGAAAATAGACAGTGAATTCAATTATGTAATCAATAACAATATAAAATTGTTAATAAATAAGAAAAAAAGTACTAACGAGAAAAGTAATAGACGATTTACTCTCCTATTTTTAAGAAGCACAAAAATGCACAACGATTTACACAAATATTTTTGTCCGATTCTAGTGCCATTACAGATGGCCTTCAGAATTATTAGCCATAAGTAATTAATTGTTCTCCTTCTTATCTATTTCAGCAAATTAAATCCCTGAGTGGGTTAGTGTATTTAATTTCTTATTATTTGGTACTCTTCACCGTGCGTTTTGTTGATTGTTTTGATAAGTGACAACGTTTTACCGTTTCTCTCTTATGTTAGTTTTTACAAACACCAAATTTTACTCTAATTCACTTTTCATTACCGTCTTTGTTTTTCAAATTTTCCAGATGTTGAAAGCTACTAAAAAATGTCATAATTTTCGATAATAATTGGATCGGAAAATACCGGGAAATATTAGTAATAAATTGAAATGAGAAGATGTTTGTTTGATATGCTGTAATTGACTAGAGTTAGAGGGGAAATAATTTTCGGAATTTTTATAAATTCTAGATCCTTGTTTCTACATTTCTATTCTTGACTATCGTTCATTAACGAAGACTTAAAATTTCATCTATAATCTCTTTGATGGTAAACCAAGTGAAGATATTAAAAACGTGTAGTACAATACTTACACTGTCTTCTATCTGGACATTAAAGAGTGCGAAAGTATACAGAAGAAAATTAAAGGGGAGAGTAACACAGGACTATCTAATCATGAGTTACATAAAATCTATTTAATATTTAATAATGTTTGTCCAATAATTATAAACATTCATCCAATACCTATGATTATTAACATCATAAATACATTGGAATATAAAGTAATTTCCATTCTTACTCGAAGCGTGTCCGTAAGATTACAATAATCAATTCCTAATTTTTTACATAACACCTTCATTATTATAAGTCAATAGATTCAATTGTAAAGAATTCCTTATTTATTTATGTATTTCTTTATGCAGGTTTTTACGCAGAAAGCTTGTCCAGGAAGAATTATCTTGGAATACATATTATTCATCATTAAATACAAATTATTTAATCGATAGAAATAACCACTTCACATGTATAGATAATAATAATAGTAGAGATAGTAATGACAGTAACAATAATAATAATAATAATAATAGAGATGATAATATTATGAACGATTTCGACAATGAAGATATGGAAATTGGCAATAGAGATTGGCTTGACAATTTTTATATTTTATCTAGAATTTTTATTCTCTTCAGCATAATTTATTTCTATTCTTCTCCTATAAGATTTTTGGTGGTCACCATTTTGGGACTTTTGATTTATCTGTAAGTTTTTTCAATTCTTAAAGACTTAATATTTGATCAATTGAAATAATTATTCTATAAAAATAATGAATTACTGCATATAATGCAATAGAGAGGATTGACAACAAAGGTACACTCTAGTTTTATTATTTTTGAACATCAATATTAAATTAAAGAACTTTTTCAAACCGCCTTTAATAATAATTAATTTTTTTTTAAAAATCCAATAGCTGTAAAGTTTAAATTTTCAAAGAATTAATTAATTTAAAAATGAATTGATAGAAATCATATAAGCGAAAGGTTTTTCCTTTGCATATGGATCTCTTAATTCAAAAATCGTTTTTTTACCATATAATGAGCGACTTGTAGCTCGTTATGTCTCTCTTCCCGAAGCCAGTAATAATATCATTTATAATTAATTACGTACACGCACTCATAAGATGTTTACAGCACACAGCAGACGTCAGCGGTCCGGTAAGTAACGAACACTATGTTCGATTAATGAGAAACTAGTGAGGCGGTCCTCGCGGAGATGCGATTGTCTCGAGGAGAGTGAGGATAGGCACAATATAGACAATTAGTATTCGATCGACAAGAGGTTTGCTTGGGGAAAATCTTGCACATCTACGCATGTAATTTCGAACTCAAATTTTCCAAAATACGCAGAGTTATAGCAATAACGCTCATGATTATATACTAGAGGAATTTATTGTATATTAATAATGATTATATACTATCAGACACCCGAGCGTATATGGAAAATGAAATTAATATGCTAGGAGAAACGCTTATACTAATTGAAATAACTCGAGACTAAATATTGTAAAGCGAGCGCGTCATTGCTTCTCAGCTGACAACCAAGAACTGTGAGTACTAGATTGTTACATGGCTTTCTTTCTCAAGATCCCTCTTTTCGCCAGCTAATCACATGGCGCGAGTACAGCGCCCACTTTTTTTAGGTGCACGTTTACTCGAGTGCTCGTGTTGCACCGATCTGTACGATGCGAGCGCGTCGCTCTTTTTCTGCGCCGAGTTTGTACACCTTTTTTTGTGCAATTTCTCTTGCTTTTCTATTGATACACTATTAGTTGTTCCGAAGGTCAGGGATTATTATTTACGTTACCGCTTTTGCTTTTGCTTTAGTATTTTATCGCATTGTTGTTCGTACCTCAATCTCTCTTTCACCAAAATATTGCGTAATTCACGACACTCTGTGGACCGATTTCTCGTACCAAGAAGGCAATCTGCGGCAGCTTGACCTAGACCGTGTCTGCGTTGGAGCGCAGAATTGCACTGAAAAGCGTCATCGTCCGATATTATTTTTTATCGTTGATTTTATCTGCGAAAAAATTAAATTAAATTCTATCTTTATATTCTGGATTTTATTCAAAATTTCTTTGAATAAAAACTCTATTACAATCATAATTTCCTAATTATAATTATAAATTGTTTTCAAAAAATATTTTGCTGAGGTTCCAACATACAGTAATCGTTCCGACAAAAATATGGAGTATGTATAAATGCCTATAAATTCATCAAGAAATAATAATAGTTTCATATAAAAATCAACAAACATACGATTAACAAAAAAGACACAATTTTTAAGCTCAGAGTATGTTTCGTCGAAAGACGAACGTATTTCAGATATAGTAAAGGGGAAGTATAAGGTTGTAATATAGTCGCGCTTTCTCCTCTCTCCTAGTGGCCACGTACTATTTCTTTCTCTCTCTTTTCTCTTCTCCTTTTTTCGATATACTTACTCAGCATGCCTAACTATGATCTAACTATATGACTTTTCTTTCTTTCTTACTTAAGGAGAGTAGGGGAGAGTATGCGTTTCGTGTGGCGGCGCATTATCGGTTAGTTGGGGAGGTCAAGTTAGTATAAATCATTCGTCCGAACTAATCGCACGTTTTGAACTCTACCTTCGTTTAAACAGAATTTCCTTAACTCATTTAAATTGTCAATATAGTGTAGTTGAGCTTAATTAATTTCAATTAAAATAGTTTTTTTTATAGATACGTATTTATTTCAGTTTCTAAAGAACCTTTCCAATAAGTTCTCTTTGTTTGAGTTGTATTAATTTAACAATCACCGCGAGACAAATCCTCATCGAACTCAGGTAACACAAACACAATTTACACAAACACTTATACGTATCATTGGTTGACTAGCCACAAAATAGTTAATCAAGTCCACAGTGTCTAAAAAAACTATCAATTCATTACCTACATTATATTGGTCGACTAGCCACAAAGTAATCAATCAACATCCTTTCATTTCACATATCATTTGGTCGGTTAGCCACAAATTAACCAATTTCAATTTTTTACATCCGACACATACGAGTATATGCATATCTTTAAGTATCAATTGTAATAAATTAATCATAACACGTTTTATTCTTTACACAACGATTGAACGCATGATCGCATGTAATCACAATTTCAGTTTGTATTTATCAATGTAAATCAACCAAGGGTTTTTCTCCACTTAGGCGGTTTCCGTTTGCGCTTACATGCAAACATAGTTTGCACGCAAGATCAAACCTAACCGAACCTTGTGGAGCTTTTTTCCCAATTTTTTAGGCCTATAATATATCGATCATATTGGCCTAACTACGCATTTATTATTTCATATTCCTTCATAAACTACACATACATTCACGAACAATCCTTTCATCCAAAAAATTTAATACTAACAGAGTACAACTAGCTGATTGTCTACTTTCATAAAGCATAGTGTGATGGTACATTGACTCTATGAGTCGATCCCACTATTTACCCGACTCAGTTTCTGTCCTGTTATGTTGCTACCGAGTCGTGGATGTATACGTACGCACGCATCTTCGGTTGATTTTATTCTGTTGAGATGCGTTGGATATCTTGGGTGTCTAGCTGAAAAAAGGAAAGAGTGACAGAGAGAGAGAGAGCGCGTTCTGCAAACACATGACAGAGACAAAAAGAAAGGAAAGGGTGCGTAAGGGACGCGGGAAGATTTCTAGCAGGAAGGAAAAGCAGTAACGATTAGGCTTTGATCTGAGCAAGAGAGCGGCAAGAGAAAGAGAGAGTTCGCCCAATAGTTGCAGCCTGAGAACATAACACCCATTCTCGCCGTAACAGCCTGAGCAACTACAGTCATAATCCGGCTGCTGTAGTTTGCGCCTAAGAGCAGACTGTGAGCAGCACAATGGCACATGAGCCGTGATTCAATTTCCGACTGTCAAGATTTCCCGCAACTAAAGCTACACTATAGCAAGTAACAGCGACCTGGAAAACCGATATAACCACAGCGCAACGCGACATCAACAGCAGCACGTCGACCACCAGTCATCCGGCATAGTAGTTGACTTTAACTACCGAGAGCAGCCATTCACTGCTGCGGACAGCAACATCAATCGTATGAAGCTTCAATACCAGCAAAAGAGTCCTTTGTTCTCTCTCTCTTTCTCTCTCGTTCTCTCTCTCTCTCTCTCTCTCTCTCTGTCGTGTGTATGTTTACGCTGTTGTCGCATGTGTACAAGTTAACTAGCATTGCAACTTACCGGCAAATGCGCGAGCTGAGCATTTAGGTTACCTTAGAGTGAATGGGCCATTGAAACCGCGAAGGTTCGTACATTGTCCATTTCACGAAGTAGTTACGATACCAATACGCAGTCATATTATATGCGTACGGAATGTTGTATTTCGAATTTCATCCTTTGTTTATTTTGCCATAAAGTACGCGTATTTCGTGTCTCCTCTATTCATCTTTCATAATCTAAATTGCACATGATTCCGTTACCTAACAGAATCTTAACGGCGAAGGCATATTAAGTTGCTTTTGGCTATTTCATATGGCTCTCCTGCTACTTCAAACTATTCACCACATTTGTTGGAGCCACTCTCTTTCCGACTTATGAAGCGCTCGCTCATCGCCTACGTCGCGTGAATGCGTGAATCGGGGCTGCGGTGCGTCCGTGTGTGTGTGTGTGTGGACAGCATCTTCTACCTCATCATCCAATTAATGAAGCCAACGGGTAAGCGAGCATCATTTGAGTGGCCATTCAACGCGTACAAATATTTTACAGGTTCAGCGAGTCTTCAATAAGCTCTCGTGTGCTTGATTTCGTTTAGCAGCTCTCTTAAAATTAGTCATTCGTAAGCCTTGTATTGAATTTAGTCACTTAACTGCCTTGTTTTGTTACTTTCCGTTTGTATCCTTTGTTAAAGTAGTACTTCAAAGGCTTTTCCCTACTTGTGATTTTTATTAACTTTTAACTTGGGGTTTTTATGCCGGCTAAGTACTACTTATTTGTACTTAAATTATCTCTTTTCATTAAAGCCACAATTATTTTTACACGCGAGTTATCATTTGAGTCGTACACACTCTTTCCCTATTCCCTCTAAGTTAAATTCAAATATATATAGAGAGATTTAAACATCGATAGAAAATGAAATCCTTTAATGATTTGAATGATACCATCAGAAAAAGTACACTTTAAGCTATAAAAATGTATTTATTTTGACTTTTCGTGTTACGAATTGCAATAACTATGAGCGGAGGAAAAGAATTATACTAAACCTGTCCAGCTGAATGTTAATGGGTTATACATCAATTCGGCGAATTCGAATAAAAATAAGAAAATGCACCGCTAATGTCACCTGATATACCGATATGAGAGCGAGTTTGAAAAACCCTCATGACCAATGCGCACTGAGATAGTAGTAACTGATTATAAACATATATTAACAGACCTTGAAATAGATTAGCAGACCGCGTGGTAGATAAAAAGAAATGAAATACCGTTAAATCGCGGCGGAGGGGAGATTTAGAAAGCACATCAGACATCCGAATTATTCATTCTTATGTATGAATATTTTTCTTAGCGATCGGGAGAGGAATAATCGACATTTTTCACGGGACCAGTCAGGTAGTCGTTCATTTTGCCTGTGTCCATAATTAAGTGCACATGTATAGATTTTTGCTGAGCTTTTGATTTGCTGACCACACTATTTTCTGGAACTCAAAATTTGAAACGCGTAAATTCACCACAATTCGTGAACATCACAGAAAGATAGGAATTCGTCACATTGACATTTTAATTACTTTCTTTTAAGTTACTTGATGACTTGCGTGACTCATCATCAATATTTTCGTTGGTTGCTTCTAAATCTATATGATCACTGCTTACCTCTGTATCGCCGATTATGATTACTTCCCGCAGAAATGGTTACGTTCTCGTGACAGCCATCTTGTATTTTTGTTGACAATAGTTTTTTTTTGTTAATTTTGTTTAACGTCGCTCTATTTATACTCCAGTAATACTAATCAGTGACGGAGTCCTGCAATGTATTCGAGAACAAAGCACATGAAATTTTTCTCAGTGATGCTTGTATCAATCAGCAGGGAATCGAGGGAATCAGTGGAAACCTAGCCCGGTCCTACCGGGTGCGAGTTCATTGTCCTACCGACCGAGCCATTACTGACAATAGTTTGAAAGGTATTGGTCGTAGAAACCACTGTCTTACTGGCAGATTTTTTTTCAATTGTTGGATTCATTAGTATTTATAACATTTGATTGATTGTTTCAGAATTTCATCAATTCTATCCTTTTCGGGTATGTTTAAACGATATGGATTTATACTAATGCGCTTTATATCTACATTAGACAGAATATTGGTAAAAAGAATAATATGGTAAGAACATTTTTATAGGGGTTACTCTGCAGGGTTACACAGGCCAACAATTTTAGAAAACTGAAACCAAACATAGCATACTTACTAAATTTTCATGCGCTGATTCTGAATCTGGGATTAGAATTGCTCTATCACCCTTAGCTTTCCAGATATCTTAATCTAAAAGCATCAAAAACATGCTTTTTTGTTACATTTGACCACCTGTAACATGACGAAAGATTTTTTCTGCGCAATTCTGATCACAGTCCCTAAAAGAGCAACTCTTGAGCTTTAAAAAGCACTATTTAAAATTGATTTTATAATTTATTCAACGGAGATATGGTCGTTTGAAAAATTTTGGATCTGAACATTCTACTTTAGGCTTATAATAACACGAAACTCAATATTCACTTCTCATGCTTGTAAATGTACACACATAATAGCATTAGAAGTACGAGAGTCCGCTTATAGCCCAGTGTTCAGTTTTTTTACTTGGCGCAGTCTCAGGGTTCTGTTGTTGCTAGTCTGCGATTTCTCGCATAAACTGGTCACTATTCGAAAATTATTAATACCGAAGGGGGCAGTGCCACTAAACCTGTGCTCTTGCATTCCAATCAATAGTTATGATCCGAGAGCGGGAGGTACCTTGGGTCCTATCAATAGTAGAACCCGGTTTTCCTATCAAAATTGTACCTAGAGCCTATGAAAAGTAGTCTCCAGATACAAAAAAAGGAAGAATTTTACGTCACGAGCTACTTCTAAGAAAGTGGAGAGATAGATAAATTACCAATAAAATTTTTTTTGTTGCTTACTCTTTTATTTTATTGAATAATTCACTCTTTTCGGCCTGCGCGTCCTTATTTTATATTAACTGATTTTTCTTGATTTTCTTGTTCCGCTACTTGGCTGCTTGGCTCTTTGACTGACTTCTTGACTGAGTTTTGTTGAGTTCTTGGATGACTTCTTTGCTAACCCCTTGGCTGACTTCTTGACACTACTGATTTCTGTGCTTCCTTCAGCACTCACTTACTGGTACTCAATCTCTGCTTTGCACAGACACTACGACAACTGACAACAACTGCAACTTTGGGTCTTGTGCAGCCCTTTTTATATTAGGTGGGTGGTTGGGTGATGCCCTCTCTCAGCCTTTCGGTTTCGGGCAGGCAATGATGTGTTAATTGGACCGTTTGTTTCCTCTGATTTTCCTCGCTGGATTTTCAAGCTCTGACTGCAGCGGGGGCGTGGAGAAATTCGGGGGCGCGGACGCAAGGGTACAGGCCTTAGCTCGTAAGATGGCTCTTCAAGTATCATTGACAGCCAAGATTAGTTTAAAATTTCGTAATTATTAATTACTTGAAGTCGGAACAAACATAATCGACTAATATGTATGAGGAAATCCACGGAACCGTTGATTTTTCGAAAAAGTAGAATCGAAAAATTTTTTTAGAGGCACACTTCTAAAACCTATACAGACGTGTTTCTTGTAGCCTACAAATGTAGAATATATCCGCGTAACTCCTTTTTACCCATCCCTCAAAAAGTTATAGCAGAAAATCAAAAAAAAATTTTTTTTAACATACGAATCGATTTTCTTTGATTCGATTGCTATAAATTATGAAAAAATTTCTGGAAAAAACGTTCAAAATACTGTAATAATTAATTTTATTAACTAACGTCAACATAAACATAACAGACAACGTTTGGTAGAGTATTTTATACCTACCAAATGACATATAAAAAATAACAGTGCACTTAATCAGTATTGTATAAAACATACAGTAATGAAAAAACTATAATCACATTTTTATCACTAAGATTTACGCTTTGAACGACTTGAAACTAGCTGATCATTTTTCTTCGTGGAACCAACATTTCGTTTATTTCGGATCACGGGCTCTGCTGTTTTTGTTACATTGTTTGAATTTTTTCTTTCATCTAAGTTACTCTTGGTCTTTTTTCGTAAATTTTTTTCGTTTTTTTAGTCTTTGGTAATAGGCTCAGAAACAATTTTATGGTTAATTTTTTCCTTCTTGCTGGCAGGATTTTCGTCAACGTGATCCAGAATTTATAAATGTGCAATTATTTGGTTTCAGTTGAAAGTGTTGACAAGACAGCTGATTTAATTTGTTAACTATACAATAAGACAGTTCATTCAAATATAATTTATTCATGTCCGACTTCGACCAAGTTACCTGAAAAATCTTTTGTGTATTGGGTGCTGCTTTCAACGAATCGGGTATCTTAGCATCAATTTTTTCAATATCGGACTGCGAAATTAAGAATGCATGAATCTTAGAGCCACTAGAATTAACAATACGGACCATGTCTTCTGCACTAGTTATGTCCGAACCTTGCAATACTACTCTATCACATAATCCTTTAACGGTATCACCAATTCCATCTGCAATAATTTTACCATGCCCTGGGGATGAAAAATTCCAAGAGGCATCGATCAACTGTTCATTTCTGCAATGTTCTTTAAACAAATAAAAGTTTGTTTTATTTTTGTATTGAGTGGATGGTCCATCACTTTGAATATGCACTGTTTGTAAATCGAGTACGGTATCTTTAATTAATTTGAAAACTGGATCAAGATGCGCCCAGACTGATGCAGCATCGTGCCGAAGACATTCGGACGCAGAACAAAAAGATGTACAAATCAAATTAGAAGATAAATCTCTATCGTAAAAAGCTCCAGTGTGCAAAGAAACCTGCTTTTTAGACGCACCAAAATGTGCACACTGAATTTCTTCGTGACATTTACAGATATAATTCTGTGAATAATCAATAAAAATCAAACTTCACCTTTTTTTAAGTTTTCTTTTATACATTCGGTGGCCTTGTGCTGATGATACGTAATGTAGACATGTTTGAAAAATTCAGGTATTTGTGAATTAACTTCTGAAATTAATTCATCGATAGTGCAATCCACTTTAACTTTTGACGTAATCTTGACTTTGTACGTAAGCCCTTTTGCTCCAGGTCTACTCACTTTTAACCTCTGTTGACCACTTATATTACCTTGTTAGTTCTTGATTAGATTTAGAGTATATTTTTTTATCTCCACACTTTTCACAATCTCCAGAAAAACATTCTTTGCTAAACATGGAACAAACTCGCGATTTTACGAATGAGGTAACAGAAATACTGGGAAACATTTTCAATTGAAATAATTTTTGAACTAATAAAGACAAGAATCTCTTCCAGTTAATTTTTTTTGTAAAATCCAAAAAGGTTTAACAGCAAAAAACGACGAACGAGAAATTTTTATGTTTTCTTCTATCTTGAATTTTACGTATAAGTTATCGATGGAATCACATAAATAACGCTTTCTTTTTATTATGCCATCTTTTTTAATTGTTTCATGAACCCCAGGAGCTCGTGAAGAATTTTCATTCTTTTCTAAGAATATCTTTACTCTTTCAACAATATCATCTTTGTATAATTTCTTTTTTGTGTTACTTCTTTGCAATTTGATCCTTTCAGAATTGCCATATTTTCTTAATAGATAATTAGATACAAACGGTAATAGTTTGCGCATGCCTTTGTACTTTTTTACTATTTTGCCTGCTAAACATTGATTAAACACTGACCTCTCTTTTTCATTTTTCAGTAGCAGCTATCTATCGCGGATTTGTTTTTTGACCAGTTCAAATTGCACTAAATTGTTACGCACTTCATCATGACCGCCCTTTTCTATTTTCTTTACATTTTCTAAAATTTCATCTGGTTCAACATTTTTACGTAGAAATCGATAATACTTTATTTTCCACTTTGCTGTAAGCTTATCTTTATCTATAATTAGTTTTTCTATCGCCGTTATTTTTCGACGTAATTTGGCTTCTCGTCTTTTTAGAGTATTCAATATTTTTTGCTGCTTTGAAACTAAATCTCCTTTTTTATCCAGAACTCTTTCGTTGCCTTTCGTTGCCAAATTTTGTGAACGTCCAATCGTATCATCGCGCACACTTTCATTTTCATACGCGTTTGTGTTACTGTCGGCGTCTAACTCGAAATTAGTAGTAGTATGGGATGTGTTTACATTCTGTCTGTTTTCTTTTGGTGCTGATTTATCTTTCGTCTGCGATGTAGTAGTAGCTCCAGTGGTTGTCCTGTTTCTCAGGGAATAACTGGATTGTGAAGAAGTAATTGATGTTGGTTAGCAGCTGGAAAATATAATTGAAACATTAAAAATTAATGAAGTAATCATCATAAGTCATTGTTAATAATTTTAAAATTGCGTCCTGATTCAAAATACTAACCCATTTTCACCAAAGGTCTCAAATTTTTTTTACTTTCGTCTCTTATTATATTCTGTCTTAGAGAGTAAATCCAGAATTCTAGTTTCAGCGTCTTTCTTTCGTTTCTCTCTTATTTTTTATCTTTTTAGAAGCAATTTGGCTTTTCTGGTTTTATCAGCACAGTCTGTCGAATACAGAAAAAATAATAAAAGTAAAAATTGTTTTCGCATTATACAAGAATTATCTATGAAAAAAAAAAAACGAATTGATTGCACGTTCCATAATTTATCCAATATATAACTACTTACCCATTTTCTTATTTCCATAGTTTAACTGTGCGTTGTACTAAACACGATCACTCACTTGCAACTGTTCTCGAGAATGACAAATCACGATACTGTATACAAACGTACACACACGTGGCACGTACGTACGGAAACAGGATTTTGATAGTATACTTCCTGAATGAAACTTTAGCGATTACAAGATGTTTGAGTGAATTAAATTTGAAATTGGAGCTGTGCCTCCAAAAAAACATGAATTTTCCAAAAAGTTACGCGAGATATTTTCAAACATTTTGATTCACAACATAGTCATTATTGATGGCACATCGATTTTGGAGCCGCAGTTTTATTCGTTTTTAAATACAGTAATAGCTTGTCGAATCCAAATTACAACCTTAGCATCCCTCAAAAAGTTGTAAGTGAAAATGTAAAAAAAAAGTCCGCGGCCCAAAACCAAGTAACGCTACTTTGAGGGGATACCATGGCAAGAGATTGATAGGCACACTAATGAAACTCTAATGATAATGAAGTTTTTTATAAAAAAAAGGTTGTGTTAAATTTTCAGACCGATTAGAAGCTCCCTCAAAAAGTTATAGGAAGAAAACGAAAAAAAAATCAAGAGTAACGTTCAAAAATGTGCGATTTATTAGTGATTTTATATTTGGAATTCTTCTAGTTAAGGCTATATAATTTTTGAACCTATAAAAATGATTTAGTTGGATAACTATAGACTAGAATGGAGGTTTATACGTCTGATAGACATAGAAAAAAAATTTTTTCCTCGGCAGATCCTTGAGTAACACAAAAATCAAAGGTTCCGTGGATTTCCTCATATAGCTTATGCACTACTTATATTAACAATCAATATTATAATTAAATTCGCCGCAAAATACAGTTATCAATAATTATCTAATAATTAAATATAATAAAATAGAGCGATGCTTGTTATCTCGCACGCTACGTTGTATAAATTCGTAGATTAATTTCCTATAATATAAAAGTTCGCTAAGTAATAGTGAATTCATTAGAATTAACGTATTTTTTCTATTTTCTGCTTAAACTAAGCTCCGGAGCGAAAACTCGATAAGAGGTTTTGAGAGGCCCAAATTATTTCTGATATATTGTTGAAGTCAAAATATTCAAGATCAAAAAATATTATTTCATAATTTCTAATGCCTAATTTCTAGTTGGAAAGGGAAAAATTCATTAGTTATGATGTGAATAGGATGTAGACGCGATCCCATGGCCTTCTTCTCTTATCGGCATCTCAGCGCCCACGTGTTCGGAGGCTGCATGCACTTTATACGCAAGTGCGAGGGGCAGAAGAGCGTAATGAAAAAACGGAATGCACGCTTACATAAATGTAGACTGTAGATTTTATTGCCGTTTGCAGACTATCAAGAAAAATTTCCCTACGACACTCGAGTCGGTTCCCACAGCTCATGGGAAACGGTTTCAATTCTGCCGTTGGTTTTAATATTAGGAAAAATTATTCTTTTAAAATTTTTAAAATGTTGATCATATATGGCCCACCGTCACATAATATCGGCGGATACCAGATTTAGTGAAAAATGTTGAGAAAGTTTTCTCTCTTGAGGATTTCAAAAATACCGTTTTGAGAGCGCCATATTGAAATTATGCAATTCTATGCCAGATTTGGATTTAACAATTTCAAAAATAGTTGTATACCAAATATGGCCCACAACCAATGAAAACTATGAAAGTTATTCAAATATGTACATACGATATGATTCATTGTTAGTTAAGGCACGACATTTTTTGTACATATATGATCCATTGCCAGTCAAGAGGTTAATGCTTCATGTAAAGGTGCTTCAAATTCCAATGTATGCGGAATAAATCTTCTATAAATCAATTTTATAAAAACCAATCATACCAAGAAAACGATGGAAGTCTTGAGTGATTTTTGGTAATGAATAATCACATAATGTTTGAATCCTTTTTTGCAAAGATTTTAATCATGTAGAACAGTGTAACTAAGAAATATAACTTCAGCTTTTCCATATGTACATTTTATAGGATTTATGACGCAATTATACTTCGAAAGGCATGTAAATAATGTTCGCAAATAATTTTGACGTTCTTCAGGAGACTCAGAAAAAAATAAATATATCATCGATATACGGAAAGCAAAAATCCAATTCACAAGTAACTTTACCAATAACTCGTTGAAATGTTTAGCCAGCATTCTGAAGATCAAACGTCATGAATGGAAATTCGAAGAGTCCAAAAAGAATTATTTGTTGTTTTACAAATATTATTAGAATTGACAGACATATCTTGATATGATTTCACTAAGTCAATCGTAGAGAATATAGTGTAACCATCCAGAGAGTCAGTGAAGTCATGAATATGGCGTACAAGATACCGATTTGGAATTGTTCGAGCATTTAGTACTCGATAATCTTTGCAGGATCGCTATCCAGTTTCACCCTTACGAGCTAAATGTAATAGAGACGATCATGTGCTTTGCAAAACTTGAATAGTACGAGCTTGTAACATTTCAGAAAATTCTCTTTTTGCGATTTTTAAGTGTTCATGGTTCAAACGACCAAAACGACAAGAAACTAGTGGTCCAGGAGTGATTCAAATATAATGAAGTGTTTCATGTTTGATTTACTATGTTTGATTTTAATTTTCTTTTGATACGAGGTGTGTTCAAAAACTACCCGGAATTATCGTTTTTCCAAAAAAATTTTTATTTATTCGTTAACATCCATGTGGTCCCCTTCAAAGTAATCCCCCCAGATATAATACACTTATGCCAGCGTTTTTTCTAATCTTCGAAGCACTCTTGATATTCACTTTTTGGTATGTCCTTGAGCACTCTCAGTGATTCGGCCTTTATTTCTTTAATCGAGGAAAAACGCCGTCCTTTCATGGGTCTCTTCAACTTTGGGAACAGGAAAAAGTCACACGGAGCCATATCTGGTGAATATGGAGGTTGGGGCACGACTACGGTATTGTTTTTGGCCAAAAAATTACGAACAAGCAACGACGAGTGAGCAGGCGCTTCACGCAAACGTCGCATAACTTCAAGGTAATACTCCTTATTAACCGTACGACCTTGTGATAAGAACTCATGATGCACCACGCTCCTGCAGTCAAAGAAAACTGTAAGCAAAACATTCACATTTGATCGAACTTGACGTGCTTTTTTCGCTCTTGGTGACGTTGAATGCTTCCAGGTGGACGATTGTGCTTTGGTTTCGACATCATAACCGTCCACCCATGTTTTATCACCAGTTATGACCCTTTCAAGCAAACTTGGATCGTCGTTGACGTCGTTTAACAGCTCCTGAGTGATGTTTATGCGATTGTTTTTTTGGTCAAAGTTCAGCATTTTTGGAATGAATTTTTCTGCCACCCGTTTCATGCCCAAAACATTTGAAAAAATGTTATGACATGAGCCAATTGATATGCCAACTTCATCAGCAACTTCTTTAATTGTGATTCGGCGATCATTCAGAACCATTTTTTCCACTTTTTTCATCGATTATTGACGTGCTGGATCGACCGGAGCGTTCGTCATCTTCAACGTCTTCGCGGCCATCTTGGAAACGCTTATACCACTCGTAAACACTTGTTTTTTTCATAGCAGACTCACCATAGGCTTTTTGTAACATTTCACACACTTTGTTACACTTTATTTCATTGTTTACGCAAAATTTAATACAAATTCTTTGATCCATTTCTTTTAAAAAACGAAAATCGCCGAGCTCATGAAAACACGTCAAACCTTAGCGACTACTGCAGACAAAGTAAACAGTGAATATAGTTGAAAATTTTATCATACTTCAGGGGCATGTATACCAACACAATAAAAAAAAATTTTGACAATCGGACTCTCCAGACCCGCGAAATTTAAAAATTCCGGGTATTTTTTGAACACACCTCGTATGTATAGATCATAAAGAAATAAGTAACATGTATTTTTTAATCTGCCGAAAAAACACTTTTAGGGAGTGAAATCCGCCCTTAAAGCATATCCCTAACCCTGTGTTTTTAAGCCAGTAGGAATTCACATGTTTTATTGAGTCATCCTTAACCAGAATATTTGACGGAATTACATCAAGTCGACGCCCAGTCAGGAACTGCTCATTTAGTTTCAAAAGTTTCGTATTATTATAAACCTATAATAGAATGTTTAGATCCAACATTTTTCAAACGACTATATCTCCGTTGAACAAATTATAAAATCAATTTTTAATAGTGCTTTTTGTAGCTCAAAAGTTGCTCTTTTAGGAACTATGGTCAGAATTGCGTATAAAAAATCTTCCGTCATGTTACAGGTGGTCTAATATAACAAAAAAGCGTGTTTTTTGACGCTTTTAGGTTAAGTATCTGGAAAAACAAGGGTGATGGAGCAATTCTGAGCTTATATTCGGAAGCAGCGTATGAAAATCTATTAAGTAAGCTATGTCTGGTTTCAGGTTTTTGCGTTTGTAAAATTTTGATGGCCTGTGCTATTGACACAGGCACATATAATTTTCCATATGCGCATGGGTATAGTCAATTGACTAAGTCCCTTACAAGATAGTCGTAAATGAAAAGAATCAACGTAGCCTTCGTTTGCGTTCATTTAGTTCCTAATTTCATACAAACAGCTCATCGTTATAGTTCCTCCATTTCAGTGAGAAAATCATCAGATATCCAATATGTGTGCTATTTCGCGACTATTAACGCGAGCGCTTGAAACTATGCCACTTAATTTTATGGTGGAAATTTCAGCACCCGTATCTACTAAGAAGAATCTTATTCTCTCTCCTTTGTTGAGTTCGCATCCCAAGTTCATTATAGGAGATCTTTGTGAGATCCCCAGAATCTTGATAGTATACTCTTTCCTCACGGACAGTAACTCCTTATTTCTATAAGGAACATCAAATCCTCATCTTTGTACTTCTTTTATTATTGTCGAGTATTATTGACTGTGGAATGTCTTGAAGAGTATAGCGTAGGCTTAGTGTTGTTATGGTGTCGTGTAGTGTAAGTACGCTGTGATAGACGGATGTTAAGCGTCAAGCTTGCCTCTAGGGCGCAGCCGCCGGGGCGAGGTCGTTACCAATAGCGGTATGGCTTTCTTGGAGTCACGTGGTCGGCCTCTTTTGCGATGAGCAATGACCCTTAGTACCAGAGGAGCTGGGCTTGGACTCAACTGAGTCTACGCATCATCATTTACAGGCACAGAAGAAGCTGTTACCGTTGATTCCTCCATCACTGTTAAAACATCTGTGCGGGCGCTTTCATCAATGGAAAGCTTTAAATCTCCTCCGTACAGAACGTTACCCTCATCCTGTATCGCGTCCGAGGGAAATTGCTCGGTATCGAAACCGGGCTTCATATCACAGGCAGCGACTTTTCCTATATCGATTCCATTCTCGTTCCGAAGCTGATAAGAATTCATGCCAAGGCGAGATATCACAACAAATGGGCCAGCGTATTTAGGGCAGAGTTTAGCTGCTATGGCTTTAGCCGCAGAGGAGAGTACTCGGTTCTTTACCCAACCTTTATCGTCGATGTCGTAGTTAATATCGCGATGTTTCCGGTTGTAGTAATTCTCTTGTCGCAGATGAGCAGCTTCACTCCTCTCGCGGGTAATTCGACAAGCTGTTGCATGCGAGAGTACCATTCTTCACGGGCCATAGTTTATAGCTGCTGTATAGCAGCGCATTCTTCCCTGCGTCGAACGTTATATGGTGGTTCTGGATTCCGTCCGTAATTTAAGAAGGCGGAACTGGAGCGAGAAGTTTCGTGTATAGCAGTATTTTAGGCAAAGGCAAACTCGCCAATATGTTCGTTCCATTTATTATGTTTATCCGCAATAAATGCTGCGATCATAGTTTTGACGATGCGGTTTACTCGCTCTGTCGGGTTCGATTTGGGAGAAGAAGGAGCGCATGTGCCGTGAAAGACGCCACGTGCATCTAAGAAAGAGTCGACTAATGATTTTTTAAAAGGCGTGCCATTGTCTGATAAAATCTATCAGGGATCCCAAAACGTAAAAAGATGGTCAATCTCTCTTTTGATTGTTTTGGCATTGGCCTTGCGGATTGGAATACACTCTATCCATCTTGTGAAGATATCCATGAAGATGAATAAGTGTTTGTTTCCTTGAGGCGATCTCGGAAAGGGACCCATCGTATCGCCACAGACGATTTTCCATGGACGGGAAACAACGTGTTTTCCCATCAGTCCAGCAGGGGCTGGTTATTGGACTTTAATTTGCTGGCACACTCGACAGTTACGTACAAAGTGTGCGGTATCTTTGTAGACACTTGGCCAGTAATAACGTAGTACCACCCTCTGGTGAGTTTTGTATCGGCTTAAATAGCCAGCGCTATTCTCTTGGCGAGCTTCCAGGCGTCGTCGTCTTTCAAGAGATCGCCGATCATATGGTCGGGTCTATACAGATACAAACGACCGCCAACAATATTCCAGTAAGAGTGTGCTTTTGGATCCCATTCGACCTGCAGAAACTTACGCCAGTACGGCAGATACTTTATATTTTTTGCAACAATGAAAGACGCTAGCGAAGCTACTACGTCTTCATCTGCCTCGTACATACGAGAAAGTGCATCAAGCACGACATTATCCTTGCCCTTGCGGTGTACGATGTTAAAACATATACCTGGAGGCGCAAAGACCATCGGCCTAACTTATCATTGGGGCTCCGCAAATTTTGGAGCCATACTAGGCTGTGGTCAGTCACCACTGTGAAGCGATATCCCTGAATGTATGGCCTGAATTTTTCTATAGACCATATGACTGCAAGGCATTCACCTTCAGTAACCGATAGTCGGCGTTCCGTAGGCGTGAGGATGCGACTAGCAAAACATAGGACGCGGTCCCCTTCTTCTGTCTTCTGAAGTAAAACACTGCCAAGGCCCGTATCACTGACATCACACTCCAGAATGAATGGCGCAGAAAAATCAGGTCTTGCTAAGACAGGGACCGTAGCTAAAAGTGCTTTTATCTGTGTAAAAGCGGTATGGTGATCTTTCATCCATACGTACTTGGTGTCCTTTTTCGTAAAAGACGTAAGAGACGTAGCCAGTGTAGCAAAATCCTGGAGGAATTTGACGGCCCTCCGCACCTAGGAGCTGGAGGAGGGGGAGAGGAGACAGAGCAATCCGGATTTCAGGTCGCAGGAATCCTGCACCTGGAAGGAACCTTAGGAAGCATTATCCTTGAGCGAAGCCTTCCGGAAAATAGAGTACCTGAAGGTAGGAGTCGACCGTAACTGCAAGCTAGTAGGTCGAATCCTAGAAACGCTTCAGACTCTGCAGGGAATGCAGGTGTGTGCGGAGCGCGAGGCACAAGACATGCGCTAAAGAATACGAGAGCTGGAAGACGGAATGCATGAAATGGCCAATGCTAGCCATTCTTCTCAGCGCGACTCGGTTCAACCGCGCTCCAGACGTTATGTAGACTTTCAGGACACATTCACCTGTCACTACGATTCTGAGATTCCGGGTAGCACACCGGCTCCTCCAAGACCAGTGCCCAGGAGAAGAGACGTCACCCCACCGGGAGCTCTTCAAAGAAGAGGAGGTGAAGAGGATCCGGAGGAGTACGAGAGATCCGCACCTGTTCGACAGAGGAGTCGAAACGGATCGTCTGGTTCCGGTTCTCAATTATCCTCAGGGCTCTCCATAACCAGGGACGTTGGGAAAATCGTCCGCGGATGGAAATTGAGGTTTGTGGGCAGTAGGGCACAGAGCGTAAATACGTTTCTGTCGAGATTGGAAGATCTGCGTGTGGGCGCAGGGCTGACTGATAATGAATTACTTTGTTCCGTATCAGAGATCCTCGAAGATAACGCGAGGACCCGGTACGATAACAATAAATATCAGTGGCTCAGTTATGCAGAATTCGACGGTGACGCCCGAGATTGGTTCGGCACAAGTACGCAACAGCAACAAAGGCTGTTGTAGGAAGCACAGAACCGATTCGAGGGTGAGGACGAATTAGTGCGAGACTACGTGTCCAACGTGGTGGCTCATGTCAATAGACTAGAATCACCAATGCCCTTGAAGAGGTTATTAGACCTGCTCCATGCAAACCTCCTTCCAAACATCCAAATTCAGCTGCTTCGGAGCAAGTTGACGTCGATACGTGAATTCAACAGGAGGGCGACCGAGGTACAGAACACCTTATCTTACGGTCGTCGTCCACGTGTATTCGCCGACCCCAACTCGACGATCTTCCCTCAGCACGTATACCAGCCGAGCAAAAGAACGGCTGGTAGTAAATCCCAAACCGCTGCACTGGCCAGCGAAGGGAACGCGCGTGCGAAGAAAGAGGGAGACCCACAGTCCGGACTCGGATTGAATGTGACCAGAGCGGGAGATGCAAGGCTCGCTGATGGGCACCCATGCTCCATAATTGGTCACGTAATGTTCCCCTTTAAGGTAGGGGGAATCACAAAGGAGATTATTGTCGCCATTACGCCACTGCTCACGGATGACTGCTACGTAGGCGCGAATTTTATAAGAGAGTTCCGCGCAGTGTTGAATCCCTATGAGGATGAATTATGGCTTAAGGATGTCCAGGTGAAAGTACCAATGCAAATGGCTGGAATTGATGGTACGGCATTTCTCGCACCGGTAGAACTACGGGAGGCCACGGAAACACAACTGGAGGAAATAGAAGACCTCGTTAGAAGATTGATTCTTGACGGAGGGCAGGCTTTAGGCTGTGCCGTGGGGATTGAGCATGAAATAGATGTTGGAGGTGCTCGACCCATCAAACAGAAGTACTACCTAGTTTCTGATAGGGTGCGAGAGGAAATGCACGTGCTGGTCAAGGATATGCTGGAAAAAGATGTAATCGAACCAGTGACCAGCGGATAGCCAAGTTTAGTGGTGATGGTAAAGAAGGCTGATGGAAAGTATAGGTTTTGCATGAATTACTAAAAGTTAAACGCAATCACCAAACCTGATGCCTACCCTTTACCATATATGAACGACATCCTAAGCCGGACACGGGATGCAAAGTTCATATCTACACTGGACTTGAGCAGTACGTACCATCAAATTCCCCTAAAAGAAGAATCGCGTCCGATATCAGCGTTTATTGTACCTGGATAAGGGCACTTTCAATTCAAGAGAATGCCATTCGGACGGCCATACGCAGGAGCGACCTTCCAGAGGTTGATGGACAAGGTGATACGCTCGGATATGGATCAATTCGCTATTGCTTACCTCAACAACGTAAGTGTGGTTTCGTCGTCCTTTGAGGAGCATAAGCGGCACCTAGAAATGGTATTAAAGAGAATTCTAGGTACGGGCCTAACCATCAATAAAGCCAAAAGTCACTTCTGCAAGACGGAAGTCAGGTACTTCGGAATTCTTGTGAACCAGGACAGAGTAAGACCAGATCACGAGAAGATACGATGGATTTTAGAGTATGTTGAAAACTAAAAGTCCACTTTTCTAAAATTTTCGTTTTTCTTTTGTAGGCTAAGTACTTATCTCTAAGTACTTATCTTACATAGTCTCCTTTTAGTTCGATACACTTGGTCCAGCGATGCTCCAACTTCTTTAACCCGTCTGAAAAATACGTTTCCTCAAGGTCTGAAAAGTAGGCTTCCGTGGCAGCGATTACCTCCTCATTCGACTCAAATTTCTGCACGGCGAGTGACTTTTTCAAGTTTGGAAACAAAAAGAAGTTGCATGGGGCTAAATCTGGAGAATACGGTGGATGGGGCAGCAGTTCGTAGCCTAATTCGACCAATTTGGCCATGGCGACGGCGGGAGGTGTGAGCCGGTGGAAGAGCACTTTTTTATTCGCCAAATGGAGCCGTTTTTTCTGCAATTCGACGTTGAATCAGCCCAATAATTTGGCATAGTACAGCCCTGTAACCACTCTGCCCCTCTCCAGGTAGTCGATGTAGATCACACCTTGTGAATCCCAGAAAACGGTGGTCATCACCTTTCCGGTCGATGGGCCAGTCTTCGCCTTCTTCGCAGCACTTTCGCCGGGTAAAGTCCACTGTTTCGACTGTTCCTTGGTCTCTGGTGTATACCAGTGGATCCATGTTTCGTTGACTGTCACGAAACGACGCAGAAACTCCTTCGGATTGCGCTTAAACAGTGTCAGACATTGCTCTGAAGTTGTTTCACGGTTGCGCTTGTTGTCCGGAGTGAGCAAACGCGGCATCCATCGCGCCGACAGATGCCCAAAATTTCATGCAGGACATGACCCACGCGGTCTTTTGAGATGCCTACGATCTTAGCTATTTCGCACACCTTCAATCGTTGATATGTCAATACGAGATCGTGAATTTTTGTCACGTTATCCTCCGTGGTAGCCGTTTTCGGAGCACCTGGACGTGGCTCTTCAAAAATCGACGTGCGACCACGTTGAAACTCGCTAAACCAATTTTTGACGGTCGCCATCGAAGGAGACGAGTCACCGTACACAGCATCCAAGCGCTTTTTGATTTCGCTGGGCGATTTCCCTTCCAATAACAAGAATCGAATCACCGATCGATACTGCTCTTTTTCCATTTTTCAAAAATCAACGGACACACTTGGTTTCACACGATCTCAAAAATAAACTAGAACTCCGATCCGGCTAAAATCTTGACAGTAACCATCGAGAAGGTTGTACTACGTGATAAAATATTTCTTTTGCTAGAGTGGCATCATCGGGCGGTGAGGCTAAGGACTTATCGAACCACCCTCATATGCCAAGACCCACACTCACAGCCCACATGGAAGGTAATGGGAGGGAGACTGTATCACTATTAGCCTGATGAGGACGGTGAAGGGTCCATCGACAACGATGAAGCGTGCAAGCTTGCGGTGCCTCGGGAAAAAAGGCACCAGGTGCTCCAGGAGGTCCATAATGCTCCTACGGCAGTATATCAAGGACGAGAGCGTACGTTCTCCAGGGCTAGGCGCTTGAACTACTGGCCTAAGATGTATGATCAGGTCAGGGAGTAAGTAAAGAGTTACCGGGTATGTCGGCAGTGCAAGGTGGAACAAAGATCACCTTGCGGGCTGATGGGTCGTAGACAAATGTCACGACCCTGGCAGGTGATGGCCGGTGATATCACTGGTCCGTTTCCCAAAAGCTCTCGAGGTTTTGAGTACATCTTAGTCTTTGTAGACTTATTTACTCGCTGGGTAGAGTGCGTTACGATACGCAAAGCCAATGGGAGGACAATCGCAAGGGAATTACACGAGAGGATTGTCACTAGGTTTGGCGTGCCATAGGTATTCTTGTCGGATAATGGAAACGAATTCAAGAATCAGGAAGTCGATTCATACCTCCAGATGAACGTCATCTAGCACGCCTTGACGACCGTGTATCATCCCCAAGCGAATCCCAATGAGCGAGTAAACAGGACACTCAAAACCTTGATCACGTCTTACGTGAATCATGATCATAAGAGCTGGGACGAACACTTGTCAGAGTTCAACTTCGCGTTGAACTCGGTAACTCATAGCGCCACTGGATATAGTCCTACGATGCTTATGTTTGGGCGTCAGCCGGTACCTCCTTTGACGTTTAGAAGAACCCAAGATCAGCAGGCCCTTGAGTGTTCGGAGGGTCGAGCTGTGGTAGATTAGGCTGAACATATGGAGAAGCTCCGTAATCTATGGGAGCGGGCCAACTCCAAATCAAAGAAGGAAGCTGCGCGTCACGCGGCTTATTATGACCGGAAGAGACGGCAACCCAAGTTTAAGGTCGGAGATTGGGTTTGGAAGAGGAACAGGATTCTCTCTTCGGCTGCCTAAGGCATTTCAGCTAAATTGGCGCTGAAATATGCCGATCCGTACGTGATTGAAGAGGTTTGTGGTTCCAACACATACAGACTAGGCAATCAGCTGGATATCCTGCCCGAGCTCTTCGATGCCAAAGACCTTAAGCCGTACTACGATCCGGGTGATGAAGAGGAAAGCGAGGAAGTCAACGATCCTCGCCAGCCGCAAAGGGAACAACCGTTGGAGGCGAACGATTTCGCGAACGTGTGCGACGATCTGAGGGGGGATTTATCGAATAGCCAGCGGATCGAATTAGCAGCCCCCACGGCCGTAGATAATGATCCCACCGAGACGTCGGATTTGCCGGTATCTGCCCCAACCAAGAGAGGTCGAGGTCGACCTCGAAAGGTCCCAGAGACAGTCCCCGGTCAAACAAGAGGCAATAACTTTCCCTTAAAGGAATCTAGAGGTAGAGGTGTAGGCCTCGAAAGACCGTGCCCGTCGTGCAGAGGACGGTTGGGCCGATAAACCCGAACGGTAACCGACGAGGGCCAGGACGTTCCCGCAAGGAATCGCGAGGGAACATATAACTCGGTGGGATGCGGCGTTTAATAGGGTATTTCTTTGCGCAGGGAGTTTCATCCGAGATTTTTTGTTTTAGATGTTTCAGATGGACCGGAGAATCGTCATGGAAGAAGAAACCTTCGAGGTGGTCACACAAATGTTATTAGATCTGCAGCTGGGCCCTGATGCGACGCAGGTGATAGAAGATCTGCGGAGCTTCGCCAGGGTCCAGTTTGAGGGGACCACCCGAAGGGAGCGCCACAACGCTTCGGTAGCGGACGTTCTCCGGGACGCATCGTGGGTCGCCCCGAAGAAGGCTTACCTGGACGCTTGTACCCAAACGGAGGACCAAGAAGAGGTCAAGCGTCCCAAGTCCACCGTGGACCAGGCGGTGCAGACCCTCAAGTTCGGCGTACCCCAGACGTCGGACAGTACGAGCCAGTGCCTAGGACTCAGGGAATCCTGTGGGGCATCGCACTGGGTCTGCAACCATCCCCGTATCCCGGAGCAGCCCACTCTCCTCCTCGACTCCAGACACATACGTTTGGGGATCAACGAGGTGGAGAGTGCCTGGCAGTTCGCAAGGTATCTCCAGTCTCAGGTACAGGAGCACCTGAGAGCTACATGAACCGTCAGGGCGCAGAAGAACTGCTCGGGTAGTGGGCAGAGATGGCTCAGCGCCAGAGGGCCTACGGAGAGACCTTGTTGCAGGTGGACAATGGACAGGGGTCCACCGCAGCGCTGCTGGCGCTGGCTCAGGAGAAGAGAGCCCCGGGAGCTACTGGCTCTGGACGAATGCTCACGGTGCATGTGGGACGGGCGTGTAGATCCTGATACCACAATCGTAGTCAGGTCGCAGGATGGACGTGCGACCGCCACGGTGGGAGGCGTTACCATCACTGCCTCCAAGGGAGTTAGCGCCCAGCAGTCCCCTCGGTCTGCAGTGCAGGCCACACAACATCGGGAGTCTGCTCAATCCCGATCGCAGCTGAGGGGCTGCTACATATGTGGGGAGCCCGGGGTTACCAACTCCCAGCGGTGCCCAAAGAAGGCTACACACTGGCGCTACCCTAAACATCGAGCACCAGGTGTATCCAAAAGATGATGTAGGCCCTGGACGGCTAATAAAGTAGCCAAAATAAAGAAGTGAATTTGGAATTATTTGGTTCCTTTCCTTCTTTACTTTTCAGGTTCCTGATGGTGGCGAATCGCGGGTATTTGTCCTGCCCGGAAGTCAGGACTTGGAGGGGGCTGCAACGGTAGTCGATTCAATTAATCGATCCGTTCACGATTCTGTAACTCGCGCGTTAGTTCGAACAATTAAGAGAGAGAGGGGGCGCGCGAGCATTTGAAATAAGCAGTTACGCCTTAGCTGTTTACGCGACAATACCACCGAGTTCAGTTTGCACTGTGTTTCGCCGATTATCAAGTTTTTTGGGACATTCTTACGTGCGAGAGTGCATCGGTATTACCGCGGCAAAAAGCAGCAGCAGATTAACAGCAGTGCAGAAGCAGCATCGTAGCTGATTGGAGGCAGAGTGAGGCAGCGCAGCTGATTAAGTGGAGGAGCAGCGGCAGTTTATTTACCTCATCATCAATTACGGCTGATCACCGTAATTCCACCGCAGGGTAGGTGCACCTCCCGTTATTATTCCGTGACAAAATACCGAATGTATATTTGGTATTTACCGTGATAGCGATTTTTTTGTATTCGCGCCGAGCGTCAGTTTCGCGGTAATTTTTGAATCTTCTCTCTCTCTCTCTCTCACCGAATAATAATTCATTGTAAATCCTGTTCGCGTGCGTTAGTCTCTCGGCCCATAAAGGACTGTAGTTTTTTTACTAATTAAAGTTAGTTAATTTCATTCGCCGATTATGTCATTTAATTTCCCATTAGCTGAAGCGATTTGTAAAGGCTTGGGTTTTAATCCGATTTCATCTAGGGGATTAAGCGGATTAGGCGTAAAGTCGCTCACACCTAAGATACATCGAGTGTCACAAGTCATGTTACTTAAGGTAATTTCAGCTCCGTTGGAAAGAAGACACTTAAACGGAATCATCTGACGTAAAGGCGAATACACGTACAACTATACGTGTTTGACGGAGCGGCGGTTAGCTTTGCATCGTGGGAGTTTGTGCTTAAATAAATTTCCAATTTTTTCAGATATCCTCCCCCGTTACATAGTGAAAAGCAACATACATAGTGAAAATAATAAACCTAATTCAGTTAACTGGCTGGTATAAAACAGTCAGAAAAATCGAAGAAACAAAAAAAAAACAGCAGTATAGAAATATATGTGGACTAATCGTAAATAAATTACTAATATACATATGTATAATTAAACTAGTATGGATATGTGGAATTCAGTTTTAAGGCACTGCTGCAAAATTAAACATGAATATGATTGCATGATTCCAGAATAAGACTTTAAAATCTTATAAAAATGCATTAAGGTTCATTATAAACGAAGTAATCAGGAAGGATGTCAACATTTCAATTATAAAAAAAGAAATAGATGCAGCTCACAGAAAGTACACTAACCAACTAATGGAACATCCAAATTGATTGAAAGCGAAGAATATAATGTACATAACTCCAAGACTATCAAGATTTAAAAAACACAAAGCATTATTTAATAAAATTTGAAGTCAATTTTGTAAAATAAAAGTTATGTCACATTTTTTTTTTTAATACAAATTGTAAAAGTACCTTCGTGTAATAAATTTAAAATTATAATGTATTCATTTTTGTAAATATAAGTTACAAATTCTTGTTATACAGATTGTAAATATTCTTAAGGAAATACAAAAATTTGAATTTCAATGAATTCATAGTTAGATTACTTCAAACCATTGTAACTTATTTTTGACAATAGTATACGAAAGGACAAAAATTAATTTGATGCCCCAGTCAAGTATGAATTATTACAGTCTTCAATCTGTTTTCAGTTTATTTTATTACCGTTGAAATATTGCTACAAATTTTACAGCAACTACAAAAAAAATTTTTATTTGATTATCTGGCATGTTTCTTATATTTTAAAATTATGAAGTATCACAAAAAGAATGTATATTTATGAATTTTTGTTATCAGAGAGAAGTTGGAAATATTTTAAAATTGCAAAACTAGTGAGATATTAGAGAAATTTGTCCATATCTGACGGACCACAAAAAGAAAAAATATTGATTCTCGAGACATTTAAAGTGACTACACCTGTGACTAAAATAGCTGCATGGCTCAATTTTAAAGACATTAAAAATGTTCTAGGATATAAAAATATAGAAACTACAACAACATAATTTCTAATATGGTTATCTTAGAGTAATGGAGGACCGATCAAAGGCGTTTGAAGTGTAAACATGATGCCTGATTTGTTGCATAGTGGATAGTGACATTGACATTGAACGTAGTGAATTCAAGCGCAAAAGAATTTTATTACACAGATCCTTTGAAAATAAAAGAGTAGAGTAGTATCATAGAATGAAATTTTTCTTTATTTTATTTGCTCCATGTTTATTTACGGTTTGCTAGTCTATTAAGATATTAAGTAAATAAGATTACTTAATAAAATATAAACATTAAATTTAGAAGAATATTTCAGTGGATATTCTGTCTTTATTTTAGAATGCCCATGTCATAAATAGATTATGAATTACTTATACATTAATTAGTTTATATTTTTTAAGTTTGATGTTATATTTTGTGTAACACATTTCAATTTCTTCTGTTACTGTTGGAATCTGCAGATTATTTTGAATAATTTTTTTTGAGACAAATCATGGGGCGGATTACAATATTACGTTGGATGTTCGATTGAAATTTTTCTTGGATTGCAATATACGAATTTGAAGAAGCATTCCATAGAAGAATAAGTCTGAATTAATTTCAAGACAGCTTTGTATTGTAGTAATTTGTTTTCAGTTGATATCTCTAATTTTTCTTCGACGATTCAGTACATTTTCCTTCATTTCAATTCTAGTTATGAATTAGTCCTATTTTGTTAATGTGTCCTTCCCATGTAAACCTGCTATCTAGATATATGCCTAAATATTTTACATAGTTGCTTTGTGGAATGTATTTGTCATCGAGTTGAATATGTGGGCAGACATCTTTTTGAAGTTGAATGTCGTATGTATTGATCTGATTTGATTTACTATAGTTGCCTCAAGATTGAAGGTAATTATTTGTGTAATTTTTTTAATGATTCAGACGCTAGTTTTGATGTTGGGTATGATGTTAAAATAACTGTATCGTCTATAAATATTATTCTACTTCAGGAAGAAGTAATCTTAAATTATTATTGTTAATGTTGTATCTCAATGATTATGCCAGAATTATAACTCAAAAATAGATGGTTTTATTCAATTAAGTTACAAACGTCAAACTCAAACGAAAGTTAGCGAAAGACAGACTAGACGCAATCTTCAAGATGTTGATCACATACGTCGATACTCATTTGTTAAGAATTATACATTACATTCCTCCACCTTTTAGAATAGACATATAAACGTCATAGAACATTATAAATCAAGAACTTTTCTAGCTTTAACTACTCTAGTTGAACGTCGTAAAATTGTTAGCTCTGTAACATTGGTTGGAGGTTCTAACACGCGATTACTTGGAATAGCAATATTCGATTTCGGACTACATGCATTTTCTATAATTTGTGATTGATCTCTACTCGCTGCTCTTTCTAAATTGCTCTCACACTCTATCAACTTCTCTCTGTCATTCAAATCATTCTGAGTTACAATAGCAATAGGACTATTACATTTTTCTGGTGTTCTTAAATTATGACTATCGCTCATTGACAAATTACATGCTCGCAATTGATCTACATGACGCTTCCATACTCGTTGATCATCCGTTGTGACATTATAGGTAACCGGACTGACCTGCTTATCAACTTTAACTTTTCGCCAATTACCATTCGCATAGTCTCTCGCCATAACTACTTCTTTCTCATCAAAAGTCACATTCCTGTTACCCTTGAAATATTTTCTTTGCTCTTGTTGTTTGTGATAAACGTTATTTTTTACTTTCTCTTTTAACAAGTCCCATCTTGTACGAAATTTCCTGCCAATTTGCAACTCAGCTGGACTTACACCTGTTGTACAATGTGGAGACGATCGATAATGAAACAAATACTTAGCAAGGGCTTCTTTTCTTGATGAACATTCTTTGTTCAGTATTTTAATCTTAGCCTTAAAAGTTTTCACTGCATTTTCAGCGGCTCCATTACTAGCTGGATGGTAAGGTGCAGTTTTTTTATGTGAAACTCCATTAGAAATCATAAATTCTTCAAACAACTTAGAAGTGAACGTTGGGCCATTGTCTGTAACCAATGTGTTTGGTATTCCCCACGTGGCAAAGTAATCTCTAAAAACATCTATAGTTGTTTCAGTTATAATATTATTCAATTCTCGTATATCAATCCACTTTGAATGACTATCTAGAATAACAATAAACATTTTTCCATCAATTGGACCACAGAAATCTGCGTGTAAACGCTGATTTGCACTTTCTGGCCAACTCCAAACATGTAAAGAAGTTATAGGTGGATTAGTAGCACTAACAAGACACAATTCACATTGTTTACATTTATTCTCAATCTGTAAGTCCATCATTGGCCACCAGATATATGAGCGAGCTAACATTTTCATACGTACAACACCCATGTGTGAACTATGAAGTTCACTTATCATATCTTCTCTGAGAGATGAAGGCACACATACACGATAACCCCACATAACACAACCATTTTCCAATGTTAATTCTTGTTCTTTTCGCTTGTAAGGCAACAATCTATCGTGAACGTTTTTAGGCCAACCATGCAATAAATATTTCTTCACTAAACTCAAAATTAGATCTTTGTCTGTCTCACTGCGAATAGTATCTAATGAAAACGTTCTCACTCCTTCGTTAAAATAATTCAAATACGAATATTCTTCAGTCTCATTGTTGCTATTATTTTGAATAGGAAATCTCGACAAAAAATCAGCGCTCTCATTTTCAACTCCTTTAATGTATCTAATTTCATAATCATACCCAGCTAATATTAAACTCCACCGTTGTACTCTATTCGCGGCCATTGCCGGTAACCCTTTCTTATCTCCAAAAATATATATAAGTGGCTTGTGGTCTGTCTCGAGAATAAAATGCCTACCATATAGATATTGATTAAAAGTTCTTACGCCAAATACCAAAGCGAGAGTCTCCTTATCAAGCTGCGAATAATTCCGCTCGGACGGTGAAAGTGATCTTGACGCAAATGCAATTGGTTTCGTATTGCCATCATGAAAAATATGTGATAATACCGCTCCAACTCCCACAGGTGATGCATCACAGGTAACTTTGACAGGTAACTGCGTATCATAATGTACCAAAACCTGGTGAGAACTCAATTTCGCCTTCGCTTGTTCAAATGCTTGATGACACTCTTCAGTCCATTTCCAACGAACATCTTGTCTGAGTAACCTATATAACGGGCTAACAACGAATGAATAATTTTGAATGAATTTTGAATGATAATTCATCATTCCTAAAAAGACTTGGAGTTCTTTTACATTATTTGGTGGCTCAACTTTTCTTATTGCTTGAACTTTCTTGTCCGAAACATGAATACCTTCGGCATCGATCGTATGACCTAAAAAATCAACCTTTGGTTTTGCAAAAATACATTTACTTTTTCTTACTGTCAACCCTGCATCACTGAATCGCAATAAAACTTCTCTCAATCTAGTATCATGCTCTTGAACATTTTTTCCTATAATCAGAATATCGTCAAAAAATTTTAATACACCAGGAATGCCTTTCAACATTTCTTCAATTTCTCCTTGAAAAATACCAGGTGCTGTAGCTACGCCAAAAACAAGTCTTTTATATTTAAGAAGTCCCTTGTGAGTATTGATTGTTGTTAGTTTTTGCGATTCTTCATCGAGTAAAAATTGTTGATGTGCATTCATCAAATCAAGTTTTGTAAAAATTGTTCCTCCTTTCAGCATTGCTAACAAGTCTTGTGTTCTTGGAATAGGATGCCTATTTACAATTAAATATCGATTCACAGTAATTTTATAGTTTCCGCAAATTCTTACTTGACCATTAGATTTCAATATGGGCACTATTGGTGTTGCCCATTCACTTGACTCAACTTTCTCTGCAACTCCCGACTTAACTAACCTATCAATTTCCATTTCCACTTTTTCTCGCAATGCATACGGCACAGGGTGCGGTTTACAAAATTTCGGTACTGCATTCGGTTTCAATTCCACCTTAAATGTACGCTTATTATACGTTCCTAATTCATCGTTAAATACATTTCCAAATTCTTTAAGAATTTCCGCAAATCTACTCTCACATTCATTGATTGTTTTGATTTCATTCATCTTACATTCAAAGTTCTTAATAATCCCTAGCACCTCCAACCAATCCCTACCTAAAATTGGCTTACTATTACCAGGCAAAACATACAATAGCAAATCATAATCTTTCTCAAAAAACAATATCCTAACTTTAACCAAACCAATCGGTACAATAACATCACCAGAGTAACTTTTAAAAATTCGCTTCGTTTCATTCATTTCCAATCTTTTCAATTATTGTCTACTAAAAAAATAAGAACTTGACATTGCCGTAATTGGTGATCCTGTATCAATTTCAAAAGTATTTGTAACATTTTCAACAACTAAATTAATCTCTAACGGTTTAACTTTCATCTTGTTTTCAAATTCAACTAAGTGATACAGATTGTCTTTCTTCTTCAACGCTATCTACCTCATCAATATAATTCTGTTTCAAATTCGTTCTATTCAAATTATTAGCTCTATTTCCATTTCTATTATTACTATAACCCTGATTATTTGTCCGTCCATTATCATAATTAGCTTGACTATTCAACCGAAAATTACTTGCACTCCGATTATTTAAACCTGACTGTGACTTTGCTACTTTACAAACGATAGCCAAATGACCTACTTCTTGACAATTATTACATTTATAATCGCGATACCTACAAGTTGCTTTTCTATGGTTAGCTTTCCCACAACAATAACATCTATTACCACTACCACTACTATAACTCTGTTGATCGCTTGCGCTCGCTTTATCGCTTTGATACGTATTCTTGTTCTTCTTATCCGTTACATAGTTGACCGTCGTTGAATATGCCGCTGCCATTGATTCTCCCAGCATGCCCTCTGCATCGCGTGTCGCCGTTTCCGTGGATTGAGCCAGTAGCACCGCTGAATCAAACGTCAACGCCTTTTCTTTGAGTAGCTGCTTCTTTGTTGATTTGCATGAAACGCCAAAAATAAACTGGTCTCGCAAATGAGTTTTCAATTCTGTACCAAAATTACAATTCATAGACAATTTTTTCAAATTGGCAACAAACGTTTTAATATCTTCGCCCTCTTTTTGTCGGCATTTTTTGAATGCATAACGCTCGCTTATTTCACTAGGTTCAGGCTTGAGATGATTTTTCAAAGTTTCAGTGAGCGCTGCATAATTTTTACTTGCGGGCTTATCAGGCGTACATAATTCTCTTAATAAAGCATAACCTTTGTTACCCAAAAATTTAATTAGTAAAGGAACCTTCTTTTCATCTTTGACTTCATTAGCCATGAAAAACTGCTCCAATCGCTCTTGCCACAACTCCCAATCTTCCGCCAGATCATACTCAGCAATCGTGTCAATATAAGCTTGGACAGCCATCGTATCATCGACCTTTTTCTCACTCACAGCCTCATTGACAAAAACGGTATTATTGTCCTCTGAATCAGAATCTTCTACATTTCCATTAAATCACCAGTTCATCCCCGTCGCCAATTATTGTATCTCAATGATTATGCCAGAATTATAACTCAAAAATAGATGGTTTTATTCAATTAAGTTACAAACGTCAAACTCAAACGAAAGTTAGCGAAAGACAGACTAGACGCAATCTTCAAGATGTTGATCACATACGTCGATACTCATTTGTTAAGAATTATACATTACAGTTAATTATCAACCTTATTCAATAACATCAAAATCTTGCTATTCTCCGATATATATAGACGTAAACGGGTCTCCAGTTTTGTTCCCTCCCCCCTTCCCCACGAGTTTTGGCCTCTCCCCTCCACACCATATTCTTTTGTATAAGTGTTGAAATTGCATTTTTAGGGTGTTTTTACTGTGTTTTTAAAAAGAAAATTTTAAAAAAATTTTATCTGTTCCCTTCCTAAAAAGAGTAGTCGTTAATTCGTTAACCCCCTATTAGTTATTCCATATTTGTGAGATATAATTCAAACCGAAAATACTTGCACCCCACCGTTGTTTTCGGGATATTCGTCTGTCGCTTTTCAAGAATTTTTTAAGACCCAAACGAAAATGGGAGCCTGAACTGTTTTTTCTTCTTTTTTTAATATGAACTCATTATATCATAAAGATTGATAAATGTCGTTTTTATGTTCATAATTTTCACTCGCGTGCTATCAGTTTTTAAGGGCCATCCCATTATTCAATTACAGAAATAAAATACTAAGAAATTTCTTTTTATATGTAAAACGACGTTTCGCAATTAATTTATTCAGGTTACCAACTGTTAAACAATATATGTTCGATTAATTACACAAATGTATGGAAACATAGTAAGATAAGTAAAATTAATACTATAAATAAGTAAATAGGTACCTAAGGCTTATTGCACTAACATTGTATAATATTTAATATATTTGAGTAATCAATAATTTGAGTAACAGTCAATTTTACAGTAATCTGTATTATTATTTATGTAATAAATTTGTTAATTAGAATATACATTTTGAATTTGTTTGATTATTTGTCAAATCCTATATATTGTTAAAATTAATTGATTGATATCATCCATATATTATTTTATGCTTTGAATTTTTTTTAGTTGATATTACAATGTCAAACGAAGAACGTCCAATCTATAACTCTACTGAGTGTGCTCCCGAAACAATTCTAAACGAACTTAGTGAATCACTAATTGGTGAGGAATTGACCGTGCGGCAAAAAAGGAAGGAATGGGAAAGAGCTGTAGTGGATGAATTAAAGACATTTCATACTGATCAGTTTAAGTTGCAAAATGATTTTAAAACAATTTGTGAAACTATTAACAATTTAAGTAATAAAGTTGATAGATTGACGAATAAAATAGTTGAACAAGATCAAATAATTAAGAATTTAGAATCAAATTTAGAAAAGTCAAAAGAGATTATTTTAAAAGATCTTTGAAAGATAGATGTGAAGATAATTTCAATGATATTATTCGAGCGAAAAATAATGTTACTATGGAAATGAATGAAATATTTTCAGTACTTCGTGAGAATATTGATTAAATTAAGAATAATGATCAATATAGATCTATTGTTAATGAAACTATTATTGAAACAATTAAGCAACCTGCTTTAACGTGTCCAGTTTTTGACGATAGTTATAAATATCGGCCAGTAAAATATTGAAATGATCTCAAACGTTATTTACAAGCAAGTAATTATAATACTGCTCATTTGTTATGTCCGTTATCTCAATCTATGTCGGGGGTAAATTCTTCTTGGTATGACTTAGTACAGCGTGAAATTGAAAATTTTGAAGATTTTGAAATGTTATTTAAAGAAAAATTTTAGAACGCTGAAATACGTAGAAATATTACTCGCGAAATAGAATTTGGAAAATATTTTGGTGGAAAATTATCACGTTATAATTATGCTATACGTAAAATTAATTTAGCATTTGATATAAATGAAAATCTAGATGAAGAAGAATTAATAGATAAATTATCTCGACATTTTGATAGAGATGTACGTTTATTAGTTCAAGCTAGACATATAAAAAAGATATCAGAATTTATTAAAGTCTTATCTTCTTTGGATAATGATGATTATATTAGTTCAAGTCATACTCAAAAAGATAGCAGCGGAGAACAACAAATTCATAGCATAACAATTGAAAATAGTAAGTCGAATAATAAGAACAATAAAGTAAATAAAAATAGAAATATTTCAAAACCGATTTTACAAGATGTACCTAGTACCTCCTCGGGAAACGAATAAATGTTGCTTTTCGGAAATCGGATAAACGCAAGAGCTTGTAACGAGTTGCAACAATAAAATCAAGTAATAATTTATTATCGAAAGAATTATTGACTATTTTTGAAGATCCTAGACGAGAAATTAACGGTGAATTATCAAATAATGATAGTAACAATGGGGGCAGAATCTGTCCTGAAATATTTCTTTTATTAGAAAACATTCCAGTAAAAGCTCTACTTGATTCGGGTAGTGAAGTTTCTGCTATTTCAGAAGAATTTTACAATCAAAACTTAAGTAATTTTAAAGATAAACCTACTCTTCTGATTAGTGGACACGTTATTAAGGTAGCTACAGGCCAAAAATCGGTGAGATTGAAGAAACAAATTTATTTGAATGTAAAATGGGGTAGTCAATATATTGATATTATCTTCATAATTATTCCTAGATTAATAAAAGATTGTATTATCGGTTATGATACTATGAAAAATATAAAGCTTAAACTTGACACATATAAAGCGCAAATTTATTTTGAAATTAATAATACTTTAGAAAACATGAAATATAACAATGCATTTATAGATGAAAGTACATATCAAAGCTTAACTATTCAGTATGATACTGTCTCGGATTTTGGGGATGATCACAAATGATGATTCTGTGAATCTAACTCGAGAGGAAATTGATGAGAAAGTAGATGAAAGCTCTAACCTTACCGATGCTTAAAAAAATAAGATAGCTTCGTTTGTGTACGAATTCAGAGATGTATTTCGTAAAAAATTAGGTTTATTGAAAATATATACTCATAAATTAATTTTAAAAGATAAAGAGCCATATTTTTCAAAACAGTATCCTATACCGTTAAATTATCGAGAAAATGTTCGAATTGCAATCACAGAAATGCTAAGAGATGGCGTTATTCGTCGATCAATTAATAATTATATTAATCCAATTGTTATAAGCATTAAAAAAGACGGATCAGTGCGATTTTATTTAGATGCTCGAAAATTAAATAAAAAATTAGTTAAAGATTATGAAGCCCTACTACATATGGATGATATTTTTCAACATTGTTTCGGAGCAAAATTTATTTCTAGTTTTGATTTGACAAGTAGTTTTTGGCAAATTCCTCTCAATGAAGAAAGTAAAAAATATACAGCATTTATTATCGAAGTTAATACCTACGAATTTAATGTAGTTCCTTTCGGTACATGTACTAGTACAGCAGCTTTAGTAAGAGCTTTAAATCTGTCAATTAGCGATTTAAAACAATTCATTATACCATTTGTGGATAATATACTATGTATTTCTAAAACCTTCCATGAACATATTCATCATTTACGAACACTATTTACATGTTGTCGTAAAGATAATTATACATTGAAATTTTCAAAGTCTAAATTAGTTCAAGAAGAAATTGAATTTTTGGGACATATTATTACTCCACAAGGTATAAAAGCTCAAAAAAATAAATTCGAATTAATTCAAAATTATAAAGCTTCAAAAAATTATACTGAAATATGTAGACCTTTAATGAATTTATTGCAGCAGAGCAGAGGCTATCAATGGTTACCTGAGCATGAAACAGCTTTTAATAATGTGAAAAAAATATTTATTGATACAATTACTTTAAAATTTCCTGATCCCAATAAACCTTACATATTAACTACTGATGCCAGTTATCATACTATAGCCGCTGCTTTGTCACAATTAAATAATGAAGGTGATGAAGAAGGTATAAGATTTATATCTAGAACTCTAAAAGAAGCAGAATTAAATTATTTTACTACTAAAAAAGAACTATTAGCTGTAGCTTGGTCATGTTTAAAATTATAAACGTATCTAAGAGGAGCGAAAGAAATAATTATTCTTACAGATCATGAAGCGTTGAAATTCTTAACTACTTGTAAATTTACGAATGCGAAATTAGTGAGGTGGTGCTTGTTTCTTCAAGACTACAATATTACGTATGAGTATCTACCAGGGGATAAAAATAAAGCCACTGATTTTCTATCTAGACATATCACAGACTGCAGTAACAACTATACGGATGAAATTCAGATTGCTATGCTGATGAAAAAACCTTCACGAGATTTAATTAAATATTTCAAAAATATGAAGTTGTTACAACAAAATGATGGTTTTATACAAAACCTAAGTAATAAAGAAAATTTTGATCATAGATATATAGTTTATAACAATTTAGTATATAGAAAAGTTAAAATTAACAATAAATTATTATTACCGGAAATAATTATTCCAGAATTGATCAAAGAAATACATGAAGTTTATGATCATATTGGAAAAAGAAAAATTACAAAGATGTTACAGGAAAATCTTTATATTTACAAACTTCGTAAAAAAGTAGCTGTAACAATAAATCGTTGCGATTTATGTCAGCACATGAAGTATTATACAAAAAAGACCTGTAAATCCATACCAAGTTTAGCCACTAGAAGATTTATCTTCTCTCCAAACAAGTTCACAATATATGTAAATATTAGAGAAAGTGTGGTAATGATTTTGAGACAAGGAGGGATATAATCAACTTACAATTAGACGGATTTATCCGATCTAAGGAACTTTATCCCTTTCCCTCAATATAAATTTAAAAAAAAAAACAATAATAAAAAGCTCATAGAGAACTGAATCATGAGACTTCTTTCTCATAGATCATTCAGTCTCAAGAGGGGGCTATGTAACGGTCCTATCTATGAGCTAGTTTATTATATCACTGAATCACTGCAACCAGTCTAACGCATCTATCTGTTTATTCAAATCAATACATTAAGCGGCGCTACCTCACAGTTTACTCGATTGTGTATTCATATAAGAGGCCGATTCCATTTCAACTCAGGCAGGTATGTAGCACTCATGTCACCAAATGCTACGAAACTCAAAGGACTTTTTTTAGATATAGAATGAGCCGGAAAACTTTTATTTTTACCTCCATATTGTTAAAATTGCATATTTTATGCACTTGAGAAGTAAGCTATGCATTTTTCGATTTCTAGAAAAATTGTATTTTTATTTTGTAAATCTTTTATATCTCGCTCAATTTTTGAACTTTTTTCACCGCTCCGGTTCCATTTGGTAGCTTTTTACCCCCAATTTAAACCCTTTTTCCAAAAATAAAAAATATGCATAAACAAAAAAGTTTATGCACTTTTTTAAAAAAACAAAAATGCATTTATCTCGAAAACCCCATTTTTTTCTGGACTGAAAAAAATCCACATGATTCTTCGTCCCTCGAGATAACTAATCCCATTATCAGGTATGTGCATACATTTTTTTAAAGACAAAAAAAATAAAAATGAAAAAAAAACTTTTTTTTCAAAAAATACTTAAAATTAGTGTATAAAATGAAATCGTACCACTTTAATTTTCTCGGAGATAGAATTTCTTATTTATAAATTATAGTAATGATACTAGTATATAAGATGGTGCGCTTTTCACCGCAATCTAACCTTTTGTTTTAATCAATTATGAGTGATCACACACATTTCTTTTGTTCTCTCTACGTGCAGTATTTTAAATTGTGATAGTGATTAATCATTTGTGCTGATCCGCGCAGTCAAACATTTTCCAGTCGACATTTCTACTCTATTATCCACAAAAATGAATATCTTTTCTAAAGATCGCATAAAATGCCCAGATATTCTGAATAGACATACGAAAAGCGTATACAGTAGTAGTAGAACTAAGTTTCGACCATTAAAAGAATTGGCAGCATCAATGAAATTGTTATATCATGAAAAAATATTTTTGGAAACTGATAATGTGTGTGGTAACTGTTATGCATTCATCTAAAAAATGTTGGCTAAATTTGATGCAGATGAGGAAAATAGCGATGTTAAAAATGTCGAAAGTGACTCTTCTAGCTCCGATATTAATGAAACAGTATTGAATGATGTAAAATTTGAACCAACTACTCCAGAGGACGTAGATAAAATGAACGAAGATATTTCATTCAATTTTCCACAAATGATGTCACCTTTAAAATTAAAAAGAAACATCAATCAATCCTGTTTAACGTCTTATGTAAACAGGAAAACAAGTGAAATAGTTTCTGCATATTCGGAAGCCACCATTACAAAGTTACGCAAATTATATGATATTGTAGAAACAAAAAACGAGTCTATTTTAAACACCCCACATAACAAAGATTGGATTATGAATTATAAACTAGCTCTGGAAAATTGTTCATCCTATTTGGAAAAAATTCGTCTATTGACACTACTACCGTCTTGTTATTCAAAAAGTGACATACTGCTTCTTTTTCCTGGAGTTACGAAACATATGATTGAAAAGGCAAAAAAACTTGTAACCGAAAAAGGAATTTATACAAAACCAGATGTTTATGTAGGACATTCTGTAGATGAAAATCACGTAAAAATAGCAACTGAATATTTTTTGAATGATGACTTGAATTGCTCAATCCAGAGTCCCAATAAAACGACGTAATATCCGTGAAGATTAATGGTGATAAAGAGAAGAAAGTCAAGCGTTTTATGACTCGGAGCATAAAGGAAACTTACTCATTGTGTAAAAAAGAAAATCCAGATTTAAAGTTAGGAAAATCGAAATTCTACACGCTGAAACCAAAGCATGTCATGACAAATCCTAAGTATGAAGGACTTTTGCCTTTGCATCTATTGCGCCAATTTTGAATTATATTTGAGAGCATTGATTGCGTTTCGAGAAAAGAGTTGTACAGACTTGGACAATGTTCGTAATGAAGTTATATCAGCTTTGTTGTGTTCCGTTCCGAACGAAGCATATCGTTTTCAAGAATGTAAGTCGTGTCCACGGGATAAAGGTATTACTTTAGCATCCTTGAATTTGCAAGATACTGATGCTTCAGAAGAAATTTATTTTGCTCAGTGGGTGAAAGGAGAACTGATAAAAATAGTGGTTACAGTATCTACTTTCATCAAAGAGTTAGCTAAATGTGCTTTATCTACAAGTGTTCACATACACGTTCGTGACATTCAAAGAAATGTTGTCAAAGTAATGAAACAAAAAATCTTGACATCTTCTCGAAATTTACTCATGCACGTTGACTTTGCTGAAAATTGGACAGTTATACTCAATCATGCAGTTCAAGGTAATCATTGGATAAATAAACAAGTTTCTATTTTTACCGTTGTGTGCTACTTTGGTGATGGAGTGAGATGTTTTGCTGTCGTGTCCGAAGACAGTAAGCATGATTCAGCGCACGCTTTATTAGCTATGAATAAAGTTGTTGAATATTTGGAAAACTCTATTGGTACTTTTGAGAGTATAACCGTTTTATCTGATGGAGCTGCTGCCCATTTCAAAAATCGTTTCCAGCTTCATGAACTGAAAAAGTCTTTGTGTAATAAAAATTGGATATTCTTGGCCACAGGGCATGGGAAAGGTGCGGTTGACGGTATAGGTGGATTAGTAAAACACTATGCAACTATCGACAATTTGAAAAGTGATTCAACCAATGTCATTCAAAATGCAAATGGATTTGTTACGACTGTGCAAAATTACACAACAGCTATAAAGTTGATATTGTTAAACAGTAAGCGGTTAGAAGATTTTAGGCAGAAAAAATTGGCGGAATGGAAAAAAGCTAAGAAAGAGGCAGGGATTCAAAAGTGCCACATGTGGAGATGCATTGTCAGCGAGAATGGAAGGGAAAGTTACATCGCTCGTACTGGCAATCATCCCTTTAAAAAACTCAAACATTCTAAAAGCTCGAAAGGACCAAAGGTGCTTGCAGGTAAACTTAGCAACAAAAAACGTGGTAGACAGTCGAAAAAATCATGTAAGAACAAAAAAAAGTAATAAAAAATATTAATACATGATACAACTTCGACTCCGAGTTTTTTTTCATTTTTATTTTTTTTATGTTTTTAAAAAAATGTATGCACATACCTGATAATGGGATTAGTTATCTCGAGGGACGAAGAATCATGTGGATTTTTTTCAGCCCAGAAAAAAATGGGGTTTTCGAGATAAATGCATTTTTTGTTTTTTTAAAAAAGTGCATAAACTTTTTTGTTTATGCATATTTTTTATTTTTGGAAAAAGGGTTTGAATTGGGGGTAAAAAGCTACCAAATGGAACCGGAGCGGTGAAAAAAGTTCAAAAATTGAGCGAGATATAAAAGATTTACAAAATAAAAATACAATTTTTCTAGAAATCGAAAAATGCATAGCTTACTTCTCAAGTGCATAAAATATGCAATTTTAACAATATGGAGGTAAAAATAAAAGTTGTTTCTATATCTAAAAAAAGTCCTTTGAGTTTCGTAGCATTTGGTGACATGAGTGCTACATACCTGCCTGAGTTGAAATGGAATCGGCCAAGAGTCAAATCAAAATAAATAGCGTGACGTCACAAAGTAATAGATATAGATATAGTAATTTTTATTATTAAGAAAAATTTGTTTGTTAGAGATAATTTTAATATAACAAAGTATTTATTATATAGATTTTAGTACGCAGATTTAGAATATAATAACACAAATTGCATTTAATTATTAAATAATAATGAATTTCAATATACAAAGTTGATTTATTTATTACGCTAACAATATGAATTATTAGAAAATGTAACAGGCTGTCGTTTAGTCGATAATCTCCAGAAAGTGCCCTTATTTCAACTAGACGAAGCCTTGTTATCTATGTGCTCAAAGCACAGTAACCTACCTTGCCTCGGAGTGCGCCTGCGCAGAGTCTCTTCGCTGTTCCGAGTTGGGTTCCCCCAACTCGCCACTTGGCGGCGCTGTCGCTCTTACTTGTAGCGCTCGTGCGGCCGCCACCGGAACCTAAGTCATCGACTCGCGTCTATCGATAATCGCAAGATTCGTGCTTCGCAGCCGGCGAATTCGAATCCCCTGAAAATAAACACTGGCGCGACCTCCGGACAAAGGAAAACACAATAACGACTATCGAACTCGAAAATAATGACAAAGATGTACTTTATTTAGGCAATTAATTTACACGGGGAATTGGCCGAGAGACTCACGCGCGCACGCGTGAATGACAACACACGCTGATCGAGAGAGAGAGAAAAAAACCGCGATTACCGCGAACTACCTGCTCGCACGCAATAAACAAATTCTTCGCGCTCGCTGCGCGGATTCGCACGCCAAAATTAACAGAACGATTAACAACGGGAATTAAGGTGCACCTACCGCGATATCGATGAGGATACGGTGGCCAACCGTATCCGAACAACAAGTCGTTACACGCCGCCTCGATGCTCGCTGTGCTGCCTCTCAACTATTGCCGCTGTTGTTGTTGCTGCTACTGGTGCTGCTGCTATTTCTGTTGCTGTTGCTGCTGCTACTGCTGCTGCTGCTGCTGCTAGCACTCACCCACGCAAATTGCAACGTCAATGGCAAACAAACTCGCGAGAAAACTCGGGAAGGATGGTGGTTATATCGGCCGGCGAACAGACTGAGTGGCACAGTCATACTGCCGGTCGGACCCTCCCCTCCCGGTCATTGCCCCTACGCTCTCTCTCTCTCTCGCGAACCGAGCGCGGCTACTCTCGTTTAGCCGCTCGCTAACCTCGCGCGAGTCTACGATTTTCGGTAATCGTTGCAGCCCCCTCCTAGCTTCGAACTACCGGATCGAACTACCCTATTGACTCGCGACCCCAAGGACAGGATTGGGAAAGGAGAGAAACCAACACAATCTATCCTCAATAATATACGCTTTATTTGCCCATCCCGGGCCACCCCCCCCCCCCCCCCCCCACGTCATCTGCCGGAGCCCCCTGGCGCCTTATGTCTTGGGTAGCGCCAGTGCTCCGACTTGTTGGGGCATTTGGACGTGGTCGTGATCCCGGGATGGCCGCAGATGTAGCAGCCCCTGCCCGGTCGTCTGATGAGGCCGGGCTCCGCCCCATGGCCCTGGCTTCCAACTGGTGGTTGGGGCGGCGTGGCTGCTGCTGCCGGGGCGGCGATAAATGTTACGCTGCCCACCGTGGCGGATGTGCGTCCCCCCATGGTTCGCACCACCACGGTAGGGTCGGAAACCGACCCGTCCACGCGGACCATGAACTCCTGTCCGGCGCCGGGGGCCCCCGCGACTCTCTTCGCCTGAGTCTTTGTCGGGGGCTTGGCAGGAGTCCTGGCCGCGTCCCTACCCGTTGATGCCGGTGGTGGTAACACCGCCGGCGGGCCCGCGGCTTCTGGAGACTCCTGCCCCCGGTCAATGCGCAGGAGGGCCTCACCGTAGGCCCTCTGCCGCCGGACTACCGGAGCCCACTCCCCCAGCATTTCCTGTGCGCCACGGAAGTCGAGGAACTCCCCCAGGTGTGCGTGTACCTGGCGCTGGAGTTCCCCGACGAATTCCCAAGCGTTCTCGAGCTCCTGGAGGCCCAACCTCACGTGCCTCCAGGAGTTTTCGAGGCCTACCTGCTGGGAGACTCGTGGGTGGTTGCAGACCCAGTGCTGTTGGCCGCAGGCCTCCCTTGGCCCGGGGCACTGGGTCGAGCTCTCCGTCGTTGACGCGCTCGACCCTTGGGTCTGCATACCCTGGTCCCGCGTGGACTGAGACCGACGACCCTCTTCGGACGGGCCGTCGGTCTGGGTGGACACTTCCCGGGTCGAGGGCTTGGACGTTTGGGCCCTCATACCTTCCCGGAGGAAGTCGTCCACCCGCTGGCGCGAGCGGCCCTCGCGGGCGGCCGTCTCGACCTGGGCCCGGACGAACCTTCGTAGGTCGCCGATCAGCCGATCGGCGCCCGGACCCAATCCCAGGTCGAGCAGCAGCTGGGTGGCCATCTCGAGGGCCTCCTCACTGATGACCAGCTTCCTCTCCATCTGTAAAAGAGAAGAAGTGGGGTCAAGGGATTTCTCAGGCTCAGCCCTTAACCTACCCGTCGCCGTGTGACGCTCGACGCTATTGTTTACGAGGACGTCCCGGTCCCCGACGCTTTCCTCGCGAACATGGCCCATTTGCGGGGGTAGTTGGCAGTACCACTTTCCGCACGTGCTGAGCGGTTCTACGTGGTCTGCCCCTTCCCCTTACCGCATTGCCATCCAGGTCGTCTCCACCTGGTTCCCGAGGTTCGCACGTGGGGTTCTTGCGCGGCCTACCTCGGCCTCGCTTAGCCGGCGCCTCGATCGGTACCTCAGGAGCCGCCGCGGGTTTCTCACGCTCGTTCGCGGGGGCTGCATTCGCGACGCGCTCGCATATCGGATCCTCGCTGGATTCCTCGATCTTCGCTGGCGGGTCGCCTACGCCCTCCTCTTCCTCCAACGGTGCTGAGTCCCCGCCTCCTGGTTCCACGATGTCCTCATCTGAGAATGGACCGAAATAGGGCTTGAGGTCCTTGGCGTGGATCAGCTCGGGCAACTCTTCCTGCTGGTTACCTAGGCGATAGGTATTCGTCCCACATACCTCCTGAATTACGTAGGGACCAGCATACCTCGGCGCCAACTTCGCCGAAACGCCCTGAGCTGCGGATGACAAGATGCGGTTCCGCTTCCACACCCAGTCCCCAACCCTAAAGTCGGCCTGGCGTCTCCTCCGGTTGTAGTAGACCGCCTGACGGGCCGCCTCCTCCCTGGACTTAGAGCCAGCACGTTCCCACAAATTGGGTAACTGGCGCATGTGGTCGCCCCATTCGGTCAGTTCTTGGCCCTCGGAAGTTTCCCGGGCCAACTGATCCTGGGCCCTCCTAAAGGTCGAGGGGGGAGTGGGCTGTCTGCCGAAGACTAGCATGGCCGGGCTGTAACCTGTCGCGCTGTGAGTTGGCCTGTCGTCTGTGGGGTTCGCCTGCGGGTGGTAAACTGGGGTAAGGGCGCGCCGGATGCCGTTCCTCGACAGATAGGCATCGACCTCTTGGTTTTTAAATTCGGTCCCGTTGTCCGAAAGAAAAATCTCTGGCGCCCCAAACCTGGTTACCACCCTCTCGTGCAATTCCCGTACGATGGTCCTTCCGTTGGCCTTACGTACGGGTACGCACTCCACCCACCGAGTGAACAGGTCTAAAAAGACCAAAATGTACTCGAACCCTCTCGAGCTCTTCGGGAAGGGGCCAGTAATGTCACTGGCCACCACCTGCCAGGGTCGCGAGACCTCTCGACGACCCATCAGCCCGCAAGGCGGCCTTTGCTCCGCCTTGCATTGCTGACATACCGGGCAACTCCTCACGTACTCTCTGACCTGATCGTACATCTTTGGCCAGAAATACAGGTGCCTAGCCCGGGAGAACGTTCGTTCTCTCCGCTGGTGTCCCGCTGCTGGCGCATCGTGCACCTCCTCAAGTACTTGATGCCTCTTCTCGGCAGGAACTACTAGCTTCCAGGCTTCCTCGTTGTCGATGGACCCTTCGCTCTCCTCAGCCGGATTGTAGTGATACAATCTCCCTCCCACTACCTTCCAGGTAGGTTGAGGATGTGGATCCTGGCATACTTCCCTATACTTCTGAAGGTACCAGGCATCGGCAGTTTCCGGCTGATGAGTCATGGCACCCACTTCTACCACCCCCTTCCCATAGGCCCTAGATAAAGCGTCTGGCACCACGTTGAGGTCTCCTTTTCGATACTCTATATCGAACACATGGCCTTGTAGTGCTGACGCCCAACGCGCTAGCCTTCCTGTAGGATTCCTCATACTGTGGAGCCACTTAAGGCAACTATGATCGGTGATGACTTTGAAGTGGTGTCCCTCAACATAAGGCCGGAACTTCCCGATGGCCCATACAACTGCCAGGCACTCTCGTTCGGAGACTGTATAGTTTCTTTCCGCACTATTTAAGGAGCGACTGGCGTACTCAATTACGCGCTCCTGTCCATCGACTTCTTGCGTCAATACCGCGCCTATCCCGCTATCGCTCGCGTCCGTTTGTAACACGAACTGCGCGTTGGGATCTGGCGACTGCAAGATCGGTGCCGAGACCATTACGTCTCGCAACCGTTCGAAAGCCTGCTCCTGTTCCTGCTGCCACGCAAACGGGATGCTCTTCTTCGTCAGGCGGTTTATCGGTTCAGCGATGGTTGCGAAGTCGGGTATGAAGCGACGATACCACGACATCATCCCCATGAATCGCTTCACCTGTCTGATCGTCCGTGGTACTGGGTACTCCATAATGGGCTTGATCTTCTCTGGATCTGGCCTTACCCCTTCACGGTTCACTAGGACCCCCAGGTACTTGACTTCCGACTTACAGAAGTGGCTTTTGGTCTTATTCACAGTGAGGCCCGCACCCAGGATTCGTTGTAAAACCAATCCCAGGTGTCGCTTATGCTCCTCAAAAGACGGCGAGATAATAATCACGTCGTCGAGGTACGCAAAAGCGAAAGGATCTAAATCCGGGCCAATCACTCTGTCCATCAACCTCTGGAAGGTCGCGCCGGCGTAAGACAATCCGAAGGGCATTCTCTTAAACTGAAAATGCCCCAGGCCAGGGACTGTGAACGCCGTAATGGGGCGCGACTCCTTTTTAAGAAGTATCTGGTGGTACGCGCTACTCAAGTCCAGTGTCGAGATGAACTTCGCATCCCTGATCCTTCGCAGGATGTCGCTCATGAAGGGTAATGGGTAGGCGTCCGGCTTGGTTACTGCGTTTACCTTCTGGTAATTCACGCAGAACCGATATTTGCCGTCTGCCTTCTTAACCATCACCACTGGACTTGACCACCCGCTGGTTGCTGGTTCAATGACGTCGTTGTCCAGCATGGCCTTGACCAGCGCGTGCATTTCGTCTCGCACCCTGTCGGAGACCGGGTAGTATTTCTGTTTACAGGGTCGAGCGTCTCCGATGTCAATCTCATGCTCGACCCCCACAGCACAGCCTAAACACTCGCCTCCGTCTGGAATTAATCCATCGACGAGGCTAGCCACTTCTTGACGCTGTGCTTCCGTGGCTTCTACCAGGCCTACGGGTGCGAGGCACGACGTACCAGTGACGCTTGCCACTTCCAACGGTACCGCCACTTTGGCTTTCGCCAAGTACAGCTGGTCCGTATCAGGGTTCAGGTTGGCGCTGAATTCCCTCACGAAATTCGCGCCGACGTAGCAGTCATCAGACAGCAGTGGCGTTATAGCGACCCTTACATCTTTCGTGATTCCCCCTACTGTGAAGGGGAAAATCACATGACCCAAGATGGGACATGGGCGACCGTCAGCGAGCTTCGCTTCTCCCGCTCGCGTGACGTCCAGGCCCAGCCCCATGTCTGATGCCAACCTAAGCCCGAGTTGACCCATTACCGTTGATGAGGCCCCGGTGTCGTAGAGTGCCCTTAACTTGTAGGCACCTATCCCCACCTGAAGCCACCATCTGGTCTCATCCTCGGGTCTGTACCTGCGGGGAGCTTTCGCCGTCTCTCTCCCCTCTGTGGACGGGAGGCTTTCACGGCTCTTCTTGCCCTGGGCAGCCGCTACTCGCATCGACGTGCTCTCACCCGCAGGTGTCTGTGTCGCCGGTGTATCCTCCGGAGTGTCAGGTGGTCTCCTGGAGCTTTTGGGTCTGATGGTCTCCTCTCCGACCCATTCAAACCCCTGCTCCACCACCTGAATCCGGCCTCCGTACCCTTCGAGGATACAAAATGCCCGGTTACCCAGATCAGGCATCTGTTCGGTCGTTGTCGCTTCTAACGCCGCTGCACTGCTGGGTCTCGTGGGGTCCGATATCCCTGACGAGACCTTCCTGAACCCTGGGGTCGCTGACAGGCCTTTGCCACGTTCCAGCGACCCGCGATGAGAGGTCACCTTTACTGGGGACGCGGAGGGGACCTCCGTCCTTCGCTTCCCTGCCCGTTTCCCTTGTTGCAATCCGGGCAGTACCTTCTGGTAAAGCCCAGTTTGCCACAAGACGAGCACTTGATCGGTTGGGAGTAATCTATTTTCCTCCGCTGACCCTCTCGTCGCTGGCCAGGAGACCCTGGGGGGTTTTAGTCCTCCCCTTTTCTTGCGGCCGACCCCTCGGCCGCCTGGGAGAGTTAGCCTTCCTCTCCTTAAAGTACCGGTCCATATCGCGTCGCAGGGTCGCGATCTGCGACGACAGATCCTCAATGGGGTCTGTGGCCTGCGTTGCAGCGATTGTGGGCCGTTCCTCGGGTCTCTTGGCCGGGGTTTTAACCGGCGACTCGGGTTGCCGCTGATCCCTACCCCGAGGCTTGTTGGACATGGCCGCCGTACGGGGTCCTGCCCGGGGCGGTGGTGCCTTAGCTGACACCCCCATGTGCTCGGGGTACAACGTGGACGTTGGCTCCAACCTGGTCCTCGGGCGCTCGTCGTCCCGCAAGGCGGTCTCGATTTCGGTCGCCCGGGCGTGGAATTCGTCCACGTTGGAGAACGCATTCCTCCGCAGCTGCATCCGGATGGCGGGTAGGAGATTTGCATACAGCAAATCTAACTGCCTCTGCTCTGGTAACGGCGGACGTAGCTGGGCCAACATGAAGAGGAGGAGGTAGGCGTATTCTCGTACCAGCTCTCCTTTCTCCTGGTACCGGGCTTGGGCCTCTTGCAGCAATCTTTGTTGCTGAAGCTCACTCGACCCAAACCAACGTCGAGCGCCTGCCACGAAGTCGGCGTAATTTCTCCACTTAAGCTTGTTAAGCTCATACCAGGTCCTCGCAACGCCTTCGAGGAGCTCTGATACCGAGCACAAGATTTCGCCGTCTGTTAGCCCAGAACCCGCGCGTAGATCTTCCAATCTTGATAGGAAGGTGTCTACGCACTCTGAAGCCGTGCCAGAGTATCGCAGCTTCCACCCTCTCACAATCTTACCCGCGTCCCGAGTCGCGTAGTACCCCGACGCCGCATTGGCGTCGTACCAGGCGGATCCTTCAGGGATCGCCTGCCCTTCATCCATGTCGGCGTCTCTTGGTCCTCTTCTCGGTGGCTGTTCCGTCATTGAAGGCACCTGCCTTTGGGGAGCCTCTCGAGGTTCGCCAGGGGTCGGTCGCTGGGGTTCCGGGGTACTACCTGGTACCCTTGGGTCGTAGTGGCACGTATATGTGGATTGGAAATCTACGGTCCTCCGGGGCCGCTCTGGTACGACCGTTCGTCGATTGGTGGGGTCCCTGTTTCTCAACTGCTGGACCTCCACCTGCAGAGCGGTCACCTGGTCGCTCCACCGCGCGCATACCTGGTCGTGCCTTTCCAGCATCTCAAGTATGCGGTTGATCCCGACACGGTTGCGCTCGATCTCTTCTTTTAATCGTTCAGTCACGCACCGTTCCTCTTCTTCTTCTTGAGGTTGTAGCTCCTCATTTTCGAAGCGTCGAGCTCTTCGCCTATCCGGCGATCCGGTGGAGCCCTTGTGCTCACTACCGACCCCCTCCGTGGGCCCCTTGACCTCGCCGGTCCCCCCTTCCTCTGCGGGCTCTCGCTCCCCCGTCTCACTCTGACTCTCCTCTTCAAAGTTGTCATAGACTGCGAGAGTCCGCGTCAGGTTGGCCTCCACCACCTCATCCCTGTATAACAGCATGAGTGGGTGGGCGACAAGATCCTCCGCATCAGCTGCTTCTAGCTCTTGTCGCCTTGACTCCAGCCACCTCTCTCGACTCCGTCGCCTGCGTTGTGTGGCCTCCCTATCCAACGCCGCTCCTTGGAAGTCTAGGTCGATATACTCGCCTAGCAACCAATATGCTAATCGAACTGCCTGCATCAGCTTAGGACCATCTGTTCGCAACTCCAGTTGCGTCAGGTACCTGTCCAGCTGTGTCGAAGGCAGTTCCGAAGCCCACCGGGTTATCGCGTCGGCGGTATCCTCCATGACGCTTATGCTGGGGCGTAGGTGACGGTTGAGGTTAATTTCCCTATTCGACCACTACCGCCTCCTATCGCCCAAGGCGCGAGCGGGGTGTTGCGATTTTTATCGCCAACTACCCAATGACGTCTTTATTCACAAGGCAACAATACGCGTGGCTTGTGGGTGTGTGCAGGTATCGCGTACTCTAAGGAAGTACGAACTTCCGCTTCGCAACTACCTGCCTATAGGTGGAGGCTAACTGTTTGTTAGCTCCACCGGGTTAGTTAATCTAACCCTACACACACCCTAATTGCGCGCTCTGCTGGTACTGTCGCTTGGTGACTGACCCCCACTTAATTACTTTAATGTGTAATAAAACACTTAAAAAGCAAAAAGTTAACCCAAAATACAATTAATCACCTTTTATATTCGCGTTAGAGCGACTACGGACGTCTCTTCGACCCCTGGGGTTAGTGTGCTCTCGGCTCACAAAAGCAGGTGTTATTGGGTCGGAGAGGCGTCTTTCCCCTACCGCAGAGCACGTACCGAACGAGCCACGCGTTACTTTACCCGCTCGCACCTTATTACGCACGCGCGCAAACGTCTCTCTCTCGCGCGCGTTGCTCTCTTTTTTCAGGCAATTTCCCTCGTGTATGAGTCCTAATTTAGTTGGGCGCCATGTAACAGGCTGTCGTTTAGTCGATAATCTCCAGAAAGTGCCCTTATTTCAACTAGACGAAGCCTTGTTATCTATGTGCTCAAAGCACAGTAACCTACCTTGCCTCGGAGTGCGCCTGCGCAGAGTCTCTTCGCTGTTCCGAGTTGGGTTCCCCCAACTCGCCACTTGGCGGCGCTGTCGCTCTTACTTGTAGCGCTCGTGCGGCCGCCACCGGAACCTAAGTCATCGACTCGCGTCTATCGATAATCGCAAGATTCGTGCTTCGCAGCCGGCGAATTCGAATCCCCTGAAAATAAACACTGGCGCGACCTCCGGACAAAGGAAAACACAATAACGACTATCGAACTCGAAAATAATGACAAAGATGTACTTTATTTAGGCAATTAATTTACACGGGGAATTGGCCGAGAGACTCACGCGCGCACGCGTGAATGACAACACACGCTGATCGAGAGAGAGAGAAAAAAACCGCGATTACCGCGAACTACCTGCTCGCACGCAATAAACAAATTCTTCGCGCTCGCTGCGCGGATTCGCACGCCAAAATTAACAGAACGATTAACAACGGGAATTAAGGTGCACCTACCGCGATATCGATGAGGATACGGTGGCCAACCGTATCCGAACAACAAGTCGTTACACTCCGCCTCGATGCTCGCTGTGCTGCCTCTCAACTATTGCCGCTGTTGTTGCTGCTACTGGTGCTGCTGCTATTTCTGTTGCTGTTGCTGCTGCTACTGCTGCTGCTGCTGCTGCTAGCACTCACCCACGCAAATCGCAACGTCAATGGCAAACAAACTCGCGAGAAAACTCGGGAAGGATGGAGGTTATATCGGCCGGCGAACAGACTGAGTGGCACAGTCATACTGCCGGTCGGACCCTCCCCTCCCGGTCATTACCCCTACGCTCTCTCTCTCTCTCGCGAACCGAGCGCGGCTACTCTCGTTTAGCCGCTCGCTAACCTCGCGCGAGTCTACGATTTTCGGTAATCGTTGCAAAAAATGTAAATAATCCATATGCAAAATGAATAAGTATAGAACATGAGTAAGAATTGGTTTCATTAATAACAGCTGAATAATAACTGTTATTAGTAAATAAACAATTAATAATTTATTTAAACAATAAGCTGTATATAAAACGAAAGTATTAATTTTATACTTAATAATGATAGCTTTATGATTTAGGAATCTTAGATAATTAATCTAATAATTGCATTATAAGATTAGGAAAAACCGTTACAAATATGAAAAATTAGTTATAATTCAAATGTTATTAACTAATTTAAATATTTATTTTTAGAAAATACTTCCAAAATTAATAAACTATAAAGTTATATAAAAGTTTAACAATTTTCTATTATAAATATTGTAATATCACGTTAATTAACTTTATTAGTTAATAACTTTTGACGACACTATTTGCGATAATTGTATATTGTATAAAATCAACAAATAACAAGTTCTGTAAAGTTTACATGTGTTAAAAACTTGTAACGGAGAATTCCGGCAGTACCCGTCTGGGTTGCTCGCGACCGTCCGCACAAATTATTTATTCGAGGATTCGGGAAGCAAAAGTCGTTCCCATGACTGAATAACGCGTCGAACATAAACACGTTAAACGCACAGATTCGAAGTCGGGATGAGGAGTGATACAGCGGCGAATAAACACAACAGCGGATTAACACACTAGTCATTTAATTGTCAACAATCGATTACAATAAGGCGACCTCGGACTTATATATTACGAGCGGTACAATAACAAACGCGAACGCGAAGGTGAATCGGTGGCTGGTCAGCCGGCCGACTCCCTTGCGAAAACTAAATACTATAACAAATGCCCGACAAACCCTTTTCGCCGATAGACTATCAACGGGTAGCCAGCAGGTCTGCCGTGCTACCAGCCATAAACTGGCGCCCAAACATGCAAGAGAGAGAGACAATAGAAAAACACGGCACCGACCTCGACCTTCAGCCTCTCCGACGGCTAGAGCGCTCCGCAGTATGACGTCACTGGTGTGCTCGTCGCTGACCGTCTTGCTGATGTGTATTGTCGTCGCTATCTTCCTTCTTCTCGTCCTCTCGTTCGTTGATTGTTGTTGCTGTTATCTCTGCCGCCTCTTTGTTGCTCGGTACTTCACCACGTCCGGACTGCCCGCGCGCGCACCCGCGCACCTTGCCAGTTACCCACACGCACCGGTGCTAGGTATACTTCGGGACACGGCTGGGTGCGACCCAGCCTTACGCTCCAATACTCGTCCGCGTACCGGGCTTGTCTCCGAAACGAACGATCGTCGACGAGGTCGCGGGGCCAACTTGGAAAACCGTGACATTTCGGTTTTATCCGCGCGCGCGACTTCCTCTGCTTATAGCTTAGCAGCGAACTTTTCCGCGGCGATCTCCAATTCGAGCGCTCTCTCTCTCTCTCTCTCTCTCTTCTTCTTCTGCGTTATCTGCATCGCTCCAGTCGTCAGCTTAGCCTGTTTTCAGCACCTCGTAAACAAAAGGTCCAAGCATGAGTGTGTGTACCAAACGCACACACTCTCAGCCTGGCGCGGCGCACGGACATTTGCGAGAGCCAAACGGATGAGATCAGCCTAGCCGAGATTCTCCGTTACAAACTTAATATTAATGGTTATTTACTTGTAAATTAAGAAAACTAATTTCTCAAAATTCGCAAATGTCTCTCGAATGTTCGATGTAATATCTCTCCTGCAACAATAAGCGGGAAAATCTGTGTATAAATAGGCCCACCTTTGCACAGGCTAGCATTCACTTCTAGCCTTGCAAGGTGAGCGCATGAGTCTGAATAAACTTGGCTAATACCTAAGTTCTTTCTCTTATTGTAATTAACTGAGTTAAATAGTTTTGTTCCTTCCTTATAATTCGAGCTCGACTTATAGAACATCTCGCGCTTTAAGAAACTTCGGCCGAATTATATCTTACCCAAGAAAGACTTTAGCTCTGCTTATGGGACAATTCGCACCATAAGAAACTAGGGCATTGTCTGACTTTCCCTGAAACATTGTACTTATTTATATATATTTGATTTATTTATTATTATTAGAGTACATTTGATTTAGTTATTTATTTTATAGACAAGTAGAGTAAAATTATTAGAAACAAATTCTTACTCATTAGCTAGATACGAGAGTTCGAATTATTATTATTTATAAGTGATACGAACATCACAATAAATTAATTAGGATTTGACAATTTATGATATGTTTACATTTTTCTTAATTCTTCGAAAAATAGTATGAGAATATAAATTATATTTGTTACAATATCTCTTTCTTTGGACTTTTACTCTTACTAGAAGTCTAAATGCGCGCTTTGCGCGCAGTTATATCGAAATGTTCCAATATAAATTGTTATATTAAAAAACTGTAATTACATTTTATTAATGAAGTATTCATGAAAGTATAGAGTAAGTTATAAATAAATAAAGCCATATAAATAATATAATTGAAAATATTTGTTTTCAGAAATGTAATCAATCTTTGAATAATTCTGTGTAGACATAATTTTTTATTTTATTTGAATACATTTGCTGTCCAAAATAGATTTTTATAGAGTTCCAAGATCTAACACGCGAGAATGCTATGTACAATTGCCCGTGACTAAAAACATCCTTTCGCAAATCAATGACAACTTTTTTGAACGTTTGCCCTTGAGCTTTGTTAATAGTCATAGCAAATGCTAATTTAACTGGAAACTGTCTTCTTTTAAAGGCGAATGGATATTTGTTTTCGCAGTATAAAGTGATTCTGTTCAAGAAAACTACTTGGCCCTTTTTATCACCTGTTAAAATTTTACATTTCAATAAATGATTCGATAAATCTATTAATTGCAACCTTGTACCATTGCATAGACCTTCATTAATGCTGATATTTCTTATCAACATTACGATACAATTTTTTTTTAAATGTAATTTGTAAGGTGGTAAACATGGTGGGTTTAAAGCATTTAAATGTTCAGGCATAATAACATCATCGAAATCTCCATTATTATTGTTTATAACAGTATCAATAGCAGTATATATATGCTGATCTACGTCATCTAATAAATCCGTTATTTCTCCATTAATATTATCTACGTCTTCATTTCTAGCAGATAAAATTGCACAATCACTCATTTCATCAAATTTTTTGTCTCGAATTAGTTGACCAAAAATATCTATTATGCTTACAGTTTCGGGGAGTATACAATGATCAGGAACATCTATGTAATCATCTTTATCATTCAGTGAACCATTTCCTACATTCAACAAAAAATTAGAAAATTCAATTTCATTTGATAAAACTCTCATATTAGTTGTTAATAAATATTTTATGAAATGTTTCCATAATGGGCTGTATTTTATAGAAAGATTTAATGTTTCATTTCTTGTTCCTCTCACTTTGATTGGTAATAATTGTTTGATGTCCCTACCTAGAATCATGATTTTTCCCCCAAACGGTAAATTATTTCCCATAACGTCTTGCAAAACTTTATTTGCAATATCTAATGCATATCTGGGAGCCATTGGAGCTTCATCCCAAATGAAAAATGCCGTTTTCCTAAGCTTTTTAGCTTCTTTAGATTGAGCTTTGATATTAGACGTTGAATCAATAAACATTGGAACTGGCAAACCAAAAATCTTATGCACTGTTTTTCCGTTAGGGAGTAGAGTTGCAGCAATACCAGTATAAGCCATTGTACATACTTCTATATTTTTAGATGTTAGTAAATCATACATTGTTTCATACACATACGTTTTCCCTGATCCTCCCGGTCCCTCCATGAAAATACAACGGGGTCCACTATAATTTTCATCATGTACAGTATTGCGAACTAAATCAACTATTTCTTTCTGCAAAGGGTTTAGGTTATTATACTTTACATTCCCCCTATAAGCCATTTCTATTAATAAGAAATGTTCTCGAACGTGAACTGAGTTTCGCAATAGTGGTGGCATTGAAGGAAAATCTTCTAAAATTCTACCTTCATCGTTTAATATTCTATTAATATCTGCATACGCCATTTGATAAGCTAAATCTTTCTCCCGTGTTCTAGAAAAATCTTCTGACAATGCGTCTTGAAAAGTCATCCATAATTCTTCTGGTTTAGTCGGCTGACAATGTATTAAAATCCGAACGAACAAGCAACGAAGTCTTTGCGGCATCATCCACTGCACTCCTTCATTCATTGCTCTATTCCATTCATCATCGTTTTCAATTAAACCTAAAGCTAAGCAAGCTGCACTGAAAGTTGGATGTATGGCGTTATCAACTGTTCTTAAATGCCCAAAACTTTCCGCACCTTTAACATGCAATAGCAATAATCTTAAATGAAATAATTCTAATTCAGCTGGATTGACAGAATACATTCTACCGATTGTATTGAAATGTTTTTTTCTAGGCTGCCACTTTGTAACAGTGACATCATTTATTTTAGTTTTCTTATGTGTAAAATGAGATGGAATTTCACTGTAATAATACTGTCTCGCTGATTCATCATCTCTATTTAATTGAAAGAAATCTAATAGCAAACTACTGGTTTTTTGTAATATTTCTAAATTTAATTCATAAACTGATTCAGAAAAATATATATTTTGTTCATTTGGTAAATGTACAGGTAATCTCATAATGGAATGACTTTTATCTTGTAAAGTTTTGCTAAGCATGCGCCAACACGCTTCAACAGGTCCAACGTAGCGTGCATCAAGAAATTGACAGATTTCATTATGTATGACCACAGTTCCATTTTCAGAATCTTGAATTACAACTGTTGCTGCATCATGGCCTTTATAAATGTATTTATATAAGTATTTTACAGCGCAAATGCTTGATACAGCTTCAACGTTAATATGACAATCAAATAATTCTAATAATATTGCACAATAAGGTACCACCCAACGATTATCTACTTCGTGATTATTTGTTTTATTAACAGTAACGCCATCGTTTCGTCTTCGATAGTGTGGATAACCATTTTCATCCAAGGTTGTTTCGTTTTGAAATTGCTTTGGAAAATTTTTTGAGCATTTTCCATGCTTTATGCACCAGTCTCCACAGGGCCCATGTGTCATGTGATTTATCACAAGGTCTTGCAGGTGTAGATTTTCGGATTTATTAGGAATTTCTGCGGATATAAATTTGTCTATAATTTCTGCAGTAGTCCATTTATGTCCTCTTGCTAGAGTTATTAGTAAATGCAAGTGCGGTAAGCCTCTTTTTTGAAATTCAATAACGTATACATGAGCTGCTACTTCTCCAAATAATTTTTTTTTTATGACTAAGTCAAGCAAACGTGTTTTTTTCAAATTAAATACACGTGCAACAAGATCAGGCTTGTCACATGCTTGTTGACCAGGTAAAAGGTTTTCTTGTATTTCAACCCAATTGGGATTACACGTCATAGTTAGAAAAATATCAGGTTTTCCTTTTTTATTTACTAAGGCCATTGCGTCTTGATAACATTGTTGCATATATCGTGGTGATCCTATGAAAGTCGATGGAAGAATGACAGATTTACCAACTTGACCATTTACAGTATCAGCAGAGTTTTGCATGTAATCACTGACACCTTTATATGTATCTGCTCGCAATTCTTTTTGGTGATCTTTACAGTACTGAATTCGGTCTTTTTCAATTTTTACATAACTATCAACAGACCATTGTTGAAATAATCGTCGACCCAAAATAAATAGGTTAAATTCATTGGCCCTTATTGCCATTCTATATTTGTGATATGCCATACGAGTTACACGTCTGTTGCTATTATCTTTGTGTTGTAAATTTCTAAACCATCCTGATGAACCATACGGATAAAATAATGGATATATCCACGGCTCAACATTGGGATCCATCGTACTTACGTATTGTAATGATTTCGTATTTTTATTTCTAATAGTTACATATGATTCTGGGATTTCGCCATCAGCTGTCGTAGCAAATATCGCAGCTACTTCATTAACTCTCTGAAAATTATACCTTCCCTTATCTTGCTCTGGTTTCAAAGAAAAAAGTAATTGTAATTCTGGTCGAGGCTGGTTAGTTTCGTTAAATAATGCTTGCTGATATTCAATTTCTTGTCTCATCATATGATAAGATTGCGCAAAAGCATTATTTTCTCGAATTATTGTATCTAACGTAAAGTTAAGATCTTGATCCAAATTTGAAAATGTGTTCATTCGATAATTGACAGCCTCCTCTTGATCAACAATGAAAAGCTGACCATAAGATGGATTTTCATCATCACACGGATACAATGATGTATTGATTTGATAATAAACTTGTCCTTGAACTTTAAAACAATATGGACCTGGTCGACGTGATTGAAAATTAACCAAGTTAGCATTAAAAGACGCAAAAGATAATGAATTATTATATGCTCTGATATGTTCAAAAAATAGAACAGATTTGCGGTGTTCTCCTTTTAGTAATAACTGAAGTTCTACAGGAAATTCCCATAATGGATCTAAAGAAACTGATCCATGACCACAACAGTCATTGAACGACAATCCTTTACCCTTTACTTTCTCATCTTTGAAATGTAATGCATGACAATGTGTACACGGAATTTCTAATTTTCCTAGGTAATCTGGTATAGTATTATTCTGTACATTTGTTTGTGTCGAACTATGCGTAGTCCTGTTGCTTTCATGGATAAGCTGTCGAGCTTGTTGCCGTCTGAATTTCTGACGTTCTGCTCTTTCTCGTCGACGATTCAACTGAAAAACCTCTTCTTCCTCTTGTGACCGATTTTTTTTTCTAGTCATAATATTTATATATGATTGTTCAATATATCATTATCAAAAAAAAGTAGATAATTTGTCAAGTAATATATGTATAAGATTATATGTATTAAATCATATTATTGAAAAATTACCGTAACCGTATGAAATACAAGGAAGAATTGAATTTTATTAGAGAATCAACAATTGGAAAATTGAAATAAAAAAAGATTGACGTTTAAAAAATTGAGATCGTATAAAGCATTCGTAAAAAAATCTTATTTCATGTACTATATAGGTTCATTTTCGTATAATAGTTTTTATTTCGTATATTTTTCAATTTCGTATAAGACTTTCTATTTCGTATATTTTTCAATTTCGTATAAGATGTTCTCGTAAATTGGTTTCAATTTCGTATATTTCTAATTTCGTATCATTGTAATTTGTTTGTATGTGTATTTATCAAATCTTTGTTAATATCGTACGTTATAGTTACAAATGTTTCCTGAAAAGTATTTAAATAATTTCAAATTGCTTTTAATAAATGTTACTTTTTTATTTAACTACTTTTGTTACATATAACATAAGATAATTATAATGAAAAAATACAGTATTGAAAATCTGTGCGTAGAATGATGATCCAATAACCAAGAATATGTAACCACTTTTGACTTAAAAATGGAATCCTGAAACAGAAAAAAATTATTTTATATTATATTTGTTTTTAAATCAAGTATTGCAATAATTTTCAGCCTTTTGATCACCCAAAATTGCTTTTTTTGACATGTAAAATTTATGTTTTTCTTATATATTTTTCAAAGCTGAACACGAATACGTTTTTTAAATTTACATAATATACGTATTAAATGAAACACATTTGAATTACAACAAAATCTCAATTTGAAACTCAAACGCCAAATTACGGCAGCATAGAACCAAACAATTTGTCTTCTGCTCAGCTGCGGTGATAGCAAGAGAGAATGTGTGAATGAAAATGTTTAGATGTTTGTGTAGTTATCACGTCTTCTAAAATTACTTAGTTGATATTACTTTTGTTTCAAACTTATCGTGCGCTAAAGGAAGAAAAAAAATGTTTGAAAATAAATTCATTGTATATAGCACTGTAGTGTACTATTTATCACAGATTATTGATTTGAAATTTAAATCCATGTTGTATCTCGCATAGTAAATTCTATTTCACTTTCTATACACTTGTTGTACGATACTTTTATGACATAAACTATGTGCATACCACTTATATACATAATCAAGGCTAAGTAGTTGATATTACTTTTTTTCAAACTTAGTATTTTTTACAAGTGGCCTTGATTATGTATATACGTGGTATGCACATAGTTTATGTCAAAAAAGTATCGTACAACAAGTGTGTAGAAAGTGAAAATAGGGTGACCAAGATAAAATATTGGACTTGTTGTACGATACTTTTTTGACATAAACTATGTGCATACCACTTATATACATATCAAGGCTAAGTAGTTGATATGAGCAGTTATATCAAACTATAGACAATCTAGAAAAAAAAATGAACTCGTTAACACCAAACTGATGAACTGGCTGCCAACTACGTTAGCAGCATGCTTTCTGGAAGAGTATTAAGCTAATCCATCACTCATTACAAGACCCAAATTGATTAATAAGTCTTAGAATTGAAAATATAATTGCACCACTTCTACATTAAATTGGATAGAAGTACGTAGAAACCATAAAAATTCATAAATATTTTAAGTAATGGAAAATCCATAATCACTGAATAAAAATGAAAGTATCCATGTGTAGTCTTTTAAAATGTAGTATTGAATTATGTTTATTGCAATTAAAACTTCAAAATAGTATATAAAAAGATTTGAATTTACCTTTTTCTTAATAGCTTATGATTTTTTGAGGACTATCGACAATCATCTTAACAGCTTTTCCAAATAACTATAGTAGTAGGGTATTGAATAGCTTTGTCCACCAAAATAACCGGTGTTGTTGAATTTTACCCAAATAAATTTATCAAACTATAGACAATCTGGAAAACAAAAATGAATTTGTAAATACCAAACCCATGACCTGTTTGAAAATTAGATTAACAGCAAGTTTTATCGATGAATTTGAAGCTTATCCATTTACTATATGGTTTTACAGTTACGACAGCAATTGCATATGTAAGAGGAATGACGAATCACCAAGGTGTTTATGTTACCTTTATACAAAAATTAATAAATAAATCTCTAAATTTCATCTAGAATTTTGTAATTGCCACATGAAATCAAACAAAAAAGAAATCACGGATCACCCACATGTTTATGTAACCTTTATATAACATCAATCAACTTTTTTACACATACGACAACTACAAAATTAAAAACGCTTGCCGAAAGAAAAATACTTACCTAATTTTTAGAAGACAATATAATTTTGTACAGGGCAGCGAGCTCCTTAGTACTCAGTAGTTATTACAAACACATGTAAAACTGCAAACGCAATGCACCTAACTGGCAGATTGGCTGTTTGAACCAACATTCGCGATTTAACGATACTGCTGCGTCGCGTTGGTGGCAAAAAAAGAAACCCGACATACACCTGAAGATTCAAAAATTAACATTGGAAAATGCACGAATAAGGTATATAAAAAATGTTCCTCGGTTTTAAATCCCCAAAAACCACCTGAAATCGACAGAAGAAAACGTGCTGAATTTTTTAGAGTTTAAAAGTTATAGAAAATAGAAAAGTTGCTTAGTTTTTTTTTAATTCGATTACTAAACTTTAATTGTATGAAAAAATATGTTGTCAAGAGGGATTAATTAATAACAGCAGAGATAAAAATTGAGTTCCAAGAATATTTTAATGTATTTTGACCTGCTTAACACAAATCTGGGCCTTAAATCATTCAAAAATTGATAAGTAATTATTTATAAACAATGTAATAGTTTAAACATTTATAAAAAGTTAATTGTTGGATTTAGCAACATTTTTTAATTTTTCACACTTTCCTTATCTCTCATAAAAGACGTAAGTTTTTTCAGATTGAAAAAATCTCGAGTAGGAGTCGAGAAATTGTAATTTGAGCAGCCGCACTCGGGGCTCATACTTTTATTGATACACAAATAATAATATCTCGGCTTCTACTCGAGATTTTTTCAATCTGAAAAAACCTACGTCTTTTATGAGAGATAAGGAAAGTGTGAAAAATTAAAAAATGTTGCTAAATCCAACAATTAACTTTTTATAAATGTTTAAACTTGTAACGGGGTTTTAGGTTTTCCCGTTACAAAGGGGAGAGACACGAGCTGCGCGTTAGGCAGCTCGTCGCAGGGGGTACGGCACCGCTTACCTGGGGCCTCGTGTGCCCGTCCTTGAAGTCGGCAATCGACCCGCTGCAGCCACAGGTGCTCGAATCTGGTAGCGGGCGCGGTGCGGTCGTAATCGGCGATAGGTCGCGGTTCCGATTGCGTACGCAAGGAATCGGGGAAAGAGCCAGGCGCGTCAAATAAAGAGCGAGGTTGATAGATAAGAGCGTTTACTAACTAGTAGAATCATAAGTGATACAGAACAAAATGAACAAAAGGGTTATGTCGGAAGAATGAACAGGGTACAGCGGTGGAATAAAGAGAGCAGGCTGCAGTAGCGTAGAGAGAGAGCAAGCAAAGTAACTAGCCGGTACTTACAGTACGAAGCGGGCTGCTCGCACACACACTCGTTCGCGGGACTCGGCAGAGGCTTGTCGCAGCAAGCGGCTCACGACTCGTCTCTCTCGCTCGGTCGTCCTGGGGTCGAACGGGCGCACCAGGAACGGCTTCGGGGCACGTCGTCTCTCACACACTCACACGCGAGTCGCGAACGCAAGCGGGAGCACGGAAGGTCGGCGATTGCGGGGGTAGCTTCCCTTTCTGCCAGGTCGCTCAGCTGGGCGCGCGTCCGTTCTCTCTCGAAGGCGGGCTCCCATTGCCGCGGCGCTTGCTCTCTCGCGGCCGCGACAAGCCGGCACTTGCCGCGCACACGTGCTCGCGCTCTCTCTCTCTCGCTCGCCCGCATTCTCGAGTGCCCTATAGTGCTCTCCCTCTCTTTCTTACCAACTGAAGAATGCGGTTATAGCCAACCGCTAGCCCCTCGCACGCCTCTCTCTGCCTGTGAACATCTAGATTATCAATATAGTTATAAAGTAGTGCGGACCGGGCAGAGAGGGACGTAACGAGTGTCTAAACTCGTTACAAACTATTACATTATTTATAAATAATTACTTATCTTATCGGTAGTAAAGAATTAATAATCGAATCACCATCAAAATTTTATTTAAACTGAAGTTCTCAATGAAATAGTAATCAAAAGCAGCTTTTTAATGATCAGTCCAATCCAATATATTATTGATACACAAAAATTAATCACATTAAAATTAGTATTTGATATAGGATGTAACGGGGTAAAACCGTTTAATTATTATATTCGCGCAATTACATTAAAAGGACGCGCGTAATTGTCAATGCTCACTACATATCCGGGAGAGCACGAGAAAGTATGCGTCAGTCAACCAATAATTGTTAATAACCTATACTAAAATGAGTGGAAGCTATGAGGTAAAAGCGGATCGAAAAGCACTCGTTAGTAATATGAATGTTATCCTTTATTATTCCTCAAAATTCACAAAAGGTCGGCCCGCGCGTTTGTTTACATGAACGCTCGCTCGTCGACAACACGCTTTGCCGGTACGCTCGCTGCTCTTTGTTATTAGAGCCGTTACATGCACGCATCGAATGTTAGAATCAAATTATTATTCATACGATCGCGATCGCGAAATTAAGCTGGCCAGCTTACCTTATATTTGCAGGCGATCAGAGAAAAACGGCGACAACTCGCACAGCACGGAACAGTTTTTATATTGTTTTTGTCTTGCTCGCGGGTCGCGAATGCGCGCACGGATTGGTTTCGCCCTCGATGGCGAAACCTCACTCACACACACACTGCTTGGCCTTAAGCTGGCGGCTGGATGATTCCTTGGAGGCAGCTGTCACGGCTACCTGGCACTCTCGGTTATTGCTGAGCTGGCGTATAGTTGATAAGGGCACGTGAATCGGCAGATGCGGTAGCGAAAGCGAGCGGACACGACAATGGTCTTTGCTTCACTGGTTCAAATTCCGTCGCGCGCGTTTCGTCTGCTCGCGTGCCAAATTCCTTCGTTACCTATTTTGTCCCCCCGGCAGATGCTGCCCTCACAGGCAGCAATTAAGCTAAATAGTCAGCGCTAATTTGACGTTTACCGTCACAAGGAATAAATTCAGATAAATGGAGATAGTACTGTACAATATGCTAAATGGAACTTTCATTCATTAATATCAATATTGCATGATTATATCTTTGTCCCACTAAATAAAAAAAAAATATATTAGTATTCGACAAAATTTGACATGGGAATAGGGTGATAAGTAATGTGTGATAAATGAAATAATTATTGACATTACAATGGAAATACGTATGAAAGTACTTTATTATTGGCATATATAAAAGTATGATAGATATTTGTATTAACAAATTAAAACATATTAAAATTCAAATTATAAAATTTTTTGTATGTTAAATTATATTAGAACATTTTAGAATTTAAATTAATTAAATTTTCAAGTTAAATTATTATCAGACATGCAGACAGCTATATGTACACATTCACGCAGTTTAAATTATACATTTCCAAACTTTTGTACTATAATATCAAATGTGAACACACTTTAAGAAAGCTACTTATATTATTTATCTTATTCAAAAGATCACAAGTACATTATGATGATACAAAATATTTTCATATCAATAAGTTAAGCTTCGCCCAGCGTGTCTGACTTAGAGAAAATACTGTATTTATTCTTTATTATTATTAATCTTTAAGTATTTTTAAGCATCATTTTAAATCAGTCATAAATTATTTAATATAAATTATGTTTATCGCTATGTAACTTTTATGTACTAACTAATTACATAAACTAATTAAATATCTTATTGTACTAATCATTGAGAATTATGAACAATATATTCACCTATCAGGTTTTATCTATAACTTATTTCAGTAAAAAAAAAAACTTTCATAAATAATTTAAATAAATAGCATAGCTTCAAGTAAACCCATTTTTGCAAAATACTTTTATAGGAAACTTTGTCTAACTTTGTAACTTTATAAAAATTATAAAAAACTGACAAAAAAAAATCTGAAAACTAAGAACATTTGAAAAAGTATGAAAAAGTATATCATCTTGAATGCAAAGCATGTAAAACATTAAAATGTACTTCATTTTAATTATAAAATCAAACTTTGCATATACTACTACCGAAATTTTTTAAACTGAAGTCTCCATGGTTGGAAGAGCAGAATTTTCTTCAGACTTATCAGTGATCACTCCATTACCAGACATTTTTTTTTGTGCAATCGCATGATCTCCAACTTCATCATTTGATGATCTCTTAGGCAGTGGTCTATTGGCCTTCATTACTACCTTTAAAGGCAATGGTTCATCTTCGCGTGAAATTGTAATGAAAGATGAGTGTTGACAAATAACCACTACTTTTGAACCTGAAAATACAAAAGTGCATTTATTTTTTATGTTGAATTAACTACAATAATTAATTAACATAGATAGCAGTTGCCCACATGAAAAAATTATGCTAGTAACACAATGTTAACACAATGTATATATTCATGAGCAAGTGAAACATACCTGTAGAGCTTACATGTCCTCTAATCAAAACACAAATGCCCTTTGTGAACTGAGCAGCATCAGCATTTGCGAATGATGAAATTTGTAAGTCCACTTTGTGGATGCCTTCCGTTATCGTTCCTGAACCAAAATTCATCATTCCTGACTTATTTTCTGCAGTACAGGGAACTGTTTTGATATAAGCTTTGACTACTGTAAAAAGAGAGACAATTTCATTGATACCATGATAAACAGAATAAATGTTAAAACTCTAAATGCTACTCACTGATCTCCCCTTCCACTTTAGCAAGTTCTTCAAATTTGACATTAGTCACTTTGATTTCAGGCTTGTTTTCTATTTTCTTGTCTGCTGCTTCGTAGAAAATCACTTTAGTTTTTCTTTGTATGATCAACGCATAATTCAGCACGTCCATGTCTCGGTGAAACTTTCTTTGTTGAACTACTTGACCTTGAGCCCCATCAAGAGATAACACCTGAAAGAAGATGTAAATTTATCAATAAAATATTCAAATTTAAATCAAACATAAATAAAAATCATTTTACTGCGTACTTTTCCAGGAATAAGATCTTTGGAAAGTACATCAACAATTCTTTGATCCCAGATTAGTAGATTCAATCTTTCGTTGCCATTACTAATTATAGCTTTGAAAAGCAGCTTGTCGTTGTTGCCAACTTTTTTAGCACCAAAAATCTCACACAAATAACCGGTATATTCACTCTAAAAATACAATTATTTAAGAATCTGTAGCTTGGTACAATTTAAATTTATCTTTAAAAACAACTACTAACATTGAATAATCAACCGTATCACCATTGTCCATCAAATAGCCAACCTCTTCATCCGAAGTATATTCAGGACTGTTTTCCTGAGTATCATATTGTACATCGATTACTTTCTTTTGCTCTGTTGCAGACATTGTTAGAGATCAAATATACCTGTACAAATAGTTTGGTAAAAAAACGTGTAAAACGTGCAATCAGCTACTTTATCAATCATCACCACTTAAGTCTTTTGAAACACAAAAAAAGTCAATATTTTATCTTGGTCACCCAAAATTGCTTTGTCATTTAAACCCATGTTGTATCTCACATAGTAAACTCTATTTCACTTTCTACACACTTGTTGTACGATACTTTTTTGACATAAACTATGTGCATACCACTTATGTACATAATCAAGGCCACTTGTAAAAAATACTAAGTTTTAAAAAAAAGTAATATCAACTTATACTTACAAAGGTAGAGTCTTGTTGTCAACAAAATTCTAAAGTACTTGAAATAAAAATGGTATAAAACAATCATTGTGAAATTAATAAAGACCTATGTCAAAAATCTAAAACAAGTAAAGCATAGCAAATTGTCCCAAGAAAAAAAGGCTTTGTTCCAAATTTAATTTGATTTATCCGTTCAGTTTTAAAGAAGTTTTAAAACCAATAACTCAGTAAATAAAGAGCAAACATATTGATTTTGAATGATATTTCTAAGAAAAATTGAGTGTCTTAACATGTAAATTGATTTAATAAGTATATGTTGAAAAAGTTCTAAACAAAATAATGCAGGTTAATCAAGGTCAACAAGCAACAATTATTGCATCATGAAAATGGGGGTTTCAAAAGTGAAATCACGAAGCAGCCACGTGTATGTTCAACTTTATAGTCTCTTTCTTACTCATTACATAAAAAAAACAGAACAAAATGAGAAACTTACCTAACAAAATGAGAAACTTACCTAATTTTTTGCTGTAGAAACAAAAATAAAAGTAAAAAAAAAGTAAAAACAGCTCTCCTTCTTTAGCACGGCTCCTTCCTTAGCTCTCCTTCCTTGCACACTACAACTAAACACACAGTACACACACGTTTCCAGTGCTTGACTCAGCAGACTGGTCGTCTCTAGCTCTACCAACATGATGACAGAGGTGGCGCTTCACGCATACGTCACTTCTTTCATTTTTGTGATCTCAATCTTTTTATAATCGCAAATAAATAATTGAAATCTTTTTCTTCAGTCTCATTGAATCTAATTTAATATTATCATTTTATTTTTTTTAGTTTAAAAAATTAAACAAACAAAAATTTAAATTAACAAAAGTTAACAAATATTATATTAAATAATTTAAAATTAAAAATTTTAAAAATTTAAACCGACCGCCAGATTCTTACGTCAGAGCTCAAACTGACCAATCAGAATCAATAGAGGCTTCACTCTTCATCATTCTCTTTTTTAGTAGGGACTACTAGGCTACATATCGAATTGTACTTGAAAATATATAATCAGTACTTCCTGAGGCTAACATCAATTTAATATGCTAATGACCAAACAATATCTATATATTGTACATTGAGAATTTTCTTATTTTCCCTCTTTTAAACAAAACTAATTTCAAATGCGGAATTCGGACACGGTATAATGATAGAACAGCCTCTAGTGTACAGCAGACCTAGATGCGTTATGAATAGGAAAAAAAGATGTATGGGATGGGTGACCGAATGCTCATCGCTGCTTCTAGTATTAATATCTTTTAATAAAAAACTAGCTAACTATTATTTTTGTTCCGCCTCAAATATTTCTTCTATGCAACTATTGGTACTATTCACACGCTGAGATCTAGAGCACACATGACTTTTTCCTTGTCGAATAATTGAAAAACAGCTAGAACAACGTTTACAGTATACGAGGTGTGTTCAAAAATAAAGTGAATTTTTATTTTTATGAAAAAATATTTGTTTATTCATCAATATTTATCCCCTTCAAAGTAATCCCCCTCAGATATAATACACTTGTGCCAACGTTTTTTCCAATCCACGAAGCACTTCTGATGAACATTTTCTGGTATAGCCTTGAGTTCTTCCACCGATGCAGTTTTTATCTCCTCAATCATTCCAAACTTCCATTCTTTCATAGGTTTCTTGAGTTTTGGGAACAGAAAAAAATCGCAGGTGTCTATATTTGGTGAATATAGTGCCTGAGGTTTTGTTTTTGGCCAAAAAGTTCGACACAAGTAACAATGAGTGAGCAGGTGCATTATCGCGATGCAAAATCCATGAATTATTTTCCCACAATTCCGGACATTCAACCATTGGTATCCTTGTTAAACTTCATAACCAAGAACAAATATACTTTGAAAGTATTAGCGCAAAATAAAGTTAAAATTCAACCATCCACGTCAGAAATTATAGATAATAAGCGTACTCAAGGAAAAAAACACGCAGTTGTACACATATATGCGTACAGATATACAGGTTTCGAGATCATTCTAATAAGTATGTGCCCATTCGTCGATATTGAAGAGTTAAAAATCCCTTTGAGAAATACAGACATAAAATGATTAAAATTTGAAACATTATCACAAAACCGACACCGTAATACAAAACTACTGTTATCAATATTCACCGTCGAAATTGAGTACAATAACAAGAGAGAAGAAGTGTACAAAATAAATCGATTACTCTATACTGTAGTCAAGTTTAAATTGCCCCACGTTAAAAGAGACATTCTCCAATGTCAAAACTATCATGAACTCGGTACACTGAAAATTACTGTTTTAAAGAGTAGCTTGTATGAAATGTACAAAATATCACGTAACTAGCAAGATCAATAAAAGAAAAAAAGAAAGGAGTACCTTATGCAAACTGCAACGGAAATCATATAGTAAGCTATAAAGGATGTCTATAAAGATGCAACAAAAACTTTTTCTCTGATTAAAAGAAAAAACACTCAGAATCAGAATGAATCATACGGTCAACTTAACCCATTAACGCCCAAAACCAGACTTTTAGACTGATTTTCGAGCCATACTTCCCAATCGGAAAATGAGATATACATCGACCAAATCTACTTTACATTATGTTTTCGGGTCCGCTCTTTCGATTTCTGACGTCAAAATTACGTTTTTTTGCATTCCAAATCCAATATGGCGGACTTTATTAGAAAAAGTTAGGCTATTTTCAAAATTTTTTTTTTTTAACTTTTTTTTTTCAATTACATAAAAAACTTCGATCTATTTCAAACTATGGACAAAGGTGGACAAAATAGCTATAGTTTATGGAAAAAATTTTTTTGGTCAATTCCAAATTATTTATCATGACGAAAATGGCGGCTAATTGCCAAAATTTTACAAAATCAGTGGATTTTCGCATTATTTCATGTAAGAACTTAAAATGGATGACTTTTTTATACTCAAACTGTCTCAGTTCTATTGCCTGACCTTTATAAGTAATTTCCAACAAAATATACGTTATGCCTAATGGCGGATTCAATATGGCGACCGGAAAACTGGAAAATTAACCTGTTTTTTCCACATTTCCACTCATAAAAGTTCTGAATCCTAAGTTTACATAGGTTTCTCTATGATTCGCTATATCGTAAAAGAGAATACTTTAACGGATTTTAGAAATTCAAAATGGCGGATCCAATATGGCGGACGACATAATAAAAATTTTAATATAAATGTATAAAAAAAATTGCATCATATTCTAGGTTTTATTTCGATTGAAAAATGTCTCTAGCGTTTTTTTGATTAGAACAAAACATTTTCAGGAAAAAATTCTTGAAATTTCAGAATCACGAACTTTTTAAATTATCTATTTTTTTTTCATGTTTTACAGAAATATAGAGAACATGTGTTGCAAAATTTTGCAGGTCTGATCGAGCATTTTGCAGTGGAACAGTTTGTTTTTAGTTCTTTATACGAAACTTCGTGCTTCTTTGATCTATGTTTCTTACCATTTTCAAGATATTGTCTGGCAATACTCATTGTAAGATCTTTAGATACTACCTTTTTATCTTCTGATTTACAAAAGTTATACAGCACCAGTGCCATGACTATTGCAGATTGAATAAGCCTTATCAAAACTACCCATGTCCATTTTTTTGAACGTATGCATGGTAGAACATTGTTGCAATGATTATCGTGTAAATAAACACCACCCATAAATTTATTGTAAGTATGAAAGGCACATGGAAAATGTACATCAACTCTTGCTTTCTTCTCTGCGCTATATCTTTGTGATGATAATTTTGGGCTAACACCTGCAATCGATGATGCTATTGACACTTGATTCGAGTCCTTAATACTTATATAGTTTATTCCACTGTTCTGATCGTGTTTTGCAATACATGTACCTCTTAAAGCTTTTTTATCAATCACATTTCTGGCTTCTTTGGGTATGCGATTGTCTCTTATTGTTCCCGTGCATCTTAGTCCTAGTTTTTGTAAATGTAAAATAAGATCAAAATTCGTAAAAAATTGTCAAAATAAAGATGGAATCAAGGAATTTCTGTACTAGATAATTTCTTGAAAAATGGTACCAGTAAATTCATCACAACTCGAGAACCAAGAGAACATTTATTCAGAAGATTTGCATTTGAATCTTTACCGCAGTATAAATCAAAATCTAATAAAAATCCGTCAGATGTGCAGCATCCCCAAAACTTCAAACCACGGCGTATAGGTTTTCCTCGAATGAACTGTAACAAGGATGTTCTGGCGTATGATTTAGCCATCATTTCATCTATGGATAAGGCTGTTTGAAAATAACCAAACCTTTGAATATTTTTTCTAAACTTATTCATCAAAACTCTTACTCTCCATGCCTTATCGTTGGGATTTTTATCTGCAGGCTTAGAGCATTTCAAATGAGATTTGATTTGTTCAAATGTATTGCGTGTGATGGCTTGTTGAACTATATCGCAAGACAATAGAGGATCAGATGACCAATAATCTCTTTGAGATTTCCTTTCATTGAATGACGATAGAATAATTACACCTAAAAAAGTATTCAAATCTATTTCTGAACGATCATAGCCATTTTCACGAGTTGCTTCGATGATGTAATTTTTCATGTCATCTGTGAAGAACATTTCAAATAACTCAACATAGCTAGATCTACAAATTTTTGCTTTTTTTTGTATTACTCAGCAATAATTCATTTTGTATATCATTGTTGTAAATTTTTTCCCCATCTACCCACTGATATACGTGTTCATTCTCCAATTTTGTTTGATCATCTCTATAGCATTTAGAAATTTTTCTATATGTGTATTGAGAAAGAAGATCTTCAATATTTCCATCAAGATTGCTGCTATGAAAATCCTCATTATCAGATTCCTCATCTGAGTTTCCGGAATCGTCTGGGTTTGGAAGGTCAATGAGTTCAGCACAATCATCATCAGAATCATCAGATTCGTATAGTTCATGTTGGTCAGCAAACGATTTTTTTCGTTTAGGCATTTTGTAACTTTTTATATAGGCATGAGATAGCGGAAAAAGAATTTACTCTAAGTTGTACACCAAAATGTAATAACTGAGATGTTAGCAGAGTATCAATTCAGACAATCAGGCTAATGGTGGTATTATTGCTTGCTAACAGTGTAATGAAAACTATAAAAATTATAAGCACGTCATATGATTTTACATAGGCAGGTCTACAAAAGTATCGAAAACTATTGATGACCGTATCTGATGATTCCGAAATTTCAAGAATTTTTTCCTGAGAATGTTTGCATCTAATCAAAAAAACGCTAGAGACATTTTTGAATCGAAATAAAACCTAGAATATGATGCAATTTCTTTTATACATTTATATTAAAATTTTCATTATATCGTCCGCCATATTGGATCCGCCATTTTGAATTTCTAAAATACAGTGCCGGTCAGCCACTTTTACCCCCCCACGGGCAAAATCAGTCTAACTTCAAAGTTTTATATCTCTGGTAGAAATTAACGTACAGAGACGCGCGTGGGTGCGTTTGAAAGGTCTTTCGGAAAGCTTTCAAATGATATGACTCACGGTTGCCATCGATTGTTTTTTTGAATTTTGCAACAATTATGCAAAATTGAAAATTCTGAATTTTTTTTATTATTTTTGACAATTAACCAATTTTGGAAAAAAAATCGTACGAAAATTTGAAGTACACCATTTTTTAGCTATTACCAAGCCCTATCTGAATCACTCATCAAAAATTTATTTTCGTCAAATATGACGCGCGCACGGGCATTTTTTCCTGGAAGTGACAGTTTTTTTCAACATTTTTTATCTCCGTCAAATTGTAACAATCGAAAAAAATTTATAGGAGAAAAAATGTTTGTTTTTTCACGTAGAATACTGCAATAATTTTTTTTTCGGTTTTTCGAAAAAATTTTTTTTTCGGTTTTTTTCAATTTTTTTTTCTCACAGTCGGTACGCTAAAAAGATGAGAAACCACAAAAAAAAATTTTTTTCCACCCATTCAATAATACTACATAACAAGTATCGTAAATTACATAAAAAAAAAATCTTTTTTTTTTTCGACCTTGAAAAATAATTTAAACCGAAAAAAAAAATTTTTCGAAAAACCGAAAAAAAAATTATTGCAGTATTCTACGTGAAAAAACAAACATTTTTTCTCCTATAAATTTTTTTCGATTGTTACAATTTGACGGAGATAAAAAATGTTGAAAAAAACTGTCACTTCCAGGAAAAAATGCCCGTGCGCGCGTCATATTTGACGAAAATAAATTTTTGATGAGTGATTCAGATAGGGCTTGGTAATAGCTAAAAAATGGTGTACTTCAAATTTTCGTACGATTTTTTTTCCAAAATTGGTTAATTGTCAAAAATAATAAAAAAATTTCAGAATTTTCAATTTTGCATAATTGTTGCAAAATTTAAAAAAACAATAGATGGCAACTGTGAGTCATATCATTTGAAAGCTTTCCGAAAGACCTTTCAAACGCACCCACGCGCGTCTCTGTACGTTAATTTCTACCAGAGATATAAAACTTTGATGTTAGACTGATTTTGCCCGTGGGGGGGTAAAAGTGGCTGACCGGCACTGTACGTTAAAGTATTCTCTTTTACGATATAGCGAATCATAGAGAAACCTATGTAAACTTAGGATTCAGAACTTTTATGAGTGGAAATGTGGAAAAAACAGGTTAATTTTCCAGTTTTCCGGTCGCCATATTGAATCCGCCATTAGGCATAACGTATATTTTGTTGAAAATTACTTATAATGGTCAGGCAATAGAACTGAGACAGTTTGAGTATAAAAAAGTCATCCATTTTAAGTTCATACATGAAATAATGCGAAAATCCACTGATTTTGTAAAATTTTAGCAATTAGCCGCCATTTTCGTCATGATAAACAATTTGGAATTGACCAAAAAAATTTTTTCCATAAACTATAGCTATTTTTTCCACCTTTGTCCATAGTTTGAAATAGATCGAAGTTTTTTATGTAATTGAAAAAAAAAGTTAAAAAAAAAAATTTTGAAAATAGCCTAACTTTTTCTAATAAAGTCCGCCATATTGGATTTGGAATGCAAAAAAACGTAATTTTGACGTCAGAAATCGAAAGAGCGGACCCGAAAACATAAAGTAAAGTAGGTTTGGTCGATGTATATCTCATTTTCCGATTGGGAAGTATGGCTCGAAAATCAGTCTAAAAGTCTCTGGTTTTGGGCGTTAATGGGTTAATTCAAATAGCAATGCGAGTAGACAGGCCAAACACTACATACATCCAAGTAGCAGCAAATTAGATCAAACAAATTAAGACAGCAAAATTAAAATAAACAAATGATCAAACTGAGTCAAGGAAATACACAAAAAAAACATACAAATAAATTGGAATATATGATAGAGCAATTAATAAATAGGATGGACACCATGCTAAATTAATGAATAAAATGGCGCAATGTACTCATTAAAAATTGCTATCTGGAACCCGAACGGACTCATGCAAACATCAGGAAGTAAGAGAATTTTTATTTTTTGAAAATGTTGATGTTATGCTAATATCAGAAACTCACTTTACAAGTAAGAATTTTTTAAATATACGAAATTACATCATACATAAAACAGATCAATAATTAAAAAGAGCACGCGAGGGCATGGTGATTATAATTAAAACAAAATAAATCCTCACATTTACTTCTACACTAGCGAAATTTACCTACAAGGAACTAGTGTAATCATATATGACAATAACGGTCCAATAACAGTATCAGTTGTTTATTGTCCCCCAAATAAAACAATAGCAAAAGACAGCTAGACACTTTTCAAAACACTAGGAAATCGCTTTATTGCAGGAGGAGATTATAATGCGAAACATACATGGTGAGGATCAGGATCGTTAACTTCAACTTATAGAGACAAGTTACTTTATGAAATTCTTCGGAAAATCAACTGTATACCAATATCCACTTGTGAGCTGACTCACTAGCCAACAGACATTAACAAGTTACCTGATAATACTAATTTTTCAGTAACAAAAGGCATAAACAAAAGCGTCTTTATGCTTAAACCTTACATCAAAATATTCCTCGATATTAGTCACTTCTTACTGTAAAGTACTGAAAACTATAAATAACTTTACAATAACCGACTAGAAAAAATATACACCTTTCATAGAGGGACGTATTAGATGTAATGTACCTTTTAAATCAGCTATTAATATTGAAACATAAGTATTCAATCATTCAATTCACTCCTGAGTGAAGCCATTAATCAATGCTCTACTACTGTAATGAAGAGAAACAAAAGTGTTTTCCTCAACAAGTCATTCCCATTACAATAGCACAAAATTATTAATTCAGATCACATTAAATCAGATTACTAGATCGAACCAAGATAAAATGAAAATAAATATAATAGTTAAAGAACTGAAGCAAGTATTATTTAAGGAAAAAAACGCCAAAATGCAGAAGAATCTCAGAGTACTTAGTTCAACCGAAGCAACAGACTACTCATTGTGGAAATCCACGAAAAGGCTAAACAGACAAACTTCATTTATATCACTTATTCAAAGAAATTGTTGAAAGAAATGTTTCAATATAGGCCAAATTAGAAGTTGCCAAAAAATGGCAACTTTTTGTAAATCATGTAAGCGAATTATTCAAACCTCATCAAAGGATAATCTCTGAAAAAGAAGAAGCGTTACTGAAGGATCCTAATATTTAGTACAGCACTTAAACCAAACCAGTTAAAATAAAGGAAGTATTCAAAATAATTAATATCAATTATATAAAATGCTCCAGGTTATGATAATAGTCTTTTCTATTTTTCTTCTTAATGGAAAGTAGCGGAGATTATTTTAATACCTAAGCCCAGTAAAGAAACGGAACTCGTGACATCATATAGACGATTAGTCTATTGCCAGTACTTTAAAAAATTTATGAAAAAATCATAGTAGCTAAAACAAAACCCAATTATCATAAAAAGAAAACTTCTCCCGGATCACTAATTCGATTTTAGTTATCATCACTCTACGATCGAACAAGTAAACAGAATAGTATCTGTATCGAGGAAATCCATCGAAAATAAACATCACTGCAGAGACATATTTCTCGACATTGCTCAGGCAGGAGGGGTTTTTACACAAACTGAAGGAATTTTTTCCTGAAAGTTACAGCGACCTGTCACAATCATACCTATAAGATAGAACCTTTCAATCAAAAAGTAATAAAAATGTTTCGTCACGCATAATAACAAAAGCAGGAGTATCGCAGGGTTTTAGATCCAACAGTATATCTCTTATATACATTAGACCCACCGGAGTCTTCAAATATTTTGACACCAATATTAACAACACATCAAGAAACAACAATAGCATAAAAAAACTACAAAATTACGTAAATAGCCACCTTCAAAATTGCCTAAACTCAAGGAGAATAATACCAAACGAAAGTAAAACAATTCACATCAAATTTATTTTTCGTAAAGATACTTGTCTGCGTATGAAACTGAACGACAAATACATTCCGCAAAAAGACCATGTTAAATACTTAAACATATTCTTGAACAGAAGATTGACATAGAAAAAAAATATTCCCAAAACGAAAACAGTGGGGATTGAAATGGAGAAATTGGCTCATGAGATCTAACAATCGAAAATAAACTTCTGCTTTATAAATTTGTACTCAAACTAGTCTGGACCTATGATATTCAACTTTGGGGAGTCGCTTCGAATTCAAACGTAGGAAAATTTTAATCGAAAATTCTACGAACATAGTACATGCGTCATGGTTCATTCCAAACAAAGTTATCCGAAATAATTTACAGATTGCATCAGTAAAAGAAGAACTTAAAAATTTTTACGTAAATTTCAATATAAGGCTATAATATAAAATCACTTAAACAAAGTTATCAGCAAACTTCTCTTGAAATCAATTACAAAAACTAGTCTCAAGAAATATAAAATAATGAAAGCATAATCAAACCTCAAGATAACAACCATACAATTACCCACAAATTTTAAGATTAAAATAGAATGCTGACTAGAGTAGTCTGTTAAATTGATGTAAAGACATCTGTATAGCAATAAAATGTACCTATTGTTTTTATAAATGTTAGACAGATTGTAAATAAACTTTGGAATAAAAACAAAAATAGTAATTAATAAAAAATTAGTAGTTCCAGTAACTTTTATATTCTTGATGCAAGTTGACATAGAATAGAAGCAGGTTACTGCTGCTATTACTCACTAGTTTCTGCTGCTGGTTTCTCGACGAGAAGGAGCTCTACTTCATTATCTTCTCTATTCTTTGTGTTCGGCGGTTCAACAGCAGTGACCAATGCTGGCAGAACTAGGGTGGGTCCATGTTTGTTTGCCTCTCGCCAAATAACTAATAATGAAGAGATCTAATAATTTTCGACTCTTGACTTAAAATCACGTCCAATATAGAATACAATCGTAGCTTTCAATAGGAAATTCTTTAGACTTTTTACCTATTCGATTGGATTTTTATTCTGAACTCTAACGCTATACACTTTACTCCTAAATCCGATAAACTCCAAATGATTTAACCGTTGCTTTTATCTTTCATTGGTCCAACCACTATCTTTTTTACTCTTAGGGTATTGAAATGATTTACTTTGCCAAAATGTAAAGTATCAAATTCACAGATATATGGATGCGTGACATCATATATGAGGTCTGTCCAAAAAATATCCGGCCCACCTTTATAGCTCCACGCTGGTGTTATTTTTCATGATCGGGTGTTCCATCTTTCAAAGTAATCCTTCCTTGATTGAATAATAGAATCCAGTGATGTTTTCACTTCTCAAAACAATTCTAGAAATCACTTTTAAGCATGACCTTGAGTACCCTCGTCGTATTATTTTCAACTGTCGTTTTGTCATCGAATGCTGTCCTTTGAGTAATTCATTAAGTTTTGGAAACAGACAAAAGGCACTGCAGGCTATGTCGGGACTGTACAAAGGTTGTCGAATAAATACGATACTATGTTTATTCAGAACCTGTTGTACAAGTTTTAATGACTGTACTCACGCATTATCGTGATGGAGAAGCCAGTCACCATTAGACTAAAAACCAAAGCACACATTTTCGTAATTATCCACCGGACAATAGCCGATGCGTTACAACTGGCCCCGCACCATTAGTAAAGGGTTAGGTACATTCTCCTCTTTATAAGTTTAGGTACGCCCCCTTTTCTTCTCTCTGTTTTTTCTAGAAAAATTGGAAGTAAAGGGGGCTTTAGATGTGATCTTAGGAACATCAAAGACATATACCTCTCTTTAGTTTAGCTTTCGTTTCTTAGTGTTGAGTTTAATTGCGATACACGCGCACAGTGCATAGCACTCAGCTTTTTGTCGTTTGCGGTCTACTAGGAATATTGAAGTTAGGTTTACTCGTGGGTGTCATATGCAGTGTGTTACAAGAAGTGATAGTATTGTACTAGCTCTAACTGCTTGAGTCAGCGCTACAGCTTACATATAGAAACGGTGACCCTTGCATCCACTCGAACCAGTGCTACTAGTGTAAAGGAGATGCTGGTGACCACAAGAGCTATCGCCAAAAGCGGCATAGCAGAGGATATACCTATTATCCTGTAGGGCTTCTTGCACGCCTTATTCTCGCAATTATACTAATATCACTGTCCTTCCTATATCTACCTAGGTATTTCAGTATTTCTTTGGACATTATGTTTTTAAAATTTACATTATATCTAGACTCCCTGATTTTACCATCTAATACCTGATTTTCAATGTCTTTCATCCTACATACAATTTATTCAGTCACATCCATCTCTGACTTTAGTTTTACATTTACAACTGAGGTGCATAAACCTATTGAATTGCAAAATTGTTTTCTTTCCACAATGTACGCATCTATCTCTCCTAGTTTTTCCTTTTCTTTCCAACATAATTTTACAAGTCTATTCTCTTCCATACTTACAATCTTTTGTTCATACCTTAATGCTCTCGCTCGCCATGCATTACATAGTTTCTCTACGCTAGTTTCCCTATACACATTGTATCTCAGTGTACAAAAATCCAGCTTCAAAACCCATCTAAAATAACACAAGCCGACAAGGAAAAAAAACCAGAAACCAGACAGTACGTTCCCAAACGTTTTTGGTGCGCTGAAACCGAATCTGACCTCAGAATTGCTCCATCACCCTGGGTTTTCGAGAAATCCTAACCTAAAAGTTACAAAACACGATTTTTCACTATATTTCGCGTAGTATTACGTCGTAAGCCAATTTTATTTTAAAAAACGAGTAATACTATCTCAAAGTACTACTCTTACCCTTCAAAACCCTTTTTCAGATTTAAAAAATCTTTTTTTTCCATCGAGATATCGTAGATTGAATTTGAATGATTTAGCGATTTCGTTACAGCACGAAATAGTGGCTAATTTCCGAATAAGGAGTTATAGTGTAATTATATGTTTTTTGGGTCACTGAATCCAAATTTAACGTCAGAATGACTACAATCTCAATTCCCTTAACCCTAGAGCCCTTTAACCTGCTGTGGTATAACCCCCGACCCTCATACCCCAATTTCCTTATCCCTCGAGCCCTTTAACCTGCTGCGGTATAATCCCCGACCCTCATACCCCAATTTCCTCAACCCTCGAGCCTTTAACCTGCGAAGCTATAACCCCCGACCCTCACACCCCAATTTCCTCAACCCTCGAGCCCTATTACCGCGACGCTATAACCCCCAACCCTCATACCGAAATTCGCTACGCAGAATACTTCAAGCCTCCAAATTATATTCAACCCCCGAGCGCTGCAAGTCTGCAACCTCAGACTCCTTTGCCAGAATTTCCTCAATCAGCACTTCAAGCTGCTATCGTATAACCGTATGTCTCTACATTTAAATTCCTTCAATATCCAAGCCTTGGATTCTACGCAGCTTTCAATTACGCGTTTTAAATCTCATTTATTCAGTTTGTGAGTGTTGCATCTGAGTATCTGCAACCCTACAGTTTTTCACTTCTTTTTTTTATGAAAACGCTGTCCTTTATCTTGAAATGAAAGTTTAAGAGATTTGCGTCTATGTTGATCTGTCAATGTATCATGTCGGTGTAGAGCCCAGCAATAGTCAGCCATCATGTTCTCATTCCATCTACCTTGATAACGTTCCTCTTTGTTTCTGAAATCTTGATGAAATCTTTCACCCATTTTTTCACTAAACGCCCCAACATTGTCCGGAAAGTATTTCAAATGTGAAAACAAAAAGTGTATTTTCAGGCTCATCAAACGCCCTAATTTTTGAAAATTCTGTAGCATTGTCGACACAATAGTTTTATATTTAGGGTCCCGGTGGTTTCCGAGAAAATTCTCGGTGACACTTTTGAAACTTATCCAAGCATTTCTCTCATTAGTCGTCATTGTCAAGAGGAATTCATCATCTTTCATAAGTGCTCGAATGTCTGGCCCTACAAATATGCCTTCCTTAATTTTCGCTTCAGACAATTGGGGAAATTTGCCCTCAAGATACTTGTAACATTCGCCTTCCTTATCTAGTGCCTTGACGAATTGCTTCATCAAGCCTAGTTTTATATGGAGTGGAGGTAACAAGATATGTTTAATATCAACAAGATTCTCATGGACGACATTGTGTGATCCAACAACCATTCCGATTCTTTTCGTCCATTCTTTCCGAACCCAATGTTCTTCTCGTGCACGACTGTCCCAGAGACACAAAAAACAGGGGTGCTTCGTATTTTCAGATTGCAAGCCAACTAATATATTGATCATCTTGAAATCGCCACAAACGAGCCATTTGTGTTCATTGTAATTGATTTTCTCAAGAAGGAATCGAAAGTTATCGTGGGACTCTTTCATCACAGTGGAATGAGCAATGGGAATAGCTGCATACTCATTCCCATTGTGCAGAAGTACTGCCTTGAGACTTTGTACAGATGCATCCATGAAGAGTCGCCAGTTCTCTGGATTATAACCTCCTTGCACTCGATATAAACTTATGAGATGCTTTATATCGTTGCAGTAAACAAGGTTATCCACGCAAGTAAAATATGGCCGAAATTTAATATCTCTCTTCCTGTAAATAGAAACTTTTGTCTCAGGTAATAAAAGATTTCTTTCTTTTAGTCTTGAAGCTAAGAGTTCTGAAGAATCTTTCGGAAGATTCAAATCACGGATCAGACCATCCAAAGAATTTTGGTCGAAAAGTTTGGGCTTTTCTGAGTCAGAAAAACCTTCTTCATCACTACTGCTGCTTTTCTCTGTTACTGGAACTTCTATTGGTTGAAGTTTTTTTGGCTCAGAATCAGAATTTTTTTTTCTTTCTATTTTTCCATACTGAGCTGCTGTTGCACTAGAAACGTTCGGATAAAGGAGAGAAGCTTTGTTATTCTGATTAAATCCTAAAGTATCGCATTTACAAAAGTAACAGTCATCATGGTGATTTTTAGGTTCACGCCATATTGTTGGTTGGAGAACAACTTCGGTTTTAGTTTTATTCCAGTTTTTCAAACTTCGGCGACAGTCTTCACAAATATATTTAGGAACCCATGGTTTGTCTAAATTCTTCATAGGTGTCTCGTTACATTCTTCAAACTGATTTTTAATGATATCAGTGATTGATCGACGAAGTCGAGCTACCTCAAATTTACCGCAGATATTACAAAAGGAATCGATTTTTCCTTTGCATGGAATTCTACATGCCGACATCTTCAATAACTTATAAGTTAATTGGAAATCACGAGTAATATTATAAACTTATTCTAATAACGAAATGAGTAAATATAATTAAATTTCTAGAAGACAAAGTAATAATAAAGATCAGTAAAAGTACTGCACGCAGTGTTATATGAGAAATAATAGAAAGTATTTAATTCCAGTGACTTCTCCGTTAGCCTGCCGCTCAAACACGATCTCTAACACGGATGAAGAGTAGAACACAAAAACTTGGAGTTTTCGAGCAGTGTTAAAACACGAATAATATTATAAACTTATTCTAATACCGGAATGGGGTAATGATAATCATATATTTCAGCATCATAACCCGTATTTCAGCATCATAACCCATAACACTTTTGACTAGGTAATTAAATGACATTTTTCTTCTTTTAAAGTCATTTTTACATCTTCTCTCTTCCAGTTCCCACACTCTCTTTGCTACGACAATCCCCTTTTTTTTTATTTCCTCCATGTGAGTTTTGTAACTAGTATCACTGTCAAAAGTAAACCCTAAATATTTAAAAGAATTTAGCTCTTCTATTTCCTCTCCCTTATACGACAAATTTTCTTTTTTACTACTTCTACCTTTATTGAAAACCACCATTTTTGATTTTCCTACACTCAAGATTAGATCCCTTACTTCCAAAAACTTTTTTAATGTTCCCAAATTATCTATTATTGCTTCCTTATTTAGTCCTATAAGAACAAGGTCATCAGCATATGCCAACGACCATATCCTCTTCCCTCCAATAACTACACCTCCTGTATTTCTATTTTCTAAAAACCTTTCTCCAATGTTACGATACATAAACAAAGCAGGATCGGACTTAGAACACACCTTTGCCTCACGCCATGTGCACTCTAGAACCGACTCGAGTAATTATTGTCAACCTAATAACACCGTAATAACTGTTTCTTTATAGATTTCCTTAAACCTTTCAATCAGGTATTCACTAACTTCTTCTTCCTCCAGCACCTTCCATAGTTTTGCTCTATTCACAGTATCAAAGGCAGCCGAGAGATCCACGAAGCACGCGTAAAATTCTTTTCCTTAGATACTTGCACTACGTGGTCCAGTATATAAATATTGTCCGTTATCGACCGGCTTGTCCTTCTTGGAGGATTCCTTTCTCTTCCACCTCCTTTACTAGTTTATCCCTTAAAATTTCTGTATAAACTTTATATGCCGCCGGTAATAAGGATATCCCTCTATAATTCTTTACATCCTCTAAATCTTCTTTTTTATGTAGTAGTACGATAACTGTAACCTTCCAATCCTCTGGTATACCTTGACCTGCCCATATCTTCCTAATCAAGGAAACCAGTCTGTTAAACAGCTATTCTCCGCAAAATTTCTACACTTCATTAGGGATCTCATTAAAACCAACGGCTTTCCTCCTTTTCAGCGATTTAACAGTCTGTAGTACGTCTCCCTCCGCTAAATTTTCCGATTCCGAGTCTTCAACTCTCCTTTTTATATCAACTAATCTTTCCTTGCTTCCTGTATACAGCTTTCTAAAATGATTCTTCCACTCATCTAATTTCATATCATTTTCAATTGTATTCCTCATCTTACCACGTCTTAAAAACTTCCATACATCTTTCTCATGTTTAATGTTCCTTAATTGTGCCGCTTCCATTTCCTTAAAACTCTCCTCTTTACACAGCTCCCTCCATTCACCTCTTTCTTTTAAGTAAGTGTTTCTATCTACCAGATACTTTCTCATTTTTAAATATATTTTTTTAACTCTTCTTTTTTTCTTTTTACATTCCTTGTCCCACCACTATCTTTCCCCTAACCTATATATTTTGCACTTGATTTCCTTTTTAACTTTTTTTACAGCGTTTTTAACAACATGTCTAATACCGTACCGTATTTCCTTAACCGATTCCAAGGCCGAAGCCTTAAATTTTACGAACAAATCCTCTACCGCCTGTCGAAAACACACAATATCCTCCTCCGACCAAGTTGTTATTGATTTCTTAGAATTTATTTCACTCGCCAACTCCGAGGCTGCACAAAATTCGTTCAACTGTAGACAAAAGGGCATATGGTCCAAGTCCGTTCTGCTCCTTACTTCAAAAATTTTAACACAATCTAAAGCATACAGATTAACTATCTCATAATCAATTACCGTACTCCCCCTCCCCCATATATATGTGAATTCCACCTCCTCAGCCTCCTCGAACCACCCATTAAGCACATATAAACCTCTACTTTCTATTACCTTCATAAATTGTCTTCCTTCGTTTCCAATTACCGTGTCCTCACTTTTTCTTTCAATCAACTCACTATGATCCCTCCCTACAAAACTACCTAGATTATCTGCTCTGATATTAAAATCTCCACCTATTAGATCCTTTTTCCCTTCTACAAACTCATACTTATACTCATACATCTATAAATTCTAAGACCTCCTTTAAATTACCGGAATGGTACACCGACCATATATTTACAATATTATCATTAAAATTATTACAGCTGCCGCCTTTTATCCTGAAACTACCAATTACAATATTATTTTCTACCGATACATTCCATACACCTTCCTCATCCAACCATTTCTTACTTACACCTAACAAAAAACCGCCTTTTGCTCTACCTTTTTTATTCTCCCTGACTACGGCTATACATTTCCATATAAATTTGTTTGACAGCTTGCAGTGGAAGCTTTGCCAATTTTTTTCTTCTAACCATGTTTCGCATAAGCTAACAAAATCATACCTATATATACAGGGTGTTCCAGACCACCCGTAAACCCCCTCTAGAATCCAAAATAATGGATTAATCAAAAACTGCTTCAGACAAAAGTTGCTGGGCTTCGAGGGGGACATATCCGTACGACCTTGGCTTTGACCTTGGAGGTCATGTTCAAAGTCATTTCAAGGTCAACTTTGTTTATTTAAATAGGAACCCCCATTTTTGACCCCGGATTCGGAAAGAGCGGGAAATTTTACGTCCAAAACGATATTTTAAAATTTTTTTTCATGGCCTTGAGAAGGTCGATTTAAGGTCAAATGCTTGAAAAACTGCCTAACAGCGTTTTTTTAATTTTTAAGATATCGAAAAATGACCTCTACAAAATTTGTTCTCAGAACAGAGTGGGCCACCCAATGCACCAAAAACCTTTGACCTTTAACCTCATTTCGAAGGTCATTTCAAGGTCGAAGTGTTTTTTGTAATGGAAATCCCTCTTTTTAACCCCGGATACGCACATAGCGCGAAATCCGACGTTTGGATAAGGTATTGTGTTGAGTTTCGTGCTATGTGCGAATCCGGGGTCAAAAAGAGGGGTTTCCATTACAAAAAACACTTCGACCTTGAAATGACCTTCAAAATGAGGTTAAAGGTCAAAGGTTTTTGGTGCATTGGGTGGCCCACTCTATTCTGAACAAATTTTGTAGAGGTCATTTTTCGATATCTTAAAAATTAAAAAGACGCTTTTAGGCAGTTTTTCAAGCATTTGATCTTAAATCGACCTTCTTAAGGCCATGAAAAAAAATTTAAAAATACCGTTTTGGACGTAAAATTTCCCGCTCTTTCCGAATCCGGGGTCAAAAATGGGGGTTCCTATTTAAAAAAACAAAGTTGACCTTGAAATGACCTTGAACATGACCTCCAAGGTCAAAGCCAAGGTCGTACGGATATGTCCCCCTCGAAGCCCAGCAACTTTTGTCTGAAGCAGTTTTTGATTAATCCATTATTTTGGATTCTAGAGGGGGTGTACGGGTGGTCTGAAACACCCTGTATAGTTCCAAAAATCTGTGTCTTTATTTAAAACGCCTGCGTAATTCCAAAAAATTAGCTTTCTATTTACACAACTATACTTATAAACGCTTCTCTTACCTACCGGCTGCTCACCTGAAGTCTGTAGCCTTCTTCTAGGCCCTATTGAAAAGATTTTTCTATGTGTCCTTGTTGACTTCTTGTTGCATATTCATCTTCTTCCTATGCACGGATTCTTCGCCCTCTTCATTCACATGCCTTCCGTCAGTCCATTCGTCCGAATATTGCCATCCCTTAGAAGTGCAACGCTGCCAAGGATCTTGTCGCATATTCTCTCCGTCGCCTCCTCACTAAGCAACTTATACCATCTATTGTTGATCCAAAAACCTCCAAGACCGTAACTTATTTGCGCACCAGTCACTTTCTTGCTTTTTATTCATCTTGCTACACTTTCTTTTCTTTTCCTATTCTCGTAGCTGAGGTCATTTTCGATGAAAATTTTCGAACCTTTTAGTTTGTATTTGTTCTTCCAAATCAAATCTCTTTCTTCCTTATTTCCACATCTAGCTATATATACACTATCACTTTTCCTTACCTCTACTATCTTCACCTCAATGCCCAGCATTTCTTTAATAAACCTATTTAAACCAATACGCCATTCCTTGATTAGAGACAGGCCTCTAAAAACCACGTTATCTTGCCTATCTATCTCACCCTGCCATTTAACTAACCTTCTCATTGCGCCTACCTTGAATTCCAAGAGACAACTTGTACCGGCCACCGATTTCGCATCCCCATTTACCGACCCACCTTGTACTCCTATCGTCTCTATACTACTAGCTATACTGCCTTCGTTTCTTAAACATGCATGCGTGAGGATACTGACTAGCTTTTCGAACTCATCGAATCTAGTGCACATTTTTAGCCTAAATTCCGGCCATTCGTTTTCCAATCTCTCAATTTTTTTATTCAGATCTATTTCCAATGCTTTAATCTCTACTTTACTTTTTTATTCCGTAACATTTTCTTGCCTAATATTTTTAAGTTCCATCTCCATCCTTTCTTTTACAATTGCTCTTCCTACAATAAGCGTCTCCAACTCCTTATTCACAAATTCTTCCAATTTTCTTATCTTTAACCTTAAACCTTCGCATCCTCGGCTTTCCAACACTTTTTCTTTATTATAAAATTTCACTACCTTCGCAAAACTCTCCGTTATCGGCACCTGTTTATTTCCGGCCGCATCGGGTTTTTCACGCTTTGACTCTCTAGAATCTTTTAGTTCCCCCTTCCTCTCGAATTCCGCAATGCCGCCAATGTTTTTTTTCACATGTACTCCTCTCACTTTTCTTACCTCTATCGCTACTTCTCTTAGTGAACATCACTTTTCTATCTTCCTTTTCCTTGACTTTTCCATACATCTTTTCCAATTTACGCAATTCCTTGCTCCTGCCTTCCTATCCAACTACCCTAACCTCTACACACGCATAACTCTTTTTCAATACATATCACATCCATGCCACGCGCAATGGCACATGCGGCCACGTTATACAATCGACGTACGCAACTTTACAACAAAACACGAAAATTGTTACATCAAACACCGAAATATCTAATTACAGAAATAAATACCACGGAGCTCCCTCACATGCTACCACTCACACTCGCGTCACCTAACCAAGTCCGGTTTTTTCCCTACTTAAGGCTAGGGTTTTTTATACCGACGATTTGTGAGCTGTATAGTTTATTTTTAATATTAATAACACAGATCTGAAGGGTTTGTTGTTGGCCAAAGGAAGGTCATTTCCGTAATAATTTTTTGCGTAGAATTCAAACCTGGAGTCAAAATATGTCCATCACGACAGGTTTTTTAGATATCCTAACCTAAAAAGGCAAAAATAGTTTTTTGGTATATTTGAGGTCCCATAACAACGCGGAAAATTTTTTTTTCTGAAATGGGGGCAAAACCATCTGGAAGGTATACTCTTACCCTTTAAAACTTATATTTAAGATTTGAGGTAACTTTCATCGAGATATCGTTGATTCGAATCAAGTATTTTAACAGTCCCGAAACAGCCCATTTCCCTGATACGCATATGCAAGGCATATATATTATATTTATATGCATATACGAGGGTAGTCCGATAAGTACTTAGCCTCACCGCCCGATGGCGCCACTCTGGCAAAAGAAATATTCTATCACGTAGTACAACCTTCTCGATGGTTACTGTCAAGATTTTAGCCGGATCGGAGTTGTAGTTTATTTTTGAGAGCGTGTGAAAGCAAGTGTGTCCGTTGATTTTTGAAAAATGGAAAAAGAGCAGTATCGATCGGTGATTCGATAATTGTTATTGGAAGGGAAATCGCGCAGCGAAATCAAAAAGCGCTTGGATGCTGTGTACAGTGACTCGTCTCCTTCGATGGCGACCGTCAAAAATTGGTTTAGCGAGTTTCAACGTGGTCGCACGTCGATTTTTGAAGAGCCACGTCCAGGTGCTCCGAAATCGGCTACCACGGAGGATAACGTGACAAAAATTCACGATCTCGTATTGGCAGATCGACGATTGAAGGTGCGCGAGATAGCTAAGATCGTAGGCATCTCAAAAGACCGCGTGGGTCATGTCCTGCATGAAATTTTGGGCATGAGAAAGCTGTCAGCGTGATGGGTGCCGCGTTTGCTCACTCCGGACAACAAGCGCAACTGTGAGACAACTTCAGAGCAATGTCTGACGCTGTTTAAGCGCAATCCGAAGGAGTTTCTACATCGTTTCGTGACAGTCGACGAAACGTGGATCCACTGGTATACACTAGAGACCAAGGAACAGTCAAAACAGTGGACTTTACCCGGCGAAAGTGCCCCGAAGAAGGCAAACAGCTTTTTTTTCTGTGGTCACGAAAGGTACAGCCTAAAGCGCACCTTCTTTGAGTACCCCTATTGAGAATGAAGATAGATACAGTATCTAGAAAAATTTATAGGCATAGATATTACGGTTAATAATGTCACGGAAATGATGGTTAGAAGTAAGGAAGATTGGGTTCTTATGCTAGATACGCAGAAAGTAACCATATATGTTAACTTTCAAACAATATTTTTTATCTTGGAGCACTATATTTTCAATCGTATGACTTTTGTTAAGCATATCTAATTTTCTTGACTATTGTGAAATCTCTTTTGCTTTTGTTCGAGAGATCTTGTGTCAGATAGCCTTTCATATTGTTTATGTGGCTCATAGCGTTGAAATGACCAGTAATAACTAGCTAGCATAGCTGTAGACCATTTTTCTTGATAACGCCTTTCTATTTCTACTATACCTTGATGAAAACGCTCACCCTGATCTTCGCTAACATCACCTAAATTTTCAGGAAACCAGTCCAAATAAGAAATCAAATAGTGTACCTTTATCCTCATATTACAACCTAAATTTTTGAAGCTTGTTAGCATTCCACTTATCAGCTCTTGTAAATTAAGAGCTTTTTTGTTATTCAAAAATCCATTCACAACTTTTTTGAAACTTATTCAGGCATCTTTTTCCTTTACACTCATCACCTTTTCAAAATTAGTTGTTTTCATTAAGGGGGTATCCTCGTATAGATCGCGAAAAGTGAAGACAAGATTTAGGAATTTTATTAAAAGAAACTATTCAATATTTTTATTTGAAATTTTATTACGTGGTTTCTTATAGTTTGTAGAAACATGAACAATTTTTATATATACAAAGGTGAAGATATTTTTTTTTGGTCTCAATTGGCGCCATGTTTCGTTGTTGCTGTGTCATTCTGAAACATAAGAAACAAAGTTTTTTGACATTATTATACCAATTCCTCGTCCATTTACCTAATTTTGAAATGTCAAAAAAAATTTTGAAAAAATGGCGGACTTTTGAAAAAAAATTCATAAAAGTTTTTTTTTTATTAATGCTGTAACGGGGTGGGTACCGTTTAATTACCTAATTCGCGCGAATTTATTGAAGGGCGAATGTAATCACCTATGCTCAATACATAATCCGGAGAGCATGGGGAAACAGGCGTCAGTCAACCAATAGATCTACTAATCTACGAAAATGAGTGGAAGCAATACGGAATAAGCGAGTCGAAAGCACTTGTTAATAACACGAACAGAACCTTTTATTGTCTATCAAATGCTACATTGGATCGGCCCGCGTGTTTAAGTTGACATCGGCGCTCGCTCATCGACAACACGCAGTGTCGGGACGCTCGGTGCTCTTTGTTAACAGAGCTATTGCATGCACGCTTCGAACACGAGAAATTAATTGTTATTGGGTTATTGGGTTATTGTAGATAGACCAACGATACAATTGGGAAAATCGAAAAATTGAGTTTTCGAGAAAAACGCGTTTAAAATTTGCGGTATACAATATATTATTTTTTAATAGAATTTTTTCATACTTACAGCTACTAATCGACTTTTGCCCTATTCAGCAATGCCTGCTCCATAAAGAAACCCTTCTTCTTCTTCGAAATTCTGATTTTCAGATGCAGTTTTCCTTTTTTTGACCAATCGAGCTTCCTTGGATGCGCTCTCCGTTCTGATGTTTTGCCGTGTTACTCGTTCAGCGTCGGTGTTCTTGGCGTAAGTGGCACTGGGCAATCCGATTTTGAACTCCAGGCACTTCATCATCTTCAAAACTGTATTGAATCCGTCATTAAAAACTACGGCAGATATATAAGCAGCAATTTCCAAGGTCTTTGCGCCACAATGCAAGTATTTTGGTGCAAAACGCCACACGAGCGCATTGAAACTCTCGTTAGCGTTTTGAGTGTAGCCACCTAAACATCTTTCCAATAAATCATCTTTGGAAAGATCATGGTAGATTGAAAGAAGGTGTTTTTGAACGTCCGGATGCAGTAGCGGAGGATGTTCCTAGACGTTTGCTCCAACACATTGTGAGGCTTGCCATTCGCACCAACTGTCTACTCCAGCAGGGCAGTTTTCGTGCTGCGGGTTCTCGTCAGTTGAACACATGTGGTAGTATGTTGCTATTATAGCTTTTTTCATGTCTTCAACGGAGTTATCATTTCTTCTGATCGTAAGTCCATAATAATTGCTTAACTTTTTGATGAGTGCATCCATTTTTTTCTTGGCTTCAAGCTATTAATAGTTTTGTTTGTGACATTTTTCTTTTCTGCCTGTTTAAGGCAATATTGTATTTTCGTGATTAAGTTATTGATAGATTGATTTGTATCATTAGTTTCACTATTTTCATTCCAGTTTATAGTTTGAGCTATATGTTGAAGTTTTCGGTAATTAATTTGTTTTTTATTATGTGAGTGATTTATGCTTTTTGTTTGGTTCTGCAACGCCATTATTAGTGGATAATGGTCATTGAAAGGGGTGTTGACGTTGAAAGTTTTGTATGCGTTATTTTCCATTTTTATAAAAAAATTATCTATGCATGTTCCACTGTTGTTGTTGTCCAGCGAAGGTCTGGTAATCGTATTAAATCCTGGATGGTGTCCTTTTTCCATTAACATTTGCAAGAATTCTTGATCCCAAGGATCTTGGCTTCAAATGTCGCAGTTGAAATCGCCTATTAGTATTGAATTTTTTTTCTTTATGTGTTGAGTTATGTATGTTTTGATCGATTGTATGAATTGTGGTTTGTGTAGGTCATGTGATCTGTATATAGCTGCTAACAGTATAGTTTTTTCATTTTCTAACTGTATTGTAGTTTGTAAAATTTTTAAATTTTGTATTTGAATTATTTCTGTTGATTCAATTATGTCGTCTCTGATATAGGTCACCACGCCATCAGCCTTATTAATACTACTGTTGTTATAGTACATACTGTATCCTTCAATATTGAAGACTAGGAAATGTTGTAAATTCCATGTTTCAGTACATATTATAACACTTGGTTTTTTTTGTAGGTTGTTTATGAATGTTAGAAGTTTGGTGTAATTGGCATTCAAACTTCTGATATTAACACAGATAATAATTTCCTTTTCTGTTATTATGTGCTCATTTAATTCATCAGTGTTATTAATAATAATTTCGTTGCTAATATTTTCATCGATGGGATGCATTTTTATTTGTATTTCGTATTATTGTTACCATGTAAGTTGAGCGAGGATATGGAGGCTAATGACGCTAATGATGCGCCGCTTGATAGAGCAGGACGCGCGTTAATTGTTGGTTTTTCTGCAGCCGGGTGTTCTATTTTTCCGAAGTAGCGTTGGTGCGTTGGCATTATCGGGTATACTGTCATTTCAATGTATTTGTTTATTTTTGCTTTTAAAATTTCACAAGATTGGCTGTCAATTGCACTGTGTTTAGTATCAAATTTAGTTTTGTATTTAGTATTGTGGTATGTGCAATTAGGACATATTTGTGTTTTATTGTTGCATTGACTACCAGTGTGATTACCGCCGCATTTGTAACACGTGGCTTCATTTTTACATCTGCTCCCACTATGTCCAAACCTAGCACAGTTATAACAAGGGCTTGTATTTATAATATCATAGACTTTGCACACGATGAGTTTCAAGTGTAAGCGACTTTACTCCAAATCCACTTAATCCCCTAGCTATAATAGGATTAAAACCTAAGCTTTTTAATTGTTTAAACTACTAGGAAAAATCATATGACGAAATCGGCGAATAATTTTAATAGATTTTATTAATAAAAATCTCTACAGTCTTTGTCGGGCCGAAAGACTGACGCACGCGAATAGGATTTACAATTAAATAACTTTCGGTGAGAAAGAGAGAGAGAGAGAAGATACGAAAATTGGCGCGATCTAACGCTCGGCGCAAATACAAAAAATATCAACGCTAACACGGTTGAACAAAATACTAAATGTATTTTGTCACGCGATAATTAAGGGAGGTGCACCTACCCTGCGGTGCAATTACGGCCGTAATTGTTGATGTTAATAAATTATCAACTGCCTCTGGTCCTAGGTTATTAGCTGTAATCCGTAGATCACGTTGTTGCACTCACGCGCGTAATTATTCTGGACAAGAAACTATTAGTCGGCGAGAAAAAACAGTGCAAATAAACTTCGGCGATATCTACTCGTAACAACAGCTGAGACGTAACTGCTAATTTAAAAGATCGCGCGCCCCCTCTCTCTCTCAATACTTAGAACTAACGCGCGAAAATCAGAATCGCGAACGGTTCAATTAATTGAATCGATTACCGTTGCAAAACATAGTCCTCATCTTGGGAAAGAAACTCTTTGAGATCTCTTTTCTCACTACTCATATTAGTATCAGCATTTTTCTTCCAGCTTGTATGGTTAGAAGGGATATCGTCAGGTTTCATCATCACAGGTTTCGTGACACTTGATACATTTGGATACGCTATTTTATGAGAATTTTTAGAATTGAAGTGAATAATTTTAGTTAAACAAAAATATCAGTCATCGTGACTAAAAGGCTCCCGCCATAACATTGGTGTTTTGAAAGACGTGGGTGTAACTGTATCTGTGGCATTATTCCAGCGACTTAAAGTTTCAACACAGGGTTTACAAGCTTTATATGGAACCCAAGGTTTATCTTGACTTGAAATCGATTTATTGAAATATCATTTGTAAAACTGTTTGACATTTCCATTGATGTCAATTTTTTGCTTTGAAAACATAAAACGACCGCAGATGTAACAAAAATCGTCTGGGTTATTTGAACACCTGCGAAAGTCCATTATAAAGAAAACGAAAATGTGAAAACGGCTGATAGAATATACTATTGTTACGTTCACATACTTGTATAATAAATAAAACACGCAAAACACAGACTTTGAACTTTTTGAGCTGTGGCATAAACTTTATTAAATATAATGACCATTAGATTGTGGGTGTAAAGGTGTAGTTCTAGTTTTATGGATACCCAATAAAACTGTTAATTCTCTAAACAAATTTGACTCAAAATTCCTACTCTGATCTGTATGGATTTCTAAGGGAATCTGTAAGGGAACTCCATAACGGGAAATGACCTGGGAGACTAACGCTCGAGCAATTGTTTTGGCCCGAATATTTTTTAAAGGAATTACTTTAGGCCATCTCGTTAAACAATCAACTATAACCATTAAATACCTATTACCCGATGAAGAAGGAGGTAATTTACCTAAAATGTCAATTTGAAGTCTTTCTAATGGAGCTCCAACATTATAAACCTGTAAGATACTTTTACCTCTTCCTGGTGGTCCCTTTTTGGCAATACAAACATCACAACTCTTACACCAATTTTCAACATCTCTTTCACAGAAACCCCAGTAAAAACGACGTCAAACCTTGTCCAGAGTCTTTTTTATGCCAAAGTGGCCACTAGTAGAAGAATCGTGGGCTTCTTTGAGTACTTCATTGATCCTACTTTATGGAACAATCAATTGCCACACACATGTTTTCAAATCATGTGATTCCCAACATCTAAAAAGAAGATCATTACGACCAAAGAGAGAATCCCATTGAAGAACATAAAATTTAAACGAAGGACTTTTTGAAGAAATATGACGTCTATCAGGGCGTTTATCATCTCTTTTAAATTTAAGTAGGACACTAATGTCCTCATCATTTTCTTGTTCTATTTTTCAATCAATGGAATTATTCTCGAGAAGACAGATTCGACCAACTACCTTCTCAACAGTATAGTTGTCTTCAATTTTTGAGTAATATCTACAAAACGATTCATCGCAGGGACGACATGAAAGTCCATCTGCATTACTATGAGAAGATCCTTTCCTATGAATAACCTCAAAATTAAATTTACTCAATTTTTCTAACCACCTAGCTAACTGACCATCGAAATTCCGGAAAGAGATTAGCCATTAAAGAGCTAAATGATCTGTACGAATTGAAAATTTCTTACCAATGAGATAATGGGAGAAATATTCAGAAGAATCTATAACAGCTAAAAGTTCTCTTCTAGTAACACAGTAATTGCTTTCAGCCTTAGATAAAATCCTACTATAGTACGCAATTACTCGTTCTACACCATCCTAAATTTGTAGAAAAACAGCATCAATCGCATGTCCTGACGCATCAGTATCTAAGATGAATTCGCCATCTTTATCTGGATATACTAAAATAGGAGGTCAAGGTCTGCTTTAACTTATCAAAATCAGTCGTGTCTTAGCTACTGTCAGAGTAAGACGTGTTATTAATTGTGGTTAGCAGTTAAGCCTCGCTCAATTTAGTCTATTTTGTTTGTGATTATTCGATCGAAAAATCGTTTGTGATTGTTCGATTGTTCGAACAAAAAATCTTTATAGACGGTTTAGTTATTACTAATTGAATAATTTTACAGTTTTATGTTTACAATTATTAATTTGTTTGTGTTGGTTGTAAATGACAGTTATAGTGACAGTTTAATTGTTGTGAATATTAGTTCTGAACTTCGTGTTAATAGTTAATAGTTCGTGACCAGTTATCTGTGACTTTTTCGTTTTCGCATTGTGACTCTGTTAATAGTCCTTGTTAAGGATGGCTCCTCCTCAGAATCCTGTAATCGAACATCGATGTTTCTCTTGCCCGAATAAGGGTTTTATCAATCTGGCTGACGCAGTGCAGTGCCCGGGCTGTAAATCGTACTTTCATCGCAGCTGTGCTGGAAAAGCGGTTAAGCTGTCAAACGGCGCATTCAAGAAATGTTGCGGAAGGAAAGACATCGCGCGACCCGGGACGGGGTCTCTGCTTGGGACGGAGTTGGAGATTTCCATGGATGGCGAGGATGTGGTGCCTAATCCCTCCAAGTCCCCTAATCCGCCTAACATTATTGGTGGTGAAGGGCGATTATCACATATCGGATTAGCAAATTGTTCCTTTAGCCAATCGAAGGATAATATGCCGGTATGCCAGTCCATGCAGGCTCTTGCTTCTCCACAGCGGGCACCAATATCGTCGTGGGATGAGATGAAGGGCTTTATATTAGATATAAAGTCCCAGATTGTTGAGCAAATAACAAGCTCCCTCAACGAAAAGTTCTCGTCTATAAATGAACAGATAACGGGGTTGCAGGAAGAAATAAACAACACTTGTGGAGCGCTGACGAAGCAGATTGATGATTTGCATTCCGCGATTCAGGACAATGCTGGATTGATTGACCAGCATGAGCAGAGAATATCACAGCTGGAGTCAAATGCCTTGAGCATGCCAAGTGATATGGAGGATGCCATAATTGCTGAATGCACGGAAATTAGAAGGCGGGAAAGAAACTGTATAATATATGGCTTTGCCGAGGCGGGATCGGCAGCTGCGGATCTTGCCTCTTTGCAGGCATTACTTTGTGATGCGCCCTTCGATCGTGCTGGCTTGCAGGTGGTGCGACTTGGTAAACAATCAGAGTCCACAGTCAGGCCAATGAAGATTGTATTCATGTCATCCAGTGATGCGGTTTGGCTTATTCGGAACTCGTCAGCGGTTTTCAAAGATAAGAATGGCGTCAAATGTGGTCCCGATCGGATACCCAAGCAACGTGAGCAGCTGAAAAAGTGTATCGCTGAGCTGAATTTGCGCGAGCAGGCGGGCGAGCGAAATTTGAAGATTAGAACGGTAAATGGCATCGCAAAGATTGTGACTCAGGGAAACTAATGAACGCAACCACTTCAATTTCATCGCCGGCAATCAGCATATACTACCAAAATGTCGGTGGCCTTAAGTCTAAATTGGAATCATTTATACATGGTGCTCTCATGTGCTCTCCCAGGACGGATTTGATTGTCATCATAGAGTCATGGATGGACCCGTCTGTGCACGATTCCGCTCTCAGGATACCGGAATATAATTTGGTTCGTCTTGATCGAGACAGCGTTGGGAGTGGCAAAACACGAGGAGGTGGTTTGCTTATCTGGTTAAATGATCAATACTCGTTAAAAATAATAACTTCTGCTTCATTTAATTTAGAGTATTTGATCCTGCGACTGATTTGCCCTCACGAGCTGCTATTATCTGTTGCGTATTTGCCACCAATCGCTTCATTATCTGGGCACGCATTTGTTTCATCCATGGAGTTATACTGCCAGACACTGGAGGGCATCTACCTATCGTCTCCTGATATGCCTGTTGCGATCCTGGGCGATTTCAATTTGCCGCTGTGCACATGGTCGCGGGGCTCTGGACTGGGCTTTGTGGACGATCGTCGTGTAAATTCATCGATTCGAGCGGCGGCGGAGTGTTTGCAGTGTTGCATGGTGTGTCTTCAGTGCTCCCAATGGATAACAACGAAAGGATTGAATGAGTATACACTAGATTTGGCCTTCACGAATAGGATTTTCGAGGTGCTTTCTCCGCTGGATCCATTATCTCCATCAGATGGTCACCATGCTTCTCATCTGCTGTATGTTCGCGAGGTGGGCCAGCGCTGTGCGGCAAGGGATGGAGTTGTGAAATCACAACCTCCATCCTTTAACTTTAGGTTGGCAGATCATGTGGCCATTATGGATGCGTTGTGTGCGGTTGAGTGGGGCGAAGTGATGGATGACCAAGCTCCATTGGACAACAATGTGAGCGTGTTCTATGGTAAATTGAAGCGATTGGTTGCCATACTCCTAGAGCGAGGAGGGTGGTATCCACATATCCGGCATGGATGTCCCATGGCTTAAGGGAGTTAATCATTAAGAAGAAGGTTGCTCATGCCTGCTATAAGGCGTATGGTGATGTATGTTCATTGTCTGAGTTTCGTCGATTACGCTCGTTGTGTAAGAGTAAGCAACGAGCTGATTTTTGTAAGTATGTGCGTGCATCCGAGGACTCCCTTTGCGCGGATCCTGGCAGATTTTGGCGCTTTATTAATAGAAATTCCGGTGGCACCTCTTATCCATCGTCGATGTTTCTTGTTGATGAAAGGGCAGATGATACTCAGCATATCGTGGACTTGTTTGCACGGCACTTCTCATCGGTTTTTCAGTCGACGGATTCGCCTGTTGATCCTGCGAGTTTTAGGGTTGATGACAGCTCTCTGTCTGCATTAACTCTCAGCATACAGGATATTGAACGTAGCTTGACCGGCATTGGTGACTCCATGAAGCCGGGACCGGATGGCTTACCAGCGGGTTTCATCTCGCGGATCGGGTTGGCGCTTACTGAGCCGCTCTATTTATTATTAAATCAGTCTCTTACTCGGGGTGTGTTTCCCGAGGTTTGGAGGAAATCTTATGCAATCCCAGTGTTCAAAGGTAGGGGTGATAAGGCTGACATCAAAAACTATCGTCCGATTGCCAAGATGTGTGTTTTCTCTAAGCTCTTCGATGCTCTTGTGACGGCTGGAATTTCGTCTTTTCTGCTGCGTGGTATTAGTCCCGCTCAGCATGGATTTTGTCCCAATTGCTCCACAGTGTCTAACCTCTCAGTGTTTCTGGAGAATGTAGTTGATGTTCTGGATGCTGGGAAGCAGATGGACGTTGTTTACACTGATCTGACCAGTGCATTTGACCGAGTTAGCCATTTGCTTTTGATAAGTAAATTGGAGTGTTTTGGCTGTGCTGGAGTTTTATTGCGTTGGTGCACATCATATCTGTTTGGGCGCGTGTACTGCGTGCAGATGGATGGGGTATGCTCTTCCCCATATCCCGCTTCATCAGGTGTGATTCAGGGCTCTCATTTGGGTCCACTGTTCTTCATTCTGTTTATGAATGATTGTTTTGCTTCGATAAGGAACTCGACTATACTTTTTTACGCCGATGATGTGAAGATTTTTAGGAATACCTCGGAGGCGATTGGCTATCGTGCACTGCAAGATGATATAGATTCGTTCCATTCGTGGTGTGTGAGCAATGGCATGAGCATAAATGCCTCCAAATGTGTGGTCATGTCCTATGGGCGCACTAAGCAACTGACACGATACGACTACTCGATCTGTGGTGTGGCTTTGGAGCGTGTCTCGGTAGTTAAGGATCTTGGTGTGACATTTGATGAGAGGCTGACATTCAGTTGCCACGTAAGTCGCATCTGCTTGTCTGCATCTAGGGCACTGTCATCTGTCCTCAGGGGCACGCGTGACTTTCGTAACTCGAACACACTCGTTGTCTTCTATAATGCTCACGTGCGTTCCATTCTGACATATGCGGCAGTTGTATGGGCGCCGCAACAGCGGTATAATAGAGCTAAGCTTGAGTCTATCCAACATAGATTTATCCGTTTCCTCTCAAATCGTTTTGGCGCAGGGATGCACCCCCTGTCACATGACTACTCTGCTGCGGCTAGAACGTTTAGTATTGGCTCAATATCATCAGTTATTGAATATCAAACTGCATTATTCCTTTATAAGATCTGCCATGGCTTGGTAGGCGTGGATTATCTCTTGGGCAGGATCAGATATGTTGAGCGTTCGAGAGAATTGCGTGAGCGTCATGTGACCTTCACTGTCTGCATGAGGAGAGGCGGTTTGGGACACATTTCGGTGATTGATCGGGCGTGCAGGATTGTAAACGATCTTCAAAATCCACCAGCTATAATGTCCTGCTCCGTGAGACAATTTAAAAATGCGATTAGCACTAAACTCCTGCGTTATTGTTAGCTATTTTTAATTATTTAATTCATTTATTAATTATAGTTCTTAGGTGTATAAGTTTTGTTGTTGGTTGCGATATTAGTATTAGTATATTTTGCCATTATAAATTAGTTCTAAACCTCTTTAGTATTATTACTCTGTTTTTTTCCAATTTTCGTGTCACGATTGATAGATTAGATTAAGTTTTGTATTTTCTATATTTAGTTATTGTTTTTTTTTAGTATGTTATTATATATACGTTTGTTTTTATATTTTTTTGTAATCTTATTTTTAATTTGTAATGTGTTGAAAGGGAGTTATTTTCCTGTAAAAATAAATAAAAAAAAAAAAAAAAAAAAAAAGCTTTCTGACATTCTGAAGTCGAAACAAATGGAATGTTTTTCTCAGTCAACTTATAAAGGGACTTGACTATGTCAGAAAACTTTGGGATAAACCTTCTAGAATATGAAGCGAATCCAATAAAACTCCTAATATGTTTCTTTGTCTTAGATACCAAGACAGCAGAAACCTTATTAGGGTCCATACTTATACCCTTCTGAGATATAATATGACCCAGGTACTCTGTCTGCCTCTTAAAGAGTTCACACTTCTTCGGGTTAAGCTTCATATTCGCCTCATCTAAACGAGAGAAAACCTTACCTAAATTATCTAACATTTCTTCGAAGCTCTTAGCCTTAACCATAATATCGTCTAAGTAAACTAAACAAACTTTGCGGATCAAATCTTGAAGAATATCCTCCAATAACCTTTCGAAAATAGCTGGAGCATTGCATAAATCGAAAGCAATAACCTCAAACTCTCAAAGACCTACAGAAAATGCTGTTTTTTCTTTATCCTAAGACCCTAGTTTAATTTGCCAATATCCTAACTTTAAATCTAATGTCAAAAACCAAGAATATCCTATCAGATCATTGAGAATTTCTGAAATATTTGGCAAAGGAAAAGAATCTTTAATTGTAACAGCATTCAACTTTCCAAAATCTACACGAAACCATAATGTGCCATCCTTCTTTCTTTTTATAACTACAGGGGAACACCAAGAACTTTTAGATTTTCTAATAGCTCCATGCTTTTGCATCTCCAAAATCATCTTTTGGATTTCTGCATTATAGTGAAAAGGGGGTCTATGAAGAGGTTTTTTAATGGGACATGGGTCAGAAAGCTCTATCTTATGTTTAATCGTATTACAAGACCCATCCGTAAAAGATGACTCATGTTGAACAAGGAACTCTTTGAACTTCTCTTTCGAAGAAATATTCAATTCAATACAACTTCTCTCATACAAGGAATTATTATTCAGGAATTTCAGAGGAAGAAGAAGAGGAAGAAATACAACCACAAATTCGTTGCTCAGAAACTGAGAAACTACCAAATAGGCCTGTTTCTATACAGGAAGTAATGCCTGCAGTATCAAGAAAGTCTAACTCTAAAATGCAATCATCTCCTATGTCAGCGACATAGGTAATTAAATTCAAATAATGCTTTCTTAATTCCACACTAACAGGCGTCTTAAAATACACAGGAACATTTTCACCTGAAGGGTATTTAAGGTTAGAAGAACCACAAGGAATTCTTTCTTTACTAGGATCAAACAATTTAAAATTAAAAATTGAAAGATCAGAGCCGGAATCGATTCCAAATGTACATAAAGTTCCATTAACTTTGCTAGAAAAATTAAAAACTTTCGAATTCCTCGAAATTTTTCCGAAATGAAAAGAATTAGGACTATATGGTTGCAATGGGGCTTTGTCGCGATCTGTCAAACTCGCCCCAAAAAGTTTGACACGTTCTAATTTCCCTTCTAGTAAACTTAGAGCAATTAACACGGATATGATTAATGGAACCACACTCCCAACAACACCCAGGATCAGTAAACTTCCAAGTGGGGGGATGCTGGTTACCGGGAAGAGGTTTTTGTGGTTGATGAAAATATTGGGCAGTCATAGTTGATAGAACAGGAGCAAAACCAAGCAATGGCAGTGGAACCTGTGGGGTCAATCTACGATTCTGTTCCCTAATAGCTTTTATCTCAAAGGCATTTTGTAAAAGACTACACGTTCTAACTGTAACTGTTCACGAATAGAATCATCAAACAAAGCAAGGATAAATTGCGAACAAGCAATTTTATCCTGCTCTTGCGGTGGAAAACAAGCAAATACTGATCTGGCTGATCTCTCTAAATCCATAGCCAGTACAGCGAAATCTTCATTCGTTTATTGACGTCTATTTTGAAATAATGAAAAACTATTCAATGCCTGAAAACTATCACCGAAAATTAGACTAAACGAAGGTCTAATTTTGAGCGTAAATCTACAAAATTTACACAGCCATGCTGAAAACTATCTAACACGGTTCTAGCTTGTCCACGTAAATAAGGAACTAAAGCAATACCACTTTTGTTGTCATCTCATCTGCATATTAAACTAAGTAATAATGTCGAACTGATGAATGAAATCGCGGACGGATGAAGTACCATCAAGAGTGTCGGGTTGTTAGTTATATCCTAATATATAGGGATTTACAATTGGAAGTGGTTGAATGTTAGAAATGTTAGATGTGTTTTCATTTGTATTTGATACAGGAGTATATAGCGAGTATATAGGAAGATATAGCGAATGTTGAGGGACTGAAACGGATGCATGTGTAAGAGTAGGGTTATGTGTTTGTGGGGACGGTTGAAGAATAGAGGTAGATGGAACCGGTACAACATTACAAGAAATCGATGGTGGAATGACAGATGTGGTGCAATTCCTTAGCTGCGTCAATCGTACCTGCATCTCTGCTAGTTCTCTGTGAAACTGCAACTTAATGTCTGTTCGTAGGCGATGTTCGTCTTGGTTAGCTTTCTCCAATGTAGATTGTCGTCGAGTTGATCGCTCACTTTCCTCCCGGTTAGCTTGTGCATCTTCCTCTTGAAGACGGTGTAAAGCCGCAACTTCTAGACGTAACTTTCCCGATTCCGCTTTCGCTGTATCAAGTTGGCGAAGAAAAGACTGTGGCCCATCAAGCGACAGCACACCACATTGCACGGATGGTTCTTGACGTAAAACTTGTATCTCATCCACCGGCAGAGAAGCTAACAAGCGTGAACCTTAATCCAGCAACAGCGGGTCGTTCAGCAAGCTCGAAGGCGAAATAGTTTGTTGAGCAGATATACAATTAGAAATATCAACGAATGATCTATTTGCATTTTCGATGGTGGCCTCAACTTCGAAATATTCGTTGTAGCAGTGTCGTCCGAAGTAGCAGCAGCGGTCGCAGCTTCAATCGCAGACTGCGCCCTCGTCTTTGTCTGCAGCGGAACGCGTACTGGTGAACGTGTTGTTTTTCCGGACTTTTGGAAACTCATTGTCGTTTGATACAAACGGCTCACTGTCACGAAAATATACAGAACCCGAACAAATTCAGAACGGACGAGCCCCCAAAATGTTACGTTCACGTATAATAAATAAAACACGCAAAACACAGACTTTAAACTTTTTAAGTTATAGCGTAAACTTTATCAAATATAATGTAAAACGTAAACATAAACGTAATGTCTCTAACTTGACGCTCAGACGTCAACTAACTGAACAAAAACAAAACATTCACTCTGACGTTGCCACGAATACAAACGTTCGAATTAGACATTCAAAATCACATTTGTAACACTATAAACAGTTCAAGGTAGCTATGAAAACATCTAATAAAGACTCCAAAGAAGAACTCACCAAGAGCAGTTTTTATAAGTTAAGGAAAAACTAGAAGATTATTTTTTCTTAGAAAATAAGTGATTTTCCTGTAAAATTTATCAATATTATGATTGTACAAAAACATCTTATCATTCAAATACTACAAGGTACAAATTAGTTTTATGTTTTTTGAAATGGTATAAATTAAGATGAAGCTATTCATAATTTTTTTTTCAGAATCGAATATTTTTCTGCTGGAAGATAGATTTTCTGCCACGTATACTCATTAATAAGTTAATTTGAATTGCTAAACTACTGTACGAAAATATCTTTTTATTCTTAATTTTTTGGGGAGGGAGTGGGGATATCAATTCAAAAAAGCAGTTTTCGGGTGGAATAAATGAAGACGAAGCTAATATTTTTTTTTGTTTTTTGAAAAAATCAATCATATTTCAACCATTGTTATCTCGATCAAATATATGTATTAAAAGAGAAAAATAAAGATAAATTATAATATTCAGTTTGAGATGCCAACAGAGATTTACTTGATTATTCTGATAAATTTCTATTGATCTTATTTGAAATAAGATTTATTTTATTGCTATTTATTTTCTATTCCCAGACTGATTAAAAATTTTTAGTTACATTTGACACAATAAGTTTTTTAATAAATTACTTTAATATTTTACTAAAAATGAATATATATTTGTATATAATACATCATGTCTATATTTTCAGTTATCATAGCGGACTGCTTGGAGTTATTCAAAATGTCAATAATAATATCTATCATAATGAAGAAGAGCAACAAAATAGGAATCCTGCAAACTTACTTCCTCAGCATTATCAAAATCAGCGAGTAGATGCAGACATACGTCAACCTCACTTGAATCCTGTCGATGAACATCAGCTGGAGTGGCCTAGAACTATACGAGTTATTTATACATTTTTCAGTTCATTCTTTATCTCTCTTATTCCTGATCAGCCAAATATAGTTTAGATTGAATGTCAAATAATAAATTCGAATATTAATACTATTTCAAATCTATAATGTTATTTATTTAATTTTGATATGAAAATATAAAAATATTAGTATAATATGAATATATTACATAAAAATGAATGATATTGTTTTCACACTACCATTAAGGTAGATATCATGGTCCGTTTTTTTATAGTTTTATTCCTAATAGGCTTAATCAATTAAAGTAACATAAAAATTTTATATTACAATATTATTAAGGATAATATGTTTATTTGGGTCTCGACATACATAAATACATATATGTCGAGATATTATTAATTTCAAATCATAGAGTAAACAATTTTAGTAGATGTAATTTAACCTATAAGGAATACCACTGTAAAAACATATGCAATGTTATTTCTCTCAATCCTGGGATGGCAATAATATCATATATATTATTTTTATGTAATATTTTCTTAAAGTTATACAATGTTATCTATAAAATAACAAATAAATTATTTCCATACGTAGAATAAAACATAACTTATTCCTTCTTAATAAATAAAATGAATTAATTTGTATATTTGAGATTCGAAAATTTTGTTCAGGAAGTCATGGGATCCGGCTACACTTTCCTTATATTACATGATATGATAGACTGATTACACAACGTAGCTCAAACATACTGGATCTTTTATGTTTGATGTACCCAATGTGTCATATTGACAGCACCTAGAATGTATAGCAACGTATATTCTGGGCCACTTTCTCTGAAGGGCCACGCGGTTGGGGATGGCGAAAAGCCGTAGTACTTAGGGTTCCTAATTCTATCTCGTTTTGATAATGTAATTAATTTATTGAAATGTATATTAAAATTTAATTTTAATAATTTAACATAAAAATTTAGCGAATTGCACAGTGCTACAAAAATACCTTAATTTTTTGCACAAGCAAACCATATATGTTTTCCCAAAGAATTTTTGGCGCTGAAACCAAATCCGGCCTCAGAATTACACCAGCACATTAGGATTTTGAGATATCTTAATCCAAAAGTGTGAAATTAGCGATTTTTACCTATATCTGAGGTTATGTAGAACCACGACATTATCTACACGTAAAAAACTACAAACGACATATTAAAGAAGCAGTCTAGTCCTTTTTAATGCGTTGAATTTGCTCAGTTTGCTTATTTTTTCTTTGAGATATTAAATTTCAAAGTTTTTCATTTCATGAATATTGTACCTTTCAGAACATATAGCTTTGAACGTTTCGACGTCGAATTTTGTGTCAAGCGTCTTCAATCAATTACTGTTCTACAACAAAATTAAGATATACACCATGGCCAGGCTAACCCAACTTCAACCTAAATTACGTCATCCCCACGAACCCTTACAGCCCTTATAAACCACCCCGACCTGGGGAGGGGTATATCACAGACAATGTCAATGAGATATTCATTTTTTTACAGAAAAGCAGTTGATTAAATTCGCTCTACTAAGGGTTAGATAAGTTAGTTTGCTTGGGGGTTGGTAGAGGGGGTTTCTAAGGGTTGTAGGGTTTTCTGAGGATAGAGTACATCAAGGAGACAACAGCTAAGCCTATCTGGTTGAGATTTTACGTTCCTCATAGAAAAGCAGTCGATTAAACTCGCTCTACCCAGAATTATCGTAGGTAGGTTAGTCTTTTTGAGGGTTGGCAGGGGTGGTTTTTAAGGGTTGTAAGGATTTATGAGAATGATATAATTTAGGTTAAAGGTAGGTTAGCCTGTCTATGGTATATATCTTAATTTTCTTGCAGAACAGTAGTTGATTAAAGTCGTTTGACTTAAAATTCGACGTCGAAACTTTCAAAGCTGTATGTTCTGACAAGGAAACCCCCCCAACCCGACCTCACCGATTTCAATAATCTTTTGATATGTTATAGTTCATCAAAAAATAAGACATACGTATTTTTTTTTATCGGCGGAAAAACACTTTGAGGGGGTGAAAACAACTCTCAAAGTTCACCCCCAAAAATAGATTTTCCAATGTATCTCAGCATCTAATTGATATTTTACGACCAAACAAATTTCATATCACTTCTCATGTGAAAAGCAAACAAGCACATGCAATTCCGACCACAAGGGATGCAACCCTTATTTTTTTATGTAAAATACTATAACGAGGTGAGGCTCGTTATATCTCTCTCCCCCCTTAAGTTAATTATAATTCGTTGATAACCCATGTATCCTTTTCCTTATGTATTTTTGTCTTGCCATAGCTGCGGACGCGGCACGAGGTAAATCAGGGAGCACCGAGGAGAGAGAGAGAGAGAGAGAGAGAGACCCGCGTGTACGCGTGTAAGCGTGGACGTCGGAGTGTCGCGCACATAGTTAATTGGCTGAGACGCGCCGCTGCCGGTTAGCTAGCGCGAGGCAGGGGATCACGTCCGCGTGCCAGTAAGGAGCGACAGCCCGCCTTGGCAAGAGGAAGCAAGTTTGGCGATTGACGCGAGAAAAAGTAGTGCTTGGTGCTACACAGCCTGGGTTCTGCCACCAAAAAAAAGAGGACGAAGCGTTCGTGCGATCCTGGGTGCGCGCGTGAGTGTATGTTTGCCGATCTCACCCGTTCAGCACGAGAGATCTGCCTCGAGGCCGGACACCTGCGCGTGTCGAGTTTAAAGCCGACGCCACATCGAGCTTGCCATGTAAGTGCCCGTTCGATTTCAAGACTCTCTCTCTCGCTTGCTTCCCACTTGCCTCTCTCGCTGCGACTGCTATTTGTATGCTTTCTTTATTATCTTAATATTAATAAATAACCATTCTGTTAATTACTGCGTCTTTCCTCACGGCACTTCCTCCCTCCCGCGTTACGCGCACGCCGGCTTATACCGTCCGCTGCTACCTGATCTACGACGCTCTCCGCGGGCCGAAGGCCAGGACGCCTTCGAGGGGCATGTCTGAGCCGCTGGGCTGAATCCCGCGCGTTCCCCGCACGAGTTACCCGCAAGTCGAGCAGTTACACAGCATCACCCTTAACGGGGTAACCTAAATCCCCGTTACAATACTATCTATTTCATGGCTATTTTTATGAAAAAAATTAAAATAACCCGAAAAAAATTGGAAAAAATATTACCCTACATAAAATACAAAAATAAAGTTTGTAACAGGCTGCCGTTTAGTCGGTAATCCTGTAAATGTACCTTTATTTACGACTAGACGACGCCTTGTTATCTCTGTGCTCAAAGCACAGCAACCTACCTTGTCTCGGAGTGCGCCTGCGCAGAGTCTCCTTACTATTCCGAGTTGGGTTCCCCCAACTCGCCGCTTGGCGGCGCTGTCGCCCTTACTAGTAGCGCTCGTGCGGCCGCCGCTGGAACCTAGGTTGACGATTCCCGCCTATCGCTATTTTCGTGATTCGTGCTACGCTACCGGCGAATTCGAATCAAACGTAAGCAAATACTGACGCGACCTCCGGACAAAGGAATGACACAATAACTGAAACTCGTTTAAATAAAACTAAGGATTGATTTATTCAACAAAATCAATGACACGGGGAATCTGCCAAGAGTCTTGCGCACGCTCGCGTGAATGACAATACACGCTGAAAATGAGAGAGAGAGAAAACCACGGACGCCGCGAACTAACCGCTCGCGCGCAACAAACAAATTCTTCGCGCTCGCTGCGCGGATTCGCACGCTTATAACAATAAAAGGGATGGTGCACCTACCGCAAGGACGATGAGGATACGGTGGCCAACCGTATCCGATTAACACGCTGCTAATACGCTGCTGCGCTGCTTGCCGCACCGCCTAGATTACTGTTGCTGTCGTTGTTGTTGCTGCTACCGCCGTTATTGCTGTTGCCTCTAATGCTGCTGCTACTATTGCTGCTGCTGCTATTGTTGTTGCTGCTGCACTAAGCACTCAGCACACCAACGTTCGCACCTCCGACCTCGCACTTCGCAACACCAAAGCGAAAACTTGAACGGCTCGGGAAAACGGAGGTTAGGTCAACGCACTGACTGAGTGACACAGTCATACTGCCGGTCGGAGCCTCCCCTCCCGGTCATTGCCCCTACGCGCTCTCTCTCCCTCGCGAACCGAACGCGGCTCCTCTCGTTTAGCCGCTCATTAACCTCGCGCGTCTGACGATTTTCAGTAATCGTTGCAAGTTAATCTAGTCAAGCTTTTTTTCAAACTACCCCCTTAAAGTTGAAAAACCACCCCTAAAAAAATGTTTTCAATACATTACAGGTGGTGTTGATAATTTAGTGTAAAATTTGTTAAGTATCATTTATACTGCACAAAAACAACTATCTCGTGCAGTTTCGACCACAAGGGTTGCAACCCCTAATTTCTGTCATCGAAATTTTTACCTTCTTTGTACCTATTTTTGAAAAAAAGTTCATAATGAGCTTGAAAAAATTAGTAAAAATATTACCGTGGATAGAATAAGAAAAAAAATTTACCTTTTATTTTTAAAACCACCCCTTATGTTGAAAAACCACCCCCAAAAAATTGTTTCCAATACATTACAGGTGGTGTTGATAATTTACTGTAAAATACGTTGCGTATCATTTATAATGTACAAACACAACTATCTCGTGCAGTTTCAACCACAAGGGTTGCAACCTCTAATTTCTGTCATCGAAATTTGTACCTTCTTTATTCCTATTTTTGAAAAAAAGTTCATAATGAGCTTAAAAAAATTGGAAAAAATATTACCGTGGATAGAATAAGAATAAAAAATTTACCCGTTCAAACTTATTTTCAAAACCACCCTCAATGTTGAAAAACCATCCTAAAAAAAGTTTCTGACATATCGTTGCAATCTCTTCTAAATCAAATAAGCTATGATTCCATAGCTATTTTGTTGCTCTCTTTTAAATTTTTTACATTCTATCGTTTATTAATTCTATCAAAAAATAAATAACTTTTATTATATAAAAAAACAAGTCAAGAATAATATAATATTATAAGTATACCTAGAAGATAAGTATAGTTTCTCGGATGTTCAAAAATTTTGGTATATGAATGATAGTATTATCAGAATTTTATTTACGTCCTACTATCAGCGTCTCTGACGATTGTCTGTTATTTTCATGATTGATAAATATGAGTAAGTAATTCTTCATCAGTAGCCAACACAACTTTCTTGTTGTTGGACGTATTGTATCGACTATTGAACTAACAGCATAATAAATAGTAATAAGAATATAAGATTATAAGTACAAATAATAATAAGATACTATTCCGTTAATTCGTATTTCGTAGTACCTGCTACGTAAGTATAACTATAAAATTATTTTTTATATGCAAATAATTTTACGGCTTTTTAATATTTGTTATTAAAAAAATTGAAATTACACTGATTATGAGGATTTATTAATTAATGATGTTTATAATTATTGTTTACTTATTGATTTGTTTATTATTATTGTTTATTAATTAATATGTTTACTTTTTAATTTATTAATTAATTTTTTTCATGAATGTTTTCTATAAGTTTGTTTATCATTATTGTTTACTTATCAATTTGTTTATTTATTTGTTTTTATCCTAATTTGTTTATTTGTTATTCAGTTTATTTCTTATTCCCCAGCGATATCAGGAGAGACCTATACAGAGGAAAAATAGGGAAAAAAAGGGGACGGATGGATGGACGGACGCACGGAGAATTTCGCGCCTTCTGTTTAATATAATAGAAGATATATAAGATATATATATATATATTTTTTTTTTTTATTTCAGATTAAAAAATGAAAATTAACGCTCTGAATGTTTTAAATTTATTATTAGCTTACTTTCAAACTCTACAAATACCTGAAAGTGAGACAAATTATAAAGAGATTCAATTGTCGGAAAGAATTAAAAGCATTTTAATAGATTCCGTGAATGATTTCAATGAAGTAGATATGATCGTTGAAGATACATTAGATTTTCAAGAAGATTACAAAGATCATGCTGCAAAAATAGTAGAAGATGAAGTTCAACACCATTTTCCTGACGATTTCGAAGCACCCACCGACCATTGTACCAAAGACAATGAAGATGTCAGTTTTGAATATAAGCAAAGAGCCGTAGAATACTGGAGAAGTGGCAAAAAAAAAAATTTAAGTGTTGAAAGTGTACGTCAAAAATTTAAGAAAGTTTCATCTGTGAGTCAGTTGAAACGTTGGGCTCATGTAGTCAACAAAGGTGGTACTTATAGAGAAAAAATTGCAAGAATTTGTCAGTACACTTTTGATAATTTTAAAGCAGCAGTAGACGCTGGTTACATCATTCATGATCGTGACATACGTCGATAGGCATTGCAAGCTCAAAAGATTATAGGATCAGAAGATGTAAGATTCAAAGCTTCGGATAACTGGCTTTGTAAATTCAAGAAAGCTCATAGAATAGTATCCCGGAAAATAAATAAGTTTATAACCAAGAAAACACTAGAAAGTAATTCAGAACTAACGATTAAAGCAAATACTTTTATTGCTGATGTTAAAGCAGGCATAAGAATAATTGGAATTCATAATGTGTTTAATTCTGATCAGAGCGGATTCCAACTGGAAATGCACTCCGGAAGAACGCTAGCGGTTGAAGGAGAAAAGCAGGTACAGTGTTTAGTACAGTCAGTTTCTTCAACAACCCACAGTTATACTATACAGCCACTCATATCAGCCACAGGAGAATTACTGTCACCACTCTTTTTAGTTTTGAAGGAATCTAGCGGTGAGTTTGGACCCATTGTTGAAACCACTTTATTTAGACCCGAAAATGTTTACGTAGAAGCATCTAAATCTGGAAAGTTGACTACAGGTATACATAATCCCATCTAGTTACAATTAATGTCATTATAAATGATTTTACAAATAAGATTTTTGATTTTAGATCTCTTTAAAATATGGCTGCAAAAAGTATATTTCCCTAATGTAGGTTCCAATACGATGCTGTTGCTTGACTCCTGGAGCGGTCATTGTGACAGTGCCATAGAAACTGTAACTCCACGTGATAAAATTATAAATTTTAAAAAAATACCGACTGGCACAACGGGAAAAATTCAGCCACTTGATGTTTTTGGATTTCGCATATGGAAGAACTTTGTCCGCCAATTTTCAGATACCGTAATTTTGATGAATTATGATTTGGATTTACATAAAAGAAACAACATTATTAAACTTCAGTCGTTAGTCCACAATCAATTATCTTCACCAAGATATACTAATCTTTTTAAATATTCCTGGTTCAAGAGTGGTTACCTCACTAAAAAACCAGAAAATTTTGACAATCCTGTTGCTTACAGTTTTGGAGATTCCTGCAATACACATTGTGACATAGAAGGATGCAAAAATGTGGCTATTATACGTTGCGGTTGGTGCAAAAAATCATTATGTTTCGAGCACTTCTATGAAGAATATCATTATTGTAAGAAGTATGAACAATAAATCCGTCCTAATTTTTTTGATTGTTTTTAATTGGTAACTGAATGAATTATAGTAACGCATATAAAAATCAATTAAACATATATTACTTGGCAGTTTACAATTTTAGTCACAAGAAAGGAGAAAAACTCAACCAACAAAAACAATGGCAATGCTATCAACCCTCCTAATCACCGAATGGCGATGGTAATAAACCTCCGCCTAATAACCCTCCTAATATCCCCCAATGGCATTGCTTACAACCCCCCATTAAACTCCTAATAACTCCCCCCCCCCCCCCCAATAAGACCCTCCCCCTAATAACCCCCTAATAACCCCAGTAGTTAGCAGGATTGATAACGTTGCCATTATGTTATTTGGTGGGTTGCAAGCATTGCCATAAGGTTGCAAGGGGGCTCAGCTATGTCTTCGGGCTATTAGTGGGGGGCTAACGGCATTTTCATTGGAGGTTTTTAGGGGGTTATTAGGGGGGGGTTGTAAGCATTCTGATAGTGCGGGTTAGTGCGAGAAATTGCCATTGGGATATAAGGGGAGTTTTAGAAATTGCTACTGGGTGATGGATCATTTTTCCGGACAGATTCGGAATCGGCGCAACAAAATACTTTGGAAAAACGTTGTCCCAGTTCTGGGTCTTGTTGGGTGATATAATCTTGAATTGGTACATATTTTTCGTATTCTATCCACGATAATAATTTTTCCAATTTTTTAAGCTCATTATGAACTTTTTTTCAAAAATAGGAATGGAGAAGGTAAAAATTTCGATGACATAAATTAGGGGTTGCAACCCTCGTGGTCGAAACTGCACGAGATAAATGTGTTTGTACATTATAAGTGATGAGCAACGTATTTTACAGTAAATTATCAACACCACCTGTAATGTATTGGAAACAATTTTTTGGGGGTGGGTTTTCAACATAAGGGGTGGTTTTAAAAATAAAAGGTAAATTTTTTTTCTTATTCTATCCACGGTAATATTTTTACTAATTTTTTCAAGCTCATTGTGAACTTTTTTTCAAAAATAGGTACAAAGAAGGTAAAAATTTCGATGACAGAAATTAGGGGTTGCATACCCTTGTGGTCGAAACTGTACGAGATAGTTGTGTTTGTACAGTATAAATGATGCTTAACGTATTTTACACTAAATTATCAACACCACCTGTAATGTATTGAAAACAATTTTTTAGGGGTGGTTTTTCAACTTTAAGGGGGTAGTTTCAAAAAAAACCTTGACTAGATTAACTTTATTTTTGTATTTTATGTAGGGTAATATTTTTTCCAATTTTTTTCGGGTTATTTTAATTTTTTTCATAAAAATAGCCATGAAATAGATAGTATTTTAAATAAAAAAAATAAGGGTTGCATCCCTTGTGGTCGGAATTGCATGTGCTAGTTTGCTTTTCACATGAGAAGTGATATGAAATTTGTTTGGTCGTAAAATATCAATTAGATGCTGAGATACATTGGAAAATCTATTTTTGGGGGTGAACTTTGAGAGTTGTTTTCACCCCCTCAAAGTGTTTTTCCGCCGATAAAAAAAAATACGTATGTCTTATTTTTTGATGAACTATAACATATTAAAAGATTATTGAAATCGGTGAGGTCGGGTTGGGGGGGTTTCCTTGTGAGAGGTACAATATTTATGAAATCGAACAACTTTAAAATACAATATCTCAAAGAAAAAATAAGCTATTTGAGCAAACTCAACGGCATTTGAAAGGACTAGGCTGCTACTTTAAGATGTCGTTTATAGTTTTTTGTGTATAGAGAATATCGTAGTGCTACATAACCTCAAATATAGGCAAAAATCGCTATTTTTACACTTTTAGGTTAGGATATCTCAAAATCCTAACGTGTTGGAGAAATTCTGAGGCCGGATTCGGTTTCAGCACCAAAAATTCTTCGGGGAACCATATATGGTTTGCTTGTGCAAAAATCTTGTCAGACTGTGTTATCATTATTTTTTGAATAAGGGGAAGCTGTTGGTGACGTTAGGATACGATGATGGGATCTAACGATAAACTTATAACGAGTAATAATCTCATAATTAGTTATTGATAGGTTTGATTAATAGTATGATCATTGATCAAAACTGTTGAAAATAAAGCGTTTTGGTTTGAAGTTCTCCTATGTTTGTATGTGTTTTTTGAAAAATTCAGATGTATAATTATTCTTTTTCAGTATATGAGGAATTATTTTTAAATTGCGTAAACGAAATTTTTTGTCAGCAAGTAAAAATACCCCGTCAACTAAAGGGTATCCTCCATTAAGATAGTGAAAAAGACACCCGAAATGAATCATGAAACTAAGTTTTCAGTAGCATTCTACATCGAAAAAGATTAGATTTGCCGCCAACCAGACCTTCCTCGAGCGTCCCTATGTATATATAAATACAAAAAACAGGTATTTTCACATTTTATTTTTTTCTTCGGATCTAAAAATGATATCGACACCAGGTTTCCGGTATTCATATTTCTGGAAAATGTAGTTTCACTGTGATTTTTTCCAAGATTAGAGATTTATGAGACCTAAGCTAAAAAAAAAAATTTAAACTTCAAACTCTAAAATTCAGCCATATTAAGGTACAGACATAAAATTTTCAGAAGATATTCAAAATTATCTAAGAAATCTACTTAAATTGGTTTGAAGCCGGTTCCAGTGGTGCGACACCTTCAAAAATGCAAAAAAAAACCGTTTTGTAGTGGTTTTTGGCCCTTGGCACTTTACCAACTACAGATTTGGTAAAAATAATGTCACCATCGTATTTTACGGGAAAAATACATCAAAAACATGTATTATATGATCTCTCTACTATTTTCTACTCTGCGACAAACAAAAGACTAACAATGGCGGCTATGCCAGGCATGCCAAAATGGCCTCCTACCTCTCATGACTCATACCTTTAAAGCTAATTATTAAAGACTTTATCGATCCTTACATATATTCTTCCGAGATTTTTTTCGTACAATACGATGGCGATATTCGTTTTACCATTATTGAGTTTCGTGAACAGCTAACGGACGAAAACCGGGTATAAATAATGTTTTCAGTCGTTTATCAGCGGCTTTTCGCTGTTAGCGCTTCGCAAAAGTCAGCTTCGGTAAAAATAACATCACCATCATATTAAATGGAATAAAAGACATTGAAAACATGTGTAACTCCATTTATAGATCTATTACGACCATCTAAAAAATCCAATGACGCAAAACCGCACTGCTGTAGAACTACGAAAAAACCAATCTTCTCGTCGATTCCCTCATTGCTTCTCAAAAACACTCTTACCTCGTACTACACGTATGTTTTTTATATATTCTTAGTAGATAAGCAATGTATGTTCTGGGACACAAAGGAGCCAACAAAGGATGCCGCTAATGTATAAGGGATATGTGTATGTTCTGGGACACAAAGGAGCCGCCCGATGAAGGTATCACGGTAGTGACACCTTTTAATTTATCGTCAGACCCCATTCTGAGTTTCTAAAAGGCAATTGATGTACCTTTGACACCACCCGCGTGCCAGTGGGCCCCATGCTGAGTGTTTAAAGGGCATTTGATGTTCGTTTGACACCTCCCGCGTGTCGCCTATGTATCAGGGATATGTGTATGTTCTGGGACACAAAGAGGCCGCCCGATGAAGGCGTCACGGTAGTGATACCTTTTAATTTAAGGTGAGATGCCATGCTGAGTGTTTAAAAGAGATGTCAAACATGCGCTACTCATTTGAATTCAATCGAAATTAATTGAAATAATTCCATAAAAGTCTGAGGAACTGTTAATTCATTACGAGTCATTCCAAACCAAATTGAAGGGGACGGAGTTATTTGGCGTGAAATAAATTCAGCATTTGAAAAACGTATCATTACTGCATTCATAGCCAATCAAGAACATACAGATATAAAGTCATTCTTAAAAGCAGCAAATAAACTATTACAATTACAAATACCAAAAATACTTTTCAATTCATAATGCTCTAAAAATAAATATAGAAATGTCAGCTCAATTAACCGTAATGAAAGATAATGTAGAGGACATTCAAGTAAAGTATTTCAACACCGAAAATGCTTCAATTTATAGAACGATAGATCTTAAATTATGGTTTACAGAAAATATTGAAGATGTTATACTTAAAAATTTAGAACAATTTCAAGAAAAAGATTCCAGTTGGCAATTAAAAACTATCATCGGTATTACTGTTAATATAAATAAATTTAATCCTTTCAAACTTGGCTCATATATTCAACTACCAAAACAAATAGCAGATAAAAAAGCAATTATCAACGTACAAAATACAGATAATGAATGTTTTAAATGGAATGTGATTGCCTGTCTTCATCCAGCTAGATTTCATATCGAAAGAGTTCAAAATTATATGCCCTTTGCGAATGAATTGAAATTCGATGATATCGTAAACTTTCCTGTTGAGGTAAAGAATATTCCTAAATTTGAAAAATTAAATAGTATTTCAGTAAATCTATACATACTAATAAAATACGGTTTTAAATTCGATGTCTCACCATATTATATATCAACTTTAAAACAAGATAAGCATGTAAATCTTTTGTTACTACAAAGCGATTATATTGATGAGAATGAAACAGAAAATTCTAATAGATCAAATAACAATGATAATTTCAAATTAAAATTCCACTATGTATGGATTAAAAACTTATCTGCTCTTGTTAGAAGTCAAGTAACGATACATACTGCACAAATTTATCTATGTGAACGCTGTTTCCACTATTTTAATAATAAAGAAAAATTGAATATTCATGAAACAGATTATTTAAAATTAAATAAATATAGAGATAATATACCTAATTTTCTTCTTCTGAAATTTAATCATTATGATCGTGTAACGGAGAATTCCGGCCGTACCCGTCTGGGTTGCTCTCGACCGTCCGCACAAATTATTTATTCGGGGATTCGGGAAGCAAAAGACGTTCCCACGACTGAATAACGCGTCGAGCATAAACACGTTAAACGCACAGATTCGAAGTCGGGATGAGGAGTGATACAGCGGCGAATAAACACAAGAGCGGATTAATACGCTAGTCTTTAATTGTCAACAAACGATTACAATACGGCAACCTCGGACTTACACACTACGAGCGGTACAATAACAAACGTGAACGCGAAGGTGAATCGGTGGCTGGTCAGCCTGCCGATTCCCTTATAAAAACTAGATATTATACAAATGCCCGACAAACACTTTCGCTGATAGGCTATTAACGGGTAGCCAGCAGGTCTGCTGTGCTACCAACCATAGACTGACGCCCAAACATGCAAGAGAGAGAGAATCAAGAGAAAAATACGGCACCGACCTCGACCTTCAGCCTCTCTGACGGCTAGAGCGCTCTTCAGTTTGACGTCACTGGTGTGCCCCTTGGTGACCGTCTCGCTGATACTTGTTGTCGCCGCTATTTGTTTTCTCGCTCGTCTCCTCGCTTGCTCCACAATATAGCTGCCTCAACCGCAACCTGCTCGTTGATCGTTGTTGCTGCTGTCTTCGCCGCCTCCTTATTGTTCTGGACGACAGCACGTCCTGACTGCTCGTGCGCGCACCCGCGCACCTCGCCGATAACTCACACGCACCGGTGCCGGGTATACTTCGGGACACGGCTGGGCGCGACCCAGCCTCACACTCCGATACTCGTCCGCGCACCGGGCGTGTCTCCAAAACGAACGATCGCAGACGAGGTCGCGAGGCCAACTCGAAAAAACCGTGGCCTTTTGGTTTATCCGCGCGCGCGACTTCCTCTGCTCATCGCTTAGCAGAGACTCTCTAATTTTCCGCGGCGATCCGCAATTCGAGCGTTTTCTCTCTTTCTCTCTCTCTCTTTCTCTCTTCTTCTGCGCCATCTGCGTCGCTCCAATCGTCAGCTCAGCCCGTGTTCAGCACCTCGCAAACAAAAGGTCCAAGCATGAGTGTGTCTGCCAAATGTACACACTCTCAGCCTGGCGCGGCGCACGGACATTTGCGAGAGCTAAACGGACGAGATCGGCCTAGCCAAGATTCTCCGTCACAATCGAAAAGAAATGGTTCCGTTTATAATATGTGCTGATTTAGAGTACTTATTGAAACCAGTAAATAATGGATGATCCTTCCAAGATTAATGAAGCCTTTAGTGTGGGGCTTTATATAAAATGTAGTTATGATGATTCCTAATCAGTTTTTAAGATGTATAGAAAAAAACTGAATGAAGAACAATCACCCGCACAATGGATTATCAATCAATTTCAGATTTTGTTAGATGAAATGCATCAAATATAAGAATGCAATAGAAATGAATTTTTCATGGCGTAATCAAATGGATTTCAAAATGAGCAAAGTGTGTCATATTTGTAGAAAATATTTTCAACGTGATGAAACAAGAGTTAGAGATTATTGTCATTCGACGGGCCGATTTAGAGGTACTGCTCACGCATCCTGTAATTTAAATTATAAGAATAAGAACCAGTCGTCTTCCATAACCTTACTAGATATGACTCTCATTTTATAATAAAAGAAATAGCTACTAGCTCTGATCTCGAGGGAAATGTGACTGTTTTAGCTGAAAACAAGGAAAGATATATAGCTTTCACAAAACACGTGGACGGTAGTACTATAAATTTTCGATTTATTGATTCGTTTCGTTTTATACCATCATCTCTCGAAAAACTGGCTTCATACTTAACCAAACTAAATATCGTGGAGCATGAATTCAAGATAGATAAATATACAAAAACACAAATAGAATTATTGAAGAGAAAAGGCGTTTTTCCTTATGAGTATGTTAACAGTTTTGAAAGATTAAAACAGACTCAATCACCACCTATCGAAGATTTTCATAGTTAATTGATAGATAGCAACATCTCTGAAGCTGACTATGCGCATGCACAAAAAGTGTGGAATGCATTTGACATCATTCATTTAGGACAGTATTCTGATTTATATTTAAAAACTGACGTATTACTCTTGGCCGATATTTTTGAAAATTTTCGTAAAACTTGTATGGATGCGTATCAACTCGACCCAGCACACTATTATACTACTGCTGGATTAACATGGGATGTTATGTTAAAGTGTACAAAAATTGAGCTAGAACTTTTAACCAATATAGACACACCGATATAGGTTTTATTCATCCAAAAATGTATTCGAGGAGGTGTAAGTCAATGCTGTAATAGATATTCAAAAGCTAATAATCGATATATGAGCTCAGTATATAATGAAAAAGAACCTAGCAAGACTTTGATATACTTTGATGTTAACAATTTATATGGATAGGCTATGACGCAATCATTAACATATAAAAATTTTAAGTGGGTCTCTAACATCGATGAGCCTCATTTTTTCAATGTTTCCGATAATAATGAGGTTAGATATATTTTAGAAGTTGATTTAGAGTATCCAAAAGAACTACACGATGAACATAAGGACCTTCCACTTTGTCCTGAACATAACACACCACCCGGATCAAGACAAAAAAAACTTTTAACAACACTGTATAATAAAGAACGGTATGTCATTCATTATAGAGCGCTAAAGCAGGCTAATAAATACTGCCTCAAGATAAAACAAATACACAGAGCAATTCAGTTTAATCAAAAGTCTTGGCTTAAAACTTATGTAGATTTGAGTACGGAAAAATGAAAACAAGGTAAAAATGAACTCATGATTAATGCAGTACATGGAAAGACTATGGAGGATGAAAGGAAACGAAAAGATGTTAAATTAATTAGTGCATGGAGTGGCAGGTATGGAGCAGAAGCACGGATCGCCCAACCCAACTTTCATAGTAGTTCAATCTTTGATAAAAATTTAGTAGCAATACAGTTATCATGGACGTCTATTAGTATTGAAAAACCAATATATATTGGACTTTGTGTGCCAGATCTCTCAAAAACATTAGTATATGACTTCCACTATGGCTACCTAAAAGAAAGACTACCTCATAAAGCAAAATTACTTTATACTGATACAGATAGCCTCGTATATGAATTTCAAGATGTTGATATATATGAAATAATGAAAGAAGATTTTGAATTTAAAAATTAAATTAGTATTATGTTTAAATGTATATATAGTAAATAAAATTATATTTTTAATTTTAACCAAGTATTTAATCCTAATTTAATTATTCTTTTAAATCCTTTTTTTTGAAGAGGTTCAAGTAATTGTTTCTGCGTCTTTTCCGCTGAGTTTGGAACTAGCGTAAAGGTCGCATAAGCAATGTTAGTAGTGGAAACACCTCACAGGTGAGAGCCATGGTTGGGGCTCTCACCATTTTCTAACAAAAAATAAATAAAAAAGGGGGGGGGGATTTCGGCGGCTCGAAAAGCGAGGTAGTGGGGTTATATTCTAAAATAGCGATAAGATGTTAATAGGAAGCCCATTTTGTTCGAAGCAGTGGTGGTGGTAAGAAGAAGAAGTAGTAGAAGCTTAACCATGCCAGCTATAAGAGACAACAGGAGATCTCACTCCTCTTCTAAGCATGTATGGTTTGCGAAGAAAGTTTAAATACATCATCTTGCATACGAAGAAAAAGACTAGAAAAGGTATTTGGGAGCAGATAGCACGAGATCATGAACATTTCCAAAGACGTATTGCTGAATTGAATAAAGTTATATCACGAGTATTACTCAAGAAACGTATATTGATGATGAATCAAATGCTTGGTCCTATATTAGAAAATCATCACACTATATATATGTTAAATAAAATGGAAATCTAATTTAAAGTAGAGGGAGGTGGTTGTGGCGTCACGAAAACCAAAGTAGTGGGGAAAGGTTTTAAAAGAGCTGTGAGTCTCGAAGAGCTTCATTCTGTCTCAAGAATCAAGTAGTAGTAGCAGCAGCAGCAGCAGCAACAGCAGCATCAACACCAACAGGAGTGAGAGCAGTAGTAGAAGTAGTAGTAGTATTAAAAGAAGAATACGTAACATTCTAGATCTTTTTACGTACAGCAATGAGATGCTTCGGTATGCATGCGTATGATTGACAGAGATAGAAACTATCTACTTTTTTATGTCTTCCCATACAGAAGAATGCTCTTACGTTGTCCTGTTTTTCAATGGCTATATCGTTAAAAATCATGATGGAATTTGGATTAGCTTTATCCGGTGAAACAACTGCCTCATGCTCGCTGAATATATAATACTGTATACCATCAATCGGTTCCAATAAATCTTTTAAAAACTTATACTTTGGTTGATTGAGGGACTTTGAATAAACATAAATGTTTTCGAATCTAAGTCCATTAGGATGTGTGCGAGAGGGGACAGCCACCGTGCGCCTTGGGCTGGTCTCTGCTAATTTTTCTGGGTTCTTTCTCGGTAAAGAAAGCCGGCGCTGACTTTCACAGGCCGAAGTTCGCTCTGGTTCGGGGGGTTGATACAAATAATCGAACACTTTAATTCTCTTATATTACATATGGCGATCCCATTTATTGACGCCTTTTCACAAATATCGCTACAAGATCTACTTCACCGCAGTAAGCGCACTCGCTCAACCTTTCCGCGACCAGAGTTCGTGAGATCACGCGAGCGAGATCGCTCAGCGTGCGCTATAAATTTCTCACAATACGCCAATGTCTATAATCGTGCGAGTGCTGGCGCGAGAGAGATAAACTGGTCTTAGACCCACCGGATGCCGACGGTCCGTCGGTAGAGAGGCGACGCCGGCGAAAGCGTAGACCCGCCGGAAACGGTGCCCTGGCGACGGTCGAGGTTGCTGCAGGAAGGGCCGCAGCACGGCCTTTGCCTCGTGGACGGCGAATAGTTGCTGTTTGTCCGGGCTCGGCCTTGAACACCTGGTTCTCCTGGCAAGTGGCAGTCGCACTCCTGGCAGTAGTTCCTCTCCTGTCGGAATCTTGTCTCCACCAGTCTCTCCTTAGGCGGCCCTAATTACTCGAGAGCTCGCGCCTAACACCCCTTCCTGTCTCTTAATTTTCTAAGCCTCGTGCCGCCGCGCTCCCACTTTTCTCGCTGTCAAAAATCAGTCAAAATCGCTCTCTCTCTCTCTCTCGCTCTTTTCGCTCTCACTCGCACTCACGGCAACACCTCGCCAATCGTCGCGCTCCTCTCTCCAGATCCTGCAACGACACAAGTATGTAGTCGACATATAGCGTATACTTAGTCGCTGCGCTCGCGCGAGGAGAGTGCCGCACACAGGGCTAGCGAACATCGCTATACCCTGTCACATGTGTGATTAGTGTTAGCAAACAGTTAGTTTTCCCAGAGTTACTAGGACCACAGAAAACTGCTCGTATACTGTCAGGAAGTAGTTCACCATGTCTTTTTTCTCGTTTTTCCGTCTCGACCACATTATCAAAATTTATGACTTGCAACTTAAGTGGTTGCCCTTTGAAGTCCATATTGTTTTCTAGTCACCGATCGAACAACGAATGAGACTACTAACTATAAAAAGACTGTTTATATATTTTTTAGTTTCATTAAGACTTTGTCTTCTGATGAAGTATGATCATTCGTCACAAAAGAAAGACTGGTGGTGTTGACTTAGTGAATAAGATCATTAATAACTTACCATTCGAAGCTCATTTGCCTGCGGGCCGGGAACTAAATTGAAAAAACGACTTGCTCGTGGTAATCCTGGAAAATATCCGCTAGACGCTGCTTGTAAAGATCACGATATCGCTTATTCTTAGAATCGAGATTACATTGAGGCGAGAAACGAAGCCGACAAAATTCTAGCTAAACAGGCGTGGAATAGAGTGCAAGCGAAAGATAGTAGTTTTGGTGAAAAAGTTGCTGCGTTTGCTGTAGCCAACATAATGAAAGTTAAAAGTAAACTTGGTATGGGTGTTAAAATTTTAAAACGAGGAAAGAAATGAGGTAAGGGATTAAAAAATCGTCAACAACAACGACAGCGACGAAAAACACATGTAAAAAGTAAAAATCTATCAATTGCATTGAAAGAAATTATTAACGCCGCCTCGAGCAGTGTTGTACCTAGTAATAAATCACTCTTTGTCATTCGTTCGGCTATAAAAGGCGCTAAAGAAGCTGTGAAGAAGTCTGGAGGAAGAAGAAAAATAAATATGCCTCGTATTCTACCAATTCCTAGTAAAATGGGTGGAGCTCTTCCTTTTTTAATTCCATTATTTGCCGCTTTGAGCGCCATTGGAGCTTTAGCTGAAGGAGCTGCTTCAATAGCAAAAGCCGTATACCGTGCTAAGGCCGCTCAAAATTAATTGAAAGAAGCTCATAGACACAATAAAACTATGGAAGCTATTACTATTGGTAAAGAACTTTATTTGAAACCACATCGTAAAAGTTATGGTCTTCATCTGAAACCATATTCAAGTGGAAAAGGTTTAAAAAAAAAGCTCGAAGTAACTTTCCCTAATCGAGCACTGACAGATCATGATGTAAGAAAATATGCTAAAATACTAAAAATTGCAAATTTTCAAGGTGTTTTCATGTGTGATGCTCTACCAATCGATGGACCTCGATATCAAGAGACAGCTATTGTAAATTTAGATAATAAACGTGGACCAGGTACTCATTGGATAGCATATAAAAAGAAAGGTGATGAGGTTATGTATTTTGGTAGTTTTGGTAATCTGCAGCCGCCTATAGATCTATTGCTTTATCTCAAAGTTAATAGAATCATGTATAATTATATTAGATATCAAAATTTTAATACATATAATTGCGGCCATCTTTGTCTCAAATTTCTTTTAATCAAACTATAAAAAAGACAACTAGTATAAAAAATATTCATTTTTCCATCATAACTATCATCATGACTATCATCATGACTATCATTTGATATGAATCTGTCATGGAGAATACATTGACATTGAGTCTCTCGGGAACGTCATCCGTACTCGATTCATATTATTTTCCACCGATCGAATTGATACCAAACAAAAAATACGTTCTCGGTCTAGTTGAGCTATTAACATTTAATTCAATACCAAACATTGACGTTGGTCATAATAAATTTTACATTGAAGGTCAAGAAGCTATCACTTTACCGACTGGTCGCTACGAAATAGAAGATATTGAAAGGTTTCTCAAAGAAGCATTAGCACCTAAAGGTATAATTTTAGCCTGAAACCAAATAATAATACTTTACATAGTGTCATTCAGTGCAGTCAAAAAATACATTTTGAACCAGAAGATTCTATTGAATCAATTTTAGGCTTCACTAAACGCACGCTCGTTGAAAACGAAACACATAGTTCTGACTTACCCGTCACTATACTCAAAGTCAACACCTTACGTGTAGAGTGTAATATTACTACAGGCTCTTACATAAACGATCGCAAAGTACATACTATATATGAATTTTTCCCAGCAGTCCCACCTGGATATAAGATTATAGAAGTTCCTTCTCACGTCATTAACCTTCCAGTCGCTGTGAGGAGCATTGATCATTTTCAAATTCGTATAGTTGGTTCAAGACGGAAACCTAGTTAACGTTCGAGGAGAAGTCATCACAGTGCGAGTACATATAAAGGCCATATCTTAGTAATGGGTATCATTTACAATATAAAGAGCGGCCGAGGCTATATTAAAAGACAAAAATGTCAAACAGCAGCCAGGCAACAGCGAGCTATCAGATCGCTCACACCTCAGAACATTCAATTCCTGAAAAGCTTGAGACCAAAAGTCGTCGAAAATTGTGGAAGAAAATATTATGCATATTAGTGTGTTGTATAAGACAACAACAACAACAACAATATGGAGAGAATTCTAGACATTCGTTCAGCTGTCGCTTTCGATGAGTCTATAGCTCATTATGAAGTTCATGCGCATCAGCCTTATTCATTATCATATTTCAATAATAGCGATGAAATCCATATAGCAATTCAACATCAAGATTTATCTCTGCTTCCATCACGCAGTATGATTCATATTTGTGGTAGGTTGACCAAGCCGGACGGTACTACGCCAGTGGAGAACACTTTATTAGTCAACAACGCCCTCTGTCATTTGTTCTAGGAAATACGATATGAAATAAATGCTATTGAAATTGCTAAAGTGAAAAATGTAGGCTTAACAACCCTCATGAAAAATTGGCTTTCACTCAATCCATGTCAGAGCTCTATCGCTGAAAATGCCGGATGGAATGGTGATAACAATGAAGTTTTAATATGTAATGCTCGAGGTTTTTTTGATATGACTATCCCTCTCAGTATGTTTATGGGCTTTGCTGAAGATTATTGGAAAATTGTAGTCAATGTCAAGCATGAACTTGTTCTCACAAGATCAAGAGATGATTTGAATGCTATTTTAAGTATTCCAGTAAGGAATCCTGATGCTTCAGAAAAATAAAAAATTACTTTAATTAAGGTTGAATGGTTGATGCCATATGTGATGGTTGCAGACAAAGAAAAAATCAAATTACTCAATCAGATTAGACGAGATCGTGCAATTACAATGAGTTATCGTATTTGGGAAATGTATGAGTATCCAAAATTACCACGTACATCAAAGCATGTTTGGAGTGTCAAGACTTCCAATCAATTGGAGAAGCCTCGCTTTGTTATTTTAGCTTTTCAAACTAAACGTAAAAGTTCAGGGAGTGTTAATTCTAGTAATTTTGATCATTGTAATATTAGTAATGTGAAGCTATTCCTCAATTCACAATGCGGAATTGAACTTGGAAAAACGAGTTCGGAAACTATTGAAATGATGCAAAAGGCCTTCGGAAATGAGTGTATAAGTAAAACACGAATAAAAGAGTGGTATAAACGGTTCAAGGATGGTCGCACTTCTGTCGATAGTGATTCTCGTTCCGGCCGACCTTTGACGACAAAAACCGCAGATAATATTGAGCGGGTGTGACTTGCAATCGAACAAGATCGTCGTATGACTGTGCGAGAACTAGAAGAAGACCTTAGGATACCAAAAACTATCATTTCAGATATTTTAACCGAAAATTTAGGAATGAAACGCATGTGTGCAAAATTCATCCCAAAATTGCTCACAGCAGAGCAGAAGAACATTCGTTTAGAAATCGCTCTGGACAATTTGGAAATGGTCAATAATGATTATAATGTGCTTAGAAAAATTATTACAGGTGATGAATCATGGGTTTATGGTTATGATCCTGAAACAAAACAACAATCTTCACAGTGGAAGCATTCTGAATTGCCAAGACCAAAAAGAGCACGTCAAAGTCGGAGCAATGTTAAGTCAATGTTGATTGTTTTTTTCGATTGTGAAGGTGTTGTACATCATGAATATACACCAACAGGTCAGACAATCAATAAAGAATACTACGTTCAAATTTTAAAACGTTTGCGTGATGCAGTAAGAAGAAAACGGCCGCACTTTTGGGAAAATGGTGACTGGCTTCTCCATCACGACAATGCGCCAGCGTATTCATCCAATCTTGTGCAGCAGTTTTTGAGCAAACACAATATCGCATTGCTTCGACAACCATCATACAGTTCCGACATCGCCCCTTCCGACTTTTGGCTGTTTCCAAAACTAAAAAAACCACTCAAAGGACACCGATTCGATGACAAAACAACGGTAGAAAACAATGCGACGAGTGTACTTAAGGATATTCCTAAAAGTGAGTTCCAGGACTGTTTTGAAAAGTGGAAACATCGATGGAACCGTGATATTCAATCAAGTGGGGATTACTTTGAAGGATGCCATCCACCAGATGATAAAGAATAACGCTAGCACGAAAATATAAACGTAGGCCCGATACTTTCCGGACAGACCTCGTATATATATATATACATCGGGACGGTCTAGGAAGGTCCAGTTGGCGGCAAACCTATTCTTTCCGATGTAGAATGCTACTGAAAACTTAATTTCAAGATTCATTTCGGGTGTCTTTTTCACTCTCTTAATAGAGGATACCCTTTGAAACTATATTAACATTTTGATGAATTGTATGTTCTGAGTTAAAATTTGTCATATGCCAAGCTGCTTCGTGGGGGACGCGAAAGGCAACGTTTCGACGCGCGCAGGAAGGAATAGGCAGGAATGGTCAACACAATTATCACTAACAAATTCGTTTTATACATATATTTATCTATACAGTCTAACAATTCTAATCAGTTCGAGGGTAGATTGATAAGTTACCGGCCTGACCAAGAGATGGCGCCACTCGGCCTACCTTGAGGTGGCGTTCTTTAGTACCATCCTTAGATAGCTAGTAGCTATAGTTTCAGCCTGATCGCCATGTTAGTTTAGGTTTGAGAGCACACTGAACAAGACGCCTCTGTGTTTTTCTTAATAATGGAATAGCTGGAAAATCGTGCTGTCATCAAATACTTCTATGTGAAGGGGTTAAAGCTGAAGGAAATCAAAGAAGAGATGGACTCAACACTGGGGACATCCTCCCCATCATATTCAACCATTAAGCAGTGAGTTTCCGAGTTTAAAAAGGGTAGTGTGAGCACCTCTGATGAGCCTCGCTCAGGACGCCCTGTTGAGGTTACAACTCCAGATATGATCGAAAAAATCTATCAAATAGTGCTGAAAGATCGCAGATTAAAAGTGTGTGAGATAGCTGAGACCTGTAAGATGTTATATGAACGTGTGCTAAATATTTTGCACCAACATTTGCACATGGAAAAGCTCTGTGCAAGATGGGTGCCGCATTTGCTAACAGTCGACCAAAAATTGATTCGAAAAAACATTTCTACCGCCAATTTGGCGTTGTATAAGCGTAATCCAAGCGAATTTTTGCGTCGATTCGTAACCGTTGACGAAACTTGGTCCCACCACTACACTCCTGAAACCAAAGAATAGTCTAAACAGTGGATTGGATCAGGGGAACCAACTCCAAAGAAGGCAAAAACAATTTTTTCGGCCAACAAGGTTATGGCTACTGTTTTTTGGGATACAAGAGGTATTATATACATTGACTACCTTGAAAAGGGTAAAACTATTACTGATCAACACTACGCAGACTTATTGCAACGTTTGAGCCACGAGGTGAAAATTAAACGACCTTATCTGGTGAAGAAAGGAATCTTGTTTCATCACGATAACGCACCAGCGCACAAGTCAATCGTTGCGATGGCTAAAATCAACGACCTGAAGTTTGAATTGATGCCGCACCCTCCCTACTCTCCAGACCTAGCCCCGAGTGACTATTATCTGTTTCCTAACCTCAAAAAATGGCTTGGCGGTAAGAGATTTGCGGATAATAAAGAAGTAATCGAAGCTATAAATGGGTATTTTGAGTTGCTTGACGAATTAGTCTATAGAGATGGCATTACTAGACTAGAACACCGCTATGAAAAATGCCTTGGAGGCAGAGATTATGCTGAGAAATAAAAAAGAATTCTTAAAAACGTTGTTTTTCTTGGTGAGGCCGGAAACTATCAATCCACCTTCGTAATTCGTAACAACAATCGCGCTCTCGCACTACCGCAGCCGTGAGTTCCTGCGGAAAATCACATGGAACCCAGCTGGCGCGACGGTTACGAGCTATTCTCTACGTTTCTCCATAGGCCCTCGAGCGAAACAACCGCTGAGCCTTCCTATCCTCCGCGGGTTGCCGGCGATGCGATCTTACGAGAGAGAGAAAGACTTGACCAACCTTGAAGGAAAACTGCTCGATGTCTCTGGGTTGTATAGATGCTGATAGTTCGTTCACTCTTTCTTGAAACACAGGTCTCGCGGTAAACACCTACACTACGCTACACACACGTCGCAGAATAAATCTCGCTCACGCTGTCACAAAGGCCAAAAACCAAGCAATCAGACGGCGCGAACAAAGCGTGTTAGGCTCAATCGCTGTCGCAGTCTACGGCCGGTCACCGATCGCCTCCCACTAAAAACCCTTGAGTTTTGGGCAGTTGGCGGCGTCCAAATCATATTCTTTGTTCTCTCTCTCTCTCTCTCTCTCTCTCTCTCTCTCTCTCACTCTCTCTCTCTCTCTTTTGTGTCTGTATGACGAAAACTAGTCTAAACTTTTGACTGCATTACTAGTTTTAAGATAAGCAAGCTAGACTGTAGTGATAAGAATTATTGTTTCCTCTGGAATATCGAACTGTGAACTAGTCAAATCCTAGTCTATTTATTTTAACGTAATGACTACAATCATAATTTTATTTATTGACTGAGGAACTACAATTGTAATCGAACTGTGATGAAATGTGATGCCTGTACGGTATAATGTAAACTGACTGAAAGCTGTGACAATTACTGTATATATTTATATATTATTGTATTTTATGTTTTGCCATCACGGTGAATAAATTCTTATCTATCTATCTATCTATCTCTTTCTCTCTCTCTCTCTCTCTCTCTTTCTCTGTTACCGGGAAGGGAGAGACATTGACGGAGCCAACGGCGCAAGCCGTGGCTCTCATCACAAATTCAAAATTCTGTCAATTTGTGTTGTTTTTCTAAACCAGTCAAATTCTAATTTATTATTATTCGAGAAATGAAATAAAATTTTTTATTTTAATTTCAAACATCAATTGTAATCTATTATGATAAGAATTGAACGTTTCGACAACTAAATCAATTTTATCTTTCGGAACGCACATCAAGGTATCATCAACATATCTATAGTAGAAAACTGGATTAATTTAATATTTATTACACAACACGTTCAGGCAGTGTTTCTCTAAGTCTTCCATTAATATATCAGCCAATAAAGGAGAGATGGGGGAGCCTATCGAGCTTCCAAATATTCGTTTATAATAAATTTTGTTGAATACAAAATATGTGTTATTAAATAAAAATGTTATACATCTCCGAATCTCTTCTATTGGAATCTCACAATTTTTAATTTGTTCATAACGTTTGTCGAATCCCACCCAAGACTAAATCACAAGATATGTTCGTGAATAAGGAACCTACATCGAATGATATTAAAACGTGATCGTTTGGAATAAAAATATCTTTTTATTTGTGCTTTAACTGTCCACCGTTTAAAATGTGAGAGTTAGGTTTATTTATAACAGTTTTAAGAGCACTATACAAAAATTTTGCTAATTTGTGAGTAGGGCTATTAATTGATTAATTACACAGTCCGACAAGATTTTTGCACAAGCAAACCATACATGGTTCCCCGAAGAATTTTTGGCGCTGAAACCGAATCCGGCCTCAGAATTTCTCCAACACTTCAGGATTTTGAGATATCCTAACCTAAAAGTGCGAAAATAGCTTATTTTTTCTTTGAGATATTGTATTTTAAAATTTTCCGATTTCATAAATATTGTACCTCTCAGAACATACAGCTTTGAAAGTTTCGACGTCGAATTTTATGTCAAACGACTTCAATCAACTACTGTTCTGCAAGAAAATTAAGATATATATCATAGACAGGCTAACCTACCTTTAACCTAAATTATATCATTCCCACAAATCTTTACAACCCTTAAAAACCACCCCTGCCAACCCTCAAACAGGCTAACCTACCTACAATAAATCTGGGTAGAGCGAGTTTAATCGACTGCTTTTCTATGAGGAACCTAAGATCTCAACCACAGATAGGCTTATCTGTTTTCTCCTTGACTTACTCTATCTCCAGATACCCTTACAACCCTCATAAACCGCCCTTCCAACCCCCAAGCAGGCTAACCTACCTAACGCTGGTTAGAACGAGTTTAATCAATTGCTTTTCTATGAGGAACGTAAAATCTCAACCAGATAGGCTTACCTGTTGTCTCCTTGATGTACTCTATCCTCAGAAAACCCTACAACCCTCAGAAACTCCCTCTACCAACCCCCAAACAAACTAACCCACCTAACCCTTGGTAGAGCGAGTTTAATCAACTGCTTTTTTGTAAAAAAATGAGTAACTCATTGACATTGTCTCTGATATACCCCTCCTCAGGTAGGGGTGGTTTATAAGGGCTGTAAGGGTTCGTGGGGATGACGTAATTTAGGTTGAAGTTGGGTTAGCCTGTCCATGGTATATATCTTAATTTTGTTGTAGAACAGTAATTGATTGAAGACGCTTGACACAAAATTCGACGTCGAAACGTTCAAAGCTATATATTCTGAAAGGTACAATATTCATGAAATGAAATTTAATATCTCAGAGAAAAAATAAGCAAACTGAGCAAACTCAACGGCATTTAAAAGGACTAGACTGCTTCTTAACCCATTAACGCTCACAGGATAGTTTTTCGAGACCTGAGTTTGAACTATTCTCATGTCATGAATTCTCATGGAAAAAATTCAGGAACCATTGTTTCTTATGTTTTCGAGTGTCCTCTTTCCAATGATGCTGGTTAAAATTGTCGCTGAAAAACTTTTACGGTCCAAAAATCAAAAATAAATAAAAAAACATGATTTTCTGATTTCATTTTTTTTTAAATCGACTTTTCGTTCCCTAAGCATTTTTTTAATGCCTAAAACCCTTATAGATCGCGGCCTCGAGGTTTTAACTACAAGTTAGTATGGTTCTCCGAATGTGAGAATTTTTCGTATAAACAAAATGGCGGCCGAAGTGAAAATTTTTTATCTAAAACTTTACAAATTTTTTTCTCGAATACTATAGATTTTAATGAAAATTTTCAAAAAACCAAAATGTCTTAGAATTAGTTATAAAATACTCTCAAATTTTTTCAGAATCATCCGAGAAAATTTGGGGATTTCGGAAAAGTCTCTGAATTGTAAATTCAAAAATTATGTCGGAAAATTCTGAAAAAATTTGAGAGCGTTCTTTGTTTGTTTTTAAGACATTTCTACTCTCAGAAAAATGTTTCTAAAGAATATACTTTTCGAGAAAAAAAATGTTAAACTTTGCTAAACAAATATTTTGTTTACCAAAAATGAAAACGCCTTCAGCCATTGATATTATCTAAATGTTGCCCAATTCTCACCACGAGGAGGTAGACATACCGAGAATCTCGTTTTTTTTGTTTTTTTTTTTTTAATGTTGTAATTTTTTTTATTTTTTAAAATTTTTTATGTAATTTTTTCATCATCAGCCATTATGACAAATGAGTTTTATTGAAACATTGGACACAGAAACATAAATTGCAGCCCTCACAAATCTTGTTACTTCTAACTGCGCATTTTCCTTCATTACAATTTTTCTTTGTTTCACAACTTTTTAGTGAATGGTACTTCTTTGTCTTTGATAAATATTGTCGACTAATTTCCAGAGCAAATTCTTTTGTACCAACTTTTCGACTATTTTTGTTGCACATGTTGTACAAAACAGTAGCATTAGTTATGAATGATTGTATCAAGCGTTGGAAAATAACGCATGTCCACTTCTTTTATCTTATTATCGGAAGGAGTCTGTTGCAATGCTGATCATGTACATTTACGCCCCCCATAAATTTATTATAATAAGTGAAAGCATTTGGATATTGTAAATCGGTTTTTTTCTTCTCAATTTTATCGTAACGTTTAACAGTTAATAGTGAAGTGACACTCGCAGCTGTAGAAAGAATTGATACAGACTTTGAATCAACAACTGTTATGAAATTCATTTTACTGCCTTTTTCATGTTTCACAACATAAGTAGCTTTAGGAGCTTTTTTATCTATATCATTTTTTTCTGCAACTCTGTCACTTCTAATTGTTCCAGTTGCTCTAAGACCAATTTTTTTCATATGAACTAGCAAATCTGGACTTGTGAAGAGGTTATCAAAATAAATTTGGTAAAGAGATATCTTTCTAGGTGGAGTACTGATAAGTAATTGTTGTAGCATTCCTAGAACGACCGTATTCTCCTAAGCACAGTTCGGCAAGAAATCGGATGCATTCGATTTCTTTCTGCAGTATATATCGCAATCAAATAAGTAGCCATCTGCACTGCATAAAGCCCACATCTTTATCCCAAATCTAATAGGCTTAGATTTTATAAACTGCTTCAGGGAATTCCTTCCAAAATATTTCACCATCATTTCACCATCATCAGAGCTGTCGAAAAAAATCCAAATTGTCTGATGTTTTTTTCTAAAAATATTTAGCATCTTTCTTACTCGCCACACTTTGTCATTATCGTCCTGATCTTCAGGCATTGAGTATTTTATAGACGATTTTATTTTTTCAAATTCATGTCTCGACATTGCTGATATTACCATTTCTGATTTCAACATAGGATCAGTAGACCAATAGTCTCTTTGAGATAGCCTTCTATTGTAAATGGTATGTATAATTATGCCAATGAATATGTTCAATTTATCCTCAGTGAGGTTATTAACGTTAGCAAGAGTAGAAGATATAATGTACTTTTTAAATTCTAATGAAAAAAATAGCTCGAACAGTTCAATAAACGAGTAAGATGATAATTTAGTTTTATCTTTTTCAGAGAGCATTATTTCATTGGACAAAGTTTCGTTGAAAGGGTGTTCCTTCGGTTCCCATCTATACTAATAATTATTCTCCAACTTTTTCTGTGTTGTAGAATAATTACTCAATACTTTTTCGTAAGATTCGTAATGCATAAAACCGTCAACTTCCGAATCACTGTTACTAGCCTCAGAAAAGTTATCATCTTCAAACTCATCACATCCATCAGATTCGAGAAAATCCGAGTCTTCAGAATCATCAGGATTCGGAATGTAAACAGCATCAACAACATCGTCCTTTTCTATGGCTTCTATTCTTTTTTTCTTCGTACGCGTTACTATCGTTGATTCAACAGCGCGTTTTTTCGTAGGATCAGGCTCACAAATAAGATCACTTTTCCTTTTTCTAGGCATATTTTTTAGGTATTTAAATTTTTTTAAAATCAAGAAAATATACGATACACTGTATACCGGTATTTACAAGCATTGAGAGCGCAAGTCCGCTGGGATGGTCCTTTACATACGGTTAACAAATAAAACAGTAATTTGTATGGTGCACAAAAATTGTATAACACAAAACAAAAAGGTGATTGACAAATTTAATAATTTTATTATTCAGGAGTATTCCCTAAAGCTATTGATATACAATACGTGAAATCATTAACTGGTATCATATAAATACAAGAATACATCAAGGTTCCTTGCGGTTTTAAACTTGAAATTTCTTCTCAAAAACCATGCACTTTATGAAAATTTTTCTGAGAGTAGAAATGTCTTAAAAACAAACAAAGAACGCTTTCACATTTTTTCAGAATTTTCCGACATAATTTTTGAATTTTCAATTCAGAGACTTCCGAAATCCCCAAATTTCCTCGGATGATTCTGAAAAAATTTGAGGGTATTTTATAACTAATTTTAAGACATTTTTGTTCTTTGAAAATTTTCATTAAAATCTATAGTATTCGAGAAAAAAATTTGTAAAGTTTTAGATAAAAAATTTTCACTTCGGCCGCCATTTTGTTTATACGAAAAATTTTCATATCCGGAGAACCATACTAACTTGTAGTTAAAACCTTAAGGCCGCGATCTATAAGGATTTTAGGCATTAAAAAAATGCTTAGGGAACGAAAAGTCGATTTAAAAAAAGAATGAAATCAGAAAATCATGTTTTTTTTATTTATTTTTGATTTTTGGACTGTAAAAGTTTTTCAGCGACAATTTTAACCAGAATCATTGGAAAGAGGACACTCGAAAACATAAGAAACAATGGTTTCTGAATTTTTTCCACGAGAATTCATGACATGAGAAAAATATAAACTAAGGTCTCGAAAAACCGTCCTGTGAGCGTTAATAGGTTAATATGTCGTTTGTAGTTTTCTACGTGTAGATAATGTCGTGGTGCTACATAACCTTAAATATAGGTAAAAATCGCTTTTTTCACACTTTTAGATTAAGATATCTCAAAATCCTGACGTGCTGGAGCAATTCTGAGGCCGGATTTGGTTTCAGCGCCAAAAATTCTTTGGGAAAACATATATGGTTTGCTTGTGCAAAAAACTAAGGTATTTTTGTAGGACTGTGTTATTGGTCGTAGTGGCACATTTTCTTTATGTATTTTTGGTAATCCATAGCATTTTGCTATAAATGTGTCGGTTTAAGTCAATGCATTATTATGCTATGTAACAGGCTGCCGTTTAGTCTAAAATATCTCTTGAACGTACCTATAAAATGACTATACGACGCCTAGTTATCTATGTGCTCGAAGCACATCAACCTACCTTGTCTTGGAGTGCGCCTGCGCAGAGACTCTTCGATACTCCGAGTTGGGTTCCCCCAACTCGCCGCTCGGCGGCGCTGTCGCCCTTGCTTAGTGGCGCTCGCGCGGCCGCTGCTGGAAACTCCGTTGACGATTCCCGTCTACCGGTATTCGCGTGATCCGTGCTACGCTACCGGCGAATTCGAATCGAATGTAAACAGAAACGACCTCCGGACAAAGGAAAGAACAAATAACGATGACTCGTTTATGTAAAACTATTAATCGATTTATTCGATTAGATCAAATACACGGGGAATCTGCCGAGAGTCTTGCGCACGCAGACGCAAATGACAATATATGCTAAATGAGAGAGAGAGAGAGAGAGAAAACCGCGATCGCCGCGAACTAACCGCTCGCGCGCAACAAACAATTACTTCGCGCACGCTGCGCGGGATCGCACGCTATTAACGATAATAGGGGAAGGTGCACCTACCGCAAGAACGACGAGGATACGGTGACCAACCGTATCCGATCAACACGCTGCTAATAAGCTGCTTCGCTGCTTGCCGCACCGCCTCGATTACTGTTGTTGCTGTTGCTACTGAGGTTGCTGCTATTGCTGTTGTTGCTGTTGCTGCTGCTGCTGCTATAGATATTGCTGCTGCTGTTGCACCCAACGCACCACACCCAAATTCGCTACGCTCTCGCACCACCAAAACGAAAACACACTCACGGCTCGGGAAAAGGGTTAGCTCGACGCTGACAGACTGAGTGTCACAGTCATACTGCCTGTTGAACGCTCCCCTCCCGGTCATTGCCCCTACGCGCCCTCTCTCTCTCGCGAACCGATCGCGGCGTTTCTCGATCAGCCGCTAATTAACCTCGCGCGAGTCGAACGATTTTCGGTAATCGTTGCAGCTAATATTTATTCAGAAAACCATTATCATTCGAATCTTTTAAAATTATTTTTACGTCTCCTTGTAATTTTTTCAGAGGGATTCATTTAACTTTGATATACAGTGCCGCTCACGCACTTTTACCCCCCCACAGGCAAAATCAGTCTAACTTCAAAGTTTTATATCTCTGGTAGAAATTAACGTACAGAGACGCGCGTGGGTGCGTTTGAAAGGTCTTTCGGAGAGCTTTCAAATTATATGACTCACGGTTGCCATCGATTGTTTTTTTAAATTTTGCAACAATTATGCAAAATTGAAAATTCTGAAATTTTTTTATTATTTTTGACAATTAGCCAATTTTGGAAAAAAAATCGTACGAAAATTTGAAGTACACCATTTTTCAGCTATTACCAAGCCCTATCTGAATCACTCATCAAAAATTTATTTTCGTCAAATATGACGCGCGCACGGGCATTTTTTCCTGGAAGTGACAGTTTTTTCAACATTTTTTATCTCCGTCAAATTGTAGCAATCGAAAAAAATTTATAGGAAAAAAAATGTTTGTTTTTTCACGTAGAATACTGCAATAATTTTTTTTTTGGTTTTTCGAAAAATTTTTTTTTTCGGTTTTTTTTCAATTTTTTTTTCTTACAGTCGGTACGCTAAAAAGATGAGAAACCATAAAAAAAAAATTTTTTTCCACCCATTCAATAATACTACATAACAAGTATCGTAAATTACATAAAAAAAAAATCTTTTTTTTTTCGACCTTGAAAAATAATTTAAACAGAAAAAATAATTTTTTCGAAAAACCAAAAAAAAAATTATTGCAGTATTCTACGTGAAACAACAAACATTTTTTCTCCTTTAAATTTTTTTCGATTGTTACAATTTGACGGAGATAAAAAATGTTGAAAAAAACTGTCACTTCCAGGAAAAAATGCCCGTACGCGCGTCATATTTGACGAAAATAAATTTTTGATGAGTGGTTCAGATAGGGCTTGGTAATAGCTAAAAAATGGTGTACTTCAAATTTTCGTACGATTTTTTTTCCAAAATTGGCTAATTGTCAAAAATAATAAAAAAATTTTAGAATTTTCAATTTCGCATAATTGTTGCAAAATTTAAAAAAACAATCGATGGCAACCGTGAGTCATATCATTTGAAAGCTCTCCGAAAGACCTTTCAAACGCACCTACGCGCGTCTCTGTACGTTAATTTCTACCCGAGATATAAAACTTTGAAGTTAGACTGATTTTGCCCGTGGGGGGGTAAAAGTGCGTGAGCGGCACTGTAAGTGATATTATCATCTAATAAAGTATTTGTTTGTTCAATAGATATATGTTTTACGTTTTTATTAGCTTTTCCTAATTTTCTCGTTATTTTATTGCGAATATCTCGTTTATCATAGTCGTTTTTATATAGTCTCTTTCTAATAGCCCTTCTACATTTTTTATGGTACTTAATATTTGTGGCTTATAAACCTCAGTGGAATAACGAAAGATAAAATTGATTTAGTTGTCGAGACGTTCAATTCTCATCACAATAGACTACAATTGACGTTTGAAATTGAAATAAATAATTTTATTACATATCAAGACTTAAAATTGATCAGAAATAATAATAAATTAGAATTTGACTGGTTTAAAAAAACAACACAAACTGACAGAATTTTGAATTTTAACACAGAACATACAATTCATCAAAATGTCCTGATTCCTGACAAAGAATAATTATCCATCTGAATTTTTCAAAAAACACATATACAAACGGATTAACAAATATAAAAAAGGGAAGAATAATTCTAAAAAATTAATAAATCAAAAACTACCTACAGTCGCTATTCCAAATAATTGCAACATCTTTAAAAAATGTTGTTCTGTGTTAAAAAAATATGACATTACTCCAATATCTTTATTACAAAAACCATTACAAGAGTTCATACGTTTAGGAAAAGACAAATCTGATTTAGTAGACAATACTTGTATTGTTTACAGTTTTAACTGCAAACAATGTTCAGCTGTCTATATAGGTGGAAATAAGCGATCCTTAAAAATTAGATTAAATGAACACAAAAAAAAACATGGACTCAGATATAGTAGTAGCTTTCTATGGAAGAACTCTCTCACATAAATTTGACTAGGACAAAGCTAAGATATTGGATTATGAAAAGAATTATAAGAAATGCAGAATATCCGAAATGTTGCACATTGGCTTACATAAAAACACTTTAAATAGAAAAGGGGATATACAATATCTTAGTCATATTTATAAGCCTTTATTAAGATCGATGAGGAAGGGATGATAGATAAGAAATGTAGATATATGTGTTGCAATACTTGATTTCTTACTGTATTGTAACGTGACTGGCTACGAACTGTTCGTTTTAGCCTATAATAATTTGACTACGAGAGAAATCAGGTACACTCATGTATATATAATTTGCCTTTAAAAATTACATTTGAAACTTTATTGTTAATAATTTGTTGTTTTTCTGTTAATAAAGCCTGAAGAGGTCACCAAATGTGCTGACGAAACGTTGCTGAATATCATTAAAATTAAGTGAATTTCCAGCTCTCACTATTTCCCTTCTTTCCATTATTATAAAATTTATCATTTAAGAAAACTATAAGAGAATCAAGAGAGTATGTTACGTATTAAAATCACACTAAGGTATAGCGTGGCGTAAATATGCGAGGCCCTATCGTGGTTGCGCTGAACTTAGAGAGGGCAGGAGGACGTAAGTACAGCGCTATATAGTATATCTGTTAAAAGGTGGGTGGGTTTTTTTTTAAATGTTGTGTCTACTTTAATATTAAAATAACAACGGCGAAATTCTATTTAACGATCCCACCTTCTGTTGGAAAATGTAGTTTTAAGATTGATATGTATTATTTAAGAAAATTATTGTTCTGATCAAACGCTGGAGTCGATGAGAGATCATCGCAATAGGTGATAGAATCAATTTAAAATCAATTGATCTGTTGTACAGTAAATTTCTGATTGATTTTTCAATAAAATAATTAGTTTGAAAAGCGCATGAAAAAGATAGGAGCTTATGATTTCTCCGTTTAGTGGTTTTATTTGTAAACAAACAAAGTTGCGATAGCATGCGTATGGTTATCCATAACCTCGTGTTGTTCACACATGTAGTTTTGCTGCGTACAATCGCATTGTGTAATTTCAGTGATGTTATTATATACGAATTATGTGGAACTTGAAGGCCAACGATGCTAAGGAGCCTGAAATGATAACTAATTGCTCGGAATTTTTTACGACCATTAAAAAATATCATAGGTTGAGAAAACCGCGATGCAATTATTGATAATTTAAAAATACTCGAAGAACTTGTTACTGTTAAACCAAATAATCAGAAGCAACTCCACTAATCTAAATGGCAGACGGAAATAATGTGGTCAGCATGAAGTTATTCATTATCACTCAATTTCTGCTCGTCATTTTCTCGCGAGTATTCGATAAGTTTTATTCTTTTTCTCCCTCTCGTTTTCTTTTAACAAAATAACCATACACTTTTTAATCTCGTAGATACTGTAAATAAATTGCTCCCATCCTCCCACCCAAATTTAACCTTCGTGACGTGCTGCTATACTAAGTCCAGGTTTGCATTAGAAATCGATACCTGGTAGCTAAGTTGATCGATGTGTTGTTCACGATAAACGCGAGTAGTCAGGCGATTTTCTATGTTTGATAATTGCTCCAAGTACTTCTTGCTATCAAACTATTAAATTTGTATTAAATTAAATTCGTAGCCAAAACCAAAATGATTGATGAAATTTAACTTGACAATTGCTGTGACTCGAATCAACAAGGTTGGTAGACCAGGACGCAATCAAATCGCCTGATGGAGTTGCTCTAGTCGGCAACGCTTAGAGATCTCCTACACCATCATGCATCTAGATTCTCCAGGCTGAGAGTAGAGACAGCGCAACTGGTCGAGATAACAGATGACAATAATTGATTATCATGACAATAATTGAAGAGGACGTTTATGTGGGCCAATCATAGGTATTTTTCTTGCAAATTCGTTTTCAAACGATCCACTTACGATATATAATATTTATCTGTAGTGGTTTTACCTTTTTGTAGATAGTCGATGAAGATTATTCCTTGTGAATCCCAAAAGAGTTGCCGTCCCCTTTCTGTTCGAAGGCATAGTTTTTGTCTTTTGCAACCCATTGTGGAGACTGTTCTTTGGTCTCAGGAGTGTAGTGATGTATCCATGTTTCATCCACAGTGACGTAACGATGCTTAAAGCCCTATGGATTACTCTGGAACAGCAGCATACCATTCTTGTAACATTCCATAAGATCTTGTTTATGGTCAAACGTAAGCAATCGCGGTATCTACCTACCGGATAGCTTTTTCATCTACATATGATGCTACAAAATATTACGTACTCGTCCACTTGAGATACCTACAGCATTAGCAATCTCAGGCACCTGCTCTTTTCTGACACACATCACCATATCATCGATTTTATCAATGATTTCCAGTGTGGTAACCATAACAGGGCGTTCAGAACAACCAACGTCTTTTGTGCTCATATGGTCACTTCACCAATTCAGAAACTAATCATAAATCATTCAAATCAAAGGTGCACATCCACCATAATGCTTATTAAGCTTTTGTTTAGTGTTATGAAGCATTTGGCCTTTAATAAAGTAATGTTTAATCAACATACGAAACTTTTTTTCATCCATTTTTTAAGTAACACTCGATTTCTTTGATTTAAACGAATGTCAAACAAAAAGTAATAGACCGATCTGGTTGAAATTATGTGTGTGCTCTTCCAAGATATGCTACTAATTGAAAATAAGCTCGATAATACGAGCAGTATCAGCTGTCTGATATTGTACAGACTTTTCAAATGACCCTAGTATATGGTTAGGTTGATGGAAAACAGTACACTGTATACGGAAGGCGGCGCACTATGTATTAAATCGGACTTTTTCGTTCGAAAATCGTAAATTTCTTGCTCGAAAATAGATAGCAAAATAGATTTAACGGAATTTTGTAGTTGAATAGTCGTAGATTAGAGAAAAATTATTTAGGTTGTAAAATTAAGGTTAAATTTGGATTTTTTCAGAAAAATTGAGAATTTGTCATCTTTTCTCCTACATTAAGATTTTTTTTTTAGTTAATTTGGGATGATTTCTTATACGTTTTGGAACGAGAAATCCTAAACTGTCATTAGAAATTTAATTAGAGCCTTTTTTCGATTAGAAATCATAGAGCAAAGTCAAATCTCTGACAAAAATGAAATACTTAAAATTTGCGCATGTAAGTGAGAATTGTGATTAAAGGAAGCATTGAATATTGAGTATAACCCTACGGTAGAATGTTCAAACACAACATTTTTCAAACAACCATATCTTTGTTGAAAAAATTATAAAACTAATTTTGAATAGTGCTTTTTATAGCCCAAGAGTGGCTCTTGTAGGAACTGTGGTCAGAATCGCGCAAAAAAGACCCAAAATATAGCATGAATTCGCACGCATCTGCAGATAAACTGCAAATTGTGCCTGCGTCAACAGCGATGCAAAAGCATATGCAACATTTAAAAGGTAAGTGAGAATGGCATTCGATTTCCGATCTCGAGCCAATTCAATTGTGGCTAATTCGTTTTACGAGGATACTTTATAATAAGAAAGAGCCAGTGAGCTGGTACTTCGCGTTACAGAGTAGTTTAATAGTAGAAATTGTCACAAAGACCTTAGCAGAATTCAGAAACAAAGGCACCTTGATAGTTATCAACAATTCTTCAAATGAAATATTTAGTCTAGGAATGGAATACCTTTTTTTTGTTTTTCAAGTATACAGTAATTTAAAAATTCTTTGACTTCATACATTGTTGGACTATCAAAATGTAGTTTTATACCTAACTAATAATCAGTGTATACTTTTGTTATATATTTACTAAATTTGTTATATATCATACTAAACTTTCTCTAAGAAATAAAATAGTTAAAAATAGCACAGATCTGCATGGTTTTGTTGTTGGCCAAAGAAAGGTAATTTCCGTACTAATTTTTTGCGTAGGATTCGAATATGGAGTCAGAATTTATCCATCACGTCAAGTTTTTTAAATATCCTGACCTAAAAAGGCAAAAACAGTTTTTTGGTATATTTGAGGTCACATAACAACGCGGAAAAACTTTTTTTCCTTAAAAGGGAACAAACCATCTAAAAAGTATACTCTTACCCTGTAAAACTTATATTTCAGATTTGAGGTAATTTTTTTTTTATCGAGATATCGTTGATTCAAATCAAGTATTTTAACAGTCCTAAAACAGCCAATTTCCCTGATACGTACGAGGTCTGTCCGGAAAGTATCTACCTTTATATTTTCGTGCTAGCGTTATTCTTTATTATCTGGTGGGTGGCATCCTTTAAAGTAATCCCCACTTGATTGAATAACACGGTTCCATCGATGTTTCCACTTTTCAAACCAGTCCTGGAATTCACTTTTAGGGATAGCCTTAAGTACACTCGTCGCATGGAGGTTGTCGAAGCAATGCGATATTGTGTTTGCTCAAAAACTGCTGCACAAGATTAGATGAATGCGCTAGCGCATTATCGTAATGGAGAAGCCAGTCACCACTTTCCCAAAAGTGCGGCCGTTTTCTTCTTACTGCATTACGCAAACGTTTTAAAATTTGAACGTAGTATTCTTTATTGATTGTCTGACCTGTTGGTGCATATTCGTGATGTACAACACCTTCACAATCGAAAAAAACAATCAACATTGACTTAACATTGCTCCCACTTTGACGTGCTTTTTTTGGTCTTGGCGATTCAGAATGCTTTCACTGTAAAGATTGTTGTTTTGTTTCAGGATCATAACCATAAACCCATGATTCATCACGTGTAATAACTTTTCTAAGCACATTATAATCATTATTGACCATTTCCAGATTGTCCAGAGCGATTTCTAAACGAATGACAATAACGATTTCTTCTGCTCTGCTGTGAGCAATTTTGGGATGAATTTTGCACACATGCGTTTCATTCCTAAATTTTCGGTTAAAATATCTGAAATGATAGTTTTTGGTATCCCAAGGTCTTCTTCTAGTTCTCGCACAGTCATACGACGATCTTGTTCGATTGCAAGTCACACCCGGTCAATATTATCTGCGGTTTTTGTCGTCGAAGGTCGGCCGGAACGACAATCACTATCGACAGAAGTGCGACCATCCTTGAACCGTTTAGACCACTCTTTTATTCGTGTTTTACTCATACACTCGCTTCCGAAGGCCTTTTGCATCGTTTTAATAGTTTCCGAACTCGTTTTTCCGAGTTGAAAGCAAAATCTAACACAAAAGTATATAATATCCGTCACCAGGGGCCGCTACTCCTTCATTGGAGAATGAATAGAGCATTCATTTGTTAGCCTGATCCCTTACCACCCTGAACCCAATTCTCTCAAACCTCGAGCTAGTTACCCTGCCACGCTATAACCCGTAACTTACACCCCAATTTCATCAACTCTCGAGCTGGTTACCATGTCACGCTGTAACCCCAAACTCCTACACCCGAATTTCATCAACCCTCGAGTTGGTTACCCTGCCACGCTGTAACCCGTAACTCCTGCACCCCAATTTCATTAACCCTCGAGCTGGTTACCCTGCGACGCTGTAACCCCGAACTCCTACATCCCAGTTTAGTAACCCTCTTGATGGTTACCCTGCTACGCTGTAACCCCGAACTCTTGCACTCCTATTTTCTGAAATCCGGAACCAAGCTCCCAGTCATTCATAATCCCGATTTCGAAATATTTATAGTATCTTCAAATAAAAGCACATTTTTGTAGAAGATAACGTTTAATTAATTACGTATATTTATGTATAGGTGGGAAATAGAAAATGCAACAATTTGCTATATACGAGGAATTTCATTTTTAAATCATTATGTTCAACAAATATTACTACTATCCCTGAGGAAATTCGATTATTATGTTATTACGAAAAAATTCATTAGAAAAACTGATTTTACCATACTAATAAGTATATGTACGTATTTCGCGAGGTGGTTTTAGCCAATATAAAAATACTGACATGTTACTCTTATTTTCCACCTGAAACACACTGTATGTGTAATTCCACTGTAACATACTCGAGTATGTGCGAGGCAAAACAAAATCAAACTGTGGCATGACGTGGAAACCACAATCAACGAATTCGGTACATGTGGTTCAAATAGCAAGAATGGAATTACAACTGTTTTTTTCCTTGATAGAAACCACAATAAACTAATGTGGTTCATGTGATTTAAATAGTAAGATTGGAACTGCAACTGTTTTTTTTTCTTGATAGAAATCGCAATCGTTGACGTATGTGATAAGCCAAGATCTAACAGTGGAGGAACCTCGAGCACCTTTATTTGATATCGGTTTGTGTGGTGCCAACTTCAAAATACCGTTTTGCTCACTTACAGTATATACGTATAAGCATATTCGATCAGTATACTTCAGTAAATTTATAATAGAACTTCGCTTTACATCTACGTTTTTGAATATCAAAATTGTGTTAGAATGGCAATTGAAATTCACAACGTCATTCAAAAATTACTGAAAACATTCCACATATGTGCGGTTGTAGAAAGCATACCTATATTAAACGATGCAGAGAAGCAGCTACACGATTATGTTGAAGATATATTGAGTAAAAGCATTGAAACGAATTCAGGTATTGAATGTGATACAAGTGAGAACTTATGTTTCCTGAATGATGATTTTGATATTAATCCAAAAGTAATTGACGATCACTTTGAAGAAATACATGGTGTAGATTATGCCGAGGTACCTACTTGTACGGTAACAAATACGGTACTCGACGATGGATATGAAAGAAAAGCTGTTGAATACTGGGAAAGTGGTAAGAAAAAGAAACTGTCTTTAAGTTCCGCCCAGAGTAAATATAAACATGTTTCGTCAGAACGTCAGTTGAGAACATGGAAACAGCAAATTTTGACAGGCGGGACCAAAAGAGAGAATCTGTTTAAAGTTTCAGAATATACTTTACAACAACTCAAAGATGCTTTAGATCGGAAGTTAACAGTGCATGATTTAGATCTTAAAAGATGGGCTTTACAAAAAAAGTATGAGTTAGATATGCCTTGGTTTAAAGCTTCACCCAATTGGATATTACTATGCAAAAAAAAGCATAAAATTGTATCTCGTAAAATAACTAAATATGTGATTAAAGTATCTGTTGAAAATGAGGCTAGTTTAAAGATTGATTGTCAAAATTTTATCAACCTCATAAAAACAGAATTATCAACCAAAAGTGCAAGTAACATATATAATTCCGATCAAAGTGGATTTAATTTAGAAATACATACTGGCAGAACATTGAGCGAAAAAGGTAAGAAGACAGTCGAATCAGTAGTACAATCAGTATCATCGACATAGTTATACGATTCAACCGACAATATCTGCTGAAGGTACATTGCTATCACCCATTTTTATGGTATTAAAAGAAACAAACGGAGAGTTTGGACCCATTGTTTCAAAAAAAATATTCAATGCACCTAATATATTTTTGCGAGCAAGTGCATCAGGAAAGCTGTCGAGTGAATTACTTCAAACATGGCTGCAACATGTATTTTTTCCTAACTATGGGAAAACAGCAGTTTTATTACTATACTGATGGAGTGGACATCGTGAACGAACTGTAAGAGAAGTGACACCAGCAGATACAAATTTTCGATTAATGACAATTCCTAAGGGTACGACAGGCAAAATTCAACCACTGGATGTATTCGGGTTTCGATTTTGGAAAAACTTTGTAAGAAAAATATCTGACGCCATTATTTTATTCGGAAAAGACATCAGTTTACATGAGAGGAATAATATTATAAAATTACAGTCTATCACACATAATCAATTATCTTCACCTAGATTCAAAAGCGTATTTAAATATGCTTGGTACAAAAGTGGGTACTTGGATAAAAAGCCGGATTCGTTCGACAATCCTGTTGAATATTGCTTAAAAATTTCAGAACAGTCTATCTGCGAAATTTGTGAGAAAATAGCAATTATAAAATGTGCATGGTGCAAGAAACTAATATGACTACAGCATTTATTTATAGAGTATCATTATTATTCCCAATATGTACAGTGATAATAAGCGCGGATCATCTTATTATATACAAAAAATGTAATCTCAATATCAGATGAAATGAAACGTAAATATAACAGAAAAATAAAATAAATTTAAAGTTATCTTCTACAATTATTTCGTCTATGTCCTTTTCTTCAAAGATATTACAAATATGTCGAAATTCGGATTATGAATAACAGAGAACCGGGTTTCGAACTAGAAAATTGGAAAGGGCAGGGTAACTAGCTCGAGGGTTAAGGAAATCGGGGTTAAGAGTTTGGTGTTACAGCGTGGCAGGGTAACCAACTCGAGGATTGATGAAATTCGGGTGTAGGAGTTCGGGGTGAGAGCGTGGCAAGGTTACCAGCTCGAGGGTTAAGGAAATTGGGGTTAAGAATTTGGGGTTACAGCGTGGCAGGGTAACCAGCTCGAGGGTTGGTGAAATTGAGGTGTAGGAGTTACGGGTTATAGCTTGACAGGGTAAATAGCCCGTGGTTTAAGGAAATTGGGTTCGGGGTGGTAGGAGATTAGGGTAACAAATGAATGCTCTGTTCACTCTCCAATGAAGGGGTAGCAGTCCCTGGTGACTGATACTGTATACTTTTGTGTTAGATTTTAAACGGAATTTCATAATATACATTTTTTCTGAAAAAATATTTGAAAACATAGCTTTTCTTTCAGGCGACTTACGGGGTTGCAACCCCTGTAGACGATATCCATATATTTAGCTGAAATTTTTTAAAAGAATTTTTTAGTTTGTTTCGTTGAAAACTGTCCATAAAATACAAAAATTTCGCTATAAGAAGGCTTGTTAAAAGATATGACAAAATGCTTATTCGGAATATGGAACGGAAAAGGATATCCGGAAGAATGGAGAAAGGGAATAATAGTACCAATATATAAGAAAGTGAGAAAAGAAGAAGTAGAAAACTCTAGAGGAATAACGTTGATGGATACGGGATATAAAATATATGCGGAAATACTGAAGAAAAAGCTGGAAAGAGAATTAGAAGCTAAAGAACGCTAAGCGAAACGCAGATGGGATTCAGGAAGAAAAGAGGTACAATGGACGCAATATATGTATTAAAAACAATAATAGGAAAGGAAATAAGGGAAAAAGGAGGAAAACTATTTGTATTCTTTGCCGACATGAAATCTGCTTTTGACAAGATAAAGCGGAAGAAAATATGGGTAAGAATGAAAGAGAAAGGAATAAATAGAAAAATTAGGAAATGAATAGAAGAAATATATAAGAAAACAGGGAGTAAGGTAAAAGTTTGAGGAGAAATAATTGGGGAGTTCGAGACTAACAAAGATTACGTAAGGCGAGAGTGCCCTTTGAGCACTACGCTATTTAATCTTGCCTTCGTCGACCTGGAAGTCAAGATCAAACAGGTTCAAGAAGGAGGGGTAATGATAGGAAGGAAGAAAATATGGACATTAGGATATGCAGGTGATATAGTGATGATGGCAAAGAGTGATAGTGGAATGAAAGCAATACTGAACAAAATAAAAAGGTACCTGGAAGAAAAGGGATTAGAGCTAAATGTAGGAAAATCAATGATGATGAAATGCAGGAGAGGAGGAGGAAGTGGAAAGAAAGAAGAATTCGAATGGGAAGGTGAGAATATAGAGATGGTTAAAGAGTACAATTACTTGGGATATGTGATAAACAGAAATAACGGAAATAAAAAGCAAATAAAGAAGGTAGAAGGCAAAATAAATATGAGACTCAGAAGACTATGGGAGCTAGGAGAAAAGCTATTTAGAGAAAATTGGGAGCTAAGGATGTAACGGTCCTATTTATGAGCTGTTTATTAAATGACTGCAACTAGTCTAACGTATTTATCTGTTAGTCAAAACAATACATTAAGCGGCGCTACCTCACTGTTTACGCGACTGTAGACAAATAAGAGTCGAGTCAAAACAAATAGCGTGACGTCACAAATAATAGACATAGATATAATGATCCATAATATTGAGAAAAATATGTTAACTATAGATAATTTGAATATAACAAAGTATCGATTACATAGATTTTAACATACAGATTCACAATATCTTATTCAATTATAAATTAACTTTACATATTGATATTCATTATTAATTTATAATTGAATAAGATATTGTGAATCTGTATGTTAAAATCTATGTAATCGATACTTTGTTATATTCAAATTATCTATAGTTAACATATTTTTCTCAATATTATGGATCATTATATCTATGTCTATTATTTGTGACGTCACGCTATTTGTTTTGACTCGACTCTTATTTATCTACAGTCGCGTAAACAGTGAGGTAGCGCCGCTTAATGTATTGTTTTGACTAACAGATAAATACGTTAGACTAGTTGCAGTCATTTAATAAACAGCTCATAAATAGGACCGTTACATAGCCCCCTCTTGAGACTGAATGATTTCTGATAAGAAGTCTTATGAATGAGTTCATTATGAGATTTTTATTAATATTTTCGTTTGTTTTTTTAATATTTTTTCTTTATTTCTTTATTAATACAATTATAAAAAGTTTCCAGGTGTCGGTGGCCGTTCTGGTTGTTTTGAATTCATTTTCTTTTTTATTTCCTCGATTTTTTCCTTTGTCTTAGTGATCTTTGCAGCCAGTTTATCAATTTTCTTTTTGATCCTTCGCTTTTGTTTCCTCGAGGTTTTAGGTGAATGGGTGGAGGTCACTTGAGCTGTGGAGCGTGGTACACCTGATGGTAGGAAAGAAATCGTAGTTTGTTTTTGTGTTTTTGCCTTTGCCATCCAAGTAGGCTTGGATGGTGTCTGTGTGCTTTTGCACAGGGACCAAGGCACCATATTCTGAGATGGCACAAAAGGTCTGGCTAATGGTGCTGGAATGTAGTGTTTCAGATCAGACCTATTGGTCTGAGTGCTTTCACTCTTTCCAGACATCTTTCCAGATCGATAGTGTACTCTCTCCAGTGTTTACATATATCAGATCAATATGCAAATTTGATTGGAGAGAGAATATATCCCCTAGTGGCTAAATTTGGTACGGTTTTAGTAGAGAAGTATGAAATACACCTCTATCTTTACCATTTTTATATTTCAATAAGTATGTATCTAAACCGATTATGGATTTGATTATATACGGGCCTTCGTATAAGTTTAAGAATTTTTTAATAATTTCTTCTTCTTTATTACTTATATTTTGACTTCGTAATAATACATAATCATTAACTTTATATTGATAATGATGTATATTTTTATTGAAATTATTTGCACGTTTTATAAGTTTATTGTGCATTTTTTTCTTAATATTTTCTACTTGATTATAATTTGTAGGTGCCTTTGTTTTGGTGTCAGGTATCCACCGATGCCAAAATCTATCTGGTTTTATATGTAGATGAGCTTCTATAGGAGTTGTTTCAATTGTTTCATGATATACACAATTCATTATTTGTTGTATTTTGGGAATTAGTGGGGCCCAACCTTTATGATTGTTGTTAGCATATGCTCTTAAAAATCTTCCCAGTTCTCTATGTATTCTTTCTACAATATTGCTTTGTGGATGTCGAATACTAGAAAATACTAATTTTATGTTATTAGCTAAAAGTTTTTCTTTCCATGCTTTAGCTGTGAACTGTGTTCCATGATCACGTATGATTGCTGATGGTTTACCATAATTTGGTATATAATGTTCAAATATCTTTTTAATAGTAGTATATGTAGTTGATCTTTTTATAGGATACATTACTACAAATTTACTAAAGCAATCTATTGTGGTTAAAATGTATTTAACCCCTCCTCGTGAAGTTGGCAATGGTCCATAAAAATCTAAAGACAATAAATCATTTGGTTTTTCAACTAATATAGGCTGCACTATGGATGATATCTTCTTCGTATAATATTTTGTACGTTGACAGAGATCGCAGCGATTTATAGTTTTAGCTACTTTTTTGCGAAGCTTGTAAATATAGAAATTTTCTTGTAACATTTTCGTAATTTTTCTAGATCCAATATGACCATATATTTCATGTATCTCTTGGACCAATTCTTGAATAATTACTTCTGGTAGTAATAATTTATTGTTAATTTTATCTTTTTTATATACTAAATTGTTATAAACTATATATCTCTGGTTGAAATTTTCTTTATTTCTTAAATTTTGTATAAAACCATCATTTTGTTGTAATGACTCCATATTCTTGAAGTATTTTATTAAATTTTGTGAAGGTTCTTTCATCAACATAGCAATTTCAATTTCATCTGTATAATTATTACTGCAGTCTGTAATATGTCTAGATAGAAAATCGGCGGCTTTATTCTTATTTCCTGGTAGATACTCATACGTAATGTTGTAGTCTTGAAGAAACAAGCACCACCTCACTAATCTCGCATTTGTAAACTTACAAGTTGTTAAAAATTTCAATGCTTCGTGATCAGTACGAATAATTATTTGTTTCGCACCTCTTAGATACGTTTCTAATTTTAAACATGACCAAGCTACAGCTAATAATTCTTTTTCGGTGGTAAAATAATTTAATTCTGGTCCTTTTAGAGTTCTAGATATAAATGTTATAACTTCTTCCTCACCTTCATTATTTAATTGTGACAAGGCAGCGGCTATAGTATGATAACTGGCATCAGTAGTTAATATGTAAGGTTTATTAGGATTCGGAAATTTTAAAGTGATTGTATCAATAAATATTTTTTTCACGTTATTAAAAGCTGTTTCATGCTCAGGTAACCATTGATAGCCTTTACTTTGTTGCAATAAATTCATTAAAGGTCTACATATTTCAGCATAATTTTTTGCAAATTTTGTATAGAAATTAACAAAACCAAGAAAGCTCTGCAAGCTTTTCAAATTTTTTGGAGCTTTATAATTTTGAATTATTTCTAATTTGCTTTTTTGAGCTTTTATACCTTGTGGAGTTATAATATGTCCCAAAAATTCAATTTCTTCTTGAACTAATTTAGACTTTGAAAATTTCAATGTATAATTATCTCTTCGACAACATGTAAATAATGTTCGTAAATGATAAATATGTTCATTGAAGGTTTTAGAAATACATAGTATATCATCCACAAATAGTATAATGAATTGTTTTAAATCGCCAATTGACAAATTTAAAGCTCTCACTAAAGCTGCTGTACTAGTACATGTACCGAAAGGAACTACATTAAATTCGTAGGTATTGCCCTCGATAATAAATGCTGTATATTTTTTACTTTCTTCATCGAGAGGAATCTGCCAAAAACTACTTGTCAAATCAAAACTAGAAATAAACTTTACTCCGAAACAATGTTGAAAGATATCATCTATATGTAGTGGGGCTTCATAATCTTTAACTAATTTTTTATTCAATTTTCGAGCATCTAAACAAAATCGCACTGATCCGTCTTTTTTAATGCTTATAACAATTGGATTAATATAATTACTAATTGATCGACGAATAACGCCATCTCTTAGCATTTCTTTGATTGCAATTCGAACATTTTCTCGATAATTTAACGGTATAGGATACTGTTTTGAGAAATATGGCTCTTTATCTTTTAAAATCAATTTATGAGTATATACTTTCAATAAACCTAATTTTTTACGAAATACATCTTTAAACTCGTACACAAGCGAAGCTATCTCATTTTTTTGAGCATCGGTAAGGTTAGAGCTTTCATCAACTTTCTCATCAATTTCCCCTCGAGTTAGATTTTCAGAATCATCATTTGTGATACCTGCATCTATTTCATTACGAGTTAGATCAATGAGTGATGGTATGTCATCCCCAAAATCCGAGACAGTATCATACTGAATAGTTAAGCTTTGATATGTACTTTCATCCATAAATGCATCGTTATATTTCATGTTTTCCAAAGTATTATTAATTTCAAAATAAATTTGCACTTTAAATGTGTCAAGTTTGAGCTTTATATTTTTCATAGTATCATAACCGACAATACAATCTTTTATTAATTTAGGAATAATTATGAAGATAATATCAATGTATTGACTACCCCATTTTACATTCAAATAAATTTGCTTTTTCAATCTCACCGATTTTTGGCCTGTAGCTACCTTAATAACGTGTCCACTAATAGGCAACGTAGGTTTATCTTTAAAATTACTTAAGTTTTGATTGTAAAATTCTTCTGAAATAGCAGAAACTTCACTACCCGAATCAAGTAGAGCTTTTACTGGAATGTTTTCTAATAAAAGAAATATTTCAGGACAAATTCTGCCCCCATTACTATTATCGTTATTTGATGATTCACCGTTAATTTCATGTCTAGGATCTTCAAAAATAGTTAATAATTCTTTTGATAATAAATCGTTACTTGATTTTATTGTTGCAACTCGTTGCAAGCTTTTGCATTTATCCGATTTCCGAGAAGCAACATTTACTCGTTTCCCGAGGAAGTACTAGGTACATCTTGTAAAATCGGTTTTGCAATATTCTTATTCTTATTAGCTTTATTATTCTTATTATTCGACTTACTATTTTCAATTGTTATGCTATTAATTTGTTGTTCTCCGCCGCTATCTTTTTGAGCATGACGTGAACTAATATAATCATCATTATCCAAAGAAGATAAAACTTTAATAAATTCTGATATCTTTTTTATATGTCTAGCTTGAACTAATAAACGTACATCTCTATCAAAATGTCGAGATAATTTATCTATTAATTCTTCTTCATCTAGATTTTCATTTATATCAAAAGCCAAATTAATTTTACGAATAGCATAATTATAACGTGATAATTTTCCACCAAAATATTTTCCAAATTCTATTTCGCGAGTAATATTTCTACGTATTTCAGCGTTCCAAAATTTCTCTTTAAATAACATTTCAAATTCTTCAAAATTTCTAATTTCCCGCTGTACTAAATCATACCAAGAAGAATTCACTCCCGTCATAGATTGAGATAACAAACATAATAATTGAGCAGTATTATAATTACTTGCTTGCAAATAACGTTTGAGATCATTCAAATACTTTACTGGTCGATATTTATAACTATCGTCAAAAACTGGACACGTTAAAGCAGGTTGCTTAATAGTTTCAATAATAGTTTCATTAACAATTGATCTATTTTGTTCATTATTCTTAATTTTATCAATATTCTCACGAAGTACTGAAAATGTTTCATTCATTTCCATAGTAACATTATTTTTCGCTCGAACAATATCATTAAAATTATCTTCACATCTATCTTTTAAAATAGCAATAATTTCATTTGACTTTTCTAAATTTGATTCTAAACTCTTAATTATTTGATCTTGTTCAACCATTTTATTCGTTAATCTATCAACTTTATTACTTAAATTGTTAATAGTTTCACAAATTGTCTTAAAATCATTTTGTAATTTAAATTGATCAGTATGAAATGTCTTTAATTCATCTACTACGGCTTTTTCCCATTCGTGCGTTCTCTTTTGTTGCACGGTCAATTCTTCACCAATTAGTGATTCACTAAGTTCGTTAAGAATTGTTTCGGGAGCACATTCAGTAGAATTATACATTGAACGTTTTTCGTTTGACATTGTAATATCAATAAACGAAAATTCAAAATATACAATCAATTCAACACCAATAATAAATCAATTTTTAACAGTATATAGGAGTAAGCAAATAATTGAACAAATTCAAATTATATATTGTAGTAATCAAATTTATTATAAATAATAATACAATTTATGCGCCTGGAGCAGGCCTAGATACTAAAATATGTTCTACGGTGTCAGCCAAATGATTTAAATCAGAGCTCATATTTCTCAAACTAGTTTCAAATAATTTCATGTTCTTTTTGTAATTATTGCCTAAATTAACAAACGATTCCGCAAGTTCCATATACAATGTACGTAGTTCACTTATTTCTTTTTCCAGTGACGCATTTTTACATAGTACTGCTCGCATATGTTTGTTTCTTTTCGGCATAATAAAAATTTACAATTAAATTACAAACTAATATAAAATAAATAACAAATGCTTAACAATAACTAATGTAACAAGAGTCCTGTCACGGTCGCCAAATGTGATGTTCGTATCACTTATAAATAAAAATAATTCGAACTCTCGTAATCTAGCTAATGAGTAAGAATTTGTTTCCGATGATTTTACTCTAATTGTCAAGAAAATAGATAAATGAAATAAATATAACAAATAAGTAAATCAAATATACATAAGTAATTGCAAAATATTGAGGAAAGTCAGACAATGCCCTAGTTTCTTATGGTGCGAATTGTCCCATAAGCAGAGCTAGAGTCTTTCTTGGATAGGATATAATTCGGCCCAAGTTTCTTATAGCGCGAAATTTTCTATAAGTCGAGCTCAAATTATAAGGAAAGGTTAGTCTTGCTTAGTAAATCACAATGAGAGAAAGAACTTAGGCGTTAATCCAAGTTTATTCAGACTCATGCGCTCACTTTGCAAGGCTAGAAGTGAATGAATCTAGCCTGTGCAAAGGTGGGCCTATTTATACACAGATTTTCCCGCTTATTATTGCAGGAGAGATTTCATCGAAAATTCGAGAGACATTCGCGAATTTTGAGAAATGATTTTTCTTCATTTACAAGTAAATAACCATTAATATTAAGTTTTTAACACATGTAAATTTTACAGAATTAGTTATTTGTTGATTTTATACAATATACAATTATCGCCAATAGTGTCGTCAAAAGTTATTAACTAATAAAGTTAATTAACGTGATATTACATTATTTACAATAGAAAATTATTAAAATTTCATATAACTTTATAGTTAATTAATTTTGGAAGTATTTTCCAAAATTAATTATTTAAATTAATTAATAACATTTGAATTATGACTAATTTTTCATATTTGTAACGGTTTTCTTCTAATCTTAATATGCGATTATTAGATTTATTATCTAAGATTTCTAAATCGTAAAGTTATCATTATCAAGTATTAACTTAATATTTTCGTTCTATATATAGTTTATTGTTTAAATAAATTATTAATTGTTTATTTATTAATAACAGTTGTTATTTAGCTGTCATTAATGAAACCAATTCTTACTCATGTTCCATGCTTATTCATTTTACATATAAATTATTTATATTTTTCTAATATTTCATATGTTAATAAATAAATTAACTTTACATATTGATATTCATTATTAATTTATAATTGAATAAGATATTGTGAATCTGTATGTTAAAATCTATGTAATCGATACTTTGTTATATTCAAATTATCTATAGTTAACATATTTTTCTCAATATTATGGATCATTATATCTATGTCTATTATTTGTGACGTCACGCTATTTGTTTTGACTCGACTCTTATTAGGATGAACCTATTCGACGCACTGGCGAAAAGCGTGATTATGTATGGAGCAGAAGTCTGGGGATAGAAGAGATATGAAGAAATAGAGAACTTACAACTAAAATATATAAAATGAGTATTGGGATTATACAATAGAAACATGCCAAGTTACTTGATACGATGGGAAACAGGAAGACAAGAAATGAAAAAAACAGCATTAGAAAGAGCAATGAGGTATGAAAACAAAATAAGAGAAGAAAGAGATGGCTCAATAAAAAAAGAAGCATGGAGAGAATTAAAGAAAAGGGAAAGAAATGAAAAATATAAAAAGGGTAAGAAGGAGAAGAGAGAGGAAAGGCTAGAAAAAAGTAAAATATATAGAGAGAGAGAAGAGGGAGACGATATGAGAGAAGAGTTTTGGGAAGAGATAAGAGAAGAGCTAAAAAAAAAGAAGAAAAAGAACTAGGAGAAAAGCCAGAAAAGTCAAGATACATAAACGAGTGGAAAGAACTGAAAGAAGAAATGAAAAAGTACACATTAAAGGAATTTCAAGAAGAGGGAAGAATAAAATGCCTACAAATAAGGTAAGGGTTTAGGTTAGGTAATGAAACGAGAGGAAGCAGGTATTGGATAAAAGAAGAAAATAGGAGATGCAGAATATGTGTGAAAGAGGAAGAAAATTGGAAGCATATAGTAGAAAAATGTGAGAAAAGCAAAAAGGATGGGGAAGAATGGGAAAAAATAATAATAGGAAGCAAAAAAAAGATAGCATGGATGATGGAGCTAAAATGGAAAAGAAGAAGAAACGAAGAGGAGAAAGAAAAAGAAAAACAAGAAGACGAAATTTCAAGACCCTAAGGACAGAAGGAAACAAAAGATAGAGACGCAAGACTCGCAGACACATCTACATACGCATACATACACACAAAACACAAGCACACACGCAAACATACACATACACATACACACACAGACACAAAACACAAGTGCTAGCAACTACACAAGCGAGAGGAAGCAGGTATTGGATGCAGGAGCAAAAAGGAAAAAAAGAAGAATCGAAGAAGAGAAAGAAAAAGGAAAACAAGAAGACAAATTATAAGATACTAAAGAAAATAAGTGAGGTTGAAGAAAGGAAAGGCAGAGGGAGCAATAGGAAATGAGAAAAAGATGTCAAAGCCCTAATAAGGAGAAAGACAGATGAAATGATTAGCAAGAAAGAGAGCAAAAGCAAAGTAAAGGTAGAGGTGAAAAGGTAAAAGAAAGTAACAAAAGAAGAAGTCAAAAAAAATAAGCAAAAAAGAGAAAAACAAGAATGGAAAATGCAGATCTAGGAGAAAGGGTGAGAGAGAGAGAGAGAGAAAGAGAGAAGAAGAGAAGATTAATCAACACAAAAATGGGAAGAAAATCTGAACAGTTATAAGCAGGAGACAGGGACGTAAGAGTTGCAGACACACCTATGTATGTACACTTATACACAAAATACACATACACACACACACACATACATACAAAACACATACATTATCAATTACTCAAACTATACACGAGACACAATTGTAATGTAAGAAATGAAAACCAAAAGTATCATATAAGTTGTAAATAAATAAACTAACTAAATCGTTTTAAAAAGTTCGCCGAAGAGGTAGACCCATGATCATGCGCTATATACCCTATATATAGAATTGTGGCAAGGAAACTCATAATAATTGCCGTGATCTTGACGAACATGCATGCATTCATATCAGCCTTGCTACAATATTTATCACTGTTATCTGTTATTATTACTTTTTCCTTAGTTACTATTATATTCTACGGTGAAAGATTTGAGTGAATAAGATGGAAATATTCTTTTTTTATGTATTTTCACGTTTTCTTTAATTATCCAAATAAAAATAATTGCAATTTTGTGCTCCAAAAGAAAAACTCAAATGTCGGTTTTTCGACTTGGCAATAAATTTGTATAGACGTAAATCTATATTTCAATATAAATGCACACCTCTTCCAAATTACATAGTCTAAATAAATTTATTATTCAAAATTTTTCATTTTCAAATTATAAAATTTTCTAGTAGAATCAAAATTAAAACGGGTAATAACACAGGTCAATATGAAATTTTTCCAAGAATACCAGTAGTATATCCCGAAGAATTTCGATGCGCTGAACACAAATCCGTGTTCACCTTATACATCAGACCTTGCAGGCGATGTTGTAAGGATAAATAATGTTTTTTGGACGGCTGATCATGAATTCAAGGTCGTTTGACCTATATCACGCCAAGTTCAAAGTCATTTTAAGGTAAAATCGCGGTTAATTAAGAAAAAAAATCGGAAAAAAATGAGATATATATTTTTTGGAACGATGAATATGAATATATCATTTGCTTGACTCTTCGAAGTCATATATACTATATGTTAATTAAAGATCATTCTATGACAGCTTCGCCGCATTTGACATTAAGAGCAAGACAATAAGTGTTTCCGATTTTTTCAATTAAATTTTTATGCAAATTTCATCACTAGTTTTATCTTATTAAATAAAACGATAGCAAAAAAAAGGTAAAAGATTTTTGTAGTTCATTTTGTGACCTATTCAGTGCATGTATCGTTTTTGTTGGAATTATTTTTTAAATTGTTTCTATGTGTGTTAAATGAAAATTGGTATATGGAGTAAAACCGACCGCTAATTTTTTATCGTTTATGTGTATGGAATTATTTATCTAAATCATTTATATAAACAAATTGAATTTTTGTTTATTTTCAGGAAAATGGTACGAAATCTCAAACGAAAAAAGATCGTGATTTTAACATTCCAAAATCAACATCACTGTTGTACCGCTGTGCTAATGAAGTGAATATGCAATGTACTGAAAATTCGACTTATCTTCATTTCACACTGCAAACTTGACTCTGATAAAAAAATGTTACATAAGTTTTTGTCTTGATTTTTCCCGTAAAATCGAATGCTGCATTCAGTTTTCTAAAATTAAGAATTTTTTAGTAATCTGTTTAAATAAATTTTTATAAATAATTGTAAATGGGTAATTAAAAAGCAGGTATATTTTATTTTTTTATTATGCAAAAGATGGCTTAGTTACTTTGTTGCTGCCTTATCCGGAATTTGCATAGGTTTTAATAGATTATTTTAACGTATATAACGTTAAGATGCTACCACAGATTTGCGTTGTTTTATAGCCAAAAGTAATTTCGTGGTCAGATATACCTCACTCGGCCCTATTTTTAAATAAGTTTATTTTTGGCTTCCTGTTCTATTTGATCAAACATGGATAACGGTACCGGCTCTAATGGATATATAGCGAATGTTCTTGTTTGCATGCAGCCTCAATATCGAAACATTGCGGGGATACAGAAAATAAATTTTCAGCGGGTCCAAGAAACTAACATGATGTTAGAGGTGCTCTTAAGGATTAGAACCGCGAATAGCGAAAATTACAATGTCGCAGAGATGAAAAGAGTTTTTCGTTGGTAATATGGGCAAAAAATGACAGTCCCATGGGAGTAGGCCTTTTCCCGATATAAGTTTAAACAAAAAACCTGTATACTAATTATTGGATATTTTTGTTTATTTTAAAATAATAGTATAGTTTATATATAATAGTGTTATTATAACGTATTAAGTCTCAACAGTAGCTTCAATTAATTTACTTTTTTGTCTTTCAATCCAAGCTATGGTCACGAAAGGAAATCAGTGGCAACACCTGCTCTAGCGTTTAATCAATACATGGTTTGTAATAGGGTTTCCTTAACTTCAATATACCGTAATGCTACTTTTATGCTAACGCTTTGATATTACCTGCGTTCTCCTCTTTTCCTAGCGTAATTAGCGCTCAGCCGGTGTCGGTGTTGTGGCCTTCTCTTTTTTTAGCGCGATACATATTGGGAACCCTGCTTCCTATGTCGAGGAGCTACGTACGAGTAGGCCTCCAATTGACCATGCTTATTTAATATCTTTTTAACAAAATTATTATTTTTCTAAAAAAATTAATAAAAATATCTCTCTCCGCTAAAATTTTGAATACATAATATGATTTTTTAGTGCTTGAAAAGCCTATATTTATATTTTCACCTATTAAAAATTACTTAAAAAGGTTAACGAAGAATCAAGTCTATCACCTCTTGATAGATGATAAAAATTAGAGCACGCATTCTTGTTCTTCAGAGAAATTTTCAAAATAGATATTATTTTATACATAAAAATATTTAGTTTGTAATAGTGTGACAAGGAGAGGGCAGGGGAAAAATAATTTTATTTCTTCCGGTCTCAAACGCCACCAGTGGCGCAGTCAATCAACTGTTGCAGCTAAAATTTGTTGAGCGCCAGCTACCGTCCTCGTATTAGAAGGACGAGTAGCGCTGTGAATCGGCTAGTTCTGGTCACTGAAGGTCGGATCGCTTATCGTTTCTCCTCGCACTGTCCTCGCTGGCTACTTATAAATGTAAGAAGGAGCGCGAAAACTTATCTTGCTGCGAAGGAAAATGCGGGCGGCGGTTAGTCAAGATGTCGAGGCAGGGGCTCTTCTCAGAAGCAGCTCCTCGAAGCGGTGTCTCAGGGCACCATGTCAACAATCCAGGGGCGGTGAAGAGTAGTGAGGGGTTCGATCTCACGCGCACACAAAATGACATCAAAGCGTCGACGCGCTAGCCGGCTCCGCGTAATTCAATCGTGTTAGGTACAGGAAAATATGGAGTTTCGAGGCATAGGTCAAACCAATGACAATACAGAGTTTTCACGAAAATTAATTATTTATTGGGCAAGTTATGGTCGGTTTCCCCAGTAGGCCAATCAATGAAGATTTTTTTGTGACATTAATACTATCAGCAAACCGACTATGCAAAGTTGTTTAATACTATCCGTAGATGAAAACGTATATATTTCCAACTCGCAACTTTCATTTAATAACTTTTTACAGCCGTTTGAAATTTGCAAAAACATGTTTTTCGCGTATAAAACCAAAACTATTGAAGTTAGGTACGTACCTCAATGGAATAAGTTATAGATAATAGAATTATATTAAAGTCAAACACCGAGCGCCTGGCTTTTCTATTACTATATATACTTCCCCTCCGCGGGATCTGTATCTCCCACCGCTCGCTTTCTTTGACGCTCGGGCGCATTTTGCCCGATATTCAACGACAAATTTCATCCTTTTAAACTGATTTTAGAGCAAAAGTTCAAATGACAAAGTTGTAGTTTGATTATTGAGATTTAAAAAACTTTTTTCAAATAATGTATAACTCTAACGGCTGAGCCACAGGGCATTATGCAAGATGTACTAAAAAAAAAGGTTTCATTGTCATTACTGTAGTGCCGAAAGTAATAATTATATATAGCTCAGATTTAGCATACATGAAGAAGATAATGCAATCTACAAAATATCATAAGCTAATTCTTTCAACATCACTCTATGGGGAGATATGAATTTTTGAAATGTTACCTTTTTTGATCAATTTTGATGTTTTTTGTAATTATATTGATTATTAAGTACTAGATTGAGATGAGCGATAGCTCATTTTATAGATAATTCTATTATCTATAACTTATTCCATTGAGGTACATACCTAACTTCAATAGTTTTGGTTTTATACGTGAAAAACATGTTTTTGCAAATTTCAAACGGCTGTAAAAAGAAATTAACCCGTTAACGTCCACAGGACACATTTTTTAAGTTTGAGTTTGAATTGTTACCTCGCAATGAATTCGAACTCAAATAACTTAAAACTAACCGTACCCTATGTTTTCGAGGGTGCTCTTTCGAATGGTGATGATCAAAAGTCGAAAAAAAGATTTCTAACCTCTAAAAAATCAAAATTAAAAAAAAAAACGTGATTTTGAAAAAAAAAATTTTTTTTTAAACTGATTTTCTGGAGCCTATACATTTTTGTATCGGTCTAAAACCCGTTAGAAAGGTGTCCTCGATATCTGAACTAAATGTTAGGATGATGACATTTATTTGAATAATTTTTCATCTAAGCAAAATGGCGGCCGAAATAAAAAAATTTTGTTCTAAACTTGATAAATTTTTTTCTCAGAAAGTATAGGTGTTAGCAAAAAATTTATAAGAATAAAAATATCTTAAAATCGGCTAAGAAATACTCTTAATTTTTTTCAAAACGTTTTGAAACAATTTTTGATTTTTGAAAAATTCAAAAAAATGAAATTTCAAAAAAGTTGAAAAAACATTTTGAAAAAATTCAAGAGCATTCCCTGATTAATTCTAAGATATTTTTGTTCTAATAAATTTTTAGTTAAACTGCATAGTTTTGAAGAAAAAATGTGTGAAATTGTAAAAAAACTTATTTGTATATTCAAAATAATGAGCAACAAATAAATAAAAAGGCCGAACCAACGGGATTTTCGGTTCTCTAATTGTTATGCCTGTTAGCCGGCGATAGTACATCACCGTTGTCCATCTCTTACCACGGGGAGGTCGACAATAGAAAGAGACATTTTCTTTTTTTTTGTTTTTTGCCTTGTTTTTTTACTTTTTTTATTTTTTTTTGTTTCTCGCCTTATTCAAATTTTTTTTATACTTAAATGTTTTGGATAAAATCTGATAACTAGATTTAATTGAAACTTATAAAATTATTTATGAAAATCAAGGAAACATGTAGAACAAAAATATTTTTGGCAATCAACGCAAAATTGTTGTGTTCTTTTAGAACATTTTGTGAAGTTGAAACATTTCTTTTTTGCCATGACTTTTTCGTGTGTGTGAGATTGTCGATTATTGGTTTCATTCAAGTATTTTGATGCTACAGCTAGTGCAATGTCTTTTATGGTTACAACTTTTTTACCACACACCAAATTCTTGAATACGGCGGCATTTGTAATTGATCCTTGAATAATTCTCATTAAAACTACCCAAGTCCACTTTTTCGACCTAATACACGGCAACAGACTGCTGCAGTAATAATCATGTTGGTCTACTCCACCCATAAAATTGTTGTACAAATTGAAAGCATAAGGACAAGGTATTTCAACTTTACCATGTTCATCTTTAGAATATCGTTTTGCTGAAGACAATGGAGTAATGCCAGCAGCCGTCGAGAGCAATGAGACAATTTTAGAGTCCATGACTGATATGTAGTTGACACCACTATTTTTGTCATGTTTCACAAAATATGTTCCTCTCTTTGATTTATTATTAAGATCAATAGTGACTCCGCTTACTCTATTTGCTCTCACAGTACCTGTAGCTCGAAGACCAATTTTTCGTAGATGAACGAAAAGATCTGGTGAACTGAAAAAGTTATCGAAATAAATGTGATAACGACTGATCTTTCTTGGTGACACAGTTGTTAGGAGCCTCTGGAGCATTTGTAGAACAACGCGGCTACCCAAAGCACAATTTCTTAAATTCTCTAACTGCTTCGAAGGGAGATGGTTTGATCCTTTCCCACAATATATATCAAATCAATCCTTCTTTATTGCAAATAACCCACAGTTTCAAACCAAAACGTACAGGTTTACCTTTCATAAACTGCTTCAAGACTGTCCTACCATAAAATTTGATCATACATTCATCAATTGATAAAGCTGTGGAAAAAATCGCAAATTGTTGGTAGTTTTTTCGAAAAATATCTAAAGGAACACGTACCAGGTGTGTAAATATGAAACCGGAATTTTTCAATAGATGGCGTTACTAGTCAATTAAGCCATCGACACAACTCGTCAGTGGCGTCATTTACTTGTGTTGACATCTCGCAAACCTTTTGCCGCTACAGAAGTCACCAGTTGCATACAACTGCATGGTTATAGTAGCGTCCAAGATGTCGAGTCTTGTGCCGCGAAGCTACGATTTGCGGACAGCGTTGGTTTTCTGTTTCCATTTAAAGAAAACTGCTGCGGAGTCACATCGAATGCTTGTAGAAACTTACGGTGAGCATGCTCTTGGTAAATCACAGTGCTTTGAGTGGTTTAAAAAGTTTAAAAATGGCAATTTTGATGTGAAAAATGAAGAACGTGGAAGACCACCGAAGAAATTTGAAAACAACGATTTGCAAGCATTGTTGGACGAAGATGACTATCAAACGCAACAGCAACTTGCAGATCAACTAAATGTCACACGGGAAGCGATCTCCATACGTTTGAAAGCCATGGGAAAGATTCAAAAGGTAGGAAAATGGGTCCCACATCAACTGAACGAAAGACAGCAGGAAAACCGAAGAACATCCTGCGAAATGTTGCTTGACAGGTTCAAAAGAAAGTCATTTCTCCATCGAATTGTGACTGGGGATGAAAAGTGGATATATTTCGAGAATCCTAAGCGTAAAAAATCATGGGTAACTCCAGGCGAACCATCGATATCCACTGCAAAGCCAAATCGCTTTGGACGGAAGACAATGCTCTGTGTTTGGTGGGATCAGAAGGGTGTGATCTACTTCGAGCTGCTAAAACCAAGGGAAACAGTTAATACTGCACGCTACCGACAACAAATGATCAATTTAAACCAAGCTGTACTTGAAAAACGTCCAGAATATAAATCAAGACAACACAAAGTGATTTTACTTCATGACAATGCACCATCACACACGGCGAAAGCGGTCAAGGAAACGATTGGGGCGTTTCGTTGGGAAATTCTTTCGCATGCGGCTTATTCCCCAGACCTAGCTCCATCCGATTTTTACTTGTTTGCGTCCATGGGACACGCACTAGCTGAGCAGCGGTTTACTTCTTACGAAGATGTACGAAAATGGCTTGATGATTGATTTGCTTCAAAAAACGAACAATTTTTTTGGCGAGGAATCCATAAATTGCCAGAGAGATAGGAAAAATGTGTAGCTAGTGAAGGAAAGTACTTCGAATAAAATATTTGTGTACCATTTTCGCACAATAAATGTTTGTTTCTATTGAAAAATTCCGGTTTCATATTTACACACCTGGTATACGCATCATTTGCATTTTTGTCTTCATTTTTTGATAGATTTATTTCTGATTTTATTTTTTCAAATTTTTGACGACTCATGGCTAATTTTACTAATTCGCAGACTAGAAAAGGATTATTTGACCAGTAATCTCTCTGACTTTTTCTTGAATTAAAGATCGATAAAATAATAATTCCTAAAAATGTGTTCAAGTCTTGTAGAGTAAGATCACCACCATTGCATACTGTTGCTTCTACTATAAATGCCTTTAATTCATCAGAAAAAAATAATTCAATCAAATCAGTCAGAGAATAATCGAGGATCTTTTTACGATCAGATTCTGAAAGAAAAACTTCACTTGTTAACTTTTCCCCATAAACTTTTTCGCCATCCAACCACTCATAAACATGGTTTGGTTCTAACTTCTTTTGATTTTCCGAGTAGCTATCAAGAACTTGATTGTATAAAGTAGTAGGTATAAGATTTTCAAGGAATGAGCATACATCAATGTGATCATTTTCATTTTCTGAATTTGAATCAGACTCAGAATCTTGAGAATCGTCTAAACTGGGAATCATAATGACATCAAAATTCTCGTCATTTTCTTCGGTTTCAATATCATATTGTTGATCAGAATTTTTTGATCGTTTTTTGGGTGGCATTTTTCCGACTTCACAATAAAATAATTCTACTATTTTCTTATAAGAATATGTAATAATGCAATAAAAAATTATTATTTAAGTTATCTAAACAACTAAAAATTGTTTCCGAACTCAATGAAGAAATAAAAAAAATTTTTAGAGCTTTAGTAATCATCAAACTACTTAGTGTAAAGATAACATATTTTTACATTTTATACAAAGATTCTTTTATATATTTTCTGAAAGTAGTATAATATTATGTGAAGCTGACAATACGTTGACAGTTAATTATCAAAATAATAATTTAAAAAACTGATTTGAAATGCATGAAGATTAAATTGTATCCAACTATACAAATAAGAAGTGCTTTTTTACAATTTCACACATTTTTTCTTCAAAACTATGCAGTTTAACTAAAAATTTATTAGAACAAAAATATCTTAGAATTAATCAGGAAATGCTCTTGAATTTTTTCAAAATGTTTTTTCAACTTTTTTGAAATTTCATTTTTTTGAATTTTTCAAAAATCAAAAATTGTTTCAAAACGTTTTGAAAAAATTTAAGAGTATTTCTTAGCCGATTTTAAGATATTTTTATGCTTATAAATTTTTTGCTAACACCTATACTTTCTGAGAAAAAAATTTATCAAGTTTAGAACAAAATTTTTTTATTTCGGCCGCCATTTTGCTTAGACGAAAAATTATTCAAATAAATGTCATCATACTAACATTTAGTTCAGATATCGAGGACACCTTTCTAACCGGTTTTAGACCGATACAAAAATGTATAGGCTCCAGAAAATCAGTTTAAAAAAAAATTTTTTTTTTCAAAATCACGTTTTTTTTTTAATTTTGATTTTTTAGAGGTTAGAAATCTTTTTTTCGACTTCTGATCATCACCATTCGTAAAAGCACCCTCGAAAACATAGGGTACGGTTAGTTTTAAGTTATTTGAGTTCGAATTCATTGCGATGATTGATATCGCGTGATTGGCCTACAGGTCAGCCCAAGGTCGGTCACGTTATAACTCGCAGGAAAATACCTAAGGAGTGTAATCGTCACGTTCCGACACGGATCGAATTATTCTTTGTTAGAATCGGCAATGTTCACTCACGGTGGTCTACTTAACGCTCAAATTCCACCGCGAATTCGGCGAATGGCGCACCGCGGCGCGATCACGATCTATCCTCGCCACGAGCGCGGCGCGGGTCAGAAATCAAAGGAAAAAGAAGGAAATTGAGGAGAATCCAGGCGAACGATGGCCACGTAATGGTCTCACGCACTCTTGTTCACTTGCGGATCGTCGATCAACATCACGAAGCTCGCGATTAGCGGTCAAGCGGACACTCTCGTTAACCGGTGGGCAATCGGCGGTATCCGAAAGGCGGCACTGATCAGTTGGCGGCGGTCTGGGTTGCGGATGGGCGCAAAGCAAAGAAGTGCAAAGGGTACTCACTCTTATCTGTCCCCGCGGTTCCCCTTGCTCTATTCTAATCAGCTGTACTACCCCAAATCGGCTCTTAAAATTTGCTCGTATCTAATAAGGCTCTGCGTCCTCGGCAAACACGCGCACTTTCTCCTACGTATATTCCTGTCCTTTGTCTCTATAACTGCTCTCGCGTTCAGCCCTCTGAACTTCCACACTACACTGCTGCTCAACTATTACTGCCGCGGCTTACGCGACATCACGTCGCGTCTTTTCCGTTACCTCTCCTCCTTTTTGTCGCGGGTTTTTATTTTATTCATCGAAACTATCATCACGCCGATCATCAGCGCCGTTTATTTAGGTCGATTAGCCCGCGTAATTTTATTATTGGTCCGTTAAGTAGCGTCGGTTTTAACCTATTAGCATACCTCTATCCTATTTGTGATTGGTCGGTCAAGTCACGCTCGTTGGTCAGTTCCGCGTCGTTATCGTTTTCCTCGCGCGCACTTCCCAGTCCTACCGATTTCTTCTACGAGAGTATTGGTAGCACCTATTTCGCTCAGATGCATGTCCTAACCCATTCTCTCTGGCGCTCGGTCACTCTCCTATCGGTCGCCTCACTCGCATTCATACGCTGACTCTCTCTCTCTCCTTTCCCCACTCTTGCTCTGGCTCAAGTTTGCTACCGAGCGCGTCGTAACATGGCCGTCACTCAGTTCACGCGTAAGCGTCGCGTTCTGTTGCCGTTTCCCGTACCTGCTTCCCGGTGCTCGGAGGGACGGTTAGTGTGTGTGTATGTGTGTGCTTCGGACGGACCTCGGGTATGTTGATTGGGTGACCAGCAGTGTTAGTGCGTGTGTGCGGTGCTCTTCTTGCGACGTTAGCCAGCAAAATCAGCTGATCTCCGCTCTCAACTTCCTCGTCGCCTGGCTTCCTGGGGGAGCGTCGGTCCGGGTTCCTGTGTGCGAAAGTGTGTTTGCGAGACTGTAAGGGTGCGCATCAATTGGGCGAGTTTTGAGAAGTGTTTTTGCGAGCCCTGTAGGTCAGGCTTTTCACGTGATGATCATCACAATAGTAATTCTTGTTACCACATCACCTTCAGGCAAAATTTGGCCATTATGTTCATTTATATTGGTGTGCAACTATACAATTTTCAAAAAGCATATTAATTTCCTTATATGATATTAATTCTATTGATTTGCATATAGGTTTTGCTTATATGATATTAATTCTATTGATTTGCATATGATATTAATTCTATTGATTTGCATATAGTCTATTGTAGAAATCGGAACGATATTTAAGTTTTTACAGGACCCCGCACAAATTTTATGGATTTGAGGTCACAGTAGATTCATCTGAATTTTGATATGTCGTATGTTACACCTTCCTGGTCAAAAGTGTTTATAGGCCCAAAATTCAAATAAGAACAGGTTTCGAGATATTGAGGAAGTTAAATCTCAAAAATTAAGAAACTTGGGATAAAGCACTTTTCACCCAAGGCATCCCCGAAAACGGGGCTGAAAACTAAAATATAGGGTGAAAAGCACTTGCGAATTTTATCACATATTCTCCTAATCCCATAGAATGATATTTAGTAGAAACAAGATGAACAATCTTGTAACAGCTTAATATATCAATATTTCAGTTTTGCAATCTCTATTGGAGGGTGTCCCGGGGATTAAGTTATACTGGTTTCCATTCCAGACACTTAGTAAAAATACTTTGATCGATACAAAACTGTTTCAGGTGGATAATTTTAATTTAAAGTTGTTTAAGTGCTCATTTCCAACCCTCGATATTTATAGAGATATTTTGATTTTCTATTTTCTATCTATTTTTTTTAAAGGGGAAGGTAAGAGAGGCGCTTTCGCTCTAAATGCAATCGGAAGAGTGGACGGGAATATAAACCAATTTCTTAATACCAAATAACAACCCTTTTATTATCTTATAATTCAAACAAACGCGCGCTTAAACTAATCAAAATATACGAGGTCTGTCCAGAAAGTATCGGGCCTGCGTTTATATCTTCGCGCCATAGTGTTCGATCGACCTCTACCGGACAGAAACGTCAACAGTAAAGCCTCACGAATCTATTGATTATTTACTGACACTTGGCGGACGTATACCTAGTTCATGCGCAGCGTGTCTTTGTTTACAGTGCCCTTTTCGCGTTCGTCGGATTTTGATATTGTCAAAAATGACTGAAAAACAAGATCAACGAATTTGCATCAAATTTTGCTTTCAACTCGGAAAAATGAGTTCGGAAACTATTGAAATGATGCAAAAGGTCTTCGGAAGCGAGTATATGAGCAAAACGCGAATAAAAGAGTGGTATAAACGGTTCAAGGATGGTCGCACTTCTGTCGATAGTGATTCTCGTTTCGGCCGACCTACGACGACAAAAACCGCAGATAATATTGAGCGGGTGTGACTTGCAATCGAACAAGATCGTCGTATGACTGTGCGAGAACTAGAAGAAGACCTTGGGATAACAAAAACTATCATTTCAGATATTTTAACCGGAAATTTAGGTATAAAACGCGTATGTGCAAAATTCATCCCAAAATTGCTCACAGCAGAGCAGAAGAACATTCGTTTAGAAATCGCTCTAGACGATCTGGAAATGGTCAATAATGATTATAATGTGCTTAGAAAAGTTATTACAGGTGATGAATCATGGGTTTATGGTTATGATCCTGAAACAAAAGAACAATCTTAACAGTGGAAGCATTCTGAATTGCCAAGACCAAAAAAAGCACGTCAAAGTCGGAGCAATGTTAAGTCAATGTTGATTGTTTTTTTCGATTTTGAAGGTGTTGTACATCACGAATATGCACCAACAGGTCAGACAATCAATAAAGAATACTACGTTCAAATTTTGAAACGTCTGCGTGATGCAGTAAGAAGAAAACGGCCGCACTTTTGGGAAAGTGGTAACTGGCTTCTCCGTCACGATAATGCGCCAGCGCATTCATCCAATCTTGTGCAGCAGTTTTTGGCAAACACAATATCGCATTGCTTCGACAACCTCCATACAGTCCGGACATAGCCTCTTGTGACTTTTGGCTGATTCCAAAATTAAAAATACCACTCAAAGGACACCGATTCGATGACAAAACAACGGTTGAAAACAATGCGACGAGTATACTTAAGGCTATACCTAAAAGTGAGTTCCAGGACTGTTTTGAAAAGTGGAAACATCGATGAAACCGTGTTATTCAATCAAGTGGGGATTACTTTGAAGTATGCCATTCACCAGATGATAAAGAATAACGCTAGCACGAAAATATAAAGGTAGGCCCGATACTTTTCGGATAGACCTCGTAAACACCTTAATCGTACGACTACAATATGAAACTAATCAAAAATTTAAACATCTTAATCGTATGTCTACGATATGCTGTACCTTAACGGAATAATAAACGCGTCTTATTCTACACAAAGAAACTTGTAAAGTATCTGGCGAGTGATCGCCTGACTACCTAAGAATTCGCGCGGCCGCACATCACTGTGAGAGAGAAAATAACTGGGAGAGAGAGATAACCTGACCATTGTTTTCTTCTCGATAATCCGTAGGAGCCGGAGGTGACAACTGTAGAACAAGCCGACTGTCCGTGTGACGTTCGTATCACTTATAAATAAAATAATTCGAACTCTCGTATCTAGCTAATGAGTAAGAATTTGTTTCCAATAATTTTACTCTACTTGTCAATAAAATAGATAGATAAATCAAATCTAATCAATAAGTAAATCAAATATATATAAATAAGTACAATATTTCGAGGAAAGTCAGACAATGCCCTAGTTTCTTATGGTGCGAATTGTCCCATAAGCAGAGCTAAAGTCTTTCTTTGATAGGATATAATTCTAAAAACCGTACTTTCCTCGCCATTGGACGCGTTTTTCTTAATGATCAATATATTCAATCGGAACTCTGACAACGGATTCCGATTTTGACGTTCCATATCCTAAAAAAATATGATATTTTATGTCAAATTACCATCCAATTTAAGGTAAAAAATGAGAAAGTTTGATATTTTTCAAAAATGTAAAATAAGCTTTGAAAATGCGTTAGATTCATAACGATATCTTTTTTTGATCAAAAGATATTTAATTTTGTCTAAAATATTTTGTAAAAGATCTATAGTACAATGTCTCCTTCATACTATCGACCGTCCGCCATCTTTCGTGTACAGTATACCGTGCGTCGTTTTCTGTGTACCCTACATAGTGTGCGCTCTACTCTCCGCCATCTTCCTTCAAGTATACGCTGTACCGCTTTTCATGCATTATTTAGTGTGATCTGTCTTCCATGAATCATATACCGTCTGGCGTCTTCCGTGTGCCGTATACCATCTGCAATTCCAAAAATTTCTCAAAAGTATATGTCGAAAATTGCTCGACAGTATATCTTGAAGGGTTAAAAACAACTCTAAAATTTCGCATCTTCTTATAGATCGGATCCATTTCAGATCGGGCAGGCCTACGGCAATGATATCTTCGATTGACTCGGCTGTGGAGTATGCTATTCTACTTCAAAAATAAGCCGACACGTATTTTTTTTTTTTTTTTCGATTAGACCACTACATCATTTTTTACGAGTATTTTAAAAAAGTGGTTAAAAAATAAATTTTCTAAAAATCAAATATTAAAATTTAAAAAAATGCTCTATATTGTCTAATTTTTTTACTTAATATGTTATTTATAGCTTATTTTACTGTATTTCTTATACTCTTTCGAATGCGCCATGCAGAATAAAAAAATATTGAAAATTGGCGGGAAAAACTCAGTTTTTCGAAAAAATTTCAAACTCAATTTTCTCAAAAAGCCATCATTTTTTTTTTCAAATTTTTATGATAGATTAAGCATTACAAGACCTTTAAATTGGTATAGGAGTGATCGCGTACTTTTCCGTTTTAGTGATAAAATATCGATTTTTCGTTTTTTTTTTTTGCCCAAAACATTGATAATTATAGTTTTAACATGTGAAACGTGTTTATATATATATATATATATATATATATAGATAGATAGATATTTATATATACATCCATATATACATAGACAAGAAGCATGCATGCTTCTCTGTGTGTAAAACGGCAGCCTGTTACATCCTTCTTCTATAAATAGCTTATAAATATACACGTGCTCGCATTGCTGATAGCACATAGTTCAGTTTCTATCAGTCGTAAATTGTGTACACACAGAGAAGCATGCATGCTTCTTGTATATGTATATATGGATGTATATATAAATATCTATCTATCTATATATATATATAAACACGTTTCACATGTTAAAACTATAATTATCAATGTTTTGGGCAAAAAAAAAACGAAAAATCGATATTTTATCACTAAAACGGAAAAGTACGCGATCACTCCTATACCAATTTAAAGGTCTTGTAATGCTTAATCTATCATAAAAATTTGAAAAAAAAAACGATGGCTTTTTGAGAAAATTGAGTTTGAAATTTTTTCGAAAAATTGAGTTTTTCCCGCCAATTTTCAATATTTTTTTATTCTGCATGGCGCATTCGAAAGAGTATAAGAAATACAGTAAAATAAGCTATAAATAACATATTAAGTAAAAAAATTAGACAATATAGAGCATTTTTTTAAATTTTAATATTTGATTTTTAGAAAATTTATTTTTTAACCACTTTTTTAAAATACTCGTAAAAAATGATGTAGTGGTCTAATCGAAAAAAAAAAAAAAAATACGTGTCGGCTTATTTTTGAAGTAGAATAACATACTCCACAGCCGAGTCAATCGGAGATATCATTGCCGTAGGCCTGCCCGATCTGAAATGGATCCGGTCTATAGTATTATATTTCTAGGTTTTATTTCTTGTTATCTAAAAGGCTTAAGTATTCTTTAAAAAATGTTTTCTTATCATTTTATGTTCCAAAGAGATGAAGAAGTGAAATGTATATTTTATTAAAAGAAAACGAGAGATATTAGGAGAACAAATTTACTGATTACTAGCAGGAGAATGAAAAGCAGAAATTTAGTGATAGTGAATTACTTGATGCTGACCATATTGTTATCGTTTGCTATTTAGATCTGAGGTATTTCTTTTGATTACTTGGTTTAACAGGCATAATGTGTGCAAACGACACGGAGTTGTGGATAACCATGCTTAAACTACCGCCACTTTGTTCATTTATAAAAAAAAACAACCAAATGATCAAATCGTAGGATACTATCATTTTTATGTGCTTTTAAAACTAATTATTTTACTAAAAAAACAATCATAATAGATTAATCGATTTGCAATTGATTCGACCACCGATTGCGGTGATCTCTCGGCGACTCCGGCGTTTGAGCCGAAAAGTAATTTTTTCAAGTAAAACATTTCAATACTTATCTTAAAACTAAATTTATCTATGGAAGCAGGAATCATTAGATAGAATTTAGCCGTTGTCACTTTATTTTTAAAGTAGCCGCAACTTTTGTAAAAAAATGCCACCTCTCTTCTTTATAAAATGGAAACGGTAGAAAGCCTTACAGAGTTAGTGTATTGAGCTGGAGTTGTTGAAAGCATGCAATAGTCTCAGTAGCGCTACCTATTTTTTATATGTAATAAATGAAATCATAAAATCATTTAGATAACAATACAATTTTTCATATATTGAATATGAAATCTTAGAAAGCTAAAAGTATACTTGGATAGTACAGAAAATAAATAATCGTATTAGAAAATCTACTGCAGCACTCTTGATTGATTCATTTTGTTTTAATCCATCGAGAAATATCAGAGATGATTTTATTATTTATTATTTACTATTATCCAGAATACATATTTTTTAATGAAATCCGTTTTATTAAGGAAAATAATATGTTTTAATTATCGGTTCATTTTCATTCCTATAGTAGCAGCTTTGATAGTTAGCATAGATGTTTATCATACAGCATAACATATAGGTTTTGTGCAATATTTAGATTGAGGTTTCCATACGGATAACATGACGTGAGAAATAACTTTATATTATTAATCTTGCAATATCAAAATAGCAGTCGCTATATACTTTCATTTAGTTCGAAAAACTAGTATAACTAACAAGGAAACCCTCCCAACCCGACCTCACCGATTTCAATAATCTTTTGATATGTTATAGTTCATCAAAAAATAAGACATACGTATTTTTTTTTTATCGGCGGAAAAACACTTTGAGGGGGTGAAAACAACTCTCAAAGTTCACCCCCAAAAATAGATTTTCCAATGTATCTCAGCATCTAATTGATATTTTACGACCAAACAAATTTCATATCACTTCTCATGTGAAAAGCAAACTAGCACATGCAATTCCGACTACAATGGATGCAACCCTTATTTTTTTTATGTAAAAACTATAACGAGCTGAGGCTCGTTATATCTCTCTCCCCCCTTAAGTTAATTATAATTCGTGGATAACCCATGTATCATTTTCCTTATGTATTTTTGTCTTGCCATAGCTGCGGACGCGGCACGAGGTAAATCAGGGAGCACCGAGGAGAGAGAGAGAGAGAGAGAGAGAGAGAGACCCGCGTGTACGCGTGTAAGCGTGGACGCCGGAGTGTCGCGCACATAGTTAATTGGCTGAGACGCGCCGCTGCCGGCTAGCTAGCGCGAGGGAGGGGATCACGTCCGCGTGCCAGTAAGGAGCGACAGCCCGCCTTGGCAAGAGGAAGCAAGTTTGGCGATTGACGCGAGAAAAAGTAGTGCTTGGTGCTACACAGCCTGGGTTCTGCCACCAAAAAAAAAGAGGACGAAGCGTTCGTGCGATCCTGGGTGCGCGCGTAAGTGTATGTTTGCCGATCTCACCCGTTCAGCACGAGAGATCTGCCTCGAGGCCGGACACCTGCGCGTGTCGAGTTTAAAGCCGACGCCACATCGAGCTTGCCATGTAAGTGCCCGTTCGATTTCAAGACTCTCTCTCTCTCGCTTGCTTCCCACTTGCCTCTCTCGCTGCGACTGCTATTTGTATGCTTTCTTTATTATCTTAATATTAATAAATAACCATTCTGTTAATTACTGCGTCTTTCCTCACGGCACTTCCTCCCTCCCGCGTTACGCGCACGCCGGCTTATACCGTCCGCTGCTACCTGATCTACGACGCTCTCCGCGGGCCGAAGGCCAGGACGCCTTCGAGGGGCATGTCTGAGCCGCTGGGCTGAATCCCGCGCGTTCCCCGCACGAGTTATCCGCAAGTCGAGCAGTTACACAGCATCACCCTTAACGGGGTAGCCTAAATCCCCGTTACAATACTATCTATTTCATGGCTATTTTTATGAAAAAAATTAAAATAACCCGAAAAAAATTGGAAAAAATATTACCCTACATAAAATACAAAAATAAAGTTTGTAACAGGCTGCCGTTTAGTCGGTAATCCTGTAAATGTACCTTTATTTACGATTAGACGACGCCTTGTTATCTCTGTGCTCAAAACACAGCAACCTTCCTTGTCTCGGAGTGCGCCTGCGCAGAGTCTCCTTACTATTCCGAGTTGGGTTCCCCCAACTCGCCGCTTGGCGGCGCTGTCGCCCTTACTAGTAGCGCTCGTGCGGCCGCCGCTGGAACCTAGGTTGACGATTCCCGCCTATCGCTATTTTCGTGATTCGTGCTACGCTACCGGCGAATTCGAATCAAACGTAAGCAAATACTGACGCGACCTCCGGACAAAGGAATGACACAATAACTGAAACTCGTTTAAATAAAACTAAGGGTTGATTTATTCAATAAAATCAATGACACGGGGAATCTGCCAAGAGTCTTGCGCACGCTCGCGTGAATGACAATACACGCTGAAAATGAGAGAGAGAGAAAACCACGGACGCCGCGAACTAACCGCTCGCGCGCAACAAACAAATTCTTCGCGCTCGCTGCGCGGATTCGCACGCTTATAACAATAAAAGGGATGGTGCACCTACCGCAAGGACGATGAGGATACAGTGGCCAACCGTATCCGATTAACACGCTGCTAATACGCTGCTGCGCTGCTTGCCGCACCGCCTAGATTACTGTTGCTGTCGTTGTTGTTGCTGCTACCGCCGTTATTGCTGTTGCCTCTAATGCTGCTGCTACTATTGCTGCTGCTGCTATTGTTGTTGCTGCTGCACTAAGCACTCAGCACACCAACGTTCGCACCTCCGACCTCGCACTTCACAACACCAAAGCGAAAACTTGAACGGCTCGGGAAAACGGAGGTTAGGTCAACGCACTGACTGAGTGACACAGTCATACTGCCGGTCGGAGCCTCCCCTCCCGGTCATTGCCCCTACGCGCTCTCTCTCCCTCGCGAACCAAACGCGGCTCCTCTCGTTTAGCCGCTCATTAACCTCGCGCGTCTGACGATTTTCAGTAATCGTTGCAAGTTAATCTAGTCAAGCTTTTTTTCAAACTACCCCCTTAAAGTTGAAAAACCACCCCTAACAAATTGTTTTCAATACATTACAGGTGGTGTTGATAATTTAGTGTAAAATTTGTTAAGTATTATTTATACTGCACAAAAACAACTATCTCGTGCAGTTTCGACCACAAGGGTTGCAACCCCTAATTTCTGTCATCGAAATTTTTACCTTCTTTGTACCTATTTTTGAAAAAAAATTCATAATGAGCTTGAAAAAATTAGTAAAAATATTACCGTGGATAGAATAAGAAAAAAAATTTACCTTTTATTTTTAAAACCACCCCTTATGTTGAAAAACCACCCCCAAAAAATTGTTTCCAATACATTACAGGTGGTGTTGATAATTTACTGTAAAATACGTTGCGTATCATTTATAATGTACAAACACAACTATCTCGTGCAGTTTCAACCACAAGGGTTGCAACCCCTAATTTCTGTCATCGAAATTTGTACCTTCTTTATTCCTATTTTTGAAAAAAAGTTCATAATGAGCTTAAAAAAATTGGAAAAAATATTACCGTGAATAGAATAAGAATAAAAAATTTACCCTTTCAAACTTATTTTCAAAACCACCCTCAATGTTGAAAAACCATCCTAAAAAAAGTTTCTGACATATCGTTGCAATCTCTTCTAAATCAAATAAGCTATGATTCCATAGCTATTTTGTTGCTCTCTTTTAAATTTTTTACGTTCTATCGTTTATTAATTCTATCAAAAAATAAATAACTTTTATTATATAAAAAAACAAGTCAAGAATAATATAATATTATAAGTATACCTAGAAGATAAGTATAGTTTCTCGGATGTTCAAAAATTTTGGTATATGAATGATAGTATTATCAGAATTTTATTTACGTCCTACTATCAGCGTCTCTGACGATTGTCTGTTATTTTCATGATTGATAAATATGAGTAAGTAATTCTTCATCAGTAGCCAACACAACTTTCTTGTTGTTGGACGTATTGTATCGACTATTGAACTAACAGCATAATAAATAGTAATAAGAATATAAGATTATAAGTACAAATAATAATAAGATACTATTCCGTTAATTCGTATTTCGTAGTACCTGCTACGTAAGTATAACTATAAAATTATTTTTTATATGCAAATAATTTTACGGCTTTTTAATATTTGTTATTAAAAAAATTGAAATTACACTGATTATGAGGATTTATTAATTAATGATGTTTATAATTATTGTTTACTTATTGATTTGTTTATTATTATTGTTTATTAATTAATATGTTTACTTTTTAATTTATTAATTAATTTTTTTCATGAATGTTTTCTATAAGTTTGTTTATCATTATTGTTTACTTATCAATTTGTTTATTTATTTGTTTTTATCCTAATTTGTTTATTTGTTATTCAGTTTATTTCTTATTCCCCAGCGATATCAGGAGAGACCTATACAGAGGAAAAATAGGGAAAAAAAGGGGACGGATGGATGGACGGACGCACGGAGAATTTCGCGCCTTCTGTTTAATATAATAGAAGATATATAAGATATATATATATATATATTTTTTTTTTATTTCAGATTAAAAAATGAAAATTAACGCTCTGAACGTTTTAAATTTATTATTAGCTTACTTTCAAACTCTACAAATACCTGAAAGTGAGACAAATTATAAAGAGATTCAATTGTCGGAAAGAATTAAAAGCATTTTAATAGATTCCGTGAATGATTTCAATGAAGTAGATATGATCGTTGAAGATACATTAGATTTTCAAGAAGATTACAAAGATCATGCTGCAAAAATAGTAGAAGATGAAGTTCAACACCATTTTCCTGACGATTTCGAAGCACCCACAGACCATTGTACCAAAGACAATGAAGATGTCAGTTTTGAATATAAGCAAAGAGCCGTAGAATACTGGAGAAGTGGCAAAAAAAAAAAATTTAAGTGTTGAAAGTGTACGTCAAAAATTTAAGAAAGTTTCATCTGTGAGTCAGTTGAAACGTTGGGCTCATACAGTCAACAAAGGTGGTACTTATAGAGAAAAAATTGCAAGAATTTGTCAGTACACTCTTGATAATTTTAAAGCAGCAGTAGACGCTGGTTACATCATTCATGATCGTGACATACGTCGATGGGCATTGCAAGCTCAAAAGATTATAGGATCAGAAGATGTAAGATTCAAAGCTTCGGATAACTGGCTTTGTAAATTCAAGAAAGCTCATAGAATAGTATCCCGGAAAATAAATAAGTTTATAACCAAGAAAACACTAGAAAGTAATTCAGAACTAACGATTAAAGCAAATACTTTTATTGCTGATGTTAAAGCAGGCATAAGAATAATTGGAATTCATAATGTGTTTAATTCTGATCAGAGCGGATTCCAACTGGAAATGCACTCCGGAAGAACGCTTGCGGTTGAAGGAGAAAAGCACGTACAGTGTTTAGTACAGTCAGTTTCTTCAACAACCCACAGTTATACTATACAGCCACTCATATCAGCCACAGGAGAATTACTGTCACCACTCTTTTTAGTTTTGAAGGAATCTAGCGGTGAGTTTGGACCCATTGTTGAAACCACTTTATTTAGACCCGAAAATGTTTACGTAGAAGCATCTAAATCTGGAAAGTTGACTACAGGTATACATAATCCCATCTAGTTACAATTAATGTCATTATAAATGATTTTACAAATAAGATTTTTGATTTTAGATCTCTTTAAAATATGGCTGCAAAAAGTATATTTCCCTAATGTAGGTTCCAATACGATGCTGTTGCTTGACTCCTGGAGCGGTCATTGTGACAGTGCCATAGAAACTGTAACTCCATGTGATAAAATTATAAATTTTAAAAAAATACCGACTGGCACAACGGGAAAAATTCAGCCACTTGATGTTTTTGGATTTCGCATATGGAAGAACTTTGTCCGCCAATTTTCAGATACCGTAATTTTGATGAATTCTGATTTGGATTTACATAAAAGAAACAACATTATTAAACTTCAGTCGTTAGTCCACAATCAATTATCTTCACCAAGATATACTAATCTTTTTAAATATTCCTGGTTCAAGAGTGGTACCTCACTAAAAAACCAGAAAATTTTGACAATCCTGTTGCTTACAGTTTTGGAGATTCCTACAATACACATTGTGACATAGAAGGATGCAAAAATGTGGCTATTATACGTTGCGGTTGGTGCAAAAAATCATTATGTTTCGAGCACTTCTATGAAGAATATCATTATTGTAAGAAGTATGAACAATAAATCCGTCCTAATTTTTTTGATTGTTTTTAATTGGTAACTCTGAATGAATTATAGTAACGCATATAAAAATCAATTAAACATATATTACTTGGCAGTTTACAATTTTAGTCACAAGAAAGGAGAAAATCTCAACCAACAAAAACAATGGCAATGCTATCAACCCTCCTAATCACCGAATGGCGATGGTAATAAACCTCCCCCTAATAACCCTCCTAATATCCCCCAATGGCATTGCTTACAACCTCCCATTAACCTCCTAATAACTCCCCCCCCCCCAATAAGACCCTCCCCCTAATAACCCCCTAATAACCCCAGTAGTTAGCAGGATTGATAACGTTGCCATTATGTTATTCGGTGGGTTGCAAGCATTGCCATAAGGTTGCAAGGGGGCTCAGCTATGTCTTCGGGCTATTAGTGGGGGGCTAACGGCATTTTCATTGGAGGTTTTTAGGGGGTTATTAGGGGTGGTTGTAAGTATTCTGATAGTGCGGGTTAGTGCGGGAAATTGCCATTGGGATATAAGGGGAGTTTTAGAAATTGCTACTGGGTGATGGATCATTTTTCCGGACAGATTCGGAATCGGCGCAACAAAATACTTTGGAAAAACGTTGTCCCAGTTCTGGGTCTTATTAGGTGATATAATCTTGAATTGGTACATATTTTTCGTATTCTATCCACGATAATAATTTTTCCAGTTTTTTAAGCTCATTATGAACTTTTTTTCAAAAATAGGAATGGAGAAGGTAAAAATTTCGATGACATAAATTAGGTGTTGCAACCCTCGTGGTCGAAACTGCACGAGATAAATGTGTTTGTACATTATAAGTGATGAGCAACGTATTTTACAGTAAATTATCAACACCACCTGTAATGTATTGGAAACAATTTTTTGGGGGTGGGTTTTCAACATAAGGGGTGGTTTTAAAAATAATAGGTAAATTTTTTTTCTTATTCTATCCACGGTAATATTTTTACTAATTTTTTCAAGCTCATTGTGAACTTTTTTTCAAAAATAGGTACAAAGAAGGTAAAAATTTCGATGACAGAAATTAGGGGTTGCAACCCTTGTAGTCGAAACTGCACGAGATAGTTGTGTTTGTACAGTATAAATGATGCTTAACGTATTTTACACTAAATTATCAACACCACCTGTAATGTATTGAAAACAATTTTTTAGGGGTGGTTTTTCAACTTTAAGGGGGTAGTTTCAAAAAAAACCTTGACTAGATTAACTTTATTTTTGTATTTTATGTAGGGTAATATTTTTTCCAATTTTTTTCGGGTTATTTTAATTTTTTTCATAAAAATAGCCATGAAATAGATAGTATTTTAAATAAAAAAAATAAGGGTTGTATCCCTTGTGGTCGGAATTGCCGTAAATAGTTTTTCAAAAAACTAAAACTTTTGTCAATTTGTTTAAATAACTTTTTATAAACAATTGGAAATGCAAAAAGAAAAGACACGTGTAAATTATTTTTGAGCTATAACATGAACTCAATAGTTATTTCAAGGCTATCTCTACCAGATTCGGCTTGGGTATTAATGGGTTAATTTTAATTATATTCAGCAACGTTTCGTCAGCATATTTGTTGACCTCTTCAGACTTTATTAACAGAAAAACAATAAATTATTAACAATAAAGTTGCGAATGTAATTTTAATGGCATATAAGTATATGTATATGTGTGTACCTGATTTTTCTCGTAGTCAAATTATTATAGGCTAAAACGAATAGCTCGTAGCCAGTCACGATACAATACAGTAAGAAATCAAGTATTTCAACACACATATATATTCTTCCTATATCACCCCTTCCTCATCGATCTTAATAAAGAGGCTTATAAATATGACTAAGATATTGTATATTCCCTTTTCTATTTGAAGTGTTTTTATGTAAACCAATGTGCAACATTTCGGATATTCTGCGTTTCTGCTAATTCTTTTCATAATCTAATATCTTAGCTTTGTTCCAGTCAAATTCGTGTGAGAGAGTTCTTCCATGTAAAGCTACTACTATGTCAATGTTTTTTTTGTGTTCATTTAATCTAATTTTTAAGGATCGCTTACTTTCACCTATGTAGACCGCTGAACATTGTTTGCAGTTAAAACTATAGACAATACCAGTGTTGTCTAATAAATCAGATTTGTCTTTTCCTAAATTTGATGATACTTTGATGTGAACTTCCGAAAGATAAAATTGATTTAGTTGTCGAGGTGTTCAATTCTTATCATAATAGATTTCAATTAACGTTTGAATTGAAACGAATAATTTTATTCCATTTTTCGACTTAAAATTGATCAAAAATAATAATAAATTATAATTTGACTGGTTTAAAAAACAACAGAAACTGACAGAATTTTGAATTTTAACTCAGAACATACAAAAAATTTCGTTCGCGCAATTTAAAAATAGTTACAAATATCCTGAAAAAGAATAATTATCCATCTAAATTTATCAAAAAATGCATACATAAACGGATTAGGAAATATAAAAAAGGGAACAATAATTCTAAAAAATTAAAAAATCAAAAACTACCTAAAGTCGCTATTCTAAATAATTGCAACACTTTAAAAAATGTTCTTCTGTGTTAAGAAAACATAAAATTACTCCAATCGCGTTAGTACAAAAACCATTCCAAGAGTTTATTCCTTTAGGAAAAGACAAATCTGATTTATTAGACAACACTGGTGTTACGTCTCGTGCATAGACTACGAACAGCGAATGTGCGAAACGTACCAATATAATACTAGTGGCTGGTTGGGACTCACAGGTAATGAGTAATATACGATATATGGATAGAAATGAATGTGTTTTATTATTTTGTTGTACTTACTGCCTCTGGAGTACTTTCGGTATTGTAGATCTCGGTATTTGGATAGGTTGAATAATGAAGTTGCACGATCTCTTTTTTAATGGATCTCTTTTTAATAGATATTTATTAGGGTCAAATAATATAGTTTGACAAGTAGTAATTGAATAGTTAGCCGAATTGTCGAACAGGCTTGCACGCGACTGTAGCGTCGATACGTAAATTTTATTCGTCAATTGTCGAACTGACGTGTACGGAAAACAATAATGACTGCCCGACTCTTTACGGGTGGTTCGTCTTATATACATGAATTTGTGCTTAATTAATCGCTGATGTTTCTGTGTAGTTGGGTAATTTTCCTTTCGAGTTCAATGTGCGTTGTGTAATGCTGAGTATGGTCTTTGTGTTTTGCTGCCGTATAGTTTTCCGGTGGACGTGTACATAGTTTTGATTTTACGAAATTCGGAATTGCACTTTTTAGAGAGTGTAAATGAATAAAGATACGTCTTGAGACGTAACACTGGTATTGTCTACAGTTTTAGCTGCAAACAATGTTCAGCGGTCTACATAGGTGAAAGTAAGCAATCCTTAAAAATTAGATTAAATGAACTCAAAAAAAACATTGACTCAGATATAGTAGTAGGTACACATAGAAGAACTCTCTCACACGAATTTGACTGGGAGAAAGCTAAGATTTTGGATTATGAAAAGAATTATAAGAAATGCAGAATATCCGAAATGTTGCACATTGGCTTACATAAAAACACTTTAAATAGAAAAGGGGATATACAATATCTTAATCATATTTATAAGCCTTTATTAAGATCGATGAGGAAGGGATGATAGATGAAGAATATATATATATATATATATATGTATTGAAATACTTGATTTTTTACTGTATTATATCGTGACTGGCTATGAGCTATTCGTTTTAGCCTATAATAATTTGACTACGAGAGAAATCAGGTACACACATATACATATACTTATATGCCATTAAAATTACATTCGCAAATTTATTGTTAATAATTTGTTGTTTTTCTGTTAATAAAGCCTGAAGAGGTCAACAAATATGCGGACGAAACGTTGCTGAATATAATTAAAATTAAGTGAATTTCTAGCTCTCACTATTTCCCTTATTTCCATTATTACAAATTTTATCATTTAAGAAAACTATAAGGAAATCAAGACAGTATGTAATGCATATTTCAAGCCAGTTTATGAAGGTCCAGGTGGCTTGAAACATACGGTTTGTGAATGCGAGCGCGCGCTGCGTAGTATCGCGGGTGGTCGGAGATTGGGTGGTGCCTCCCGACAACCCTCCAGATTCATTTTCTAATAGTCGTGAACCCCCAGAACCCACCCCCTATTAGTAAATAATAAAATAATAAATATTATTATATGGACTGCCAAGATAGATTCCTCCTGTAGAGGTTGTTAAGGTAGGATGCTGTAGAAGTTGGTAAGGCGCTCGGTGAGCATATGCAGGCTAGGCGTGGGCTATCGGAGAGGGGGTAGGATTTCTAGCATGAGGTGCACTGACTTAGCTGTTTGTTGACTCGGGGTCTCTCTCTAGCTTGAGATATGTATAGAGAAAATATGCTTGCTACGGCAAGCGTCAAGCTTATTTTAAAAGACAGAAATCAGTACCTCATCTGCACTTAGTTCAAGAAGTAGTCTTTTTCATCGCTTCTCCGCCCACCCACTCTCCCACTTTACACTATCCTACCTCCCTTTAGTTTATTTATTTGTAATAAGTAGACAATGTAATTATCAGCATTTATTTATTTACTTTTTTAATTATACATAGAGTAGAGAAAACTTTGTCGATAATCTTTATTCCCTTCAGTTGACATGGCTATTTTAACATATGCAGATGAATTCTTATAAAAATTATAAGCATCTTCAAATGAATCTATCATGTCGATTCCTCGTAGTTCAGCTTGTTTTTGTCTCTTCTTAACCCAAGTATACAATTTTTGTACATTTGTAACAGTGCAAATGAATTCAATATCTTTTTAACAGTGAAATACGTATGACGTTCTTTAAGGATTTGATAATTTTGCTAACGGAAGACATCCCATATCACTTTCAAGGTCTAAAATTTTTCTGTAAATAAAACATATAATTAAGAATTATCTACATAGACTAAATATTCAAACACACATTACTAAAACTTACTTATCAGGCCATATATTATGAAGCCATTGTTTTCTCTTTCCCTTTCACATATATATTTTTAGATTTAACAAATGATTTCATAAAACTTTTAATAACAATTTTTATGGTATTACATCTGATCTCCATAATATTCTATGATGAAATAATTATTAAATATTCATTCCATCTATTTACATATGATATTTCTTAGAAAGGTTTAGCCAGTGATATGGAGGTTTAAAGCACAGAACATTTAGATTAGAATCACAATCAACGCTGAATAAGCTAGTTATTTACAATCAAATCGATTTTTCAGACACTAAAAACCTTGAAAATCTAATACATATTCCATTATGAATACTTGTCTTCATAGATATACGAGGTCTGTCCGGAAAGTATCGGGCCTACCTTTATATTTTCGTGCTAGCGTTATTTTTTATCATCTGGTGGATGGCATCCTTCAAAGTAATCCTCACTTGATTGAATAACACGGTTCCATCGACGTTTCAACTTTTAAAAACAGTCCTGGAACTCACTTTTAGGGATAACCTTAAGTACACTCGTCGCATTGTTTTCAACCGTTGTTTTGTCATCGAATTGGTGTCCTTTGAGTAGTATTTTTAATTTTGGAATCAGCCAAAAGTCACAAGGGGCTATGTCCGGACTGTATGGAGGTTGTCGAAGCAATGCGATATTGTGTTTGCTCAAAAACTGCTGCACAAGATTGAATGAATGCGCTGGCGCATTATCGTGATGGAGAAGCCAGTCACTACTTTCCCAAAAGTGCGACCGTTTTCTTCTTACTGCACCACGCAAACGTTTTAAAATTTGAACGTAGTATTCTTTATTGATTGTCTGACCTGTTGGTGCATATTCGTGATGTACAACACCTTTGTAATAGAGTCGGCCTGCAATGCCGATAAATTCACCACTATTACCAATTATTTATAAAGGGGGAAGGCAAGGGAGGCGGATCGCTCCAAGCAAAGCAGAAAGGAGAGCTGCAGGCAAAATAATTTCACACACTCGATTTCGTTGATAAACCATTTATTATACACGCACTACCTTGAGTGCCGACGAGAGTACAAACCACTTATTGCTAATAACACGCGAACTTACTCTAAACGAGATAACCGGCACGTTAGCGCCATGTCACCTCGTTAACCGGCTCAAACGACAACTTATATTAAACACTGCCGAAAATTACGCCGGCTCGGGGAAGCCTGGCGTAGCAACGCGAACCGTGAAAATCGCCGAGGAAAAGGAGAGATATAAAGAGAGAGAGGAATAGATGACCTGACCGATATCGGCGGACGTCGCTGTCGCTGGCAGTCCAGAAGGTGCCCCACCGGCGGCTTGGCTGGAAGACCCTTGGCTGCTGTGTAGCCGGTGATTTGGTAGAAGAACCTGTCGGATACTGTCCTGATGGTGGCTTCTTGCAGGAAAACCTTCTGACTGCTGCGTCGCTGGCAGAGAGAATCCGTCCGGCCAATCTGGCGAGAACTGCCGACTACTTACCAAACAAAGAGGTAGGCTTCGCAAAGATGGTCACTGACTAATGCGGCCAATCACTCTCGCATGCGTGCGCGTCACTATCGCGAGTGTATGAGATCCGGCTACTCACGCCTTCTCCCACCACTCGCCTCCTAATCGGCGGCACGCGGCAATGCCGGTCGCGACAAGTGCCGCGCGCCAAGCCCAACCGCTAGACTATAGCTTCTCTCTCTTTCTCTCTCTCACACTCTCAATATTCGATCGCGTCGTCGCGTCCCTGGCCTCGTCCTCCGCTCTCATGCGTTGCTGAAAATAAAAAAGGGCAGGCATCAGGCACGTGATAATAACGTGCGTTTGATGCCAGCCGCGTGCCTTCGCCCGAGAGAGAGAGAATACAGGCATACACGGTGTAGGCTATGACCAGCCTATACCGTCACACCTTAACAATCCAAAAAAAACAATCAACATTAACTTAACATTGCTCCGACTTTGACGTGCTTTTTTTGGTCTTGGCGATTCAGAATGCTTCCACTGTGAAGATTGTTGTTTTGTTTCAGGATCATAACCATAAACTCATGATTCATCATCTGTAATAACTTTTCTAAGCACATTATCATCATTATTGACCATTTCCAGATTGTCCAGAGCGATTTCTAAGCGAATGTTCTTCTGTTCTGCTGTGAGCAATTTTGGGATGAATTTCGCACACACGCGTTTCATTCCTAAATTTTCGGTTAATATTTCTGAAATGATAGTTTTTGTTATCCCAAGGTCTTCTTCTAGTTCTCGCACAGTCATACGACGATCTTGTTCGATTGCAAGTCACACCCGCTCAATATTATCTGCGGTTTTTGTCGTCGTAGGTCGGCCGGAACGAGAATCACTATCGACAGAAGTGCGACCATCCTTGAACCGTTTATACCACTCTTTTATTCGCGTTTTGCTCATACACTCGCTTCCGAAGGCCTTTTGCATAATTTCAATAGTATCCGAACTCGTTTCCCCGAGTTGAAAGCAAAATTTGATGCAAATTCGTTGATCTTGTTTTTCAGTCATTTTTGACAATATCAAAATCCGACGAACGCGAAAAGGGCACTGTAAACAAAGACACACTGCGCATGAACTATACGTCCGGCAGGTGTTAGTTAGTAACCAATAAATTCATGAGGCTTTACTGTTGACGTTTCTGTCCGGTAGAGGTCGCTCGAACACTATGGCGCGACAATATAAACGTAGGCGCGATACTTTCCGGACAGACCTCGTATTTGAACAATACAATAGCTAGCATAGAAATGATTAAGTAAGAATGTTAGAATTCAATACATACTCTATTTATTTAGATATGTCTACAGTCGCCTCCCCACATTTCAGTATAAGCTAACCCTTCCTTAGTTCACAGCGCCGAACAGTGTCACCGCCTAATTTTAAAAGTTAGTTCGTAGTAAGGAAGAACATAGTCTGTAAAGACTGTCTGTAGCCATAGTTAGTAAAGTTAACTGTAGTCTATAGAGACTACTAATAGTTAGAAAAAGTAATTGGAGACTCTGTATAATTCTTAAAATAGCTTAGAGATAACTATTAGTTTGCAAAGTAATCTACCGAGCATCTCACTAAGAATGTCTTCAATTTCATGCTTTGAAAAAACTGTAAAAGATCTATGGTCAGCCTATTAATAAATCTCATGAGAAAGGAGTCGACGTAGATGAATTTGTCCAAATTGAAAACTTTAGCAAATTTTACTTTCACTGCTATTAATCGATATTTGAAGCTGAGTAATGTATCTCGAGCATTACTACAAAGAGTTTAAACTTGTGCTACACACTTGATTATCCTAGAAACACAATTTAATAATTTCATAAAAGTTGGTGGAACTATTCAGACATTTCAGTTAAATATAGCTGAAAGTCAAGGAGTTGGTGTTGTTTAGAGACCAATTCATTATACTTTTGAAAATCGCAGTAGGTAAACTGGAGGCCTTAGCTCAGAGGGGTATCAGCTCACTGAGCTCATGACCTGCCTGAGCTGATGCCCGTGCATCTTCAGCTCAGCACTGTCAACTCACCCTCCCTCCCCCTACTGAGCTGGTGACCGTGCATTTCACTGTTGACTCACTTCCCCCCCCCCTCCTTCACTAAGCTAATGCCCGTGCGTTCTATGCACTTTCCCTTCCCTCTCCCCTACTAAGCTGATGTGCTCTGATGCCCGTGCATTTTGCGTTACACGCTTTCATTCTATAGTGTGTGTGTGTGTTTGTGTGTATGTGTGTGTGTGTTTGGGTCTTATCTACCAAAGATGGTAACATTTTTTTTCATCTAAATTCTCGCAATATATGCAACCTCGAATATTTATTATGTAAAGGTACACCATCTTCGAACATTTATCGTGCAAAAGCACATCATCCCTGAATATTTATCGTGCAAAGACATATAATCAATTTATAGAGCGAGAAGTATGGTGTGTTTGGCTACGTGTATAATTTAAAAGAAAAACTTAAAACAAAACTGACGCCTTCCGCCTCTAGGTCCCTTGAGGGGGAGAGAAGGACGGAAGAGAGTAACGTTTCGGTTGCATGACTCGTTCGGCAGGCATCATTCAGTATAGTCAGAAAGCTTTTGGCTACCAGCGACACAAATTGTAAGTTGCTATTACATAGACTAACGCGTGTACTTATAATTTTCCGATTGTCTACAAATATTGTTTATTTTATAATTGCAAATTTATAATAGTTCAATTATCCATTTGACTTCCTTTTATTATTCTTTATAATCAATAAATTACGCAAATAGATATATTTTTGAAATAATTTTTTATTCACACCAAATCTTATTGTGAACAACTATTATATAATATATACGAGGTTTGTTCAAAAAGTATCGCGAATTTAGTATGTTTTTAAAAATTATTTATTTATTCATGAATATCTATTTTATCTCCTTCAGAGTAATCCCCTTCGGATATAATGTACTTATGTCAACGTTTTTTCCAATCCTCGAAGCACTTAAAAAAATCATTTTTTCTGATCTTGTTCAGCTCCTCCTCCAATGCCATCTTTATTTCCTCAATCATGGCGTAGCGTCGTTTTTTCATGGGCCTCTTCAGTTTTGGGAACAGGAAAAAGTCACAGGGAGCCAAGTCTGGGGAATATGGTGACTGCGGCACCATTTGTTTTTGACCAAATATTCACGCACAAGCAACGATCAGGGGCGTTATCATGGTGCAAAAGCCAGTTATTGTTCTTCCACAAATCTGGACGTTTCTGGTGGATTCCTTCGCGCACATTGCGCATAAATTGCAGGTAATATTCCTTATTAACCGTACTACCCTGTGGCAAGAACTCATGATACACCACGCCCCTGTAATCGAAGAAAACTGCGAGAAAACCTTCACGTTTAACCAAACTTGGCGCGCTTTTTTCGATCTTGGCTCATGCGGCAGCTTCCATTGGGATGATTGAACTTTGGTTTCCACATCATAATCATAAACCCATGATTCATCACCAGTTATGATCCTCTGGAGCACATTTGGGTCATCACGGACCGACTCCAACGTCTTCTGAGCAATATTAACGCGATGTTTTTTTTTTTTGGTCGAAATTGAGCAGTTTTGGCACAAATTTCGGGGCGACCCGACTCATGTCCAAATCATTAGTTAAAATCGAATGGCAAGAGCCAATCGATACGTTTAGATCCTCCAAATCTTCTCTAACGGTGATTCGACGATTGGCCAATACTATTTTCTTTACTTTATCAATGTTTTCGTCTGTTGAAATGTTCGGGCGTCCGACACGTTGTTCGTCGTTCACATCTTCTCGGCCCTCTGAGAACATTTTGTACCACAGATAAACGTTGATTTGGTCGAAGGTAACATTACTATATGTCACAGTCAACATTTGGAGTGCATCCACGCACTTTATTTTATTTTTCACACAAAATTTGATACAGATTCTTTGATCCATTTTTTTGAATAGGCAAAAATAGAAGACGAACCAAAATACATCCAAGCAAAACAGCTGTCAAAAATTAACCAAACATTCAAAATAGCCGAGCTTGTCAGCATAAATAAGAGACATGAGTATCAACATAACGCTACAAAAAAAGAAGAAATCAAATTTACGTAACCCGCTGAAATTCAAAATTCGTGATACTTTTTGAACAGACCTCGTATATACATATAAGCTTAACTGCTACTGCTGCTGTCGTCGTTGTCAGCGAACAATTTCGCTATTTTACAGTGCGGTCCACCGTCCAGCCAATCGCTAAAAAATGTTGCCCACTTTTTGCCAGCGACGATCGTCCGTAGTGATTGTTCGTAGTGATTACAGCGCGATGTCGAGAGATGCGAAAGGTTAATGTGACAGCCACCAACTCGGGAAAGGGCTACGGTCGAAAGAGCTGCAGCCGAAAGAACTGCGCTCGAAAGGGCCGCGACCGAGAGGGCCGAAAAGGCCAAAAAATATATGGCTTAAAGTACTGAAAGGGCTGCTAAAGCTGCGGCCGAGAAGACGGCGAGGGCTACAAAGTATGTAGTCGAAAAGGCTGCGAGGGCTGTGGCCGAAACGACAGCTGTAAAAGCAGCAAAAAAAAGATGTGTAAACTCTGTATCGTTAGCAGCATTTACAACTCTTCCACAAAAAACGAAATTTCTTAAGGTAAGATTATTTATTATTATAGATAAATAAATTTGTTATTTTATAACTAAATTAAAAAAAAATGAATATTATTTTTTAGATGAACAATGCTACTGTTGCTATGAATAGGCATCCAATGAGTAGCATTGAAAATGCCCTTCCAAGGGCAAACACCGCTACCACCACCAGCAGCAACAGCATGATTTTTACCACCACTGCTACCACCAAAATACAGAAAGTGGTACCAAAGGCGAAATCGATACAAAGCATCACGGACCCGAGCGTATTTTCCTGTTTCATTAGGAAACTCACATCCTACCAAACCATGTGGGAGGAGAAACAATTAAAAAAAAATTTTTGTATTTAATAAAATATATTTAATAAAATATATTAATATTAATTAAATAAATTGATTTAAATTAAAAAAATATCTCTCTCTCTCTCCCTCCCTCCCTATCTCTCACTCTTTTTCAACAATAGGGTACTCAGTAAACAAATGTTAGCTAGATTTCGGGAACCTTTCGACCTCACAGCTAATTTTATTCGAATATTAATTTATAAAACTGATAGAATTTTCGTTTAATTATTAATTTATTGTTCATCTATACATTGAATATAATACAGTCTCTCTATAATGTTTATTTTCAGTAGTCGACATTGCTATTTCGAAATATTGAGTTGAATTTTTATATATAATACTGTCAACTTTATCGATACCTTCGAGTTCAGATCTTCTATCTTTAATCCACGAAAACAATTTTTGTGCATTTTTAACGGCACATACAAAGTTTGCTCGATTATTGTAATGATATATGCACATCGTTTCTAATGGGAAAGGTAATACTCTGAATGGTGGACATCTCATGTCGCTTTCAAGAACTAAAATTTTTCTATAAAAGGAAAAAAGTTTCTAATTAATAATGATTTTAATTTCTAACAAAGAAAAAATAATTTTTATACTTACTTTTCAGGTTAAATTTTATGTAACCATTGTTTCTTTTTCAATCCTTTTACATAAATTTTTAGAATTATGTAAATGATTGTTTAGTACACGTGCTAAATTTTTATATGATATAATGCCAGATCTCCATAATAAACCATGATGACATATTTTTAAAAATTTATTCACTTTACGACACGTGAAAGGAAGTTGAAACCAATGATACGTTGGTTCAAAGAAAAGTACAATTGGAACAGTATCAATATCTAAAGGTAGATAGGCGAGGTCTTTATATACAAAAGACTCGTTTGAGCCTTAAAAGCCTTGAATATCTAATACGAAATCCATTTGAAAAGATGAAGAAGTTAATATGAACTCTACGAGATACCAAAGCCATTAAGAGAGTAGATGCACGTGTTTGCTCTATATAAAACCCATACCTCACCATTCGAAAGTAGAGGGCATCATAGTCACCATACCTGTATAGCTTATATAGTATGATTATAGGTAGTTTGTATTAAATTCTAAAAATATACATATTTTATTTTCATTTTTATTGAAAAGCATTGTATACATTGATTACATAATGTCTTGTTAATATTAAATTAATTTTTTAACATCATCACTAATTGGATTATATTCTACAATACGATCAGTAGATAAACCAGAGGGGCCTCAACTCAGAGGAGTATCACTGAGTTGAAGCGCGTGAATTGAGGTGTGTGCATGTTCAACTCAGCACTGTCACCCCCCCCCCCTCCTGATCGGCTCGTGCGTTGTCGACTCACCTCCCCCCTTCTCCTACTGAGTTATACCGGTGCGTTCTACGAACTCCCCCCTCACCTACTGAATTAATCTGATGTGGCGTGCGTTCTCCCCCCTCCCCCTGCTCTACTGTGCTGTGCGTGCGTTCTACGCACCCGCCCCCTCCTACACTGTGATATCCGTGCGTTCTACGCACTCCCCCCTCTCCTATACTATGCTAATATGCTCTGACGCGCGTTCTCTGCACTTCCCCCTCCCTCCTTCTCCTTCTCTCTCCTCGTGATCTGATGTATTCTCGATGCGCGTGCGCGCGCGTTCTGTGTTATGCGTTTTGATTTTTTATTGTGTGTGTGTGTGTGTGTGTGTGTGTGTGTGTGTGTGTGTGTGTGTGTGTGTGTGTGTGATAAATTTAAATTTTTAGATTTATCGGAAAAAAACGGACGGATCGGGGGATCGAACGCGCGTCCTCCGGATCCGTAGGCCGATGCTCTACCGCTAGAGCTACAGCCACTGTTACTACGGCCAATACCATATTGTGTACGAGGTGTGTTCAAAAAATAAGGTGACTTTGTATTTTTAAGAAAAAATATTTATTTATTTATCAATATTTATGTTGTCCCCTTCAAAGTAATCCCCCTCAGATACAATACACTTATGCCAACGGTTTTTCCAATCCTCAAAGCACTTCTCATAAGCACTTTTCGGTATAGCCTTGAGCTCTTCCAGCGATGCAGTCTTTATCTCTTCAATCGTTGCAAATCTCCGTTTTTTCATAGGTCTCTTTAGTTTTGGGAACAAGAAAAAGTCACATGGGGCCAAATCCGGTGAATGTGGTGGCTGAGGCATGATTGTGGTGTTGTTTTTGGCCAAAAAATCTCTCACAAGCAAAGATGAGTGAGCAGGGGCATTATCGTGATGCAAAAGCCATGAATTGTTTTTCCACAATTCTGGGCGTTTTCTTCGTATTGCTTCTCGCAAACGGCGCATAACTTCAAGATAATACTGTTTATTGACCGTACGTCCATATGGTAAGAACTCCTGATGCACCTCGCCATGGTAATCGAAGAAAACAGTGAGCAAAACTTTGACATTTGATCGAACTTGGTGTGCTTTTTTCGGTCTTGGCTAATCTGGGCTCTTCCATTGGTACGATTGGACTTTGGTTTCGATATCATAACCATATACCCATGATTCGTCACCAGTTACGACCCTTTTGAGTAAATCTTGGTCGTCGTTGACGTCATTCAACAGTTCTTGAGTGATGCTCATGCGGCGGTTCTTTTGGTCAAAATTTAGCAATTTCGGAACAAACTTCGCTGACACACGTCTCATGCCCAAAATATTAGAAAAAATTTCATGGCACGAGCCAAGCGATATACCAAGATCCTCAGCAACTTCTCTGATAGTGATTCGACGATTTTCCAGAACAATTTTCTTCACTGCTTGAACGTTTTCATCAGTTGTTGACGTGCTTGGGCGGCTAGAGCGAGGCTCGTCATTGGCATCTTCCCGGCCATCTTGGAAGAGTTTGTACCACTTGAAAACATTTTTTTTACTCAGAACAGTTTCAACGTATGCCACCGTCAACATTTCAAGTGTTTCGGAGCACTTTAATTTATTTTTTACACAAAATTTGATGCAAATCCTTTGATCCATATTTTTCAATAGCAATAAATCGCCAAGCACGCAAAACACTTATATCCTTTACGCCTCTCACAACCAAACAAAAAATGCTATACACTTGAAACTTGGTACAGATGTGGAAGAGTGTATCAACATAACAAAACAAAAAAATCGATAATCGAAAGTACGTTGCCCGTAAAATTTGAAGTCACCTTACTTTTTGAACACACCTCGTATACTAGCTACACGATATGTGGGGGGCGGCGTCGGCGGCGGTACCGGCGGCTGTTGCTGGGGAGGGCCCAAGCGCTAATACATACAACATACAAATGATAATAAATTTTAATAAATATACTAATTATAATAAATATTATACATCAATATTTATTATAATTGGTATATAACGAATAATAATGTTTTATGTTCAATATGCGCGCGCACGCGCGCGCGCGTGTGTGTGTGTGTCTGATCGCTGAAATAAAAAAAGACATATTATTATTAATAATTATTATTATATAAAAAATACAACAAAATATAAAAAATGTACAAAAAAATACAAAAAAAATAAAAAAATGTACAAAAATTTATAAAAAAACTGACGCCTAGTTATCGTCATCATCATCGCTATCATCGTCATCATCATCGTTATCGTCGTTGTCGTCGTCGTCGTCGTCGTCGTGATCAGCGGGGAAAAATTTAGCAACTTTATAGCGCGGGGCGCCGTCGACCGTTTTGTCCATAACGCACAGGCGCTTTCTTTTTCCCGTGATGTGGAGATCCTGCATGAGCGCCGTTGTGGGTAATCCCGCGGGCCTACTTAAGGAAGCTGGCGATAGCGGGGGAACTTTCGGGACTGCACGACCTCGATGTACTATAATCTGCGCACCACGTATCTGACCGGCCCATTCTGATCGACGTGCCGCCTGCGGCCGCGCTGCGGTGATGATTCCACCAATTGCGGCTGCCGACTGCAGCGACCACCGGCGCAGTATACGCACACCCAGCCATCGCATGCTGGCATGGTGTTGTTGTTGTTGTTGTTGTTGTTGTTGTTGTTGTTGTTGTTGTTCTTGTTCTTGTTCTTGTTGTTTTTGTCGTCGTCGTGATCGTCGACCTACAACAAAAAATGAAAAAAAACTTAGAACATACTACCACCGATTAGAAAAAAGAAAAGAGAAAAAAAAAATCATACCTGTTCTCGTCGGCGGCAGGGCGTCTCTTGTATCTCTGGTGAAACTAAGTTCACCAAGAGCGGCTGTTGTGGCGTTGTGATGTCGATCACGGGTGCTGCTCTAGGCGTCACCAGGTCGACGTGTGTCATGTGTCGTGATGGTGGTGGTGGTGGTGGTCGACGCGAGACAATTACCTGACAGACCATCTCCACGTCGTCGTCATTGTCATCAGACCTGAAAAAAAAAGATTCTTTATTTGAAAAAAACCAATTGATATATCTATCTATATATATATAACAATATTCAACGTACACATTCACCGTTGGAAACAATCGCGAGCATGGAGACGGTGGCAGTAATTCAAGTGGCGACCGATGCCTGCTGTAATAGGAAACACATGTATTTGTACTGAAATTCCCTGTATAATAAAACTGTGAGAGTAACAGTATACTATGCCGATAACGACTACGAGACGATGAAAACCAGACATCGTAAAAAAAAGAATGCGATCCAAAACAAAACAAGAAATTTTAATTACGTGAGAGAAAGGGACATTAAATTTAAAATTGTAGTATATACACACGTACATACAAATTATATAACGAATAATACTTTTACATTAATAAATTGATAAATTGTCTATATAAAATTTTATCAATTTATCAATTTATTAATACAATATTATTAGACATATAAATTTGTAATTGCTTAATCATACTCTCACATTCCTTATTCAATGAAAAAGAGAACAGAACCTCTTTTTTAATGTAAAGAACATATATGCTCTTATTATTATTATAAAAAATTTATGTATAACTAATACCATTATATTGATAAATTAATAAAATTTAAATATAATTGTGTTATTAGTATAATGGTATTAATTATATATAAAATTTTATAATAATAAGAACATATCTATTTACATTTAAATAATTTTGTTCTTTATATTATAAAAAATAGAATGAGAGAGAGAGAGAGAGAGAGTAAAAGAGAATGAAAAAAAAATAGGTACTTACATTATTATTGTAGGTGGAGGTGTTAGCGGCATCCGAATTGTTGCCGCTTCGTGGATGTCGTCGTCGTCGATTCTCCTCGGCGAAGGTGTTCGCGGCTGCTCGACGACTTCGTCCACCGCTGCTTCATTCACTGGTAACATCATTCCGAAGACTTCATCATCTTCGGAAATATCGACGTCCTCGCCAAATGCTTCTATAGCTTGATCCAATGCGTCTTGCCACGGCCTATCGTCTGGCGCAAACTCTTTTTTTTTTGCTGCAGAACTCGCCCTCTCACTTCACTGTTACCTTCGCGCTGCATCTTGCTTCACTAAAGTTGACTTTCCAACCAAAAAAAATCACTATGACGTAACGTTGCAAGGCGTTCGAATTTTATTCATTTGTGACAGGGCTGATAGCGATGTTCGCTAGCCTTGTGCGCGGCACTCTCCTCGCACGGATGTAGCGGCCGAGCGTGGCTATGGTTGGCATAGCATTCACGCGCTCGTGTCGTTGCAGGGCCTGGATAGGGGAGAGCGCGGCCGGCGGAGAAGACGGTGCGAGAAGGAGCGAGAGCACGAAGAGCGTGAGAAAGAGCGAGAGAGGAAGAGGAATAGGCGAGAACGCGGAAAGCGCGGCTCGCGCCGCAAGAATTAAGAGAGCGGGAGAGATTGAGGACAGTTGGAGAGTGACCGTACGCTAATGAGGTTACGGCGCGAGAGAAGTTAGAACACGCGCCAGGAGAGAGAAACCCCAGGACAAGGGTACGTCTTTGTGTGGCAAGTCTCCGACTGCGGTTTGAGCAGCCCTCCCAGCGATCATCATAAGACGATCGAGGAGCCGATCCCGGCTGCCAGTTGCCAACTAGCCGCCGCCGGTGATCCAGCGAGCCCCACTGCCGGCTGGACTGCGATTCCGCCGTCACCGGCTCTCTACCAGCGAGCCGCGGGAGGAGCCACCCGGTGGGTTTGTTACATCTCTATTCCGCGATTCTCTCTAACGTACCAGCTCTCGCCCGGTATGACGCCGCGAATTGACTTGTCGCGATCATTAGTTGAGCGAATCCGCTCCTAAATATTATATATTAGTCGCGTATGATAGTTGAGCGATTACGCTCCTAGCCGCCGCCTGCTGTCGCGTTTGGAGGATTGAGCGAATGCGCTCATCACCTTTGTATTTATATTCGTAGATGTACTTTCGTTGGCGTAAATAAAAGGGATCGCCTCTTTGTATTCATACCAATTCTTCCTGTTCACCTTTTCCGTCATCGCGGTAGGTTCGCTCCCGTGGAAGTCAGCGCTTTCTTCACCGGAAAAGGACCCTTTATTAACTCGCAGGGGGCATAGCAGTGGCGCACTTGGCTATGTTTCGAGGACAAATTCTCCCCCCCCCCCCCCTTTGCACATTTTTGAAACACTTGCCGCGCTTCGGTCATTGGTTGAAGATTTGGGAGTAGGGATGCGAGACTACGCGACATCACTGATTTTGTCGCGCGTATAAGACGATTACAATTAATGGTGGGAGTAGCTAAAGAAAATGTGATTATTGCGGAGGAAAGACGCCAATCTGTATTAATACAGGATCACGATGGCACGTACGCTCTTTCTCTCACGCAACGGACGAAGAGTAGGTGGTGGCAAACCGTTGGTAGTGACAAGTTGCAGTGAACGAACGATCGGCCCTTTCCTGGGCCACTTTTTTTTCAAGTTGATGAAGCTATACAATCCTGACAGTTAACCGATATCATCATCAGATCAGATAAATTTAAAACAGCACTTTTCAGTGCTAAATTTTCAATAAAATAAAACTTATATTATTTTTTTTTTAAATCAGCACTTTTAAGTGCTATTTAAACGTATGCGCAAATATATCGTAGCCGCAAAGGTAAGTACTAAAAAACAAACGTTTCAACAAAAAAACAATAACAATTTGAAATTACGAATGAATTCAGCCTTGTGTTTTTTCTTTATTTTTTTACCCCTCCATTTTCTGCGAGACGAGTAGGTAAGTATAAGGTAAGTATTTTTTAATTAGTTAAAAAAATATACAAAATTAAAATAGTTCGTTTAATTCAGTGTACAAAATAATACTAAAAAATGATAATTTTTCCTAAATCATGAAGTAATATACAGTTAGTATGCACTATCTTTAGAAAGAGCGACAATGACTCAGACGGTAGAGTACTGTCGTATAGATGCAAAGGAGGCTAGGTTCGATTCTCCTGTATGTCTATTACCGAAAGATTATTACGAGAAAAAAAATTCGATAAATAATGTTACTAATTTTTTCTTATAGAGTACTAGATGTAGACAATTAATTATTTATACTTAAAATGTCAACAATTAAATTGAACTGAAAGGACAGGTAATTCCTTCTTAATTAAAATATCTGAAATATCGTTATTAAAAAACAACAACAACAAAAATGTCTCTAAAAATCAGTGCGTATATGCGACAGTTTTAAATGACGTCACTCGCATAGACCGTTGAATCAATTCCCCACAAGTTGTATGCTTTACATACGCATACGCGCACGCGTGCGCGCACGTGTATGTATAACTCATAAAAATTAAATGATTTTTTTTTTATGGAATGTATGGCATGTATGGAATGAATGGAATGTATGGCACATATGGCATGTATGGAATTTTTTTAATGGAGGATGGAGGGGAAAATCTCAATCGTCCCTTATAAAAATGAGCTGCATCTCATCAGCAGTCGCATTCGCATCCAGAGTGAACTAGTGTAAAGTGTGAAAGAAAAAAAAGGTTATACGAACATTCTACAGTGAGCTCCAACAAGATTGACTATAGATAATTATTTGTTTTATTGTTTATAGAACATACTTTATGTATATTTTTTTCAATATTTTTTTTATTTATGCAGATTTGAGCAAGCGAGGCTGGATAGCTTCACGTCTCAATGGACATGTAGTCCGGGAAAGTAAGGTCGAAAAATCTGTAACTATCAAAACTTTCCCATAACTAATTTTTCATTTTTAAATGAAAATATATTGACCCAGCATAACTCTCCTAGATTATCTAACAATTTCCACTGGAGCTTGCGACGCAGCTTGCAAGCACATCTCAGACCATCTAAAATTCAAGTGATTTATGCTCGTGTCATTTCTGGATGTGTTCTTACAAAAAAATCGTAGAGATGAAAATTGAAGCAAATCTTATGCTCTTGAAGGTGACGTAAAGTTTTTTCAAAAAAAAATTTTCCGATCTTAAATTTTCCAAAAATTTTGAAAATTTTCGAAAATTATATTTTTGGCTAGTAATTATAAATAAAATATTATTATCGAGGTCAAAACATAGATAAACATAGAGGGTAAACTTCTAAAAATTTACATTTTTTCAGATTTGTAAAATTTAAAATGGCGGCTGCGCAAATTTTTTTTTTTCAATCGCGTCAAAATTTATGAACATTAACGATATTGAGAAACGGTTTGTTGCAATCGGCAGAGTGCAAGTTATATTTTTATAAATGACATAAACAAAATTTTTTAAATTTTTTTACATAATTTTTTAAAACATTTACGGAAAATAAAAATTTTTCCATCTATTTTTTTCTCATTTTGGCGTTGAAAAATTTGTTTAAAATACCTTTTCACGATATAAATTTGTTTGTCTTCGATAGACGAGTATTTTGAAAAAAAATTTTTTTAGATGCGACTTTTTCAAGCTGAGATAAACAAATTCAAAGTCTGTTAGATACTGTGATAATATTGATTGAAATTTTTAAATTTTGATCACTTCGCTAGGTTGTCGAATCTCAACTCAACGTAAACACAATTTTTAATTTTTCTCCCGTCAATGAGTCCATTCAAAAGAGAACAGTAATCCTATAGGTCGCCCGGCCAAACGGTGCGGCGGCAGCTGCTTGGCGTTGTGTCCTTTTACTCCGACACAAGAAATTATCTGTATAAGCACTGGCTTGATCACAGATAAGGAACAAGTGAATTGCCACATTGCAATTGAAATAGGCTCCGAATTAATGAAAGAAACATACGGCAACAATTGGAAAGATATTGAATTACAATGGAAAAATCGAGTTGTGACTTTGCAAGGCTACAACACTGACAAGAAGAAAGATGAGCTTGTGATAGATCCTGCTTTACTATTCCAAAGAATTTGCGTATGGAAAAGAAACGACGAAGATATGCAAAAGTATTTAGAACACGAGTTGGTCCCATACCCACTGTCGATTTTTGATAAAACTGGTATGCGTAAAAACAAGAAATCAGATTTTTATGATTGTTTTACGCTAGAAGTCAACTCTTCGACATTCAAAGACTCAATATTTATTATAGATGGTGGTTTTTTGTTACATCGAGTGGTTTGGAATAGGAATTTGACGTATGGAAAAGTAGGTGATCAGTACGTTAATTATATCCAGAAAAATTATGCTAAAATTGGTAACACTTGCATGATATATTTTGACGGTTATCTTGAAAGTGTAAATGACCGGGGAACAAAAAATGTAGAACGAATCCGGCAAAAAAAAAAGTGTACATCACCTGCGTATGCTGTTACTGATGATAGTCCAACAATTAACCAACGCAACTTTTTAAGCAATGATACGAATAAGAATAATTTTATTTAGTTATTGAAAAGAAAACTTGCCAATGCTGGATTTTTGGTAAACCAAGCAGAAGAAGATGTCGATGCAGAACTTGTTCGGTCGGCTATAAACTATTTCAATAACTATCCATTTGCTTGCATCGTTGCTGAGGATGTAGACGTTATAGTTATATTAAGTCAGCTGGCTCATGGAAAAACTAATATTTACTTTCTACAACTAGGCAAAGGTAAAGACGCGAAAAAATTTTATCGATGCGACAGCGTCAAATACCCAATGCTTCAAAATTATGTGTCACTATTACATGCCTTTAGCGGCTGTGATACCACGTCTGCTTTTTATAACCAAGGTAAACTCAAAGTTGTAGATCTTCTTAGGAACAACATGCAACTGCTCGATCAACTAAAAATATTTTACAACAGTACAGCAACGAAAGCTGAAGTCGAAAAAGCTGGCACAGAATTTATAAAATATGCATGTGTCGAAACAAAAACACAATGAATCGTTAAACATGCTACGATTTACATGTTTTTTAAAATCTTCAGCTAAAAAAACTTTTAATTTAGCAACTTTGCCACCAACGGAAGCTGCAATGAAATTTCATTCTTTTAGAGTATTTTATCAACTCCGGTTGTGGGATAAAACCATTATTGACAAAATGAAGACTACCGACTGGGGTTGGAAATTCATGGATAACACAGGCCGACAAAATTTAAAAAATGGAAAAACCCAGAAACCAGACAGTACGTTTCCAAACGTTTTTGGTGCTCTGAAACCGAATCTGACCTCAGAATTGCTCCATCACCCTAGGTTTTAGAGAAATCCTAACCTAAAAGTTCAAAAAACACGATTTTTCACTATATTTCGCGTAGTATTACGTCGTAAGCCAATTTTATTTTCAAAAACGAGTAATGCTATCTCCAAGTACTACCCTTACCCTTCAAAACCCTTTTTTCAGATTTCAAAAATCTTTTTTTTCCATCGAGATATCGTAGATTGAATTTGAGTGATTTAGCGATTTCGTTACAGCACGAAATAGTGGCGAATTTCCGAATAAGGAGTTATAGTGTAATTATATGTTTTTTGGGTCACTGAATCCAAATTTAACGTCAGAATGACTCTGTAATCTCAATTCCCTTAACCCTAGAGCCGCATAACCTGCGACGCTGTAACCCCTGACCGACATACACCAAAGTCCTTAACTCTCAAGCCCTTTAACCTGCTGCGGTATAACCCCCGACCCTCACACCCCAATTTCCTTAACCCTCGAGCCTTTAACCTGCGAAGCTATAACCCCCGGCCCTATCGAGGGTTAAAGAAATTCGGCTTTGGTGGACGGGGAATATCGCTGGGTCAATGAAACAACGATAGACGTAATTTCTGGGGTAAAAGAAGGTAGAAGAATTTGTGTCTGTGATAGGAAAATTCATATCTAACTTACGTATACAAGTACAATTTACGTTTACATACAAGTGTCTATAACTTGCGAAATCGATCAGCTAGGATTTTTAATCTTACATTTTTCTGGTCTACTAACGATGAATAAAGTATCTACGTTAGCAGATATCGGATTCACTTAGGGCCTACACTTCCTTACTTGAGGATAACCGTGTATGACATTGCTCAAAAACTATAAATTTTTGTGCTTCGTTCTTCATCCGTATTAGCGACAGGCTAACGGATAAGTCATTGGAATTGAATTTTTGGTATTATTTCTCGTACAACACTGCGTGCAGTACTTTCATTGATTTTTATTACAACTTCATTTTTCAGAAATTTTATTATTACCCCATTCCGGTATTAGAATAAGTTTATAATATTATTCGTGTTTTAACACTGCTCGAAAACTCCAAGTTTTTGTGTTCTACTCTTCATCCGTGTTAGAGATCGTGTTTGAGCGGCAGGCTAACGGAGAAGTCACTGGAATTAAATACTTTCTATTATTTCTCATATAACACTGCGTGCAGTATTTTTACTGATCTTTATTATTACTTTGTCTTCTAGAAATTTAATTATATTTACTCATTTCGTTATTAGAATAAGTTTATAATATTACTCGTGATTTCCAATTAACTTATAAGTTATTGAAGATGTCGGCATGTAGAATTCCATGCAAAGGAAAAATCGATTCCTTTTGTAATATCTGCGGTAAATTTGAGGTAGCTCGACTTCGTCGATCAATCACTGATATCATTAAAAATCAGTTTGAAGAATGTAACGAGACACCTATGAAGAATTTAGACAAACCATGGGTTCCTAAATATATTTGTGAAGACTGTCGCCGAAGTTTGAAAAACTGGAATAAAACTAAAGCCGAAGTTGTTCTCCAACCAACAATATGGCGTGAACCTAAAAATAACCATGATGACTGTTACTTTTGTAAATGTGATACTTTAGGTTTTAATCATAATAACAAAGCTTCTCTCCTTTATCTGAACGTTTCTAGTGTAACAGCAGCTTAGTATGGAAAAATAGAAAGAAAAAAAATTCTGATTCTGAGCCAAAAAAACTTCAACCAATAGAAGTTCCGGTAACAAAAGCAGCAGTAGTGATGAAGAAGATTTTTCTGACTCAGAAAAGCCCAAACTTTTCGACCAAAATTCTTTGGATGATCTGATCCGTGATTTGAATCTTCCGAAAGATTCTTCAGAACTCTTAGCTTCAAGACTAAAAGAAAGAAATCTTTTATTACCTGAGACAAAAGTTTCTATTTACAGGAAGAGAGATATTAAATTTCGGCCATATTTTACTTGCGTGGATAACCTTGTTTACTGCAACGATATAAAGCATCTCATCAGTTTATATAGAGTGCAAGGAGGTTATAATCCAGAGAACTGGCGACTCTTCATGGATGCATCTGTACAAAGTCTCAAGGCAGTACTTCTGCACAATGGGAATGAGTATGCAGCTATTCCCATAGCTCATTCCACTGTGAGTCTCACGAAACTTTCGATTCCTTCTTGAGAAAATTAATTACAATGAACACAAATGGCTCGTTTGTGGCGATTTCAAGATGATAATATATTAGTTAGCTTGCAATCTGGAAATACGAAGCACCCCTGTTTTTTGTGTCTCTGGGACAGTCGTGCACGAGAAGAACATTAGGTTCGGAAAGAAAGGACTAAAAGAATCGGAATGGTTGTTGGATCACACAATGTCGTCCATGAGAACCTTGTTGATACTAAACATATCTTGTTACCTCCACTCCATATAAAACTGGGCTTGATGAAGCAATTCGTCAAGGCACTAGATAAGGAAGGCGAATGTTACAAGTATCCTCAGGGCAAATTTCCTAAATTGTCTGAAGCGAAAATTAAGGAAGGTATATTTGTAGGGCCAGACATTCGAGCACTTATGAAAGATGATGAATTCCTCTTGACAATGACGACTAATGAGAGAAATGCTTGGATAAGTTTCAAAAGTGTCACCGAGAATTTTCTCGGAAACCACCGGGACCCTAAATACAAAACTATTGTGTCGACAATGCTACAGAATTTTCAAAAATTAGGGTGTTTGATGAGTCTGAAAATACACTTTTTGTTTTTTACATTTGGAATACTTTCCGGACAATGTTGGGGCGTTCAGTGAAGAAATGGGTGAAAGATTTTATTAAGATTTCAGAAACAAAGAGGAACATTATCAAGGTAGATGGAATGAGAGTATGATGGCTGACTATTGCTGGGCTCTACACCGACACGATACATTGACAGATCATCATAGACGCAAATCTCTTAAACGTTCATTTCAAGATAAACGACAGCGTTTTCATAAAAAAAAGAAGTGAAAAACTGTAGGGTTGCAGATATTCAGATGCAACACTCACAAACTGAATAAATGAGATTTAAAACGCGTAATTGAAAGCTGCGTAGAATACAAGGCTTGGATATTGAAGGGATTGAAATGTAGAGACGTACGGTTATACGATAGCAGCTTTAAGTGCTGATTGAGGAAATTCTGGCAAAGGAGTTTGAGGTTGCAGACTTGCAGGGCTCAGGGGTTGAATATAATTTGGAGAATGTAACGAAATCGCTAAATCACTCAACTTCAATCTACGATATCTCGATGGAAAAAAAAGATTTTTGAAATCTGAAAAAGGGTTTTGAAGGGTAAGAGTAGTACTTTGAGATAGCAATACTCGTTTTTTAAAATAAAATTGGCTTACGACGTAATACTACGCGAAATATAGTGAAAAATCGTGTTTTTTGAACTTTTAGGTTAGGATTTCTCGAAAACCTAGGGTGATGGAGCAATTCTGAGGTCAGATTTGGTTTCAGCGCACCAAAAACCTTTGGGAACGTACTGTCTGGTTTCTGGGTTTTTTTCCTTATCGGCTTGTGTTACAGTTAACACACTCAGGAATAGTCACACCGCTTAACCCATTAACGCCGAAAACCAGAGACTTTTAGACTGATTTTCGAGCCATACTTCCCAATCGGAAAATGAGATATACATCGACCAAACCTACTTTACTTTATGTTTTCGGTCCGCTCTTTCGATTTCTGACGTCAAAATTATATTTTTCTGCATTCCAAATCCAATATGGCGGACTTTATTAGAAAAGGTTAGGCTATTTTCAAAATTTTTTTTTTAACTTTTTTTTTTTCAATTACATAAAAAACTTCGATCTATTTCAAACTATGGACAAAGGTGGACAAAATAGCTATAGTTTATGGAAAAAATTTTTTTGGTCAATTCCAAATTGTTTATCATGACGAAAATGGCAGCTAATTGCCAAAATTTTACAAAATCAGTGGATTTTCGCATTATTTCATGTATAAACTTAAAATGGATGACTTTTTTATTCTGAAACTGTCTCAGTTCTATTGCCTGACCTTTATAAGTAATTTCCAACAAAATATACGTTATGCCTAATGGCGGATTCAATATGGCGACCGGAAAACTGGAAAATTAACCTGTTTTTTCCACATTTCCACTCATAAAAGTTCTAAATCCTAAGTTTACATAGGTTTCTCTATGATTCGCTATATCGTAAAAGAGAATACTTTAACGGATTTTAGAAATTCAAAATGGCGGATCCAATATGGTGGACGACATAATGAAAATTTTAATATAAATGTATAAAAAAAATTGCATCATATTCTAGGTTTTATTTCGATTCAAAAATGTCTCTAGCGTTTTTTTGATTAGATGCAAACATTCTCAGGAAAAAATTCTTGAAATTTCGGAATCATGAGATACGGTCATCAATAGTTTTCGATACTTTTGTAGACCTGCCTATGTAAAATCATATGACGTGCTTATAATTTTTATAGTTTTCATTACACTGTTAGCAAGCAATAATACCACCATTGGCCTGATTGTCTGAATTGATACTCTGCTAACATCTCAGTTAGTACATTTTGGTGTACAACGTAGAGTAAATTCTTTTTCCGCTATCTCATGCCTATATAAAAAGTTACAAAATGCCTAAACGAAAAAAATCGTTTGCTGACCAACATGAACTATACTAATCTGATGATTCTGATCACGATTGTGCTGAACTCATTGACCTTCCAAACCCAGACGATTCCGGAGACTCAGATGAGGAATCTGATAATGAGGATTTTCATAGCAGCAATCTTGATGGAAATATTGAAGATCTTTTTTCTCAATACACATATAGAAAAATTTCTAAATGCTATAGAGATGATCAAACAAAATTGGAGAATGAACACGTATATCAGTGGGTAGATGGGGAAAAAATTTACAACAATGATATACAAAATGAATTATTGCTGAGTAATACAGAAAAAGCAAAAATTTGTAGATCTAGCTATGTTGAGTTATTTGAAATGTTCTTCACAGATGACATGAAAAATTACATTATCGAAGCGACTCGTGAAAATGGCTAGCGTGCCATGACTCGTGAAAGCGGTACAATATATTTCGATGAAATACGTATATTACGCGATATTAAAGTTAACCAGACCACAATCCGACCATTAACATTAGCTGGTAGTTCAAAAACCGATGGTAGTTGCAACGGTGGTGTATATTCTGATGCATATGGTACCTGGGAGAATGTTGTAGTCCAAGGTTTAGTAAAAATAACCGTGCAAGATTATACTGCACCGGTTGACTTAAATAACGATCAAGTAAGACTACGCTCAGGTATCAAATGTACATTAACCGAAGAAACTTGTATAGACCCGGAAGGAGGTAATACATTCTGGAAAACGATACCACGAGACATATGTAAATTCAATCATTACGGGATATTATATGAAGGCATAGCCAACAAAATAGTAGACGAACATCAAAATCTCATATAATCATTGATAACAGAAGATATTACTTTGATTGCGTTAATGGTAAAAGGGAAAAGACAAATCTGTGGATATGAAATAGTTCAAACAAAACACCCAAAATTATTCATTTTTGAAACCACTAGAGGAGTCTCAACCTTTGCTATAGCAAAAAAATTATCATTAAGTAATTTAGATATATTCGCATATGTTAATTCTAAGTTTGTATATGTACGTCGAGCGTTATATCAAAAATCAAATAAATAGGTTGTACAGAGATGTAGTTGTACAGCGTTGTAGGCAAGAACGTGAAATTTTTAAAAATGCTTTAGCAATAGCCACGTATTCATTTGATCAATTCGCGTACAATTTGATGAAAGGACCTGGATATATGGCGGTAACAGCTGGCGAAGTAGTTCACGTTGTCATATCTATCCCGGTAGATGTAAAGATTTCGCCGGGGACCGAATGTTATGTAGAATTAAAAGTGGTCCATAACAATGTTACCAAATTTATGACACCCAAAACACATATACTCAAGAGTCAAGGAACAATAGTGGATTGTAACGCTTTACTGTTCACTTACTTTTATGTCAACGAAAATTGGTACAAGTTTATGCCACGTCCTGTAGACGCCAGAACACCAGAAATCCTGAAGCCTTTCGCCCAAATGACATGGAAATATCAAGATATCCCAACCCTCGCTACAAGTGGTATTTATACTGAACAAGATCTGCAGGATCTTCTAAATCGAATCATGTACCCTCTCGAACAATTAGCTGTCATCAATGATGTTGCTCGAGACATCAAATGACATGCGATGAGAGATCAAGAAAGAGTAATTAATAAATTGCTTAATGAGAACACTTTAGAACGTTTAGTTCATACCACTTGGAATCGAATGTGGAGCAATTCATGACGTTTGGAACATTCAGTGCAGGAGTGATAGCTATCCTTTTTATTATATAAATAATTAAAAAGGTGATAGAAATCTTCATTAATGGTATGGCATTACATAGTATTTATGGGTGGTCCTACCAACTTTTTGGAGCTATATGGAATAGTCTCACAACTTTCCTTATCCACTTAGACCATTCAATGCAGAAAGAAAATGAAAAATCTCAGGAAGAAATAAGTAGAGTTCCTATGCCAATGCAGATATTATATACCATTATATACCCCATTATATACCAGTTAAGACACAAGAAACAGATGCCAATGTACCAAAAGAAAATCCAGTGTCCTCAATTCAAACTAACAATAGTTTCTATTCTCGACAATGAATGTTAATAAATCTTGGTTGCCATGCTCTGCAACTACATCTTAATGAGCGATTACTTTGCCTGGCTGTGCTCCTTAAGTAACCGTTTAAGTGGGGGTGTAACGTCGAGCCGTTTATTATCAACAAAATGTTTTGTGTGTGTTTTTGTGTGTATATGCATTTAATATGTGACTTAGATTTTAACTCTGTGAATGAGAAAAAGGAGAGCATTCAGCTGAAGTGGCAAAAGAACACGTGAAAATACCTCTCCCTTTGTCGCGCACTTTCCGAATTTTACTCCGAAAGATCGTAAAGTTTTTTTTCAGTAGGTTTGGATATATAGAGTAAAGGAGCCGCGGAATTTTGCCTACATCCTGTTACACAATTCCTCCCAAAAGTTTCCACTTTTAGAAGCTAAAACTTTTACCACAGGAAAGAAAATTCAATAATTATTTTTGTATAAATGAATTGAGAAAATAGCAGCATGATAGGAAAAATTCGCGGCTTCCTGAAACCTCCCGCACACTTTTTGATCAATGACGTGGTTTCCGCACAATTAACGAAAATATCCCAAAGTTTCGAAGCTATAAGTTGGAAAATTTAATAGATATTCAAGAAACAATTACATAAATGAACTATAGTATATTAGTCCAACATGCGATATAAATTAAAATTATGTTTCTAATAAATAAAATTAAATTTCATAGATAAAATAATAAATACAACTTTTTAACAATTTTCCTTTTACGTTGAATATTTAAATTAATTCTGTGGAAATTAAGTTAATCAAAGAGCCAACAAAACTCAAATAAACAAAAAAAAGCAACAAAACACCTTTTTTAAATAATAAATTAATTAAATCGACTATACAGGGTGTTTCAGAAGGATAATAGTTCCCGAAAATGGGCTGTAGAACAAAATTTTCTGAATCGATTACCGTTTTCAAAAAATTTTTATCATCAATACTTTCCGAGAAAATTAATTTCAAAAATTAATAATTTCGACCAATCAGAGCGCCGTTTCGGTCGACTAATAAATTTCTCCTCTTTTGCTGTTTTCCCCTCCACTTGGTCGTAGCAACCGAAGCGGTGATTGAGACGACGCGGTAACTAACATTGCAAAATGTCATTGGTTGCTTAGCAGCGCATCGAAGAAAGAATCGCGTTGTAAAGATGTCATTTTCTTAGAATAAACCGTCTAACAATGTCTTATAATTTATTTTTTTATAACTTTATAACAAACATATACATTTAAAATAATTTTACGTAATTTTATAATAATTTTACGTAATAAGCGTACGAAAGTACGCGACTTCGATGTCGATCTTGGCAATATTTTGCCACTTTAATTCGAATGAAACCTTTTTCATTTAAAAGGTCATGATAAGATGTGTTCACGAATCTTTTTCTGACGCTCGAAAAAGCCTTTGACATTAACCGGAGAAGAGAGGGAGAAAGCCGTGCGGCCGCACACTCGTGAGTATCCACCTTCAATCGCGTTTTTAGCAATGTTTTGCCACTTTTATTCGAATGAAATCTATTTCATTCGAATAATCATAGAGGAGAGAGGCTATAAAATTTTGCCGGCGCTCGGAAAAGCCTCTGACATTAACCAGAGAGTAGAGAGAGAAAGTTTTATCATTTATTTTTGTTAATAACTTTATAACAATCATATAAATTAACAGTAATTTCTGTAATCAAATTATAAGTGATTCTTTTAGTTATTACTAGAAATACAAATAAAGAGCATTTAAGTAAAAATTTAATACTGAGACTATTTATTTTCAATTATTGCTTATTGAGTGAGATTAATTGTATCTCGCTCACCATTCGGTATTATTGACGGTGATATTACTATTCATGAAACTTTTGCCGACATTCCGAAAAGCCTCTTACATTAGCTGCAGAGGAGAGGGGAAATACGCGCGGACAAGCGTACGAAAGTACGCGACTTCGATGTCGATTTTGGAAATTTTTTGCCATTTCTATCGGAATAAAACTTTTTTTCTTTATCATTCGCTGTTGTTTATAAAAAATATTTTGAATCAATTATTCAACAATTTTTTATTTTTAAAAATTCAAAGTACAAAAAAAAACATAATCTTCATAAATTAAAATCTTGAATTTGACGGAAACTTTTGTATTTAAAATTAAATATCAGAACATGTTTATTGAAAAATTTGATGCGTTTTTGTTGTTAAAGTTTTTTTTTACAAACATGTGGTGGCGCTATCCTTTACAATAAGTTTCATCATAGTGTGCAACCAATTTTGTTTAAGTTGCGTACGGTGCGAATAAAAGTGGCAATTTCTGAACTATATTCCGGCATTAATTATGAGTGATCGCGGGGGTCGTGGCGGTAGAGGTGGAGGTCGAGCTGGAGGTCGTGCGGGTGGCCGAGGAAGGCCTGTCGGTCGTGGTACACCGTATACGGGAGCCGATTATACGGAGATGATTATTTTTTACGGCGAGGCCGGGCGCAATGCTAACGAAGTCGCGTGTTTGTAATAAAAAAAACATGATTTTCTGATTTAATTTTTTTTTTAAATCGACTTTTCGTTCCCTAAGCATTTTTTTTAATGCCTAAAACCCTTATAGATCGCGGCCTCGAGGTTTTAACTACAAGTTACTATGGTTCTCCGGATATGAAAATTTTTCGTATAAACAAAATGGCGGCCGAAGTGAAAATATTTATCTAAAACTTTACAAATTTTTTTCTCGAATACTATAGATTTTCATGAAAATTTTTAAAGAACAAAAATGTCTTATAATTAGTTATAAAATACTCTCAAATTTTTTCAGAATCATCCGAGAAAATTTTGGGATTTCGGAAAAGTCTCTGAATTGAAAATTTAAAAATTATGTCGGAAAATTTTGAAATAATTTGAGAGCGTTCTTTGTTTGTTTTTAAGACATTTCTATTCTCAGAAAAACTTTCGTAAAGTGCATGGTTTTTGGTAAACAAAATATTTGTTTAGCAAACTTTAACATTTTTTTTCTCGAAAAGTATACTCTTTAGGAACATTTTTCTGAGAATAGAAATGTCTTAAAAACAAACAAAGAACGCTGTCAAATTATTTCAAAATTTTCCGACATAATTTTTAAATTTTCAATTCAGAGACTTTTCCTAAATCCCAAAATTTTCTCGGATGATTCTGAAAAAATTTGAGAGTATTTTATAACTAATTCTAAGACATTTTTGTTCTTTAAAAATTTTCATGAAAATCTATAGTATTCGAGAAAAAAATTTGTAAAGTTTTAGATAAATATTTTCACTTCGGCCGCCATTTTGTTTATACGAAAAATTTTCATATCCGGAAAACCATAGTAACTTGTAGTTAAAACCTCGAGACCGCGATCTATAAGGGTTTTAGGCATTAAAAAAAATGCTTAGGGAACGAAAAGTCGATTTAAAAAAAAAATTAAATCAGAAAATCATGTTTTTTTTATTTATTTTTGATTTTTGGACCGTAAAAGTTTTTCAGCGATAATTTTAACCAGCATCATTGGAAAGAGGACACTCGAAAACATAAGAAACAATGGTTCCTGAATTTTTTTCACGAGAATTCATGACATGAGAATAGTTCAAACTCAGGTCTCGAAAAACCGTCCTGTGAGCGTTAATGGGTTAATAGCAAATCCATGCTATGCAAATATTCGTTCAGTTTCAGCAACTTTAGCCCGTCAATACTGCATTTCAGCTGAGTCGCGAACGAAACCAATTTGCCTTTGCCAGATTTCAGACACGGCAGCGCATACAGGTCACGAACGAAATTCTGAGCTATCATAAACCTATTCCCGAAGTATTTTTCTAACTCGGTTATGACATCTTTCGGATCCTCGGTTGTTCCCAAAAGTGTCTTCATGAGGTCGTAGGCTCGTCCTTTCAACGCTCTTACTAAGCGCCCGATGTTACGACGATCGCTAAAATTACTCGCGGACTCGGCGTACGTCCTATGAAAATGAATCCATTGCAGAGGCTTTCCGAAAAACTCCGGTAATCGCTTGTCATAATCTAATTGATCGCTCGCCAGAACATTATTTGCTGCGCTCTCGCGGATTACATTGGCTGTACTGATTAAACTACCGGATAACAATGATACCGCTCTTTCGAGTAAATTTACGCCTTGAAAATCGCTAACGCTTGCGCTACCTTGATCGTGAAGTTAACGATTCCCCTCGCTGGTGACCACATAACTCGTTCATGCTGCTGTTGGAGACGCTGTACTAGTGACGTTGACCTCCGGCTCGAACGAAGGACTCAGCTGCGGTCGTTGCCGTTCATCAGATGGAGTCGATTCTGTCAGTGATACTACAGGTGGCTCGGTTGTTCGCTTCCGTTGACGGCGGGTGGGCCTTGGTGCCCTTGGCGCACCACCGCGCCCTGACCTCGTGCGGGTGACTTCCCTTGGTGGAGCTGCTACAGGAGTTGCAGGTGCCGCAGGTGCAGCTGCTGGCACAGCTGCGACAACCTCTCGCTGGACTTGCTGCGCAGGTAGCCCCTGCTTGTTGGCCGGGGCGCGTCATTTTCTCATCACCATCGTAGAGACACAGATGAACTTCACGAACACCAGAAACCGCACAACAAACCACTATAGCAGCAATCTCGACTTCGCACAATTTAAACGTCTTGGTCACGGGCACGGGCCGCACTATACTACCCCTAAGAGTAGGGCCGAGTTGCTGCTGTTTGAGCTGCCCAGGGTCGGAGACGCCTCAGAGGATATCACGCATATCTTCAGCTAGGCCAACGGTGCCGGTAGCCCTTGTTGCGATCGTGGGTTCGCCAAGTCACAGGATAAAAGGCACGACACTGTGCTCGCACGCAACTATTGTCCACAGAACGTGATGTAAGACCAGGAACTCGCACTCACATTCAGCACACACGTTACCAGTGAAGGCTATTATGATAAACTATCACAACGACGTAAACAACTGAAAGCAGCAAGTTAACTGAGAGAGCAACTAGGTAACTGAAAGAGAGTGCAACGAGGTGCCGAGAGAGAGAGAGAGAGATGTTATGTCGCGACTCCGTAGCCGTGACATGTATTTGTTTAGTATGAGTAAAATTTATTTTACCACGGTATGGTTATGATATAATATGTATAATGGCAGGACTTACCTGGGTTATATATATTGTTGAAGATGTTGATAAATTATTATCTTACTCTTTGTTCCTTTATATTATTTTCTTCTTAAATTGGTTTCTTTATTATTGAGAATATTTCGTATGGAAATTATAGAAATGAACTTGATACACTTTATTTAATAATATTTAATAACACTTTATTTAATAAATGGATTTCACTCAATGAGTGGCAGAGTCAAATGGTACAGTAGAATTGTCGCGAGTCGCGAATCAACTGTCTAAAAATTGAAACGCTGTTTTACACATTGACTTACTGACTTACATTTAGTTGTCGAGTAATCAAGTTGATGTTTCAATTTCTCAATTGGGTTTTCTGCTGAATTAATTTTTGCGTTTCGTAAAATAAAAAGGTGATATACATTTGTGCTTATTTTGCTATTTTCAATTCGCATGATTGCCGTTGATCTCAAAATGATTTAATTTTACGTCTCAGGACGTAACAGAGAGATGCGAGGTGCAAGGATCGAGTTCTCGAGAACTACTGACTGCTTCCTCCTTCCTGAATAAGGATCAGAGAATTTTCTCCAGCATTGGGCCTGTTCGTGGGGCCAATTAGAGATGCCTGGATTATAGTGCCGAATTTCCCTCCAAACGTTTACCTGCGCGACAATTGCTGGACAACCATACCCTTTTTTTTTGCATCGCGCGCGCACCGTTGGAAATGCCGCACATGTTCATATTTTGTGTTTTCCCCATCCGCAAAAAAGAAACATTAAGCGACAAAGGACCGCATCTCCAAATAAACTTTCACTTTTACAATAACCAAAAAAAATGTTACAAATTATTACTCTCTACTTTCGTGCTACGCACATGGAGCGCAGATGCCGCGACAGATACAAAATTATATCTACTTTATTATTATGACAAAAAATTATTAGTATTTATTAATTATAAATAAACAAATGAAATCAAATTGTAAAAATAAATAATGTCTTTAGACGATCGGAAATTATAAGTGTGTTTGAATCGAGTTAATAACGAAAAGACAACTTGCCTCGCTGATAGCTTTCTGACTAATACTTGAATGATGCCTGCCGAACGAGCCGAGAAACCAAAGCATTATTCTCCTCCATCCTTTTCTTCCCCTCAAAGGGATCTAGAGGTGGAAGGCGTCAGTTTTCGTTTTCAGCTTATCATTTGGACGTAGCTATGCGCACCATACTGCTCGCTCTATCAATTGATCGTGTGTCTTTGCACGGCTTTTCAAACGTTCAAATAATGGTGTAATGTTACACGCTAAAAATGCTTACATGAGAATGTGCCTTTACACGATAAACATTCAGCAATGATGTGCCTTTGCACGATAAAAATTCAACAATGATGTGCCTTTGCACAATAAATATTCGAAGGTGGTGTGCCTTTGCACGATAAATGTTCGAGGTTGCATATATTGCGGTATGCATAGCTCCCATCTGATCTATGGATGTGCATGCGATTCGAGTTGCAAGCTTGAGAGCAGGTGGCAGTAGCTTTCGTATTTTTTGTTTAAACATGATATGTGGCAATTGTACGGTTCTACTTTCGATCAAATTCTACTCAATGTTTGTTATAATTCGACTCGCCTCGGCTGGCATCATTCTGCATCACTCATTCAGCTTATGTCTAGGTGATTAATACTACGAAGGTTACAAGTTATAATTGCAGAGAAAACGTGCAACGGTTTAAAATTAAACAAATCTTAAATAAATGGCCGGCATAAAAAACCTCGACGTCTGAGAGGAAAAAACCTGCCATTTTACAAGCCAAACTTAATCTAAAAAGGCGCAGAGATAATATTAAAAGATGGCATAATCGCGTACATTTCGTTGCAATTTATTTTTCTTCTCCGAAGAATTTTTCGAGTGTCGGCTCGGCGACACTTGATTGTACGGTCGTAGATTCGAGAGCGAAGGCTTTATCGGATTTTGTATGCGTATACAAATTGTATGGTATATTGGCTATGAATCATGGGACAAAAAGAGAAATTTGAAATAGAAATACACCATGAAAATTAAGACACACGTTATCGTCGGGACGAGTTTCGATTTTGACACAAGCATCTTGATTTCGTTGCAAGCAAACCACGGTTAAATTATACTCGGTCGTACGGAACAAGCTTTGAAGATTTACAATTACAGTTTTTTTATTCCTCTTTTATTCAATTTTTTCTTTAATTCATGATTTTCATGTTTCATTCTTTGTTATATATGTTTTATTAATTTGGTTCATTCAGTGTTTCATTGTTTTACTTATTTGCTTATATTATTGTTCCTTATTTACACATTCACTTTTTTTTGTTATAAAATATAATGTGTTACAAATAATGTGTACAAATAATGTGTTAATTATTTGCATAAAAAATTGCATAAAAAGTTGTAACTATTTAATTTATTATTGTATACTGTATATTGTAATTAATGGAAAATTATTCGTTACTTTTTTTTTTCTTTATTTAACGTCGCTCTATTTTTGCTCCATTAGTGCTAATCAGCGACGGAGGCTTGCAATGTGTTTGAGAACAAGGCACATGAAACTTTTTTCAGTGGTGCTTGTATCAATCAGCAGGCCTCTATTCGTTACTTAAATCTGATACCATTGTTACCTTCTTATCATCTATGGAAACATGGGTGCCTGATGAACCACATTATAATTATTCAAAAAAGAAATAAGTGCAGCAAACTCCATGAAAAATAACTCGAAAAAGTCGTCAAAAAAGTCCATGGGAAAATCCTTGAAAAACTCCCCAGGCAATTCGTCAGAACAATCCCCAAAAAATTTCAGAAAAGTCCTCAAAAAATTCCTCAATAAAGTCATTAAAAAAGTACTCAATAGAGTCCTCGGAAAAGTCCTCAAAAAAAGTCCTTAATAAAGTCATGGAAAAAGTCCTCAAAAAATTTCTCCAAAAAGTCCTCAATAAAGTTCTCAGAAAAGTCTATGAATTAGCCTTTGAAAAAGTTCTCAGAAAAGTCCTTAAAACAGTCCTCAAAAAAGTCTTCAAAAAAGTCCTTTTTTTTATTATTCGACTTTAAAAGAAAAAGAACAACTAATGCAGGTAGATTAGGTTTTCGGCAGGGACTGAGAAAAATAATTTATATTTCCACCGAACGAATAAAAAGATTAACTCAAAAATGTTCTTAAAACTCCTACCGATTATAGTTTGTTAAACAGTCTTTAATCAATCGACAATTATATCAATGATGTTATAAAAGCTGAACAATTTTTAATTAAGCGATCTGAGATTTACATCATGCTTGAAAGAATAATTTTTTACTGTTTGGTCAGTATAGTGAAGTTCAAACTTTCTAGATGACTGAGAGACCCTTCGTAGTTTCTTTTGATGACTAAAAATACCTCTGGAGCCCTTTCGATAACTGAAAAAACCTTCGGAGTATCACTCGACAACTCGGGATACCTCCGGAATATTTTTCAAATTTTCAGACGGTTGTTAAGACCTTCGGAGCCTTCCTCGACAACGCAAAGATTTCCGGAGTATCTTTCTAGGACACAAAAGGCCTCCTTCTCTCACAAAAGGACTATTTCTCAAGGTCTGAAAAAATCTTTGAGGTATTTTTAAAATTTCCTGACGGCTGTTAATACGTACGGAGCATTTCTCGATAGCGAAAAGTATTCTTCGAAGACTGATAATACCTCCGAAATATCTCTCGACGACTAAGAATACCTCCGCACAGATTTTCGAGGACTGCAAAGCCCTCTGGAACTATTTCTCGAATCTTCAGACGATTGAGTATACCTTTGGGGCCCGCATCGACAACTGGGTATACCTCTGGAGTATTTTTCGAACCTCTCCAGGGGTTTAAAGACCTATGAAACCTTTCTCGACAACGAAAGATCTAGCAATAATGAAAATATATATTTAAAACATTGAGCAATAAGTTTTATTTATGATCATCGAAAATGTCTTTGAGGCAATGCTTCTAGCATTTAAAAAAAGCGTCTTTCAAAATATTGCAACTTGCATCTTTCAATATAATTCCGAGTACTTATCGATCATCATTTAATTATGTTTTGCAACCAAAAATAGTAACGAAGAAATTCAACTTGCTATAGTCTGGTTATAACGATTTTATTGACGACTTTATTGTAGACTTTTTTGAGGACTTATTTGAAGATTTATTTGAGGACTAATTCGAGGACTTTTTAGAGAATTTTTTTGAGGAGTTTTCCGCGGACTTTATTGAGAACTTTTCGGTAGATTTTGTTGGTGACTTTTTTGAGAATATTACTAGGACATTTTACGGGAATAATAAATTATCCAAACGCTGTAGGGTTTTTCTTATAATAAAACGAGAACAAAAATTTACTAATTTAATTATTACATCTTTTTAATTCTAATGATATCGCAAGTTATTGCAAATTTTAGTGAGCAGGATCCTGTATCTATTTCTTGAAATTCTCTGGTCCTCTTCGACTACGCCATTTACAAACTCTAGAAGAATATAACATTTTCAGATTTCATTTCGGATTTCATTTAATTGAATACAATAAATTATGATAAGTGGTATGAGTGCTTACCAAGAACTCCTTCGAATATCGACGTTGGGGTTGGTTCACTATCTCCTGTGCCAGTTGGCGTCATCTTGATCAAACATTCTCGTTTTATCAAGGAATTCATCAGTTTGCTGACCATACGGTGGCTATTTTTCATAAACTTTGTCTTAATTTCTTCAATTTCCATCTTCGAAACGTAAATTTCTAGGCATTTCGTTAATCGTATCTGAATATAGTAATAAAAATATAGTAATTTTCAGTGTAATAGGACTATAATCGTTTATGATTGGGTGAGTTTTTGTTTAAGTGTATGCGTATGTGCTTAAGTCTTTGTTTTAGTGTATGTATATATGTATATTCATACATACGTTGCCAGCCTTTGGTTCGCAACTCGCAAACTCTCGTCTCAAAATACGATTCAAACCTCCATTTTCATCATAATATTCTGATCCTTTCATATTCTTTCTTTCTTTCACGTCTTCATTTCTATTTTTGTCTCCTTTTGTCCCTTTCATTCCTACCCTTCCTTCTCTTTTTTCTTCACTATCTTCTTCCTCGTCTTTTCCCTTTTTTCTTTTTTCCATAGATTCTCCTTTCTCTGTTTTATCTCCCATTACTCCTTCTTCCCCTCCATTTCCTTTGCTTTCTCCTCCTTCTATGTCTTCTCTTTATTCTTCGATTCCTTCTCCGTCTACTTCTACTTTCATCTCTTCTTCCAGTTCTTCTCCTTCGCTCTTCTTGTTTATCTCTTCTTTCTTTTCTTTTCTTTTTCCTACCTTACACCAAAAATCGAATTATTCAATTATATAAATGTAACTACGTGTTTACGAACCTTGGTAACTGGATTATGTAGTCCCATCTGTAAATACCTCGAGACTCTCCAGATATATCTTATTATCTATGTAAAAAATATAATGTTAACATTGATTTAATCAAATAATATTAATGTACTGAAGTGGTATTTTCGAAATAACAACTGCATTTTCTTCAGCGCCATTAATACATAAAAATATTTACTCCGCCCGCGAACTAGCACGTTCAGTTATTAGTGTACAAGAAATAATATTCACTTTGTAACGGGGAAAGTCACTTTAGAGCGTTTTCTATCATTTCACCATTAGGAAGGATAGACATTGGTACGATTTATATTTTCCTTTCAACTCATACGAACATTTTTGAATTAGCTTTTACGACGAATTTGATAATACAAACATTCAAATCGATTTCAAAAATTAATTGCCGAGCACAAGATTTAATAGTAGAGAGGATACACATTTACAAACATTTTACTATAGACAATTGAAACAGGCTAATTTCCTAAGGCCGATATGGACGTTATAAGAAAAGAATATAACTATAATCAGGCAACTCCCTATATCAGTCAGAAGAAGTTTAGTTCTTATCGACTGCAATAATTCAAATGATCTAATAAAGACAATGATAAATTTAGACAATTTGTTTACAGAAAGAATAAGAAACTATGAATTCGGGCAAGATAGACGTGGATATAATAAGCAAGAAAATATTCAAATTAGCCAGTTTATCATGAAAAAAGCATTATAATTCAAATTATAGAGGTAGACAAAATTATAACAGACTTTGGACACGTGGTTCATACAATCGAAACTTTTATCATCGAAATTTGTCGAATGGAAACGTTTTTAATCAGATCCCCCTAAGCCATAACTATCCGACTCAAATGTACACAAACCAGCAAGATCCATCAGTTCAATTATCGCACAGCCATTATCTTCACTAATACCCAACACTCGTTTTCCGCCTCCAATACATAACAATACAAATCATCACACAGCCAGTAATGTCCAAACACAACAAAATAATTTAAACACAAAATACGCACGTTGAGTTGCGGTCCGTCAGCGCGTCAATTTCACAATGATGTTGTTTCCGAAATATATATGGGAATGAACGATAAGAACCCCTGTGATGGAAAGCCGAAAGAAACAATACTACCTTCACTGCACTTATTGTGCAAAGTAAATGAAATATCGGTATGGTCGCTTATGGATACAGCGAGTCAAATCAGCGTTATTTCTGAAGAATTTTATAAGAAAATTAGTAAAATAAGAAAATGTTTAGAGCTTCCAGTAACAGGCATACAAGTTTCAGTGGCTTTAGGAAAGAAATAAACTACAATAAAAAAGCGAACACAATTGAAAATCCAATTCATCCATTTATGAATTTATCTTTTTAGTTGTTGCATTCTTAACAAGTTAAATCATATTAGGAAATAATATTCACACGTCGATAGGCTTGCTCATAAATTGCTGGCATATGTCAATACACATAAAAAATAAAACATTACCAAATTCGTCGATTTGGTTTGAACTGGGCGTGTCAGAGAGACTATGCATAATAAAGGAAAAAGATAAAACACGCATATACTACTGTGGGCAAAAAGTAAGGTGAATTTTCAATTTAAACTTCGCGGGCTTAACATTTCGGGCTAGTTCTTTTTTTCTTGAGTTGGTAGGACTGCGAATGACATCTGGGACAAATTTCATGTCAATGTCATCATCAGTAATATATTTACGCTTGTGTTTACCAAACGACCAAGAGTGCATGTTTCGATTTTTACAATGTCTGATTTAATTGAGCAAAGAAGTGCCATCAAATTTTGTTTGTGGAATGAAATTTCGGCTGCGAAAACGTTGAGGATGTTGCGGAAGGCCTTTGGTGATTCTACCATGTCGCAGAAAAATGTTTATAAGTGGTACAAAGACTTCAAAGAGGGTCGAGAACGTGTTGATGACTTGGAGCGCTCCGGACGACCATCGACGTCAACAGATGACCAACACGTCAATAAAGTGAAGGAATTAGTGCTCGAAAATCGTCGGTTGACTGTTAGAGACCTTACTGATATGATCGGAATATCAGAAGGATCTGTGAAAACAATTTTGAAAGACCATTTGGGCTTACGAAAAGTCAAATCTCGTTTGGTACCGAAAACGCTCAATTTCTTGCAAAAAAGTCGCCGCGTTGATGTGTGTGAAACAATGCTTTCTGACTATCAGAACAAGCTCAAATGCATGATTACGGGAGATGAGACTTGGATTTATGCTTACGACCCTGAAACAACCGACCAATCAAGCGAATATCGTGCTAAAGGCGAGGCCAGACCGAAAAGAGCACGTCAAAGTCGTTCAAAAATCAAGGTCATGATGACAGTTTTCTTCTATTTTCGTGGTGTGGTGCACTATGAATTCCTTCCACCCCGCCAAACTGTTAATAAGGAATATTATTTGAGCGTTATGCGTCGTTTGCGTGAAGCAATTCGTCTAAAAAGACCAGAATTATGGGCCAACAACTCTTGGTTTTTGCATCACGATAATGCACCATCTCACACTGCACTCGTTCTTCGTGACCATTTCGCCAAAAATTCGACGCATATCGTTCCGCAACCACCGTATTCGCCTGATTTGGCTCCGTGTGACTTCTGGTTATTCCCAAAACTCAAGAGACCACTCCGGGGAACGCGTTTCGAGTCGATTGAGGAGATAAGAGCTGAATCGAAGAAGGCGCTGATGGCTATACCGGAAAGGGACTATTTGGCATGTTTCGAGGATTGGAAAAAACGTTGGCATAAGTGTATTTTATCGGGAGGGGATTACTTCGAAGGGGATGACATTGATGTAGAAGAATAAATAAAGATTTTTCATTTTACAAACAAATTCACCTTACTTTTTGCCCACAGTAGTACATAATTATTTGCGATAGATACATCGAAAATGTAAAAATATCAGAAAAAGAAAGAAGTGAAAAGGATGAAACTTTGTAACTAAATGATATAAATAATAAAGAGCATAATAGTGAATTATCCAAGGAAATAAAGCAATTGAACTTGATGAATATATAAATGGAATAGACAGGATAATGAATACAAATAAAGTTGGAATAAATGCATGCACGTGGAAAAGTGAAGAGCGAACCAGCCTTTCTAAACAACTTGATTCAGTCACGAAAAATTTTTCAAATATTGACGAAAGACAAAAACAGATTTTTTTCACCATGTTAAGACAGTTTGATTATCTATTTTCCGACTAACCTGGATGCGCAAACTGAGATAAAAAAATCAAAATTCTACATTAAAGCAAAAGTATCCTGTGTTGTATGCTCTGCGTGACAAAGTCGAGGCGTGCCTAAACAAAATGATGGAAGCTAAAATTATCGGACCAGCAGTAAGTCCATACTGCAATCCGCTCCGAATCGTTTGCAAGGACGATGGCACAGTGCGAATCCGTCTTGACACTTAAAATCTGAACAAATACTTAGAAGCTGATCATGAGGCCCAACCTATTGTAGATGACAAAATGCAATTTTTTTACAGATATAAATTTTTCTTATAGGTAGATATGACAATGGGCTATAGGCAGATTCTGCTTGACGGACAATCACGTCCCCTTACAGCGTTCGTTTTCAAAGGTAGAATGTACTAATTAATTCGCGTCCTTTTTGTAATTAGTACTGCGGGCAGCGCTTGTTTTCGCGCTTTTTCCTTGCCGCTACTTAAAGAAGTAAAAATAATCGATATCTTACAAATACATCTGGATTTAAAGAGTTATGTTAATAAAGACCAGAAAGACAATGCTAGTCCCAGGGATATAAATATTCACAAAGAATCAGCCACATACGTTGAAAAATGACTGTGCGATCGGAACGCAAACTTTCAAACATCAAATATTAGTCCTGCAAGTGATTTTCTCGAAACTAATGGTAAGCGGATTTACTATTAATTTAAAAAAATGTCAATTCTTATTAAGCAAAATCCTTTTTCTCAGTTTTGTTTTATGATTTCACGGGATCAAAGCTAACCCGGATCGTATTCAGGTAATAGTACATTTTTTAATTCCAAGAAACAAACAACGGCTGCAACATATTTTTGGCGTATGCAACTACTACAGACGTTTTGCGATAAGATATAACGACTTTATTACCCCTTTTCGTGATCTATTGAAGGATGATAGTGGCTGGTTTTGTACAAAGGAGCATACCAACGCATTTGACGTTTTCAAGCAAAACTTTATAATGCCGTTTGTTTGAGTCATGTCATGCTGAATGTGTAGTTGGAAGTCTTTTTTCAGATTGACGAAAACGGGGATAGATGCATAGTTTCCCTCGCAAGCAGATGTTTGATTGATACAAAAACAAGGTGGACGACCACAGAGCTGGAGCTTTTAGCAATCATTTACAGTATATCACAATTTAGTATGTATCTGATGGGACAGAAATTTAAAATCGTGACCGATCACAAATCATTGGAATTTTTGAACTCTACGATTTTTCACAATTCTCGTTTGATCAGGTAGTCGCTTTGCCTTCAACAATTTACATACACAATTGTACATTCCCGGGGAAAGGACAACACAATAGTTGATTGTTTTAGTAGAAACCCCGACGTAAAATTACATTACATCAACACACCAAGAAAACAATCGTTATTTCATCGCTACATAATTACAGCAAACTAATCATAAAAATCATCGGCAAAATGCAAAAAAATGATGTTGCCCGTCAAAAGATTTTAGAGATAATAGAAAGTAAAGGAAATGGAAATAACTGTTTGCAGTTATACAACGAGTACAATGTCAAACCACTTATAAAAGAGAATAAAAACAACTGTTGGCGCATAATAGTCCCAAACGAATTAGAAAAAGATTTAATAGAGATAAGGCATTTGCAACTAGAACACCCCGGTATTTATAAAATAATATGCTATCTGAAGCGGTATTACTATTGGCAAGCTATGTCAAAAGACGTACATCGGACGAAGACCGTTTCCTTTATCAACATCTCAAACATCGCATCATCGCCAGAAACGCAGCGAACCCGATTAACTTGGGTAACAGAGGACTCAACATCTCCATGTAAGCATCAAATCGCCTTTCCGATACGGGGTTTTGATAATGTCTGTAAATTAGCAATGTTTGCGAATTAATGCGTCACGGAAATCCGAAGATGATGATAAAGACTCGACTCCAAGATTAATATAATTGTCACGCGATTTTAATGAAAACGAGAAACGAAATGTTTTGTTTGCCGAAGTAAAATTCAAGTTGGAAAAGAAAAGTGCTCGCTGATTATCTTTTATAATTGACTTTAAATCCCGTAACCGCGCACTCTCTGGCGTCGACTTGCTTTGTGATAATCGAGTCTAATAGCAAATGAAATTTACAGATTGCAAAGACGTAAAATCATCAAAGCGCTGATCGGGTTTGATCTCATATACATCTAAGTTATAAAGTATGTAACGGGGAATGCTCGCTCACGAGCTTGCCCAGTTTCTCGCTCCACCGTGCCTGTCCGTCGTCACAAGGTCATGAGCAAAGATAATTCTTGCTGATGCGTTGTGTTTTCATTTTGGAGATGCGACGTGGTAATGTGGCGACGAACCAACGGTAACGACAACGGCGACGAGGAGGGTAAAGCCAAGACGTGAGAGAAAAAGAGAAAAGCATGTGTGGTGCCCGCACATACAGCGAGGTTCGCGCATTGAGGGCGACTTTACTTGTGTCCCCGCCGCGAGCGGAGATGTTCTTCTCTATCCGGCGGTAGTGGCAAGCAGACGCATCCCGCAGCAACAAGCGAACAACACAAGATTTGTGTACGACGACGACGAAGTATCGTGGGCGATACATCTGAGAGAGCAACTAGACCTGAGTGCCGCAGCTCAGCAACAAAAACTCAGCAATAGCTTAGCAACAACAGTATTAACAGCGTCAACTACGGTGAGCCCCTTCGCTCTCTCTCTCTCTCGCTCGCGCGCGAACACTAGCAGTCGCCGGATCGCGCCATTATTGCGACATGGTGTGCAGTTCTTGCGGCCACGCGCAGTATTTAACGTTTTCGTCCCAGGATTTCCTCGGGGCAGCCGTCGCATCGGTACATTAGAGCGGGCTGCGATTCGGTATTCTCGGGTGAATCGCGACAGCGAAGCAATTGTCGGGTCATCTGCTAGTTCGTAGGGCAGAGTGAATATTTTTATACGGATAATATCACCAAATAATAATAGAATTGTTATTTTTTATATGATGCAGAAGATACCATATTAAACCAAGTAATTTGTACATACTGCGCCACAAAAAGCATAAAGCTCCAGTTTCAGCATAATTTTATGTAATAAAATAATAACTTTAATTACTCACTACTAGTTTCTATTATTTCCGCTTCAAACCATTTCTTTCCAAATTTTACTTCGATTCTATTCCTATTCTTTCTCACGTTTTTGCTTTGCACAACACTATACTCTTTCGGGTCACCTTTCCACAGAACCAAAATATACTTATTTTCCGCCATAGCCAAAGAAAATACAATAGCCAACTAACCACTTTGCTATCAGCAATTTGGTTATAAATATTTAACAGTTACTAAGACATCGATTTGTTCGAATATTCCCAACAACAAAAGAAAAAATAATTTTTCAATATGATTGAATATACGAGGTGTGTTCAAAAAGTAAGGTGACTTTGTATTTTTAAGAAAAAATATTTATTTATTTATCAATATTTATGTTGTCCCCTTCAAAGTAATCCCCCTCAGATACAATACACTTATGCCAACGGTTTTTCCAATCCTCAAAGCACTTCTCATAAGCACTTTTCGGTATAGCCTTGAGCTCTTCCAGCGATGCAGTCTTCATCTCTTCAATCGTTGCAAATCTCCGTCCTTTCATAGGTCTCTTTAGTTTTGGGAACAAGAAAAAGTCACATGGGGCCAAAACCGGTGAATATGGTGGCTGAGGCATGATTGTGGTGTTGTTTTTGGCCAAAAAATCTCTCACAAGCAAAGATGAGTGAGCAGGGGCATTATCGTGATGCAAAAGCCATGAATTGTTTTTCCACAATTCTGGGCGTTTTCTTCGTATTGTTTCTCGCAAACGGCGCATAACTTCAAGACAATACTGTTTATTGACCGTACGTCCATATGGTAAGAACTCCTGATGTACCACGCCATGGTAATCGAAGAAAACAGTGAGCAAAACTTTGACATTTGGTCGAACATGGCGTGCTTTTTTCGGTCTTGGCTCATCTGGGCTTTTCCATTGGGACGATTGGACTTTGGGTTCGATATCATAACCATACACCCATGATTCGTCACCAGTTTTGACCCTTTTGAGTAAATCTGGGTCGTCGTTGACGTCATTCAACAGTTCTTGAGCGATGCTCATGCGACGGTTCTTTTGGTCAAAATTTAGCAATTTCGGAACAAACTTCGCTGGCACACGTCTCATGCCCAAAACGTTAGAAAAAATTTCATGGCACGAGCCAAGCGATATACCAACCTCCTCAGCAACTTCTCTGATAGTGATTCGACGATTTTCCAGAACAATTTTCTTCACTGCTTGAACGTTTTCATCAGTTGTTGACGTGCTTGGGCGTCCAGAGCAAGGCTCGTCATTGGCATCTTTCCGGCCATCTTGGAAGAGTTTGTACCACTTGTAAACATTTTTTTTACTCAGAACAGTTTCACCGTATGCCACCATCAACATTTCATGTGTTTCAGAGCACTTTATTTTATTTTTTTCACAAAATTTGATGCAAATCCTTTGATCCATATTTTTCGATAGCAAGAAATCGCCGAGCACGCAAAACACTTATAACCTTTACGCCTCTCACAACCAAACAAAAAATGCTATACACTTGAAACTTGGTACAGATGTTAGGGAAGAGTGTACCAACATAACAAAACAAAAAAATCAATAATCGAAAGTACGTTGCCCGTGAAATTTGAAAAGTCACCTTACTTTTTGAACACACCTCGTACTTCAATATGATATTTTTCAATATGATTAAATTAAATAACATAGTATATTTAACGCTATGTAGCATAAATTTTCAATTTAATGATCATTCGAACGAAAAGTTTCATTCCGATAGAAATGGCAAAGCATTGCCTAAATCGATATCGAAGTCGCGTTCTTTCGTACGCTTGTCCGCGCGCCATTCACCCTCTTCTCTGTAGCTAATGTCGAAGGCTTTTCCAAACGTCGGAAAAAGATTGGTGGATACATCTTATCATGACCATTCGAATGAAAAAGGTTTCATTTGAATAAAAGTGGCAAAATATTGCCAAGATCGACATCGAAGTCGCGTACTTTCGTACGCTTGTTCGCGCGTATTTCCCCTTTGCTATGTAGCTAACGTAAGAGGCTTTTCCGAGTGTCGACAAAAGTGTCTGCAAAAGTTTCACGAATAGTATTGTCACCGTCAGTAATACTAAATGGTGAGCGAGGAACAATTAATCTCACTCAATAAAAAGTCTTAGTATTAAATTTTTACTTAAATGCTCATAATTTGTATTTCTAAAAATAACTAAAAGAGTCACTTTTCTATTGATTAGAAAAATTACTTTAAATTTATATGTTTATTATAAAGTTATAAAAAAAATAAATTATAAGACATTGTTAGACGGTTTATTCTAAGAAAATGGAGTCTTTACAAGGCGGTTCTTTCTTCGATGCGTTATTAAGTAACCAATGATATTTTGCAATATTAGTTGCCGCGTCGTCTCAATCACCGCTTCGGTTGCTATGGCCAAGTGGAGGGAAAAACAGCAAAAGAGGAGATATTTGGTCGTCGACCGAAACGGCGCTCTGATTGGTTGAAATTATTAGTTTTTGAAATTAATTTTCTCAGAAAGTATTGAGGACAAAAATTTTTTGAAAACGGCAATCGATTCAGAAAATTTTTTTCTATAGCCCATTTTCGGGAACTATAATCCTTCTGAATCACCCTGTATATTAAGCTTCTTGTAAACGAATACGATTTTTAAATAATGCATAATCTCTCCTTTCTCATTCCATATTATTTAAACAACAAATTTAGTTAATTATTTAAGTTACTCATTGTAAACACGTAGGATTAGATATTTTCGCGTAAAATATGTTTAGATATTGAGAAAACTGCGTTATTATTAAGAATTAATTACAACAATTTATTCAAAACAATAAATTAATAATTATAAGAAAATTTGTAACGAAAATGGTACTTGGAGAGCCATCTAACGAGATAGGCCCTTGAACGCACGCCCTCGATTTTCACCACGCCCCTGAATCAATTAGAGCCCGAAAACCGAAAGAGAAAAGTGGGAAAATCTCAAACAGTCAATTAAAGTCTGCTGCCATTTCCACTCTTCTCAAATTCTAAGGGGCTGAGAGAGGGATTTTCCTCCCAATCACCCCCAGGCTTTAAAAGGGCGTACGCGAGCGAAAAATACACACTCTCTTTACCAGTTTTCCAGTTTTTTCTTGTTCTACAAAGTTCGACCAAGTGCCAGGTCCAGTAAGATTCAACTCCCCAAGTGTCAGAAAATTACGTCAAATAAAAGGAAAAAGTAAGTCAAAACGAAATTTTTTTATTGCTATCCTTCCTTTTCCTCTTCTTCCTAACGTAGCCAAATCGAAGCTCGAAAGAATTAAGTCTTCGAAAACTATTTCAGCAGAAATTGGGATACTTTTATAAGACGATCGCGCCGTTAGAGAATAAATTAAATTCTCTTTTATGTGATAATTCCAGCAAGGTCAGGGGTATTCACATACAAGTCCCGATTCCATTGGATCATGGTGTATGATGGAAGACTTGTAGTCAAAACTTTTTTTTTTTTTTTTTTTAACGCGAAACACGAAGTACGAAGCTCTGATTCTCCAATTGCTCATCCCGGTTTATACGTACGCACGCAAACCAAAAAGAGATCCTGAGATAACGTCCGCCTCAGACGTGCCTGAGATAGTGACCCGGACGTCACAGTTTGGTATCGAGTTGAATATCAGTAACTCTACTAGACCAAGTACATAGTTTTATTTGGTATTAGTTCAATTGGTGGAAAATAATTTGCTTCGTGGACTGATCATGTTTCTGAGACACTCAATGTTAGTGTATTTTCCATGATCGAATTATCCAAATTATTACCCCCGATCATACTCATGTGCATGTCCCATGGAGATTTAGTTTATTGAAAAAATCAACAAATTTTAAATACGTTTGAAATTTTAAACATTATTTGATAAAAATGTATATTTGAATATTATATTATATACTTATATAAGTTTTGTAACGTAACCACTTATTGGATTATACTTAATTATACGATCGTGTAAAATTAAGCAATATGCAGCTGTTTCCGCTTGTATATCATTTTTAGTTTCGAACTCTAGCCGTACATGTACGCGTTCAGTTTTAGAGCGCATTCCCCTATCACTGGGTGTTGAGGTCGTATAGAGGACGCGTCTCGGTCTTGCAATGATTTTTCCATATAACTAAACAAATGACTAAGTTTCAAGTATAGGTTATTTAAATTTAGCATTAAAAATGTAGGTTAAACGTATTTTCGTTTCTTAACACTAAACCTACCGACATATTATATATACCTATTTCTATCAAATGGTGGTCAAATGATCGCTTTTGAAATAAACAATTATAGTCTTCCAGTTCATTGTAATTAAGACAAAATTTAGGATAAACAATAAACACAAAATAATTATCATACAATGATTAAAAAACATTTATTTTTCGGATTTTAGGAGCGGTCATTTGACGACTCTGGTAGGTTTAGTGTTAATCTCAATAATTAAACGCGCTGCGATTTTTTGATAAAAAAATCGTATATTCGTTTCTAATAAAGCTACAGAGCCCATTGTTAGCTTAAGCTATATGTAATATGAATGATCTATAATTGAAAAATATTATTGCAAATTGCAGTGTAAAATTGAGATCAATTTTTTAATAAAAAACAAATAGAAATAACAATGTTTCTTATAGGATTTAAGAACTATAACTCAAAAGGAAGTGAACGAGACGTGGGTGAGCATTGTACGATAATTATCGAGAAAGATATGGCAATTTGTAATTAATCTTTTTTTATGTAATATAACGAGTAGCTAGACCCTCGTTATGTCTCTCTCTCTATACATAATTATAATTATCCTCATATGTATATGTATACTTATCATGTATATACTTCACATGTATGGCAGCTAAAGGTAAGTCAGAGAGAGCGCTAATAGAGGGCGAGCTAGAGAGAGAGAATTTGGGAAGCCGGCGCGATGCGCGCGAGAAGGGGAGGGGGGCAGGAGAAAGCCCCGCGCAAAGAACTCACTCTTGTACCGGCGACTTCGAAGCACGTGGACGTGTTACGAACCGCTATACACGTGCTTGCGATCTTTTGCTATCCGACTTTTCGTGACTGACTTTTTGTGACTGACTTTTCGGTTTCCTGCGAGTACGCGAGTGTCCACTCGGTGTGAGGCTTCGGTGCCGAGATTGCCCCTAGCGCCTTTGGTGGGCTAGTTCCTGTGACCACGCGTGCCTTTAAGGCCGCCCGCCTCTTGACTGCCCCGACTGCCGCGATGAACAAGCGCGTCAACTTGTATGTCGGGCCCGGCGCGAAAGCAGTCGATGGTCATTATGTCCCTATCATCGGTAATGTATAATTACCCTTTACGATAGGTGGTGTTACCCATTCGATCGACGTACTCGTCTTGAGCGAGGCTGATGCTGAGTGCACCCTCGGAAGCGACTTCGTTCGAGCCTTTTCCGCGTGTTTGGATCCCGAGACCAACACGATAAGGATCAAAGATTGCGATCAGGAAGTCCCGACGATTGTCTTCTCACTTCGTGCGGAGGAGGCGATGTCGCTGGCGGCCTTGGGTATCGAAGATATCTCGAAGGAACAGCGACAAGAAATCGATCGAGTGATGGATGACCTCCTGCCCGAACCTTCCTGCGAGCAGCTCGGCTGCACCGGATGGATCGAGCACGACATCGACATCGGCAGCGCGCGCCCAATTAAGCAGAAATACTATCCGGTGTCGCATAAGATCGAGGAGGAAATGCACGCGCAAGTGCATAAAATGCTGCAAATGGGAATTATTCGTAAGTCCCGCAGCGAGTGGTCTAGCCCGGTGGTGATGACTCGGAAACCCGACGGCGAATACCGATTCTGCGTAGACTACCGAAAGGTAAATAGCGTTACTCGCGTGAGCGCATATCCGTTGCCCTTTATGGACGCGATATTGCGGAAGCTCCAACACGCCAAGTTCGTGAGCGCAATTGACCTCGCGAGCGGATTTTAGCAGGTCCCTCTTTCGGAGAAGGCCATTCCGATAACTGCTTTCACCGTTCCGGGAATCGGGCTATTCGAATTCGTTCGAATGCCTTTCGGATTGGCTGGTGCCCCGGCAACATTTCAGATGTTGGCCGACAAGCTCATCTCACCCGAGATGGAGCCTTATGCCTTCGCGTACCTTGACGACGTGATCATCGCTACTGAAACGTTCTCAGAGCATGTCCGGTGGCTCACGCATATTCTAAAAAGAATACATGAAGCTGGCCTTACGATCAATCGCAAGAAGTCTAGGATTTGTACGACCGAGGTGCGTTATCTCGGCGTGTTGGTAAATCGCGATGGCACACGCCCCGATCCAGAACGAGTTGCATCGATACTCGAGTACCCAGCCCCGAAAAATCTTCGTACTTTGCGCAAAAACTCAATGCTTTTGTATATCTGCTCTCTTTCTCTGTGCTTTCTTTACCTATCGTGATCAATCCCGTTCCGTCCGGCTCTTGCCCCTGAATTTCGTGATCGCTCAAAAGCGCCCATAGGACCACACGACGCTCTCTGCGGGCTAAGGCAACAGACGCTGTACCACGCCGTTCCTGTTGCTGCTGGGTTAGGCTTCGCGCAGCCTATTACGAGGCCCACTCCGAGCTGTTTTTAACTCCCACGTAAATTATATAACGAGTGACCTGCGCTGGGTCAAAACCCCGTTATAGTAAATAATGTCATAGCTTATTCAATATTCAAAATTTCGAAAAATAAAAAAATTACACTTATTTCTACGATAAGAATGCAATGTTTGAACTTATTTGAGTATAATTATCTTTTTTAATCAAATGAAAATAATTATTGATAAACATGTCATTTTTTATCGTTTTGTGTTAATAACTTATTATCTTATTTATCGATTTTGACGAGCGACCTCTCATTCGATGTGGATTTTTGGTCGAAAAAAAAGGTTTGAATTATTTGTATCTAAATTATAATCGGTTGAGGTATTACGAAAAAAATAATTTTTCAATCAAGACGCATTATTTAAACAAACTTCCACACCTCTGGGATTGGGGATAAATTAACAATCTGTTAAGTATCAACATTGGAACCGTTTCATAAAATAAAATTGACTCTGGAAATTTGTCTGAAAATAACATTGTACAAATCGAGATTGCCTACACTATTTATTATTTTAACCACTTCATCTATACAAAGCTGAAACTAAAGAGATTGGAACGCAGTTTGCGTGCACGAACGCAGTTTGCGTTTGGAACGAGTGTGCGTCTGCAAAACAAATCACTGAAGTCCAAATTGTACCTAACAATGTGAGTATTGAAAATTGGAAAGTGGTTTATAATTTATTCGAAGCTCTTGAAGTAATGTGTTTTTTTCCAACAGCCTGCTAGTCAAAGTGATGTTGCCGCCTGTCATTTCGATATAACATATAGGGAGGAATTAAACAAAAAAAAATACTCAGTCAGATACTGAATACGTTCTCGTTAAAAAGGTATAACTTCTATGATAATAATTGAATTTCTTATATCAATTTTATAGTAAGACAAAATATCGGAAATGGAAAAAACATGAATAAGAGAAAGATATTCAGCTTGCATCTCAACGTGAGATATACAGGGTGTTCCAGACCACCCGTACACCCCCGGATACGCACATAGCGCGAAATCCGACGTTTGGATAAGGTATTGTGTTGAGTTTCGCGCTATGTGCGAATCCGGGCTCAAAAAGAGGGATTTCCATTACAAAAAACACTTCGACCTTGAAATGACCTTCAAAATGAGGTTAAAGGTCAAAGGTTTTTGGTGCATTGGGTGGCCCACTCTGTTCTGAACAAATTTTGTAGAGGTCATTTTTCGATATCTTAAAAATTAAAAAAACGCTTTTAGGCAGTTTTTCAAGCATTTGACCTTAAATCGACCTTCTCAAGGCCATGAAAAAAAATTTTAAAATACCGTTTTGGACGTAAAATTTCCCGCTCTTTCCGAATCCGGGGTCAAAAATGGGGGTTCCTATTTAAAAAAACAAAGTTGACCTTGAAATGACCTTAAACATGACCTCCAAGGTCAAAGCCAAGGTCGTACGGATATGTCCCCCTCGAAGCCCAGCAACTTTTGTCTGAAGCAGTTTTTGATTAATCCATTATTTTGGATTCTAGAGGGGGTGTACGGGTGGTCTGGAACACCCTGTATATATATTTGTCCATATATTTTTTCTTCTACCATTACCATAATTGAATTATAATATTAAAATTTATGGAATCATGAACAACGTAAGACAAAAAATCAAGGACATTTGAAAGATAAAAGCAAATAGAGCAATCGAAACATAACACGATTAAACACGAGGCAATAGATTTATAAAAGTAAGTTAAGTAGATGTTATAATTTTTTAAATGATTTATGACGAAAAATAGTTTTAAAAAATCGTCCTAAAAAATTGTAAAGAGAGCTTTAACACGGACGAAAATAATAAATCGCGACGACTACGCGTCAATCAAAACCAAAAACCTGACACTACAAACTTTCTTCTCGTTCTAACTCAATTAACAGTACCATGAGTTCTAATAGACCATCTCATTCAAAACCTTTACCTTCTTTTAAGAAATCTCCAACAAAACTTTTTTCTAAGGAATTTCCACCAAAACAATCTCCTAAAAAAATTGTAATAACAGCTTTAAGTTTCTCAAGCTTTTCAGTTCCTTTGATTCGTCTGATTCATTTCATTCTTCTGATTCTTTAAGCAGCTCTTCTGAAAAATCTCTAAAAAATGGTAAAACAAATTGAGTTTTTACATATTAAAATGTGAATAATTTATGTATGACTAATGTAATTTTTTCCTTTTATAATTAAAAGAAAATATAAAAATCTTGTGTGACGCCTTGTTTTAGTGGGATTAATATTAGTAATGGATTTTTTACCTTGACTTTCGTCATGCTCCTCGTTCTCTTCCTTATCCAAATACTCATCTTGATCGGCTGGTTGGAACTGATCCTCATAGTAGTCAGCTTTTCTAATAGTTAAGTGTTTCCTCGAACCTCTCCTGTTACCTCTGTCTTTATAGTTTCATCTGTTGCTGCCTCTACGACCGCCTCTTGATGTTCCTCTGTCTCTAGCTCTATTGCCTCGATTGCTTACAGAGTTTCTGCCTCTTAAGCCTTGCGCAGGCGTAAAACTCTTTTTGGTAGGTGGACCATACGAGCCATATGCCTCGTTCTCATTATTGAAGGTTCCCTTAATTGGTCTTTGAGGTTAACGGTCGATAGAACATTCGCTTTCCTTATGATCTGTTATTTTTTGGCAGTTCTTGCAGAACCAGTATTTGGTATCCTTTAAAGGACATTGTTGCTGCTAATGTCCATTCTTATTGCATCTATATCAGCCAGAGCTGCTTCTAGATTTCTAAGACACTGCTTTTGATGCACTTAGTTCTTTGTTTTTCTTCGTTCTAGACTCAACATCATTGTCTTTTTGGATACGACGCATGGATTTTCTTAAAGCATCCATATCTATTTCATTTTCTGTTGTTATAATAACAGTTGAGTCTGTTCGTCTTATTTCAGGCATTACTCAAATGATGGCCTGATAAAAGGTAGATCTCTTTTCTTGAGCCGTTAATTTTATTGAATCGTCACTTAACTCATGTTTTGGAATTATTTGGTCAAATCTTTCGCAGAGCGTGTGAACCCTTTTATCAGGGTTCATCCTTAAATTGTAGAGCTTGGTTCTTATGGAGGTTGGATTTAAGCTGACTTCACCTTTTCTGCTGTCCTTCAGCTTGTTTAATATCTCCATTGGCTCTGTCATGCCTAGGATTTTCTTGTGATATTTTTTGTCAATATGATTGATCTCAATATGATCTTTAACAATATTCTTTCTTAATATCATATCATTTTCTGGCAAACCATTTGGTCTAGGTACATTATTACCAACTAGATCTACTAACATACAGCTGGTTAATTCAGTTTTTAAACAATCTAACCAAACTTCAAAACTTGTTTTCGAAGTCAGTTTATATGTTCTCTGTATTTTTGGTCTCTACATGGTATTCTTTGTATTTAATTTTACTTCAGCGATCGGGCTTACTCTCTGCTCCGATTCTAAAACTTTTAGTCTTGATTTCTCAAACTCTAAGCTGATTTTTTAGATGGATATTAATTTATCAACAACATCCTTCATATTACTCATTGACTATTCATCCAGATTATTTATTTCAATGCTCTTAGCAATATCATAAGCGTTGGCTATAGCCCGTTGTAATTGTTCTATTTTGTATTGGGCAGACATGTTTCTAGCCACAGTACTGGAATTACTCGAAATATTCAACGAACTATACGCGGTGATCCCACTCGTTGTTGTGATTGAAGCTATGAAATAAAATACTCGATTATTACCTGGGTTTATTAATTCTACTCAACTCAAAGAAAATGTCAGATCTGACTTCCTTACTCTTACTCAAATCTCAACTCAGAAAAATTCTCAAGATTCACAGCTTTCTCTTAATAGTTAGTCAGATTTATGACTTGTGACATTAATGATTAAATTTACCAACGCGTTTTGGGGAAATATTATTTTTAATAATTCCCACGAGCCATACAAGGGCCCATATCTAAGCGTCGTGTCACAAATTATTTAAAAGGGGAAGGTAAGGCAGGCTCTTTCGCTCCTCTGAACGGTGACGATGGGCCTTGTCACTAAATTGACGTTTTGGGCTTTGACTTGAGAGGAAGGGAATGACGGGCGCACACAATGATCACTCCTGATATTCTTTAACACTATTTATTCTCCAACGTTTAACAATCAAAAGAGCGACGACGTGGTTTTACGCGTAGTTCTCTGAGACCGCGTGCCTTCGCTGGTACGGACAGACACACGGGGGCATGTTATAATAATTGAGAGGATTTCAAAGGAGAAATTCACCTTGTTCGCCGATTTCACTGTGCTCACGGATGATCGCGAGCACCTCGCCGATGCGTCGCGCACTCGCAAATAGAGAGAGAGAAAGAGAGAGAGACGGCCTGATCTGGTGAAGGCTGCTGGCGAGAAATGCTGCTGATACTGCTGGCAGGAAATACTGCTAATGCTGCTGGCAGAAAACGCTGCTGGAGCTGCAGGCAGGCTTGCGGCAGGTCCAGTTGAATTCCACGATCCCTCGGGCGTCGCTGAAAATTCTCTTCGGACTGCACTCTGCTCGGCGTTGTTTCGCTTCTTTGTCTTCGCTTGACTATTCGGACTTCTAGCGTGCACACAATCTCGACCGTCACAATCGTTCCTTCTGACTCAAGATCTCGGCTCGCACTCTCTCCCTGACTGTTCGCGCGTCGGCTCGAGCAACGCTGGCGGCTTCGCTCTCGCGAGCGGATCGCCGCGGGTCGCTCCCGCTCGCTTACTTGCTACGCGCGACTTATCAATCTCTCTCTCTTCTTCTTGCCCCAGCCGCTCTCGCTCCTAATTGGCTCCCAATGACGATGCCCTGCTCAGGTATTGGCCCTGAAATAAAGCGATGCGAGCATCCGTATTGGTTCGTAATTTCCACCACGCTCGCCAGGGTAACAGCGAGGGAGCAAGCTGCGAGAAAGAGAGAGAGAGAGCGAACCAGACAGAGCCGGCTATTCTAGTCAGGGCTTCGTCACAGACTATTAATAAAATTTTATTCTTACATTGGGTATCCCGAGTATGATGAATCTCTAAACTATTCTTCATTCGCATATACTCCTTATATTGTTACCTCATAGCATCCTCATTATTGTTATTAATCATCTGTTCCAGGATTAAGAAACATTCTCAAATTAGTATATATATATTTTTTATTGATCATCATTGCAATCGATTTATATTTAACACTATACTCTCAACTCAAGATAGATATTCTATTCAAACCAAAAAAAACCTCACAGTTTTCTCATTGTATGTATAAATTCCTTAGAATTTTGGTACTCTCTTTTACCTTTTATATTGTAATCTATACTCAATAGATTACCAGGTGATATTCCTCTCAACTAATAGAGTAATGTTTCGTGCTTCTGAATTAAAACAATTAAAAATTGATTGTTTCAATTCGAAACGAGAAATAAGATTCGTTCACCGTGCGCATCATACATGTACATCTCTCGTTGATGGTCGACTCCACGAGTTACCATGAAAGTCGATCGATTTTGGGGTGCGCAAGTACATGTATGAGTCACAACTGGAGTTCTTTAACCTCTCTAGTCAGTGCTCAGACTTCACTAAATTTTTAGTTTCATCTGAACAATGACCCCATATAAATAGTAAATCTCAAATTCAATTTTATATCAGAATTTAAAAAATTTTTACGAGCAATATATATGTTTATTGTATTTTTCATTTGGCTGACTTACTAAAATTTATACAGTATATTGCGACACATCGATCACTTTTGACTTTCTCTCTTTTTTTTAACTCATGATCTTTTTAACTCATTACAAAAATATAAACTCATATTCTTTTTGAGTCGTTTCAAAAAGATATTCTCACGTTTGAAGATTACTTCAAGTCCCAACTTTTCAGAATCTACCAGGTGGTACATTAGAACAGTTTCTTTCCGTTGAGAGTACAAGACAAGCGATATCCGATTTGAACTTTGACTTTCCCTTTTAGTATCATTACGTTTATAACAAATAGACAATTCAATAATTTATTTTTCATTTCGTTATCGTACCTTATACTTTGAACTAGAGCTTGTACGAGGGCTAAATTATCCTGAAGAGTTTTCAATTCGATAACCATACAAAGATGTTTATAAGTAAATAATATGTCTAAATATAACTTGCTATCAAGTGTGCTTGAGCGTGCATATGCTTCTGTGTCTACACAATTACGAATATCATCAAATATATACTATATAGGTGACATTGTACCATACTTTCATTAATAATTTTTGCATTACCTTTATTTTTTGGATTTGATTTTGTTTTTCTATCGAATTTATCTTGTAAATATAGTTCTAAATATGTTTTCAAGATTGTGTACAATGGTTCAAAATCAATCTCATTCAAATTACGATCTGGATTTTCCCCTTCTGTTGCTAATGTTTTTAAAATATCTTCAAGTACAGTTTTTACTTTTTGGCGAGCATGCAAGAGTGGATTTTCATACAAGATTGGATTTTCAAGGTTGACTGAACTAGAAAGCTTTAGTTTTTTCTCAACAACTGACTTTGCTCCATCACGCAAAGAAATAATATCCTGATCCCAATTAACGATACCGTTGTAATACAATTCGATGTAGAAGCTCTCTAGACTTGTTAACTTTCGACTCAAATTGATAAGATTACAAAGATCCAAATCAATTTTTTTCGTAGAAAACTGCACTAGATATTTTAAAATGTGGTACAGTATAGTAATTTAATGGAGGATTATCGTTAAAGTTTAGAATTCTCTGCGGAACTATCCATGCATTCTGTGGATTTTTCAATGCACAAACGTGAGCAAATTCACCTTCTTTCATCTTATGCACAACATCTTCAGTCTCTTTATCTATCAACACAACATCGCAGGTAGCACTATTCACAGTAGATACATTGATGTATCGATGTCTCTTGACAACATCATATATTTCATTACGCGCGTATATGACGATGATATGTGGGCTTGATTTCATTTTTTCAAAGCATTGGATCACATACTGAAAGGAAAAAAAAAGATTTATTGATCAGAACATTTTTTATAGTTTAATATTGTATTTTAATACTTACCTTTATAAAAGTATCATCTAGGATTTCATTAATAAAATCACCTTCGATTGGGGTTGGACTTTCTGTTGAACTGGTTGATGAGAATGAGGTTAATTTTGTTGTAGATGGACTTAGGTTGTGTTTGCTCTCATCTTCTTTTTCTATATCAATTCCACAATTCTCAAAACTTGCTTTTTGGAATAATTTCTGAAAATAGATTAAATAGTAAGGCCATTGCAAATTGAAAAATATATTTTGAAATACATACTTTAAATGCCAAGTCAATATCTTTTACCTCTGTAGGCAATTTTTTATCAGTGTTAAAAAACCATATTGTGCAAAAATTAAATGCTAACGTTACTCCATCTAAAAATCATTAAATAAACAATTCGCGATTCACTTATTAACGGCCAAAGACGTAATTTTGTGGACATGTTTCAATCGCCAAAATTCAATTGTAAAACGAAACAATAAATTGATAGAAGGTACCGTTGCTTATGTTTTTAGGTGTACTATTAATTCTGAATCCGGGCTCAAAATTAAAAAATTTGTCTTACAAAATTAATTATAGCGGGTTTTATCAATAAAAAAATAGTAAAAATTTCAATATTTTTTTTCATGAATTATTTTTCTAGCATATAACGCTTTAATATTGAAATTTTTCTTGAACCATTGGTGCACAAAATTGCAAGCTGCTGCATCAGATTAAATTTACAATTACATATATACTTTTTATTTTGAACACTCTAAATCGCAAGTAACAGTGTCTTGGCATTGTTTAATTATGAATATATAGTTCATTAATTAATCAAATTAAAAATTATAATCGGTAACGTATGCCGGTAAAGCAGATCGTATTTTCACCACACGCGGACGAGTTCGTCCGCGCCTACGACCACCGTCAGCGCTTATTGTAGACGCGGCCAATTACAAAAATCAAAAAAATTTTGTACATTTGGCAGTCGTATAGACCATGGATGGAGCATAAGGTCGCTGTCAGTCGCTGTGAAAGAGATCAGTGTTTCATTGCAGAGTTATCAACAAGTTTCTAGGATATTGGACAATAAATCGTTTTCGCCCCTAACGCTGTAGGGATAGTTTCTAAAATAAAAATAATAGCACCGTCGTATTCTGCGTGAAAAAATACATCGAAAACATATATGTCATTATTGAAAATAATTTCTAATAGCTCAACAAAAAATCATTGAATAAATAGGTTTCATCGACCGGAAAAATTGCGCTGCGTGCACATTCGACATTTTTGATTCTTTGAAGCTTCCGAGCATGGAACTATTATTAATATTGTGATACTTTTTTTCGACGTGATTTTGTATGTAGAATATGAGTACTATTGTGAAGAGATCTTTTCTGGATTTAAATAATTTTAGTAAAAGAAATAATAAAACAGGAATAATGGCAATGAAATGTGAAATGTCTACACTGAAAAAACCATCCTCTTGTAACAAGAAAAATCCCCTTGTAAGCAAGAGGATTTAATTTTAATATACATAGCTTAAAGAAGATTTCCTCTTGCCACCCTGGTGGAAATTCTATTGATGTATATAAGTGTGTATAAGTGTATAGAAAATTGGCGAAAAGAAAATAAAATGTGTAAAAGTGTGTAGAAGTGAGTACTTCTTTGAAAATTCTGACATTTATTGAGTTAATTCATCGATACACTATATACATTTTTCCACACTTTTGTACACTTATAAACACTTATTTTTTATTTTACAACGAACCTGTAGGATTTTCTATTTTGAGTAGAACTCCAGATATTGCGATTTGGGTTATTGAACTCGGCAGACATTTAACTGTCTTACAGGCGCAGATCAAATGAATACTGTTGAGTGCGATGGTCACAAAGAAGAGAGTAATGATGCTACTTACAATGTGAATATGCGACGGACGAATCAAGGAGTCAATGGCATCCAGAGTAAGCTCGTCGTCCAAGAAAAAACCTGAGAACCTATGCCAAAGCTAGAATTTCCAGGATGATCTAAAATTCATAAAAAGTGGATTTTCACATGCTTGTTTGAGATATTTTACATTTATTATCAAAGATTAAGAAACAGGATCTTGAGGGGTAGTTATGCTACATTGATCATGCTAAAAGTATACTTTTGCAATTATGTACTTTTGCAATTAGTCAGCTCTATTAGATAGAATCGAATTCATTTGCAGGAAAAGTTACCAATAAAAAATTTTGTATTTAAGTAGTAATATGCACACCAATATACCAAGACAAAGCACATTTTCATGTGCAAATAGATGATACTGGTAAGAAGCTATTTCATATAGTACAAATTACTTCAAAGTAAGCCTGGCTGTAATCACAGTAGAAATGTACTCAGCAGTTTTTGTAATTACACAATTAGTAAGTTGCACCTTAAGTAGATATAGAGCGACTGATGTTAGTTGGATATTGAATCAAAGAAAATTTTACCAGTCGTTGTTGTCAGCATGAACTGTGTAGTCGTCTATCTGGAGAAGGACATGACGCAACCTTAACCAAAGTTTGGATTGGGACACTGGACATACAGCCTTATAGGAGTGAGAGTACAGCAGCAACGCACTGAAAATAGTTAATATTTCTGTAAACTTTGTGTGTAGAATAGTGCAAACTGCAAGAAGAACATGCGAATGGAATAACAAACGCAGTACTGTGCCTTGAGCTGGAATGCATCCTAGCTAGACAATTGAAACATTAGCGGACGATCGGAAAATCAAAAAATCAAACAAATTTTAGAGAAATGTATCAGGTAAAAAAAACTGTCACTAATCAAAAAAAATATAACGTACAAAGCGAGAGCAACCTCATACTGTAGTCTTTAAATCGAAGTCTTGAAAATTATTTGAATATTAATTAAAACTGCATCATAATTAAAATAACAACAGAAAGTAGAAATGCAGTGCTCGGTGATTAGATGAGTGAGATTTACAAACAAAGAATAATTCATTAGCTCTGAGGTTAGGTCTGGCTTGTTACTTTTTAATCAAAGTATGGCATACAATACAATCGGTTTTTCTGATTATGATCGCCACATAAACCCTTGCAATTCAAAATAGAAGATCAAGTGTGGCTCATTAAAGAACCTAAACCAGGAAAATTAGAAAAGAATCACAACCTGGGTCCTTTTGAAATATTAAACATCACAGACAAATATAATGTAACAATAAATAAGGGTGGAAAACCGAATACAGTTCATGCAAATAAATTAATATTACACAAGAGTATATAAACTAATAAACCTTTCTCTGTTTTAGGACAAACAAATCATGTATTCAAAAATAACGTTATTCATTACATTCTTTCAAATTACTTATACATACATTGGATATCACTGCGGCACCACAAACACAAACATCACAACATTCTCCCTACTGGACGCTGACGAATGCGACTTTAACACCGAAACCATAAACTCAACAATAGCAAATATAGAACTTATCCAAGCAGCCGAATTTAGAAATGTTCCAGTACATCAATGCAAAATTGAAATCCATCAGACAGTATACCAATGCGAATTATTCGGACGCCTCGAACCTGAACAAAACGGAGAACAGGAATACTTGTATGAATTGAGCCATGAACAATGCCAAACTATCCACGAAACGAGAATATTTAAGTATGACAATTTTCATACGATTGCCGATTTAAAAATAAACGCCACAACAACCAAGGGCATAGACTTCGCTGGCGATGCAGGAAGCTGCAGTGGCGTAGCCTACGCATACAGGTTCGGATCATGGAGTAAAGTACTTGTTCAAGGCACAATTAAAATCACATTAATACAAGCCTATGCGAAAATTTGTCTGAGTAATGACAAATTACATTTAAGCTCAGGAACGAAATGTAAATTTTCAGACACAACTTGCGTAGACTCTGACGGGGGTTATACATTTTGGGACATTTTACCTCAGGAAGAATGTTTTACTAACACTTACGATATTTTATATAAAGGTCCAGTAACAAAATACTTTAACACACACTATGACGATATAATATACATGGTAAACACTAGCGACACGACCTTTGCTTTAACAGCCAAAGATAAAATATTGAAATGCTACAGAGAATTCATAAGAACAGAACACCCAAAACTCTTTATCGCGGAAGAAAACAATAACTTCAACAAATACAAATTCGATAAAGATACTGTTACTAGCAAAAGCAAGGTCGACATAGATTTATTCACATACGTAAATTCTAAATTTGTATATGTCGAAAAGCATTTGGGCAGACAACTGAACGACCTTTACAGAAAAATCATTACAGATAGGTGTGAAGTAGAGAGGAAAACAATACAAAACTCCCTATCCCTTGCAACCCTCTCCCCTGAAGAATTCGCATACAACATCATGAAGAAACCTGGATACATTGCCAGGATCGCAGGAGAAGCAGTTCATGTCATAAAATGCACCCCTACTGTACTAAAGGCACAGCACCTTAACGAATGCTACAATGAATTACCAGTAATTTCAGGCAATGAAACCTGGTTTCATACTCCAAAAACACATATCCTCAAAAGAAGAGGTACTCCAATGAACTGCAACTCCATAATACCTACATACTACAAAGTAAACAGCAAATGGATAAAACTAACACCCAAACTAATGGAAACAATACCACCATAAGCACTCAAACCTAACACAAACATAAAATGGAAATTTGAATCCATAGATTCATTAGCAACTAGCGGCATATACTCACAACAAGAATTGGACCAACTACAACAACAAATAATGTTCCCCATGGAAAAAGCATCTCTGTTAAATATTATAGCTAAAGAAATAACAGGAGAAGGAACAACAAAGGACATTTTTACAGAAAATACACTTACAAAATTGGCTGAAAGCACGTGGAATCACATATTCAACAAACTAATCACGTGCGGATCAATCTCGTCAATAATCATAATGATATTAATATTACTGCAAATAATAAAATTGACGATTGACACCATCATCAGAGGATATACGCTGCACATGGCTTATGGCTGGTCTATGAACCTACTATGGGCCTTCTTCAGCTCAATAACCCACCTGCTAATGATACTAGGACGACAAAACCATGACAATATGACAAAAAATAATAAACAAAATGCAGAAATTGAACTAGACACAATACACACAAACCTGAACGACACAGACGTCAAGATACAAATTTACCCTGATACCCACTGTCCTATTCCTCAACAAAGCTTACCTCTCGAATCAACAATAATCAAATACAAACATGACCTATTTTCAACAAAAGTCTAATTGTCATGTCGTTCAGTACCCCAAATGCTTTACGTCATGGCCACATTTTAAGCGGGGAGGGAAGTGAGATATTCGCTTTAGGCATCTAAATTAAAAACAAATTTCTTATCTAAAAAACAAAAGACAAAAAAAAAAGATTTATTACAATTCTGTTTACAAATATAATTACACTTATATACAATTACATTTATATCGATGGTCTACACTTGGACCTATAATTACATTATAAAACTCACTAAAAACCTCCACACATACTCGACGAAAACCGTTACAATACACTAACAAATCATAAAAAAATAATTCACGAAGATTCCAAGTATCTTCGTCTGGACCGTACTCCCCCAAGAAAAAGGCCGTCTGCGTCACTCGATCGCAATGCCTCAGAGTACGCACTAATTTCCATCTCTGAAACTAACAAGCAAATAGGAAACAAATTAATCAGACATATCAATATACCAATATACAAACATACATTGTAAAACACTTACATCTATTCTCACATATTTTCGGGTCCCGGGTTTAGGCGCGGCTGGTAAAGGCAAACCCTCTCGATGGTTTTCTTTACTGCACGGGAATACTGCCAATCCGCAAACTAGAATAAAGAAATATAATGATAATAATAACAACGAATAAGAAATCAATTTGTAAAATACTTTCGCAGACCATCGAATGACGCTTCCTTGGAAATCCAAACATTGTAAAAATTGAACTGTACAAACTCGAGCAACCGCGCTCCTCATCTATTAAATAAATGCACACACCGCAAAAATTTCTGTATAAACCGCTAGTAGCTTTGAATTTCAGAAGTACTTTTATGCAAACATTGCAATATCTTAGGCCCTGGGGTGTTACGTCTTACGACGCATCCTTTTTATAAAATGCACATTCGCGAAATTCAAAGCTACTAAACTATTCGCACGTCAGCAAAAGCTAACTAAACGCGAGGTAAATGACTCTCCGAAATTAAGCCTTACGACGCATCCTTTTTGTAACATATGCACATTCAAAACTGCTAAACTATTCACACGACAGCAAAAAGTTGTCGAAACACACTCCGAAACTAAGTCACCAAAACGCAAGAATTTATAATCAGCGAAAACAAAAATGTCACACAATATCGCAATACTGACCTGAAAAGAGCTATAAAAGATATAAAAAGCAATGAACAAATTACTCAGTCAGTTGATCAGTAGTCCGTCAGTCAGTCAATAAGTACCTGTAAGGCTCAACTCCGTACACACCGGTCCGACAATTGATGATCATTTTACTTAATAAACTCGCGACTGTTACAAAGTAATATCGTGCAAGTAATTATTCAACAACCTACCCAAAACAATTCAACAAGCAGTTAGAGCCTGCTACATTTATTCAATTCAACAAGCAGTTAGAGCCTGCTACACTCATACAATTCAACAAGCAGTTAGAGCCTGCTACATTTTATCAACAATTAAAAGCTACGATTATCAAGGTAGTACAATTATCAGACATACATTTCCACATACATTTTTTATAAGTGAGACATATCCAACCACTAGTCAACATATTGGAACGTCTCATTCATTAGCTATTCGTAGTTGATGCACGAGACGTAACAACACAACGCTAGCTATGTAAAGCACGAAAAAAAAAAATGTTTTTGATTGAATAAAATTATTTTCAAAAGTCGTAGGATTACTAATAAATTTAATTTTCATTCTTCCTCTATTTTTTCCCTCTTTAGTTGTCTCAAGTCGCTCCTAAAAATAAAATTAAGAATTTCGCAGTATTTCGTAATCAGACACTTTGAGACAGCTATTTATATGTGAAGAGGAAGCACTTGCCTTTTCTCTATATGAGAACATGTACTTGTCACTTTTTTATATGAGGACAAGTATATGTCCCTCTTTTTCGATGATCACAAGTACTATGGGAGTAGAGTATATTATGCTGGTGTACGTGTCTATAGTATGCATGAGTGCGAGAGAGCGAAAGATAGATACGATGGTTGTTTGCTCAAGAGAGAGCTCCGTGGAAAACTACCGAGAGAGGTATCCGAGGGCGTGAGAGAGAGTGAAAGTGGGGACTTACCCCCGAATCTGCGAAAGAGGGACTGAGGGTCCATAGCGACAGTCTTAAGGGAGACACAGCCGAGTGACGACTCGGTTTACCCTTTGCGTTTGAATTGTTAGCATTAGCAATTGTTAGCATTAACATTTTAACTTAGAATTGTATTGGATAGAAATAATAATTTCAATTTTATCTATCTATGTCTTAAATCTAATTGTATTAACCCTGACTCCCACTTTGAATCCCACAGTACTTGTCACACTTTTTCGATGAGAACAAGCCATTGTCCCTTTTTTTGCTTCCTCATAGAGGAAGCTTTATTTTCGTGAAAAAAAAAATTTCCTTAAAATCATTATAGAAGTATGTTTTGAGGTCTCAGGAATCATAATACACCATTTTTGGAAAATGTCTGCGTGTGTGTGCGCGCGCGCGCGTGTGTGTGTGTGTGTGCGTATGATTTCCCAAATCGATTATGATTTGTCGATATAATCGTATCGCTAACAAGTATAAATGAACAAATAGTATAATAATGTTGATTAGAGAGAGTACAAGGCTAGCAAATAACAGTCCACTCATTTCATGTTATTGCACGAGAAACCAACTCGCAGGTTTGGTCACCTTATGAGATTTTCAGTGGAAATTTATAAAGTAATTTCCTAAATTGATTATGATTTGTTGAGGAAAACATGTCTCAAATAAGTAAAAATAAACAAATAGTATAATAATTTTGACTAGGGAGAGTACAAGGCTAGCAAATAACATACCACTCTTTTCATGTTCTTGCACCAGAAACCAACTCGCAGGTTTGTTTGAGATTCATCATAGAGAAAATATACGGCGACTTCGCGGAAGCCCACTCTCTCTGCATGTAAAACTTGCGGCAGCCTCCGATGAGTACAAGCCCGGCGCGTAGTACTGCTATACTTTAAGTACTGCTATACTTTTTTTAATCAAACTAAATCGATTGATCCTTAGAGTCCTCTGAAGGATTCTTATCGATTTAGTATTTGATATTTTGGAAAATACAATTTTCCCACAAAGATATCCCTCTACGAAAAACGAGCTCTGCGTCCAATAAGATAAGGTATCAGACACTGCTATATAAGGGGGATAATTTTTTTAAACAAACTAAATCGATGAGAACTGTTCTTTAGAGTCCTCTGAAGAATTCTTATAGATTTAGTATTTGATATTTTGGAAAATAAGGATGTCGAAAAAAATAATAACAGAACTTGTAGAAATTTGAGAGTATGATACTTTAGATGAATGCGCGCCGGGCTTGTACTCATCGGAGGCTGTCGCAAGTTTTACATGCAGAGAGAGTGGGCTTCCGCGAAGTCGCCGCATATTTTCTCTATGATGAATCTCAAACAAACCTGCGAGTTGGTTTCTCATGCAAGAACATGAAATGAGCGGATTATTATTTGCTAGCCTTGTACTCTCTCTAATCAAAATTATTATACTATTTGTTAACTTAGACTTTTTGGCGACATGTGTTCCTCAACAAATCATAATCAATTTGAGAAATCACTTTATAAATTTCCACTGAAAATCTCATAAGGTGACCAAACCTGCGAGTTGTATGGTAGGCCTTTGATATATAGTTGTAGCATACGTATGTGTATATATTTCAATTTTTCTATTCAAGTAAATAGTGTTTTCTTTCTCAACTTTAATGAATAATTTACGAAATGTATTTAGAAAACAAGAAAGGGGCCAAAATGCAATGCGGGAGCTTAACACGAACAGACGATTTATGTAAATGTCTAATTCTAGTATTCTTTCAGATAATGTTCAGAAACAGATGATTTTGAAACTACTGAAGAAATATAGACCAATTAAATCTGAAATTCTGGATAAATTGAAAAATAAATTGATAGAACTAGTAAAAATTTATAAACTATATTTTGATTTTAACATTCTATATGTAGGATGGATTGATAAAATAATAAGAGCTTAAGAACCTAGAAGCCATTTCTGTAGACGCTCTTTTTCATATAGTAGAATGTAATCGTTTTCAAAGTGATAAATACAAAGGTTTAATGGTGATAGCATAAAATGATATTCCAAAAGGAACAATACTTAAATTCATGAGTGGATTTTATGACATTAGATTTGGAAATCAAAACCTTTTTAGAAAGTCAGAATAAGGATTTTTCCGTGATGAAAAGTAAAAAAAAAACTAATGCTGATGTACTTATGCTGGGACCCGTTGCTTTCATTAATCATGTCTGCAATCCAAATTCATGTTTTGAATTTCTTTTTTTTTTATTTCCAATCCTGTAAAAAGCGAAAAAAATTTTTTTTTTAAATTTTCTTATGAACAGTTAGTTTGCTGACTGCATTTGCAACATTTTTTCCTTTTATCATTTTTTTCTAAAGTTAATACTTTCGGAAATACAGTATGATTTTTCAAAACATGTGTTTTTTAATAAAATGGCGTGTATCGCTGTAAAAAACATGTATAAAAAAAATCTTAACGGGTGATTTTGTAGCTTTGTGGATAAGCTTTCAAATGGTACATACCGTTTTATACGCCGTTTACTCCTTTAAAAAATACGTAGTCTTGAAATTTACAAAATAAATTGAAATTTTGCAAACATTCAATGACGTCATAATCTTCCCAAAAAAATGAAATCAGGTAAGTTACGTATACCATTTGAATGGTATTCAAAAAACCTTTAAAATGACATGTCACAGATTTTTTTAATAATAGCGGAATGGGAGATAAAAATCTTCAAAGTTTTGATGATTTCAGCAAGGGGATGGCAAATCTTTATGGACGGTAACGTATATAAATATAAACAAATTTATATAAATGTATATAAGTATATATCAATGTATATAAATGAAAATAAATGTATATACTCACACATATATATGTATAAATTATAATGATTTTGTGAGATAAACTTAATTTCATCTCGATATTATCGGACACTTATTTAAAAAAATATTTTGTTTGTCGTGAATAACAAAATTGTTATACCAATCGCAGCTCATTAACTAATAAACATAAATGTAAAATTAATAAACGTAAAAAATAATATGATTTTTGAGTTCCTGAAGATTTGCTACATCGAATTAAAAAGAAAACGTTGAAATCGATCAATTAGAAGCGATGATAAGAAGAGGTAAAGAGCGCGCGTCGAACTTTATGCCGCTGATTCAGATTTTTTCCTTCACGTTCACTCATCCCCTCCACTCCATAAGAATAAATAAAACAAATTGTCAAGTGATTCCAGCTTCAAATATCCTGACGCAAGAATTACCTTAATTTTATTTTTTGTAGCTTCCTACAGTTATATACAGCTTAATGCATTCTATTATTACTTTTAGAAACAGGGAAACGTCCTTAAGGTGTCAGATACGAGTGCTTTTACCCTATCTCACTTGAAATAATATGAACTATAGCGTCATGTTGATAATGTATAAGATCAATAAATACTGCCTTTTCATATTGGAAGATGTCACCTGTGATTTCAAAAACTGTAACATCTGGCAATGGTTCGTATTTAGAGTAAAAAAATCGTTACCTATTCATGTTTTTCTATTTAGAAATAGTATAATTCGAAAATTTCTGTATATTGAAATGTGAGATAATTTTTAATTTTATTTTAATATTAAATGTTAATCCAATAACTGTATTATCTAATACATTCAAAACAACGCAGTAGCATTGACCAAGTCAGTAGACTAATTTATTTCAAACTTAACATTTTCCTTGAAATCATTTCATAAAAATACGAGGTCTGTCCGGAAAGTATCGAGCCTACGTTTATATCTTCGCGCCAGTGTTCGGGCAACCTCTACCGGACAGAAACGTCAACAGTAAAGCCTTACGAATCTATTGGTTACTTACTGATACCTGCCGGACGTATAGTTCATGCGCAGCGTGTCTTTGTTTACAGTGCCTTTTTCGCGTTCGTCGGATTTTGATATTGTCAAAAATGACTGAAAAACAAGATCAACGAATTTGCATCAAATTTTACTTTCAACTCGGAAAAACGAGTTCGGAAAATATTGAAATGAGGCAAAAGGCCTTCGGAAGCAAGTGTATGAGCAAAACACGAATAAAAGAGTGGTATAAACGGTTCAAGGATGGTCGTACTTCTGTCGATAGTGATTCTTGTTCCGGCCGACCTTCGACGACAAAAACCGCAGATAATATTGAGCGGGTGCGACTTGCAATCGAACAAGATCGTCGTATGACTGTGCGAAAACTAGAAGAAGACCTTGGGATACCAAAAACTATCATTTCAGAAATTTTAACCGAAAATTTAGGAATGAAACGCGTGTGTGCGAAATTCATCCCAAAATTGCTCACAGCAGAGCAGAAGAACATTCGCTTAGAAATCGTGCTGGACAATCTGGAAATGGTCAATAATGATGATAATGTGCTTAGAAAAGTTATTACAGGTGATGAATCATGGGTTTATGGTTATGATCCTGAAACAAAACAACAATCTTCACAGTGGAAGCTTTCTGAATCGCCAAGACCAAAAAAAGCACGTCAAAGTCGGAGCAATGTTAAGTCAATGTTGCTTGTTTTTCTCGATTGTGAAGGTGTTGTACATCACTAATATGCACCAACAGGTCAGACAATCAATAAAGAATACTATGTTCAAATTTTGAAAAGTTTGCGTGATGCAGTAAGAAGAAAACGGCTGCACTTTTGGGAAAGTGGTGACTGGCTTCTCCATCACGATAATGCGCCAGCGCATTCATCCAATCTTGTGCAGTAGTTTTTAGCAAACACAATGTCGCATTACTTCGACAACCTCCATACAGTCCCGAGATAGCCCCTAGTGACTTTTGGCTGTTTCGAAAACTAAAAATACCACTCAAAGGACACCGATTCGATGACAAAACAACGGTTGAAAACAATGCGACGAGTGTACTTAAGGCTATCCCTAAAAGTGAGTTCCAAGACTGTTTTGAAAAGTGGAAACATCGATGGAACCGTGTTATTCAATCAAGTGGGGATTACTTTTGTTACGTCTCGTGCATCAACTACGAATAGCTAATGAATGAGACGTTCCAATATGTTGACTAGTGGTCGGATATGTCTCACTTATAAATATATGTGGAAATGTATGTCTGATGATTGTACTACCTTTAATTGTTGATAAAATGTAGCAGGCTCTAACTGCTTGTTGGATTGTATGAATATAGCAGGCTCTAACTGCTTGTTGAATTGAATAAATATAGCAGGCTTTAACTGCTTGTTGAATTGAATAGGATAGGTTTGAATAATACTTGCACGATATTACTTGTAACAGTCGCGAGTTTATTAATTAAAATGATCACCAATTGTCGGACCGGTGTGTACGGAGTTGAGTCTTACAGGTACTTATTGACAGACTGACGGACTACTGATCAACTCTCTTCGTAATGATGTTCATTGCTTTTTATATGTTAATTTTCAGGTCAGTATCGAATTGTGACATTTTGTTTTTTGCTGAATATACATTCTTGTGCTCGGTGGCTTTATTTCGGAGTGCTATTTGTTTCGCGTTTTGTCAGCTTTCTGCTGACGTGCGAATAGTTTTAGAAGCTTTGAATTTCACGAGTGTGCAGTTGTTACAAAAAGGATGCGTCGTAAGACGTAACACCCCAGGGCCTAAGACATTGCAATATGATTTTATTTAGTATATAAGGAGTGCAGTTGCTCGACTTTGTACAGTTCAAGTTTTTCAGTTTACGATGTTCGGGAAACGTTATTTCATGGTCTGTGTAAGTATTAAAGATTGATTGTAATTCTTGTTGCCATGCTTTTTTTTTTTAGTTTGCGGATTGGCGGCATTCACGTGCTGTGAAGAAAGCCAGACGAGAGGGCTTGCCCCATCCTGCCGGGCAGGAACCCGGAACCCGGAAGTATGTGAGGATAAATGTAAGTATTTTGCAATGTATATTGGTATTTTTATATATATGGATTAATTTGTTTCCTGTTTGCTTTGTTAGTTTCAGAGATGGCAATTGGTGCGGACTCTACGGCATTGCGACCGAGTGACGATCACGGCCTTCTTCCTGGGGGAGTATGGGCCAGACGAAGATACTTGGGGTCTTCGTGACTTATTTTTTTATGGTTTGTTAGTTTATTGCAATGGTTTCCGTAGGGTATGCGTAGAAGTGTTTAGTGATTTTTATAATGTTATTGTAGGTCCAAGTGTGGACCACCGGTATAATTGCAATTGTATCTGAGTGTGATTATATTTGCAAATATTGTAACGGTCCTATCTGTGAGCTGTTTATTAAATGACTGCAACTAGTCTAACGTATTTATCTGTTAGTCAAAACAATACATTAAGCGGCGCAGCCTCACTGTTTACGCGACTGTATACAAATAAGAGTCGAGTCAAAACAAATAGCGTGACGTCACAAATAATAGACATAGATATAATGAACCATAATATTGAGAAAAATATGTTAATTATAGATAATTCGAATATAACAAAGTATCAATTATATAGATTTTAACATACAGATTCACAATATCTCATTCAATTATAAATTTATAATGAATATCGATATGTAAAGTTAATTTATTTATTAACATATGAAATATTAGAAAAATTTAAATAATTTATATGTAAAATGAATAAGCATAGAACATGAGTAAGAAATGGTTTCATTAATAACAGCTAAATAACAACTGTTATTAATAAATAAACAATTAATAATTTATTTAAACAATAAGCTATATATAGAACGAAAATATTAAGTTAATACTTAATAATGACAATTTTATGATTTAGAAATTTTAGATAATTAATCTAATAATCGCATATTAAGATTAGAAGAAAACCGTTACAAATATGAAAAATTAGTCCTAATTCAAATGTTATTAATTAATTTAAATAATTAATTTTGGAAAATACTTCCAAAATTAATCAACTTTAAGGTTATATGAAATTTTAACAATTTTCTATTGTAAATAATGTAATATCACATTAATTAACTTTATTAGTTAATAACTTTTGACGACACTATTGGCGATAATTGTATATTGTATAAAATCAACAAATAACTAATTCTGTAAAATTTACATGTGTTAAAAACTTAATATTAATGGCTATTTACTTGTAAATTAAGAAAAATCATTTCTCAAAATTCGCGAATGTCTCTCGAATTTTCGATGAAATCTCTCCTGCAATAATAAGCGGGAAAATCTGTGTATAAATAGGCCCACCTTTGCACAGGCTAGATTCATTCACTTCTAGCCTTGCAAAGTGAGCGCATGAGTTTGAATAAACTTGGATTAACACCTAAGTTCTTTCTCTCATTGTGATTTACTAAGCAAGACTAACCTTTCCTTATAATTTGAGCTCGACTTATAGAACATCTCGCACTATAAGAAACTTGGGCCGAATTATATCCTATCCAAGAAAGACTTTAGCTCTGCTTATGGGACAACTCGCACCATAAGAAACTAGGGCATTGTCTAACTTTCCTCAATATTTTGCAATTACTTATATATATTTGATTTACTTAATGATTATATTTGTTTCATTTATTTATTATCTTGAAATTAGAGTAAAATCATCGGAAACAAATTCTTACTCATTAGCTACATCACAAGAGTTCGAATTATTTTTATTTATAAGTGATACGAACATCACATTTGGCGAGAAAAGAGAGAGAGAAGAAGAAAGAGAAAAAGAAAAGAAAGAAAGGAAAAAAGAAGAAAAAAAAGAGGAAAAGGAGAAGAAAGAAGACGGGAAAGAAAGAAGAAAGAAAAAAAAAAAAAAAAAAAATTGTAATTTTGTAAAAATAAATATATATTTTTTTCCTGTTTTTAGATAAAAAGAACAAATCTTTGTTTTTTATTTCAATTCCTTTGTCATCTCAGCCTAATATCCTAAAGCAAATATCTCGCTTCCCTCCCCGCTTAAAATGTGGCCATGACGTAAAGCATTTGGGGTACTGAACGACATGACAATTAGATTTTTGTTGAAAATAGGTCATGTTTGTATTTGATTATTGTTGATTCGAGAGGTAAATTTTGTTGAGGAATAGGACAGTGGGTATCAGGGTAGATTTGTATCTTGACGTCTGTGTCGTTCAGGTTTGTGTGTATTGTGTCTAGTTCAATTTCTGCATTTTGTTTATTAATTTTTGTCATACTGTTGTGGTTTTGTCGTCCTAGTATCACTAACAGGTGGGTTATTGAGCTAAAGAAGGCCCATAGTAGGTTCATAGACCAGCCATAAACCATGTGCAGCGTATATCCTCTGATGATGGTGTCAATTGTCAATTTTGTTATTTGCAGTATTATTAATATCATGATGATTACTGATGAGATTGATCCGCACATGACTAGCTTGTTGAACATGTGATTCTATGTGCTTTCTGCCAATTTTGCAAGTGTATTTTCTGTAAAAATATTCCCTGTTGTTCCTTCTCCTGATATCTCTTTAGCTATAATATTTAGCAGAGATGCTCTTTCCATGGGGAACATTATTTGTTGTTGTAGTTGATCTAATTCTTGTTGTGAGTATATGCCGCTAGTTGCTAATGACTCTATGGATTCAAATTTCCAATTTATGTTTGTGTTTGGTTTGAGTGTTTGTGGTGATATTGTTTCCATTGGTTTCGGTGTTAGTTTTATCCATTTGTTATTTACTTTGTAGTATGTAGGTATGATGGAGTTGCAGTTCATTGGAGTACCTCTTCTTTTGAGGATATGCGTTTTTGGAGTAAGAAACCAGGTTTCATTGCCTGAAATTACTGGTAATTCGCTGTAGCATTCGTTAAGGTGCTGTGCCTTCACTACAGTAGCGGTGCATTTTATGACATGAACTGCTTCTCCTGCGATCCTGGCGATGTATCCAGGTTTCTTCATGATGTTGTATGCGAATTCGTCAGGGGAGAGGGTTGCAAGGGATAGGGAGTTTTGTATTGTTTTCCTCTCTATTTCACACCTATCTGTAATGATTTTTCTATAAAGGTCGTTCAGTTGTCTGCCCAAATGCTTTTCGACATATACAAATTTAGAATTTACATATGTGAATAAATCTATATTGACCTTGCTTTTGCTAGTAACAGTGTCTTTATCGAATTTGTATTTGTTGAAGTTATTGTTTTCTTCCGCGATAAAGAGTTTTGGGTGTTCTGTTCTTATGAATTCTCTGTAGCATTTCAGTATTTTATCTTTAGCTGTTAAAGCAAAGGTCGTGTCGCTAGTGTTTACCATGTATATTATATCGTCATTGTGTGTGTTAAAGTATTTTGTTACTGGACCTTTATATAAAATATCGTAAGTGTTAGTAAAACATTCTTCCTGAGGTAAAATGTTCCAAAATGTATAACCCCCGTCAGAGTCTACGCAAGTTGTGTCTGAAAATTTACATATCGTTCCTGAGCTTAAATGTAATTTGTCATTACTCAGACAAATTTTCGCATATGCTTGTATTAATGTGATTTTAATTGTGCCTTGAACAAGTACCTTACTCCATGATCCGAACCTGTCTGCGTAGGCTACGCCGCTGCAGCTTCCTGCATCGCCAGCGAAGTCTATGCCCTTGGTTGTTGTGGCGTTTATTTTTAAATCGGCAATCGTATGAAAATTGTCATACTTAAAAATTCTTGTTTCGTGGATAGTTTGGCATTGTTCATGGCTCAATTCATACAAGTATTCCTGTTCTCCATTTTGTTCAGGTTCGAGGCGTCCGAATAATCCGCATTGGTATACTGTCCGATGGATTTCAATTTTGCATTGATGTACTGGAATATTTCTAAATTCGGCTGCTTGGATAAGTTCTACATTTACTATTGTTGAATTTATGGTTTTGGTGTTAAAGTCGCATTCGTCAGCGTCCAGTAGGGAGAATGTTGTGATGTTTGTGTTTGTGGTGCCGCAGTGATATCCAATGTATGCATAAGTAATTTGAAAGAATGTAATGAATAACGTTATTTTTGAATACATGATTTGTTTGTCCTAGAACAGAGAAAGGTTTATTATTTTATATACTTTTGTGTAATATTAATTTATTTGCATGAACTGTATTCGGTTTTCCACCCTTATTTATTGTTACATTATATTTGTCTGTGATGTTTAATATTTCAAAAGGATCCAGGTTTTGATTCTTTTCTAATTTTCCTGGTTTAGGTTCTTTAATGAGCCACACTTGATCTCCTATTTTGAAATTGCAAGGGTTTATGTGGCGATCATAATATTTTTTTGATTTTTCTTTTGCTATTATGAGGTTTTCCCGCGCTAAGCATGCAATATCCTGCATGTTTTGTATAAGTGTGGATAGATAATTATTAAATGTTGGCAATTGTTCTGAAGTTTTTAATGGTTCACTAGATGGTAATCGTGGTGGATAAGCGAAGACCAGTTCATGCGGAGTAAATCTATTTGCGTTGTGAATGCTTGTATTGTAATGAAATTGGGCTAATTCTAAAAAATTGTCCCATTCAATTTTTTTACTAGAAAAATTTTTCAAATATTCACAAAGGGGGTGGTGTGCTCTTTCTAGGGAGCCGTTTGATTGTGGTGAAAATGCGGTGGTTTCTATTTTTGCAAATTTAAATCTACGAGCAATGGCTTTTAACATTTTACTTGTAAAGTTTGCTCCTCTGTCGGTGAGGACTACTTTTGGTGAACTGAAAATACATATAAATCTTTTAATTAGGGCATCTGCAATTGTTTCTGCCGTTTGATCACTGAGTGGAACAACTATTATGAATTTTGAGAGGAGGTCTTGGATAGAAAGAATGTATTTGTTTTGATTATTAGTAACGTTTAGAGGTCCTACTATGTCCATTGCGATTTTGTCGAATGTTTTCATGGGAGTATCCGTTATTATCATTGGTTGTCTAGTTTTTATTCTTTTTAGTTTGTTTCTTTGACAAATTTCACAATTTTTAATACTGTTCTCTATATCAGTTTTCAGATTTTCCCAATAGTATTTGTTCTTTATTCTGTTCCATGTTCTGTTGATTCCCGAATGTCCTCCTAGTGCGCTTGAGTGATATTGGTCGAATATATTGTCTCGGTCTGTGAGTTTTACGTAGTCGATGTAATTTAGGCAAATGATAATTTTAGTTTTAGAATTTTTGAATGTTGTTGCTAGAATGTTTTCTATTTCGATCCAGTGTATGTTTTTTAATATTAGGTCTTTTGAGATGCTGAATGTTTTTATTCTCTTGCGAATTATTAATGTTCTTAATAATTTGAAGAGACTTTTGAGATTTTCCTTTATCCTTATAGCGGACTGTCTTGTGTCAAGACAGGCTATGAAGATGTTTTTTGTTCTTGACTGTATTATTTCAATTTCTTGGGGCTGTAGATTTTTGTCTGCTTGTATATGTTTGATTTTCATTAGAATTTCTGTTGTGTTATCTAATGATTGATGTTTGTAATCGATAAAATGTATAATGTTGTCTTTTCTTGATTCGATGGGTTTTTTCGTAAATCTTATGTTATGTTGTTTCTGTGTTGTATTTTCGTCATCTATATGTACTTGTGTTTGTGTAATCTTTTTATTTCTATTTCTTTTTTCTTTGTCTTGTTTTCTTATTATTTTGATTTGTTCCTCTTGTTTTTCTTGTTCATTTGTTACTATTTCTTTTGATTCTTGTTTTGCTTTTTGTGCTCTGGTAACTGCGTTTATTTTTATATTTTCTATCGGATTTCGTGAGAGTGCATCGGCATTTGTATTTATTTTGCCAGGTTTGTAGATAATGTCATAATCATAATCTGCCAGTTTTAGTCTCTATTTTTGTACTCTTGAATTGTTGTCTGCTGATTTAAAGGATAACAATGGTTTGTGATCACTAACGACGGTAAATTTGTTTCCATATATGTAATTCTTAAATGTTTTTATTGCGAATACTATGCCAAGTGCTTCTTTTTCGTATGTATGGTATTTTTTCTCTGCTGATTTTAAGATTCTTGATGCGAATGCTATTGGTTTGTCGTCACCGATCTCTCCTTGAGAGAGTACACAACCCAGCGCGTAGTTTGAAGCGTCTGTTGTAATGATGAATGGTTTTTCCATATCTGGGTATTGAAGAACTGGAGTTGTGCATAGGGCGTTTTTTAATTTTTCAAAAGCTTCTTGTCTTTCTTCAGTCCAAATAAATGGTTGTTCTTTTTGTAGTAAATCTATGATAGGTTTTGCTATTTGTGAAAAGTGTCCAATAAAGCGTCTATAATAGCTTGTTAGGCCTAAAAATTCTCTGATATTTTTGATAGTTTTCGGGATAGGAAATTTCTTTATTGCTTCTATTTTCTTTGGGTCTGTTTTGATACCTTCTTCACTTATAATGTGGCCTAAGAATTCTACTTCCTTTTGGAAAAATTTGCATTTACTCGTTTCAATTTTTAATCCTGCTATTCTTAATTTTTCTCCTATGAGTTTGAATCTTTCATTATGTTCTTCAACTGTATTTGCAACGATAATTATATCATCGATGTACAAGTAGCAGAACCCTTTTTCCAATAGGTCTCCGAGTACTTTTGTTAGTGCTCTTTGGAAGACTCTAGGTGAGTTTATTAGTCCGAAAGGTAATACTTTGAATTCAAAGCGTCCCATGCCAGGGATACTAAATGCCGTTTTATGTATATCTGACTCTTTCATTTTTAGTTGATGAAATCCGGAAACCATATCGATGGTGGTAAAAACTTTGTTTTTTCCTATGCAATCGAAAATTTCCAATATATTAGGTATAAGATATGGATCTGGAATAGTTTTTGCATTCAATTTTCGATAATCTATCACCATTCTCCATTTTTTCTTTCCGTCTTTTGTTAATCCCTTTTTTGGCACAATCCATACTGGCGCGTTAAACGCACTTGTTGAAGGTCTAATTAAGTTATTTTTAATTAGCTTTTTTGTCTCATCACATGCGATTTGCTTGAGTGTATATGGCAGAGGAAATTGTTTAACATATACTGGTTTATCATCAGTTAAATTAATTTCGTGTTCTTCTATGTTGCATTGGCCAAGTTTATCTCCTTCTAACCAGCATATGTCTTCAAATGACAGTATTAAATTTTTTATGTTTTCTTTTTTTCGTTGAGTCAGGTGTTCTAAATTTATTGTATCTATCAGTTGCTTTCGTCGTATTGTTATTTCATGTTCTTGTGTCTCTTTTTGTGTAATTTCGTTGTGCGTAGTTGTAAATATATGTGTCAGTTTTAAATTAGTTTCTTTAGGTGTGAATTTTTCATTGATGTTTTTGAAGTTATTTTCTATATCATTTATAATGTGAAGGTTCGTCATTTTGTCATATTTTCTATCGATCTCTCCTGCAACGTTATCTCTCAATGTGTCGCAAAAATTTGAATAATCATTAATAGTATAGTTCTCCTTGGTTTCATTGGATTCGTCTTCCAGGGCTTTATTAATGTTTCCAATAAATTGTGTTACGCTTGAGTTATAGTTAGGTTGAGATATTTTTGTTTCTGGATTCCCATATATTTGATCATTCGTACTATTTTTCGTTTCTTCTTGTATGTCGCTTATTATATTTAAGATTTGAATTACATCTTTATGTATTGATACTTCTTTGCTGTGTGTAATCGTATTTGTTTCAATATCATTTTTGTTTACCATGTGTCTTTTATCAAATGCTATAGGTTTCCATGTGTCATGATGTTCATTAATTTCTTTTGAGGTTTGTATTGTAAATGTGTTTGTTTGATTTCTGCTAGTGATTTCTTTTAATGGCACTTTTCGATTATTTATTTCCAAGTATCCTCTGTCTAATCTTAATTTGTGTTTGGATAAGGCATTTATTCCTATTATTCCATCGTAAGGAATAGAGAAGTTATCTGGTGCTACATGGAAATCAAATGGTTCATCTGCAATATACATTTGTGTTGAACCTATTGTTCTTATTGCGTCTTCTGTGATTCCTGATATAGATATTTGTTCATTTCTATTTAACTGCTTTTGTGGAATGCTACTATTTTTGATAATATTTAGTTGTGCTCCACTGTCTACTAGTAGTTGCAGTTTATTATTCGAATTTGGTTCGACTATTTCTATGTACTTGAGCAGATTTTTTAATTTGATAATGTATATTTTGGTATAATCATTTGTAATTTGTTGATTAATATCAGTACTATTTTTAGCTATATCTGTCTGTAGCATGGTACTCTCTATTTCCTTTATATTTTCTTTGAATTTTTATATTTGCTGTATGTATCTATGTGATGTTTTGTTTGTGTTGGGAGAGTGAGTGTTTTGTCGTGGAACGTTTTTGTCTGCTCTTTCTTTAGGCGTTCCTTCCCAAAGGAGCTCCAGAGTTTTCCGAGTTTGTCCCATGTTTGCGACATTGTTCTGTTGTATGACCGACACCTTTACAGATTCTGCAAAATATTCTTTCTTCTTGTAATCTTTTAATTTTTTCACAGTTATCTATGTTATGTCCAGTTTCGTTGCAACCTTCGCATGTGATTGAAATATTTTGAGTTGGATAATTTTTTAGTGCTTGTAATTTCCTACATTCACTTGCTATGTGACCTATATTTTTGCAATAAGCGCAGAATTTTTTTCTTTGATCATTGTTAAAATTGTTTCTGTATCCGTTGTTGTGGTTTCTATTGTAAGTGTTATAGTTTTGCTGATTTTGCTGAGGGTTTGCAGATTGTTGTGTATTCGCGATTTTTCTGCAGTACTTTGCTGTGTGACCTAATTGATTACATAATTGGCATTTGTAACTTGATTTATTTCTTTGTTCTGTGAAATATATTCGCGCTTCTTCACAATCTTGTTCTTCGTGTCCCTGTTCTTGGCATAGGGTGCATATTCTATAAGGTGATCTATTTTTACCTGTTGTGCAAAATTTGATAGAGTGACCTTTTTTATTGCATTTTTTACAAAAGACCTCAGGGCATTCTTGCGTTGAATGACTTCCTTCGTCACAAATATCGCATTTATTTACCTTTTGTGTGATCTTATTTTTACACTTAATGGCTTCATGTCCTGTTTCTCCACATTTCCAGCATTTTATGTAGTCGGCAATGTAGGGGCATTGACCTACCTCATGTCCTAATTCTTGACAGTATTGGCAATGGATATTTCTTCTTTTATTCAGTGGGCAAGCGCTTATTGAGTGTCCTTTTTGGCTGCAGTATTTGCATATCAAATTGATTTTGTCTAATGAATTTTTACAATTATTAGAAAAGTGGTCTGATCCTTTACAATAGACGCATGCTGCAGCATGGCAAAATAGTGCTTCGTGTTGGGGGTCATGGCAAATTTGACATATCATGATTTTTTTTGGTAATTCAGGTCTATAATAACACAGCTCCACAAAAAAAAATGAAAGTCGAGTGTCAGAAACCAAACCCACCCTACCCTATGTTTTTCGGGTCGCTGAATACGAATCCGAAGTCCGTTTCACCCCATCAGGTCCTGATTTCCCATAACCTCAAAGTTCAACCCTAAAAACCACTTAAATCGTGATCTATGTAATTCTCAAGCATATTTACCCACATAACAATATAATTAATCAATACACATACCATAAGCCCTCAAACCATAAGATCCTGTGTCGCCGTAACTTCAAAACCCAGGACCCCCGTAACGCCATAACCCCTTAACCCCCATGAACTCGTTTTACAGGCATTCCGGAAAAAAAATTCCGGAAACCAAAACCTACTTACCCCATAGTTTTCGGGTCGCTAAACACGAATCTTGTGCTCGTTTTACCCCATCAGATCAGGATTTCCCATAATCTCAAAAATGAAGCCCACGACCAATTGATCCGAATGTCGGAATCTGAAATCGAATGTCGGGAAGCTGGCGTAAACGAATTGATAGTGAGACAAATCTAGTAATTTTCTACGCGTGTTTGCAATCCAGGGCACCTCCACGTGGTTGACGGTAGGCAACGGAGTTGTTTCGCCATCCGGCAGAGACCCTGGATAACGGCGTCTGAGCCGTCATGGCAAACACACGTAGTAAAGTTACGATGCAGGGATTGGAAACCCCAGTATCGGCGGCTGGTCAGGGTGCGAAAGCGGGCCCGCAGGCGTTGTCATCAAGCAACCGCAATTCCAAAAAGGTCGGTGCACCAGCATCGACGAAGACGAAAGTATCGATACATGTTCACGACAATCCCAACAAAGTAAACAATTTCTGTTATGTGTGCGGTCTTTTCGTCGTACCAAGCTGTCGGAAAACCATAACAGATGCTATTCAGAGTTCATACCTCTATTGCTTCGATCGTAATATGTCGAATCAAAATGAAGACTGGGTCCCTCACATTGTATGCACTTATTGTCACAAAATGTTACTTACGTGCCACAGAACTAAGGCCAAATCAAATTCAAAATTCAAATCACCAGTCGTATGGGGCAAACCAGAATCAAGAGATGATTGTTTTTTCTGTTTAACGGAAACCAAGGGATTTAATTCGAAAAATAAATCTAAAATAAAGTATAGGTACCCATCAAATGTTTCGCCTGCTACCTTCCTGGAAACCCCATACTGTCGCCCCATGGAATCAAACAACGTTAGTAAAGAAGCGATGGTAGAACAAGATGAAAATAACGTGAGTACCAGTGGCACTGAAGAAGATGAAGAATCGAACGAAGAATCTAGTTTGAGCGATGACGTCTGTAAAACGACTAAAGTTCCACAACAATTCAGTCAAGATGAGCTAAATGATTTGGGCCGAGAATTGGGTTTATCAAAAGAGGCACATGAACTTTTAGCTTCTAGGTTAAAAGAAAAGAATCTTTTAGAACAAGGTACTAAAATAACGATATACAGAAATCGCGAAACTAAGACAGTTTTTTACACATGACGAATTTGAACATTTAGTATATTGTAACGATGTCGCTGGTCTTATAAACAGTTTAAAAGCTGATTTTTACAGGCCAAAAGATTGGCGCCTTTTTATCGACTCATCACTTCGTAGTTTGAAGGTAGTCCTCCTCCATAATACAAATGTCTTTGCTCCAATACCAATCGCTCATTCCACAGTTCTCAAAGAAAATTACGAAAATGCTCAGAATCTTTTGAACAAAATTAAATATTCGGAGCATAAGTGGCAGATTTGTGGTGACTTAAAAATCATTGGGATTATTTTGGGGATGCAAAGTGGTAATGTAAAATTCCCTTGTTTCCTTTGCCTTTTTGATAGTAGAGCTCGTAATAGTCACTACAAGGTGAAACATTGGCCCGAACGATCGTCGTTAAAACCAGGATCCGTGAATGTTACGAATCAACTGCTTGTACATCCATCGAAAATCATAATACCACCTTTACATTTAAAACTCGGGCTTATGAAACAGTTTGTAAGAGCTCTTGATAAATCAGGAGACTGTTTCAAGTATATTGCACAGAAAATGAACAAACTAAGTGATGCAAAATTGGAGGCAGGTGTATTTGATGGTCCACAAATCCGGAAACTTTTCAACGATTCATTGTTCATAAATCATATGACGAATACAGAGAAAGCTGCATGGATAAGTTTTTACAACGTCACAACAAATTTCTTCGGAAATATGAAAAGTCCAAATTATAAGGAACTGGTGAGTGATCTTATTCACAATTTTGAAAGTCTAGGCTGCAACATGAGCGTTAAATTACATTTTTTAGATTCTCATATTAATTTCTTTCCAGATAAATTCGGCGACTTTAGTGAAGAGCAAGGAGAAAGATTCCACCAGGATATCAAAGATATGGAAAAAAGATACCAAGGAGTTTGGGGAGTAAATATGATGGCAGATTACGTTTGGAATTTGAAACGAGATGTTCAAGTGGATAGCCAAACTCATAAGCGACGTTCACTTCGTCGATCCTTCGAGAGTAAGCAAGTGAGATATCATAAAAGATGCAAAACAGAATGAAAAACTTTACTTTTATTCTACTTACATTTGTTTTTATTAATTTATATTCATATTTCTATTTGTGAGAGGCAAGGGGAACTCACGAAAATAAAGTACCCCGACTGTGAGAGGCGAGGGGAACTCACGAAAATAAAGCACCCCAAAGGGAACGGAATCCTGCTATGTCCACGTCGTCGTTCCTGGGCTCGGCTGAATGTGGGTACTATATCGAGACACATTAAACACATGAGAAAAGAATATATTTCTCGCTTATCATAAACTAATAAAGTTCCTCACATAATAAGATACAGGACATTAGTTTAGCGTTGGAGACGCAAATATCTGTTGCAACCTCGCGTTGAAGATCTCTGTTGCTGATTAGGCTTGAACGTTTCAGAGTTCTTCGATTTTTGGGTTTGCGGCTCTGGAAAATGATAAAGTTGGGGAGTTTTCAGATTTTGAGCTGATAAATATTACTACACTTCAAAGAGTAGCGCGCATATTTCAACCTCGCAGTGTTTGAGACTCAATTCTTTGTTACAAAGCGAGCTATAAGGTTATACAGTAACCGAGTCACTGAAACTTAATATTCATATTGTCGGGAAATGCCTGTAAAACGAGTTTATGGGCGTCACGGGGTTATGGCATAACGGTGGTATACTGGGCTTATAGGTAACGGCTTTACGGGGTCTAAGGAGTTCAGGGCGTATGGTTTGTGATTCATTCGTGTGTCACGTGGATGAATATTCTTGATAATTACATAGTCACGAGTTATGGGGTTTTGGGGTTGATTTTTGAGGTTATGGAAGGTCCTGATGTGATGGAGTGAAACGGTCCTCGGATTCGTATTCAGCGGCCCCAAAAAACATAGGGTAAGTAGGTTTTGGTTTCCGGAATTTTTTTTCCGGAATGCCTGTAAAACGAGTTTATGGGGGTTAAGGGGTTATGGCGTTACGGGGGTCCCGGGTTTTGAGGTTACGGCGACACAGGGTCTCAGAGTTTGAGGGCTTATGGTTTGTGTATTGATTAATTATATTGTTCTGTGGGTAAATATGCTTGAGAATTACATAGATCACGATTTTTAGTGGTTTTTGGAGTTTAAACTTTGAGATTATGGGGAATCAGGACCTGATGGGGTGAAACGGACTTCGGATTCGTGTTCAGCGACCCGAAAAACATAGGGTAGGGTAGGTTTTGGTTTCTGACACTCGACTTTCATTTTTTTTTTGTGGAGCTGTGTAATCATTGTATTCGGCATATGTGTTATTAATTGTTACATTGTCTGTTGTTTTTCTAATATTTATGTCATTTTCAATTTCTATGGCTTTTTTGGACATTTCTTGTAATGTTGTCTCATTGCCCAGTTCGTATTTTATTTCCGTTCGCATTCCTTTTTCAAAACATTTTGCTGCGTCCGCATCTAATTCTTCGTAGAAATTCTTCCTGGCTATTTCATTTGTTTCTTGTATTCTATATATTTCTTTTATTTCTAATACCAATTGACATAATCTATTTGTGTATTGGATAACTGATTCTGTAGTTCCTTGTGTTATTTTGCGTATCCTAGCACGCAGTTCGTGTATGTCTTCTTGAATTGGGTACAGACTTCGTATTGCTGTAATTAATTCGTCTATTGTTTCTACACAGCTGTTTCCTAAAGCTTCTTCTGCCTCTCCCTTCATTCTCACTTTCAATAATTCTACTACATTATGGTCATCTTGGTCATCTACTAAATTTTTTACTCGTCGTAGTCTTCTGATGTACTTTGCGGGTGGCATATTTTTGCCATCGAAGTCCGGAACATAATTTAACCAATTCTTTGAGTGATAATTTGATTGGGTGTGAATTTGCCATGTTTATTGGAATTTGTTGCTGGACTTGTGATACGTTGGTTTTCTTGAATTTGTTTTTGAATTTGCTGAGTGTTTCTTTCACTCTCCTTTTTGTTTATGTATTGTGTTTTGTTTATTTTTCTAATGTCTTTTTTTGAATCTTCGATGTTCTGTTGTTGGTTAATAGGTTCGTCAGAGTTTTTTGATAATGTGTATTTTGTGTAGACAGATTCTTCGTTTGTGTTTATGCTAAATAATATATCTTTTGGTGTCCCTAATATTAGGGCTTTGTTCACCTAAAAATCCTCCAATGTCTGAATATCTATCGTGTTTTTCTGAGTCAAATGTGTCAAACGTCTGGTCTAATAGTGAATATTTGTCTGAATCAGTGCAGTCGGTTTATTTGTTTGTTTTTCTGTTAAATCAACTAATTGGTCAACTGTTGGTATGATTTTCTTTATTGCTCCTGTGTTTTTTCCTCTTTCTTACGATTTCTTCTTGAGTCTTGGTCTTAATCGGCGATCTTTGTAGCTTGTTACTCCTTTTGAAAGCTATTTCATCCAGTCCTTTTTCTAAAAGGTCTTCTAATTTTGGATTCTTGTCGATTTGTGATCGCGTAAGTTTCCTAATTATGGAGGATGTGTCCTCGTTGTATTGGACTTCTTGCTCATTTATCGCACTTTCGTAATAAACGGAATAAACAAAGGTAATTCGACAAAATCAAAATAGAGTGAAGCAGGGAAAATATATAAAATAAGAAAAATTATTGTTAGCAAAAAAAAAAAAAAAATTATGGTAGAAGTATATGGAAACACAATTGCTTATTGAGATGGCAAAAATAAAAGGGGAAAAAGAAAAGAAAAAAAAAGGAAATTCTATCTACGTATGGTATTTGACCTACTGGCTGAAAATTATTTCTCGGTCACTTATTTCTGCTGTTGTCTTAGTTTCATAATTTTGCAAGATTGCAATTTTTGAAATTCGGTCACTATGAAAGAAAGTGACATGTGCTGTTTACTTCTGTAATACAACACCTACTCGTATATCCGCGGTTTTCGAACTCTCTTTTTTCCGTTTGATGCGTTAATTCATTAATAAGTTTTAATATGTATAAAAATAATTTTCTTTATCTCAATCGAATGTATTTTTCGTACCGGAACCAATTGTTACGTCTCGTGCATCAACTACGAATAGCTAATGAATGAGACGTTCCAATATGTTGACTAGTGGTCGGATATGTCTCACTTATAAATATATGTGGAAATGTATGTCTGATGATTGTACTACCTTTAATTGTTGATAAAATGTAGCAGGCTCTAACTGCTTGTTGGATTGTATGAATATAGCAGGCTCTAACTGCTTGTTGAATTGAATAAATATAGCAGGCTTTAACTGCTTGTTGAATTGAATAGGATAGGTTTGAATAATACTTGCACGATACTACTTGTAACAGTCGCGAGTTTATTAATTAAAATGATCACCAATTGTCGGACCGGTGTGTACGGAGTTGAGTCTTACAGGTACTTATTGACAGACTGACGGACTACTGATCAACTCTCTTCGTAATGATGTTCATTGCTTTTTATATGTTAATTTTCAGGTCAGTATCGAATTGTGACATTTTGTTTTTTGCTGAATATACATTCTTGTGCTCGGTGGCTTTATTTCGGAGTGCTATTTGTTTCGCGTTTTGTCAGCTTTCTGCTGACGTGTGAATATTTTAGCAGTTTTGAATTTCCTGAATATGCATTTGTTACAAAAGAGGATGTGTCATAAGGTGTAACAACTTTATTTCGGAGTATCATTTACCTCGCGTTTCGTCAGCTTTCTGCTGACGTGCGAATAGTTTTAGAAGCTTTGAATTTCACGAGTGTGCAGTTGTTACAAAAAGGATGCGTCGTAAGACGTAACACTTTGAAGGATGTCATTCACCAGATGATAAAGAATAACGCTAGCACGAAAATATAAAGGTAGGCCCGATACTTTCCGGACAGACCTCGTATTTGCAGTTACGGCACCATTATGGAAAGATGTAAGTAAAAATCCCCTCAAACATACACGTCCTTAAAGTTCATCCATTTATTCTGTGACAGGGGAGAGGGAGATGGAAAAATTATTTGATTTTTTCTTCCGGCCTCAACTGCCACCAGCGGCTCAGTCAGCTAATCGTTGCAGCTTTAATTTTGTAATACGACACCAACTACTGTTCTTGCGTTAGCAGGACGAGTAGCGCTACTGATCGGCTGGTTCACTGGTCACTGAATGTCGAGTCACTGGTTCCTTTATTTTCGCACTGGCCTTTTTGGCCATCTATAAATGTGTAAAATGGGCGCGAAGACCTAATATACGTGCGAGAAGAAGTACGGGCTGTGGGTAGTAAAAATGTCGGGGGCAGGGACTCTTTTCAGAAGCGGGTCTTCGGAGCGGTACCTCAAGATGCCATATCAGCAATCTGGGAACGGTGAAGAGTTGTAAGAGGGGCTCAATCTTTCGCACACACAAAATGGCTTCTTGGCGTTGACGCGCTAGCCGGTTTCGCGTAACCCGACCGCGTTAGCTACGGGGGAATGCGGAGTTTTGGCAAGGTTAAGTCAAAGATAACAACTTATTACCGGAAATTATCATTTATTAAGTAGTCACGGTCAGTTCCCCCTGTCAGCCCGAGGTCGATCCTCCGGTTGACGTCGGTGTCTACTCACGGCAGTCTACCTAATGTCCAGATTCTACTGAATTTCGCGAGTAGCGCACCACTACGCGATCGCGATCTGCCTTCTAAGTGAGCGCGGGTTTGTGTCGAAAATCGATGGGGAAGCGAAAGGAATTGCAGGAAGATTATAACAAAAGATAGCCACGGAATGGTCTGGCGGCACTCCCGTCAATACGCGGGTAAATCGGTGATCGCGCGAAAGTCAGGCGGCACTAGTCGGTTGACGGCGATCTGGTTTGCGGACGAACGCGAAATAAGGAAGAGGAAGAAAAGAGATACTGACTCCTTATTGTCCGGCACTATGCCTACTGCTGCCCTTTGTCTGATTACTTTGGATTTGCTATTGCTACACTCTTTATCCTCTTATTGATTACTCCAGATTTGCTACTTGCTACACTTACCTTTGTCTAATCGCTTATCTGCTACACTACACTGCTCACCGTCAAGCTGCTCCGCTACGAGTGCCTCGACGTTTCACGGCGTCGCGTCGCTTCTCCTCGATTACCTCCCCTTACTGTCGCGGATTTTTATCTCATTGGTCTAAATTGTTGTCAAGCCGATTATCAGCGCCGTCTATATTAATCTTTTAGCCTGCGCAATTTAACTACTGGTTGAGTTTTGGCGCCTAATTTCCTTATTTGACGGTTCGATAGCGTCGGTTTTCTAGTCGCGTGCGTTGGTCAGCCTTGCGTCGTCATCACCTATCCTTTACGCACACATGCTCGTTAGCCCTACTGGTCACCCCTACATGAGTATCAGTATCGTCTATTTCGCTTATACGAACGCTCTATATTATCCCCCCGTTTGCGCCCGATCGTTCCCCTATCGGTCATCTTACTCGCACTCATACGCTCGGTTGCTCCTCTATCGCGCTCGGTCACTCTCCTATCAGTTGTATCACTCGCACACATACGCTCGATTGCCCCTCTATCGCGCTCGGTCACCCTCCTATCAGTTGTCTCACTCGCACTCATACGCTCGGTTGCCCCTCTCTCGGTTTAGCTCAAGCTTGCTAACGAACGTGTCGCAATATGACCGCCGTTGGCTCACGCGTTAACATCGCGTTCCATTGCTGATATTTCTGTTGCTCCCCGGGGCTCGTGAGGTCAGCCGTGCGTGTGTGTTTGTTTCGGACGGTCCTTCGGGTGTGCTAATTGGACGGGCAGTGGTGTTAGTGTGTATGTTCGGTGCTTTCCTGTGCATTGGCCAGCAGGATCAGCTGATCTCGCCTGTGATCTTTTTCGTCGTCTGGCTTCTTGGGAGTGTAAAGGTTGTGCGCATCGATTTAGGCGGGTCCTGAGAGATATTTCCGCGAGGTCTCGTGGCTAATCATATGCTCTTATGTCAGCTAACGGCATCAGCTGATCGGGTGTCTACATCCTCTTGTTGGAAGAGGATTTCGCGTCAGCCCTATAGGTCGGGTTTTTACGTGATGACGCATCATCACAATTCTACTGATTAAAAATGATCCAGGTCAATAGCGAATTTGGAACCCTTTCAAAGCACGATTTAAAAGAAAATAAGAAAATAACCTTTTTTTAAAGTGAATCTTTTTATTAAGAGTAATTTTTTAGCCAAAAAATATGCTAGAAAGTATGAAAATAAAGGTATCACAATTCATTATTCATTTACGAAATATCATCTGAACGTGGAATTGTATGCAGAATTGGAATCTTCAGTGAAAAATACGGGTTCCAATTGAAACGCAACATTGACCTTGAAATGACCTGGGGGGGGGGGGGGTTATTAGGGTGATCATCCGTACCCCACACATGTAGCTTTATCTGAAAGTAGATTTTGACAAGGAACCTAATTCCGTGATCAAAAATAGGGGTTTCCATTCAAAAAACAACATGGACCTGGAAATAACCTTTTGGTTACACATATTACATGATCTGAATGTATTTCACGAGGAATCCGAATCCGTGATCAAAAATAGGGGTTCCTATTCAAAAACAACATTGAACTTGAAGTGATCTTGACGGGTCGCGTTCAAGGTCAAATCCAAGTTCATTAACGCATGGCCCCCGGGATCCTGAACAACTTTCATATGAATCATTTTTTAGCTTTCCGGGCTTGTTCCGAGATATTCAGCTCTGAAAGTTAAAATGAGACACCCTTTCCCAAATTAAAGTAATAAATTTAGTTATAAGTGTTTGCATTATTTTTTTTTCTCACGCTTACTATTTCTCATTCTCCCTCGCGATAGGTAAATCCGATCACTATTGAGGTGTAATTGGGGCGATTAATTAATAATAAAATTGAAGTGGCAGGATGATGATATCGTGCATTCCGTTTTTAATTAGTAAAAATCTTACTATTGGCGCGCGTACGGGCCGGGGTTCCCATGAAGCTTGGAAGCCGCGCGAGCCTGAGGCCGCTCGGCTGTTGAAAAGGCCTCCGAATTATAGGGCAAATTCGCTTTACGCGAATTAGTACCTATCACAGTGTATTGTCATAGAGCTATGTATGCATCGAAACGTTTATGTATAAAAAATTTTTGGAGCAAACAAGTTTTAAAATGGCTGACAAGCTAGAGTATAAGAATTTTAATTAGCTCAATCGAGTAGCAAAGAATTCTGCATTTTCTGTATTTTGCTGCATGATTGAACGAAAAATATATCTATTTGGAAAGAACATACAATAAAATTAGATTGCTGTTTTTGACATATATATTAATAATTTTGAAATAGTAAAAGGGGTGCAATTAAAACGTGTAAGGGCTCAATTTTTTTGCCTTGCTTCTTTGCAAAAATATTAAGTATTATTAAAGATATCGCAGTTGCAAAAATCGAGAAAATTGTCATAGTTTTAATTTTTTTTGTGACAACTGAAGGGATTTAATTAAAATAATGAGCATTTTTGGAAGGTTCAATTAGAGATATTTCGAATGGTATTTTTTATTTTCACTGTCCATTACACTCTGCTGGGGTAAGGGGGGTCTACTTGAATCTTTTGTTGCGCCTCACGTAACGGTCGTGAATTGACAAGAGTTACTCAAACGCGACTGTATCTTTTCAGTCAACGCGTAAGCGCTTTACCACAGGTGCGAGACTAAAACGAGAGCAGGTTGACAACGTATCTAAAGCAGCGATTGGAAAAGTAACAATTTAAATAATTTTACCTGTAGTTTGACTGGTCCAGAAACTCGTATGTTAGAAGCCAGAGATGTAACCTAGATAATAGAATTAGGTATAAGTCTTTACTGGTTTATAATAAATTATTATGGAAATAGAGTTTAAGTATTTATTGTTCAAATTGCAGAAGATCTGTAGTCTTACAGAGTCGAATACAGAGTGAGTGTTACTATCGCTTTGCGTCCTCTTTTATAGTACAAAATACATAAAAACTAATCTATAAAGGGTTCAACCCAGAAGGGGTAAGTGCGTCAGTGAAAATAAAATCAGCTATTAAATGACTATTACTTTAATTACGGGAACTTCCCTTTCATAAAAAAAATTCTAATTTTACCGCTATAATGTAGTCTGACTCGTTCTCGACGTAACACGCCCACCCCTGAAGACTAGCGACGCAGGGCGCTCGCAAGTTCTACCCGCCTATTTGAAATTTCGTACATCAAAATATCATAATTATATTTATACCTTGCACATAACGAAGTTAGAACAAGCACTACGTACTAAACACAAAGTGATTTTACACATATATATGTTTAAACCAGAAACACTTCGAAGCATTACTTAACATAGTCTTTATTTTTTGAAAGGCAAAATACTACCTCTCCACACTACGTTTAGTCTTCGTAAAAAAATCTCTTCTCCTATGTTACCGCGTTTACACATACGGCACTTTTCTCCAGATTGAAGGGCATACTGACGAGCAGTTGACCAGCAGCCCCAACAGATGAGAAAAATATCCTTCTGTCCATGACTTAAGTATTTTAAATTAAATAGTTTACAGAAACACCACACAGATAAAGGTCGAGAACATTGTACACAGTTATCGTAGAGTAATAAATCTGCAAAATCCCTACCTCCATATGGCAGATGGACAAATTCTGCATATGTCCTCCCTCGTTCGATTCGTTTTCCATGGAACTATGCTACTAAATAATCTATCCATATTTGCATCTCCGTTCTACTACATCCTTCAGGTGGTCGAGGAATATATTCTACATACTGTTATTGATCGTTTTCATAACTTAACTCCGACCTTTTCATGATGATCTGTAGTTGTTCGTTAGTTACATCTGTTCCAGATGCTAACGGCAAGAGTATGTCGTATCCCATTATGCAAGCGCAAGTCTCCGATGCCTTTCAATAGTCCTCGCAATTTTCGTAACATATCTGACCTAGGACTTGGGCTTGATTTTGTAGGGTTAACTGCTCTGGATGGTCGCCCCAGCTTTACTGCTTCACTATTCAGCCACATGTCGATTCCAAGTCGATACATTTCCGGTAAGATCATATTGTCGTAAAGTTCCGGACTGTTACTAAATAAATTCAATGGATCACTTATAATTTTTTCTTCGGTGATGAAAAATCCATGACCTTCTCTAAAAGCAGACTCCAACTTTTCCAACACTTTACTCGTGAACATGTTGCATCAGAACTTGTAGAGCCACTGAGAAAAGACTAGTTGACACTATGATGTCTCACTGACAACTAAGTCCCTTTTATTCAGCCTTACCCTTCATACCGGGAGATTAATCACTAATCTAGCCATAAAATTCTAATTTTACTTTTTTCCTACTGCTAGATACTACTTAATTTATTCGAACACCAAGTGTCGAGTTTAGCGTATTATTTGTCAACTGTTTTTGAAGGAGCCTTACCGGGAAATTGCAGTATTTAATAAAAATCCACTCTAATAATAATTTATTTACTCATTACTATTTTTATATAAAGATACCAAAAAAATTGTATTCACAACAGATTTAGCCAATAAATATTGTTCTCCGAATATAACTCGTCTACTTACCTACTCCACGCCTACATTAATTCACTACCTTCTTGGTGGAACCGGCATCTTTCGTCATCATTTTCTAATGACTTGCGATGTTCCGCAAAGGGACACTCTAAAATTTGCACCAACACGTCCTTATACTGTTTATTTAAGTGTAACGCCGTGCAGTTACAACAATCGCGTACTGCTAATAACGGTACTTGGCATACTGCACAATATCCAAAGGTGAGTCGGTTATCTGTATTAAGACTACCATAATCGATCTTAAACAAATGCTGAATAAACATATCAGTACTTTCACTGACTATTTAAGACGGAAGAAGAAGCAAATTTTGGTTCCTGAATAAATTATCGTTTGGTTCAGTGGAATATTCAGGATATTGAAACATCCCATTATTGCTTCTTAATGTAAAGCGTCTGCCTCTGGCTTGTTGTTGTGCCATTGTGAGTCCTGGTATTACTGGACCTAGCAGTCAGTATCCTAGTTTTGTTACACACTTTTTGCATAGTTCTTGAAATTCCAATGAATTGTTGTATAGTATTTCCCCGATTAATACATCCGTGTTGGTTGGCTGGAAGGTTTGTGTTAGAACTATGCTTTAAACAAAATTATAATGTTCAATATTGTTCTTTTGTCTTATTGTAAAATAGTTGAATAGCGTTGCGCAGAGACGCAGTGGATTGTTTTTCTAACGAAAAAGTCAGTCGAAGTCTAGAGCTTGAATAGATTAGACGTTTAATAAAAACCTACAGAAGTTATATTTGTGTATACTTTATTCATTCTTAAACCTATACTACAACAGGTTATGGGCCCAGCATGCTTCCGCTGCGCTAGACGACAACTAGAGGCGATATTTCAAGTGATTAAGAGAAAGAACCGTCTGCGGTGTGCGAACGAACTCGTTGCTGCGTACGTGTGGCGTATCGAATCTGGTTCGTTAGCAGTAGACCTAGAGGATTTTTGAATCATTTCAACCTAGAGCATTAATCAAAGTAAGATGTTAAAAATGGCCATTAGATGTAAGTGTCGACACGCGAAAAACATGAAACGTTTCAATAAAAAGTTCAACGTTGACTTTAGATGAAAAAGGGGTGCGCATGCTTCCGGAAGTAATTTTAGATGATTAAATGTGTGAATGTGATTGTGCATTTCATAATTTAATGGAATTAATAATGAAATTTATTTTCCGCGAAAATGATATTTAGCTTGAAAAAGTGAAAGTGATTTAGGGAAAACAAGCCGCCGTAGCACAAGGCTGGGTGCTATGGAATACCAAATAAGCGCTCGCGTTTTTGTTGTTGCTCGGCAAGCTGTGTCGATCAATACGATTGGTGATTCGATCGACGGCCGACTAAAGGTTCGGTTTGTTGTGTTTGCTCGATCTTTTTGATTGAAAGATGCTTAGGGCGGTTGCGATCACGACACTCTCAGGAAGCTCGATTATAATCCGCTTAGCAAAAATATGGATGATGCACACAGTGCACCATATGGCCAGCCGCGAGGCTGGCCAAGTCACTTTGTGCAAAAATCTTTTGTCAAACGTGACGCCCATCAGCTCGGCAACCTAGGTGTTACCGCAGTTCGTGTGTGTGCCCGAGACGTCGGGACTGCGGTGCGCCCGTGTGTGTGTGGGGCAACACCTTCCTTCCTAATCACCTACGAGGACGAGTGAGTGTAAGAACTACCTGAATGGCCATTCAAGCGTGCGAGGCGACATAGGCTTTGCGAGCCTCAATTGACCATCGTATGTACCTATATTTATCAGTTGAGGGCTCTCTCTCTACCTGAATTTGCTGTGCTAATGTAATTCCGTCCACGAAATTCCCTTTTAGGTGTTAATAGTTTACCAGCGTATCAACTATTTTGTCCGGTTTGCATCTATGTAATTGTTATATCATTAGTTGTAATTGTGGCTTGTATTTAAATGGCTTTTCCCCCACTCATGACTGGGTTTTTTTATGCCGGCTAAATATAACGCATTCATGCATTTTCTCTTTTTCGTTAAATAAATTACAATCATTAGTTAAACTAAATCTCAGCGTATCTATTATAAATTGCACACGCCTTCCCATCCTGATCTAAATTCCCTTTTGTTTGTTATTTATGAGACTTTTAATTAACATCTCATTTATTAGCATTGATCCTAAACAGAATCATATGAAAAATATTCTTGCAAAGCAAGAATAGTTTCTGTTGACGAGTTTCTAAAACAATCACAGATAAATATATTAGACTTAGATTCCAAAAATTCGGAGGGAGTTCGAAATTTAGATGAAATAAATATATCTCCTTCTGTGATTGGGAGGGAGAATGAAGAAGAACTCGTCAAAGCAGATTCAAATTTAGATGAATTCAATTTTAATAGAAAAATTATTGATTTAGATAGTTTAGAAGATTTTGATGAAATTAAAGAAATTTGTAATACTAATTTATCTGAATTAAAAAATACAGTTGTTAAGAAACTTGGTGGAGATATGTTTTGGCATATTAGGTTAGGACATATTTCTTTGAGATATCTAAAAATGTTACAAAAATTAGAACCTAAATTAAAAGATGTAAAATTTGATGAATCTATTCAAGATTGCGAAGTTTGTATTTTAGCAAAGATGAAAAAATTACCATTTAAAAATAATAGAACTAGAGCAGAAAGATCTTTACAAATTATACATACTGATATTATGGGACCAATTAAACCAGTATCATAACCTGGAGGTAATCGTTTTATTATTGCATTCATAGATGACTATAGTAGATTTGCAAAAACATTTTCAATAAAACATAAAAGTGAAGCTGGTAATTGTTTAGAAAAATTTATTAATTCTTCACGAAATTTAATAGGTGATAATATCAAAGTTTCTTTTATTAGAGGCGACAATGCCAAAGAATTTGTCGGAGGAAAATTTTTAGAAGTAATGGAAAGAGAAAATATAGATAGTGATTTTGCACCTCCTTATACACCAGAACTAAATGGCACTGCTGAAAGATTTAATAATACTATACAAGAAAAAATTAGAGCTTTTATGATTGATTCTAATTTACCGAGTAGTATGTGGATTTTTGCTTCAGAAGCAGCTGTTTATTTATATAATAGAACTCCTCATAAAGCAATCAATTTTGAAATACCTATTCAGAAGTTTGTTCCAAAAGTAAATTTTCATTTTGACAAAATTGGAAGGTTTGGATGTATTGCTTACACAGAAGTTCCAATTAGAAAAATAAAATTCTCTAGTAAAGCTATCAAAACAGTTCTGGTTGGCTATTCATCTACTGGTTATATTCTTTGGCATCCAAATACAGGAAAGTTTATTAAATCTCGACATGTGAGATTTAATGAAAAATTGGTTTACAAAGATATTTATAAAGGAAAAGGTATAGATGATTCAAAAATTGTCGATGATGATGTAGAAGTAGAAGTAAAATATGTTAAAGATGATCTGACAGAAGGAGTAGATAAAGAGAGTCCTAAATATAATCTTATAGAGGAAAATAAAGTATTAAAAAATAATAGGAACAGTGGTAAGTCATTAAAACGAAAAGTTGAATTGAAAGATGTAAACGAAATCAAAACCAAAAGACTTAAACAACCTAGTCAAAAGGCTAAATTAAATGAAAATAGAAAAGAGTACATAAATGCTCGAAGAGTTAGCGATACGATTGTAGACATTAGCTTTACATATTTCATGTCAAATAAGTTAGAAGTTGATCAAATTATATTTCGAGATCAAATAACATAATTGATTCGAAATGGGTGTTTAAAATTAAATCTGGAGATAATGGTCAACCTAACTTTAAAGCTAGATTAGTTATTAGAGGTTTTAAAGATTGCAAAGAATATGAATTAAAGGAAACTTATGCTCCTGTGTCTAGATTATCTGTGATTAGTTCAGTTTTAGCAATAGTAAATAAATATGATTTAGAAGTTTGTCAAATGGATGTAAAAACTGCATTTCTAAATGGAATTTTAAAAGATGAAATATTTATGGAAATTCCCGAAGATTTAGAAGTGGATGAAAATACTAAAAAATTTAAAGTTTGTAAATTGAATAGATAATTGTATGGTTTAAAGATTAGTCCAAAAAAATGGAACAAAATATTTTCTGAAGAAGCTTTAAAATTAGGTTTGGAAAATGATATGCATGAACCTTGTTTATTTACGTGGAGAAAAGATGGATTATTTGCAATACTTGCTTTATACGTGGATGATATGTTAATAGCTAGTAATGATAAACATAAATTAAACGAAATTAAATTAAAATTGAATCAAGTTTTCCAAATGAAAGATCTTGGTGAACCAAAGACATTTCTTGGTATGAAAATAGAAAGAGATAGAGTGAATAGAAAAATGATTATAAATCAACCTGATTACATAGAGAAAATATTAGAGAAATTCAACATGAAAGAATGCAAAATACAGAGTACACCTATGATTACTAGACAAGTTAAAAACAGAGAACTTAGTAAGAATGAGTTAAATTCAATTGAGAAAGTGTTACAATCAAAAACGAAAGTACCCTATAGAGAAGCAATAGGTAGTTTACTCAATCTGGCTGGGGCTACCAGACCAGACATTGCTTTTGCAGTAAATTACTTATCTAAAAAACAAATAAATACTACTGAAGATAATTGGATAGATGTAAAAAGGATTTTCAGATATCTTAGAGGTACTTTAAACACAGGGTTAATATTTAGAGGAAAAACCGATTCACTTGATGCTATGACTGATGCAAGTTTTAGAGATTGGAATGATTCAACTTTAACCAGTGGTTACGTAATTAGATTGTTTAATGATCCCATAGCTTGGAGAAGTCATAAGCAATCATATGTAACATTATCAACATGTCAAACTGAATATTTAGCCATGAGTGAAGCTTGTCAAGAACTCTTTTCATTAGATAAATCTATTAGAAATATGATAGGCAAGACTTTATTTCCTGTTACTATTTGGTGTGATAATAAAGCTGGCGATAAATGTACTCAAATGGAAGGTAGCCATAAATTAAAAACTTTTGACGATAGTTTAGAGGCAATGAAAATTAAGTTAGAAGCTAGAGAAAAATCTGGAAGTAAGAAACATATGGCTGATACTCATGGAGATTTTGTTAAATCATACGTTTTAGAAAAGTCTTGGTTAAATGGATTTCGACAAAAGAAAATATTGCAGATATAATGACTAAACCACTTCCTAAATATGCACATAATTATTTAAGAGATAACTTATTGAATTTTATTTAGATGGAATTTAGATGAAATAAAAAAGAAAAATGAACAATATTGAATGTTAGATGCAAATTTTAATTATATTTCTGTCAATTGTTATATATTTTACAGATAAGCCGTTATCACAGTTAACTCCAAATTGATTTTCAAGATGATACTTTGATGTTTTTGTATCAAGACGACTTTCATATGCTTTTATTAAATGTTTGATGTTTGTGTTAAAATTAGTTACAATGAATTAATTTTGATAAAGGGAGATAGTGTTAGAACTATGCTTTAAACAAAATTATAATGTTCAATATTGTTCTTTTGTCTTATTGTAAAATAGTTGAATAGCGTTGCGCAGAGACGCAGTGGATTGTTTTTCTAACGAAAAAGTCAGTCGAAGTCTAGAGCTTGAATAGATTAGACGTTTAATAAAAACCTACAGAAGTTATATTTGTGTATACTTTATTTATTCTTAAACCTATACTACAACAGTTTGCACTTTGTATCCATATTCACTTGCTGTTTTGTTCAGCTAGCGGCAAGCTCCCAGCCGATAAATATGGAATGGTTCGGGGGCTCCACAGTAGTTTTCACTAGTTTCAAATGGTCCTAGAGGGTCTCGTTGCACAACACCTTCTTCGTTAAAGAGAAAACCGTGGCAAAATGCTCTTGCACTTATCAGTTTGATGCAAACACACTGAGTGTACATTTTCCACTGAATTATATCAATTGCATGCTCTGGTGTTTTCTATAGACTAGCCAATTTCCTCTTTCTCCATTCGTTTTAATACTGATTTTTTCTAATTCCCTACTTCTCTCTTTCTACTTTTATGTTCCTGGATGATTACCATATTACAATCCACGACCTACTCTAGTCACACTAGGGAAATTTTATTACCCACATCTGGCCTAATACTACGGATAACGTTTCCCCGCAAAACCAAATAATTCATCGCGTTAATAAGTGCTAAAACTGCAACTAGCCGGCTAACTCCCTCAACAACAGATATACACTTCTACATATATATATATATATAGTTCTTCATCCTGGGTTGATTCTAATAGAGTTGGTCACGTATTTTCATAGTCATGAACCTTCTTAGGAGGTATACGGGGTATCTCGTACAACGGTGGCTCTGTTAATTCGTATCTAAATCTGGTATCTAATCTCGACATTGGTATATATGTTTCGCTTACTGTAAAGCCTCTTCTACTTTGTTTTTTGTTGACATAGCCATATACAATTAACATAATTAGAGAGCTTATAATTAAACATAAAATTGCAATGCTGATACAAATAAAGTTCCAAGTTAACAAGTCCACTATTTTTTATTCTACTTTTATTGTTAGGGTACTGATCGGTTTTATCTCAATTTTAGTTGTACTCTCTAACCGCAGGTCTATATTTAAAAGGGTTAGTCGAACAGGCAGAATAATTAGATTTTTTATTACTTTATTGCCGGTCGCACCTCTATATATTTTTCCGTCGGCCCATATGTTACATGACCTTGGGAGTTCAATTATGAGAGAGGAAAGCTTCGAAATAGATATCAATTTGTTTGTGCATTTAATTTTTACTGAATCATATTCTCTCGTGGAAAATAACCAGAGATGTCTGCTAGCAGTTTTAATTAGAAAATAATTTTCATCTTGACTCAATTTAACATTACATTTATATAAAGTTTTGATTTTTGGCTTTATTAGCATGTTGAACTCACAAGATGCTTTAGTATTTTCTATTAATTCGCAACTACATATTCTATAATATTTTACCATGTTACCTAATTCAAAGGCCATTTAGCTCATAAAGAAATATGAGTTATTAGTTTCTGATACAACAATGTAATCATTCTGTGGTTCAATGCGTGCAGCGATTGACTTGTTTGTCTCAGATTGTTGAAAAACTGGAAAAGACATCATTTTGTACACAACAAACTGTTCCGCATCTATGAAAAGTAGTACTATTTCTACTATTAGTAATTTTTCATACATCATAAAATGTAATTGTGCTGTCAGCAGTATTTGCTGTTTTAATATTATTAGGTTTAACAATAGATTTTATTAGTGATGTCTTTTCAACTTCATGTACTACTGCTTGTAACGTGTACATAGCTAATAAATATTTGTTACATTTAAAAATTTCAACCATTAATAACATAATTTCTTTGCCTTCATGTTGTATTTCTTTGATGAGTGAAATTGCTTTGTGGAAATTAGCGGCCTGATTTTTGTCTGTTATATTCGAGTTCTGTTTTAACAGTTGCACACATCTTTTTAGACAGTCAGTTTTCAAGTTTACTGATTTAATTTGTTCATTCAGGCCATTGTCAAAGAAATAAGTGTTCGGTTCATCGCCCATAACATAAGATAGATCGTTTATACGCATGTTAATTACTCTTTCTATAACTTCTTTAACTTTCTTTAACTCCCCCCTCAACATGCAACGTGTTGACAAGACGATTCGGGGAATCGTCGACACGTTTAATATCTCTCAAATGATCCTTAACATGCTGTATAATCGAACTTGCTTCTATATTGGACATATTATCTTGTACGAAAATGCTATTTAGACTAGTTACTTGATTAGTAAGCACCTTATGCCAAATGAAAATTGTGTTGCAGGTCAATTGTTGTTAGTAAACTCCAATTTTCACGTGTAAAGGCTATAAGTTCAATTTTATGAAACGCAATCTCTGGATTATCTTCAATCAATGTACAACGAGGTTTTCTTCTCGTTCCCTGATTGCTATAAATCCGACAAGAAAATACAGGCAAATTGCTGCTTTTTTCATCATGTTTTTTTTTTGTGTGTGTGTGTTCTGTAAAATGTAATTCGATATAAATTACAATAATTATTCAATAAATTATATTATTAATACAAGATTATAGGACCATTAACGTTAAATACGCTATTGTTAATCCATGTTTGGCTTAGATCGTGTATTATCGTTATTACTAATTTTCTTAAATAATACTCTTTTACAAATTTTACCTAATGAATCAAATACATTATGTAATTAAAAAAAAGATCGTTGAATGTTTTGATATTGATTAATTGTAAAATCTGCTGTGTTTGCAATATTTTCTCATTCACTTAGATTGTTGCTAATTTGTTCAGCGTGCGCAACTGCCTGCTGTAATTAACTATAAAATTTGTATTGACACATATATCTTTTTTTGCTTTTGTTCAGATATTGTTCGGAACAAAACACATTGTTGCTGATTGTTCTCTTTCTTCCATAGTGTCTGTTACTTCATCTAACTATAACTGAGCTAAATGGCCTGCAATATTATATGATTTTAATAAGTTTATGACTATTTTTCCAAATTTATGAGTTAATTCGTTATTTATTTGGGCCGTACATATTAATTTTGTCTTTATAAAAATTAAATTTTCTAATACGTTGATTTTTTCTGAATCATTCATGATGACAAATCTAATTTTAATACCAATTTTTTATTTACTCGTCTCTATCTGAACGAGCTCGTTTTTTCCTTGGAGGAATTGATCGAATGCAAGGCTCTTGTAACACGGGATAGAGTCTGGTATCTATTAATCTGTTTTCTACCTGCTGTGTGTCGGGTTTAAAGGTACACTCGATTACTTTCGCTTTCAATGTTGGTGCGTCCGGGGAATTTGGAGCAGATGGGGAATTTGAAGGGGCGTATAACTCTTGTTGGCTACTGATTCCCACTTGATATTATTTTGATTCTTATCTCGTTCCTGTTCTTCTGTAGGAGTCCTAGCTAAACGGACAAGTCAATTTATAAGTCAATTCCACTGTTTAGTTTCATTGCTAATAAATAAGATGTTAATTAAAAGTCTCATAAAATAACACACAAAAGGAAGTTGAAGATTAGGATGGGAAGGCGTGTGCAATTTATAATAGATACACTGAGATTTAATGTAACTAGGGACTGTAATTTATTCAGAGAAAAATAATGAATGAGAATGCGTTATATTTAGCCGACGGAATAACATTGGCACAGTAAATGCAGGTAGAGAGAGCCGTAAAATAATTATATGTATACATATATCAGTGGTCAATTGAGGCTCGCAGAGCCTATGACGCTTCGCACGCTTGAATGGCCATTCAGGTAAATTTTCACACTTACTCGTCCTCGCAGGTGAATTGAAAGGAAGGTGTTGCCCTACACACACACGGGCGCACCGCAGCCCCGACGTCTCGGGCACACACGTACTGCGGTAACACCTAAGTTGCCGAGCTGATGGGCAGAGTTAAATCCCGAGCAACACCTCAGGGACGCGCAGACGTCGCCAGCCAACGCAATTGGCCCTTACTATCGATGATGTCCACACACTCAACTCCTTTGATGACACAATCACGCTCGATCACTCTCAGAACACACAGTTTTCGTCACTCGGTGATTACCCAACAACAGTTTAGGAGCAACTCGGCGTTCGTGCACACTCACACCTATAGAGTTGTAGAACTAAGAAGTAGCGGTGTCACCCAAGACACCGTTAGTTGATGCAGGTGCGGCGCGGAACTTAGCGAGATACGCACCGGCAAGGATAAGCAGAGTTAGCCGTGCTTAGTTGATGAATGTTCAAACGGGACTTCCTAACTATACTCGATTTGGCATCGAGGGAACCGAGGGAAGCACAGAAAACTCCTTCCTACTCTCTGGGCCCATTCCCTGTGGGCGAATCAGAAACCAGCGATTTTATGGCGCGCGTCGGTCAACAAGTAATTCGGGTTTGCCCAGGCGTGCTGAGACCGAAAATTGCTCGGATTACGCACATGTGTTTCGCTCTTATATTTTTGGAAAACATCATAAATAGCGGACAGCAATTCGAGCTGTTTAACAGACGAAAGACATATGCAACGCGGGTTGTTAAGGCGAACGGACAAAAGTGCTCGATACGCTCTAATCGCACTCATTCCTAAAAGACGTCATGCAGGCCAGCGCGGCATTCATGATGATTTACGGACCATCGTCGGTTGTTTCTATATTTTCTGCTCTCGAAGCATCGTTTTACACATGCACACAAACTCCCTCTTATCCTTGAAGCGCAAACGGCGCGAACATCCACACTGCACCTATTATTTTGATAGACCATCCGAAAAGCGAATAGAGCGCGTATCCATGAATGATTGTATCAAATATAAACTTTATCACACGAAAAAGTATAATTACGGAAATAATGCCTGCGCTTATCGAACCAAAACTCATAAATCTTTCCCATAATTTCGACCATATGGATTCAGCTAATTTCTCTAGCGCTTTTTCGTCAAGCATATGATAAAATTATAATTCTGCTCTGGGACGTCCGTTCAATGATACACTTTTTGCTACTGTAATAGCGTCGGCGTGCAATGCCGATATATTCACTACTATTACCAATTATTTATAAAGGGGGAAGGCAAGGGAGGCGGTATATCGCTCCAAGCAAAGCAGGAAGGAGAACAGCGGGCAAATAATTTCACACACACAACTCGTCGACAAATCGTTTATTACAACGCACTACCTAGAGTGCCGGCGAAAGTACAAACACTTATTAACAATAACGCGCAAACTTAATCTAAACGAGATGACCGGCACGTTAGCGCCATGTCACCTCGTTAACCGGCTCAAACAATTACTTAAATTACACACTGCCGAAAACTACGCCGGCTCGGAAAAGCCTGGCGTAGCAACGCGAACCGTGAGAATCGCCGAGGAAAGGAAGAGATATAGAGAGAGAGGAATCGGTGACCTGACCAAATTTTGGTGGACGTCGCTGTTGCTGGCAGCCTTGAAGGTGTCCCACCGGCGGCTAGGCTGGAAAACCCCTGGCTGCTGCGTGGCCGGCGACCTGGCAGAAAGGGCTCGATGACGGCTTCTTGCAGGAAACCTCTTGACTACTGCGTCGCTGGCAGAGGAAGTCCCGTCCGGCCAATCTGCTGAGGAATGCTGACTTCTTCCCGAACAAAGGGCAGGCAGCGATGGTCACCAACTAGCTCGTACGACTGATTGCTCTCGCGCGCGTCGCGTCACTCTCCTGTCGCGAGAGCATGAGAGCCGGCTTCTCACGCCTTCTCCCACCACTCGCCTCCTAATCGGCGGCACGCGGCAATGCCGGTCGCGACAAGTGCCGCGCGCCAAGCCCAACTTAGACTATAGTTTTTCTCTCTCTCTCTCTCTCGCACTCTCAATACTCGATCGCGTCGTCGCGTCCACGGCTTCTCCTTCCACTCTCGTGCGTTGCTGAAAAATAAAAGGGCAGGCATCAGGCACGTGATAATAACGTGCGCTTGATGCCGGCCGTGGGCCTTTGCCTAAGAAGGAGAGGGAGGCAAGCACACGGTGCAGGCCATGATAGGCCTACACCGTCACACTACTTTATTCAAAATCGCGGCTTGTTCGTTTGAAAACATCATATAGCTTTTTCATTTTTCAATATCTTACAAACTATGAATTCCGCTGTTAGTTATGTCAATGGGTGCTAGATATTTCCACGCTTGTTTTGTTTGAGGCTTTAAAACTCTTGGTCTCACACTAAAATAGGGCGGTCGTTGTAACATCTTAAACCATCCACTTCCCACCTTAAACATTACGGGTACTGTCTCATCACAGTCTGTTTCTGTACCGAAAAATTTCAATATATTCGTGCGTGGTGTCATAAACATAGGTCTTCCGTCACGGTCTACAGGTAGTTCTAGATAGCACTCTGAAGAGTTTCTTCTGCGTACGTCTACTGGTAAGCACTTATTTATGTGGGTTACCTCGCTTGCGAGTAGACTCATATAGCCTGGACCGTTCATCAAATAATAGGCCAATAAATCCGGACTAATTGTCGCGATATTTAGTGCATTCATTATAACTTTCTTTTCTAACTCGCACTGTTGAAATAACACGTCATAATATAATTTTTGTAAGCTATTTCTTACGTGTTTTTCAAAGAAAAGTATCTTTGCATTAAAATATGCAAATAAGTCGATGTTTTTGATATTTTTATCTTTTATTGCCCGAAAGTTATGTTTATTTTCATGCTCAAGGATAAAAATTCTCGGATGTTCTGTTCTGGTTAAGACAAACCCGTATATTTAGGTAATGCTCCTAGATCTTTAAATATGAAGGACACTCCTTGTATATCTAACACGTATAGTGGTCGTCTTTCGCTACTCTGTTCCATAACTTTTTCTACATATCCTTTATGAAATTCTGTGAATTTGTTTTCTTGACACTCGTGCATGGGAATTGGGTCTCAAAAAGCGTAACCGAGATGGTTATCTACGCATTTATCGTTACTGAATTTGCAAACTATACCTGTTGATAATGTGATTTTTTTATTGTCTAGCGATACCGTTTCCCAGTGTTCCTGGAACGAAATTTTAATATAACCTGTCCCAAAAACGTCTTGAAATTCGCCATATAGGTCATTATATATAATAGCCTGCGTTACTGCATCCACCCGTGCTATCGGCTCATCCTGCGAAAGTTGTAGCGTGTACTACTGAATTATTCACTAGTAAAGATTGAAAGAGGCGATCTCCTATAGATATTGATCTGTGTACATGAATTCTGTCGCATTCGTCTCTTGATGTTTCGCGTAAAAATTTTCTTCCTAATCCAACTTCCTTATTATGATTATTATAGCCGCATCTCTTAGCGTCCCTATCTATTTCTATTTTGCAATAACGCACTTGCACCTACGAATATTCATTGAGTTGCAATAATGATACTTTGATCCACATAGAATTGACGATTGGTAGTGGCAATTCGTAGTCTACAATATCTACCAAAGAAAAAGTTGTAATATTTGCGAACTCCTGCGCGCAATCATAAGCAATGTAGGCCGTCGCCTTGGTGACAAGGTCCAAGAGCAGTAGGGAAATTAGAAGACTCATCATCTGTAAACAATAAATTTAAGGTATTCCTTAATAGATCTTGATCAGAACATACAATTGACGCAATTGTTTATTAAATTTTGCGAAATGATTATTCAGTTGACCTTATATGTGATATGCGTAAACGGTTTGTATGTACAATTTTGCTGCGGTTTTTGCTGATCTCAATTCATACATTTCCGTTGGGCCATACTTCCGATACCAGATATGGACCAGAATATTGGTCATCGAATTTTTTTGTATCGGGACCACTTAAAAGCCAAACATAATCGTTTATCATAATTTTACTGGGATTGATTCTTTTGCCGTAATATTATTTTGACTTAATCTTTGCAAATGTAATTTTTTCATGAGCAATTTGGTGCAAAGTATTCAAACGGTTAATTAGCTGTGACATATAATCGGCATAAGTAGGAAAAGATCTTTCGGTTCTGGCGGAGTTGCTGATGGTACTCTTGCAACTCCTGCAAACATCAGTTCATATGGACTATAATGCGTAGCTTCATGTCTGCTAGTGTTATAATTAAACGTTGCCATTTCTACAAATTCATCCCAATCTTCAAACCTATTTGTAAAAACTTTTAAATATTCGTTTAATGAGGAGAGCTGTCTTTCTTTTACTCCATTAGATTCAGGATGAAATGCGCTTGTGCGAAATTGTTTAATATGAAATCTTTTTGCAACTCTTTTCATTAATTTTTACAAAAAATTTTGCCCGCAATCGCTAAGCAAACCGTTTGGTGCTCCGAATACACAGACCACACGTTTAATAAAATCATCTGTTATAGTAATAGCCGTTTGGGGTTATATTGTGACTTGGACAAGAGTAGACGTGTCTTGTGTGAGTGCTGAATATAGGCCGATTCTGGAGAGAAGGAGAGCAGAAAGTGAAGAGAAAAGTGGAGAAAAGGTGCAGGAGGAGTGGAAGGACGTTCGGAGAAGAGAAAAAGTGAACGAGGTAAAGGGTGAAGGAAGAAAGGTGAAAAAGAAATAAAGAGAGAAAGGATAGGTTAGGGTGGATAAGTCAGAAGGCGGGAAAAGAGGAGCGTAGGAGAGGGGCATAAAGGCGAAGTTAGAGGGAATAAGAGAGAAAGTTAAGGCGGGAGCAAGACGGGGAATAGGAATAGGAAACAGGAACGAGATGTTTACAACACCAGGAACAGTGAGAGAGAGAGACGGTAAAGGGGATAAGAGGAAGGCAAAGGGGGTGAGAGGTAGAGAGAGTGAAGAGGGCATGAGAGGGGGAAACAAGGAAGAAGTGAGACAGGCGAAAAGGTACAAAAGTGAAAGCGAGGGGAGTGAAACAGAGGGGGACGAAGGGAATGAAATGGACAGAACATTGGTAGGGGTGGGGGAGAGTAAAGGAGAAGACAATGTATTTGAAAGAGTACTAGCAGAAATGAGAGAGTTGAGAAGAGAGGGGAAGAGGGAGAGAGAGGAAATGATGAGACGAATGGAAGAGGCGGAGAAAAAAAGAGAGGCAAAATGGGAGAGAGGTTTGGAAAAACTTAGAGAAGAATTAGAGAAAGATAGAGAGGAAAAGAAAAAAGAGAAAAGAGAAGAAAATAGAAGACAAGAGAAGTGGGAAGAAAGAATGAAAGGATGGGAAGAAGAGATGAATAAGATGAAAAAATACATAGAAGGAAGAGAGACAAGGGTAGAAGTAAAAGGAGTAGATAATAGGGTAGAAATAGATTACATGAAGGAGAGGATGGATAGAGAAAATAGGGTAAATAATATAATTGTTACAGATCTGGAGAGAGAACTAAAATGGGAAAAAAAAGGAGACGCAGAGGAATGGTTAAAGGACAGAATGGGAATAAAGGGGGAAATAATAAGCCTAAGGAGCATAGGAGGATCAGAAACAAATCAGAGACAGGAAGGGATGGAGTATAGAAGGAAGAGGATGTGGCAAATAAAGTGTGCCTCATGGGAGCAAAAGGAGGGAATAATGAAGAATAAAAGTAAATTAGGGGAGAAAAAAATTTATATAGATCACGACTGGACGTGGAAACAAAGGAAAATAAGAGAGGAGGTAAGAAGAAAAGCAAGGGAATTGAAAAATAAGGGTAAGGAAGTAAAAATATGGCACAATGGGCTAAGAGCAGGGGAGGAAGAGTGGAGGTGGAACGAGAGAGAGGAGAGAATGACAAAGAAAGGAAGGGAGGGGTTTCGGAATTAAAGGGGGGAGAGGAGAGAGGAGAGAAGAGGTGAAGGGAAGGAAAACAGTAAAAATGTTATTTTGGAATGTGGCGGGAATAAAGAGCTTGGAAGAAGAGGACTGGAAATATATTAGAAATTTTGATATAGTAGGACTTACGGAGACATGGGTGAAAAGGGAAGAAGCAGAAATAGGAATAGAAAGAAATCTGAATGGGTATATCATTGAATGGAGGGACTCGAGAAGGGAAGGAAAAAGGGGTAGGGAGATAGGGGGTGGACTGATGGCAGTAAGAGAAAGACAAGGGAGAATAAAGGTAAAATGGAAGAAAGAAAGGACAGAAGAAGTCATAGTAGGGGAAATAGAGATAGAGAGAGAGAAATGCACGGTGGCATCAGTCTACATGCAGCACAAGAAAAAAGAAAATTATGAGTACCTAACCGAAGAAATAGAGGAAAATAGAGGTAAAATATTAATAATAGGAGGTGATTTTAACGCTAGAACAGGAGGCGAAGGAAGAGAATGGGATAGCGAAGGACAGACAGAAGAAATAAAAACAAAGGATGGTATGATAAACGCAGAAGGGGAAGAGATGGTTAAATGGCTAGGAGAGACGGGATTAGTGATTATGAATGGAAAAAAAGAGGGAGATGAAGAAGGAGAAATTACATATATAGGAGCGAGAGGGATGTCGACGATTGACTACGTAATAGGAAATATAGGAGGGGAAGAGAGAGTGAAGAAAATGCAAATGGGAGAGAGAATCAATTCGGATCACCTACCAGTAGAAGTGGAGCTAGAAAACAGGGTTGAAGAAGAAGAAAACAGAGAAGAAGAAAGGTTAAGAGAAGACTGGAGCGAAGAAGGAATAAAAGAGTATCACAGATGGATAGGAGCAGTAGAAGGAACGGAAAAATGGGAAGAGATAAAAATTAGAGTGCAGAACGCTATAACAAAAAAGAAAATAAGGAGTAAAAAAGGAACAAGAAAAAGCTGGTGGAGAGAAGAATGTAAGGTAAAAAGAGACAAGGTAATGAATGCTCTGAAAGAACTAAGAAGAGGAATTGGGGATAGAAGCGGTTACCTGGAAGCAAAAAGGGAATACAGAGAGGAAATAAGAAAGGCAAAAGAAGAGGAAGGAAGGTAAGTGGCGGAGAAAATAAGCAAAGATAGAACGATAAGGTAATTTTGGGAAAAAGTGAGCGGAGGAAAGAAAAAAAGAGCAAAAATAGATGAAAAAATAAGCAATGAGGAATGGCTAAAACACTTCAAGAAGCAGCTGGGAGAAAAAGAAAAGGATGACAATAAAAAAGAAGAAAGAGAAGAATGGAAAAGGGGGGAAAAAGAAGAAAGAGGGGAAATAGAAGTAAAAGAGGTAGTAGAGGTGATAAAGAGAATGAAAAAGAAAAAAGCAACAGGAGAAGATGGGATTGCAAATGAAGCGTGGATGGCTGGGACTGAAAGCCTAATAAATGACCTGACAAAATGTCTAAATAGAGTATGGAATGGAGAAGGATACCCGAAGGAATGGAGAAAGGGAATAATAATACCAATATACAAGAAAGGAAAAAAAGAAGAAGTAAGCAATTATAGGGGTATAACGCTGATGGACACAGGATATAAGATATATGCAGAAATAGTAAGGAAAAGACTAGATAAAGAGATAGAAGAAAAAGGAATACTAAGCGATACGCAAATGGGTTTCAGACTAAAAAGAGGAACAACAGACGCAATATACGTGCTAAAAACGGCAATAGGAAAAGAAATCAGGGAAAAAGGTGGGAAATTGTTTGTCTTCTTCGCTGACATGAAAGCAGCGTTTGACAAGATAAGAAGAAAGAAGATATGGGAAATAATGAAGGAAAAAGAAATAGATAAAAGCATCAGAAGAAGCATAGAAGAAATATACAAGGAAACAGGATGCAGAATAAAAATTAGAGGAGAGATAATAGGTGAATTCGACACAGAAAAGGGAGTAAGGCAAGGGTGCCCGCTGAGCACCACGCTATTTAATCTTGCCTTTGCGGAGTTAGAAGATAAAATGAGTAAAATTCAGGAAGGAGGAGTGGTAATAGGAAGAAAAAAAATTTGGACGATAGGATACGCGGATGATATAGTAATGATGGCAAATAATGAAAATGGGATGAAAGAGATGCTGAAAAAACTAAGGAGATTCTTAGAGGAAAGAGGGTTGGAATTAAACGTAGAAAAGTCAAAAATGATGAAATGTAAGAAAGGAGGAGGAAGAGGAAAGGAAGAAAGTTTTGAGTGGATAGGAAAGAAAGTTGAAATGGTAAAAGAATATAACTATCTGGGATACATAATAAACAAAAATAATGGGAATAAGAGACATATAAAGAAAACAGAAGGTAAAATAAATATGGGACTAGGAAAAGTATGGGGGTTGGGAGAAAGATTATTTAAAGAAAATTGGAAGCTAAGGATGATGTTATTTGATGCGTTAATGAAAAGCGTGATAATGTATGGAGCAGAAATATGGGGATGGAAAAGATACGAGGAAATACAAAGACTACAAATGAAATATATAAAATGGGTACTGGGTTTGGACAGAAACACACCGAGTTATCTGATAAAATGGGAAACAGGAAGAAAAGAATTAAAAGAAAAAGCAATAGAGAGAGCGATGAGATATGAAAATAAAATAAAAGAAGAGAGGGATGGAACAATAAAGAAAGAAGCATGGAGAGAAATGAAGAGAAACGAAAAGAAAAGAGAAGAAAGAAATGAAAAAAAAGGAGAGAGAGAAGAAAGACTAGGGGAAAGTAAAAAATACAGAGAGAGAGAAGAAGGAGACGATGAAAGAGAAGAGTTCTGGGAAGAAGTAAGAGAAGAATTGAAGAAAAAAGAAGAAAAAGAAATGGAAGACAAGATGGAAGAATCAAGATATATAAGAGAGTGGAAGGGGATAAAAGAGGAAATGAAGAAGAGTAGACTAATAGAAATACAAAATGAAGGGAAAATAAGAGGGCTACAGATAAGAGAGAGGTTTAGGTTAGGGAACGAGGCAAGAGGGTATAGATACTGGGAAAAAGAGGAAAATAGGAAATATAGATTATGCCAAAAAGAAGAGGAAGACTGGAAACACATAGTAGAAAAATGCGAAATGACAAGAAAAGAAGGAGAAAAGTGGGAAGAAATAATGGTTGGGAGCAAAGAAAAAATAGCATGGATGAGTGATCTAAAGTGGAAAAGAAGAAGAAAAGAAGAAGAAAAAGAGAAAGAAAAAGAAAAGTGAAAAGAGAGAAGAAAGAAAACGGTAAGAGAAAACCGTAGTAAGCATGAGTGAAAGCAGAGGGAGCGGAGGATACCGCAGTAAAGGTGTAAAAGCCCTAATACGGACAGATGAAAGAAGAGGAAAAGGAAGCGCAAAGAAAAAGAAAAAACACTAAATCATCAAAGCACGATCACACACAAATATAACACACAAATACAACACAAAACACTAACAAGAAACAAGACACGTCACTCAACAAATTGAAATGTATATTGTAAATGTATAAATAAACATTGTAACATTAAGTTGAATAAACTCAATATATAGTCATAGCCGTTTGATCAGGTATTGGAATACCTATAGCGAAACGTGTAAACGTGCACTGAAATATTAAATAGTAACGATTATTTAGTTAGGTCGTTGGCATCGGTCCCACAATGTCTATTCCTATTTTGAAAAATGGTACTGAGGGAGAATCTGCGACGACCATCTTCTGTTTAGTTTTTTCACGTACTAATTTTTTTGTTTGACAGTTAACACATCGTTGTATGAAACTAAGTACGTCTTCTTTAAATGTTCCTAGTTTGATTTATGCCGAATACGATTAAATGATTTATTAACTCCCGCGTGTCCCCCGACTGCTGAACAATGTGCTTCTTGTATAATCTCCGCTCTCTCGTTAGGTAGAGGATGTTTTACCTATCCTGTACATACTATGACCTTGACATCTAGTTTTCCAAGTTTGTCTCGTATACAGTTAATAATTTTATTGAATAACACGTTCTCTATGCTCTCACTTTTGGCGATGCTAAAAGTGACTATCTTGTTTTCATCAATGATGTTCCTTAAATTCATGAGTAATGCTTTAAGCATAATAATGATATCATCGGTGCTTTCTCGTTGTACGCACCTTAACGGCATCACTAAATGATATCTTTTTCCGACTCTAAGTAGTTTAGGGTATCCTACCTTTAAATTTTCTAATCTTGATAATTTATTTACTTCTTTTAATAGACGTGCTCCTTCATTAAGAGGTTCTCCTTTATCATTGACAAAATATAGATAATTATCTTATCTCATGAACAATTTTTCGCGACAATAAATGATATTACTATGTGGTAATTTATTTTCTATTTCATTCTCATTATTTATGATCTCTTCTACTGCGTCGATCTTAGTTTCGTTTGATTCGCATTCATCCTCTTCTTTGATAGTTTCTAAACTGGTTTTTAATGGCACATCTGTCCCCTTGCTTTGTACGTCTGTTGCTTGGTTCTCGATTTGTAGCGTACACGGTGTGTTGTCATTTGTGTTCTCAGAGGTTTCTGACCTCTTGTCTTCCCCTCTCTGTTGTGTTGTTAACCCACTGGCACTTTGGTCTCGTCTCTTTTTTTGTTTACTAGGTTTCAGCGCGCTTATAGCTTCTTCGTATTTAGCGCTAGGTTTTCGTCCAGCGTACGATAGAGTGATCATTCTCTCATCTTTATGCGAACTTAATCCAACTAGAGGTTTATGATCAGTAATGACGGTGAATTTTTTTGCATATAAGTACGGTCGAAATTTAAGAATTTCCAAAAAGGTTTCTTTCTCGAAGGTGCTGTAACGTCTTTTCGCATCATTTAATGCTCGTAATGCATAAGCTACTGGCTTATCAAAGTTGTTCTCATCCTGTTTTTGAGATAAAATGCATCTTACACTAGCATCTGTTGTTAAAATGAATGGTTTTTTGAAGTTTGGGTGAACCAATACAGGGAACTCACACAATTTGCGTTTTAACAGTTCGAAGGCTTTCTGTTATTCTTCTACCCATATGAACTGCTGATCTTTTCTTAACAGTTTGTTTAAATGTTGCGCAATGTCAGAAAATTTGTCAATGATTCGTCTATAGTAGCTACGTAGGACGATAAATTGTTTAATATTCCTTGGGTTTCTCGGTGCGGGAAATTGTTGGACGGCTAAAATTTTATCGTTGTGAGGTAGTAAACCGTCTTTCGAGATTACGTAATCCAGGTATACTATCTCTGATTTAAAATACTCGCATTTTTCCGGATTTAATAGTAATTCGCTTTTCTTAGACGTTCCATTAATTCAGTAATACTCTCACAATGTTCCTCAATAGTCTTACTATATACGCAAATATCATCGAATAAGGTTACTACTACTTTTCTTCCTGTCGTTTAAAGGTGGATTAATGATAGAAAGACCGGCGCGCTTGTTTTCAATCCGAAAGGAGACCTTGTAAACTAGAAAAGGCCTTGGTCGCATTGAAATGCTGTCACCTACCTGTCTTCTTTTTTAACTAGGCATTGATGATATTCTGAATAAAGATCAAACATCGAGTATATTGTGGATCCTACTAGCGCATCTAACTGATCATCTACATTTGGCATTGGAAAATTGTAATCCGGAATCAGTGTATTTACTGCGCGGAAGTCTATTAATGGTCTTTTCTTGATTACGCCTTCAGCATTCCTTTTCTTGTCCACGCAAAATATTGGAGACGAGTAAGGACTAAGAAATCTTTCAATTATACTTTGCTCGAGCATATTTAAAACTTGAGCATTAATTTCTTTTCTTAACTCCGGGGGTTGTCTGAAAGGTCTTATGCGAATAGGTACTTTCTACGATAATGGAATTTTGTGTTGGAGTAGATTAGTATATCCTAATTTATCTCCAGGTAAGTGATATTTGTCGTTGAATTTATTTATTATATCAACTATATGTTCCTTTTCATTTAAATTCAAATGATCTAATTGTGACATGCTGATTATTCTTGATGCCCTATCTTCCGTATTCTGATTTATACTTATTTAGGCTATCCGCACGTGTTCGTTAATAGTAAAAGGCATTTGTGTCTTCCCCTTCAATAAAAACTTTACGGCGACCGAAAATTGTAAAACCATTCGTTGCTTATTGAACCTTAGAAGGTGACTGATAGTTTTATATTTTCTGGTTATTTGTGCAACTCCCTCTAATAATTCTTTAATGTATTCTTTATTTCTGATTTCGTCCAATGTTTCGAGCAGGGTGATTGCAGAATTAATTACTGATAAAAAGTTGCTCACGGAATATGGTTTATTACTTGTGTATGAATTCGTATTATTTAATACGTTAATACCTTTATTAACTCTTTCCAATAGGGTAGTTTCGTCAGTATTATCGTAACAATCTACAATTTTGTGATCGTTGCTATTACTTTCGACTTATAATATGGCTGTATACTCAATTTATTTTCTGTCATTGAGAATTTCGTGGGGTGAATTTTATCATCTGCCAAATTTTAATCGAGGTTCCTTTCATTATGGCTTTTCTCAGCCATACTTATTTTATTGTTATAAACAGATAATGAATTAGCTTTCGAGGAAATTGGGCGTGCACTCCCGCATTCTTTGTTGGCTAATGCCAAATTACAAACTGAGTACGTACTTTTGTTTTTTATAATTTCTGATTTTTTACAATTTTCAACATTCGAATTTCTAAATTCTAATGTACAGATTTAGTGTTCACCAATTCTAACTTCGCTAGCTTTTTCTAGCCCAATTTCGGAATTACAAATCTCAGATTTTTTTGTGTGGCAATTTACAGATTTCGAATTTTCGTAATTTTACTTTAATTTTATTTAAACGATTGTCTTCGTGACCGCTCCGTCTAATTCTATTGACATAGTTTTTATCTGGCTCTTTGATTCTTCATTGCTTTCTTTATTAATGGAATCTCTTCTCGCAAATGTATCCAAATTGTTACGAATTTTTACTTGATTTCTGACTACTCCAGCGTAAAAATTGCAATTTGTTATTGATTTTGAATAACTATTATCATCTTGTGATGTTATATATTGATTATCAGCTGTTGTATTGTTTGTAGATAAACAAAACACTTTATCAGTGATTTTTAAAATATTGTTTTTATAATCTATTTTAGCGTTGAATTTACGCAAACATTCTCTGCCGATTAGTCAGTCTTCTTCCATAGGTAAATCATCGGGTACTATATGAAATTCGAATTCTAAATCTTTTATTCTAATATTTATTTTTTCTAATGTTACTACACTGTTATATGTAATACCTCGCAACTCTAAAATATTCAATTCGTTTAGATATGTTTCGTTGGGTTTCTTAGACCATTTCAGTAGAAATGGTCCAGCACCAGTATCTAGCATGATAAAAAGACTAATATTTTGATTTTTATCTTCTAAATGAAAGTTGGTGACTTACTAATGAAGTTTAACTACACCAGTCCTTTCGTTACATCTAATTTCTTTGTATCCTTACTAAAGCTCGGCGATCCGTCTGGCTGGTCGTTTCCTGGGTCGCGCCCGTCACCTGGAAACCACCGGCACTTCCCTGTTGTTTGTTTTGTTCATCAAAAATTCTTTTATTACATCTAATTTTCCTGTGACCTTTAATACCGTAATAATTACAAACAGTCGGATCTCTGTTTGCATTTCCTGGTCCGCGATCATTAGAATTAAAATTTCCCTGGTATTGATTTTTTGATGCAGAGTTCTGATTTGCATGGGAACTACTTACCGGCTCATTCTTTCTCTATTGGCTGTATTTTGACTATTCATTGGCTTTTGGCCTTCATTACTATTGAATCTTTCATTTCTAAATTTCGTACTGCCATTGTTATGCTAAAAACAATTATCTGCTAAATGATTTGTGTTACGTGACGTCTTATTATGTTACAATTATATACTATCGAATAATATTTTGCTCTCGAGATTTCCGTTCGGACATAGTATAGCTAGCAGTATTCGTGTGCGCGACTCGGTGGGAATGAGCGGCAGAGGCTGATTCACGCTGCGTAAGCATGCTGGGGCAGCATGCTGTAGTCAGCGTGCTTAGCTAGGTAAGACGAGCCGCTACGAGAAGCGTAAACGTCTAAAGCATATGCGCGAGAGAGAGACGGTATGCAAGGGACAAAGGCTATATAATAAACCGGCAAAAACAACACGCCAGAGAATTAGTCAGTTAGGAGCGAGCGCTCAATTAAGAAGGCCGCATATTTTTTTATTGAAGTTAAAACCATAATAAGAGTTTGAGAATATAATTGTTTGAGTTGCGATTAAGTATTAGAAGTATCGAGTACAATTGTTTTAATAATTTTGTGTAAACGAAAATCATAGGAATTATCATTTTCTTGCGTGTTGCTAAAGTATTGTATAAAAAAATATATTGGACCAGTTGATCTGATCAGATTCAAAGAAAAAGTGATTGGCCACATCACGAAGCGAATAATATTTTGGACCAATTTATATTTACAATATTAATACAGAGTGAGTAATACTTTTTATGTAACCAAAATAATAATAGACATCGCGAGGCGAAAATTACGCGTCTGAGAATTTATATATATATATCTCTCTATTCTGCTTAACTTATTTATGTTGTGAAAAAGAATAGAATAAATATTATAATTATAAACGCCTATAAGTGTATCCATATGCTTTCCCACTATATTAAAGAAAATCGCTATTACATTTTTCCTTTTTATAAATAAGCGAAAAACGTTATAAACGTTCAATTATTTATTTTACAAAAACGATATCGAGTGTCGAATTATAATTAACGGGGATTTCATTATTGACGCGCGAACGGGCCGGGGTGCCCGAAAGCCTGACTGCCGCCCGAGTCTAAGGCCGCTCGGCTGTTAAAAAGGCCTTCGTACGGGACAAACTCGCCTCGCGAGTTGTCACCTATTAATTGGTAGCAGAGCGTGGTTTCTCAGGCTTTATTTTTTCGCTTTTCTCGCGTTGATAAAATCTTAATAATTAAGTGAATAACTTCACAAAATTAATACACATTGATTAATATAAGAAGTATTAATACACTATATTATTAGTATATAGATATTATTGATTGGTGTGTAATATATAGTATTTTTTTTTTTTTTTATGGTAGTAAAAAAAACAGGATAAATCCTCATGGACCATAACGGTTGGAGTGTGACGACAGTTCACCGAAGCTACCCACCTACACTCTCCCACCCGCCGTGTGACGTGACTCGCTGATCCTCTCAGACCGGGCTGTTTCAAGCGATCTATCAATCGAACGCAAGGAGCCTCCGGGTGGTCGAAGACCAGCTGACCGCCCAAATCCCGCTTCTCTTCAAACCATCCGGGGAAGAGTAGTAAAGTCCACTTACACCATTCTCCAGCGGGGAACCGCGTAAGCATTACTTCCTGCTGGAGAACCGCGTCAAGTCCTCTCGTTGTCCACGGGTCCTGTATCGTTTCGTTACGTCCGTTTATTCACATTCATCCATTTGTTCATACCATTTACTCTCGCATTCTTCTCGTCTAACACTCGACTTCCAGGCAACCGTCCGCCTTTTTCCCTCGTAGGATAGTCTCAACGTACGTTGCCGTTACCGTCCAGTAGTCTTTGTCTTGTAGCATCTTTGCCACAATGTTGTTGGGCGTGATGTTTCCAAGTGTCGTCTCCAGTCTTTGCCTTTCGTCGTTCCAGTGTGAGCATTTGAAAAATGTATGCTCTGCGTCATCACATTTGTATCCACAGTATTTACAGTCGGCGCTGTTAACTTTGTTTCTGTCAAAAAGATATTTCCTGAAGTACCCGTGGCCGGTAAGAAACTGGGTCAGGTAAAAATTCACTTCCCCAAATTGCCTCTCCGTCCACGGTCTCAGGTCGTCAATGAGTCGTCTAGTCCATGCTCCGTTCGTGCTCATCCTCCATTGTTTGTTCCAGTCCGTCATCGTCCTAGTTCTTTCGTCCTGGGCAGCTTCCGTTCTGGTCATGTCGCTGTTTCGTTCGTACACGCGTTTCCGCTCTCTGGCGAGCATGTTTATCGGGATAACCCCCGCCACCACCAGGACAGCCTCAGCCGAGACTGTCCTGTAGGCGCAGGCTATCCTCAGTGCTCCCTGTCTTTGTACGTTTGTCAGTCGTTTGCAGTATTTCTTGACCCTCAACGCGTCGGCCCATACCTCCGCCCCGTAGAGCATGATCGAGTGGGTCGTTGTCATCAGTAGTCGTCTCTTCCATTGTCTCGGTCCAAATGTATTTGCCATAAGACGACTGAGAGTGGAAGTCTTCTCTGCCGCCTTCCTCGCTGTCTGTTGTATGTGCGGCCAGAAGGTCATCTTCGTATCTAGGGTCACCCCCAGATACTCGACCGCCCTACTGGTCCGCAGCGATACCTCTCCGACTGTCATGGGAATCAGGGTATTAATCCTGCTTCCCGTCAGAAGGATGAGTTCTGTCTTGGCCAGGGCAAGGCTAAGTCCGCGTTCAGTCATCCATCTATTGATTCGTAACATCGTGCGGTTCAGAAGCATTTGCGCCAGCTCCGGGGTACGGGCTATTATCACCACAGCCACATCATCGGCGTAGGTAACCAGCTCCACCCCCGGTGGCATCGGTAGTCTTAGTAGTGCGTCGTACAGTATGTTCCAGAAGTCGGGTCCAAGGATTGAACCTTGGGCGACTCCTGCTGTGATTCGTCTGGTCACTGTTCTATCGGTCGTCTCGTATCGAATCCATCTGTCGTGTAGGTACTCCCTCATCACCCGCATCAGGTATTCGGGAACCCTGAAAGTTTGTAGGGCCTCCAGAATATCCCCCCACCGAGCGGAGTTGAAGGCATTCCTGACATCAAGAGTCGCGAGAAGTACTATTGGCCTCGCTCCGTAGCACACGAGCCTCGTCCGCCGAAAGGCGTCGGTCACTTGTCGAATCGCCCCTATAGTTGAGCAGCCCCGTCTGAATCCGTACTGGTTTCCTGCAAGTCCTCCGTTTGCAGTTACCGCGTTCGTCAGTCTTGGTTTCAATAACGCTTCGTAAAGTTTACCCGCTGTGTCTAGAAGACTCAGGGGCCTATAGGAAGACGGACTATTCGGCTCTCCTTTTCCTTTATGCAGGAGAACCAGTCTAGCAGTCTTCCATCGTCTGGGAAAAATGCCCGCACGTAAGACCGCGTTATACTTATCCAGGAGGAGTCCTGGACGTACGCCCACGATCTGCTGGAGGATCTCTCCCGGTATACCGTCTGGTCCGGGTGCCTTACCAGGCTTGATCGTGGACACAGCCTTAATAAGCTCTGCCCCGACAAACTCTGGCACTGTCGTCTCTTGTTCGTTCGTCATTTCTTCCGTCTCTGGTTGGTTTGGGAAAATTCCATCTACTATTGCTTTCATGGTGTCTTTGTCTTTTGGTTCAGAAGGGCCAAGGGCCCCCAGTTTCTTGGTCACAATCTTGTAGCCAAGTCCCCAGGGGTCCCGCTGCACTTCTTCACACAACTGTCTAGCGCATCGGTTTTTACTGTCCTTTATTTTAGTAGTCAGTCTCTTACGTGCCATCTTGTACGCTGTCGATAGTTCGTCCGTGTCTGGTCTGCTCTTTTTCCGTGCGCGGTTCATCCTCCGGCGGCAGGCAATGCATTCCCCACGGAGGAGGCCAATCTCGTCCGTCCACCAGTACATTGCTCGTTTGTACGTTCGGCCCTTGCGTCGAGTCATCGTGGCGTCGCACAGTTCCGTTATCAGTTCCATTGTCTTGTCCGTTATCCATTCGGCACGCTCCCGCAGACCGAGCTCTGCCGGGACAGACTCGGCGGGTAACGGTGCCTCCCTTAGCAGTTTGTCAAACAGCTCTCTATCTTGTCGTCGTAAGTTCCAATACGTTGAAGTCCTGTCTCTAGTTTGTCCGTTTCGTATGTTCGTCGATTGATCTGTCACCTCAAAGACGATGTGCTGATGATCGCTGGCTGTATAGTCCTCGGTCACCTGCCATCCTCTTATCCGCGACGAGATCCTGTCTGACGTCATCGTCACATCGGGTATTGAGTATCCGAAGCCCGGTCGTCTATAGGTCGTTGTCGTCCCTTGGTTGACCACTACCAGATCAAGCCTTGCGGCCATTTCCAGAAGCAGCCTTCCTCGTTTGTCCGTCGTTGTCATACCCCACTCGACCGCTCTTGCGTTCATGTCTCCCGCGACGACAAAGTCACCCGGGAGACCTGTGAGGGCGTCTTCCAGCTTACCGACTTTTTCCTTGTACACTGCCATCGTGCAGTTTGGGGTCAAATATACGCTAACGTAGGTGACGGAATCTACCCTCACCCACGCGTAATCTTCCCCCCTGCCAGACGCTTGTATTCTCCTAGCCGGTTTGCCTTTGACCCATATGGCCGACGTACCGAGGGTATTCGAGAACCAGCCGTCCTGTTCTCGTAAGTCCCACAGTTGCTCGCTCAGTATCAGTATGTCTACGTTTCGTTCCTTCGCTGTCTGTGATATAAGCAGCTGGGCTGCCTCGCACCTACGCAGGTTTCCTTGTAAGATTCCTGTCATTGTCGTGTCTGCTTCCGGTACTCCTCCAGCGCTGCCCGGTAGGCCGCGCACGCTCCCGTTCCCGGGACGTGCGCCCTCTCCGTTGCACGCGCCTCGGAACATAGGAAGCACGTCGGCTGTTTGGTGGGGCAGGCTCTCCCGACATGGCCGGTCCCCCCGCACCTCCAACAGCACTGTCCTCTGTCAGGTCCTGTGCAGTCAGTTCGTCTATGTCCGTATCCGAGGCACCGGTAGCACCTCGGGACCGTCAATCTTTCTCTCAGCCGACAGTTGACCCAGCCGATCTTGATTCTGCCCTTCTTGAGCAGTTTGTGGGCCGTGTCTCTGTCTGCTTCGAACACTGCCATACAAACGTCGTGTTTATTCGGTCCGAAAATGTGGATCTTAAAGTCCGCATCTTGTCCTGTTTCTCGTTTCAATGCGTTCTGTACATCATTCGTGTCTGTAACACAGTCGAGGTCTAGTATCTCTAGCGTCTGTCCGTGTGTCATGTCTCGTACATTACCCTCATTTCCAAGAGTAACCTGGAGTTTCTCCTGGAACTTCCGTCTTGCGTCTGCGTTACAGCGAAAGCGCATGAGGAATCCTCCGTCCTTAGTCTTCCGATATCCCGAGATACTCACTTTAGAGCCCTCGGGATTAATCTCCGTCTTTAGTCGGCGCAGGGTATCCGCGTACGTTCGTCCGTCGTTTGGCCGTACCAGTATAACGTTGGTCCCCCCCTTCCGGCGGGAACTAGCCGCCCTGGGCCGGTTCTTGTCTAGTTCGGGCCGTTTGTTCCCGTGGATAGGCGCCGCCGCTGCGGATGTCGAAGCTAGTGGCCTCTCCCTCCGCGCGCCCAGCGCCACCACAGGGGTAGTCTGTTGCGTCTTCTGTTTGAGGGAAGTCGTCTCCGTCATTTGGTCATTAGTCTTCTGTTTAGACTTCCTCTTTTTTCTGTTCGCGGAGTTCACCGTGGTCCAGCCTGACTCGTCCGCAACCCTTTGATAGGCCACGGCTTGCTCAGGGCTGGCCCCCGTGTCCTCCCTCTTTCTTTTCTGTCTTTCTGTCCTCCTATCGTTTACGGACTCCAGAAGGGGATTTAGGCGGTCGCATTCACTCCATGCAATCTCCACCGCCTCCTTTATTACAGCCATACTAGTCGTTATGTCCGTACTAATATTTCTCTGTATCTTAGTCCGTGCCTCCATCTTTTCGAGCGCGGCATCAATGCGCCTGAGCTGCGTGCGAAACAGCTGGAGGTTTTCTGTCATATGTCCGTTGTCATTGTCCACGTCTTTCATGTCGGCGTCAGTGTTGGAGGTCTGCTTTTCGGAGCCCTCGTTTTTCCGCGCAGGTGGCACTTGTATGCGCCGCAGCGGTACCGTCACGTCTCGTGTATCACTAGTTCTTGTCGGTGTTCGTCCTGTCGTTGGTTCTTGGCCCTCAGCGGCAGAGACGTAGCTCACCCCGCTGCCGCCGCTTGACCCACTCTCCGTCCTCTGTCGTCTCGGTATGTTCAGTAGTTTCTTGTCGTTTTTTACTGTCTTTCCCCCCATTCCCGTGCACAAAGTGCGGCCCTCAAAATCCGTGCCGCTGCCCGTGGCCACCGGGGCTTTCACCCGATCGGAACCCGGGGTGGATTCCTCCTGAGAAGGAGTTACCACTTGAGGTACATCAATGTTTTCATTGTGCATATTCATATTGTTGGTTTTGTCCCGTTGTGCTGAAGGTCCCTCGTGGTCGCGACTCCACGAACCGCGCTGGGACAACGCACGGCCCCTGAGGTCCCCCCCCCTGTATGTTTACCCTGTGTGTTCAGTGTTCCCCCCCGTGGTGTGTGCGTGTACGTGAGTGCCCATAGGCGAAACCGGGGTTCATTCACGGGGAGAGTCCGTTTAGAGATATCCCCTTCTCTCGCTTTCGGGCGGCTTCGTTTATAGGAGTCCCCGACCATTCGCTTTTCGGTAAGACCCGTTTATAGGGTCACCGAGCATTCACTTCTCCGGTTTGCCAGAAGGCGTGTGTGTGTGAGTGTTTGCGTAGTGTGTGTGTGTGTGTATGTGTATGAGTGATTAATGGTTGGACACATCGGCAGAATACCATTATCTTTTGCGTCATTTGTGAGCCATATCTTCCTCTTGGCCGTGTCCGTTATAGCGTTGCTGCTCAGAGCATTGACGCGACGGACAACGTTTCCACCGGGCACGTCGTGGACGTTGGAAGCTAGCATTTGCCCAGTGAGGTGTTACCACTCACTGGACCAGCCCGGCAAATACAATATATAGTATTACATAGTGTTAATATATGCGTATTAATTAATATTAATACATATTAATTAATCCGCCGTCTTTATCATCATTATTAATATTTTTTTTTTCCTCTCATATCTCACACCTTAGTCTTGTGTAATAATTACGATTAGAAAAATATAATTTCTTTCCCGTGCTGTACGAAACGCGATACGGGTGAATAGGAAGCTCGTTTTTGAGCAGGCTAAAGCCACGCCGGAGACATGGAAAAATTGTTTTTCACGCGATCGGGCGCTCAGGAATTCATCAGAGTTTCATTTTTTGGTCGCGTAAGCGTAATTAGAGTCTTCGCGTCTGAAACCGGGTGCGTCCTTTTTCCGTTCCCACATTTCATGATTAGTTGACGGAATAGCATTGGCAACGTGATCCTTTGCTTAAAAATATTTGAAAGTTGAAACGCGGCTTAGGAAAATTTGCGTTTGCGAAATATTTTATTACTTTTTTTTATTCTGTTGTAATAGGGGACTGACACTTGGCATTATCCCGTACCATTCAGTTATTAAAATTTCCCTTAATAATTTTTACTTTTACTTTTGCTACTAAACGATAGATATACATTGGTTAATGGGATATATATTTTATTGGTTAATAAATTAATTTATTAATTAATGATTTATATATTTTATTAATATAAATTATTTATTGGTTAATGGAACAATATAAATTAATTATTAAAATAAAAACTTATAAATATATATATATAATAAATTGTTACTGATTGATAATAATAATTAGTATTTTATTGGTAATTATTATTTGAATAAATTATTAATTGTTAATTATAATTAATTAATAATTATAATTGGTATTTTGTTGATAATAATTATTTGAATAAATTATTATCTTGTTAGGAATTATTATCATTGTACTATATTATTGACTTTATTCATTTATTATTATTATTAAAAAAAAAAAAAAAAAAAAAATAAGACCCTGGGCCACATGAAATCCATAAACTATTGCGAGAAAATTTAGTGCTACCTTATAGAAAAAGCAAGCAAGATACTTAGCACGATAGCAACGTATATAGGACCATAACGAAATGGAGTCGGCTTCTCTACAGTTATTGACTAGTATGTCGGCGAGTTTTACCCTACAGAATATAGTACAAGGGATTACGGAGTTCAATGGGAAAAATGTGCCGTTCAAAGACTTCATCCAAGATATCTGCAATGGAAGAGCATTGATTACAGATTCACAGGAACAGAATTTTGTCCGGTTACTAATTGCTAAACTACGAGGACCCGCACGTGACTGCATTTATGGAAAATCCATTAAGGCAGTCGATGACTTAATCAGGATCTTAAAGAAACGGTTCGCACCTTGTAAAGACTTCGCATACTACGATTCCAAGATCCATAGTCTGTGTATGAAACAAGGGAATACTGTTGGAGATTTTCATGACAGGATAAACATTTTGCTGAACTGTGCACAGAATGCTTTGAAAGAAAAGCTCGGAGGAGACTACACCGAGACGATGATGACCCCAATGCGCAATTCGACTATCAAGATTTTCATAGATGGATTGCCAAAAGAAATTGGAGATTTAGTAGATATTAAACAGCCTAGAAACCTAGAAGATGCTTATAAGGAAGCATTACGTATAGAAATCAGAAACAAATCAAGGACGAGGCATGGGGAGTGGAACCCTAATAAATGGACGAATTTATTGCGCAGCCTCAATGTTAACTTCGTTCAAGATCAACAAAACGACCAAGAGGAACAATTAGAGGATGAATGGGATGAATTACCCGCAGAAATCCAACAATTATTTGTACAGAGAAATTAAGGACAGCAATCGTATATAAATAATCAAGGACAGCAACAGAGTCGATCTCAAGGGCAGAGACCGAACCAAAATAGGAATTGGAAGCCTCGTTACAAAAATTCTCAGGACAGTGGACCACACGCAGGATGGCTATATAACTCAGATACAGACTCTTATCATCATCCGTCTGGAAAACGCTATGGAACGATAGCTTACGACCAGTAGCAAAGAGGCGAGCTTAGACCTAATCCAAAGTACCAGCAACACAATTATGCAAGTAATTTAAACTTAGATGGGGCTCGCCCAGCGACAAATGGAACGGGCCCCTGTCAGACGTGCCGCCAGAATCAAGAGAAAGTTCAACCGAATGCGAAGACGATCTTGACCGAAATTCAGGAAGTATCGACGTCCGAAAAACCGGGAGTACCCCCAGCAAAAGTAATGACAATATTAAAGAATCCACAATCATTAACGAACCAGTCATCGCAGTTGCCTCAAATTGGGGACTTGGCACAGGAAATAATCAGATCTATGAGCCAACAAGAGTAAGGTTTCGTATACCAGAGACCTGTAAAAAGTGGACCGTGTTCATGGTTGATAATGGATCGGTCGTGAAGTTAATTAAGTTTAGTGTATTAAATTGGACTACGAGGTTTGATCCGAGGGAGGTCACTACCTTGAGCGGTATTACGGCACACACCGTTCCGACCATAGGTACGGCGATATTAACGATTAATGGAAAATCCGCAAAATTCCACATAGTATGGAATAATTTTCCTATTGAAGAGGACGGGATGTTAGGTAGAGATTACTTGATCGATACCAATGCAGTGATTTCGTATTATCATAACAGCCTAATGGTAAATAGCGACGTAATGAACCCGATATCGTTTTTACCGAATGATGTTCCCATTGACCGATTACAAGATGATCTGATACAAGCTATGAGTATTAGAGCTCGTGAAGATGAGGTATCGGATATTGAAACTGCAGCGGACCTAGATCGAGGAATAGAACAACTGGGTTGTAAAGAAAACGTGAATAATAAGACTACAAATGGCAAAGAGGGACTGCCGGTTGGCACGGTACGATATACATTAGCACCAAGGACTCGCCAAGTTATACAGATTAATTTGCTGAAGAGTACGCTCGCGGAAGGGTATTTACCCAGAATAAATGTGGCGGATGATAAAGTGTTTCTTGGGGAAGGCATAGTCATTAACGATCATGAGACCTGTAAGATTATGGCCATCAATACCCACGAGAGAGAAGTAACCATAGAGGTGGACCCAAAGGAAATTATTCCGTTTGAATATTACAAGTCGGAATTCTCTAGTGACACGAATTCAGATCACGAAGGTAGCCTTCAGGGATCGCGGACTATGGATCAACCCGAGAAACGGCGTAATCAATTATTGCAATTGATTAGAACAGGACACCTTAACTCGCACGAGCTCAAGAGTATTAAACGGCTATTGAAGTAATATCCGAATGTGTTTCTACTCTCTGGAGAACCTTTACCATGTACTAACTTGATAGAACATGAAATACACTTAGAAAACAGAGTACCAGTTAATACCAAACAGTATAGGCATCCTCCTGTGCACCGAGAATTTATATCGGAACAAATAAAAAAACGCTTAAGGGAAGGAATAATCGAAGAATCTAACCCACCTAATAACTCGCCGCTCTGGATTGTTCTTAAAAGCCCGGCAAGTGATGGCACACCAAGGTGGAGGATGGTCATCGACTTTAGAGAATTAAATAAAAAGACTATTGGTGATGCCTACCCTTTACCCAATATTGCTGATATTCTAGATCAGTTGGGAGGTTCGATGTATTTCTCGACGTTTGACTTAATCAGTGGATTTCAACAAATTCCCTTAAGAGTTGAGGACAGGTAGAAGACGGCATTTTCAATTTTTGATGGACATTTTCATTATATCAGAATGCCGGAAGGACTAATGAACGCGCCAGCGACGTTTCAACGAATGATGAATGCGTTGCTGCGAGGACTGCTGAATGTAGAAATGTTAGTGTATTTGGATGACGTGATAGTTTACGTTAAGAATTTACACGAACATGAAGTTAAGGTAGGGAAGTTGTTTGAGAGACTTACCGACGCAGGATTAGTCTTACAACCGGACAAGGTAAATTTCCAACGTCAAGAAGTAAAATTCTTGGGACACATTGTTAGTGCGCAAGGAGTTCAGCCGGACCCTAAATTGATTGAAGCCGTAAAGAAATTTCCAACGCCCAATGGAGTGAAAAGTGTCAGATCTTTTCTTGGACTCTCCGGATATTACCGTCGATTTATCCAGGACTACTAGAAGATAGCCAAGCCTCTCAGTGACTTAACAAAAAAAATCAAACATATAACTGGGGACCGCCACAGGAAGAGGCTTTTGAAAGGCTGAAGTGGATGCTTTGTGAGGCTCCTATCCTAGCTTTTCCTGATTTTGAGAAGACTTTTATCTTAACCACAGATGCTTCGGATTACGCAATAGGAGCGGTTTTATCACAAGTAGTGGATGGTCATGAAAGGTCTGTAGCATATCTTTCTAGGTTGTTAAATAAAGCAGAAAGAAACTAAATTACCACGGAAAAGGAGTGTGTTGCAGTTTTATACGCAATGAATCAGTTTAGACCTTATCTCTTATGCAAGAAATTTACCCTGATTGCTGATCACGAACCTCTAAACTTTATGCATAATCGCAAGGACCCAGGACAAGGGCTTATGAGATGGATGTTTAAATTCACAGATTACCAATATACATTCAAGTATAAACCTGGAAAATTAAACTGCAATGCAGACGCACTTTCAAGGAATTCGATTAACTTACAGGAGTATTTGGACGAGAAGGCTCGGAAAGAGAAAGAGCTGAATGAAAATATTCCGAAGATTCAGGTAATGATGCTAAAACGTAAGATCGGAGGAAAAGAAATTGACGAACAAGAGACAGGAGAGCCACGGGAATCGATTGGTAAACGTAAGAGGGATCATACGATTTCAAATGAGCCAAGGACAAGAGGAAGACCTGTTAGGGCCAAGACGAATAAGGAAAAACCAAATTTAGATCATAGTACCATTGCTGAAAGAACCCGAAGCAAGAAGCCTGTGAAAACCACAGAAAAAACTCTCCGATTACCGAATGAGCCCAGACCCAGCACTTCTAAACTCAAATTGGGAATTGAAAAAGAGACTAAATTAGACAAGGATAAACCCTTACCCAAGAGGCTAAAGGCGTTACGAAAAACTACATCGGATGCGGCAATAGATGATCCCGGATTGAAAACCGGTGAATCGGACAAGGAAACCTCGCCTAAAGTTACAGAGCGGGAAGGAGTAACGTCGACTGATGAATCTGCCATCGAAGTTGCCGTGAAGGAGATCGATAGCAGAGAGTTCGTTAAAGATTCGTCTTTTGCACTTTTTTGTCTTACACAAACGGCTACAGAATATTTTAGATCGACTGGAGAAGGAAAACATTAGTGCCAGTGTTTCAGACTCCGACAGCGAAATTGGAATGAAACAAACAAGCTCCTCTCAGGGACACTTGTTATCCTCAACTAGGATGGAGGATAAAGGTCCGAAAAATGTCCAAGACAGTATGGATGACAGACCCCCGATAGAAGATCCGCGGCATAGTAGGCTGAGAAGAGAAACCGAAACGGAAGGGGACGACTCAAGCGATGAAGGTCAGAGTGATAAATCAGAATCCACTGAACGAATAGAGCTAGAAGTTAGTGGATCTCAAACCAGCGGGAACTCTGGAAAAGACGATGAATTATCAGAAAATGAAAGTTTTACTAAAAGATGTGAAGAACGGGCCCCGGCACAGAGGACTAGTTTGTCGACAAACGAAGTGTGGTAATCGGCAGAAAAATTCGAAGCCAGTTTGCAAAGACATAAAAGTTTAGATAATGAATCGTACTATTGGGACGATATGGGCCTTGCGTGAGACAACCGAACCATAGAAATGCCTTCTCATTTCTCAGATGGAGACGAGCCCCCTAGAACTACAAGAGACACTATGGAGGCTTGACCCATATGATGAAATAAATGATTCTGATGAGGTAATGGCGAATAGGATAACGAAGCTAGTGGAAGATTCGCAAAAATTAATGGAAACTCATCTAGAACATGACAGCGGCTCGGACACAGATCGCCCGGATGAAGGTGAAAATCGACGTCTCTCGGATAGGACTAAGGAAGAAAGTCCCGAGAGAATTGAGAAAGCTGAAGAAACCTTAAGGCAGCCACGATATCGAGAGATATCAGTAACCCCGACTATTAAGACTTGAATACCGGGAGCCAGAATTACTCCTATGGTTAAAGGACCTCGACTCATGGAAAGATTCGGAGGGCTTGAGGGTATACCCGAAGAGTCAGACCCTAGAAACAAGAGCCCTGTGGAGTTACACTTCTCGAAAACACCCGTAGATGATGAATTATTCTTCCCGTTGCCGCCGACAGGACCAATTAACCAATGTCGAAGACCGGAAGACTATAAGAACCCGAGTTCAAGCAGTGAAACCGGGAGCGGAATTCTTCAATAGGACCTGCAAAATATATCTTACAAAATAATGTAAGCACGAGCCAACAATGTCTAACCTATCGACGAGATAACATTGTACATTTTATGTCACGAGACTGTAATAACCAAACTGCTATCTCGAAATTATTAAGTGAAATTGGAGCCATAGACCTACGCAATATGAAATCCTTGAAACCTAAGGTCGGACAAATATTAACGACCAAATATAAAAACCATAATATTTTCTCTGTAGTTATAAAAGACAGATATAATGGCTACATTACTATAGAGGCTATGAAAGTTGGACTTACAAATTTGAAGAAGGTACTGATTAAAAGAAATATAGTAAGTTTCCGGATTGCTAGACGAGGGGACTATACTGATGACCTTGGACCTGGATTACTAACGGAAATATGAATAAGAATTTTTAAAAAGAGTCCTATAAAAGTAATTGTTTGCTATGGGAACATGGTTCTCCCACCGGCAAACCAGCGGATGGAAATAATTAAAACACTACATGACAGCCTAGTGGGTGGTCATAAAGTCATTAACCAGACATACCAAAAAATTCTAGCAAGATATTATTGCCCAGGACTACGAAAGGACATATTAAATTATGTATGGAAATGTCCAAGTTGTCTTGAGAAGAAAATTGATCGCCACAAGACTAAGGAACCGATGCTGATTACGGACACACCAATCGAGGCGTTCGAGAAGGTATCAATAGACACCGTAGGAAAATTATCAACCACTCCTGGTGGAAACTCTCACCTGCTGACCATGCAATGTAATCTGACCAAATACTTAATTGTAGTGCCGATAAAGGACCTTAGAGCAACCACTATCGCTGATGCGTTAGCCAGACACTTAATATGCCAATTCGGTGCCCCTAGAGCAATATTGTCGGATCACGGGACAAGCTTTCTTTCAGAAATTGTAGAATCATTATTACACTTATTCAAAATCCATCATTTAACAACTTCCGGATATAGACCTCAGATCAATGGGTCTCTTGAAAGAAGCCATGCACCATTAATCGATTTCTTACGAATATACTCGGAACGTTTTGACGATTGGGATCGATTAACTCCCTTCGCGGTTTTTACGTATAATACAAGTATAGTATGGAACTGGTTACACCCCCTTTGAACTAGTTTATGGACGAATCGCTCGTTTCCCCATGAAGACACCTAGGGAGGAAAAATTAGGGACCTATAACCAATACCTACGCGATCTAGTCTTACGTTTGACAGAACTAAAGATAGCGGCGGGTGATAATCAAATTCGTGAAAAGGAAAAATCTAAAGACCAGTATGATAAACACGCTAGACCCTTTAAAGAGAAAGTCGTTGAAATTTTGAATCATAAGAACGTTTTATTAGAATTACCCAATGGGAAAACGATACGGAAGCATATAGATAAACTTAAACTTCAGGGGTAGCTATATAAGTACAATTACTCACTTATCTTATCTGTTCAATATTCTTCGTCTATACTATTTACTTTGTTCTGTTCTTTCAGGTATTATTTCATTTAATATACTTCCTTTCATTTAGTATGTATCTAATCTTACTTTCCTTTCTCTCCGTATTTGCCCCGTCTATTATGGACCCCCAAGCTTATTCTATAGAGAAGTTAGACAACCATCCAGGAATCTACTACGAAAGAATATATCCAATGAGAATAAAGAGGGCGGATTGGAAAATATACTTATCTATCAACTTCAATTTGTTCTTGGCGAAGACCACTGCTATAATTGACCTACAGTCACTACTGCAAAATTGTACTGGGCATCTCAATGAGGAAACTTGCGGTAATATAATCGGCATGGATCACGTTGATCTGAAGACAATCGCTCTTGAACAAATACGAATGAAGATTCAAGGAGCTAATGGAAACATGGGACATATTCAGCCACCCGATGTCCAAGGACCTAAAAATATCAGGCCGAAAAGACTGGTACCTTTTGGAGGCATAGGAAGACTGAGTCATAGTTTATTTGGATTAGTGACCATTGACGAAACTGATAAAATAGAAGCCAATATAGATCAATTATATGTAGACCAAAAAGATATCATTAAACTCTTTAATGATAGGACCCATATAATTACCACAGGAATGGATAAACTATATAAAATTATGGACGTCCACGGGAACAGAATTTATAATTTAAACCTCCAAATGAGACAAAAATTCAGGAAATTAGAAAATGAAAATGCCCGACTGGAGTACATGTTTTCAATACATTCACTTGGAAGAATGCTAGAGGCAAAACTAGATCATCTTATCAAAAGCTCAGAAAAACTTCTTGAAATTATTCATGCTCTAAAAAGGGGCAAAATACATCCGGACCTTATAGATCCTAACATGTTGCACCAGATAGCAAATGATATAAAATTCATGGTAACGGACCTCAATTTCCCAATTTCAACGGAATACCTCCGAATTGAAGAAATTATTAAAATCTCCAGCATTGACGCGATCGAGCGAGAAAGGAAGACATATATTGTCATTCATGTACCCTTAGTTGACAAGAATTACTATAATCTATACCGTGTCTGCACTCAGTATTGGTACCGCAATCACCAAGCTCAACCGGAAAATCGGCATATATTAGACACGAATACCCGTACTTGGCATTAAGTTCGGGTCAAAAACAGTATATACAGATGGACCACCATTCATTGCAAAGTTGTGTGCGAACACACTATACCTTTATATGTTCGGTAGGAGGACCTGCTTTAGATGCTTATCTAAATAGTAAATGCGAACTAGGACTACTACTACAACCATCCAGGCATGAACTATACCATTGTGACATAGTTCTGAGAATACAACGAATTACCAGTTGGAATTATATATCGACGGATGGGTCATGGATATACTCAGCCAACCAACAAGATACAGTCCGAATTGTCTGCCCGAACCAAGTGGACCAAAAAACCGAAATACAAGGGGTAGGAATATTAAGAATTGCCTCGGGGTGCATCGGTTATACCAAGGATGCGACCTTGTTTACGGAAGTGAGGAAAGACAATACAAATGTTTACCTATATCAACCAAATTTAACCCTTAACCTAACGAATCTTTACCCGACACTAACCTACTTATCTGAAACGGATATTAAATTGGAAGAATGGACCCCACAAGCTGAAACCTGGACCAGCCAAGAAAAAACATTAAGCGACATCATGGAAAAGACGCAAATGATAAGAAATCATAAAAAAATCACAACAACGTAATCAAGACTGATTTATGGAGGATTCAGTATTAATATCCTAATCATCATAATTATCAGTATAACTTATAAAGGTTGCATTGTACGCACAAAAGCACTAAATAATACCATAGTACACGAATCACCTCACGTGCATACACCGCATCCTCGACACAGACCAATCCTTCATAGCCTCGGACTGACTACGAAAAAGCAAACGCCTGCCTGGATGCCTGAAGAACGATCCAAGAAACAAACTCAAATTGAAACCCTTCACATTCAACCTTCGAAGAAACCGAAACCCTCCGCGACTATATCTAATCCGTTGGCAAAATCTGAAAATTCTTCGGGTTTACAAATCCAGACAGCGGAGTCTGTATGAATTTTTTTAATCAATAAATTATTGATCATTTGTTTCAGTACCCAATATCGCCATGAGTAACATGTCGGACCACTTCACAATAGACCCGACCTGCATCAAGATACGGTACTTAAAGCATAAGGCGCTAAGCGAACTCCTGACACGATTAGAGAGTATCGGACCCATAGAGGAGTTTCATTCACTACAAAATCTCACGAACAACAGTACAAGAATTATTCTCTGCAAATTTACTAGAATTAAACATGCAGTTAAAGCAAGAAAAATAAAAAACTGGAACATAAGCGAGATAAGTCGTGCCCGTATTGGAAAACCGAAACCGTTACGAACAAATGATTCCAGGTCTACGGAAAAAACCCGACTATTTTGTCGACTTCCCTGAACAATTGAAGAGAGTTATAGAGAAGTCTCATTTTTCCAACACTTCGTACAGTTCGAACCCTTAGTGTATCATAAAGTGGTGCGAGAGAGTACAAAGTAAGAAAGGAGTCCTTTCTATAGGGTACGCTCAGTATTACAAAGCTGGTGATGCCGCAACAGCCTTAAAAGAATGCGACCCTATTTACAGCGCTAGATATGCTGAAGATGGAACCATAGTGAAGAAACTAGGCACCACTGGCTTTGCGACGAATGGATAGACGCATCAATCTATGAGGAACATGATACCACCTGCAAATGGCAGCACCAAAGTAAACTCAGGAAAGGAAAAATGAAAAAACAATACCCTAAATCAGAAGTGAGAAGAGTGTATAAAATAAACTCTACCGGAACAAGCCGACCTAATATAGGATTAGACAAAAATGGACCCTTTAGAGATCTTGTTACGCTCACAGAAATTAAATCAATGGACTCTACTCCTAATCCACGGACAACTTTACGAAAAGCCCGACGAATTGACCTAACGGAAGAAGACAGGATAACAGAAATCGACCCTGAAGATAGAATATACTTCGAATCAGCTGTATAAATTATAAGTCATAGGAAAATTTATTGACCCTTTCAATTGTATTATTATTATGTTATTTAGTGGACCCATAACTTTTGATCTGTGACCTATCTCTTTACTCTTGTCTATGTCTAGTCTCGAATCTATGTACTTTTCTTTCTCTTGATCACGCAACTAACCGGACCATATTTTTACCTTAGGATGGAAGAAATTAACGGAATTCGCCTCCGAGCTGTTGCACCGGTAGACGACTCCCCCACCGCAATTCGAGTCAAATTTGACGACCCGCAACAAGAAGCTGCGGTCATCAAACTATTTAGTATCGTGGGGACCATACGATCTGCTACAACGGTAGCAGGCCCATCCTCCTCACATTATGAAGAAACCATTATTGAATTTCTTCATGAGCATGATTACATTGCGGCAGTATTACGATTCTTCCCGTGTATCGTAGGGGAATGGTCATCTCACATTTCAGATGAGCACTCTTCGGAAGACGAAGATGAAACAACGATTGGGTTCGCGCCACGATCGACCGCACCGGCCTATACGAGGGAGGATGATGCCGATCGACGATTGCATTTCCTCATACCGCACCGAGATGAACAAAATGAACCATGGCCGGAACAACGGGTCCACGACGACTTCACGAGATTTGGACCGGTAGATTACATTAAAATATGGCAAGGCTCTTGCGGGCCTATGGGAGTAATCAAATACATATTTAGTTGGAGTGTCACTTCAGCATTAAGTAACCTAAATAAACGTTATAAGGCGAAACATTCGCCACCTCGTCATCTCACAGCCAAACTCCGGAACAGGTCCATGTATGTTTATCATAGTGCCTGCGGACATTACGTTACTAAGACAGAATTGGAAGCACATGGGACCATTTGCTGATACCAAAACAGAAATGTGCTGAGAACGCATTGGTTCTGTGGAAGACCAGTGTACCTTTCCGATTGGGACCAACATTTACAAGAGTGTAATTTAGGGACCTACGATTACAACGGGTCCCCCTTTGACAATATAAACAAGCTGACCTTGTTCTTGCAAACTCCCTCAGTCAATCCAAAGGACCGTGATTTGTTACTCCAGGATCAAGCTTCCTGTCTACTAGATTTAGAGGGACTAGATTTAACAGCCGGACACGATAACCGTCAACTTGCGTTGCGCAAGTAACAATTGGACTGAATTAACAAGCTTTTGCCTTCTTCCATTAATCATTTTGTTCATATATGAATAAAGAGGACCATTTATATTATCTTACTATTATTTATTATTATTGTGTATATTATTATTTTCTTCTTGTATTATCCTAGTTGGACCCAAAACGTTACCGAGGACGGCAACGATTCTAAGGGGGGAGGGATATTACGTGACGTCTTATTATGTTACAATTATATACTATCGAATAATATTTTGCTCTCGAGATTTCCGTTCGGACATAGTATAGCTAGCAGTATTCGTGTGCGCGACTCGGTGGGAATGAGCGGCAGAGGCTGATTCACGCTGCGTAAGCATGCTGGGGCAGCATGCTGTAGTCAGCGTGCTTAGCTAGGTAAGACGAGCCGCTACGAGAAGCGTAAACGTCTAAAGCATATGCGCGAGAGAGAGACGGTATGCAAGGGACAAAGGCTATATAATAAACCGGCAAAAACAACACGCCAGAGAATTAGTCAGTTAGGAGCGAGCGCTCAATTAAGAAGGCCGCATATTTTTTTATTGAAGTTAAAACCATAATAAGAGTTTGAGAATATAATTGTTTGAGTTGCGATTAAGTATTAGAAGTATCGAGTACAATTGTTTTAATAATTTTGTGTAAACGAAAATCATAGGAATTATCATTTTCTTGCGTGTTGCTAAAGTATTGTATAAAAAAATATATTGGACCAGTTGATCTGATCAGATTCAAAGAAAAAGTGATTGGCCACATCACGAAGCGAATAATATTTTGGACCAATTTATATTTACAATATTAATACAGAGTGAGTAATACTTTTTATGTAACCAAAATAATAATAGACATCGCGAGGCGAAAATTACGCGTCTGAGAATTTATATATATATATCTCTCTATTCTGCTTAACTTATTTATGTTGTGAAAAAGAATAGAATAAATATTATAATTATAAACGCCTATAAGTGTATCCATATGCTTTCCCACTATATTAAAGAAAATCGCTATTACATTTTTCCTTTTTATAAATAAGCGAAAAACGTTATAAACGTTCAATTATTTATTTTACAAAAACGATATCGAGTGTCGAATTATAATTAACGGGGATTTCATTATTGACGCGCGAACGGGCCGGGGTGCCCGAAAGCCTGACTGCCGCCCGAGTCTAAGGCCGCTCGGCTGTTAAAAAGGCCTTCGTACGGGACAAACTCGCCTCGCGCGAGTTGTCACCTATCAATTTGATAACTTACCAATTTGACATACTTGTGAGTTATCTGTTTTTACTACTTTTATACTTTTAATTTTTGCTAATTCTTTTTTTGCTTCTAAGTACTTTTACTGTCTGTTTAAGATCGTTGGGTTCCTGTGTTGCGAAATCGCGTTCAATCTCTACCGCTTTTGCTGTTGCTTCTTCGAGATTTTTTGCCTGTCCCATTCGCGCTTTAATCATCCAGTGTAAGCCGCAATTGAAAAACTTGACTTTATCCTTTTCTAATTGATTTAAAAATCCATCATTATATTTTTTTTCGCTCACTGCTGCGCTTACTAATTCTCGCGCTATTGTTTTAACTCTGTTTGAGAATTTTATTACATTTTCTGAGGCTTTTTGCTTGAGCATAGCCAGTTCACCCGACAGTTGGTTGAAAGTTTTATCTGATCCGAAAAGGTGATCTAAATATACTCGTATTTCAATCTCGCTAATTTTCTCAAAATGTTTTTCACGCATACTTTTTAATGCATTCCCTTATAATCTCATTTTATCTAATGTTGCTAGATCTGCTTCATTTCCGGGTGGAATAACATTATAAGCTTGCCAACAACCGTCTAGAAAATCATGTAGCGGAATACAGTATCCATTATATATAGGAATGAAATCTACGATATCTTTCAATATTACATTTCTCATAAGGCTGATTGTAGAATGTTGTACTGTACGGGTTACCTCTTGTGGAGTTGAATGATAAATCAGTTTTGTGCTGGCAAATGATCTGCATGTTGATTTTGGTGTAAAGTATTCCGAATGACTACTTTTCTCGTTTAATTTTTTTCATTAAACTTTGGTATTGAAAATTTAACGTTTTTATGATTCATAACAGGAGTTTCGTTTCTTGTTCTCTTTATTTCGTCTTCATTATCATTGTTAATTGTCGAGTTTTTCAAAGATTGAAAATATTCCCTTATTAGTCTTTCGTTTCCGCGGTTGACTCAATTATTGGTTCAAATTTATTTTCAAATTATACTACTGTGTCAGTACGATCCACTGCTTCTAAAATTTCTTTGGGACTTATATTGCGTTAATTAATTAACTTTTGTTAATTCTTCTACAATGAGTAGTAAAAGTGGATCTCGACATGAATTCCTTATTAAATCTCCATTTATATAATGTTCTAAAATTTTTATTAATTTTTCTCGTTGTTGTTATTTGCCCTCTATTTCGAAATCTAAATCCTGATGAGCGTGCAGAAATTTTATACATTCTAGTAATGTTGGTTCTCTACTAGTTATAAAATTTGAATCTACGTTTCCTATGTAGTTTCTTAAAACTAATATTGCTTCCTCATTTCGTTTAACTCTCAAATCGGCTCCCGTAGCCATGTTTATAAAAAAAAAATTACTGTTACCTAGTCCTGCTTTTCGTTAAAAAAATAATATACCCGGAGGGGTCAAACGCGACTGTCTCTTTTCGATCAACGAGTAAGCGCTTTACCATGGGTGCAAGACTAAAACGAGAGCAGGTTGGCAATGTATCTAAAGCACGGATTGAAAAAGTAACAATTTAAATAATTTTACCTGTAATTTGACTGGTCCAGAAATTTGTACGCCAGAACCAGAGATGTAACGTAGATAATAGAATTAGGTATAAGTCTTTACTGGTTTATAAGAAAATTATTATAGAAATAGAGTTTAAGTATTTATTGTTCAAATTACAGAAGATCCGCAGTCTTACAGAGTCGAATACAGAGTGTGTGTTACTATCGCTTTGTGTCCTCTTATATAGTACAAAATACATAAAAACTAATCTATAAAGGGTTAAACTCAGAAGAGGTAAGTGCGTCACTGAGAATAAAGTGAGCTATTAAATGACTATTACTTTAATAACGGGAATTCCCCTTTCATAAAAAAAATTCAAACTTTACCGCTATTATATAGTCTGACTCGTTCTCGACGTAATATCCTTTTGCCGTTGTATACAATGTGTATTGTAAAGACATGCATGCGCAGTAAGCAGAGCAAGAGAAAGATAGAACCATCAATTTGATTATATTTCTCTTTGGATGCTCTCACTTACAGGAGTGCTTATATACTCTATCTATAATATCTTTATGGCCATGACAACACTGGCACTATCGGCCTCAAGCTCCATAGTGAAAAATCCTCATAAAGAAGCCTCATTCTCAACACTAATTTATAAGAGATATAATAGTTTATGACATAAAAATTTATATCGTATATGTGCCGTACGCTCATCATGCATATTACGTTCGAAAGGAGGTCTTAAAAGTTAGAACCCAACAATTGAAATATTGAACAAATCTATAAACTAATTGTTCCATTTGATTGGGCGGCTTTTAATTAATCACATATCGTTTGTGCGTTGATTATACTCATTTTCTTTATGTGAAAAGCAGATAAAATTAATTATGGGTGCTGGCGCTAGCACATTATTATTACATTATTATTATATTAGCACATTATTATTAGATTATTATTACATTGTTTCGCGCATGCGCCTTTGTTGAATGGAACTTTGTTTCTCAGTCGGAGACTCAATGCCATCTAGTAATCCGAAGTAAACTAAATTCAACTGAATCATTGTTGTTCAGTTCAAGAGTTCAGTCGAAGTGCGCCTTTCGTCCAGTGTCTATCAGCCTCGGCGGTGGACACTGGGACGTTTTTCAATTGAGTAAATAAAAAATATATTACTCAATTGGAACTCAATTTGAACATTTAATTACTAGTCTGATTACTCTTTCATGTTTAAGTAACTAAATATATCTGTACAGTGTACGATTGGTTTTGTTTTCAAGTTTAGTTGAATTATTGTATCTCAGTATAGCTTAATTAAATTAATATGCTTTAGTTGAGTTTAGTTTACTTCGGTTTACTAGATGGCATTGAGTCTCCGACTGAGCAACAATGTTCCATTCGAGGTGCATGCGTGAAACAATGTCATAATAACCTTTTTAAATACGCAAGAGTATTATTTTATTTTAATTAATTAAATGATAAACTTTTGAATAATTTTAAGACGCACTAACGATTGGTATATTGTAAAAAATTATTTTCACGATATAAACCACTATATTTTGAGAATCAAATTTAGGTGCTAGCGCAAGCACCTATAATTAATTTGATCTGGTTTTTACTTGAAAAAAATGAGCATAATCGACGCACAAACGATATGTGATTAATTAAAAGCCGTCCAATTGAATGGTGCAATTAGTTTATAGATTTGTTCAATATTTCAATTGTTGGGTGCTAACTTTTAAGACCTCTCCAAAGGCGCACGCTGACTTTTAGTAAAATAAAATAAATAAATAATAAATATGAGCCAACCAAGTTAGTTTCATAGTATCCGATTTCTTGTGTAAACACCCTCAAGTTACAATCGCTCTAATAATAAAGTAATTAAACAAAAGTATTTATTTGAATTTGAAATTTAAGTATTATTTATAAATATTTTTCTAACATAATATTTCCATTTTTTCTATTTTACTTCTTCATTATTGATTTTTTGGATTTTATGAGAAAATATTAAAAACTTAATTCATTGACGTTTTAAATAAATTAAATATGTACTAATAATTTGGATGTGTTCGTTCAATTGGCCATTAATGCGTTTTCTAACTTAAATAAAATAATGATGTACTAATGATATGATAATATGAATCAATTAATTAATTTATGAATAATATGCATCCCGTGCATCAAGAAAAATGATTTATTGGAATGTTCGTAAGTAAGTTAATATATTTATGCATTTTTCTTTTCAACATTGTAAGAGATATATATATGATGATTTTATCATAATGATTACATAATAATGTTGTCTGATATATGTATAACAATAAGGTTAATTAAAAAATTTTCTTAGTTTCATAGGTTATCTACTTAACTAGTAAAATTAAAACGCAAAATGTTAAAAATGATTTTATATATTTTAGATTTCTAATACATATATTTATTTGTTTTCTGTTTCATCAACATATTGGAACAACAGAACCTATTGTTTTTATGTATTTTATGTACTGCTATGTAGTGCATTGTTTCTCAATAACTTACTAAATTTGAAGTCAGCATATCAATAAATCCACATATTACTCTATTACCTAAGAATTTATTTATCTGATTTTGCAAATTGATCTCATAATAAAATTTATAATGCTACATCAAATTGACTAATGACAAACTACTTTTGTGTAATCTTTTGTGAATTTTTTTCGTATAATTTATCATAAAATTACTATTTTGTTTAAATTATATTTATTGAATTAATCAAATATTATTTGCATGGAATTGTATTTATATAATATTAAATTATTATGAAATTACAAAAGTCAGTGATTAATAAAATATAGTCAAGTATCATTATAATCTATTTACAAGACATAATAAATAAAGGTACAGAATATTTTCTTTGCTACTAATTAACTTGAATTCTTGAAAAGTTAAAATTTATATAAATTAAATTTATATTATTAATCTGTAAATTTATATTATATTCGTATTTCTTGGAAATAGTAATTATTCCAAAGCCAAATTTTATGATTTTAATATATTTTATTTTTTGGCAGTAATATTTGAAACATTCTATAAAATGAAAACATAACATTATTATTCATTTCAAAGCTTAATATTTTATGTTCTGTTATGGTACTGAATGATACTTAGAGTAGTCAGATGTTCGTACACTGCAATCGCTTTAAGAATGGAAATAGATTTATCTATTGACCTTTGAAACAAATTTTCTGAATGCCAACTTTCTTCATTCTTATGTATGATTTTGATTAGTAGCTATGTACAAATAGGACACTGCTTTATTTCCAAAAAATGATTTTCAGTCAAAGTATTATCTTAAAGCTTTTATTAAGCTAAATATTTATAGTCTGAATAATAATAAAAATATTTGAGTGAGCAAAAAAACTAAATCTCTTGTAACATAAAAATATTATCTTTACACAATCTATTTTATCTTAAAATAGCTTGCACAAAATAGATTACATTATACTTATAATAGAATGATTGATTTCATACTGCAAAATCATCAAAACGTATGTACTCACAGTAATATATTTATATTTAAAATAACGTTCTTTGTATTCACATATTTAAAAAGTAATCAACTAATTTACAGGAGTTTTCTAATTCATTGCCAGGACCTGCATCTTCGATGAGTCTGAAGTTTATAACGTTATTTAATAACGAAAAACTTCAAAAAATAAAAATGTTTGAATATTTCTTTATATTGCTTCTGATGGATAATATAAAAATATAAGACAAGATAATGAGACATAAAACCGAATTTAATCCTTGAAACTATCCTCATTATGAGCCATTACAAGCCACGTTACAACGACATTAGATCACATTACTTGTACTTATTATTAGACGACAAATTTGACTCGAACGGGGATTCTCATTGAACATATTGATGACACCGATGTGCAGCTCAAGTTTTGCATGTCATATAGTCTCTTATATAGTTTCCTATCAACTACACCTACGGCCGTTCAAAATGGCTGCTATCAGCCCATTTTTTATTAAACAAAAAAAATTATGAAATTAGCTATGGTTCCATCGGAAGAAATAGTTAAGAAGAGCTCGCGAAAAAAGTTTCGGGCATCGCATCCCCTAACAATTACCCGTAGTGACACTATACGTCACTCTATAGGACGACGCAATAACATTTGTAAGTTTTTCTTGCGCCAATTTTTATTAAACGAAAATTATGAGATCAGTTATTGTTCCATCGGAAGATATAGTTAAGAAGATCTTGCAAAAAGAGTTTTATGCGTCGTATCCCCTAACAACCATCCCTACAGCCATTTTAAATGTTCGCTATTAGCGAATTTCAATGATCGGAAGGCAGTGTTTTTTATTAGCAAAATATTATTTTTTCAGTATTTTTTATTCTTTATTAGCTTATTATTGTTATATAAATATCATTTAATATCGCTTATTAGATCGAATAGTATATTATATACTTGTCAGGTTACGTATCTTCTTAGGAATTATCATTTTTTCCGAATAGTCTTTTGTATTGAAAATTTTTATGCAGGTTCAATAGGCATGAGCTTGTGATCTGCACGTTATAATTATATAGTTACACAAGAAGAATTCTCGATAATGTGGCTGCGTTACAAGCTACATTCATTTCAGTTTACTAACTATTAGATGAGCCTTCTGAATTTTCTTACGTCAGTGCGTATCAGTTTTTTGTTTTATTTTAAATTACAAAGATTGTATAAATTATGCAGTTTTTTGATATACGAGGTCTGTCCGGAAAGTATCGGGTCTACCTTTACATTTTCGTGCTAGCGTTATTCTTTATCATCTGGTGGGTGGCATCCTTCAAAGTAATCCACACTTGATTGAATAACACGGTTCCATCGATGTTTCCACTTTTCAAAACAGTCCTGGAACTCACTTTTAGGGATAGCCTTAAGTACACTCGTCGCATTGTTTTCAACCGTTGTTTTGTCATCGAATCGGTGTCCTTTGAGTGGTTTTTTTAGTTTTGGAAACAGCCAAAAGTCACAAGGGGCTATGTCGGGACTGCGTGGAGGTTGTCGAAGCAATGTGATATTGTGTTTGCTCAAAAACTGCTGCACAAGATTGGATGAATGTGCTGGCGTATTATCGTGATGGAAAAGCCAGTCACCACTTTCCCAAAAGTGCGGCCGTTTTCTTCTTACTGCATCACGTAGACGTTTTAAAATTTGAACTTATTATTCTTTATTGATTGTCTGACCTGTTGGTGCATATTCGTGATGTACAACACCTTCACAATCGAAAAAAACAATTAACATTGACTTAACATTGCTTCGACTTGGACGTGCTTTTTTTGGTCTTGGCGATTCAGAATGCTTCCACTGTGAAGATTGTTGTTTTGTTTCAGGATCATAACCATAAACCCATGATTCATCACCTGTAATAACTTTTCTAAGCACATTATCATCATTATTAACCATTTCCAGATTGTCGAGAGTGATTTCTAAGCGAATGTTCTTCTGCTCTGCTGTGAGCAATTTTGGGATGAATTTTGCACATACGCATTTTATACCTAAATTTTCGGTTAAAATATCTGAAATGATAGTTTTTGTTATCCCAAGGTCTTCTTCTAGTTCTCGCACAGTCATACGACGATCTTGTTCGATTGCAAGTTTCACCCGCCCAATATTATCTGCGGTTTTTGTCGTCGTAGGTCGGCCGGAACGAGAATCACTATCGACAGAAGTGCGACCATCCTTGAACCGTTTATACCACTCTTTTATTCGCGTTTTGCTCATATACTCGCTTCCGAAGACCTTTTGCATCTTTTCAATAGTTTCCGAACTCGTTTTTGCAAAATTTGATGCAAATTCGTTGATCTTGTTTTTCAGTCATTTTTGACAATATCAAAATCCGACGAACGCGAAAAAGGCACTGTAAACAAAGACACGCTGCGCATGAACTATACGTCCGGCAGGTATCAGTAAGTAACCAATAGATTCGTAAGGCTTTACTGTTGACGTTTCTGTCCGGTAGAGGTTGCCCGAACACTGGCGCGAAGATATAAACGTAGGCTCGATACTTTCCGGACAGACCTCGTATTTTTATGAAATGATTTCAAGGAAAATGTTAAGTTTGAAATAAATTAGTCTACTGACTTGGTCAATGCTACTGCGTTGTTTTGAATGTATTAGATAATACAGTTATTGGATTAACATTTAATATTAAAATAAAATTAAAAATTATCTCACATTTCAATATACAGAAATTTTCGAATTATACTATTTCTAAATAGAAAAACATGAATAGGTAACGATTTTTTTACAAGAACTTATGTATTATACAAAGATTTCCATTCAACATTCGTCATTACCTAAAAGTACAGTAAATATCAGCAAATATTGCAAAATAATAAAATAATTATACTTCTTACGAAATTATACAACTGTATTTTTTTTATATTGTTCCATTAGTCTTGGAGAACATTCAAGTAACTTCTAGTTCATTTTCTTCTAGAACTGAGTTGATAACATCAATTAACTTACGTATATCATGCCAAATTTATTCCCTGCATTTTTGTTGAATCATATCGTGTTAGCTTAATCGTAACTTTGCATATATTTCAAACATAATTTGTATATAAAACTGTCAGATACGCTTGTTGTCATCATTTTGGATCATTTACTTTTATATTTTATTCTTAATAATTCTTCTTCGTTGTCCATTTCAACATATGCCTTTTTCACATACCACATTAGGGTGGTTCTTAATTTTTTTTTTCTTTGTAGACCTTAGATCCGGGTTAAAATGGCTTCTAGGTACTCTAAAAACTCTGCGCAAATAGTTTTTAATTTTTTTTTATTGTATTAACACGTGCCTCAAAGCACCTCAAGTTTCCTATTGATTTTATATGGGAAAAACGAGTTAAACGGTTTACTCTTCCAAAACCTAGTCTAATTTTCGGATTCTTAATTTTGAAACCACAAAATCTTGTGTATTTTGAGTCGCCAAATCGAATGGCACTATTAGTTTTTGTCTAAAATGCGATTAAAAAATTTTATAAGCGAAAATTGTCAACAAAATGGAAAAATCAGTGAAAAAAAGACAATTAACTGGCTTGTAATGTTTGTAACCAGTCAGTTATGTTTTTAGAAATACATATTTCCATGTATTTTGAGCTGCCAAATCGAATGGTATCATTAATTTCCTGATAGCTAAGCGGAATATTAAAGTTATAGGCCAATATCCGTGAAAAACTTGGAAAATCACTGGAAAACGGCAAATAACTTGCATACAATGTTTATATCCGGCAATATATCAGAAATTTCTTCGCGCTCACGTCAATTTCTATATATTTAAAGCCGCTAAAATGAAGAGTACGAGTATGTTTTTGTCAGTATAGCCACACTATTTAGTTGTAAACCAAAATCCTTAAAAAATCCGCGCAAAGAAAAGGAATAAGAATCGTATACTTTGTAACTGGTTGGTTACCGTTTAATTACTTTATTCGCGCTATTCCACCGAAGAGAGTGCGTAATTACCTATGTTCGACACGTTAGTTGGCAAGCAAGAGGGAAACAGCTGTCAGTCAACCAATGAATCTATAAATCTATAAGGAGTGGAGTTGTTACGGGATAAACACGCTGAGAGCATTTGTTGAAATCACGAACAGAATCTTTTATTAACTATTGAATGCTACATTAAGTCGGCCCACGTGTTTATGTTGACATCGGCGCTCACTCAACGACAACATGCAATGTCGAGACGCTCGCTGCTCTTTGTTTGTAGAGCTACTGCATGCACGCTTCGGACGAATAATTAACCGAATGATAATCGTATATAATATGTATTTCTAAAAACATAACTGACTGGTTACAAACATTACAAGCCAGTTAATTGTCTTTTTTTCACTGATTTTTCCATTTTTTTGACAATTTTCGCTTATAACATTTTTTAATCGCATTTTAGACAAAAACTAATAGTACCATTCGATTTGGCGACTCAAAATACACAAGATTATGTGGTTTCAAAATTAAAAATCCGAAAATTAGACTAGGTTTTGGAAGGGTAAACCGTTTAACTCGTTTTTCCCATATAAAATCAATAGGAAACTTGAGGTGCTTTGAGGCACGTGTTAATACAATAAAAAAAAATTAAAAACTATTTGCGCAGAGTTTTTAGAGTACCTAGAAGCCATGTTAACCCGGACCTAAGGTCTACTAAGAAAAAAGAAAATTAAGAACCACCCTAATACCACATGCATATACCACATTTTATACGAGTATCATTTTCAAAATTACTAGTAAAACAATTCGCAAAAATTAATACCATAACCTCGCACAGTAACAATAAATCACGAGCCACTTGTTCAGTCGTCTTCACAGTTAAAATTTATATCTATGTTAACTCCATGTATTAAAGAATTGAATAAAACATCATATAATGTCCGCAAATGTTTGGATCTTCAATAGGCTTCTAAGCTCTCTCGTTGATTATCTTAATCATTCATTTAATTTTAGTCAACGCAGAAAAACTCGTAGGAGAATTGCAAACCTTTTAAAACCTTGAATAATTCTTCATCGTTACCAGCTTCGTATGGGTCTAGTACTGTTAACGTTTCCTTTTCGATGTTTACCTGTAACACACGCCAATGATATAGATATTTGTAGGGCATAAGAACTACTTTACCAAGAGGGACTTGTGGATTACAGATTTTATGTTTTTTATCGATTCTTTTTTTAAAACCATTTCCTAGTATCATGACAGTGTCATCAGTAGGTATGTAAGTGCACTGTGTCTAGTCTTTGACGCTCGAAGCAATAGTAACAGCCACATAAGCATCCATAATCAAACCATTGATCTAAATGTGTCCATTCAGAGTGGAAAACTACTTTGACGTTATTTCAATGCGATCATAAGGTAGAGAGGCTGTCGATTTGAATATAGCGACTAAACTTGTAGAAGAATTGAAGTTAAAGTGATACTCTGACTCTTTAAAATTGTGATTTATAAGTCTTTCTAGTTGTATATGAGAACTTTTATTATATTTATTTATTAACTGACTATTAATTGGATTTTTCTTACATCACCTACTTCCATGGTTCTTTTTTACATTATCAGTATTGAGGAATTGAATATTGAATACACATTGAATATTGTCATTTTTTTTTCAATTTCTGTCAATTTTTTTGAAATCCATCGTAGGAAGGCTGATACTTGTTGTTGATACCACTGTACTATTATCAGTAAAGTCAATCACTTTGTTATCCGATTCGTGATTATTCGTGATTACAGTATTTACTACACACTACATACTACTATACACTACAGTCTTCGTTTATATCAGTATCTGGTGCAATAAGATAGTTCCTAAGACAGCTCTTATTTTATCGTCATCAACCACACCTAATCACATTTATTTTCAAAGAATGTTGACAGCACTTTGATTGAACCGATATCGCAATGAAATTTACTTTTTTGTGATTTTTTAAGTTTGTGGCTGTCCTTTTTTTTCTCACGCTTTTCTTCGATTTGCCATTAACGCTAATATTTGCTAGTATTCGGATAAATAAGATTCGTCACTTGTATCCTCCATGCTAAAGTGTGATTGTTTGAAGGATAGTGATCTTTGTCTTTCGTTTATCTTTCATTTTGGTATGATATTTTAAAACGTCATTTTCTACCTTACTTGTTTTATTTATTTCAGAAGGATATTTGATAACCTGATCAACTTGATGTTTATCATTTTTGTACGAAAATGAATAGATATTTTCAGCTTCCATGATTACTAATTTTTGTCCATAGCAAGAACTTTTTTGTACAATCATATTTTTTCACTTTAATTGTTCAATGCATTTATATAGGCTTTTATATGACGATTAGTGGACTTTCCTTTATAATAATTTTCATTTTGTTCAAAAGTATCTATTAATAAGCCTACATTTACTGGTGTAAGATTCTCTTGCGTACCTTTATCTTCAAAGTAATTTTCTTGCTCTACAATGTTTAAAGAAACGTTATTAGTTGCTATAACTAGAATTATTAACTAAGTTTTGTAAAATATCCTAGTGACTGCTAATATGTAGTCCAGTACACAAATATAGAAGTAGGTCTATTTACGCGAATGAGTTGTACAGTCATCTTATTTTTGGACGTTCTTTTCCTTATTGTTTGCTCTAGTAAATACTTCAAAATTTATCTTGAATAACTTGCCTAAGACACCTACTTCATATAGGGTCCCAAACTCACCTAATCTTCCTATAAATTTTTTATGTTCATCTGAACTTGCATGTACTGATGGGCGGGATTCGAAAACATTACGGCTAACAATTCTTCATCCCAGTGTTTCAATGTGTAATCGACAACACATTCTCTTGAAAGTTCGTGATGTTCCTGTTTATTTAAAAAAATGTTTGAAAATGATCGGAATAAACAGTTGCCATTTTGTTTATTCGAAACTTTTCTTTGCCATTCAATACAGCTTCAGAGTTATCAAATGAAAGTAAATCGAAATTATCCACTACGACGTTACTATTAAAACCACTCCCATGTGATGCAAGTGGATCATCATATCCAACATTACTTGCAATGCAGTTTCTTGTTTATCGTTTGTAATTGATTTTATATATGAATCTTTGGTTTGGTTATTTCTAACTCTGCCAAAATCATTTGAAATACTTCCAGCATTCTCAACTCACTTTTCTCCGAATTCTTGCTCTATTTTTTCTATAATTTCTGGACTTCTTCAGTATTTACATTAGAAGTTTTCTTTTGATTATCACACTCATTCTCTATCATACTACGAAATTCATTGCAAACAATTAGTTATTCTCTACCGCTTCATCTTATTGTTGATCGATGCTTTTATAACGAATATTGTCCCATACTGACAGACACACTTAACTTATTCTTACCATCAAGATTTAGTACTGTTGTTGCATCTGAAGTCCTATTAAATTCTTCGTAACTTACAGAGGGTCACGATTCGTTGCTACAAATTTTGTACCATTACGTGTACTCAAATCATTTTCAGAACAAGTTAAAACTTCTACAACAATAGCATAATAATTTTTTGTTCTTATACGTTGTATACGAGGGTGATCCGATAAGTACTTAGCCTACAAAAGAAAAACGAAAATTTTGGAAAAGTGGCGTTTTATTTTTCAACATAGCCTCTTTTTAGTTCGGTACACTTGACCCAGCGATGATCCAACTTCTTTAACCCGTCTGAAAAATACGTTTCCTGGAGGTCTGAAAAGTAGGCTTCCGTGGCAGCGATTACCTCCTCATTCGACTCAAATTTCTGCCCGGCGAGTGACTTTTTCAAGTTTGGAAACAAAAAGAAGTCGCACGGGGCTAAATCTGGAGAATACGGTGGATGGGGCAGCAGTTCGTAGCCTAATTCGACCAATTTGGCCATGGTGACGGCGGAGGTGTGAGCCGGTGCGTTGTCATGGTGGAAGAGCACTTTTTTCTTCGCCAAATGGGGACGTTTTTTCTGCAATTCGACGTCGAATCGACCCAATAATTCTTTTTTGTCCCGTTATCCTCCGTGGTAGCCGTTTTCGGACTACCTGGACGTGGCTCTTTAAAAATCGACGTGCGACCACGTTGAAACTCGTTAAACCAATTTTTGACGGTCTCCGTCGAAGGAGAAGAGTCACCTTACACAGCATCCAAGCGCTTTTTGATTTCGCTGCGCGATTTCCCTTCCAGAAACAAGAATCGAATCACTGACCGATACTGCTTTTTTTTCATTTTTCAAAAATCAACGGACACACTTGCTTTCACACGCTCTCAAAAAAAAACTACAACTTCGATCCGGATGAAATCTTGACAGTAACCATCGAGAAGGTGGTACTACGTGATAGAATATTTCTTTTGCGAGAGTGGCGACATTGGGCGGTGAGGCTAAGTATTTATCGGACCACCCTCGTAACTGTCATCATCGTTGCTTCAATGCTGCACACCATTTTGAATAATATAATTTTGAAAGACTATCATGCTGTAGGTGGTATCGATGACTGTTTTTCTTTTATTTTAATTTTTGTTACTGTTAAGTTGAATATAGTATTCAATTATTTTGTTATATTTCATTTGTTTTGTTAATTTTAAATATTTAATTTCATAAGAATAAACACTGTTTAATAGGAAAAATCCTTGCGACAAAAAATCTAATCTATTTTAATAAAAGGAAAAGATGAATACAACATAAAAAAAGAACGTAGTGAGAAGTAAAGGAGACAAAAGAACGATTAGAGAAGTGACGCGTGCAACACACACTTTGTTTCAATAAGGTGCAAGAGGCTCCCGTCTTATCATGATAAAGGAAAGGAGGTATTTGGAGCACCATTGAGGAGATTGCACAAACACCGTTCACAAGTATTGATAAGCGCACCGTTGGGGAGATCGTTTTTTTATCTTGAAAAGATAAGAGACATGTGAGCACCTCGGAAAGGTGTGAAAGGGCTGCATTGAGCAGTAACAAAGGAGTTGCACGGGGTACCTAGGAAAGGAGCAGTAGTGGAAAGGCACTTCATACCACACAGTCGATGCACTCACGAAGTATTCTTTCACCGATACATTCACTCGTACACGTCGTACTCGACGAACAAATTAAACGATTGCACAATGCGTTGTTTTGTGTCTTTATATCCAATGGCCACTGGATTTTCTAGGAAATCTACCCGATTTTCTAAAAATTCGCGACAATGCTGTTATATGTCGCTGACAAGGTCGCGCTCATGCAAATCAACCTATACGCATTCATTCTTGCGCAAGCGCGCTCATTCGATTTCGTAAGAATGGAAAAGACATACAAACTAGTTTTATTTAAAAAAGATTCTTTTTTTTCAATATCACACGTTAAGATTTCCAAGTCATTTTTTCGCGTATTTACAGCTTTAGCATTCTTAATGTTACGTTCACTGATCTTACGAGGGGGGGTCAATAAGTCTTTACAAAATCCAAGATGAAAAGATGGACCTCGTTCAGAACGTCCCGTAGAAGTGAGTACGCCCAAAATTGTCAACAAAATCCACGATATGGTGTTGAGTGATAGAAGATTAAAATTGCGAGAATTAGTTGAGGCCACAGGGGTATCAAAGGGTACAATCATTTCAATTTCGCATGAAAAATTGGGGATGAAAAAAATATCAGCAAGATGGGTGCCGCGTTTACTTACTGTTGAAAACAAACGAACCCGCGTGGTCACCTCTGAGGCTCTTTTGGCACGCATACGTCGTAATCCGGAAGACTTTTGGCGGTGACTTATAACTGTAGGCGTAACATGGGTACACCACTACACTCCTGAAACCAAAGAATAGTCCAAACAATGGATTACCCCAGGAGAACCAGCCCCAAAGAAGGCAAAGCAGTAAAGTCAGCTGGCAAGATTATGGCCACGGTTTTCTGGGATGCGTATGGAATCATCTACATCAACTACTTGGAAAAGGGCCAGACGATCACTGGACAATATTATGCGTCATTATTAGGTTAGCTGAAAAAAAAATCAGAGAAAAACGTCCTCACTTGAACAAAAAAAAATGCCTCTTTCTTCAAGACAATGCTCGAGTTCACACGTGTGCAGTTTCAATGGCAAAAATTAACGATTTAAAGTTCGAATTAATTGACCATCCACTATATTTGCCTGATTTGGCTCCCAGTGACTTTTTTTTATTACCTAACCTCAAAAAATGGCTTGCCGGACAACGATTCACGTCGAATAAAGAAGTCATCGCCGAAACAAATGCCTATTTTGAAGGTTTTTAGAAATCATATTTTTCTGATGGCTTAAAAAAACTGGAAGGCTGTTGAATAAAATGTATCGACCTTCAAGGAGATTATGTTGAAAAATAAAAAAAAAATTACATACGCAAAACTTTTTTTTCTTTCTTTTTGTAAAGACTTATTGACACCCCCCCCCCCCCCCTCGTATTTCAAATCTTAGGTTTAACATAATTATTTTTCATTTGACCTTCAAGCAAACGTTTTACTTCTCCTTGTAACTGCGATCCTGGGAGATGCCATTGATTATGTAATTGAGATCTCAAATCCCTGTTATTTCTCTCTTTCTGAATGTAGCAAACCTGCTCGTGGAAAAATTGTTTTTTTTATACAGGGTGTCCCATTTTAAAGGAACCACCCCGAAATTTTCGACGGTTGGCGTTGTACAAAAAAATTGTTCAGACAACAGTTGTTTGGGACAATGGGGGCAACCTTTCTGTGAAATACGATTTGACCTTGAGATTCATTTTCAAGGTCATTTGAATGTCAAAGTCATTTTATGAATAGGAACCCATATTTTTGATCCCGGATTCGGAAAGAGCGGAAAATTCTACGTTCAGATAACGTATTATGTGTGGGGTGCGGTTAACCCCCCCCCCCTCGCCTAAGGTCATGTAGGGGTCAAATTTATGATTTTCTTTATCTATGCACAGGGATGATCAGGCAAGGGTAAGGTTAATTGTAATAACCTAATAACTTCAATACCCAATAACTCGATAACCCCAATATATAACCCCAATAATCCAATAGCCAAGAGATATTTTGAATAAGGACCCCCATTTTTTATCCCGAATTCGAAAAGAGCGGGAAATTCTACGTTTAGATAAAATTTTATGTTGGGGGAGAGGTTCACCCCCCCATCCCACGGGGGCAAGAGTGAGGTTAATAAGGTATTGATTACCCAGCCAGTGAAGGCAAGGTATTGATTACGCAGCCAATGAAGGCAAGGTATTGATTACCTAGCCGGGTGCTGCGGGTAATACCTTGCCGCAGCACGATATCGGCCTTGAAATGCCCTGAGAGACAATAGAATATCAACAATTTCGTTTCTCGAATAATCCGGCATATTCCCTCCTTTTAAGTCGACTAAGAAAATTACACTTGAACCATCCTGAGAAGGACTGTTCGCGAATCACTATTGTCATAAACAATACTAAAAAAGTGTTATTAAACAATTTAGTTCAAACTGTGTAGGCTTGTCCGGAATCACACCAGAAAAAAGAATGGAAATAACATGTTATCCCACAAACTGGATAATGACACTTCTCATGAAGGCTTTGAATACATGAAAAGTCGACTTTGAAAATCAACCTGAAGTTTAAGCTCAAGGTCACTGTTGTTTGACCCTACAATTTTTTTGGGATATTGGGATTATTGAATTATATTGGGGTTATCGGGTTATTGGATTATTGGGTTATTTGGGTTATCGAGTTATTGGGTTATTACAATTAACCTTACTCTTGCCCGATCATCCCTGTGCATAGATGAAGAAAATCACAAAATTAAACCCTACATGACCTTAGGCGAGGGGGGGGGTTAACCGCACCTCACACATAATACGTTATCTGAACGTAGAATTTTCCGCTCTTTCCGAATCCGGGATCAAATATATGGGTTCCTATTCATAAAATGACTTTGACTTTCAAATGACCTTGAAAATGTATCTCAAGGTCAAATCGGATTTCACAGAAAGGTTGCCCCCGTTGTTCTAAAAACTGTTGTCTGAACAATTTTTTTGTACAACGCCAACCGTCGAAAATTTCGGGGTGGTTCCTTTAAAATGGGACACCCTGTATTGTAACGCTGATTGCATTAAAAATGTTGCGTATGTTTTACCGTTTTGATACAGTATAAGTTTCGTTCGTAAAATAGGATATAGATGTAAAAGTGAAGCCAATTTATTACGGTTGGATTGTTTGAGAGATAGTCATGGGAGTTGTTGTTGTGTAATTACATATATGAGCAAATCCTCAAAACTCATAAAATTATAGTTAGTTTGTAGGAATCATGTTATGAAAAGGGCAAATTGAACTATCATAATGGTTTTTTGTGGGAATTATAACGACGTATATACAAATTTTTTTGAAGCTATCGATATTATAGTCATAAAACAAATATATTTGTCTCTGCACTCTCAAGTCGCATGTCAATTTTTTGCACGACAAAAAATATGTATGTAGTAAAAAATATTATTATATGTATTAATAAATTACGTCTATTTCTTGCAATTTAAGTAAACTGCAATAAAATTACAATTGTGTATTAAATTTACCGTCAACTACTTAGTTTTATTGAAAAATAACACAAGATATACAAGATTTTATATCACAAGCGAGCTATAGTATTCCCGAAAGATTTTGATACACTGAATCCAAATCTGGTCTCAGAATTGTTCGATCACGTCAAGTTTTTGAGATATCTTAACCCAAATAGTGTAAAAAACACTGTTTTTTGAACATTGCACCGGTAGTCGATTTGATCAATCGATCCGTTCGCGATTCGGTAGCACTCACGATGTTAGAACGACCGACTAACAAGGAAGGTACCCGAGGTGTACCTCACCGATTTTCTTGAAATTGTGATATGTTGTAGAACATCAAAAAATATTCGACGCGTATTTTTTTATACGTGCCTATAAGCCTATTTAAGGGGTGAAACCCACCCTTGAAGTTCACCCCTAAAAACAAATTTTTTTTAATTTCTCGAATACAATTCGTAATTTTTTACTGAAACAAAGTGGGTAACACTTGTTATTGAAAAGCACATATTGATGCATTGTTTTTAGTCATCAGACTCGTAACCCCCGTTTTTTATTAATGAAAAACTATATTTGATGACCATTTTTTTCACTATACACATTCCAAAATCTGTTAAATCTTGACAAAATTAATTGTTTTATGCACAATAATCAAAAATAAAGTTGACCTGTTCCGGCATTTTCAAAAAAAAAAATCCCTTGAGGGGGTGAGCTACCCCTAACATTTATACTATTATATTTCATTATTCCATTACGATATCATGGTGTAAATCTCTTGGATACTATTAAAATTGTTAAGTAGTTGATGTAGTTTGAAATTTTCTGAAATCAGCCCTTACAAATGAATTCATCCCTAAAACTCAATCTCAAGTATTATTTTTTCATTACTTGAAAATACCCTAGGACTATTCAGTGGCGTAAAACGTGTAATAATATTAGTTCACATCCTTGGTATTGAATTAGAATTCTTCACCCCACTAATGTATCAACCCCTATTTTTCAATAAAAAAATGACACCCTTTTCCATATGAAAATACTAGTTTCTTGAGTTTGACGAAAAAAATTTTGGCAGTATGCACAATATTCAAATACGAAATCGACTGTTCTCACCTTAATAAAAATAACCTATAATAAGGGGTGTACCAGCCCCACAGGAGATATTGTCGTATCTCTATGATTTTATTCTTTTTCTATGGGACTTTCAAAAGTAATAAAAAATTAATGATTCAAAGTACAAAAAAATTTTAAATTTAATATTTCAATAGTTTCGAGTTTTAATGTTACTTTTTATAATCCTGGTAATAATGATAATCATTAAAAAAATGTTTCAAGCATAATGATTTCTTACACCAAGAGCATCTTACAATTGCTGAGTTAGAGCAACCAGGAACTTAACAACGCTCATTACAATCATTACCAAAACTAAAATCTACGGGGTTATCAAATTTATCTGGCTTTGATTCAACGTAGCCACTTTTATACCATGAATATTTGAATAGGTTATTGTATCGAGGAGATGACTATTGATTATCTACCAAGGATTGGAGTTTTATAATGTTATTTCTTTTATGAAGTTCTATATCCTCATTCATTAATGTTACACTGTCCTCGAAGCGACGGACGTAATTTTTCCACACTCGGAAGCCGAAAGCATCTAGTGGCTGAATTTTGCCTGTTGTTCCTTTTGAAATTATTTTTACATCAACAATTTTGTTTGGAGGTGCTGCTTCCTTTACAGCATCAGGGCAATGCCCACTCCACGAATCAATTAATAAGACACTTGAATGCCCAACATTGGGAAAATACACATCCTTTAGCCATATTTTGAAATGTTCTGTAACCATTGAAAAAACTCATTTTTATTCACATGACATAAGTTAAAAACTGTATAAAATAAGTAATTAGTCATTTTTAGTTTTAAAAATTATTCGTTATTGAATAACATTACAAACTTGAGACTCATCTTTGTTCTGCTACGATATGTTACGTTATGTTATTTGTTACGTTGAAAATTAAATAAATAAAAAATGGAAATTCGACTTTATAACTTGATTTATTATTTCTAAAAGATACTATAATGGTATAAATGTTAAAAATAATTTGATTTCGAGATTACACCTCCAAAAATAACCCTATATAGTATTTTATACATGGAATTATTTAACATTATATATTAATCTATGTTGGTATTTTAAATACGTATATATATTATGAAAAAAAAGTCGTTATTCTAATCTCACACCACCCTTACAATTTTAATGCATGTCATGCTTGACCTATAAATAATATTATTTAATTCATAATCAAAGTACTCACAATTTATTTATTAAACGATGTTACCTACTGTTAACCCATTAACGCCCATGCCAAATCTGGATAAGATAGCACCAAAGTAACTAGGCTATTCTTTGCATAATAAAAAAATAAAATATACGTGTTTTTTCTTTTGCCATTTGCAACTGTTTATAAAAAATTATTTAAACAAATTACTGGAAAATTCTTAATTTTGGAAAACTGAATGCAGCAATCGATCTATTATTATTATTATTATTATTAACCAAAGTACAGTACAAAATATTACAACAAGTAGTAATAATTATACAATTATACATTACAAATTTGTAACCCGGCAGAGGATAAACCTGTTCGCTGGTCTGGTATTATAAAACTACTAACACTTAAAGAAATTAAAAGGAAAAAAAAATTTAAAACTAAGAGTCATTTTGTATAATAGTTTATAATATTTCACAAATGAAGTATGGCTTAATATTGGTAGCAAGAATGCTTAACATTTGTTTGGCATTCTGATTAACATTTGTTTGGCCGTTACAATTGTCGTCATTGATGCTTTATCAATCACATTTGCAATTGTTTCAATTATTTTTCTGTAGTTATCTGATACTTTCATTTTTTTCATGTTATATTCAGACATTCGACGATGAGAACGATTTTGATGAAGTGTACAAGTGCCTTGTGAACACAAATATGTCCTTACATCCAAGAGAAACTTATCCTTATCCTCATCCACATGGACTTCCAATGCTGAATTTAGACTATCAAAGTTCCCTTGTTGCTTTAGTTTGTAATAGATTTGTTGTAAATTGTTGCAGTGTATTTTGTGGTTCATTGTATTCCTGTATCTAGTATCTAGTACGGATGGCCTTTGATCCATTTTTTTATTTTGTCCTTTATTGTTTTTATATTGCTATTTAAAGTTTTGAGGTGAGAAGGTAGTTGATTGAAGGTGGCTAAAGCTCTTGTATAGCTATCTTTAATGCTGATTGTTAATTTTCTTTTAAGGGGCTGTATAGTTTTTTTCCTTGTTACGGAATTTTTCTTTAGGAACATATCTTGCAGGTTGACATAGTGATACACTAGAGATTCCATGGTGAATGTTTGATCTATGTTTAGTGGATTTTTTTCATTTATAAACTTGTTTTTATTTATTATTTGTAATAGTCGCGTTTGTAGTGTTTGTATATATTTGAGTCTTCCAATGTATGCTCCACCCCATGCTATAATACCATAGGTTGTTATGCTATGGAAAAGTGCATAGTAAATCATACGTAGATTATCTGTGCTCATTATCCTAGATCATTTGTGGAAAATATAAGTTAGATATTTTAGTCTATTGTATAGCATGTTTGTATGCAGGTCCCATCTCATATGGCTATCGAAATACACTCCAAGGTACTTAGTGTTATCAACTTTTCGAATGGGTGCACCCTTTATATTTATATGTAGATATGTTGAGTTGCTATTGCAGTTATTTCCAAAAGCCATATAAACTGTTTTGTCAATGTTTAGTGACAGTTTATTCAATGCTAGCCAAATGGATATTTTGTTTAAGTAGAAATTCATATTTCTTTCGACTTCATGCCATGTTTCGCCTTTCACGATAATTACCGTGTCATCAGCAAAAGCCGACACACTATCATTTGGTAGCAATTGTAACATATCATTTATATAGATTATGAAAAATAAAGGTCCCAATATTGTACCTTGTGGTACGCCAATGTTGACTTGTTGATATTGACTATATTCACCATTCATTTTAACTCTTTGTTTCCTATTACTTACTACTGTGGGCAAAAAGTAAGGTGAATTTGTTTGTAAAATGAAAAATCTTTATTTATTCTTCTACATCAATGTCATCCCCTTCGAAGTAATCCCCTCCCGATAAAATACACTTATGCCAACGTTTTTTCCAATCCTCGAAACATGCTAAATAGTCCCTTTCCGGTATAGCCATCAGCGCCTTCTTCGATTCAGCTCTTATCTCCTCAATCGACTCGAAACGCCTTCCCCGGAGTGGTCTCTTGAGTTTTGGGAATAGCCAGAAGTCACATGGAGCCAAATCAGGCGAATACGGTGGTTGCGGAATGATATGCGTCGAATTTTTGGCGAAATGGTCACGAAGAACGAGTGCAGTGTGAGATGGTGCATTATCGTGATGCAAAAACCAAGAGTTGTTGGCCCATAATTCTGGTCTTTTTAGACGAATTGCTTCACGCAAACGACGCATAACGCTCAAATAATATTCCTTATTAACAGTTTGGCCGGGTGGAAGGAATTCATAGTGCACCACACCACGAAAATCGAAGAAAACTGTCATCATGACCTTGATTTTTGAACGACTTTGACGAGCTCTTTTCGGTCTGGCCTCGCCTTTAGCACGATATTCGCTTGATTGGTCGGTTGTTTCAGGGTCGTAAGCATAAATCCAAGTCTCATCTCCCGTAATCATGCATTTGAGCTTGTCCTGATAGTCAGAAAGCATTGTTTCACACACATCAACGCGGCGACTTTTTTGCAAGAAATTGAGCGTTTTCGGTACCAAACGAGATTTGACTTTTCGTAGGCCCAAATGGTCTTTCAAAATTGTTTTCACAGATCCTTCTGATATCCGATCATATCAGTAAGGTCTCTAACAGTCAACCGACGATTTTCGAGCACTAATTCCTTCACTTTATTGACGTGTTGGTCATCTGTTGACGTCGATGGTCGTCCGGAGCGCTCCAAGTCATCAACACGTTCTCGACCCTCTTTGAAGTCTTTGTACCACTTATAAACATTTTTCTGCGACATGGTAGAATCACCAAAGGCCTTCCGCAACATCCTCAACGTTTCCGCAGCCGAAATTTCATTCCGCAAACAAAATTTGATGGCACTTCTTTGCTCAATTCAATCAGACATTGTAAAAATCGAAACATGCACTTTTGGTCGTTTGGTAAACACAAGCGTAAATATATTACTGATGATGACATTGACATGAAATTTGTCCCAGATGTCATTCGCAGTCCTACCAACTCAAGAAAAAAAGAACTAGCCCGAAATGTTAAGCCCGCGAAGTTTAAATTGAAAATTCACCTTACTTTTTGCCCACAGTAGTAGATAGCTTTTGATAAGTTCATACGCACTTCCTCTAATTCCATATCTGTAAAGTTTTTTGAGTAGAATTTTGTGGTCCACAGTGTCAAAAGCTTTCGCTAGATCCAAGAAAGTTGCTGCTATTGATTTACTTTTGTCTAGTTGATTGTATATTGAGTTAGTTAGGTAGTATAGGGCATTTTTGGTGCGAAGACCTTTTCTAAAACCAAATTGTTTATTAGAAAATAAATTATGTTTGTTGAAAAAACTTGTAATCCTGATTTGTATTAATTTTTCAAAAATTTTGGCAATATTTGATATTAAAGATATAGGTCTATAATTTGTTGGTAGATACTTCTCTTTAGTTTTATGGATAGGAATAATTTCAGCACTTTTTAATTCATCAGGCCATATTTCTTTTTGTAAGCATAAATTAAAGATATAGGTCAACGGATCACTTATGTGATTTATTATCATCTTTAGTACCTGAGTGTTGATGCCGTCAGATCCTCCATTTTTGTTGCCCATTTTTCTTATTGTTTGTTGAACTTCTATTCTATTTGTTAAATGTAGAAAAATACTGTTGTTGTTCATAGATGGTAGAGTAATGTTACTATTTATTGGTTGTCTAATATTATCACATATCTGTTTGCCTACTGTACTGAAAAATGTATTCATTTGTTCTGCAATGTCGTTTGAGTTTGTAATTTTATTATTACCTATTAATAGATGATTTATGTTATTGTTTTTTTTGGTTTTCTTCCCAATTTTGTTGTTGATTATTTTCCATAATTTTCGTGGATTGTGTTGATTTGTTTTGATTTGATTTTTTTCATATTTTTCTTTAGCTAGATCTATGGTCTTTTTTAAAGTTTCTACATAGTTTTTATATTTTTGTCTTTTTATTGCATTGTTGGGATCTTTTTTCCAATTATTATAAAGTTTTTCTTTGTGTGCACATGATATCATTATTGCTTTAGTTATCCAATTACTCCTTGGGTTCATTTTATTCTTATTGTGTTTATTGTTATTAGATGATGCCTTGATACATGTTTGTATTTTTTCTATTAATTTGTTCATAGCTAGGTTAGGGTCTTTTATTATTTGTATGTCAGCCCAAACAGTTCTTTTGGCTTTATTTTTTAGTTTAAAATAGTTTATTATTTTGAAATGGGTTTTTTGTGTATATTTATAATTATTCCTTAGACTCATCATTATTGGGTAGTGATCATTGAAGGGTACGTTGAGGACGTAAGTTTTATATTTGACTTTTTCTAGCCTAACAAAAAAAATTATCTATACATGTACCTTTGTTAATATCAATATTGGATGGTCTTGTTATGGTATGTAGACCTGGGCAATATCCATTTTTTAGCAGTACTTGTAGAAAATCTTGATCTAGTATTTCTTCTCTCAATATATCAAAATTAAAGTCTCCCATTAAAATATTGTTTTTATATTTTTTGTTTATTTTCAATAATTCTTTGAGATTCAAAAGGAATTCCGATTTAGATAAATCATGGGATCTGTAAATTGCAGACAGCATCAAATTTTTGTTGTTTTCTAGTGTAATATTAGAGTTAATTATTTTTAATTTATCTATTTCAAGAATTTCTGTAATTTCGATGATTTCTTCTTTCATGTACAAAACAACTCCATCTGATTTGTTTATTTTACTTTCATTATAATATATTTTATAGTCTGGAATATTGAACATTTCATGATTTTCTAAATACCATGTTTCTGTGCATACTATTATACATGGTTTTTTATCGAGGTTCTTCAGAAATACTAGCAATTTATTGTAATTTTTTTTAGGCTTCTGATGTTTATACATAGAATGATATTATTTTTTTTACATATATATTTATTTAGATCATCAATATTATCTGTTTTATGTTCATTTTCAAATATAATATCATATAAATTGTTATCCATATTGTAATATTGCAGAAAACTATTTAGTACTCCTGGTTTTATTACCTGTTGGACTTGGTGTAGATAACGATGATAACGATAAACTGTTATTTATTCTCGGACGGTTATATATCTTGCGGGTGTTTGTTTCAAAGTTTATTCTACCAAAATATCTTTGATGAGTTGGTTGAATTGGATAATCTGTGATTTCAATATACCTTTTTATTTTCATTTTTAAAACTTCACACATTTCGCTGTCGATTGCACTATGGTTTACGTTGTAGTTTTTACTATATGTTTCATTGTGGAAAATGCAGTTTGGACATTGGAGTATGCTGCTACTACACATTTTTGCTTGGTGCTTGCCTGCACATTTATAACACGTTGGCTCTTTTTTTGCTTTTTCACACTTTCCGCCGCCGTGGCCAAAACTTGAGCAGTTGTAACACGGATATGTATTGATGACGTCGAAGACTCTGCAGTTTTGACAACCAATAAATAATTTGTTACTATTGTTTTTTATATGTTTATATAAAATAGATGGAACTTCTACTATTGCAGTTACTGTTTTATTTTTTTCATTTGTAAATACATGATTTACTTTGCATTTTTCTTCGTATTGACTAAAATTTCTTGCATTAATATCAGTTTCTATATCTTTTACATTTGTTGTGAAAGCTTTAGAAATTCCTACTACTTTAATTATCGGTTTACGTATTTCTTCTTTTAGAACAATGAGTGCCGGTAGTTTTTTTTGTAAAGTTTTTTCTAATACTGTGACATTTTCTTCGGTCATGCAGTTGACAATTATTGTGTCAGTATTTTTAACTTGTACACTTTTTGTTTGTATGTTTTTGTCTTTAATTAAGTAATGTGCTACTTGATTTTCTAAGTTTATGTTATCATTACTCTTTTTCTTTATTATTAATCTTGGTATTCTTTTGGGTTTAGGTTTTGGTAGTGCAATTGTTTCAGCATATGTTTTTCTCATAATGTTAGTATTTGCATTTTTATTTTGTTTTTCTTTAATTAATAGTTCATTGAGCAATTCATTTTTTTCTTTTGTTTCTTTGTACAGTTCTTTCAATAGGTTATTTTCGGCTTTTAATTGTTGTAATTCATCCAAATCACTGATCTGTGTTACGTCCATATTATCATCGTTTTCATTTAAAATTTGCTTTTCATGCACAAGCTCATTTAATAATTCCTGTTTTAATTGTTCTCTACTTACAAGTTTGAATTGTGTTATAAAAGCACTAGCTTGTTCACTTAAGTCCCCATATGGCAAGTTTGATGTTAGTGCAAAATTTGGATGCTCCTGGCATATTATGAATGAGCTGTTTATTAGTTTGATTGCATTTCCTGCATTGATTTTTGCTATTATTTCACTCGTATGATAGAAATTACCACATACTAAACACACAACTGCTCCAACTTTTGTATTTGGATGACACTTGAAATGCTTATGTAGCGATGATGCGTCAGGCGGTTGCACCTCCGCACCGCTCGACGGCGACATCGCGACTGAATGATGAGAATGATCTACAAGAATGATATACATCCTGAATGATCTACAGGAAAAATCATAAAAACTTATGTAACATTCGTGATGAGAGCAGGCCGTGCACCGGCTTCTCGTCTGCGTTTCTCCCTCCTCCACTCGGCAAGGCGTGGTGGCCAACGTTGGGCGCATTAAAGTATGCGCATAACACTCGGCCTTTTTGTTTTAGCGCCAAGGACGGGCCAGCGGAGCTGAGCGCGGAAAAAGTTGAGGAGCGCGGAAAGAGTGAGAAAGAGAGAGAGAGAGAGAGAGAGCATTAGGCCTATGCAGGGATAGGCAGGCGCGCGACGCATGACCGATAAGCGGCGCGTCGCGTGCCGCCTAACTAATAAGTCAAGGAGGGAGAGCCGCTGAGCGGCCGCGAGACGAGCGTGCGAAAGAAAATGCGTGCGCGAGTCCATTCTAGTTTCGAGAAGTGAGAATGGAAGAGAGAGCCAGGAAAGAGTGTATTTGAAGTCAACACTCTTGATTGGCAGAGGAGAGTGACCAGCTTATCGTCGTTCCCGTTGGACAACTCGAGGGCAGCAGCCTTGCCAACCATCACAGCCTTCCGGGACAGCATACTCCACAGCTTCTACTGCTCCCCAGGACAGCGATCTCGTCGCGGTTGCAGCTCTCCTCAGAAAGCGACCCCGCCATCTACGGCAGCTCTTCCGGGATTGCAACCTCACCGATTGCAGCTCTCGACCTAGTAGGCAGCAACAACAAGGTCAAGGTTCTTTGTTCTTTTCTGAATCTCTCTTTCTCTCTACACTCTCTCTCTCTCTCTCTCTCTCTCTCTCTCTCTCTGGTGATGCGACGACCGGTGCGCATTTAATAAGATAGCCAGGCATTCACGTGCCGGCTATCTAGAGGTTTGCGATTAATTTTAATTTGTATTGGTGGTAGTTGCGACCGGCGAATTGTCAAGGCGCCCACATGCCGGGCAATTCATCCGGTATAGGTTCGCGTAATTCTTAAGAAAATTTGTAATAGGTTAAGTGTGTGATTAGTTATTAGTTAGGATGGACCGTGAAATATTGATTTGTGATTATCTTAAATCGTTTCTTTGTTCTATTTCATAGTTAGTTGGTTAATAACTTAGATTATATTATGCGCGCGTATGTTTAATGTAAATAGTTATTAATAATAATAGGTTGTAAGTTTAATTTGATTTCTGTCTTTATATAATTTATTTATTGACCTTCCCTCTCTTTTCTCCCTCAATTGCCGTGAGCGAAAGTGCCTTACTTACCCCGCAAAAGAATTGGTGACAACGAGAGAATTTTGTCACACATTTTTTTGTCTGAGTTCAATTTGTTAGTGTAAAATGAGAATAAACGATTGCATTACGGGAATCAAAGAGATGCAACTCAAACATGATCTCTAACGCGGAAGGATTCGAAAAATAGAAAAATATTTATCTATTTTTATTATACAACCAAGAAATCGATTAACAAGTGTATATTTTATACAGAATAATAACTACTTTGAAACATGAGAAGTTTATCCTAATTTCACACTACAAAGTGGTCTCTGATAAAAAATATTACATAGGTTTTCTTATAATTTTTCCCGTAGAATCGATTGCTGTATTCAGTTTTCCGAAATTATGAATTTTTCAGTAAATAAATAATATTTTATAAATAATTGCTAATAGCAAAAGAAAAAACTTTTTTAACGATTAAACATAGTAATAAAGTTACAGTATTACAAGCAGATGTTTCTTACGTTAAGAAAATTTTGATAACATTGTGGTTAAAATATTTCTCACACTTATCAAGAATTTTCAAATAAATTACGGAAATTTCTTTTTTTATGTGATAATAAATAGAAATAATAATTTAATAATATATAAATAATCTAATAATATATAGGACTGAAATTATCGGCTGTATTAAATTTACCTCTAAAAACCGTCCTTTAGATAGTTCATGTATGCGCTGCTATACGTATGTGCATATATTTGTATCTTTATTATTCACAGTATCGATTTATAACAAAAATTATAAACTAAACATTTTTTTCTTCCATTATGTATTCCAAAAAGTACTGCCAGTCTCATCTGCAAAAAGCCACCCGATAGCTATCTAAACATGATACGTCTAAGAAATTTCGTTTTCAGATGGTTCCATCTTATTCGGTAAAAATTATCGACTCAATGGTGTTTTCTTCTGTAAATGGTGTTTTAAAAGCTATACAAATGGTTTGGTAATTTCATCGTCTAACAACCACCTCTGCTGCCAATTTTACATCTCACTCTATACGATGACGCTGCGAAATGTTTAAGTTTATTTTACGCTATTTATTATGAAATGAAAATTACCGGATAACCGATATTTTTTAGTTAACATATTGTTAATAGGAATTTTTTAATAGGAATAACAAAGGCCATAGACGACTTTGTATGGGGCTCTGGGCCCAGAAACCGATTTCAAAACTGAATACCGGATCATATTTGGGATGCTAAAAGATGACTTTTCACCGGGTTATAGCTCCCGAAATGCACTTGGGGCAAAATGGGACACAAAAAAACCGCTAAAAATCGTGATTTTTGACTTTTTTCACGTTTTGGCCTCGTAACTCAGACGCAAATCAATATTTTTCAACGTACTTGTTTTAGTTTTACTGGTGAGAAAATTTACTAACAAATACATTTGTTTTTATTTTTTTTCTGAGGCTTTGGAGCTCGCTAGAGCGCTTTTTCGGACAAAAAAAGCACTTTTTTTCATTTTTTTTATCTTTTTCTCCATTTTTGACCAGGAAGTCGGCCCGTCGCTAACTTTAGACCTATTCCATTCGATTCCTCGGAAAAAAATACAAAAGAATCATGCTTAAGAAGTTAAAAAGACGTGGTGCAATTTTGCCAGTGAACCAAAGCTCAACGTACAATCATTGTAACCGTGGTTTCCCCATGCAATAGTTCTCCGCATTGATTGCTATACCGCCACGGGCGCACACAGAAGGGATATCTGTATTTCCGAACATATATCTTTATGTATTTTGATTCGCTGAAACTGAATTTCAAGTCAAAATGATGCGAAAACCCCTGGAAATCTCAGAAAAATAAAAAAATAGCCAAAATCGCAAAAAATTGGAAAAAATGATGTTGACGAGTGTGAGAACATTCCATAACATTTTTGTATTTTTGATTCATATTGGGTATGTTTCTTACGTATTTTGATGCGCTGAATCCAAATCTGCAATTATATATAATATTATATGATTAAAAAAATAGTATCGTACATTTATTTCACAGCCACTTTGGAAACTTGAATTTGACAATGTTTTAATTTTTATTTATTTTTATTTATTTATTCAAAACCAAATGCATTACAGTTGTAAAAAGCATACATACAAATTACACTGTACAGCCTGCAGAGGTGATATAATCACCTGTTCGCAGGATTGGTATCTTAAAACTAACTTACGTACTAGAGAAACTAAACTATATTTGATTTATGCTGATCATGAAATATGTATTTTAATATTCACTGTGGTAATATTGAATGTTAAATGTTTCCAACAATCCAATTTTTTAACTTCTTCTTCAAAGTTTTATTATTACAGTTCAATAACTTGAGTTCACGTGGAAGACGGTTAAAAATCTTCAAGACTTTAATGTAGCCACTGTTTCTATATAAAGATTTTTCTATTTTCGGCAATTGTATATTTTTAATTCTTGTAATACTCTGAGAGTTAACATATTTATCTTTAACCTATCACTATGAGGAATTTAAATTTTTTGTCCGAAAAAGCGCTCTAGCGAGCTCCAAAGCCTCAGAAAAAAAATAAAAACAAATGTATTTGTTAGTAAATTTTCTCACCAGTAAAACTAAAACAAGTACGTTGAAAAATATTGATTTGCGTCTGAGTTACGAGGCCAAAACGTGAAAAAAGTCAAAAATCACGATTTTTAGCGGTTTTTTGTGTCCCATTTTGCCCCAAGTGCATTTCGGGAGCTATAACCCGGTGAAAAGTCATCTTTTAGCATCCCAAATATGATCCGGTATTCAGTTTTGAAATCGGTTTCTGGGCCCAGAGCCCCATACAAAGTCGTCTATGGCCTTTCTAATGTCGTAGCCTCTAAAAACCACCCTTGCTGCCAGTTCATATGCAACTCTATACGACGATGCAGAAAAGTTTTATGTTTTTCACACGCCATTTTTTATTAAACAAAAATTATTCGGTAAACGGTAGTTTGTAGCTAACATATTGTTAACCAGAATTCACGGCGCAGCCTCTAACAACCACCCCTGCTGCCTATTTCATACGATACTTTATATGACGATGCCGCGAAATTTCTAAGTTTCTCCTGCGCCACTTCTTATGAAATAAACTTTATATAATTTGTGATGATGCACATACAAAAGTCCGCACATACAAAATTCGCGCAATGTATGGGAAATTCTCTCCTGACAAGAGGACGCGAACGATCGATCAGCTGATGCCGCTATAGCTCACATATCCGCGCTTAATTATCACCTAGAAACCTCGTGAAAATAGGACCTCCCAGAATCCGCCCAACCGATACGCACCATTCTTACACTCTCACACACACTCTTACACATAGGATCCGACGCTTCTCCAGAAAACTAGGCGACGAATAAAGTTGTAACCGAGATCAGCTGATTATGGTAGTTGGCTACGCAAGAAGGAGCACCGCACATGCACTAACACTGAATACCATCCAATCAACGCATCCGGAAAGACAGCTCGACAGACTGATACACAGACACCGACCGACTTTGCGAACACCTAGAGGCAATCACGAGCCAGAGAGAGAGAGAGAGAGAGAGATTGATATCGATATTGATATTAACTTTATTAAACCGTAGGGTATGACCCTGTATGGTTGTGTGATATACATGCGATTCAAGTATTACAGCGGCTATATGATAATAGCAGTATATTAACAATGACATGAGAAAATTTTTCCTTATGTAGTATAATAGAAACAGGGAGAAATGAAAACGCATGAATTATAAGAATATTTAAGAGCCGCTCGTGTGTGTACAAAATAAGTCGCATTATTATTAAGTAGTCTTATGAGCTAATGGATTAAACTAGAATGACAAACGCGTACAATTATGATCGCTGTACAATACACGCAGGTGCACAAAGTAAGGTGATTAAAACCAAAAGCTAAATATTATTGGCAAAATCATATCGAAGATAACGACCCGGTACCAATAGGTAGGCCGATGTATTCGTGAACGCGGTAACATGAAAGGGATAATGAGCGTCGGGTAGCAATGAAAGGGCAGGGATATTTACCATGTGCTCGTTTATAACCCTGGCTTTGAACTTTTGGAGCTCAAGAAGCTGCATAAGCTTGAAGAGCCAGTGCCTCAGTTCTTGCTGCCTGTCAGAAGATATGGACGTGACCGATAGCTGATTAAGGAGGTCCATTCCACGGATAGCGAATGAGCGTTTCCAGGTTTCTGTACGTGGAGCGCGGAAGTGGAAAGCTGCTGGCCGGTTTCTTGTGGATCTACTATTGATGTTTTGCTCATCAAGGAGAGACAAGTTAGTTACGAGATAAGCGGGCGCACTGTCACAAGCGACCTTGTACAGGAGTCTGGCGAGAGCGATGTTACGCATGGAGGCAAGTGAGAGCCAGTTGAATTTCAACCAGTGGAATGAAACATGTGTTGAGAGGTCATTTGTTGGGATATATGGAATGTACCCAGCAACAAACCGGACGCAGGCGTTTTGTGCGACCTGAAGATCAGATGAGCGCTCTTTATCAAGGTCCATAAAAACAACCGAGGCGTAGTTGAAGATTGGAAATACAAGAGTTCCGATCAGGTTTTTCTTCATGCTCAAAGACATAGATTTCCGGTGGAATTTTAGAGAAGACAGAGAGTCATGAACCTTTCGAATGATATCGGAAGTGTGATACTTCCATTGGAGAGTGGAGGACAAAGTAACCCCAAGACTTTTGGCTGTGTTTGAGAATGGAATCAGTATGCCGTTTATCACAAATTGGGGCAGAATAGCAAAGTTAATCTCTGTAATATATGCCTCACTGCCAATAATCATAGCTTTAGTTTTGGTTAGGTTGATGTCGAGGCAGTTTGCTGCTGCCCAGTCGGCGACCGCCTGTGCATCAATCTGGGCTTGATGTAGGCCCATCTTGAAGTCATGGGGTGAGCAATGGACATAAATTTGCGTGTCATCAGCATAGATGATATGCTTAGCAAACTGAAGTACTTTCGGCAGGTCGTTTATATAGATTGCGAAGAGCAGAGGTCCTAAGACGCTACCCTGGGGAACGCCAGAGGCAGCGCGAAGCCATTGAGTGACTGAGCCATTTTCCTCTATTACTGACTGAGTCCGATCGGCTGAATAGTTGAAGAACCAGGTAAGAGCGCCATCAGAGACATTGATAGCGCGGAGTTTCTTCAGGAGAAGAGTATGGGAGATGCAGTCAAAAGCTTTCGAGAAGTCAAATAGGACCAACATGGTAACTTTACGCTTCTCGATCGCAAGTCTCACGTCGTCAAGCAGTCCAAGTAGCGCCGTCTCCGTGGAATGACCTTTGCGAAAACCGGTTTGGCGCGAGTCGAGTAGCTTGTTCACCTGAAGGAAAGATGAGACCTGGGGGTGTACGAGCCGTTCGAACACTTTGGAGGGCTCACAAAGCTTGGCAATCGGCCTGACATCGGAAAGCATTAAAGGCGTTTTAGTCTTGGATAGCGGAGTAATCAGGGTCCTTTTCCAGAATGGCGGGTAAAATAAGCTTTCAATGGACTGATTATATAATGCTGTGAGGTGTGGGATAACCGAGTCCGATACAAGCGACAGCATATACAGTGAGAGACCATCCTCTACTTTCGATTTAGAGTTAGCATCATCAAGCGCTGCCCTGACTTGTTTCACTGTTACAGGTTGAAGCTTGAATGATGGGTACGAAAACCGGCGCACGGGCGTCGTGCCGACGATGTTGGTGAGATCATCTGGAGTTATTGGAGGGCAGCGATTTACGATGTTGGCAAAATGAACATTGAGAGCTTGCGGTGAGAAAAAAAGGAATGGCGATGGGAAGTCTCTGTGAGAGATGCCGATATTGCGTAATTCTCGCCATTTATTTTTCGGATCGGGAGCGCTTCGGAGCTTTCGAGCGATGTAAGCATTCTTAGCAGTGTCGAGCTCATTCGATACCATGTTTCTCAACTCTTTGTATTTGGCAGCTTCGTCTGGGAATGATGTATAACGGGCGCGCTTGAAAGCACGTGCTCGCATGTGCGCTCTGATTTTAGGTGAAACCCAGGGCTTTCTTTTGCATGAAAACTTGACCTCACAAATAGGAGCAAGATAGTCAAAGGCATTTATGATTGCATTCGATAGCACGCGCTCGTGCCAATCAACGTCAGCAAGTGTGATACAGGAGGTGCCACCCGATGAAGTCGGGAGCGGAGCTTGCGGACTCAACGACATGATTAGCTGAGAAGCGAGGGAGTTTAGGGCATTTATGTCAACTGTATAAGGCGTCTTGAGTAGATACAGTGCCGGTCAGCCACTTTTACCCCTCCACGGGCAAAATCAGTCTAACTTCAAAGTTTTATATCTCTGGTAGAAATTAACGTACAGAGACGCGCGTGGGTGCGCTTGAAAGGTCTTTCAGAGAGCTTTCAAATGATATGACTCACGGTTGCCATAGATTGTTTTTTTAAATTTTGCAACAATTATGCAAAATTGAAAATTCTGAAATTTTTTTATTATTTTTGACAATTAGCCAATTTTGGAAAAAAAATCGTACGAAAATTTTTTTTTCTTCAAACGATTAGTGTAGAGGATTCCGTTTGAGTTTTGTATCATTAAGTTATCTCTTTTTAATGACCAGTAATCAGCTATCATCGCAACATCCTATTTATCTTGATAGTGTATAACGGGGTGTGAATTCATTTTAATTCCTTTGTCTCGCCTAATGCGCAGTCGTACCGGAATGCGCGTGATTAGAATGGAATCATCAATTTTTGTTAACTAACCGAGGAGTGGGGAAGGACAGATTTCAATCACATACAGACTAGTTTATTTTTCATGTAATGTATAACGCTTTTGGCCCGCGCATTTACGCTCATACGATGTGCGACAATCTTACGTGCCGCCATTTCGTTTACAGTGGTTCGTTCGTGTTATTCGCTTGCATGCTCGCTCGCTACCGATTTCTTTAGATTTGTAGACGTGAGGGGAGAGTTAAAATATTACGCGCGGTCTCTTATCGAGAACCATAACGCGAAGCTGGACGCTTACCTTATACGATTAGTCGCGCTGTCAAGGGGAGCAATTCAACGTCGTCTCTTAACACGTGGCTCAGATTGCCACTTTTCCGAATTGAAAACGAGGCTTTCTCTGTCGTCCTGCTGCTTCCGTCGGACAGATTCAGCGACCTCGTGGCTGGCCTCCGATAGCGTCTCGGCTAATCACTCGAAACAGCAGCAAGAAAAGAAACTATTGGCCATTTAATGTTCACGTTCCTTGCGACGTTCATACGCACGCATGCCGTTGCCGATGTTAGAGGCACTCCTGGATTCAGACACGCTATTTTCAAGTTACTAAACTCTAGCGTTAATCCTCGACTCCTGTACGTTTTTACCGGTGTCAAACTTCCACTCCTCTTCCACTCTCGCACGCTGTTACTAATTCTAGCGTTGCTCCTCGACTGGTTCTTTTCTCTTTGCGCGCGTTCCTTCCCATTTCGGACCGAGTTCCCGTTTTCGACTTCTCCGAGTAGATAGGTGCTGCCTTCGCAGGCAGCCACACGATCGAAACGGTACACAGTGGGGACTGAGACCATTTTAGCTCAACTTGTCTGCCTGCTCTTCAAATTTTCACTGACCATGATCATTTTTGTTTTAAAATGTTCATTTTGTATTATATTTTAACGAATCACTGCCTGTTTTTTGATATTTGCAAAGTAACCCTTTAAAATTAACTGAATTTCATCGAATGGCGTATGTTACATTACATAATGAGGCAGATTTTTAACTTTTTTCTTGAAATTTTGCAAAAGTTAAAATTTAAACATTAATAAAAGTTCATAAATAAATCAGAAAAAAAATTCTACTCTCATGATACCCCTCCTCCCTCCTCTATCCCAAAAAAATGCCCTAATACACTTTTATCTATCGGAATAATTTTCTTTCCTCATTTTATTGCATAACTGATCTTTAACTATAATTCTACTCAACTAAGGCATACGTTGCATAAATTTGCAACTACTTAGCCCTCCTCCCCTCTTTTTCAGGGTTTTTAGGGATGAAAACCACCCTTACCAATTCCTAAGTAGGCTAACCCACCTGATCCTGGGTAGAGCAGTTTAATCAACTGCTTTTTTTTAAAAATAAATTAACATTTAAACCACAAGCAGGTAAATATACCTTGACTTTGATATACTTTGTCCTCACAAACCCTTAAAACTAATACGAGGTCTGTCCGGAAAGTATCGGGCCTACGTTTATATCTTCGTGCCATTTAACGTCAACAGTAAAGCCTCACGAATCTATTAGTTACTTACTGACACCTGCCGGACGTATAGTTCATGCGTAGCATGTCTTTGTTTACAGTGCCTTTTTCGCGTTCGTCGGATTTTGATATTGTCAAAAATGACTGAAAAACAAGATCAACGAACTATGTTCAAATTTTGAAACGTTTGCGTGATGCAATAAGAAGAAAACGGACGCACTTTTGGGAAAGTGGTGACTGACTTCTCCATCACGATAATGCGACAGCGCATTCATCCAATCTTGTGCAGCAGTTTTTGAGCAAACACAATATCGCATTGGTTCGACAACCTCCATACAGTCCCGACATAGCCCCTTGTGACTTTTGGCTGTTTCCAAAACTAAAAAAACCATTCAAAGGACACCGATTCCATGACAAAACAACGGTTGAAAACAATGCGACGTGTGTACTTAAGGCTATCCCTAAAAGTGAGTTCCAGGACTGTTTTGAAAAGTGGAAACATCGATGGAACAGTGTTATTCAATCAAGTGGGGATTACTTTGAAGGATGCCACCCACCAGATGATAATGAATAACGCTAGCACGAAAATATAAAAGTAGGCCCGATACTTTCCGGACAGGCCTCGTATAAAGGACTCCTATCTAGTATGTGTAGTATTCAATAATTGAAGTTTTATCAGCAGTATATTCATAAATATAATATATGCTAATGAGTTATATGAAGGTGGGTTTGCCTGTTTGTGGTTAATATGTTACTTTTTTTTATACAACAAAAGTTAAGTAAACATTCTCTACCCAGAGTCAGATGAGTTAGCCTCCTTAGGCGTTGGTAGCGGTGGTTTCAACCCCTAAAAAGTGGATTCCGTTGAAATTAAATAATAATTTTTCAGTGTTTTTGCGGTATGCAAAGTTTCATTGTGATTGTTGAGTTACACTTATGTACTGTTTCTAAGCGTTATTAAGTGTTAGTATGATTATTATTAGTGTTATTAACTCAATAGAGCTAACAAGAATTTATAATTCTCAAAATATGTTTCAGAAAAGGAGAGAAAAGTCAGTACTACTGACTTTCAACCTTCCTTTTTAACAAACGTTTTATCAAAATACATAACATCCCTGACTAATACATGAATGTATATTGAAATCATCCTAAAAATTGGACAGAGACAAACCAATACTATATTTGTATTCTCATAGTTACTCAAAATCGGAAAAAAACACGAACAACTACTCTCTGTGTTTTTTGGCTTGAGACTATTGTTTTATTACGACCACATTATAAAATGTACAATTTTGTGTTTAATAATCTTGTGTTTTTTTTGACAAGTTTGATATCATACAGCAGTATGTAAAACTTAATTGAATTTATTATCTTTGAATACCATTCACTTTCTATAAAAATGCAACAAAGCTTCTACGAGGGAGCTTCTAATTTAAATTTTCGATTGAATTTTGGGAGATGTATAAATAATAATTTGTTTATTGTGACCCTTAAAAAAATCTTTCAATTCGCATGAATATGTAAGTGTATAAATTTGCGTTTAATAATCTAGTGGCTTTCCTAAACAAGTTTGATATTATAAGGCACAATATAAAACTGTGCTTTTGGTTGGCTAAACGAGTATAAATGATAACCGATTGACTTATAATAATTTAATATTTACGATTCAATTTTCTGCGTTATTTATAAATAATCGGACGTATAATAATGAACAATAAAATAATTATTGAAACGTAGGTAAATCGTATAACTCCCAAAAAGATTTCTAATCCCAATCTAATATATAAATACAAAATAAACGTTATCACAATAGTTCAAATTAAATTTTTTCTTCTGTTTTACAATGATTTTCTTACTGATGTTAGAGCCTACATGAAATAAAAATTATTTTGTAAGAGATTAATAGCTTTTCTCTGAAATAAATAGCTTATATTTTTTCGTGATAAATGAAGTTATACTAAACATATTATTGTATAATTTGAATTCTTAGTTCTCTATCGCGGATCGTTTAGTTCATTTAAAGTATAAGTGAATAATTTACGGAAAATGCGTGTAAAAATATGTGATTTCACTTCAAGTTTGTGTAACTTTCTAGTTATTGTATTTTATTAAAATAATGACACTTTATTCAGTTAATCATTTAGTTCTATGTGAAGCGATTTGGAACAAAGATAACAGTAAAAATCTGACACAAACTGATAATATTATATAACACATTTAAACTTTATACACATTTACTGAAATACAACTGCAATCAATCAGAAAAAAAATTGTTAATTCTTTCTTGCCATAATATAACAAAAATGGAAAAGTCTAAATAGAGATAAGTTTAGATTTTCAAATAAATTTAGCTTATTTATGGAAGATGATTTTCATGTAGATGTCGATTTAATTAATTTAAATGAAAAAAATAATAATCCTTCAAGTCATACACCTGTTAAAAGAAGTCGTAGTAGAGTGAGTTATGTTGATGGTTGTGCTAATACCAAGAGAAAACGGATTGAAGAAATGTGCTTGTAATTTTCCAAAGAAGAGCTTGAAAGAACTTTAAAACTGAAGGAGTTAAGAGAAGTCATCGAACCTGAGGAAAATGAAGAGTCATCAAAAGAACAATTAATAACTAAAGCAAAGGAATTAGCTATGTATATGGATGTATGTTTGTGAAAGAATAAATATGAGAATTTAATAGCTCATAAAAAAAGAGATAATATGCAGAAAATATTTTTACCTTACAAGAGTATTGCTGAAGCTAAGTCTGATTGTTATTCAGAAAATATCGAGGTAAATGAGTCTGGAGCAAATGTTCACATTATATATTTGTTAGAACATACTACAAAAAGAATACTTTCATTACTACCTCAAGACACTTTGGAAGAAATTACAAATAAGAAATTCAGACTATGTGGAAAGTATGGAATGGATGGTGCTTCTAACCAGCAAACCACACGATAAAAATGGAATGTGAATGTTGATAATGTTAGTAGAGAGTTACTGGTAGAAAATAGTGAAACAGACTTATCTTCTGACGATGAAACCGAAAGTGAAAGTGAAACAAGTAGTGAAGAAGAGGAAAAAAACAGTAACAACTGAAACAATGCAACAAGTACATCGAAAAATGAAAAAAACCAATACGAGGGTGGTCCGATAAGTACTTAGCCTACAAAAGAAAAACGAAAATTTCGGAAAAACGGCGTTTACTTTTTCAACATAGTCTCCTTTTAGTTCGATACAATTGGGCCAGCGATGCTCCAACTTCTTTAACCTGTCTGAAAAATACGTTTCCTCGAGGTCTGAAAAGTAGGCTTCCGTGGCAGCGATTACCTCCTAATCGAATGAGGAGGTGATTATACCCCAAAATGTCCAAAATGAAATGTCCAACCCAAAATGTGCAAAGGAAAATGCCCACAGAAAATAATGTCCACAAGTCAAATGTCCACAATTGATATGTCAAATATGTCCAAATTTTATTCACGTATTAAGATGGTGACCAATTATTTTGAGATATTCCAATTCATTTTCTTCGTCGACATAACTTTGATATGCGGCAACGACGGCGGCAATACGTTCTTCGGCTCGAAGTTGGCTGCTTTTAGGCAATTTTTTCACTTTTTTACCCAAACTTATTTCCCGCGACATATACTCAACGTCAGCCTGTTCTTTCTGGATCTCCGTAAGAAAACTGTAGAGGCTCGGATGACGGCGACCAACTAATATTTGGAAGCGGTTATGCCAGCCCTCGGAAGCATTATTTGTCCGCGCAACTCCTTGAAGAACAGAGTTGTACTGATTCCATAGGGCTGGCGCGTACCGAACTCTTACTGCTTTTCTCCGGCCAATTGCTCGAATACCTCGGACGTAATTAATTTCAAAGTATGTAGCTATTGGAATAAACTCTTCTGGCATTTCATTTTGAAAGAGGTCGAATATCTCTGGCACATTGTCTGGGGGCACGTAGGCTAAGGCACACATGGAATGCGCAGCTTCTCGAATACTATTGTCATTCGGATCGCCGTACTGTTGCTGTAGACCTTCAGATTGTATTTTCCGGTATATGCTTTGACGAAGATGAAAGAAGCACAGTCGAATTATATTTTCACCGAAATGATTTTTCACAGCGTTAATTATCGCCAGCTCGAAATCAGTCATTACAATCTGAGGATGACGTATTCGTATACCGGCCTCTTCAGCAGCGGAGAGAGTAACTTCTATGACTTTGGAGTATGCTATTTCTTTTTTATTTTCCAAGAGTGCGTAGACTAATGGTATAGCGATTTTACGTTCAGTGCCTTTGTAAGTTTGGGTAACTGAACCCATTATAGTAAAAAGCTGGAAGAAAATCGATGGTACAGTGTCGAACGTACCATCTAGGAACCAAATTGTTGAGCTGAACAGCAATCGTAAATTTTCGCGCGTTGCGAACACTAATATTCTGTCCGAATTGTAATCCTCGTCTGTATGAGAGTCATACATCAGGAAAGTATCTCCAACGAGCGTTTTTGTAAAAGTTTCAGGTATATCTTAAATGTTATACTTTATAATAAATGTATAGCTGCAGGAGATGGTATGTAAAAAGATATGTTGACTCTTATACCTTTTATGTCTTCTATGGTAGTGGGATTAGACGGTAGATGCAGTAAACGTTCGCGCTGTATAGTTTTTTTAATGTTGCCAATGTCAGGTAAACGAGCTTGCACAGCTTCATTACAATCCTGTGCTTCTCGCGTTATAGCAGAAGGAGGACGAGCACGGTCACTTATAGCCGAACGCTGTTATATCAGCTAAAATTATTTCTATTCAATGTAGAAAAATATAGAGTGGTACCTTAATATTTCCCATAATGCGCACAGATTCGACTTCTTCGGGATTAGGTTCATGAGTGTGAGAGTTTGCCGACCCACCTCTCCGAATCAAAACACTGCGACCCGTGCTGACGGTAGTCAAACGCGCGGCGCATTGACCTCGATATCGACACTTCCAATATTTTACATCACCTTTGGAAGTCGATGCAGAGTATAAGAAACCGTCAATGTGTCCATAAGTAGAAGACCCTTTCTTAATTATTTCTAATGTACGATATGCCATTGTCGAGGTTCAACGAAAATTTTGAAAAATCATGAGTGAGAGTGTACACAAATGTTAATACATGTAAGATATGAAAGGTTATGGTGAATGAAAAAAACGCTATCGGGAAAACAATCGAAAGCAAAAAACTAATGAAATACATATTTTTATTTTGGACAATAAATAACTGTGGACATTTTGGCTTGGACATTTTAGTTTGGACATTATGGGGAGATACCCCTCATTCGACTCAAATTTCTGCCCGGCGAGTGACTTTTTCAAGTTTGGAAACAAAAAAAAGTCGCACGGGGCTAAATCTGGAGAATACGGTGGATGGGGCAGCAGTTCGTAGCCTAATTCGACCAATTTGGCCATGGCGACGGCGGAGGTGTGAGCCGGTGCGTTGTCATGGTGGAAGAGCACTTTTTTCTTCGCCAAACGGGGCCGTTTTTTCTGCAATTCGACGTCGAATCGGCCCAATAATTCGGCATAGTACAGCCCTGTGACCGTTTTGCCCCTCTCCAGGTAGTCGATGTAGATCACACCTTGTGAATCCCAGAAAACGGTGGCCATCACCTTTCCGGCCGATGGGGCAGTCTCCGCCTTCTTCGGAGCACTTTCGCCGGGTAAAGTCCACTGTTTCGACTGTTCCTTGGTCTCTGGTGTATACCAGAGCTTTCTCATGTCCAAAATTTCATGCAGGACATGACCCACGCGGTTTTTTGAGATGCCTAAGATCTTAGCTATCTCGCGCACCTTCAATCGTCGATCTGCCAATACGAGATCGTGAATTTTTGTTACGTTATTATCCGTGGTAGCCGTTTTCGGAGCACCTGGACGTGGCTCTTCAAAAATCGACGTGCGACCACGTTGAAACTCGTTAAACCAATTTTTGACGGTCTCCATCGAAGGAGAAGAGTCACCGTACACAGCATCCAAGCGCTTTTTGATTTCGCTGCGCGATTTCCCTTCCAAAAACAAGAATCGAATCACCGACCGATACTGCTCTTTTTCCATTTTTCAAAAATCGACGGACACACTTGCTTTCACACGCTCTCAAAAAGAAACTACAACTTCGATCCGGCTGAAATCTTGACAGTAACCATCGAGAAGGTGGTACTACGTGATAGAATATTTCTTTTGCGAGAGTGGTGCCATCGGGCGGTGAGGCTGAGTACTAATCGGACCACCCTCGTACTATTTTGAGTGATGCGTCAGTATTTATGATATCGTTTGTACCTCTGCATTTGGAAGCTGATGGTGTTATAATTTAGGAAAATCAAACACCAAATTTCGTACTGTATTGTCGATCTATAAAATTTTTGTTTGCGAAAGAATCAGACGAATTGGTAAAACAAGAATTTTCATAACGTCCTCTAATATTAGCCACTCCTTTTCATCATTTTGATAGTTTCTATAAGTTTCTTGAGATTGTCATATGACTCTTGCATAGTTGTACTTTGAGCAATAGGAAGCGATGCATATTCATTAGGGTTTTGCAGCAGAACATCTTTTAAGCTCTTTTTTGAAGAGTGAATAAATAGTCTCCATTCATTAGTTTTATCGATATTAGATTTAATTTCTTCCATTAGTCCTTCAATAATTTACAGCAAACTAATTTCTTATCACTAAACTCTTTTTCTTCATAAAATTGCTTAAAACTTTCATTGCTTTTGCTATAATAACATATGTTTTGTACCCTTTCCTAATATATTAATCTTTTTTAAAGTGGAAGATAAATACTTTTTTCTATCTTTAGGTTATCCTAAACTTCTTACTAAAATTCAATTCAGCTTACGTGAAATTTTTGATACTGGAAGTGACTCCTTTAGATGGTAAAAACTCATAAATTTCATCTTCAATCCTCTTCTAATTCAGAAAAATATTCACCACTGTTACTTTTGTTATTATAGTTAACATTTTCTATTTTTTTCTGTTCATCGATATATGTCTTTCATTCATTTTCAATCGATAAAGTTTTACGAATATTCAAGTACTCATCAATATTTTCCTTTCCTCTGTGTACAGCTTTTGTAACTGACCTTACCTTAGCGCATTTTAATTTCTCTATATTTATGGTTCCTTGGAAAGGAAGCTTTGTTTTTCGTTTTTTCAATAATTTTTCCTTTTTCGCTGTAATTTTTTTAATTTTATCGTTCGCGGTTCCATTCCTGTTTTTTTTTATAGATCTACACGTCCTGAAACAATGTAAATTTATATTTTACCATAGAAATATTGTCAGAAGCTCAGAATCATCGTCAAAGTCATATTTTGATGACGTCTGTCCGTGGGGATGTATGAGTGTATGTATGTGTGTGTTCTGTCAATCGCCATGACTATTCCAGTCGATAGATTTTGATGAGACTTTTTTCATATGTTTTGTTATGATGGAAGGTAGGTGAGAAAATATTTTTTAAGGCCAATAACCGACTTAAAAAATATTTTATACCCAACCCATTTTTAGGAAAAAGTTGTCAATTTTTAAAAAGTGATTTTTCTGTAAAATTGCTATAACTTTTGATTGAGAACGTATTTTTCGTCATATGACAGCTTGTTTTAAAGCCTTTACAAGTAGCTTTTAAATGAATCATCGCATGATTAAATAATCGATGTATATCAAAAGATATAGTACTTAGAAGATATTTTCAAAAATTTTATAAAAAACATATTTTTTTACATATGTGTAACTTTTCATCGGGATAGGTGGAAAATTTTATCTTAAAGCATATTTTTTTTTCAAATGGTTGATGGCCTGATTTTTAAAATTTAGGAAATACGATAATTTTAAACTTATGTAATTCGATCGATGATAACATTTCGTATGTGTGTGTTTTGTTAACCGCTATTTTAGTCGATAGATTTTATTGAATCTTTTTTTAAATATTTAAATACTTTTTAATGATGGAAGGTAGATGAGAAAATATTTTTCAAGACTATTAACCGACTTGAAAAATTTTATAGCCATTTTTAGGAAAAAGTTTTTAAAAAGGATTTTTCTGTAAAATTGCTATATTTTTGAGAATTAATCTTTCGTTATATGACGACTTGTTTAAAATCTTTTACAAGTAGCTTTCAAATGAAGCATCGCATATTTGAATAATTGCTAAATATCATAAGATATGAAATTCAATTGATAATAACGTTAATGTAAGTTTGAGTTTTAAAATATTATTTGAAACAAATACTTGCTGTACAATCGTTTTACAACGTTTGTTCATATCAGCTCATTTGAAAAAATACAAAGTGTCGCAGACATTACAACAATAGCGATCTAAAACGATTAGTGATGAAAAACAGCAGCTCGGCAATGGAAATGCTTATTGGTTGTTGGATGTGCTGGTGTGTTGGATATGCTATGCCTGGTGCGACATAACCCATCGCAATTTCAAAAAATATCTATATACAAATATACAAAATTATAAGAGAAAGTTACATACATAATATGTTTTTACAATAATGAAAGAAGTAAATCCATACTGTCACAGTTGCTATCAATATGCCCATCTACAGCAAACAGCAAAAAACAAAAACGACGACGCCATGAAAATGCAATGTGAAATCGCTGTCATATGCTTCTCGAAACTGTCTTTCTTCAACCCATTCCTGCCATCTCACCGTTAGTGACGCCTATCTCGAATAAAATATAATTTAGCATTATCACTCGATATGGTTTATAAAATAGCAAAATTGTTGAATATAATTTATCTAGTTGATAGATTTCAATGAACCTTTTACATTTGAATCAATATTATGGAAGTTAGGTAAGAAAATATTTTCTTAGGAATACCAACAAATAAAATAATTGTTTTAACGACTTTTTGAAACAATTGTTTAACATAAAAAAAGGAACAAAGAATGACGTTTGCAGAGTTCGCTGTCGTATATGCTTCAAAAATACCTCAACTCTCACTGGAATCTCTTTTTATTACTCACACGTGTTATCACATGAAATATGAATAATAATCAATTAATAAATATGAAAAAATCAAGTTATTTTCATTCAAATCAGATTAATAATCAACATTAAACATAACATTCGAATAACTATATACAAATAGAACATTATTTTAAAGATATGTCATTTTAAATCCTCAATTTGAAGTATTATTCAATTTTCTGAAGAATAAATATATAGCCATCACGAATACGTTTTAAGTTATTAATTGGTTTTACACATAAATCATTTATTTTTAGCCAAATTCCATTTTGATTGATTAAATTAACATAACGTCCACAATGAACAGTTTTACCAATATGGAAAATAACATTTGAAATTTTAAACGATGAATTTCCTATAACAATATTTTCATTGAGATTTCCAATTACAAATTCATGCGATATAATAATTGAATTACTTTGTTCACATAAATTAAAGCTCAAAATTTGAACAATAAGAATATTATGATTATTAATGATTTTAATTTGGCTTTGTTGATTCCATTTATTCTGACATTGAGTACATTGAACATCTAAAATTTCAACAGTAGCATAATTATAGTTGATTAACTGTTGTAAACTATAATTGATAGAATAAGCTTTCTTATTAGTACAACGTTTAGATTTTTTTAACACAGGTAACGCTAATGGCAATATATAATTGGAATTACTTTCACGATGACACGTAATATTACATATACGAGGTGTGTTCAAAAAGTAAGGTGACTTTTCAAATTTCACGGGCAACGTACTTTCGATTATCGATTTTTTTGTTATGTTGGTACACTCTTCCCGAACATCTGTACCAAGTTTCAAGTGTATAGCATTTTTTGTTTGGTTGTGAGAGGCGTAAAGGTTATAAGCGTTTTGCGTGCTCGGCGATTTCTTGCTATCGAAAAATATGGATCAAAGGATATGCATCAAATTTTGTGTAAAAAATAAAATAAAGTGCTCCGAAACACTTGAAATGTTGACGGTGGCATACGGTGAAACTGTTCTGAGTAAAAAAATGTTTACAAGTGGTACACACTCTTCCAAGATGGCCGGGAAGATGCCAATGACGAGCCTCGCTCTGGACGCCCAAGCACGTCAACAACTGATGAAAACGTTCAAGCAGTGAAGAAAATTGTTCTGGAAAATCGTCGAATCACTATCAGAGAAGTTGCTGAGGATGTTGGTATATCGCTTGGCTCGTGCCATGAAATTTTTTTGGGCATGAGACGTGTGTCAGCGAAGTTTGTTCCGAAATTACTAAATTTTGACCAAAAGAACCGTCGCATGAGCATCGCTCAAGAACTGTTGAATGACGTCAACGACGACCTAGATTTACTCAAAAGGGTCATAACTGGTAACGAATCATGGGTATATGGTTATGATATCAAAATCAAAGTCCAATCGTCCCAATGGAAGAGCCCAGATGAGCCAAGACCGTAAATAGCACGCCAAGTTCGATCAAATGTCAAAGTTTTGCTCACTGTTTTCTTCGATTACCATGGCGTGGTGCATCAGGAGTTCTTACCATATGGACGTATGGTCAATAAACAGTATTATCTTAAAGTTATGCGCCGTTTGCGAGAAGCAATACGAAGAAAACGCCCAGAATTGTGGAAAAACAACTCATGGCTTTTCAGCATCATCACGATAATGCCCCTGCTTACTCATCTTTGCTTGTGAGAGATTTTTTGGCCAAAAACAACACCACAATCATGCCTCAGCCACTATATTCACCGGATTTGGCCCCATGTGACTTTTTCTTGTTCTCAAAACTAAAGAGACCTATGAAAGGACGGAGATTTGCAACGATTGCAGAGATAAAGACTGCATCGCTGGAAGAGCTCAAGGCTATACCGAAAAGTGCTTATGAGAAGTGCTTTGAGGATTGGAAAAACCGTTGGCATAAGTGTATTGTATCTGAGGGGGATTACTTTGAAGGGGACAACATAAATATTGATAAATAAATAAATATTTTTTCTTAAAAATATTGGGAGTACAAATAGAAAACCGCCGTTTTCCCATAGGTGGCGTCAGCATTGCACGTCGGTAAAAAATTGTTAACAGAAACGTTACATAGCCAGCTGAGGCATTTGTCAACAACTCTTCATCACCTCGCTTGTTTATTTTTACTGTGCTTTGTATTGTTCGTGCGCAAAAATGGCAAAATTCAAGCCGAACAGGAGACATTTGCGGGAAGTGTTGCTTTTTGCATTTCATTCGGGAAAAAATGCAGCTGAGGCGCGTCGAATGATTGTAGAAACTTAGGGTTACAGCTGTATTAGTGAAAGAACGTGTCGGGAATGGTTCCAAAAGTTTAAAAATGGCGAGTATGACGTAGATGACAAGGATCGTCCCGGACCCGTAAAAAAGTTCAAGGATGCGAAATTGGAAGCTTTGCTGGATGAAGATTCTTGCAGAACGCAACAAGAACTTGCGGATTTATTGGGTGTAACTCAGCAAGCCGTTTCCCATCGCTTGAAATGCTTAGGAATAATCAAGAAAGTGGGATGTTGGGTGCCGTACGAGCTGAAGCCGAGGGACATCAAACGGCGTCTTGTCACGTGCGAACAACTCCTCCAACGGCAAAAAAGGAAGGGTTTTTTGCATCGCATTGTGACCGGCGATGAAAAGTGGATACACTATGACAACCTAAAGCGGAGAAAATCGTGGGGTCTTCCCGGCCATGCATCAACTTCGACAGCGAAACCAAACATTCATAGCTCGAAGCTGACGCTGTGTATTTGGTGGGACCAGCTTGGCGTAATTTACTATGAACTCCTGCAACCACGCGAAACCATCACAGGAGCCCTCTATCGGACGCAATTGATTCGTTTGAGTCGAGCGTTAAAGGAAAAACGCCCAAAGTACGCGGAAAGGCACGACAAGGTCATATTTCTGCATGACAACGCTCGGCCACATGTTTCCAAGGTCGTGAAAACATACCTGGAAACTTTGAAATGGGACATCCTATCGCACCCGCCGTACTCTCCTGACATCGCCCCTTCTGATTTCTACTTGTTCCGATTAATGTTGCATGACCTGGCCGAACAGCACTTTCGTTCTTACGAAGAAACCAAAAATTGGATCGATTCGTGGATCGCGTCAAAAGACGAACAGTTTTTTCGAAGAGGAATTCAGAAGCTGCCAGAAAGATGGGAAAAAGTTGTGACTAAGGATGGAAATTATTTTGAAGAATGAGATTGTAACGAGTTTTTTACAATAAAACCTTAAATTACTAGAAAAAACGGCGATTTTCTATTTGTATTCCTAATACAAAGTCACCTTACTTTTTGAACACACCTCGTAGAACATGTTCTGACATAACAGATACGGAATTCAGATTGAGTTTTTAACGTTGATGATTTGTGTAATAAATCAAGAATGAATTCTCTAATATCTTGTTGACGAGGATCTACATATTCCAAATCAATCAATTCCACAGGCCTGCAAGGTTTTGTTCTTTTGCAACTGAGGGTCATTTCTGAAGTAATTTTTGGCGTAGAATTCGAATCCGTCATCAGAATTTCTCCATCACGTCACGTTTTTGAGTAATCGGTTTTTCGAAAAAAAAAATTATTGCAGTATTTTACGTGAAAAAACAAACATTTTTTCTCCTATAAAATTTTTTTCGATTGTTACAATTTGACGGAGATAAAAAATGTTGAAAAAAACTGTCACTTCCAGGAAAAAATGCCCGTGCGCGCGTCATATTTGACGAAAATAAATTTTTGATGAGTGATTCAGATAGGGCTTGGTAATAGCTAAAAAATGGTGTACTTCAAATTTTCGTACGATTTTTTTCCCAAAATTGGCTAATTGTCAAAAATAATAAAAAAATTTCAGAATTTTCAATTTTGCATAATTGTTGCAAAATTTAAAAAAACAATCTATGGCAACCGTGAGTCATATCATTTGAAAGCTCTCCGAAAGACCTTTCAAACGCACCCACGCGCGTCTCTGTACGTTAATTTCTACCAGAGATATAAAACTTTGAAGTTAGACTGATTTTGCCCGTGGGGGGGGTAAAAGTGGCTGACCGGCACTGTACTTACCTTGCAAGTAGAAGACACACCCTTTATTACCATCAATCGACTCGATATATACAATCAACCGTGCAAAACTACATTAACAGATAAGCTCATTTCGCCAATTACAGATAACGCTGATTTTTGCTGTAATATCATTATAGGAAAAACGTCAAAAATCTCAGAAATCACGATTGATTTAGATTATAAACTAAAAAGAAACATGAAATATTATAAAAATAAATAAATACATTTAAAGAAAAATATCGAAAAACTTAAAACAGAAATTATAACACCAAGTCAACACAACAAAATATAAAAAATCAATAAAAATGTAAAGCAACTAACAAAAAGCTTACAAAAAATGAAAATACATAAGTACGCTATTAAGAAGGTGCGTCAATAAACTTAAAATTAAAAAGACTTCATAATTAAAGAAAAAAATAAACAAAAATTAAAACAAAAATAATCAATGGTACAAGTATTGCACACAAGTACAACGCTTAAAGGCACGCAGACAGAAATAATGCTCATGATTGGATAAATACATATGTAACGTGTATACACGCTAAAAGAAAATCTTATTTAGTGTTACCAGATTAAACTTACAGCATGAAATTACGAACGGCAAACAAAGAATAAAATAAACGTGAACAACGGAAAAAGTACAAACCAATTTCTTATGAACAATACTGTAATAAGATCAATTTCAAGGAGATTAAGAGTAGGTGTACAACGCGCAACGATTCGTAAAGAGTATTGCAGCTGAAATAACGATAATCGATGTACATCATGTCACATTGCATAATAGAGACTATAATCATTGCCTACAATTACATTTTATTAAAGCGCACTTAACTTTCACGTATACTAGCTAATATAAAATTCCTTTACATTTATTCTTACTTTAAAAATGGCACATCAATCCAAACATCCATAAAAAAGAAGAAAAAAAGAATGAGAGAAATAGTAGTAAAAATTTACCAATAACATCAGAGACGCTCACATGTAGTTCCGTATGCAAGCACTACTTGATGAAGAATCGGTATAACACAAGCTTCGATTTCATCCGAATGCGACACACGATTCGTATAAAGTATTACAGCTGAAATAACAATAATCCATGTACAATTGACAAACTGAATTATATAATCAATATCGAATTACGTTTTGAGCTGACCTCTATATTACAACTAAATTTTACATGAAAAAATTAACTATAATTACATCTTATTAAAACGCATTTATCATTGACATATATTTGTTAATATAAATTTCATTTCTATTTATTCTTACTTTAAAGAGAAAACATCAAATGAAATATACATAAAGAGCGAAAAAGAAAGAAAATGAAAATACCATCAATGACACTTACATGGAGCATTATATATATGCAAGCTCTATTTGTTGAAGAATCAGTATAACACAAGCCTCAATTTCATCAAAAAATGTCACGCTGTACAAATTAAGTCAATTGTAAGGTTTAATACAATCACCGAAATTCAATTTCGAAATAATGAAAAAATGATACCTTGCACAAAGGTTATACCAATTAACAATTACTCGCAAAAGGTTAACTAAAACATGTCCAACCTATCGCAAATTCAAGGTTAAAAACATGACAACTTCAAGCTTCATAAAAAAAGTAAACCAATATTCAATAAACATAATAAAAACAATAAAACTCAAAACATGATGCCAACCCATTGCTCGATTACTGTTGCTGATATTAACTGGATATCTGTATAATTGACCTTCTATATCATACTGAGATACACATCCCTATATATTTATATACAATGAACCAGCACCTCGATAGGCGCATAATACGTAAGAGATGAAAATATATATTAAACTTAAACAGTATGATTGTGCTTTGTCTTCTTAGCCATAACTTCGCAACTGCCACCATCAGCGCGTTTTCTTTTTAAACAATCATTAGCAGAATCATCTTGAAGCGATTTTGCTAATACTTCAGAAGCATTAGCAGAATTGTCAGGCACACCATCACCAGTTGAATCGGAAGGTTGAATAGTAGAATTTGCAATATTACTTGATGATAAAGAAAATTCTGAAGCATTAACTTCGGAAGTATTATTTATGGAAAAATTATTGAACCAATCCAACATCCTAAAATTAAAAATAAAGTATGAAACATGAAATAAATTATAATAAAAATATAAAAAAGTTATACATACTTATCTTTCATCGAACCTTTATAAGTATAATTGATGTGGGTAATAGGTAAAGTAGTCAGCTTGACAATATCAACAAATTGTTTTACTTTGAGCCGTTTGAAAGCAAGGATCTTATATTCAGGATTAAGATCGAAGTTTACTGTCTCTTCACCTCAAATGTTAACAGTAACCTAACAAAAAAGAAAAAAAATTAAAGAAAATATATAAAGCAAAACATTGATAAACATTGAAAAAGTAATTACCAAATCTTTTTGCATATCAATAACTACAAGATCACGGTTAAGGAATTGTTGCGAAATTTCTTTATTTGTAACTTCTTCAATTTCTCCAATATCAAAAAGAATTCCAATGCAATCTGAAAGTGTATGTCTTTAAAAATGTAACGATATATGAAAAAAAATACATATTAATAAATCAAATACACACCAACAATAGAATTTTCATCCATTTTGAAAATGTCTTTAAAATTTTTGAAATCATAACTAATTGGAAATTTGTTGATGGAAGAAGATTGATTAATTTCAATTAAAGATTTATTCATCCAACGTAACTCATATGGCGAGTGGATATCATTAAATATTGGATTAGGCTTAGCGATTTTGAAATCCGCAAAATCGTATATCAAATCAACCTAAAAAAAATATATATAACTATTCCATATGTGGCGGGGAATTTCGGGGGTTTTAACCGCGCTACGAATTTCTTCCGCCACAAGGCCTGTTTTACTCACTACCCCCGATTATTTAGGGCGCCAGACCGCCGGCTAATTAGGGCAATCGTCGGGGGTAGGGTCAAAATGGAGTTTCGTCACGGATATCCCGGCTTGCCTTCACGGCGACTGCGCAGGGTAGGCAAGCGGGTGAGTACTCGCGATTTCCTCAGTTTAGGCCTCGGTGTCCAACTACTCGATTCCAATTTTTCCTCCCCAAGTATGGTAAGCCGGCAGCTCAGATGATGGCTCCTTAATCCAGGTTGTAAGTCCGTTCGAATTCGCGCGTATGTTACCTATCATGAGACCCGAAAATATAGCGAATCAGCGTTACCCGATTATAACCACCCGCGGCTGAAAATCTACAGCATGCAATTGAGGCAGGGTAACAGAAGTAAATTATATGTAAAAGAACAATTAATCACTTTATTGACGTATTTATTAATTTATAAGCAAGAAGTCGGAGTGATTAGGGACAGTACAACTCTGAATAATTATGAAATAGCAAGGGTACAAATTAATCGAAATTGAATAATTTTCCGGTCGGTCATCGATTAACAAAGATGGTGGAATGGTCAGCGCAAATAACTAAATCACGAACTTTCTTTGTCTGATCTTAATGCTCATGTTCGGTTTGCGAAATGGCGGGAAGGTCAGCACATTTAAATAAGCACGGTAAGTTTATTTGGCTAATTCTGTGTTCGCAATAAATTATTAGCGAAAGGTCAGCGCGAATCTCCTAAATCAGTCAAGTTTTTCCGTTTTCTTTTGCCGGTCGGCCACGTGGTCGGGAGTGAGTGTGTGCGTACGCTCTCTTTTTCTCTGGTGCGCTCCTTTTTTTTTCTCTCTTCTCTTTGAGTGTCCGTCGGATCGCGTTTGTCAAGTTTGTTTTGCCAATATCTCCGGTGTGGTTGTTCGCACATAAAAATGTTCCAAAACAAAAAAAAACATTAACACAAATATACTTTTAAGAAGTATACTAAACAAAACATACTAATTGTCTACAAATGCTATAATGGTATTTAATATAACTATAAAAATTCACTAAATTGCAAAAAATTTACCCTTAACAAAAATAACATAGTTTATGAATAGCAAAATTTAACTACCAAATGAAAATTTTATCCACGCAAAATTCAAACTTAATATTACAATTATCTTTAACAGAAAAAATGAAACTACCATTAATTCATGGATAACATGAAAAATTTCATAAAAATAATTTTTATATCTATTCACCTAACTTAAAGCAAATTATATAAAAAGTAAAAATTAACAATTCTCAATAACCCAATACGATGATATAATTCTTTGCCATACGAGGATAATCAAACGAAGCAAGCTCATTATTAAGAAAACTATGCAAAAAGACAGGATTTGCCCAAAAATGAGATAATACTCATGAAAAAACTTAAGAAACAATGCTAACAGTATTACTAATCGTAGCAATAACAATACCACTAACTTCTGCTGATTGCAGCAATCAAATTAACGATTTTCTTTGCCTTAAGCATGATAATTATTTACTAATCGACAACATAATCGATAAGAATACTTGCTTGAGCATAGATGAAAGAAGATGCTAGAATAAAAATGAAGACATAATTAAAATTCATAAATATATACAAATAATTGTTTTGTTTATCACTTTTCCTTTATAACTAGCTTATCCTTTTACACAAATAAAAATCATGCGAGTAATGGTCGAAACAGTGAAAGTTATAAAACAACACATAACTTTCCACAACGACCAGTCATCAGGCACAAACACAAATGACAACAACCAAGTTTACAAATCTAAAATAAACCTTAGCAATAATCAATTCAGATGAACACCTGATATACTGAAAAAGTGCTAGCATGAGCATAGATAAAGGAGGATACTAAAACAAAGATGGAGACATAACTAAAATTAATAAATACATGTGTATAATTGTTTTGTTTATCACTTTACCTTTATCGATGTACCATTTATAGCTGGCTCATCCTATCACAGCAATAAAAGTCATACTTGTCATGGTTGAAACAGTAAAAGTTATCAACAAGCAGGTAACTTTTTACTAGAACCAGTCCTCAGGCTGAAACAAAAGTGATAATAACCAACTTTACCATGTAGCAAATCAAAAGTAAGCCTAAGCAATAATGAGTACAGTTGAACGCCTGCGTTACTGATAGAGTTCTTGCTCGAGCATGATTAAAGGATAATGCTAGAACAAAGATAGAGTATAAAAAAAACACATACATATAGATATTATGTTTATCACTCTTCTTATACTCGTATAAATTTACCTTTATAACTAGCTCATCCTTTCAAAGAAAATCATCCTAATGTTTGAATCAGTCAAAATTTACAACTAGCTTTTTACAACAACTAATACACAGACAGGAACCAAAGTTACAACGACGAACTTTATCAATTTGACAAAGTCAAAGTAAGTATTAGATTAGACCCAACATTGCATTGAGACGAGTGGAACCAGTATACGCAGAGACTATATGCAAGCAACTGAGCAATGTACCTACAGTTGCTACAGCGCAAACTCGATCCATGCATACTTAAGGCACACTCACAACGCAAACTCGATATTTAAAAGACTGTATACTTTATAAACCACAACAAATACAAAAAAACGTAGAAATTGTTATTATTACACGTTATTTATAAGTTTATTTATTATTTTTTTTATTCAACCTTTTTCTAGATTTTAATTTTCTTGTTTTATGAATCCTTTTATACTTTTTCTTATTTGATTTCACAACTAATTCATCATCTTCATTGGATGAATTCCAATCGTCTTTTAATCCTGATTCCGGCTCCAAAACAAACCTTTCTACATGATGGAAACCTCTCATGTTTTGTTCAAGCTCATTCAATTCTCCTTCCAGGTGTGCCAGCATTGCTAGATAAATAAATTAGTTATTATTAATACAATTATTTAAAATTGCAATTTTAAATGCTTACCAAAAAATCTATTAAATGCTTCATCGTCGCGATGTAACAGTGCTTAAAAAAATGAAAAATGATTAATGTTTTATATTTAGACAAGGATCATAAAATAAAATAACCTTTGACAAATTTAACAACAAAAAAAAAACGCTACCTATGAATTACGAAAATTAAAAATAATAATTATTTACTTACCTGCAAATTCTTCCCAATTCAATTCTTGTTCGTTCATTATAAAAGCAATTTCGACCATTCTAATTAACGTTTCTTCTTACGCGCTAATCAATGAACAATAATTTTTGAACGGTTAAAACTGTCAATAAAACAAAACACAATTTTTTGTTTTATTATATTTTTATTTAAATAAATATAATTGATGAATAAATTTTTAATACATTTTTTAAAATATTTGAAATATTTATCAATCGACGTTTAAAAATTTTTCAAAATAATAAAACCGTTTCATTTCAAATATAAAAATTAAAATAGCTACTAATGGTTTATTGATGAATACTCAAATTTTTTGAGTTTTTTTATCATTTCTATAATGTTACATTATAGTTGCAATAAAATTATGCATGTAACCAATTATTTCATAATTGCTGTATGAAATATACTATATTTAATGTAATACAATGAATATAAAAACGACTAATAACGTAAACACAAACGTAAATAACAAAAATTCCAAGGAAGCACACCGCCAGAGCAGCTGGCAGCGTTTTTTAATTATACGCTCGAACATCAGTTTTCCAAAAATAGCAGTCATTTTCATTTGAGAGCTGATTCCATTCTGTTGGCTGACTGTATTTTAATTTTTTTAACGTCTCTCTATTTATGTTTTGTCAGTGCTAATCAGCGACGGAGGCTTGCAATGTGTTTGAGAATAAAGCACATGAAACTTTTTTCAGTGGTGTTTGTATCAATCAGCAGGGACTGGGAATCGAACCCTGACCTACCGGGTGCGAGTCCGTCACCCTACCGACTAAGCCATTGCAGGCCTCTCTGTATTTTCATTGATTATTTCCTTTTTTACTTTCCTATTAGTAAAGTATTTTGTGACATTTTATGCAAATACTATTAGGGGTCCATGTTTGTTGAGCTATATCGGTATCTAATTTGAAACAGTTTATATATACATATATATATATATATGTATTTCAGTTTTCAGTTAATACTCGTCGATATTCTTTTTTAGAAATAAATTGCGTACAGATATAGCAAAATGCATTAACATTTTTTTTACAAATGGGTTTAAGCTCTTTCCGACTTTGACGAGTACAATGTCAACTAGTCGTCATACACATTACGGCTTCATTTTCGTATTCTATAATTCCAGATTTTTTAATCGTTTTTTCTTAATCTTACCTTCAAATAACTTTGAAAGTGATATGATAGAGAAAAACTAATATCGGATTTAGACTCAGCGACTCCATAAATTGTCAAGTTTGGTAGGTTTGGTTAATGGGTCTGAACCTTTTCTTTTGTGTGTCTGTAGAATTGTATAAACATGAGAAATACTGATAAAATATGAAGCAACTGGATCTTTCTAAATATCGTTGAAAATGGAAGGGGGAACGCGGCACGCGACGTGAAAAGAATAAACCAGTATAGGTGGAGTCGACAAGAGGTGGATTCGTTACCATCCTTTGTTAAGATGGGAGAAAAGAAAAGATGTTCCAAGATGTTTTAGTATCTGTCAAGAGCTCGATATCTGGTTCTATCTATCGAGAGAAGAGATCTCAGGCCGTCGCTCTCCAGCACAGCTCACGAGCCAGGAGCTAACGAAGGGGTTCAATAGCCACCCAGCAAAACATCTTGGTAATTCTCACCGCTTCCTAAATATCGCTGCTCTGCAACATTATTGAGTGTAGTAACGATGTCGAGCAATAGATAGGCAAACGCCTTGTCTTTTTTATTATCGAGTTATTGCGATGAACAAAAATCTGTCGTGCGAGCGGGACGACCACTAATATCCCGTGTTTCGTTGCGTGTTTACGTTATGCTCTCTTTCTTTTTGTCTCTCTCCCTTTTTCTCTCTCGTCACTTTGTCGCAACCAGCAAGTGTGCATTTTGTTGATCGTTGTATTGCATCCAAGACTCTTGGTCAAGAGTTTGTTTTGATGTTTTCTTTGATTAACCAGTTGATCCAATAAATTGTCATTGGCTTTATTTTAGTATACCTTATTTTACATGTTAATTACTCTTAATAACAATACTTCAATTTGATTTTGTATAAAAAACAATTAATAACTATTTTTAAAAAATCTAACAAATTATTCAAGAAAGAAAATCGTATTTTGACAAATATCTAGGTATCACACTATTCAAAATAGTAGTAAAATATTACGTGAAATGTTTCATGAAAGCAAAAAATTACAGCAAAAAATTTGAAGAAAACATCTTCTCTAAAATATTTCAAAATATTTCAGCCAAAGCTTTCAGTCAGGTTTTTCTAAATATTTCTGAAATATTTTTAAATACTATTTCATGAAATATATTCTCAATACTTTAGAAATATGCGCACAACTGTTTATGGAAAACATGTTACAAAATTCATTGAATATCTTTACTTCAAAATAGTATGTAGAAATATTTTAAATGTTACTGATATATTTTGTATAAATTCCAGAAATATTTTAGCGAAATATTTCCTCAAAGATTCATTTTCAAATATTGTTTTTTATTTCATTTAAAAAATTTGGAAGTGATCGATTAAATAAATATTATTTTATTTTTTCAGGTTCTAAAGCAAAGAATTTTGATGAGACATGAATGAAATATATGAAATATTGATTTTGATTACAAATGGCCTTCTCTCAATCAAATTCTAGAGGTAATTAAATAACTAATTTTAATATTTTTTAATAATAGCTAAGCTACTCGATTTAATCGAATTTTTACGTTTGATATTATTGATTTGTTTTATAATTTTTAATAGTAATGCAAAAACTATATAAAACTAAAAACCACTAAAAACCATAAAAGCACAAGAACAATAACTAAGCGATCTGTGCGATCAATAATCGTGAGTGGATCGTTCGGCTTCGGGAGCCTTGCTGCCCTACCCATACTTTATACATACGAGGTGTGATCAAAAAGTAAGGTGAATTTTGAAATTTAGCGGGCTACGTCCGTTCGATCTTCGACTTTTTTATTTCGTTATGTCGGTACACTCGTCCAGAACATACGTTCCAAATTTCAGCTTTGTAGTATGTTTGGTTTGTTTGTGAGAGGCATCAAGGTTAGAAGTGTTTTGCGTGCTCCACGATTTGCTGCTGTCTAAAAACATGGATCAAAGAGTTTGCATTAAATTTTGTGTGAAAAATGGAATCAAATGTTCCAAAACACTTGAAATGCTGAAAGTGTCATACGGTGAGTCTACTTTAAGCCAAAAAAATGTTTACAAGTGGTATAAACTCTTCCACGAAGGCCAAGAAGACACCGACGACGAACCTCGTTCTGGACGCCTCAGCACATCAACAACTGATGAGAATGTTGAAGAGGTGAAGAAAATAGTGTTGGGAAATCGTCGAATTACCATTAGAGAAATTGCTGATGATATTGGCATTTCATTTGGTTCGTGCCAATCAATTTTGACGAGTGTTTTAGACATGAGACGTGTGTCAGCAAAGTTTGTTCCGAAATGCCGCATGAGTATCGCCCAAGAGCTACTGAATGACGTCAACGATGATCCAGATTTACTCAACAGGGTTATAACAGGTAACGAAACATAGGTATACGGTTATGACGTCGAGACTAAGACTCAATCGTCCCAGTGGAGGCATTCTGGATCACCAAGACCAAAAAAAGCACGCCAAGTTCGATCAAATGTAAAGGTTTTGCTTACAGTTTTCTTTGACTGCAGGGGCGTGGTGCATCATGAGTTCTTGCCACAGGGTAGAACAGTAAATAAGGAATATTACCTGCAAGTTATGCGCAATTTGCGCGAAGCAATCCGCCAGAAACGTCCGAATTTGTGGAAAAATAAAAATTGGCTTTTGCACCATGATACGACCCTGCTCACACATCGTTGCTTGTGCGCGAATTTTTGGCTAAAACCAACACAGTAACGATGCCACAGGCACCGTATTCCCCAGATCTGGCCCCCTGTGACTTCTTCTTGTTCCCAAAACTGAAGAGGCCCATGAAAGGACGGCGTTTTGCCACGATTGAGGAGATAAAGACGGTATCGAAGGATGAACTAAACAAGATCACAAAAAATGATTTTTTGAAATGCTTTGAGGATTGGAAAAAGCGTTGGCACAAGTGCATTATATCCGAGGGGGATTACTTTGAAGGAGATAAAATAGAAATTGATGAATAAATAAATATTTTTTGAGAAAAATAAAAATTCACCTTACTTTTTGTTCACACCTCGTATACTGCCGTCTATATTTATTTCCCCACTTGAAGAAAAAATTACAAAAACTAAAAAATCTTTTTACTAGGAAAGTATTCAGCCTCTATAATAAGCCCTATATAAGCCCTATATAAAACTCCCCAGCAACTCATTTTGTAGCTTTCTACGAGTACTATAAAATATATTTTCTCTCAAATCGATTAATGATTTTTTTTGTAGCGGGGAAGGTTGGTGACACTCGATGAGTTTTAAGTGTGAGCGACTTTACTCCTAATCTTCAGTAATCCCCTAGATGTAATCGGATTAAAACCTAAACCTTTTTCAATTACTTTAGCTACTAGGAAAATTAAATGACGAAAACGGCGAATAAATTTAACAGACTTTAATTAATAAAAATCACTACAGTCTTTGTAGGGCCGAAAGACTAACGCACGCGAATAGGATTTTACAATTAACTATGTTCGGTGAGAAAGAGAGAGAGAGAAGATTCGAATTTTACCGCGAACTAACGCTCGACGCGAATACAAAAAATAACGCTAACACGATTAGAGAAAATACCGAATGTATTTTGTATCGCATATAATGACGGAAGATGTACCTACCATACGGTGCAATTACGGTGATCAGCTGTAATTGTTGATGCAAAATTATCAACTGCCGCTGCCCCTCGATTAATCAGCTGCGCTGCCTCGATCTGCCTTTATCTGCTGTAATCTGCTGCTTCTGCACCGCTGCTTGCTGCTGCAATACTGTCGTTGCACACACGCGCGTAATTGTCCCAAGGAAACTTTATTTTGGCGAAACTAAGTGCGAAACACAAATCGACGGTAAACTCGCGTGAGCAGCTGAGGCGTAACTGCTTATTTAAAAGATCGCGCGCCCCTTCTCTCTCTTAATTATTAGAACTAACGCGCGAGAAGCAGAATCGCGAACGGATCGATTAATTAAATCGACTACCGTTGCATTTTGTTTTATCAAATATAAATTTTAATAAAAAATCGATAATTTTTAACCCACTTTTAAGTCCGCACATTTTTGTAAAACAAATTCCTAAAATAAATCTAAAAGTGAGGTATTGAAGTTTGTTAAAAGAGTGTTCGAATTCAGGGTCGCAGAATTTGTTTTCATAATTAGCGTAAAAGTTACAGTATTTTTTTCAGTAATCATTACCTTGCTACCATCCACATACAGTGCCGGTCAGCCACTTTTACCCCCCCACGGGCAAAATCAGTCTAACTTCAAAGTTTTATATCTCTGGTAGAAATTAACGTACAGAGACGCGCGTGGGTGCGCTTGAAAGGTCTTTCGGAGAGCTTTCAGATGATATGACTTACGGTTGCCATAGATTGTTTTTTAAAATTTTGCAACAATTATGCAAAATAGAAAATTCTGAAATTTTTTTATTATTTTTGACAATTAGCCAATTTTGGGAAAAAAATCGTACGAAAATTTGAAGTACACCATTTTTTAGCTATTACCAAGCCCTATCTGAATCACTCATCAAAAATTTATTTTCGTCAAATATGACGCGCGCACGGGCATTTTTTCCTGGAAGTGACAGTTTTTTTCAACATTTTTTATCTCCGTCAAATTGTAACAATCGAAAAAAATTTTATAGGAGAAAAAATGTTTGTTTTTTCACGTAGAATACTGCAATAATTTTTTTTTCGGTTTTTCGAAAAATTTTTTTTTTCGGTTTTTTTCAATTTTTTTTTCTCACAGTCGGTACGCTAAAAAGATGAGAAACCACAAAAAAAATTTTTTTCCACCCATTTAATAATACTACATAACAAGTATCGTAAATTACATAAAAAAAAAATCTTTTTTTTTCGACCTTGAAAAATAATTTTATCAATAAATAAATGAAATAGCAACAAATGTGAAGTCAGAAAATATTTTTAATGTACACAAAGCAATAACTACGTATTATAAATTCACATAATAATATTTACATAGACTAAATACTTCAATTATCAAAATAGCACCGATATAATATAATAATTTTTTTCAATCTTAATAATGTTGGAATAAGTAAATACATTTCATAATGCTTCAATATCAAGTAACAATATTAAACGTTCAATTAATAGATACATAAATATCCATACAATAATCAGAATAAATTAAACTTTTTTTCATCAAAATGTCCTCTTTTGTGCTTAATCACTGCTTTACAGATTCTTGGCATTCTGGCAACCAGCTTATCTAAAGTCTCCTGTTTGATGTTTACCCACTCTCTTTTCAATACTTCCCATAAATTAGTGGCAGAACTTGGGCTATTTTTTCTCACGGCTCGATCGAGTTCTTCCCATAATAATTCAATGGGGTTCAAATCAGGCGACTGAGGTGGCCACTGCATAACTTTTAGCTTCTTTTGTTTTTCTAAATTAGATAAATAATTTTTGCATATCGTTGATGTACTATATGCTTAGGGTCGTTATCGTGTTGGAATTCAAAAGGTTGTCCAATCGCAAACCTGATTTTACTGCATGGTATTGGAGAATTTTTTTGTAACCTTCTTTGTTCAAAATTCCATCAATTTTAACGATATCGCCTACTTTTGAACCAGCAAAACATCCCCATACCATGACCGAGCCGCCACCATGCTTAACACTTGGAATTAAACAATCGTTATTGTATTTCTCATGAGTTCTCCTTCTTACGTAGACTCTCCTTTTATTCCCAAAAATTTCAAACTTCGATTCATCGGACCAAAGAACTTTTTTCCAATCGGCGATCGTCCAGTTTCTGTGTGCTCTTGCCCACTGTAGACGTTTCCTTTTATTCACACATCGCAGTAAAGGTTTTTTAACGGCAACTCGACCAAACAGTCCTTTTTCTCTTAAACGTCTTTGTACGGTGCTTACACTCACGGATTTCTCTAAATGTTCGTTAACATGAGCAGTTATTTGAGGAGCTGTTAACTTTCGATTACGTACACTTTTTTGGCAAATATAGTTATCTTCTTTAACAGTAGTTTTCCTTCTTCGCTGTGAGCATCGATTTTGTACAGTACCTGTTTCATGGAATTTTTTGATGTTATATGCCACTGTACGCCTGTCTATGTTCAACTTTTTTGAAATTGCATGGTGACTCATATTGAGTTCGTATAGTGCAATAATGCTATTACGTTCACGCACAGTTAAATTCCTCGATTTTGCCATGGTCACAATACATAGACACTACACAAATAGTTACTCATACTGTAACTGTTCGCTACCGACTGATAAGCTTGTGATCAGAAGTACAGAAATATTTGTAGAAGTATGTTTGATTTGATGAAAGTAGGGATATCACTTTGTTTGTAAATACTGCTAGTATTAATCAGCGTGTTAGATAGTACATATTCTCTATGAAACAAGTAATCATTTCCAACTTAACATCTGAAGTAAATTTATAATACGTAGTTATTGCTTTATGTGAATTAAAAAAAATTTCTGACTTCACATTTGTTGCTATTTCATTTATTTATTGATAAAATTATTTTTCAAGGTCGAAAAAAAAAAGATTTTTTTTTATGTAATTTACGATACTTGTTATGTAGTATTATTGAATGGGTGGAAAAAAATTTTTTTTTGTGGTTTCTTATCTTTTTAGCGTACCGACTGTGAGAAAAAAAAATTGAAAAAAAACCGAAAAAAAAAATTTTTCGAAAAACCGAAAAAAAAATTATTGCAGTATTCTACGTGAAAAAACAAACATTTTTTCTCCTATAAATTTTTTTCGATTGTTACAATTTGACGGAGATAAAAAATGTTGAAAAAAACTGTCACTTCCAGGAAAAAATGCCCGTGCGCGCGTCATATTTGACGAAAATAAATTTTTGATGAGTGATTCAGATAGGGCTTGGTAATAGCTAAAAAATGGTATACTTCAAATTTTCGTACGATTTTTTTCCCAAAATTGGCTAATTGTCAAAAATAATAAAAAAATTTCAGAATTTTCAATTTTGCATAATTGTTGCAAAATTTAAAAAAACAATCTATGGCAACCGTGAGTCATATTATCTGAAAGCTCTCCGAAAGACCTTTCAAACGCACCCACGCGCGTCTCTGTACGTTAATTTCTACCAGAGATATAAAACTTTGAAGTTAGACTGATTTTGCCCGTGGGGGGGTAAAAGTGGCTGACCGGCACTGTATGTATGAAAATTTCATCTGGAAAAACTGTGCATAAAATCTATCCAAATTTTTCATATTTACTTTCAAACAATTGTTTTTTATTTTCGAGTCAATTTTTATTCGCGTTTCTGGCATTTCTTAATAATAAAAATAGTTTATTATAGATGAAAATGTTAATTTTTATAACAAGAAACAATAATAAAAATTTATAATATATATAGAAAAATATCAAATGGTCAATTTTTATGTGTGTGAGAACATTATTAAAATAAATATTCTCAGGTATGTAAATATCGATACGTTCGCGATTCGGCGACACCAGGTGCGAGAGTGAATAGTTAGGAGAAAGAGGGAGGCGCGCGAGAAGCAAAAGTAGTAACGTCATAGCTGTCAACAGAGGGTGCACTTAAGGATTGCGAGTTATTTTCCCTGGTGAAATTGTGTGATAGCGGCAACTGTGCTCAATCTCCCAGCCATCATCATATCTGAGGCAGCCAACGACAGTTGGATTGGTGCAACAGCAGCAAAATCAACGATTTCCGTTATCAACTGCAACTGCAACGATAACGGCAGTAGCAACACCTTCATAGGCTAGGAAACTTCGGTGACAAAAGGATCACATACGGTTACGGCTGATTACCGTAACCGCAACTCAGGATAGGTGCACCTAACAGTATTCGTGATATTCATACTAGTTAGTACCACGCGAATAATTTGATGCATGCGCCGAATAACCCTTCGGATAGTCGTGCCTAAGGTTAGTCTTCGTATAATTTATACTTTCTTTCTCTCTCCCTCTCTCTCTCCTCGGATTAGATGATAAACCAATACGCGAGCGAAAGTCTTTCGGCCCATATAAAGACTGTACACTTCAATATAATTAAAAGGATTAAGTATAATTTACCGTTTTGCGATATTTTTCTCCTTACTCATTGTTAAATCCAATTCCCAGAAATTCAAACCGATTTTGTCTAGGGTATTTTGGGAAGTAAACAACAGTCCTTTTACACAATACGAGGGACAAGTCATTAATCAGGTGACTTAAGGTGAGTTCACTCTGTGGAGTTACTTGAAGTTGGAGCTAAGTGACAGTCATGAAGATGAATACATGTATTTTCATACGTAATTAAAAGTGGCGGTTAGCTCTGCAACGACGGACTTTTGCATTATTAGCTTCCCCGTTTGTACGAAATACCCCCCTCCCCGCCGTTACAGTACATGGAAGTCTTGCGATCAGAAGTAATAAATTGAACTAACATTAACATACTCAATTAAATGTTTTTTTTTATCAAAATGCCAATCTCTTTTTTTTAATAACTGCTTTGCAGATTCTTGGCATTATTAGAATTAACTTATCCAAGGTAGAATGTGCAATCTTTTTTAATTTTTTTTTGTAGGATCTTCCATAAATATTTTTTTAAAGTAGAGCAAATTTTCCGTACTGTTTAGTTGAATTCTCCCTTTAATAAATCAATAAGATTCAGATCAGTTGATTGGGAAAGCCCATTCATGACTTGTAGTATTTGGCGGTCTTGCATCATCTTCAAATAATTTTTACAAATGTTTGAGGTATGTTTCAGATCATTGTCTTGTTGGAAAATAAAATTAGGACCAGATGCCTTCCAGAAGATACCACATTTCTTTGAAGTATACTCTTTTAACGAATGCACAACATCGTCACCAATTTATTAAAGGGAAATAAGGGAGATACTTTCGTTTTCTGCAATCGAAAAGAGAAAAAGAAGAGAGTCCGACAAATAATTTCACACATAATCGTTTAAATTCAGAACTGTTAATTTTATTCTAATTTACAACAAAATAAACGAGCAATTATACATTTTAAATTTAATTATGAAAACGAACACATAGACGTCAACTACCTGGGTGGTGAACCCCTTGGCAGTCTACTACCTGTCGTCCGCACTTAGCTTATTGAATCCCTGTTCAAAATATTAAGAAAAACTCAGGTAGCCGGCGAGTGAACGTCTTGCTACTGTGCACTACCGGATTTATAATCTAGCACGGCCATAAGTTTTCTATAACGGAAGAGAATTAATGAGAGAGAAAAAACGGGAATCTAACTCTTTACCAACTGGTTGACAAGTGACGCTAGGGTGCCTTTCCTTCTCTGATCCGGGGTGTATCGAGAAAAATTCCGGCGAACGTCCAAGCGAGTCCCATGAGGCAACGGGCAGCCTTAGTTTTAAATGAACAGGCAACCGGGCGAAGACTCTCTATCCATGCGGTCTCTGTTCTTCCTTTTTGGCTTTTCTGCCGGGGTGTATGATTGGTAATAGTCTAGACACTTATTTCAGCGTGAACTAAACTTCTACTTATGAGCAGCTCATGATCGTTGACTCACTTCCACAGCTTTCTTCGCTTAGCCTACTTGTTAGGCGGCATGCAACACGGCTTATAACAGTCAAAACTATCGCACGCCTACCTTGATCTACCTATACTCCGCTTTCTGTCTGTCTTTCTCTCTCTCGCTCTATCTTTCCTTTGCTCGCTCCCACTAATGGACCCCTTTGAACCTTTTTGGTAATCATCGACTCTGAAACAAAAAGGTTAATAGTTAGAAACTGGTTTCTACCACATAACACTAACTCACAATAATACTTCCACTTTAGTATTTTGATCTATCTTAAATTTATAGCTTAGATTTAATTTGGTAGCAACCAGATCATATCAAAGGGCAAATTGTTAAATTTATAACAGACATTTACTTCAAATATTCAAATCATTAATTAAATTTATTTAAAAGCAAAGCAAAACCAAACTTTTGTCTGCCGAGGAAACGATGATCATGCACATTGAATTGCTACTACAAACGATGAAAAGATAGACAAAACTAAAGAACTTTACCAATAACTGTTATTGCTCTAAGGTCTCCAAATACCGGACGATATATCGCACGAAGCTCTTCCATCGACGGACATGAGGTATTCTCGCCGGAGAGTCTGCGAGTGAAAACCTCGGCCGTCTCGAACAAAATAGCCACGGGTGCCTGTTCATTCGGCACTTTCGCGGACACTGGTGTGTTAACCCCTCGCAACGCATTCCCTTTACAAACCACGGCATTAGTCTCTTCTGCGAGGAGCTCTCTAGCCTAAGCACGCGAAAATTTTTTCCGGTATCGTTTTCGACATCGATGGCTTGACCTGGTTCACTTCTTGACTGACGACTCAGGATTTGATTTGACTGTCACCATCACAAGAACAACTGGCCCTGGCTTCACTCTTTTCACCAGTGTAGCTTGGAGATTTGGTTGCTCCCCGGAAAGAAACCCTTGTCCGAATGATGACCTCTTGAAGTTACATGCGGATAGGTTTAAACGGCGGTATCTATCACTTAATCTCGAAAAGATGCACCCTAACAGTACGACGGTTACTATTTATAACTAACTCATAAATATCGGGCTAAATTACCAAAATTATTTTAAACGATCCATCATATTTCGAATCAATTTTCGCGTTTTTACCTACTGCTGTATTCGAAAGCGTAAGCATTTTGCGCCAAATCAAATTGCTTACTTGGAAAAACGTTTGAAGTCTATGTTACGGCGTAACTTACACTCGTGGCGCTTGTTCAATCTTGACGGTGAGTAGTTCTGAACCCGTTAGATGGCGACATGTGGGGCTTCCGGCTATCTCGATGATAAGCGAAGCACATGCATGCAACCGCCAAAAACTGGCAGTCTACTTCCTGCTTGAGATCCGGGTACAACTAAGTTCGGCCTTTCTAGTCTTATCTTAGAATCACGGTATCGCGAGTGAATACAAAGACGCAAATAAACGAATTGTGCACCCTATTTAACAAGTGAGTGTCAAGGTTAAGCCATCGAAGGCATAATAATAAAATCATAAATTTGCCCCCCTGTCGATCGTTAAATAATTACAAAGTTCTTTGTTCCGCCATTTTAAATTGCACCAGGTGCATAATAAACCAAGAAATTAATCGAATACTTTAAAAATTTCCAGTGATGTAAATCATCTTAAACCTAAATAACATTAAACTATTTTACATTCATTATGTGAGATAGTACAAGCTTCTCGATAGCTTATTTATCTTTTTCTTTCTTTGTGCTCATTGCACGTGTGGCCGGAAAATTTGCTCACTGCAGTACCAATACACTCTCTCCTTTTCACACGTAGGTTTGCATCCTGCAATACCAACCGTGTTCAAACAATTTTACTTTTCTTTTACTACTTCTTCTTATTAAGTGATAATTACCGTCTGCGTCCGATGGATAAATTGTTGTCTTGCGAGCGTCGAAAATAAAAGTGCGTGCGTATGAACTAGCAATTACACTTCACTTTATTATTATTTCCTACATCTATATCATTATTCATTATTTATTCTTATTTCTTTTGATTATGTCATTAATTTCACTTATTCAATAAAAAGGGTTTTTGTGCGTACTGAGCTTTTCCCTTTACACAGGCATTGTTTATTTCTTCCCTTTTCCTTAAATTAATATACATATAAAGAAAGAGTTTTTTTTTTATATATAATTTCTTTCTTTCACTACGCTTAAATTTCACCAGGCATGCCACCTAAGGCATAGTAATTCTCTGACGACAAAACAGTCTACCTTTATTGCAATACTTCTTTTGCCTTTTTTTGCACCTCATCGATGTTCCTGGCTACTAAGTCTCATAACGCATTAAAACGCAGTAACCTTTTTTTTCACTCTTTCGCATCTAATTTTACAATGGGCGTTTTTACTTCTATCTCTCACCTCAAACCTTTACTGGTCATAAATCTCTACCAAAATTTAAAAACGCTGGTGATCCCTCGACGACGTCTATGTCTTGGTATTTATAGCATAGTGAAATTAATCCAAATATCTACTCCAATTTCGATGATCGGCATCCACGAACATTGCTATTACAGTCTTCAGTGTTCGATTGATACGCTCTACCGGATCACTTTGCTGATGATACACAGGGGAAAAAAAGTGTTCAATACCGTATTCATTTAACCTATTCTAAAATACCTTATTCCTATACGCTTTTGCATTATCGCTAACTGTATACTTGAGCATTTCTCACCTCAAGAGAATTAACTCTTTAAGCGTTATAGCGAGAGCAAGACTGTTCGTCGACCGTAGTGGTTTCAATTCGATCTATACTATCTTAAAAAAGTGATGAGTTACCGACATCCGGCGTTGTGATTGGTTGACGCTAAAAAAGGGCACGAAATTTTAAACTTTTGTATACTTTGGAATATTTTTATTAAATATCCAGGAGTATGAGATTGTGACGAGAGTCGACAGTAGCCTGTTTGTAGTCGGTCCCTTTGCCTCTCCCCTTTGCTCTCGGCCAGGCTCAATGATCGCCTAATACTGTACCTCTTTTTTTCAGCCGCCATAATTCGCCAGGCTCGGCCGAAATAGCCTAAAGAAAATGAGAGGAAACGTTGTAGTTGAAGAAGGAGATAGAGAAAGAATTACAAAAAGAGTAAAAGAGAGAGAGAGAGCGCGCGCGTGAGCATGCACTATGAGATATAGACAGGCGGGTGTTGCGCGATTAATTCGCGTTTTGTCGCACCTTTGGGAAGGCACTTCTCCCAACCCTTGACTGACCTCCGCAGAGACCACAGCAGCTCCAGCTCAGCTTACCGACGGGCCACTCATAGCGCTCGAGTCTCCTCGTTTACAGGCCGCTTTTCCAACGTGCAGGAACTCCACATCCCACTGAAAATCGGGCAGCCGTCCGGCCTTCTTTTTTTTTCTAACCGGACGTCTTCGAGGCATCCTCCTTTGCCGAACACCCCGGAGGTGAATACCTTCCTTGGACCCGGATTTCATGGGTCGGGAGCACTACTACTGACTTAACGACGGGCTTTCCAGAAACGGGGGTAAAACGGATAAGAGATGTATGCCTTGACATCCCCTATACTGTGCTGGTGTTGACCGATTCCGAACTGAGGCCCTTTTCTAAGTTTACCCCTCTGGCCCCAGCTTTATGGCTTCAGAGATGAACAGCTCCTTCATACGGCGCTTTATTTTAGCTGAGCGCGTCACCATATTTCGAGCTGCCCGCAGCACATGCTTGACTGTTGAGCCAGATCAGAATTGGAATTAGTGTCCCACTCAGCCCGACCTGTCGGCACCACCATGTCGATAACCACCAACCTAACCCTCAATTCCAGAGCAGCACCTACTCGTGATACCGCTCCCGATGGGTCAGATTAGGCTTGAGGGGTGACGGGTGGTGGAATCGCCTTAGCCAAAAGGTAATCGGTCAATAGCGGCCCTTCATCCAGCAGTGCTGATAATTCTTGTTGGGCACTACTGTTATCACCTCCCCCATCAGCGCGATAAAATTTAGATTTATTTATTCTTTTTTTTTGTATTACGTTTTTGGTCACCATTGCAAGAGCTCTATAAAGGCCGCTTATTTCACGTTTTGTAGTTTTTGCGTTTGTGATTAGGGCTATAACAGTGAAAGCATATTTTTCAACCAAACGGGCATTCTCCCTCGGCATGAGTCTTAGAGACACAGAAGAAATGGTAGGTCAAACGGCTAGCTCAGGTTCAATTTCCGTATTAATGGGCCTGAGCTTGTTTAGCTCATGAGTTCACCTGTGGTACTCATCTTCGTCCTAGTTGTAACATAAGTCTTTTTAGTTGTATATAATCACAATTATTTCCTTTTTTTTATTTATTTTGTTTTGGCTAACATAGTCGGCTACAGTGATTGCGGGCAATGATTTTTCTACAACGTGACAGAAAAGTTCGCTCTTTTGATCATTTGGATAACTTCCGAATGTAGAGTGATTTTAATACTTGCTTAATCTGACCATGAATAATTATGATTACATTTAGAGTATGGTTTTTTATTTGGTTAACTGTTAGAAACATCTGTTTTGTTTTTTCATAAAGTGCGAAAATAAAAAAATCTTTTATCTGTATCTGCTTAAATAGATATCCGACATTTTTATTTTCTGTATACCGACGGGGCATAAAAATTCTTTCGATATCAGCGAGTCATACATCCGGTTCATGCCATGTACTCATCTTTCTTTACAAGCATAATTTTATTTACAAGCCTTATTAAACTTTAATTTTCATATCACAGAAAGACTGTATTGCAAATTAACAAGCGAAAAGCTCTGCGCACAATATAGAAAAATCCTAAATTATCTGAACTTTAATACAACTGATTGTTATTACACTGCCCGTCAATCACTTTTGCCATGCTTACCTCAAAATTAGGCAAACTTGAAAGTTTTGTATCTCGGTCAGAAATCATCGTATCAGAAAAAACAGCAGGGCATTTTAAAGGTAATCGCAAAAGCTTCCATTTAAGACATGCAGAGACTTAAAAATGAAAATATGTGTTTTTTACAGTAAAAAAACTGATTAAAAAAATTTCAATTTTTTTAACTTCGACTTAAATCAATGCCAATTTAGAACCAAGCGGTGGAGGGCAAATCGACCGGAGGGGTTCGGAGGGTAATGTCTTTCCCTTTAAAATTAGCCCCCGCGGGGTTCTATCCGATGTTTTTTAACCGAGTTACGGCGTTTTTTGTAAAAAAATAACCTTTTTTTTTCAATCATCAATAACTTCGACTTGCGTACGTTTATAACGAATTTAATTCATTCGTTATGTCTCTCTCCTCCCACGCATGCATATACATAGTTTATATACTTATACCATATTTGGATTTACATTATATTTTACCGCAGCCCGCAGCAGCCGGCAACGCCGAAGTATAAGGTAAGAGAGAGAGCGCGTTAGGTTTATCAGCGAGCCTATAAGCAGAGAGAGTCGCGTCCGCGGGTACGCGCATATGCGTGTGGTCGTGCTGCCGAAAAGTGCGATGAAGGAGTGGGGACGCCTCCCGCGGCAATTGACTGGCGGACGTAACACGGGCGACACGTGTTTGAACGCGCGTTGAAGAACAGGCCTCTCGTTTTCTTTTTTTGCTCGGGCAGTTGCCGTGGTCTAGCGTTCCTCGACTTCCTTTTTCTTACTGAAGCATCCGGACTTTCGACCTGGCATTGCCTTGAATTGTTGCGGGTGCGTGCAGTGGTGCGGCGAGTTGACAGGGTGGTGTGCGTGTGCAGAACCTAGTGCTAGGCCGTCCTACGCTTTTTCACCACTGCGACCGGTGTCCGGGAACGCCGTTCAGCGAGCGAGCACTTATTGTACAAAGGGCCTGGCCATTGTCGTCACATTGTAAGTACCGACTCGTTTAGCTCTCTCTTGCTGGCTTGCCGCTTCTCTCTCTCTCTCTTCCCGCCGATCTGCTACTCTGTACGCTTTCCCTTTGGTGCTTTATATAAATTATTTTGTATCCTTCTTATTCTCTGCGTTTCTTTGATTTTGCGTCCGGCTCCCACTCCCTATCCTTGGCGAATTCTCTGCGCTCGTCACTACTTTTCGCGCTTTTCAGCCACTGCTACCTGCGACGCTCTACGCGGGCCACGAGGCTGCTTGACATCGTGGCTGGTCGAAGGGCTTGGCCGCCCACGCACCAGCGTATTAACCTCGTGGCATCAGTAACTGGTTAAGTCAAGCTGTCAACTAGTCTATCCTCTCGATTATAACGGCGGGTTAGCCAAAACCCCGTTATACGTTTTAGAAAAAAATGCCAAGGAGAAAAAAGTTTCATTTTGTGCTCAAGAATACGAAAATAAAGTCAAAATAAAGAAATAGAGAAAAAATATTTTTTTCGGTTTTTTAGCGCATTAAAAAATTAAAGGAATTTAACTTTTTTTTTACGCTTCGTTTTAAAATGTCTAGGGACGTAGTAAATCACAAAAAAACTAAAACTAAACGTAAAAAAAAGTTAAATTCCTTTATTTTTTTAATGCGCTAAAAAACCGAAAAAAAATTTTTTTCTCTATTTCTTTATTTTGACTTTATTTTCGTATTCTTGAGCACAAAATGAAACTTTTTTCTCCTTGGCATTTTTTTCCAAAACGTACGCAAGTCGAAGTTATTGAGGATTGAAAAAAAAGGTTATGTTTTTAGTAAGAACGCCGTAACTCGGTTAAAAAACATCGGATAGAACCCCGCGGGGGCTAATTTTAAAGGGAAAGACATTACCCTCCGAACCCCTCCGGTGGATTTGCCCTCCACCGCCTGGTTCTAAATTGGCATTGATTTAAGTCGAGGTTAAAAAAATTGAAATTTTTTTAATCAGTTTTTTTACTGTAAAAAACACATATTTTCATTTTTAAGTCTCTGCATGTCTTAAATGGAAGCTTTTGCAATTACCTTTATAATGCCCTGCTGTTTTTTCTGATACGATGATTTACGACCGAGATACAAAACTTTCAAGTTTGCCTAATTTTGAGGTAAGCATGGCAAAAGTGATTGACGGGCAGTGTAGTTTATGTACCCATATTATTGTATTATTTATTAAAGCATAAATAAAGTCGCTGCAGTTAGTTTTGTGATATAACAACTCTACCAAATATAGCGATAAAAACAACCTTTGTGTATTCGCACCGAAAATTAGTCCGCGTGAAAGTTAATACTCTCTCTCTCGCTCCCCGGTTGATCTTATAAACTTATACGCGAGCGAAAGTCTTTCGGCCCATATAAAGGCTTTGTAGTTCAATCCGATTAAAAGGATTTAAATTAATTCACCGCTTTACGTTCTTCACTCCTTCTTCAACGATAAACTCATTTCCTAGAATTTGGACCGATTTTGTCTAGGGGATTGTGCGAAGTAAATAATAACCTCTGAATTATAGCAGTATAATCATTAACTTTTACTAACTTATGTATTCTTAATACTCGTATTCATATACAAAACGAAACAAAATTTTAACGCAAAGAAAACAAAACAAAAATCTATAGTTTTTCCTTTTGAATCAATATCAACAATAACAAATCAAACGATTTTATACATTTTATCTCGGATAAAGCTTCATAATTATTCAAATATTATACATTTTCAAACTTGGACTTTCTTGAACAACTTATTGTAGCTTTTATTTGTTATAAATTTTTAATTGATCCTTCAGAAAATTCTTCTTATTACTTCGCGAACAGATGAATATTCACAATTCCGATATTGATATTTAATGTATCATTTCTCTCGCTATTTGAAAGCGGCGAATTTTCCTGTAATTTAACATGCATTTGTGTTACGCGCCTTAACTCTAACTATATTTGCAGTGCGTTTTAATTTGTGCTCAGCAAATTTGTTATTTGTTTACATTAACATCCTGTCGCTACTGGTAAGATTGCAGCAATTTAACGGCACGGCGAAATTTCATGTCGATTGAACAGTCGTATATTTTGGTATGAAGCTTAAGAGTGTATAAGCAACAGAACACAATATTTTAGTAATAAATAATAGTTATTAATTCAAGTAAGTTGACAGTGCACAGATGAGCTTTGAATTTTTGAATCTTGTTAGTATATCAGAAAAAGGATACATAAATGAAAGTCGGTAACGAACAAGTTAATATATAACTATTCCACCGCATGCGACTTGCCTATCGAATAAATTTATCACCTTTTTTGTGTTTTGCAACATAAACATTTTTTGTGAATCAAGTAAATGTATTTATTTACAGTGTTTGGTACATTCAACATCAATTGTATATTACTTAATTCATACAAGAAAGTAGATTCTTTTCTTGTGAACTGTTTACGTCCGAACATGGTAGTTACAATATTGCTCGTTATGTTTGGAAAGCTCATTTTTCACTGTAAATTTTGAATTTTGCCTTATTTGACTTTTGAATTTACTTTTGAATTGGCATCGTTATTAAATATTTCTTTTGTTTTAAATTTTCTTGTTTCTTTTACTTTTTGAGTTCGATTACAACGGTTATCTTACTACTTTCTATTGGAGTTCATGACGGCGCGTCTCCATTGGTATTAATTTGTTCAAGTTTATAAATAATGTTATAGTCATATTCTATGCAACGGTAATCGATTGTAAATATCGATTCACTCGAGATTCGCACTCGAGGTGCGAGAGCGAACGATTAGGCTCTTCTAATCCTCTACCTAGAGGGGGATTTCTTCTGATTCCTCTCTCTAGAGGGGGCGCGCGCGAGAAATGAAAGTAGTAACGCCATAACTGGCAGTGGAGACGGTGCGCTTGAAGTTCGTGAGTGATCCCCCCCCCCCCCCCGTTGGAATCGTGAGAGGTGTTTGTGAGCAGTGCAAAGACATTGTGGCAATTTATCTCGGCTTTATAGCCACCACCTCATCGACAGCAGCAAGTAACAATATCTGTCAGCAGCAGCAACTGCAACGGCAACTTCAGCAGCAACACCAACATAGACCAAAAGTGTCCAGCTACTTAAATCGGTACATACGCTTGTGGCTGATCACCGTAACCGCAATGCAGGGTAGGTGCACCTTACAGTATCCGAGACATTCATATAAAAAAGTACCGCAGGATAAAGTAGGGCATGCACCCGATAACCTTTTGTGTACTCGCGCCGAAAGTTAATCCATGTGAAAGTTTATACTCTCTCACTTTCTCTCTCCCCGGTTGATGTTATAAACCTACACGCGAGCGAAAATCTTTCGGCCCGCATAAAAGCTTTGTAGTTTAATGCGATTAACTGGATTTAGATTAATTTACCGCTTTACGTTCACTCTTCAACAATAAACATATTTTCTAGAATTTGAACCGATCTTGTCTAGGGGATTGAGGGAGATAAATAATAGCTTCTACACGCAATTTGGGAGACAAGACTCACCAGTCAGGTGACTTAAGATGAATTCAACTTAAGGAGATACTGGAAGTTGGAGAGGAGTGACAATCATAAAGGCAAACACACGTATTCTTATACGTACTTAACAGGGTGGTGGTTAGCCCTGCATCGAGGGATTGTTATTTAATTTTCTTCGTTCGTATGATATATCCCCCCTTGTTACTTCTAATAATTTATGTCTCCATTTGTGTATTCTTGCATTGTCTTCTGATTTGAATGATAGTAATGATTTATAATCACTTACTGTCATAAATTTATTTCCATCGATGTAATTTCTCAATGTTTTTACTGCAAATGCCATTTAATGATTCTCGTTCATAAGTATAATACCTTTTCTCTGCCGATTTCAAGACTTGATGCAGATACCATAGCTCTATCTTCACCTAATTTGCCTTGAGAGGCTACACACCCTAATACAAAGTTCGATACATCAGTTATAATAAATAGTTATATCATGTCCGGCAATTGTTGAATTACGATATAGCACATAGTCGGCAAGAACCGCCACTTCAAACAAGACCGCTATTGATAATGTACTATTTTTCATTCTTTTTTTCTTAAGCTATAAGAACCTCGTTTATATTTTTTATAAATTAAACTTTATTAGTTTTATAAATTGTTGTGCTGTTTGAACGTGTGCTGGCCTCGCTCTACATTTTCTTCTTTAATTTGGTTACAAATTTCACTCACTATATCGAATACTTTTTCTAAATCTTGATGTACTGAAACTTCTTTATGAATTTTCATAAGTTCGGAAATTATATGAGGCTCATGTATATTATAAAGTGTAATTATTGATCTATTATCTATTATATTTTTTCCTCTTCAGAAATGATGTTCGAATTTCCATATAATGATGATTCAGTAAATATATTTATTTGATATCTGCCTTTTTTTGATTTTACTAGTATTTTTTTCCATTAATTTCCAAATAGTCTTCGTCCAATCTTATCCTATAGTATAGAAAGACATTTATGCCTAGTATTCCACTATAAGGAATAGAAAAACTCTTTTATGTTACGTGGAAGTCGAAATACATATTATAAATGGTATCTTTGTTGATCCTAGAGTTTTTATAGATTTATCTGTTATTCCAGAAATAAGTATTCGTTCATGCCTATTGATGTTCGTTGTCGATATACTGCTATTTTATATAATATTCAGCTGTGCTCCACTATCAATTAATTGGCTAAAGTTCTTATGTGAATATGCATCACTTATTGTAATAAATTTTTAATTTTTAGTTAGTCGCTCTTAACACGTGGCTCAGATTGCCACTTTTCCGAATTGAAAACGAGGCTCTCGCTGTCATCTGCTGCTTCCGTCGGACACATTCAGCGACCTCGTGGCTGGCCTCCGATGGCGTCTCGGCTAATCACTCGATACCGCAGCAACAATAGAAGCTATTGGCCGTCTAATGTTCACGTTCCTTGCGACGTTCACACGCACGCACGCCGTTGCCGATACTAGAGGCACTCCTGGATTCCGACACGCTATTCGCGATTTTCGAGTAACTGCTTAACTCTAGCGTTAATTCTCGACTCCTGTACGTTGTTACCGGTGTCAAAGGCGCTTTCCCACTCTCGCACGCTGTTACTGATTCTAGCGTTGCTCTCATCGCGCGCGTTCCTTCCCATTTCGGACCAAGTTTCCGTTTTCAACTTCCCCGGGCCGATAGGTGCTGCCCTCGCAGGCAGCCACGCGATCGAGACGGTAGCACAAACCGGACATTTACCATAACAACATATCTCACTCGATGGATTTCTGTATTTTTTCTAAATAGAATTTTTTCAAGGAGGTAACCACTCTTCCAATCGTTTATCACGTATCAGTACAAAATTGGAATATTTTTCCGAAATAATAGCATACTATCACAGTTTTTGTTTATTTTGTCAACGAAATTATTCCGCATAATTTGTCAATCTTACACATATGTTGGAGGGGAGTACAAACTCTGGTTTATAGCCAAATTCAAAAGAAAAATATCCACAAAATTTTCAAATTCTATTATATTACGCAAAATTGCTGCAGAAAGTATGATGATAAATAAGAACTTTTATTTTAATAAAGACCATTCAAAGGTTATTATTATAATAAATACAGGGTGAGGAAAAAGTATGGAAAGTCCAGAAAATTCGGCAAACCGCATGAGGTTAGTCATGAAACAAAGGTCATACCCTATGTAACTTTCGACGAGGAACTCAACGGTGACCTCTGAATTGACCTTGAACCTCATTTTCAAGGTTTTTTCAAGATCAACCTCATTTTTTCAAATGGGAACCTCTACTTTTTATACTGGAATCAAAAAGAGCGATAAATTTTACGGATGGGAACGACTCAAGTCAGAAGATATTGTAACTCCTAATCCTCCTTTTAGCATTATCTAGGAATAACGACGTAGACATAAAAGGAATCTGTTCCCTTCGGGGTGCTTTTTTATGGTGAGTTCCCCTTGCCTCTCACTTCGGGGTGCTTTTTAATAGTGAGTTTTCCTTGCCTTTTACCTCGAGGTGCTTTTTAATAGTGAGTTCCCCTTGCCTTTCACATAAATGAATTCACAAAATATGTTCAAATTGTTCTCCATTCGCTTCTTGACAGTAACCAATCCTATTGTAGAATGTTTGAGTTGCATTTTGGATCATCTGCCGTGGAATGGCAGTAATTTCTTGAACTATTCTAAGTCTTATATCTTCAAGATTTTGTGGATTACTACTGTATACCCGATCTTTTAAATACCCCCACAAAAAATAGTCCAAAGGGCTTAAATCTGGAGATCTTGAAGTTCTCTCTACTGTACCTCTTCTACCTATCCATCTTTAAAAAAATGTTTCATTGAGGTGTTGTCTGATATTTACACCGTAATGAGCTGGAGCACCATCTTGCTGAAACCATGTATTTTCAAAATCATCACCTCTTAAGGCCTGGATAGCTGGAACAATTTGATTTCGCAAAAGTTGTTCATAACTTACAGCGTTCAAATTTCTTTCGATAAAAAAGGGACCTATTATTGTACCGCCTACTATTCCTGCCCACATGTTTAATTTTGTAGGGTATTGAGTGTGACTTTCATCCAATGAGGATTTGTGTTGGACCAATATATAAAGTTATGACGATTGATTTCACCATTTAATTGAAATGTCGCTTCGTCTGAAAAAACAATATTTTGTAAAAATATTGGATTTTCAGTAACCATTTGCATCATTGTCTCACAAAATTCTACTCGACGATCAGGATCATCCTCATTCCTGGACAAGCTTGATTTTATAATACTGAAACTTGTTTACCTTTAAAATTTTAAGAACAGATTTTTGATTGATCTCCTATTATAAAGCTACTGATCGAGATGATTCATGCGGATTTTCCACAAATACAGTAAAACATCTAAAGATTTTTCTTCATTTGTTGCTGTTCGTGGTCTTCCAGTAACAAAACGATTTTTAACAGACCCCGTTTCTTGAAAACGTCTTAAGGGTTTTAAAACTGTGGATTTAGACAAAGGAGTTTCGCCGTCGCCGTTTCGAAACGTTCTATTAAAAAGATTAACAACATTTGTATACGATCTTTGCTGATCATCCCAACCCCTCATCATTAGAAGAGATATTAGTTCTCTTTCGGACAAACGAAACATTTTAAAAGTTTGAAAAAAAACAAAAATTTGATATTGTTATTGTAACTAAAAAAAAAACTATGAAATATTTGACGAATTTGTCGAATTTCGTTTTTTTTTATTGGTCAAGTATTTTTTTTTTCTAGAGCCTATTTACTATGAAAACAACAAAATATGGTTTCAATTTCCAATTAGTAGAGGTCAAAAACAAATAAGATTTAAAGATCTAAATGATAACAATTTTTTAATTATTATTTGTAAAAGCACTTCTATTTTATTTTTAAATTTTCATTTCTTTCAAATGCCTTCTAAATAATTTCGTATTTCTAATAAACAATTAGCTTTACAGCCCATGAAAGAGGAAAAAACGTAACTTTTGACGAAAAAAAACGTGACTTTGGAGTTTTTGACAACTTTAATGATATTTCATGTTCAAAGTAGTGACTTTCTATTTTCTAAAACGAAAGATGAAGACTGCGAAAAAAATGAGATCCAGATGAACTGTGCAGTGTGAAAAAAGAGTTGTCTTCTTTTATCAAAATTCTAAAAAAATACGAGAAAGACAGATCTTCAAATTGCTTTTTATTCGTATTCTAGCAAAAATCAACCCTGTTTTTGTATTTAAAAAAAATATTGTTTTTTCAAATGAAGTTACATGTCAATTAAATGGCGAAGTCAATCGTCATAACTTTAGATATTGGTACGAGAAAATCCTCATTGGATGAAAGTCACACTCAATTTCCTCAAAAATTAAACGTGTCGGCATAAATGTTAGGCGATACATTAATAGATCCCTTTTTTATCACAGGAAATTTGAACGCTGTAACTTTTGTGAAATCAGATTATTTCAGCTATCCAGGCGTTAAGATATGATGATTTTGAAAATACATGAATTCAAGGAGTATTCGGCGTCACGCTATCTTTGAATAGTTCCCACCCGTAAAATTTATCGCTCTCTTTGATTCCAGTATAAAAAATAGGGGTTTCCGTATAAAAAAATTAGGTTGACCTTGAAATAACCTTGAAAATGAGGTTCAAGGTCAATTCAGAGGTCACCGTTGGGTTCCTCGTCGAAAGTTACATAGGGTATGACCTTTGTTTCATGACTAACCTCATGCGGTTTTCTGTATTTTCCGGGGTTTCCATACTTCTTCCTCGCCGTGTATAATTAACATAATATGCGAAAATGTACGAATCATGGAACTAGTTTAAATAGAATTGATAAGTTATTCTCATAACCTTTTTGTTAAACCAACATACTAAAAAATTTTTAAAATGGGCTTATATTGATATTAGAATTATGGATGGAGTAGTAACATTTTTTTATTGTTATTACAGTTTGCTATTGGAATAAATACCAATACATACATTAACAATTATGGTTAAATTTCAAATGCATCAAATAACGTGAGTAAGGAAAAAGACTGACTGATAAATAGTATAGAAAGAGAAAGACACAATACAAATATTATAATATCGTAGTCACACTAATAAATAAGTTCCGAGATACTTGTTATTGTGAATGACTCATTTGTTTTTCACATGAACTTGATATTGTTCGTATTTCCAAATTTTTCGGTACTCATCGCCGTTCATCTTTAGACCTGCCGAATGAATGATCGTTAATTTAAGAGGATCAATTGTAAAAAATTTTTTCGTTTTCTTTCATTTGTGATATTTATTTTATTTTATAAAAAATCTAACTTCATCTTTTCTATTGTCGAGATAAGATATTGATATTTTCAAAGATTTTCAGTAAATTATTTTTTTGAAGAGAAAGTTTTATTTTGGTGAACATTTTTATAATAAGTACATCTTTTGTGGTATGCGCGTATAATTTCACTGTACGAGATGATCCAAAATAACGAGAAAGTGTCAAAATTTTTGTAAAGATTGGACTATAGGTATATTTCTACAGTGTCAGAATTATCTCTTCACTATTTATTTATTTTCGAATAGCAAAAATTGAAAAAAATGGTCTTTTTCTAATTGCGACTAGAAAATATGAAAGGACATTCTGACACAGGTTTCGATTTTTATATTGAAAAGTACATGTAAAAACTGATTATTGTGCATTAAATTTTATTTTACAGTTACAATTGAATTTGATCAGAAATATAAGTATGTATTCGCACGATGCTCGCTACAAACATATGATTTTTATGCAGGAAATAAAAAATATGGCTTTGCGAGGTAATCAATTTTTGATTCATCGCCAAAATACGTCAAAAATTTGTATTGCAATGTATCGAACCCAAGCTATGCAAAAATTTTGGCTGTTTTTTCTACCGTTTCAGATCAATGTGAATTGCTACACCATTTCTACTTGACGTATTCTTACAAATTTAAAAAATTATTTTTTAATTTGAAAACATGTGATGATGCGTCTTCACAAGAAAAAAATACACTACCGATGCGCACGACCCTTACACCCGCGAACTACCCCTCGCGCACTCACGACCCGATCCGACACTCCCCCGGGAAGCTGGAAGCCCATAAATATTCCAGCCGTGATCAGCTGATCGCAAGCCCCCGTTCACTGAGGTAGACTTAGCTAGACTAAAGTAGGGGCAACCGAGCACGTGAGAGCAAGCGAGACCGCCGATACGAGACCGATCAGACGCGTGTGAGGGGAATCGGCAAGACCAACGAGCAATAGATAGACAAGGATAGGCAAGTGACGCTAACTGGTCATCCAATCGTTATCGGCTTAGGGGTAGCTAGACTAATAGAACGAAACCGACGCTATCTTTGTAGCCAGTAGGGAAATTAGGCGCCAACGCACGACCAATAAACAAATTACGCGGGCTAGAGATACCAATATAGACGGCGCTGACAGCCGGCTTAGTAATAAGCCAACCAATCAACTAATGACTAAGGGGAGGTAAGTTTAGAGAAGCGGCGCGTCGCCAAAAAACGCCGCGCCAGTACCCGCTGAACTCTGGTGCCGATCAGTGCGCCGCTGAGCCCTGGAGCCGACCGGGGAATTTCTGCGCGAGTGCCGCGAGTAAGAGTGAGCATTAGTGAGCATTAGTGAGCATTAGTGAGTATTAGCAGAGCATCAGCATTAGCATTAACAGAGCATCAGCATTAGCATTAGCAGAGCATCAGCATTAGCATTAGCAGAGCAGCAGCATTAGCATTAGCAAAGCATCAGCATTAGCATTAGCAGAGCAGCAGCATTAGCATTAGCAGAGCAACAGCATTAGCATTAGTAACAGCAGCAACGGCAACAACGGCAGCACCAACGACTATAACCGTAGCGGTAGCTACAGCAGCTTTAGCGGCGGTGGCCGCATCCGCAGTCACCTTAAGAAAATGCTGGAGTAAGTACACCTCTCTTCTCTTAATTATCGCGTGATTGCCAAACGTCCGCGTTACGGGAGTGCCGCACGACCCTCACGCGTCCGATGATGCCGTTTTCGCGCATACTCTTATCGCTGACCTTTCGAGCATTTCTCTTGTTGCGCCATCGTATTTTTCATTGTCCGAAAGACGAAATCGCCGCGTGATTGCCGAACGTCCGCGGTGCGGGAGTGTCGTATGACCTTCGCGCGCCTAAAGTTTCGCTATAATGCATGTTTTCGTCGTTGCTCTTCAGAGCGTTTTTTGTTGTTGCGCCGTTATACTATGCGATATCCGAAAGACAAATTCTCCGAGCGCGCACGTCTATGTACCGTAAATTAGGCGCTTAGCCTTACCGATTTATCGATTGAGAAACGAGCTTTTCCCCGTTGTCGCGTGGAAAGCGAAACGTCCGCGTGCATACTTGTTACAGTTTTCTCTGAAGCGATTTTCCCCCGCGAGTTGATATTTGACGAAGCAAAGCATAACCTTCGCGCAGGCGAGGAATTCATACGCGTGTTGATAGAGTCCTTTTTGAAGCCGATCGAATACATTGCGTGTGTCGCGTCCGACCTTCGTCCGACCGACAAGTTTTCCGTGCACACATCACTAGCCCTTGTTTTCGTTACGTGATTATTGCTGTGAGGTGCTAACAACATTGGCCGAGTATTGACTAACCTTCGCGCGACCGACCGAATTCTTGTGCGTGTGTTTACCTCGAGCGAGCTGGAATTTTCGCCGCAAGAAGATAACTCGACATTACGTAACTGCGTTCGAGATCCGCGGGACTGTTTGCTTCAGCTATCATCCGCCTAAGTCGACGTTGCGTCGTGGTACGCCACTCGTGCCCCTATTAACTAGATCAGGCTGACCATCGCGAGGGGTTGACTACTGGGCTGACCTAGGGAATAGCTGATTTAATAAACATGAGTCCTTATTAACTATGGTTTATTTACTGACTTTGCCCCCTTAATCACCTCATCCCCCGTAGCTATCGCGATCGGTCCGAGATTAACGAGCGCACATGCAAACGACTTAATTGCCGCCTAGCCCAATAGCCGTTGCCGCGGGAACCACGTTACCAGTCGACGAAGGACCGGAAGGAACTTCTCCCCAGACTACTGATCCGTTAGTCGAGGCGCCCCTGTGACGCCTCCCTCGATATACCCGCTTCTGAGCTAAGAGCCACCGTGCCCCGGACCACACCTGACTAGCCGAACGAGCTGCAGCCGTGGGTGGCTAAAAACCACCCGTTGTCCCTTCTCTCTTTCGTTCGATGTTTTCCCCTTTTTCGGGCCCGAACGATTTCAGTCTAGGACTTCGCGCTCCTACTTTCATCTCCCAAGGTGATAGCCCGTGCGAGGTCGACGACGACGAGGAAGGAGGCAGCGGGGAAACCACCCGCCAATCACAGCGACCAGGACCACCGTACCAGCCAACGTTGCAGCGCTACCTGCTCTCCTAACGCGAGAGCACGGTAGCTGGCGCGCAACGAACAAAAATAAAAGCTGCACACGTTATTCGGCTGACTGCGCCGCTGGCGGCAGTGCGAGACCGGAAAAAAATTGTGTCTACCATTCATTTATTTTTCCCCTCCCTCTCCCCCGTCACAAACATTAAATAAAAAGAAAAGAAAAATCTTTCATTGCAAATTTTCATAGTATATTTTTTTATCAAAAAAATAAGCATTAATATTTTACGGTATCAATTTTCTCGTTTTTTTCTCTCAGTTAGTCTTCAAGAAAGCTCTCCAACAAAATATTTACCAGAGGTTTTTAATGCCTTTTTCAATTATGCAAACACGCCTATATTATTTTTTATAGCAATAGAGCAATCATTAAAAATACCAGATAGTCTTATAAATAATAAGAAGATTGCTTTGAAGAACAAATTGAGTCGATTTTATTAGACTTAATGAATAAGTTCAATGATTTTCAAGTGGTAGTAGAAGATTCCGCAGAAATCTGTACATTCAGTGACTTAGGATTTACAATAATTGCGAAACACGAGAAATCAACTGACCGATCACCGAGTATCTCGAGGTACTTTTGATGAAAAAGATTGTTGCAGCTTGAACACAGCACTAAACATGAATTATCCTATCAATAACATTGTGGCAGATCGTACAATGGCTTGATCTGCCACTCATTAAAAACGCTTGATAATTTTAATTTTCGGTTGATAAAAAAAAGAATATTGGTATTTAATAAGTGGTATTTTCGACATAGTTTCAGTAAGTGAACAATGTAAATTGACGTTTATCATATAGTAACGGTTGTTCGATGTTTTAAAATAAGCATATATATAATTGCTCGAAAACTACTATTCGAGGTGTGATCAAAAAGTAAGGTGAATTTTTATTTTTCTCAAAAAATATTTATTTATTCATCAATTTTTATTTTATCTCCTTCAAAGTAATCCCCCTCGGATATAATGCACTTGTGCCAACGCTTTTTCCAATCCTCAAAACATTTCAAAAAATCATTTTTTGTGATCTTGTTTAGTTCATCCTTAGATGCCGTCTTTATCTCCTCAATCGTGGCAAAACGCCGTCCTTTCATGGGCCTCTTCAGTTTTGGGAACAAGAAGAAGTCACAGGGGGCCAGATCTGGGGAATACGGTGCCTGTGGCATCGTTACTGTGTTGGTTTTACCCAAAAAGTCGCGCACAAGCAACGATGTGTGAGCAGGGGCGTTATCATGGTGCAAAAGCCAATTTTTACTTTTCCACAAATTCGCACGTTTCTGGCGGATTGCTTCGCGCAAATTCACCTTACTTTTTGATCACACCTCGTATACGCAAACGCGTTAAGGCAGATAGAGGTCAATGCACTCGCAACTTTAAAACATGACTTTTTTATTTATTTCTTACAAGTTTATTTACAATTTATCTATGAAAATGTGTTTGCTATTATCGAAATTTACAAAGTATGAAACATAATACATCAGTGAGGATTATGTTTCTAGTTTTGACTTATATGTGTATTATATATTATTAATTTTGTTTTTATTGTATATTAATCGTTTTGTGTTTCTTTAGTCTAGTAGTAGTGATCGCAGTCGTGAGAAGTTAGCTAATAAGTTTGTTTAGGAAGTTTTTTAAGCTGGTACTACATTTTTCATAAAACGTTTTGATTTCTTCTTTTACTGGTGGTATCTGTAGATCATTTCTGATAATGTCACTTAATACAAACCATGGGACCCGTAAGACATTTCTTCATACTTTGGATTCAAATCTTTCTAGGATTCAATATTTGCGTTTGAAGTGGCATCCCTTAGTTGAATGCCATAAGTCCCGACTAGATTAATTATTGTTTTGTAAAACAGTATTTTATTTTCTTTTATAAGCTCTGATTTTTTTCTAATGAATCAGACATTTTTCTCCTATTCATTCCTAGTTGTTTACATTTTCTAAATATTTGCTCTTTCTATGTAAGCCTATAGTCTAAATGAATTTTGAAGCATTTTTTATGACTGCTTTGCGGGATGTATTTGTAGATGAGTTGAACAGGTGGGTGTCTTTCCCATGTGACGTCGTGGTAACGACACAGCTTAGGTGTCGTCAGAAATGCGATTTCTCGCGTAACTGGCATGGATCACTATCGAAACTTTTTAGAAAGGAAAAGTGTCACTATTCCTTATTCTTCTGCCTTTTAGATTCCAATCGATCGTAGTAATACAAAGACGAGACGTACCCAGGGTCCTTCCGTTAGTAGACCTCGGTTTCCCTATAAGGATCATATCTAGAGTTTATCAATAGTAGTCTCTAGATACCAAAGAAAAGGATTTTTTTAGAGGTTCGCGAGCTATTTGAGAGAGGTGGAAAAGAGACAGAGTCAGAAACTAAATAAATTTCTTTGACTTACTACTTTACTTTTTTTCTTGTGGACACGATTTGGCACTCTAGTCGTAGCTGACTCTTTGGCTTCTCAGCTCGTCATTTGCTTCTTGGCAGCTTCTTGATCCTCTTGAGTTCTTCTTGATGGCGACACGAATGAATTTTAGTCTCATTCGGCCCTTTTTATATCCTGGGGGTGGTTGGGAGGCGAGTCCCTCGCTCTTCCCCTCATTTTTGGGAAGAGTGGAGCGGGAAGTCGACTGCTAATTGGCTTGTCAAGCTCTTTCGATTTTCTCTCGTTTGGTCTCCGGACCTTAATTAGAGCGAGGGCGTAGAGAAAATTGTGAGCGCGGGATTCGAAATGCGGGCCTTGACTCGAAAGATGGCTTTTAGAGTATCCATTGTGTGCATTAATGACACTTATTATTTATAAATCTTGATGCGCAACATTTTACAGTTTTACTCTTAATCATAACGATACTTATAGGCTATTTTATACTAACAACAAAAATACAACTTAAATTCGCTGTAAAGTACAATTAATGCGTAATTGTTTAGACAAATATAAGGGGAAGAGCTTGCAAGCTCGCAAGCTTCGTTACAAATCTTCACTACAAGATATTGTTAATGTTAAAAATGACTGGGATAAGTTAAAACTATTGAGTTTGTTTTAAAATAAAATGTAATGTCATGCAATATGTACAAGGTTGGTCTCATAGTTAGAGACACGGTCTGCCTCAAGCAAACGCTCTCTTACGACTGTACTTATAGTTATATACAGATACATCTCGCTGCGTACTTAAGCGCTTTTGCGCGTGCGCTACTACATACATCTTATACTCTTGAAATATTAATTCATATATTTTAACACACCTCCTTGAATTTATATTTCTTAACAGTAAACATTTTCAAAAAAAATATTCACAGGTTTCAAAAAAAATCTTACATTGTTTCTCTTACAATTCATTATACAATATTTAAATCTTTCCTGAACATTTCGAACTTATTTTTACCTAGTGCTTTTGTAAATATATCCGCAATATTCTTTTCGCTCTCAACTTTCACAATATCAATTTCATTCCTTACGTAGCTTTCGTTAATAAAATGAAAATGTGTTTCTATGTATTTAGATTTCTTTGTGAGATTTCCATATTTGGCAATAGCAATTGCACCAGAATTATCTTCATAGATCTTTATAGGCTTAATAATATTTACGTCTAAATCTTTTAATAAATTTTTAATTACTTTTATCTCACTAACAGCATCCGATAAAGCCACATATTCTGCTGCTGTAGAGGATTTAGCTACACTACTTTGTTTCTTTGCTTTCCAAAAAATCGTATTCCCATAATAACGTATAACAAAACCTGTCGTAGACTGTCTATTATTTTTGTCACCTGCCCAATCAGCATCAACGTAACAATCTATAATATTTTTATTATTTGATCTTCTTATAAAATTCAATTTTTTTTCTCTGGTTAAATACAAATATTTCAGTACTCTTAAAGCATATTTATAATGAGTTTTATCATAACAATTTTGAAACCTACTCAAATAATTTACACTATAGCTTATATCTGGTCGAGTACATGTACTGATATACAAAAGTGCTCCAATTAAATTTCTATATTTGATTTCATTACATGCTGATTGTGCTGGAGGTATATGTAACCTTTCCTCCATAGGTGTTAAGTACAGTTTAGTATTTTCTAAATTATAGACATTTCCTAATGAGTTTATATAATCAGTTTGATCAAGGCTCAATTTTCCTTTTTCAAGATCATATTCAACATTAATTCCTAAATACGTTTTTATTTTACCTAGATCTTTCATAGCAAATCTTTTCATTAATTTCTTTTTAATTTTATCAATGACAGTTTGATTTTTTGAACAAACTAGCAAATCATCAACAAATAATAATATATAAATTTTTTTTCCATTCTCAGTTTTATAATATAAACAATAGTCGCTTTCGCTTCTTTTGAAATTCATACTATTAATAAAATTATCAAAACATTCGTACCAAGCTCTAGGACTTTCTCTTAAGCCATACAAAGCTTTTTCTAACTTTAAAACTTTATCAGAATTCTCATTAACATTTTCATAACCTTGTGGTATTTTCACATAAATTTCAGATTTAACTTTTCCATTCAAAAACGCTGTTTCAACATCCATTTGTTCGATATAAAATTCATTTTGGTTACAGTAAGCTAAAAGTAATTTTAAAGTTTGCAGTCTAGCTACTGGTGAATATATGTCTTCAATTATTTGATCTTGTTGATATCCACGTACCACAAGTCTCGCTTTTTTTCTACCATCAGATTTATTTGTGTAAACCCATCTTAAATCTAAAATTTTCTTATCTATTGGTTTGTCAACTTTTGTCCAAGTTTTATTTTTTTCTATACTTTGGATTTCTTTTGCCATAGCATCATTCCACAAAGCAGAATCATTAGAATTTACTGCGTCATTATAAGTCTTAGGTGAATCAGCACTAACAGTGTTTACATAAATAAAACTTGTCACTGGTTGACCGTACCAATTAGGTTTTCTTTTCTCTCGCGTGGACTCTCTCTTTTCAAACTTTAAGTTTTCCTTTTCATTATCATTTCCACTTGAATTTGGGCTAGATTTTTTTCTTTTATTAAATTTGTTTTCTTTCTTAATTTTCTCATTATCATAAAATACTTCATCATCACTCATACTCTCATAACTCGTTTCAGATTCACTTTCACTCTCATTATCAGTATCTATTCCTATCCATTTCACATCATCTTCAACTACTTCTACGTGTCTAGCAATTATAATTCTACCATTCATTAAAACTCTATAACCTACGTTATCATAACCAACTAAAATTCCCATATCAGCTTTTCTGTCCCATTTTGAATGTCTTTTTTCTTCCGGAGTTTTTACAAAGATTTTACTACCAAAAATTCTTAAATACTTCATACTCGGTCTTTTTCCAAAAAATATCTCGTAAGGTGTCTTATTAAGAAGTGTATTCGCAATTGAACGATTTTTCAAATACGCTGCAGTTTTTACTGCTTCAGGCCAGTATCTAATATTTAATTTTGCTTCCGATAATAAACATCTAGCGGTATCCATGACCGTTCTATTGTATCTCTCCGCTGTTCCATTTAGTGGATGAACATACGGTGGACAAGGTTCAAGATATATACCTTTATCTCTGATTAAGTTAAAAACATTGTTATTTATGTATTCTTTACCATTATCGCACCTCAATTTTTTAATCTTTTTACCTGTTAAATTTTCTACTAAATTTATGTATTCACGAAAACATTGATATACTTCAGTTTTATTTTGAATTGGAAAAATCAATGTACATTTGCTAAAGTCGTCAATAAATGTGAGAAAATATTTTGAACCTTCGTACCCGGTATTTCTGTGTGGGCCATTTAAGTCAGTATGAACTAATTGAAGGATTTCTGTTGCTTTTGTTCTATTGTTTTCAAAACGTAAATTATGCATTTTGTTTTTGATACAAATTCCACATTTCATATATTCTTTTTCTAAGTTTTTTGGAAGTCCTTCGATTAATTCATATTTGCAAAGTTTTTCTAAATAATTAAAATTTACATGGCCAAGAATCCTATGTAATTTTTCTTTTTGACTTATTATTCCAGAATTATTTACGCTAATATTTCTTTTATCAACATATGACGAAATTTTATATAGACCATTTTCGTTATACGCAGTACAAATTATATTATTGTTTCTATCGTAAATTTCAGATCGATTTCCTTGAGATAAGATTTTAAAATTTTTATTATTTGTAATTCTAGCTAGACTTATTAGATTTCTATCCAATTCTTTTACATAAAAAACATTTTTCATAATTATTTCTGTTTTAAAACTTTTTTGATAAAATGATGTTATAATATTTCCAACTTTTTCGCACTTTATTTTTCTACCATCTGCAATAGTTACATAAATTGGTTTTTCTAATCTTTTAAAATTTGAGAAATAAGAATCATCGTTTACTATATGGTCTGTACAACCACTATCTAAGATCCAATTTATTTGAGTACTTTGACTCTGATTTATGGAATTTACTCTACTATTAAAATTTTTAACATCAATATTTGCATGCAAATAAAACGTCTGTGGTGTATTATCGTAATACCTATTATTATAACTATAGCGTGCGTCGTGTTGACCTTCTTGTTGAAAACTTCGTTGATTGTTGAACTCTCGGTGACCTCCTCGTTGACCGTAACCTCGATTGTTGTTGTTATTATATCCTCTGTTATTGCTGTAGCCTCTGTAGTTGCCGTAGCCTCTATTGTTGTTATTAGTATAACCTCTGTAGTTGTTGTTTTGGTAATTTTCTTCTTGATTGTAGCTGCCCCTTTGACCGCTTCCACGAGAGTTGTTGCCTCGCCAGCTGCCTCGGGTTATAGCACCTCCTCGCCAACTTGCTCGGAAATTCGGAAAAGCATTAGTTTTACAATCCTTTTTTGTATGCCCTTTTTTGTGGCAAATGAAGCATTCAATATCTTTCTTTTCGACTTTAAATAAATTTGACTTTTTATCATTATCTTGGCTATGTTGAATTTCATACATTTTAATTTTGTTTTTTATATAACTGCAATTTTTATCTTTATCTTGTAAAGTATCGACTAAGTCTCCAATGTATGCGAGTGAATCAGGTAGAGTTTTTAATATATAATCTAATTTTTCTTGTTCTTTTATATCTGCTCCAGCACTTTTCAATTCATTAATTAATTTCTCAAATTCACTAAAGAAACTATCGGCATTTTCAAAATCTTTCAGTTTTAATTTATCCAGTCTATTTCTTAAAACTATTTGTAAAGAAGTTGATTTTTTTAAGTAGATTTCATCAAACTTATTCAATATATCAATTGCTGCATTTTCATCACATACAAATTCTAATTGATCATTTGAAATACTTGAATATATTAAGTTCATAGCTTTACAATTCTGCTTTTCCCAATCAGTATCTTTCAATTGTTTTTCGTGTGTGACTACCTCATCACACGTTCTAAATTTCAGTAAAAGTAATAATCTTTTTTTCCAAAGGTTGTAATCTTTGCCATCAAAGATAGGAATTTTCATATCCGTATCAGAAGCCATTCTATACTCTACAACTTTCAAACACAATTTTTCACAACTTTACTCAACGTTCTCGTTCATGCACGTGTATCTATCTTTATATATCTTTATATATCTAATAAAATATTTATTACTTCTTGTTGATCTGTTTTTAAGTTTCAATGTTTCAATTTAATTTTTGTTTCTAATTGTTTATTATTGTTTCAAACGACTTCATTCTCCGATAAAAGGATTTATTACCTTGATATTTACAGTATACTTATCAATATCCTCGGTGTTTCATTACGTTGAGTACTATATTATCTTGTTTCTACTCATTTAGTCGTATATCCTCAAATTTCCATGTGTTCCTGCCAAGCACCGCATGACGGCAAAATTCACAATCGTATTCACTTGCATCTTCTTGATCATTCACTTATTTTTCAATTTTAATCGATCACACTATTAACCACGCTCTGCTACCATGTTAAAAATGACTGGGATAAGTTAAAACTATTGAGTTTGTTTTAAAATAAAATGTAATGTCATGCAATATGTACAAGGTTGGTCTCATAGTTAGAGACACGGTCTGCCTCAAGCAAACGCTCTCTTACGACTGTACTTATAGTTATGTACAGATACATCTCGCTGCGTACTTAAGCGCTTTTGCGCGTGCGCTACTACATACATCTTATACTCTTGAAATATTAATTCATATATTTTAACAGTTAACTCAAATATGAAATTTAACTATTTATTAATCATATTGTTTTAATTAAATTGAATTTAAACGAAAACTATATTCGATAATTTGCGCATTTCGATAGGACATTCATAGAATAATTTTTAACCTTATTTGCTAGGATATTAATCCGTTAATTCGAGAAATTCTTATTGTAATGAGAAATTCCGTTTTTTCTTCTTTGTTATTTGGCTAAACCAAGCCCCGGATTGAGAATTCCATGAGAAGTCTGGGGAGTCATATTTATTTGCTACATAATGTTGTAACGATTGTCGAAAATCGTAATGCCTCGCGTGGACTGTTAAGCGTGGCTAAGTGTAATAGCCGTGATCGGCTTAGGTTAGAGAGAGAGAGGGCGCGTTAGGGGCAACGACCGGGAGGGGAGAGCTGGCGAGGCAGTATAACTGTGTTCTTCAGCCCGGCGACATCGCAGTTTTTTCCATTCGAAGCAACAACGCGTTAAGCCGTGCCGAGTGATATACTGGGAGATTAAATAGATAATTTGTGAGTGGTAAGGCGAGTGCGCACACTGCGTAACGTGTGCAGCATCGGCAGCAGCGACCACAACCTCGGTAGCATCCACTGCGCAGCGTAACATCGGCAACGAGAGGCGGTTGCAGAGGCAGCGCGTTTTTTAGCGTTAGCGGATACGGTTGGCCACCGTATCCTCATCAGATCAGCGGTAAGTGCGCTGCACTCAGTAATTCGTTTTGCGTGCGATCCCGCGCAGCGTGCGCGGTGAGTTTTTAGGTAGCGTGCGTGCGACTAGTCCGCGACGTCCGCGAAAGCAACTCTCTCTCTCATTCGAATTATTGTGTTGATACAGCGTGCGTTCCGACTCTCGGCAAATCGTCCTTTGTACAGGATTAATCTCGTCCAATAAAGTGGTTAAATATTAATAAGAGACGACCTTATTATTTCGTCTCACCTTGTCCGGTGTCGGTGTTTTGTTTACATTTCAATTCGAACGCGCCGATAGTCCAACACAGATCGCGAATGCTATAGAAGGAGCTGTTCGTCGACCGAGTTGTCTGCAGTGACCGACGGAGCGCTGGTAAGCAAGCGCATCAGCGCCTCTTGCGGGGAGTTCGCACATCAAAGTTGGATCGCTGAGAGGACTCGGCGCATGCGTACACCGGAGCAAGTTGAGTTAGTGTGCTCGAAGCACATAGCTAACAAAGCACCGTTTGGCCGTAGCGATAATTACATTTGCCGGGGATTTGCGACTAAACGGAAGCCTGTTACAATGTGTAAGTTAAATATTTGTATTTGGACAATTATTGATTTTCTTTTCATTCTAATGATAAACTTTTGAGTATCTTAAAAGAAGAAAAATTCGTTAGGAAAAGTAGAGAACAGGATGTAGTCGCAGTTTTATGGCCCTCTCCTTTTATCGACATGTGTACGCTTACCAGTCATGTGCGCGGAGGCTGGTGCTCTTTGCATGCGAACAAAAGAAAGCGACGGGCAAAGGAATATAAAAAGAGGGTGCCTAAGCCAGTACTAAGTTCGGTTTAGATTTTATTGCCAGTTGGAAACTATAAAGAAAAATTTTTGCTGTGACGCTCAACCTAGTTCCTCCCTCTCACGGGCAAAGGTTCTCATTCCGTTCTTGGTTTTGATTCTAAGAAAAAAAAAAGTTTTACAATTAGAGTATTTGGCCCTCCGTCACACCTAAGTATGTATTGATTTACTATCATTTAATTTGATTCTCAATGAGTTTAATCAGTTTTGTAGATAATTAATTATATACTAATTATTATATATAGTAATTTTGTATCCTTTCCGTTGCTATTTCTACTTCTGAATGTGATGTGACTATGGTTGTGTAGCACTTTGGACGCACTTAATCATGGACAAAATCATATATCTTACGAATGAATTAAAATAGAAAATTCGTTCAAACGTTCAAAGTTTGAAGATTTAGTTATTTGCTATACAGGAAACTTATTCTCAATTAAAAAAAAATTTGATTTAAAATTTAAGATCAAACTTTCAGTTTTTTGAAAAAAAGTTAGTACGTGTAATTTTAAATGTGATAGCAACATTTTTGTTTTAATGTAAACACTTATTCTCGTAGCTCTTAAAATAAAGGTTACGAATATGATCTCCAAATTTGTTTTTTTTTTCAGGGAGTTTGAAATATTGACGCTAGTGTGCCGACTTCTCTAGGCAGAATTCTATTTACGGAAGTTCGTAACGTCATAAAAGTATATGAACTAGAATCAATAGCCCCCGATAACCTTAAGAGACTTTTCATAATTGATTGACTTTTACTAATTGAGTAAATAAAAATTAATTTTTTTTCATATAAAATTATTTGTGAAAATTTCCTGCAAAAATTACACATCTCGTTCTCATTGTCAATTTCTTCCATCATATCAGATTCAATATTATGAATTTTAGAAATATGATTATAAATTGATATCCAGCGATGTCGAAAAACTACTATTTATCGAAATTAAAAGTTTTTGAAAAAGTTTTGTCAAGCGTATTGGTTCCATCGATTTAAATTTTCAAATTTTTATGACAAACTCGTGATCTGTAATAAAAAAAAACTAATTTTTTTTATTTATTTTGAGTTAATTTTTGAATTTTGATTGCGAATATATACTTGATGAAATACGATTCTATTCCCTTTAAAATAAGGGAAGCAAATTCTTAAGCCGATTTTGCTATTAGGTTATTGAAACTAATTTTATTTCGTTCAAAAATATTGATTGAAAGTGAAAAATTCTGTCAAAGTGTTTTCATGGCAATATTTAAGGGTAAACTTTAGGAATGATTTGCAACCTCTTAATCATCGTATCAGCAGCTTAAAATAACATGTATTTAATATTTTTCGATAAATAATCTTTTGATGTGTAAAATTTCAAAAAAATCTGAGAGAAGCACCTCCCCGCCTCCCCTTATAAATTTAAATCTTTTTTACACTTATATGCTGTTAGAATTATTGCAATATTTTTAACTAGTGTTTCATCTAGTTCTAATATCTTTGCTAGTTTATGTGAGTTTCTGAAACATTTTCTAGCTGGATTTTCCGTATTAGTCATCCCTATTCCTTGTAGCATTTGCCCAGCTCTAACAGTAATTTTTTTATAGAAATTTTCTTTGGCAATATTTTGTTTTTCTCCATATGGACTTGAAATATCACATTTATAATTTATATTGCACATAGAAAAATCAAAAAAGCCATTTTTTTACAAAAGTCAAATTTTATTCATTATTTAGGCAAATATTTACGATTGCATATTTCGAAATACATTTATTATTTTAATTATAATAAATAAATCATCGTTGTCTTTGTTCGTTCTTTCCTAGTGACGAAATAGTTTACAATAAACAACATTTTTTTCAACCTTTGAGCTCATAATGGAACAGTTTGAGTTTACACATTTTGAGTTCGGACATGTTACGTCGAACAAAGTAGTGAATAGCTTCAACTTCAATCAAACTACCTTACCCATTGGACATCTTAAATGAGGGCGAAGTCAACAATTGAATTTCTTGACATATTTTGTTATATTCTTTCTATATGCTATAGAAAGTTTCTTTTTCTTATGCCAGTTTTAGTAGTCCGAAAAATCGTAAGATTATTGGCGTTGGAGTTAATCATTCTCACTCCTTATTTTTCCAGTCTCTCAATTAAATCATAGTCATACCCGTAACGAAAAGCGATTGTGGAACACTTTTATTCTTGCACTCATTAATATCATGCTCTTGTTGTGGATTTGTATGTCCCGATGAACTATCAAATCAAATGAATACTCTTAATTGTAAATTTATAAGAACACTATCGGGCTAATTTAATGCCCCAACTTTACGTCTTTCGCTACTGATGATTAGCATATCTGGAAGATTTATACATACGACTTTATCGGTTTTCTTCTTATATTTCCGAGGGTAACAATTTTTTTCATTCAAAAGTACATTATAACTTAGATAAATATCACAACCCATAGTTTTTGTCTCTTCAATTATAATTTTATATTGTTCTTAAATGTTATTCTTGAATGTAATGTTTCAAGAGAAAACTTAAAACCGATCTTTTAGAGTGTCTTTTCTGTGTCTTTTTACTTTTCTTTTGGACTTAAATTTTTCTAATTGTTATTCTGTTCCTTTAGCTATGTCAAAAAAAGAATCATCAAATTTATTTTCATGAATTAATTCTATCGCTCTGAGACTTCTGAGACCGCGCCAAGCCTTATGCGCACCTGAGCTCTTAAGTTGCCACGACGTCACGGCTTATCTAATAGTAAGTCGCGATTGTACTCAGCAAGGTGTTGCCTTATTGTCTGCTATTACCTAATTAATTTCATTGATCCTGAAATTTAAACGAATTTCAAATTGTTAAGTGCCGGCCTAAATATACACGAACGCCTAACAAGGGACAGATACTTATTTTCCGCCTCCTCATATATAAAGGGTGAAAACCACCCATAAAGTTCATTCCCGAAACCCGTTTTTATTTAATGTTTCAAGGTTGAATCAACATTTTTTACGAAATGTAACGCCTACTTATTTCTTCTAAACGGACAAGTATTTGGGTAAAGTTTGGAAACCTGAACGCTCATGTGTAAGTAGGTCTAGGGGGGAAAGCCACCCATAAAACTCACCCCCAAAACAAATTTTTTTAATATTTGATGGGCTCGAGATTTGATGGGATTATTTAGGATGAAATCTGTGCCTGTTTTTTTCTAATAAACAAAATGAGTACTAAAGCAGAAATTAGTGAACTATACGTGTTCAGGGGGTACCACCCTTAAAACCCCCAAAAACCAATTTTTTTAATAATTCGAGATTGGATCGGAGTTTCTTGATAAAATCAACGCCTGTTTATTTATTATAAAATAGTAAGTATTCAGGCACAGTTTAGGGACCAAAATATATCAAGGGGGTGAGAACCAGCCTTAATACTTACCCCTGAAAAAAATTTTTTTTAATATTTCGAGATTGGATCGGAATTTTTTGATGAAATCAATGTCTGTTTATTTCTTATAAAGTAGTAAGTATTCAGGAATAGCTTATGGACCTAAATGTGTCCAGGAGGTGAGAACCAACCTCAAATATATTGTTTTTAAATATCTTCACTCATGTAACAACTAGTTATTTTCCTGTTAAAAAATTATAATATATCTTAGAACATAATTATTACATATTATAACGAGTTGAGTCTCGTTATGTCTCTCTCTTCCCTTAAGTCAATTATAATTTATTAATAACTCTCTTATGTATTTTTCCTACCTAGCCGCAGCTGCTGACGCGGCACGAGGTAAGTGAGAGAGCGCCGAGCAGAGAGAGAGAACCGCGTGTATGCGTGAGTGCGTGGACGCATGAGTGTCGCGCGCGTTTGCTTAATTGGCTGAGACACGCCGCTGCCGAATAGCCAAGGAGAGAGAGGGGAACCTTTTCCGCGGATGAAGAACAATTAGCTACCCGCCTTCGCGAGGAACGCAAGCCGAGCCGTCAACGCGCGATCGGTAGAGGCTTTTGTGCTACGTAGCCTGCGTTTTTGTCGTTAGGTACCGAGAGTACAGAGTGTGCGTGATCGCGTGGAAAACCGTGGCACCGAAGTGCATCCTGCGGACTGTGTGCTGTATCATAGTGCACCATATGGCCAGCCGTGAGGCTGGTCAGGTCACTTTGTGCAAAAATCTTTTGTTAAAGCGGCGGACAGTAATTGTCTTCCTCAACAGAGAATGGAGACTTCTCAAACAAACAATTCGTTGTTTTGGGAGTGGATGTCGTAAACTTCTCTTTCCTGTACGGGCATATGCAAATGCAAATGCTGAAGTACAAAATGCGTCACCGATTGCCCTCGACATGCAGCTAATGCTAGTCGACCCGAAGTGAATGCAATGTGTATTTGAACGAAGACTTGCAATCACAAGCGCGGATGTGTGTACCTTCACATGGTGGGGCTGAAAACGGTGTCTCTGTAAAGAAACAGTAGGCAAAACACACAACGCTTGCCCCTAGGGCAAAAGGCCAATCGGCCAAACAATTCGGGTAGATAACAAATTACCCCCTATCGACTAGTAATCGGTAGATGCCACTATTGTGGGTAAAGAGTCGCGGCCGTGGTCATAGCAGCCACCCACAGTTCTTTGCCTCGAGCTCCTGGAGTAAGGCCCGACACCTTTGTGTGAGAAAACACAATTTGAACGCTAATCTTGAACGCTAAAATACCTGATTTAAGCCTGGATCTTGGAAATTGATTCGAATGAGTGGCATGACTGGCACGAATATTGAAAACTGCCTAGGGAGTCGCCTTGTCGGCTAGGCGAGACCCTGCCCCTAACCCAAATCAGAAAATATTAATCGAAAGAGCAGAGATCAATATCAGCGAGTCATAAAAGCCTTCCATAGAAAGCGAAATCCAAGACTTGGGCGAAAATCAGGGTACAACTTTCTTTTCGAATAACGGATACCCACCAGCGTGAGCGGGGATGACCGAAACGCAATGGGGAGACGCGCCATGGTACGTCGAAGTGATGGACCTGTGAGTCGCGGGAGCAATCCCTTAATACAGGTACGCAGGCTAGGATGTTTTGAACGAGAGCCCAGGAGGGGAGGCTTAGCTGGTTGATCGTCTTAGGAATTTCCTCTGGCTGTCCTAACTGGGTCCCTCTGCCGACATCCTAATTTGGGTTAGCCTCTGCGGAGCAGTGGTACCAGGTCAAGCAAATCTCGTAAGATTTGTACGCCGCGTGCTTCCGACGCGGTAGACGTTGGGGCAACTAGAGTCCCGTTGCGCCCAAACCGAGGATCAAGCCTTTAGTTCCGCTCTCCCTGAGCGTCGAACCGTGAAAAGATCGGTACTCCTTTCGAGGAGGTCACCGCCTTAGAACAAAAAGGCTCCGACTCGCTGTGTGCGTCAGGGATGTTGTAGCAAACTTGACTTCCGGATCTCCAAAGTGTTTGAAAGCGAAGGAGTGAAAGACAGTGGGCTATGCCAACCTATTGGCGCCCAGAGAGGGGGGTGGTAATGTTTGATTAGGCTATGCCACCCTCAAAACGGAAAAATGTGAACCAACGCATACACTAGCTGTGTGCTGTATGCGTGCGTGCTGACGAGCTGTTGATTGTGTCAAGAAGGCTGCCCCGAGGCCGAATATTCGTGTGTTTCGGAAGCGAGCTCTAGGCTACTGCGAAGCCGACGTGTAAGTACTTGCTCGATTATCTATCTCTCTCTCGCTCGCTTCCTGCTTGTCTCTCTCACGGCGCATATCATTTGTACGCTTCTTTATTTTCTTCATTTTAGTAAATGCTATTTCTCTTAACCACTGCATCTTTCCTTTCGGCACTCTCCCCTCCTGCGCTATTCACGTGCTAACTCGCACCGCCAGCAACTACCTGACCTGCAACGCTCTCCGCGGGCCGAAGGCAAGGACGCTTTCAAGTGACATAGCTGAGCCACTGGGCTGGGTTCCGCGTAGCCCCATACCAAGCCTGCAACGAGCCGAGTAGCTATTTAGCATCACCCATCACGGGGAAGTCAGAAACCCCGTTACTATATTCAATGATATCGCAACATAAAAAATTGTTTGTGCTTAATGATATCCACGCAGATAGTGATAAGGTAAAAAAACAATAAGGTCATATAAAATATTTATGAAGTAAGCAAGATATATTTTTGTTCGAGTTCTATTTATTTTCGGTGATTCTGTATATTGGTCTGAAAGAAACGTAAAAATAAATAAAGAAATTTTTTTTTAATATTAAATGATAAGTTTAATTTTTTTAAATACAGTGAAGATAGGAGCATTGATAAGAAGTGAGTAAAATAATAATGGTAATAATATAAAATATATTGATAAAAATATTATGTCTATAATCGTCGTGAAATATTATTTATATTAATTAAATTTGTTATTAAGTTGAAGATTCTTTAATTATTCTTTCTTTAAACATAAAAAAATGTTTGACCTTTCACATTATACAATATACATAGGTAAGTATATCACATATCTATTTAATGATAATCATTTGATTTTACTAACAAGTTCTTTTTCATTAACCCATTAAAGCCCACGCTAAGACTGGTTGAGATAGCGACAAACAAACTGTGCTATCTTTTGCATAAGTGAAAAATAAAATATACGTATTTTTTTTTATGTTATTTTCAATTGTTTATAACAAATTATTTGAACAAATTACAAAAAAATTCATAATTATCAAAATCTAAATGCGGGAATCGATTCTGGGGATAAAATTGAGATGAAAACCTATATAACACTTTTTTGTCAGAGTTCAATTTGATATCTTTATGTAGAAATAAACTATTGACAAATAAGTGTTTTCATTCTCACACATGGTATCTGGAATCATATCAGTATTTTTTACTGATAAATTTTGAGATCTTATACTGTAATTGGATAAGTTTATTTCATTTCGTAAATCCTTCCGTGTTAGAGATCACGTTTGAGTGGCGGGCTAACGGTTGAAAACATTTATACATTGGATCTATTCTTTGAAATAATAATTTCGGAAAACTTTTAGTTTTTATTTTGTTCTAAATTGGTAACGTTACTGATAATGCCGAGACGGAGAATTAGCGATCTACCAAATTTAGTTGAAGATTCTGATAGTGATGAAGGTCAACATATTGATATAGCATTCATTCCTAATGAATATGAAAGTTCAGATGGAGATTCGGACGGTGATCCAAATGAAGATACATTATCAAATGAATTACCATCAGGTTCTTACGAACATGTTAAAAGTACATACACAAGTACTCAGAAATTGTTGGAACCGAATCATAAGTACAGTTGGAAAAATGATGCTTTGAATGATATTTCTCCGCATGTCGAGAGCAACTTCAATATTTCACCTATTTCATCATTGCAATCCAAAAATGCTTTTGAGTTGTTTGAGGTTTTCTTTTCGAAATCAATGAAAAACCATATCATTGAAGCCACTTCTGAAAATCATTTTGATTTATGTATGGATGATCTAGAAAAATTTATTACAATCATAATGATTACTATCTTCAATTCTAGAAAAAGTATTCGTGATTACTGGTCAAAAAAGCGAATACTTCAGTGTCCAGTAATTGCGGAACTTATGTCTAGAAATAATTTCGTTGCCATAAAAAAGAACATACGATTCTATAAACTTCAAGAAACTGATCAAAATGATAAAGTCTGGAAGGTTAGAACTCTGTATGATATGTTTCGTGAGAATTGTATGCAATTTGGTTTCTTTGACTATAATTTATCAATAGATGAGATAATGGTAAAATACTTTGGTAGGTTTGGTATCAAGCAATGTATAAGGAATAAACCCATTAGATTTGGAATAAAAGAATGGGCAGTCTGTTCTTCTGATGGGTATATATATGATCTTGATATTTACACTGGTAAATCAGGAATCGATGAACGAAATCCTTTAGTTGCCGTTGGTTTAGGGTCTAGAGTGGTGATAAAGTTACTTTCGAATTTATTAGAAAAAACACAGAGAGAAGAACTGAAAAAGTATCATATTTATTTTGACAACTTTTTCACAAACCCAGATCTTATGATTCATTTGAAAAAAAATGGTTTATCGGCGACAGGAACTGTTCGGCATAATCGTGTGAAAGTGAAAGTCGAAATGCCAAAAAAAGCTAAAAGAGGATACACTATTTCAATGCATGAAGTGAATTCAAAATTGAATTATATTACAGTTATGGACTCAAAGCCAGTATCGATTCTCTCTTCGAAATATGGAAATGAACCAAAAGTTGAAATGCAGAGATGGCAGGAATCATCGAAAAAATCTATTCTTTTTCCTCATTGTTTCTCTATGTATAATGAACACATGGGTGGCGTCGATCTACATGATCAACACTGTAATGCTTTGATGCCTACAATTCGAAGTAAGAAATGGACATGGTGCCTTGTATTACGGCTCATCCAAGCATCCTTAGCAAACGCTACAGTGATTTACAATAAGTTACATCCAGACGAAAGAAAAGGTTCCAAAGATATTGTTCAAGAAGTTTGTGAATATTATATTGACAAGTTATCTTCCAAACGTCCCCCCAAACGACAGAAACAGAGTGAAACTTCATCCCAAGAACACGTGATGAAACATGGGAGTCTTAGGAAATGTGGAATTTCAACATGTCGGACAAGAACGGAATGGTATTGTGAGAAATGTTCTATGCCTGTTTGCAAAAGTCATAAAGAAGGACATGGCAATGAACAATAATTCAATCCCACCGATTATATTTACAATAATTCATGCCAATATTGATGGATAAATACAATAATTAGCTTCATTTTATACGATTTTTTGAAACACTCTCAGGAGGCCGAATGTTTCTTCCTTCATTACAATAACTAATTGGCCTCTGACAGAAAAGTGTTATATAGGTTTTCGTCTAAACTTTACCCCCAGAATCGATTTCCGCATTCAGATTTTGAAAATTATAAATTTTTTTATAATTTGTTTAAATAGTTTGTTATAAACAATTGCAAATGACATAAGAAAAAATATATATATTTTATTTTTCACTTATGCAAAGGATAGCACAGTTTATTTTTTGCTATTCCAGATAGATTTTGCTTGGGACTTGACATGGTCACTTTTTCTCCCCAACATGCAATTGTTTATTCCTACGTTACACTAACAAATTGAATTCTGACAAAAAAGTGTTATATAGGTTTTCGTCTTGATTTCACCTCCAGAATCGATTCCCGCATTTAGATTTTGATAATTATGAATTTTTTTGTAATTTGTTTAAATAATTTGTTATAAACAATTGAAAATAACATAAAAAAAAATACGTATATTTTATTTTTCACTTATGCAAAAGATAGCACAGTTTGTTTGTCGCTATCTCAACCAGTCTTAGCGTGGGCTTTAATGGGTTAATGAATAAATACTATCAACTATATTTGTTGTTAAAAATGCTTTATTTTAAATTTTGTATATAATTAATATAATTAATCTAAGGAACTACTTCAAAATTAGCTTGAAAATATATTCTTAGTTTACAGTAACAATGCACCTATATTGCTATTTGATTCATGGAGCGCACAATGTAAAAAAACTGTTAACGAAGCTATACCAAATGACAGGAGTGTCGTATTGAAAACAATATCAGAAGGCACAACTGGTCGAATACAGCCTCTTGAAAGAAATAATATAATCAAGATTCAATCGTTAACACATAACCAATTTTCGTCACCAAGATTCCAAAATGTTTTTATGTACTGTAACGGGGTGGATTAGCTAGTACAAAGGAAATTTGTTATAGCACAAACTCTCATGATACAGAGCTAACCTCAGCTCGGTTAAACACGTATGAATATACGTATATTCGCCTTTACGTTTGATACTTCCGTTTTAGTGTCGTCTTTCCAACAGAGTTGAACTCACCTTAAGTCACCTGACTTGTGACACTCGATCTATCTTAGGTGTGAGTGACTTAATACTTATTTCAACTAATCCCCTAGATGAAATCGATTTAAAATTTAAGCCGTAATGGACCCGTTAAACTAATAGAAAACGAAATGACGTAATGCGGCGAATAAAATTAATAATGTTTAATTCTAATAAACTACAGTCTTTGACGGGCCGAAAGACTAACGCACGCAAATACAATTTTACAATGATTAACAATAATATGGGGAGAGAGAGAGAATTTGAAATTCTGGCGCGAAATCTAACGCTCGGTGCCAATATAAAAATAACAATCGTGATAGACAAAATACTCTAGCTAGTATTTTGTCGTGTATAAAAAGGGAGGTGCACCTATCCTGCGGTGCAATTACGGTGATCAGCCGTAATTGTTTATCCAGCAAAATCAAAGGAGCTTCAGCGGGAACACGCTGCGCTGCCTCGCTCACGAACAATTATTGCTCCAACAAATGCTGCTGCTCGCTTGCTTCTGTGTTTTGCTGCTGCGGTGATGCTGCTTTCGATCACTCATGCACGTATCGAAATTCCCAGAAAACTTTTTTTATGGAAAACGCCGAAACACTGTGCAAAACTAATTTGGTGGTACTACACAAGTAACAGCTGAGGCTTAACTGAAACTTTTAACTCTCGCACGCCCCCTCTCTCTCTTAATCGTTCGCTCTAGCATCACGAGTGCTACCGAATCGCGAACGGATCGATTAATCGAATGGAATATCGTTTCAATACTCATGGTAGAAAAATGGGTATCTAAAAAAAAACCTGCTAGATTTTAATCTCCAGTAAATTTTAGTTTACATTTTAAAGAGAAACCAATTTGCAGTGTATGTGGAGAGATTGTAACCGTTCGGTGTGGATGGTCAAAAAAGCTGTTATGCTTTCATCATTTTTTCATAGATTACCATTATTGTGAGACATGTATTCAATAAAATGTGCAAAAAAAAATTTTTTTAATTACTAATCTTAATTATGATAAAGATATTAATCGCTATTAAATATACTGCAATTAGAAAGCTTATTTATTTACTTCACTTATAATATGTCTATAGACTCCAATAAGCAATTCAACATTATATTTTAGAAAGACTGTTGAATTAAATTTTTTTAAATTACTGTTTTTTATTAATCTTTAAACAGGTGAACAATAATTTGTTATGATGTATCTAACATGTCAATTATCCAATTAACTTGACCGATAAAAATATTTTTACGTCAAAAAAAAAGTTAAATTCTGCACTCCTTACCTCCAGAATTAAAAATGTGCCCAAATACACATCTTTTTATAAGAAATAAAACATAATTTTATCAAGAAACTCCGATCCAATCTCGAATTATTAAAAAAATTTGTTTTTGGGGGTTTTAAGGGTGGTACCCCCTGAACACGTATAGTTCACTAATTTCTGCTTTAGTACTCATTTTTTTTATTAGAAAAAAAACAGGCACAGATTTCATCCTAAATAATCCCATCAAATCTCGAGCCCATCAAATATTAAAAAAATTTGTTTTGGGGGTGAGTTTTATGGGTGGCTTTCCCCCCTAGACCTACTTACACATGAGCGTTCAGGTTTCCAAACTTTACCCAAATACTTGTCCGTTTAGAAGAAATAAGTAGGCGTTGCATTTCGTAAAAAATGTTGATTCAACCTTGAAACATTAAATAAAAACGGGTTTCGGGAATGAACTTTATGGGTGGTTTTCACCCTTTAAATATGAATTCCCGTAGATATAAAATAACGTGTCAAATATTTTTCAAAACTCTACCCCTCTGTTAAGTTTCAGAAAAATCGGAAGCGAAGGGCAAGTATCTCTTCCTTGTAAGTAAGTGACGACAAGAGTTCGTATTAAGCTATTATATTCGTTGCTCATTACTCATATACTTTAGGTCTGTTGATTGTCGCATTTTTGGTTGCGGTGATTGAATAATTGTATTTTTGTTACCTTTGCCTTGTTTGCTGTTTGCAACTGAGCGCTTTAAGGAGCTCGTGACTTGCGTATACGATTTGACTTAGTTTCCTTCTGTAAAGAGTAACCACAAAAATCGCTTGTTTTTGCATATTTCACAAGCATATAACAAAAAATTCTAAAAATATTTATGAGGTATCAAATTAATAGCCGTTAAAAATCTAAAAAGGCATCGAATTTCTTCTTTTGAAAATATTGAACACCTACCCTTAATGGAGAGTTGAAATCACCCTAAAAACATATATTCCAAAATAACAAATATTTTAACCTTTCGAGTCATACCTTATTTTACTGCATATTTTAGTTTGCATTTTTCTACTTGGAGGTTTTCAAGATCGCTGATCACGAATATGAGGTTAGATTTTCAAATTTGGCCGAAGGTCTGCATAGACTTTTCTTCTTCGACTTCATATATTAGTTATAATTTTTCTATTTGGGAATTTTTGGCCGATGAACACGAATATGAGGATAGATTATCATAGTATTTAAATTAAAGATGGTCCATCCAATATATCCGACTGTAGTCATATGTGAGGTATACATTATTCTTTAACATTATTCTTTGACTGAATATTTTTGTCTGAATTTTTGTACCTGGGGTTGGGTTGCGATCACGGATAATAATTTAGATTTTCATAGTCTCTAACAAGGAAAGGTACCCAAACCGAACTCACTGATTTTGATACATATTGTAAAACATAAAAAAATAAGTGACACGTATTTTTTTTTTATCGGCTAATTTTCACTTTTAAGGGGTAAAAACTTGCCCTAAAGTTAACCCCTAAAAAGCGTTTTTTTTAATATCTCGGTTTAAAATTAATATTTTTGAGTGAAACAAATTGGAAGTTATTTCTTACAAAAGGAGCAAGTATTTCATGGTGATTTGAAGAGTAAGGCTAGCATCCCCTATTTTTTAGGGGTTGAAAACATATATTTTTTGGCATAATTTTATAATAAAAAAGTTTAAACCGACTAAAAAAAATTGGAAAAAATGTTTAAACATCCATAATAACAACATTTAGTTGACTTCTTTCGGTGTTTTAATAAATATTACCCCTAGGGGGGGTAAACCACCCCTAACACAAAATAACTGTAAATATGTAATTCAATATATAATATTTCGTAGAAAGTTTTGTAACGGTTGTTGATTTCATTGGAAGCAAATCACCGTCCGTTAACAAAATATCTATGATACCGCCGTTTCCTCTTTTGGCTAGCTCTGTACTGGAAGCGCAGCCTGAAAACGAGCGCGAAAGCACAAAATAATATGAAAGAGCGGTGGTTGTAGGTTCTTAGAAAACGTTGCGGGGGAGAAGGGAACGTGGAGAGAATTCGGTACTATCGAATGAATCTGCCGATTTGCTCGGTATGTTCACAACAGATTTTATTCATTGCTCTGTTACACCTTAGCGCGCATTCCATGTTGGCCGAGAGATTCACAACACACATCCTAATCACACGTACGCGTGAGAGAGAGACAGACAATACAATTTCGAGTGACGCGCGGCCGGCGCGGTTTATGTATGTTCGCTTATCGAACATACGCACGCAATATTATTACATCGGAGGGGACTTACGCGGACGAACGCTGCTGCAGACAACTTCGCCTTATAACTCAAGCCTGGTTACGCGAAGGTCGTCGCCCAGTATTGTCGAGGCTGGAGGCCTATGAGTTGATCCCCGTGTGTTGTGGGCGACGAGTCGGATCCCCTCGCTCGGATGATGGCTTTCGACTCCGCCGCCCTCGTATGTTAGTCGTAGCAGGGTGTCAGCCTCAATTACAGTGCTCCCTCTGTACAATTGCTCAACCTCACTCAGCGATGTCACTACTCCACCCGATTTTTCACACAAAAAAAATATGAACAAAGGATTTTCGAACGCGTGCTACCCGATTGCCGGTCTCACCTGTACTCTCTCGGTTCCGCGAGTCGTGGCTATCTCTCTCTCTCTTTCTCGCTGCGCGGGTCTTTTGCGCATGGCGCGCTATTTCAAATCTCGCTCATCTACCTCTTAACGAGCCTACTCGTTACAGTTTATATATAGAGGTTTTCGAGGTCGCTGATTATAAATCTGTTATCAGGTTTTGAAAATTTAAAATGGCGGAACCAATATGGCGGACGGAAATATCGAAAAAAAAAATTTTATATAATAAAAAAGTTTTAAACGACTAAAAAAATTGGAAAAAATTTCTAAACATCTATAATATAAAAATTAAGTTTTTTCATAGATACTACCCCTAAGGGGTGTTAAACCACCCCTAACATAAAATAACTATAAGTATACTTCAATCCATAATATTTTGTAGAAGGTTTGTATATAGGGGTTTTCGCGATTGCTCTTTACAAATCTGATGTCAGATTTTAAAAATTCGAAATGGCGAAACCAATGTGGTGGACGATAATGTCGAAAAAAAATTTTAACTTATTTAAAAATGTGTGATCTTTGTAGCCTGTACATGTGAACTAAAGATCCTTAAATCCTAAATCTCTAAACAACAAATAGGCTAGATGCCTAGCTTTTTAACCAAATCATCTCAAATTCCTAAATTTGTAAACAAGAAAATTCTGTGTGTGAAGGAGTTTTATAATTTCCATAGAAATTTGTTAAGGTATGAGTGTATGTATGCGTCTCTCCTTGACTGTTTGTATGTGTGTGTGCAGCGCCGCCATTACGCGAGAGCGCGGAGCGCGACGCCAGATCGAACTGACGCTTCATGAGAGTGACACGTGTATTAAGAGCTGATAATAAATCCTTGTATAAACTATATTCTTTACTCTGCTCTTTTCACCTGCCCTATTACCTAATAGGTTATGGGCCCAGGGCACGCCTCCACCACGCGATAAGAACTATGAAAGGTGTGTGAAAAGTGAAAAGTGAGTGAAAACGAACACGAGTGCGATTTGCACGACGAACTGCATTAGCCCTTTGTTTCTTGAAAAGAAAACGACCGAGATGGCTGAGGTTCAGAAGGAAGTTCAAAAGTCGATCAAAGATTTGAGTAAGTACTAGAATGTAATTTGTTTAATTAATAAATTGACAGAATGCATGAAAGAATGAAAATTGGTTTAAAATCGTAAAAGTACGCGAAAATAAAAGAATTTACAATCGTAGATTTGCGAACTGCTAAATTTAAGTATTAGAAAGTTCCGAGAAAAATGCTAGAACGAGGGAAATCGCGACATGTGACAAAGGCCTTTTGTCAAACAGGCAACGACCTGTTGATTCCTGGAATCAACGGTCGTTGGCCAAGATGACGGAAAGCCAGTGCCGGCAACACGTGAGCCCTGCACGAGGTAGCATACCGACGCTGACCCGCCAAAAGGAAAAAGAACTGCGCGCGCATCCAAGCCGAGCCGAACGTACACGAACAGCCACGAAAAGTATAGACCAGACTGTATAGCAAAGGCGTTGCATATATATATATAACTATAGGTGTAGACATCTATATGTAAGCGCGCGCGCGGTGAACTGAATTTTTTTTGATGAAATGCGACTGAAAATATTTTAAAAAAAAATAACAAAAAATTTTGAACAGATCAACTCTTATAAAACGAATAGTAAAGTGTGACTAGTTAAAAGATAATCAACTAATTTGAAATTAATTATATGTCTCCACCTATAGCGACTGATCAAAAGACAAAGATCCTGGAGATAAGGAGAAAACTATGGGATTTCTACTCCCTAAAGACCAGGCTTCCTAATGAAGGAATTTACTTAACTGCTCCACAGGGTGATAAACCCTTCATCCTGCATTTCACAAATCAGGAGAGAATTGAGATTGGTAAGATTTCTTTGTAATATATGCGTGTAATTTAAAGTACAATGACTGACTGCAACGACTAGAGTAAGAAAGTAAAATAGACGGATCAAAATTGATGACTGTGTAAAAGTTAAGTCAAATTAAAACATTTGACGACGGAACAGTGCACTGGGTATTTCAGCTGCAACTGAAATACTGGACAGGTGAAAGGCAACAGCCGATCACAACAGACTAACACGACGAAAGGGTCCTAACCACCTCTGGTTGTACTGAAATGGCCTGTGCACTAAGTGGGATGAAGACTAGGGCGTCTTACCGCAACCAAACTCGTGTTCAGGCTGGTTGGGGTAAAATGCTCGTTGCAGGCATCCACTTGTGTTCAGAGGCTCTGTCTAGCAGCATGAAATCCTTTTGTCTCGACTGTAGTTGTTGCAGCAACTTGAATATCTTCCTGTTTACAGATGCTGCAGGACTGGATGACCGATCATCAGGCTGGCTTGAGGCCATGTTTCCACAACTGGCTCAGAAGGATGGAAAGTTCTGGCTCAGAGTGGCTATGCCACAAGTCGAGCGACCGCCTTCGCCAAGAATTGAGAAAATTAACAACATGCTGGAAAAAATCGTACAGTCTCAGCAGAACTTAAATGAATGGAAGGATAAGACCCAGGACATCCTAGACAGGATAACAACTAAACAAGACAGCCTAACAGAAGCTATGGAAAAGCTGATTGTATTAGTCAACTCTAACCTCTCTCGAGCTGAAGGTGTCAGTGCACAAAAAAAGAACCAGCCTACTGATGACCTAGAGACTGAAACTGCCCAGGTTCAGACAACCGACTTGACTCGTACCACAGGCCCAACCATCAAGAGAGTGGTAGTCATCAGACCGCCTGATAACCAAAGGAGTGCTGATTGTGCTGACCAGGCTGACGGCACTATATTTGCCGGTCTCATCTCTAGCGAACAGCAGGAGCTCGAAGAAGGGGAAGTGATAGATGAGGTACAGATTGAGGATTCGGACCAAGAGAAGAACTCTGAACAGAGGACTGACCCAGCTATCACCATGACTAGAGGTTTTGGACCGACCACGTCTACTCCAAAACCAATGAACCAGGTAAACTCTAACGTTACTATTGGTGTGAGCAGCTCACAGTGTGACAGTCAAGTGAGTAACACAACTCTGACTGATTTAATTACAAAAACAATAGAAAAATCGTTAAAATTGAATAATACAGTAAATAATGTAACGCGGTCGGGTGACAATTCAATAAGTATTGACTTTAGTCATAACGAATCGAACGTACTCCGCAGGTATACGTTAACGAAAAAGACTAGGTATGAGACTTTTGAAAATTACTTGTTTACCGAGTTGAAAGCAAAAAGATTATTCTATGTGTTAAACGACTCAAATAGGAAAGAGGTGGATGAATTAAAACTAGAGTCTGATGATGTAAAGGTAAAGGATATAATCATCAATCATATTCATGAAGAATATAATGACCGTTTTTCTCATATACATAATCCAATTGACTTAATCAAGGAATTTAAAAGATTAAGCTGCAAGAGATAGGATTAACTAAACACGTTGCTTATAAAAACTTAATTAACATCAAATACGACTGTAATAAAGAGACAGGTTTTGATTTTTGCGCGAGATTTGACAATACCGTTAGAATCTATGAAGCTCATATTCAGGGAAAGAAAGTATCTGAAGATGAGCAACGTAGTCTGTTTATTAATGCTGTCAGACGAACAGTGAGAGATGTAGTAACAGCCGACTGTATGGGAGAGACAGAAGGCAAAAATACTTTTGATCTAGCAAAACTAAGACGCTTGTTCTTGCAGCATGCTCCGAGAAAGACTGGCCACCACAAAGACCTGCCGAACGCCATGAACACACGACCTGATCAAGAACGGCCTGCGCACAACTTGTGTTTCAACTGCGGAAGCAACGAACATCACAAAAAGGACTGCAAAACCCCAACTGGAACCTTGTTCTGCTACAAGTGTCAGCAGCCAGGGCATATCCAGAGAGAATGCACTTCAGGAGAGCCGGGTCTGTCCTTCGTAAATACGAAACGACAGAGGGAAAATGAGACGTCGAACGACCGACTGGATAAAAGACCTCGGTACGACAACGACCGATCAAAGCACTCCAGTTCTGCACCTGGAAATTTATACTCAGGACAGAGTGGACGTGGGAGAGGAGGGAGCAGCGGCCTTGCTCGTGGAGGTCGTCAGAACTCATCTTTCTCTACTCAGCAGCGTAAAAGTAATCTAGGTAAACAAATTAAAAAGAAAAATAGTAAGCGACACTCGGCACACTGTTGCGAATGTGATATGAGTGAATCTGAGGTAGAATCAGATAAGGAATCAGATAACGTAGCACTTGCGGACTCGGGCGCGAGTCACCATATGATTAACTCCTGACTTAAGTTTAAAGAACTTGATGTGACTGACACGGGCGTAATTAACTGCGCGAACAAAAATGACAATGCGAAGTTTAATTTTCAAGGACGTGGCAATGTAGAATTAGTTTTAAAAGACGGGAAAAGAGTAATACTAGATAAAGTCATTTATGCTAAAGACTTGGCTAAAAATCTAATCTCGCTTAGACGATTCGCTGACAAAGGCTTAAAAATTTATCTTGATAATAGAAGGATAAATATTTATGATCCAAAGAGTAGGCAGACTGTAATTTCCGGTTTATATAAACGACCGTTTTGGGAAATAAGTCTTGACATGTCAGGTGTAAATAATAACTCGGAAACTAATTCTAAATCTAATAGCGTGTTTGTAAATATTTGTAAATTAAATTCAGAAAGTTTTCAATCTGAAAAGGAAACAGTAGTAGCTAACATTACGACACGTCGCGGTACAGTCACTCAAGGAAAATAATAATAGGCTTTTATGTACGTTACTTGATAGACAGGTAGTAAAAGCGAGCAACTCAACTTACGACAATTTGAAAGGCACCAAAGCGACCGAAATTGAAAGACTTGAAAAATTAAACACGGTCATGCTTTGGCATACCCGACTGGCACACATGTCAGCGAAATATTTAAAAGAATATACTAAAGCACACCGCGAGATCAAGGACTTTAGTAAGTGTGATTTTGATGAAGGATTAAAAGAATGCGATGTATGTTTCCGAGCGAAAATGAACAAACTTCCGTTTAGAAAAGTAAGAGATAGGGAAAATGCACCCCTGTTGAGAATTCACGCTGACGTGATGGGTTATATAACTCCAGTAACTTACCCTAAACAGTATAGGTTTATAGTTGCATTCGTTGATAGTTACTCTAGGTTTGCTATGACTTATGCCTTACGGCATAAAAGCGATGTGCCAGGTAAATTTAAAGAGTTTATAATTTCAGCGAGAAATCTCTTACGAAAAGATGCGAAATTTTGTTATCTGAGCTGCGATCAGGGTACAGAGTTCACAGGAACTGAAACACTCAAGGTGCTTAAAGAATTTGGCGCGGAACTTCAAGCGGTATGTCCTGGTACTCCAGAACACAATGGAGTCGTAGAACGTTTTAATCAAACAATAACTAAAAAGTTGCGAGCGTTATTACTAGATTCAGGTTTTCCACTGAGTATGTGGGACTTAGCGTTAGGAGTAGCGACCTACGTTTATAATCAAAGTCCGCATTCAGCTATTAACATGAAGTCTCCTTTAAGTTTATTCGCGCCAAATCACAAAATTAATGCTAATCAGCTTAAACGTTTTGGGTGTTTAACTTACGCGTTAGTCCCTGATGGAAAGAAACTCGACGATAGAGCGATACAAACATATTTTATAGGTTATCTACCGACTGGTTACATAGTATTTGATTCCGACACTAAAAAGTTAATCGAAACGCGTGGAGTTAGATTCGTGGAAAGGTACACGTATGGTGATAAACATAAAAATGATAAAGAAAACATTGAAAATTTAATAATAGAAAGAAACGATCCAATTAAAGAAAAAGAAAAGGAAACTGAGGAAATCTCAGAAACTGAGGGAGTAACTGAATCCACTCCTAAAAGAAGAAAAGTAGGTAGGCCTCGGAAAACACAGACAGTAGAACCAGTAGTGTTGTATGCGCTAAATAACTCGTCTGGTGAAACTGAAAATGACAGAGACTGTGACATCAAATATCACGCTCTTTTGGCCGGTATTATGCAAGATCCTAAATCTTACCGAGAAGCGATGGCTAGGGCAGACCGAGCTGAATGGAAAATTGCATTTGACACCGAAATTGATGCAATGATCAAAAACAATGTTTTAGAATTATATAAAAGAGCCGACATTGCGACAACGACAGCTAGACCTAATATAATAGATACTCGCTGGGTTTGTAAAACTAAAATAAATGTAGACGGTACTAAACTAAAACGAACACGACTAGTTGCGCGTGGATTCAGAGATAAAAACTTTTATGACTTGCGCGAAACTTATGCACCCGTAACACGATTACCTTTAATTAGAATGATTTTTTCATATGCCAATAAACATGACTTAATAATGTATCAGATGGACGTGAAGACTGCATTCTTGAACAGTGACGTACTAGGAGAAGTTTACATAGAAATACCTGACTGTTTTCCTAGTGCAGATAAAGAAAGAAAAGAATACATATACAAACTAAAGAAATCGTTGTATGGACTCAAAACTAGCCCTAAGAGTTGGTATGAATTGTTCGCCAACACAATGGAAGATTTCAACTTTAAAACAACTATGAACGAGCCGTGTCTATTCGTTTATATAGTTGATAGTGTATTGATAGTTCTTTTACTTTATGTAGATGACATAATTATGATAGGAAATAGTCAAAAGGCGTTAGATGAACTTAAAATTAAATTAGCTGAGAAGTTCGAGATGAAAGATTTAGGGGAACCAAGAGAGTACTTAGGAATAACTATTACACGTGACAGACAGACTAAAACTATAGAACTTAATCAATCAAAGTTTATCGACAGAATGCTCGAAAAATTCGGGTATAAAGACGCTTATCCGCAAAACTCGCCAATGGTAACTTCACAGGTAAATAACAGAGAGAGAAGAGAAAGAGAAAACGAGGAAATGACCGATAGCGTAATTGAACCTAGTAAATACAGAGAGATAGTTGGCTCGTTGTTATACTTAACAAACGCGACTAGACCGGACATCTGCTATGCGACAAATGTAATCAGTAGACATCAGTTAAATCCTAATAAAAACGACTGGAAAATGATAGACAGACTGTTAAAATACCTTGTTCTAACAAAAAATCTATCACTAATTTATCGTGGAAAAGATGAAGGACTAGATGCATATTCAGACGCTAGCTTAGCTGACTGTAGAGACTCTATAACGACTTATGGATATTTAGTTAGATTATTCGGTGACACTATTACATGGAAAACTAAAAAACAAACTCACACAGCTTTGTTGACCTGTGAAGCCGAATACATAGCTATGAGCGAGGCTTGTAAAGAGCTAGTTTCACTCAGCTTGACGTTAAAAGAATTCTCTACCATGAGCATTTACCCTATGAACCTTTATTGCGATAATAAAGCTGCAATTACAAATACCGAATTTGACGGAGGCAAAGTTTTAAGACATGTTATAGAAATAAAGGCCCATTATGTGAAGGAGTGTTCAAAGAATGGCTTAGTTAAAGTAAACTGGGTGGGGTCTAAAAATCAGTTGGCGGATATTTTTACGAAACCGCTGTCCTATCTCATTCACGGAAATTTAACTAACATAATTATGCAAAACTAACTAAAATTCGTTGCAGGTGAATACTTGAGACAAAAAGCGCGCTATATGATGACAGATGAAGAGTATCAACGAGTACTTAAGGACAGGGCTGAACGGTTCAATCTGAATGCTCAGATTGAGAAGAAAATAGCAACCGAATATCGCTATCCAGAGACTGCTCTAGTGCCACATGCACATCGACCGACTCGAACAGAAGAATACGCCACCGAGTGGTATAATCGTAATCAAATTGCACAAGATAAGGACGAGAGCTGGGACTGAGAAATAATCAATCACTGACTTGATCCTAAGATACAATTTCATTTATTTCACTTGTTTCTTGTATTTAATTCTTAATTTCTAAGTTTATGGTTTTATTGTTTAAGTCATAGTTAAAATTTAACTATTTCCTGTTCAAATTGCAACGAATGTGTTCATATTGACATTTAGCTCGATAAGTTTATTGTTCTCTCTTACTATATGTATTAGCTTGACACTAGTCGAATTTCACAGTTCCTAACGTTTGTTTGTACACGCCATATGTATAATATAAGATTTGTAGTGAAACACTCAAGATTCGACGTGAGGGAGTGTTAAGGTATGAGTGTATGTATGCGTCTCTCCTTGACTGTTTGTATGTGTGTGTGCAGCGCCGCCATTACGCGAGAGCGCGGAGCGCGACGCCAGTACGAACTGACGCTTCATGAGAGTGACACGTGTATTAAGAGCTGATAATAAATCCTTGTATAAACTATATTCTTTACTCTGCTCTTTTCACCTGCCCTATTACCTAATAAAATTGTTATCAGAATATTATTGAAATTCCTTTATTGTAAATTTAACTTATAATGTATTTTTGTTTATAATATTAAAGTATAATAGTAATAATCTACAATCTTTTATCTTTTGCTATATTGCATTTTTTGTATTGAGCATAAAATATATTATTTTACGAAGTTTTTACAATAGTGGTAGTCTTCATAAAAGTGTTTATAGCACAATGCTTTCGTCCACCAACCACCTCGTACAATTGCAATGTTTGTGCATCCTTCTATTTCACAATGTGTTGCACAAGACTTTCCAAAACTGAAATCTATAAGATTATCAAATTTATCTGGTTTTTCATTTACGTAACTGCTTTTATACCAGGAATATTTAAACAAATCTATATATCTCGGTGAAGACAGTTGGTTGGGGACCAATGATTGAAGTTTAATTTTATTATATCTCATACGTAAATTCATATCATGATCCACTAACATTACATTATCAGAAAATGTTCGGACAAAGATTTTCCAAATACGGAATCCATAGACATCAAGTCGTTGTATTTTTTCTGTGGTTCCAATTGGAATTTTTTTTTGTTATTAATTTTATTTTGTGGCATCGTTTCTTCTACAACTTTGTCACAATGACCACTCCAAGAATCAAGTAATAATATTAAGTGATGGCCTACATGGGGATAAAATATTTTTTCCAACCAGATTTTAAAGTGATCTGCAATTAAACGACTTACTAATTAACTGATCTACGATATTACAATGTAAAAATTGGTATTAGTTCCCTTACTTGTTGTTAATTTTCTAGATTTGGATGCTTCCACGTACACGTTTTCTGGTCTAAATATGTTTTCTTCTACAATAGGGCCAAACTTGCCACTTGGTTCCTTTAAAACTAGAAATAACGGTGACAACAATTGTCCACTAGCTGATATTAGTGGCTGTATAGTATAACTATGCGTTGTTGCTGAAATTGACTGTACCAGACATTGCACTTGCTTTTCTCCTTCTACTGCTTATGTTCTTCCAGAATGCATTTCTAGCTGAAATCCGCTCTGATCTAAATTATACAAATTTTCGAGTCCAATCCTTGATATCTACGATTTAACGTCATTGATAAATGCTTCAGCTTTAGTCGTAAGTTCTGCACTACTTTCTAGCGTTTTTCTTGTTATGAATTTATTTATTTTCCTAGAAACTATTCTGTGTGCTTGCTTAAATTTGAGTAACCAATGTTTAGAAGCTTTTAATCTAATATTATCAAAACCAATTTCTTTTTTAGCTTGTAAGGCCCATCGAATTATATCTTCATCATGGATATTTGAACCATTGTCGTGAGCTGTTTAAAATAATCCAGGGTATATTGACAAATTTGTGCTACTTTTCCTCTATACGTGCCACCTTTATTAATTGCATGAGCCCAACGACGTAGCTTACCAATAGATGATACTTTTTTGAATCTGTTTTGCACTGTTTTAAGACTTAAATTTTGCTTCGTTTTGCTAATTCTTCAAAAATCTACAGCTCTTTTTTTGTATTCAAAATCTAGTTCTTCATTATCTGCTGTACATTGATTTGTTGGTGCTATATCCAGATCAGGAAAATGATGTTTCACTTCATCTTCAATTATTTCCGCATTATGGTCTTTATACTCTTCTTGAAAATCCAAAGAGTCATAGTAATTATTTCTACATCGTCGAAGTCATGTGTTGCATCTATTAAAATTTCTTTTATTTTTTTGGCCAACTCTGTTTCATGATAATTCGTGAAACTATTTGGTATATTTAACGCTTGAAAGTATGCTAATAATAAGTTTAGAACGTTTAACGGATTAATTTTCATTTTTCAATCTGAAATAAAAAAAAGTGGTAAAATTTATACAAGCTGTGTTTTTGCATGTAAGGCACGACTGCTACATTTCTACCAGAATGTAAATTGAATCAAATCATTAATTTATGCATTGGAGAAGAATTCTCGTTCCACTTTGTGATGTTCGGGAAACGCTATTTTTGGATCACTTTATAGGCGCCGGAAATGGTAGTTTTTATTCACATGTTATAGAAAAACTCTTTGAGTTTGTTAAAAAACCTTATTACATACATGTACCATGGTTACATACATGTTGAAAATATCTTTTTGCTCTGCCTCCACAGAAAGTATGCTGTTATATGCATGTAAATCGGGCGGAAAATAAACTTACGAGCGAAAAAGTGCAGAAAAGGAAAAAATTTCCGTCGTAGGGCTTACATTCCATCCTAGGGCTCTCTTTTCCGCTCTAGAGCAGAAAATAGTGCTATAATATCCACTCGCATTTACATGTATGTAATAACACACTTACGGTGCAGATTAGACAAAAAATCACGCTATTTTCGTGGATCTTTTTGAAGATATTTTGAATATATTGAAAAACTTTCATGAATTTTGGTATTGAAAAATATTGTAAATTAAGGGAATTATAGCCATGTTAAGGAAACCTGTCTTTTTGAAAATCGTAAAAGCAATCGTCTTAAAATTTTGCTTCCTCCTAGAAGAAGCTTTGTAATAGTAAAATTTTCAGTTTCATAAAAAGACTTCGTTTGAAGTTAAAAAAACGTGTTTTTAGAAAATGTCCGTATGAATGTGTGTCTGTATATATACGTATACCATTTTTGAACTATCCATCGGATATCGATAAAATTTGGTATCCACTTTTATTTTTCTATCCCGAATGTGTGATAAGAATCCATTTTGATTTTATCAAAACGTTTTTGATTTATAGTGAATTTTCGATTTTTGAAAAACGGTTTTTCCATTCTTCAGATGAAAAAAATTAAGATATTTAAATCGTACAAAATGTTTTTGAAAGAATACAAAATACTTATGTTTTCACTAAAAGAAAATTTATTTACAATTACTATAACCATAACTTTTATAATTTATAATTTACTATAACCATAACTTTGTTATTCACAAAAAGGGTTTTTTTTTTTAAACGTGATATCTTTTAAACTAAATCCGACTAGGCCCAAACATTTTCTAAAAATACGTGATTCGACCTCCAAACACCTTCAAACTTATTTCTATGAAGTTTTAACTGAAAATGTTACTATTATGAAGCTTTCTCTGGGAGGAAGCAAAATGAAAAATTGAGTCTTCGAAAAACCACGTTATTTCATAAAACGACCGCCATTTAAAAAAAAAATAATTTTTCGTAAAACCCTTTTTAACCAACAATTTTCTAATATAATAAATAAATTCTAATGTAATAAAATACAGTTTTTAACTCCTTTTAAAAAAGTCACCGAAGATCGCGTGTTTTTTCGCTTTGAAAACAGACATGGCACCTTCAGCGAACTCATATTAGTTCCAAATTTATTTCACACTTTAAATAATCATTTTTCAATTGGTTACACTTTTTGTTCTGGTGAAAATATAAAGCCTATTGTGTAGGAGTCGTGCCCAAAATGAATGATAAGTAACTATTACGACAGTATTCTTACACTCGATATCGCTAAACAATAGACTGTACTGGTCTAAACATTTTTATTTCTGAAGGAATTTTGAAAAATAAAATTATAAATTTTTTTTCGTTACAATAAATTTTCGAAACAAGACGAAACAAAACAGCATCTTTTCTAGACGAGCTCCTTGAGTGGTATCGAGTTTAATTTGAAGAAGCACAAATACAAAAGTTTATTTATTCATTTTATATGAAACGTAATAATTACTGAAAAGATATTCAAAAAGTGAATAAAATACTGACGTATTTTAAAAATAATCACTTTTAACCTAATTATTTTTACTTTTAAAATTTATAGAAACTTTTATTCACTTTGAAATTGAATAAAGTAAATCTATATAAAATCACTAAAGAAAATTTTCTACAACTGTATGATACCACTGACAAACAAAAAGACGTACTATTCGTACTTTCCGGCATCGAACTAGAATACCCACAAAACTCACTCACTGCCAAAAAAATAGTACAGTCAGCTGAGGTAAACACTCGATGAAAACAATCTAAAAAAAGAATATACTGTTACGTCTCAAGACGTATCTTTACTCATTTACATTCTTTAAAAGTGCAATCCCGAATTTCGTAAAATCAAAACTATATATACGTCCACCAGAAAACGATACGGCAGCAAAACACAAAGACCATACTCAGCATTACACAACACACAATGAACTCAAAAAGAAAATTACTCAACTACACAAGAAACATCAGCAATTTATTGAGCACAAATTTATGTATATAAGATGAACCACCCGAAAGGTGGTCAGCAATTATCGTTACTCCGTACACGTCAGTTCGACAATTGACGAATAAACTCTACATATCGACGATACAGTCGCGTGCAAGCCTGTTCGACAATTTGGCTAATTATTCAACTATTACCTGTCAAACTACATTATTTGATCTCAATAAATACGCGATCCATTAAAAGTGAGAACGTGCAAATTCATTATTGAACCTATCCAAATACCGAGATCTACGATACTGAAAGTACTCTAAAAACTGTAAGTACAACATAATAAATAAATACATTCATTCTTATTCATACATCGTATATTATTCATTACTTGTGAGCCTCAATCAGCCACTAGTCAACATATTGGAACGTCTCATTCATTAGCTATTCGTAGTTGATGCACGAGACGTAACAATTGGTTCCGGTACGAAAAATACATGCGATTGAGATAAAGGAAATTATTTTTATACATATTAAAACTTAGTTCTTATTAATGAATTAACGCATCAAACATAAAAGAAAGAGTTCGAAAACTGCGGATATACGAGTAGGCGTTGTATTACAGAAGTAAACAGCACACGTCACTTTCTTTCATAGTGACCGAATTTCAAAATTGCAATCTTGCAAAATTATGAAACTAAGACAACAGCAGAAATAAATGACCGAGAAATAATTTTCAGCCAGTACGTCAAATACCATACGTAGATAGAATTTCCTTTTTTCTTTTCTTTTTCCCCTTTTATTTTTGCCATCTAAATAAGTAATTGTGTTTCCATATACTTCTACCATAATTTTTTGCTAACAATAATTTATCTTATTTTATATATTTTTCCTACTTCACTCTATTTTGATTTTGTCGAATTCCCTTTGTTTATTCCGTTTATTACGACAGTGCAATAAATGAGCAAGAAGTCCAGCACAACGAAGGACACATCATCCATAATTAGGAAGCTTACGCGATCACAAATCGACAAGAATCCAAAATTAGAAGACCTTTTAGAAAAATGACTGGATGAGATAGCTTTCAAAAAGAGTAACAAGCTACAAAGATCGCCTATTAAGACCAAGACCCAAGAAGAAATCGTAAGAAAAGAGAAAAACACAGGAGCAATAAAGAAAATCATACCAACAGTTGACCAATTAGTTGATTTAACAGAAAAACAAACAAATAAAACCGACTACACTGATTCAGACAAATATTCACTATTAAACCAGACGTTTGACACATTTGACTCAGAAAAACACGATAGATATTCAGACATTGGAGGATTTTTAGGTGAACAAAGCCCAATATTAGGGACACCAAAAGATATATTATTCAGCATAAACACAAACGAAGAATCTGTCTACACAAAATACGCATTACCAAAAAACTCTGACGAACCTATTAACCAACAACAGAACATCGAAGATTCAAAAAAAGACATTAGAAAAATAAACAAAACACAATACATCAACGAAAAGGAGAGTGAAAGAAACACTCAGCAAATTCAAAGACAAATTCAAGAAAACCAACGTATCACAAGTCCAGCAACAAACCCAATAAACATGGCAAATTCACACCAAATCAAATTATCACTCAAAGAATTGGTAAATTATGTTCCGGACTTCGATGGCAAAAATATGCCACCCGCAAAGTACATCAGAAGATTACGACGAGTAAAAAATTTAGTAGAAGACCAAGATGAACATAATGTAGTAGAATTATTGAAAGTGAGAATGAAGGGAGAGGCAGAAGAAGCTTTAGGAAACAGCTGTGTAGAAACAATAGACGAATTAATTACAGCAATACGAAGTCTATACCCAATTCAAGAAGACATATACGAACTGCGTGCTAGGATACGCAAAATAACACAAGGAACTACAGAATCAGTTATTCAATACACAAATAGATTATGTCAATTAGTATTAGAAATAAAAGAAATATACAGAATACAAGAAACAAATGAAATAGCCAGGAAGAATTTCTATGAAGAATTAGATGCGGACGCAGCAAAATGTTTTAAAAAGGGAATGCGAACGGAGATAAAATACGAACTGGGCAACGAAACAACATTACAAGAAATGTCCAAAAAAGCTATAGAAATTGAAAATGACATAAACATTAGAAAAGCAACAGACAATGTGACAATTAATAACACATATGCCGAATACAATGATTATTATAATAGACCCGAACTACCAAAAAAAATCATGATATGTCAAATTTGCCATGACCCCCAACACGAAGCGCTATTTTGCCATTCTGCAGCATGCGTCTATTGTAAAGGATCAGATCACTTTTCTAATAATTTTAAAAATTCATTAGACAAAATCAATTTGATATGCAAATACTACAGCCAAAAAGGACACTCAATAAGCGCTTGCCCACTGAACAAACGAAGAAATATCCATTGCCAATACTGTCAAGAATTAGGAAATGAGGTAGGTCAATGCCCCTACATTGTCGACTACATAAAATGCTGGAAATGTGGAGAAACAGGACATGAAGCCATCAAGTGTAAAAATAAGATCACACAAAAGGTAAACAAATGCGATATTTGTGAAAAAAGAAAGTCATTCAACGCAAGAATGCCCTGAGGTCTTTTGTAAAAAATGCAATAAAAAATGTCACTCTATCATATTTTGCACAACAGGTAAAAATAGATCACCTTATAGAATATGCACCCTATGCCAAGAACAGGGACATGAAGAACAAGATTGTGAAGAAGCGCGAATATATTTCACAGAACAAAGAAACAAATCAAGTTACAAGTGCCAATTATGTGATCAATTAGGTCACACAGCAAAGTTCTGCAGAAAAATCGCGAATACACAACAATCTGCAAACCCTCAGCAAAATCAGCAAAACTATAACACCTACAATAGAAACCACAACAACGGCTACAGAAACAATTTTAACAATGATCAAAGAAAAAAATTCTGCGCTTATTGCAAAAATATAGGTCACACAGCAAGTGAATGTAGGAAATTACAAGCACTAAAAAATTATCTACCTCAAAATATTTCAATCACATGCGAAGGTTGCAACGAAACAGGACATAACATAGATAACTGTGAAAAAATTAAAAGATTACAAGAAGAAAGAATATTTTGCAGAATCTGTAAAGGTGTCGGTCATACAACAGAACAATGTCGCAAACATGGGACAAACTCGGAAAACTCTGGAGCTCCTTTGGGAAGGAACACCTAAAGAATGAGCAGACAATAAAAACGTTCCACGACAAATCACTCACTCTCCCAACACAAACAAAACATCACATAGATACATACAGCAAATTCAAAGAAAATATAAAGGAAATAGAGAGTACCATGCTACAGACAGATATAGCTAAAAATAGTACTGATATTAACCAACAAATTACAAATGACTGTACCAAAATATACATTGTCAAACTAAAAAACCTGCTCAAGTACATAGAAATAGTTGAACCAAATTCAAATAACAAACTGCAACTACTAGTAGACAGTGGAGCACAACTAAATATTATCAAAAATAGCAGCATTCCACAAAAGCAGTTAAATAGAAATGAACAAATATCTATATCAGGAATCACAGAAGACGCAATAAGAACAATAGGTTGCAACGATTATCGAAAATCGTTTAGATCCGCGTACTGGATTAAGAGCGAGCGAGAGCGAGAGCACGAGAGAGAGAGCGCGTAGGGGCAATGACCGGGAGGGGAGGCTCCGACCGGCAGTATGACTGTGTTACTCAGTCAGTGCGTCGCGCTAACCTGTTCCCGAGCCGAGTTTTGTGTTTGGTGGTGTGCCAATAGCAGCAACAGTAGCAATAGCAGCAGTAGCAGCAACAGCAGCAACAGCAGTAGCAGCAACAGCAGCAACAGCAGCAACAGCAGTAGCAGCTATAGCAGCAACAGAAGCAACCGCAGCAGCAACAACAACAACAGCAGTAGTTTCGGTGGTGCGGCAAGCAGCGAAGCGGCAGTTTAACGTTTCGTTAGTCGGATACGGTTGGCCACCGTATCCTCATCGTTCTTGCGGTAGGTGCACCTTTTCCCCTTTTCATTTGTTGTTAATTTGCGTGCGATCCCGCGCAGCGAGCGCGAAGAATTTGTTTGTGGCGCGCGAGCGATTAGTTCGCGGCATCCGTGATTTTCTCTCTCTCTCTCTTTCAGCGTGTCTTGTCATTCACGCGTGCGTGCGTTAGACTCTCGGCAGATTCCCCGTGTTATTGATTTTGTTGAATAAATCAATCATCATTTTTATTTAAACGAGTTTCGGTTATTGTGTCTTTCCTTTGTCCGGAGGTCGTGTCAGTGTTTATTTACAGTGGATTCGAATTCGCCGGTTGCGTAGCACGAATCGTGCGAATACCGATAGACGCGAATCGACAACTTAGGTTCCAGCGGCGGCCGCACGAGCGCTACTAGCAAGGAGCAACAGCGCCGCCAAGCGATGAGTTGGGGGAACCCAACTTGGAATCGTAAGGAGACTCTGCGCAGGCGCACTCCGAGGCAAGGTAGGTTACTGTGCTTCGAGCACAGAGATAACAAGGCTTCGTCTAGTCGTAATACGGGCACTTTCAAGAGATTATCGACTAAATGGCAGCCTGTTACAAGGTTCAACACAAATGTATATTGCAGATGAACCATTTGATTTCCATGTAGCACCGGATAACTTCTCTATTCCTTACGATGGAATAATAGGAATAAATACCTTATCCAAACACAAATTAAGATTAGACAGAGGATACTTGGAAATAAATAATCAAAAAGTGCCATTAAAAGAAATCACTAGCAGAAATCAAACAAACACATTTACAGTACAAACCTCAAAAGAAATTAATGAACATCATGACACATGGAAACCCGTAGCATTTGATAAAAGATACATAGTAAGCAAAAATGATATCGAAATAAATACGATTACACACAGCAAAGAAGTATCAATACATAAAGATGTAATTCAAATCCTAAATATAATAAGCGGCATACAAGAAGAAACGAAAAATAGTACGAATGATCAAATATATGGGAATCCAGAAACAAAAATATCTCAACTTAACTATAACTCAAGCTTAACACAATTTATTGGAAACATTAATAAAGCCCTGGAAGACGAATCCAATGAAACCAAGGAGAACTATACTATTAATGATTATTCAAATTTTTGCGACACATTGAGAGATAACGTTGCAGGAGAGATCGATAGAAAATATGACAAAATGACGAACCTTCACATTATAAATGATATAGAAAATAACTTCAAAAACATCAATGAAAAATTCACACCTAAAGAAACTAATTTAAAACCGACACATATATTTACAACTACGCACAACGAAATTACACAAAAAGAGACACAAGAACATGAAATAACAATACGACGAAAGCAACTGATAGATACAATAAATTTAGAACACCTGACTCAACGAAAAAAAGAAAACATAAAAAATTTAATACTGTCATTTGAAGACATATGCTGGTTAGAAGGAGATAAACTTGGCCAATGCAACATAGAAGAACACGAAATTAATTTAACTGATGATAAACCAGTATATGTTAAACAATTTCCTCTGCCATATACACTCAAGCAAATCGCATGTGATGAGACAAAAAAGCTAATTACAAATAACTTAATTAGACCTTCAACAAGTGCGTTTAACGCGCCAGTATGGATTGTGCCAAAAAAGGGATTAACAAAAGACGGAAAGAAAAAATGGAGAATGGTGATAGATTATCGAAAATTGAATGCAAAAACTATTCCAGATCCATATCTTATACCCAATATATTGGAAATTTTCGACTGCATAGGAAAAAACAAAGTTTTTACCACTATCGATATGGTTTCCGGATTTCATCAACTAAAAATGAAAGAGTCAGATATACATAAAACGGCATTTAGTATCCCTGGCATGGGACGTTTTGAATTCAAAGTATTACCTTTCGGACTAATAAACTCACCTAGAGTCTTCCAAAGAGCACTAACAAAAGTACTCGGAGACCTATTGGAAAAAGGGTTCTGTTACCTATACATCGATGATATAATTATCGTTGCAAATACGGTTGAAGAACATAATGAAAGATTCAAACTCATAGCAGAAAAATTAAAAATAGCAGGATTAAAAATTGAAACGAGTAAATGCAAATTTTTCCAAAAGGAAGTAGAATTCTTAGGCCACATTATAAGTGAAGAAGGTATCAAAACAGACCCAAAGAAAATAGAAGCAATAAAAAAATTTCCTATCCCAAAAACTATCAAAAATATCAGAGAATTTTTAGGCCTAACAAGCTATTACAGACGCTTTATTGGACACTTTTCACAAATAGCAAAACCTATCATAGATTTACTGCAAAAAGAACAACCATTTATTTGGACTGAAGAAAGACAAGAAGCTTTTGAAAAATTAAAAAACGCCCTATGCACAACTCCAGTTCTCCTTTAAATCAGCAGACAACAATTCAAGAGTACAAAAATGGAGACTAAAACTGGCAGATTATGATTATGACATTATCTACAAACCTGGCAAAATAAATACAAATGCCGATGCACTATCACGAAATCCGATAGAAGATATAAAAATAAACGCAGTTACCAGAGCACAAAAAGCAAAACAAGAATCAAAAGAAATAGTAACAAATGAACAAGAAAAACAAGAGGAAGAAATCAAAATAATAAGAAAACAAGACAAAGAAAAAAGAAATAGAAATAAAAATATTACACAAACACAAGTACATATGGAAAATGACGAAAATACAACACAGAAACAACATAACATTCGATTTACGAAAAAACCCATCGAATCAAGAAAAGACAACATTATACATTTTATCGATTACAAACATCAATCATTAGATAACGCAACAGAAAGTCTAATGAAAATCAAACATATACAACCAGACAAAAATCTACAGCCCCAAGAAATTGAAATAATACAGTCAAGAACAAAAAACATCTTCATCGCCTGTCTTGACACAAGACAGTCGGCTATGAGAATAAAGGAAAGTCTCAAAAGTCTCTTCAAATTATTAAGAACATTAATAATTCGCAAGAGAATAAAAACATTCAGCATCTCAAAAGACCTACAATTAAAAAACATACACTGGACCGAAATAGAAAACATTCTAGCGACAACATTCGAAAACTCTAAAACTAAAATTATAATTTGCCTAAATTACATCGACTACGTAAAAATCACAGACCGAGACAACATATTCGACCAATATCACTCAAGCACACTAGGAGGACATTCGGGAATCAACAGAACATGGAACAGAATAAAGAACAAATACTATTGGGAAAATCTGAAAACTGATATAGAGAACCGTATTAAAAATTGTGAAATTTGTCAAAGAAACAAACTAAAAAGAATAAAAACTAGACAACCAATGATAATAACGGATACTCCCATGAAAACATTCGACAAAATCGCAATGGACATAGTAGGACCTCTAAACGTTACTAATAATCAAAACAAATACATTCTTTCTATCCAAGACCTCCTCTCAAAATTCATAATAGTTGTTCCACTCAGTGATCAAACGGCAGAAACAATTGCAGATGCCCTAATTAAAAGATTTATATGTATTTTCAGTTCACCAAAAGTAGTCCTCACCGACAGAGGAGCAAATTTTACAAGTAAAATTTTAAAAGCCATTGCTCGTAGATTTAAATTTGCAAAAATAGAAACCACCGCATTTTCACCACAATCAAACGGCTCCCTAGAAAGAGCACATCACCCCCTTTGTGAATATTTAAAAAATTTTCTAGTAAAAAAATTGAATGGGACAATTTATTAGAATTAGCCCAATTTCATTACAATACAAGCATTCACAACGCACTTAGATTTACTCCGCATGAACTGGTCTTCGCTTATCCACCACGATTACCATCTAGTGAACCGTTTGTAACGGTGCCGGTGGATTCGACCTGCACCGTGTGTTCCCCATCTCTCCCTACCATCGGCGATGACTCATGGCAGACCTATAGCACATAATTCACGTGCCTGATGCATGCCTGTATGTTTTCAGCATCGCCACCGCAACGAGCAAGAGGAAGAAGGATAGAGAGAGGCAATGGCATTGGTCGGCAAGAGCACCTGTTACTATGCGCTGTTGTAGGAGAGAAAGAGAGAGAGTGAGAGAAAGAGAGAGATAAGAGAGAAAGAAAGAACGCGATTAGTGTAGGCAGGCGCGTGACACCTGCTGCACTTGACGGTGCCGCGTGCCGTCGATTAGGCAAGAGAGTGGGGAGAGCGTGAGAAGCAGTCTCTCACGCACTCGGAAGCGTACTCGCGACGGGCAGTAGAAAGTGGCCATTAGCAGAGAGAGGTGTGCTGACCCCCTGTAGTCAACCGCAAAAGATAAGAGGGAACCGAGACGACATTAGTATCGGCTACGGATCCAGCCCATCTTTCGTCGAGTTCTTCCAACTACGGATAGATTTGCCTGCATTCGGACGCCATCACCATCTTCGGCGAGGCCCTGCATCGAAGATCGTCAATCGTCAGGTCAATTTCTAATCTCTCTCTCTCTCTAATTCTCACTCTAAGGCTACTCACGGCTTGTGCGCTGCGCCAGGCTCTCACGGGCCGGCGCGGCTGGTTCGGTTATTAGCCTAAGATTAATTATATCGAGTCGGTATCGAGATGGAAAGGCGCTAACGTGCCGGCCATCTCTTTCAGCGATCGTAGATTGTAGTGTAGATAATAAGACGCGCGTTTGAATGTCCGAACTGTATGCTCAGGGTAGCATGATGTAATAAAGGATTTATTAAGATAAAGGGAATGATTATTGCGTCCACCTTTCTCTTTACCTTGTCAGGAGCGATATACCGCCTCCCTTGCCCTCCCCCTTTTAAATAATTGGTAATAGCGATAGGTGCATCGGCGCTGCAAGCAGACTCTATTACACGTTAAAAACTTCAGAACAATTGCCAACATTTAATAATTATCTATCCACACTTATCCAAAACATGCAGGATATTGCATGCTTAGCGCGGGAAAACCTCATAATAGCTAAAGAAAGATCAAAAAAATATTACGATCGCTTCATAAACCCAACAGATTTCAAAATTGGAGACCAGGTCTGGCTCATAAAAGAACCTAAACCAGGCAAACTTGAAAAGAATCAAAACCTGGGACCATTTGAAATCTTAAAGGTTACAGACAAAAATAATGTTATCATAAATAAAGGTGGAAAAGCAAATACAGTCCATGCAAATAAATTAATTATGCACAAGAAAAAAATCTAACAATAATTTATGTTCTAGGACCACTCCAATATGTATCAACAATTCTTAATAATAATTACAATTATCAAAACAACATCAGCCATCATCGGATACGACTGCGGGACAACAACGCCAAACATCACGACGTACTCCTTAATAGACACGGGAGAATGCGACTTCCACAACACTCCCGTAAATAAATCAAATGTATATATACGAGGTGTGTTCAAAAAATAACGAGAATTTTCGTTTTATGAAAAAAATATTTATTTATTCATCTACATTAATGTTGTCGCCTTCAAAGTAGTCCCCTTCGGATACAATACACTTATGCCAACGCTTTTTCCAATCCTCGAAACACTTTTGAAACTCGATCTTTGTATTAGCTTTTAGCTCTTTCAGCGATTCGCTTTTAATGTCATCTATGCTTGTAAAACGACGGCCTTTTAATGTTCTCTTTATTTTTGGAAATAGAAAAAAGTCACATGGAGCCATATCTGGCGAATATGGAGGCTGAGGCATCGTTACAGTTTCGTTTTTGGCCAAAAATTCACGAACAAGCAATGAAGTGTGAGCAGGCGCATTATCGTGGTGCAAAGGCCATGAATTGTTTTGCCACAAATCCGGGCGTTTTTTTCGGATTGCTTCACGCAAACGACGTTGAACTTGTAGGTAGTACTGCTTATTGATTGTTTGGCCTTGTGGCAAGAATTCATAATGCACTATGCCATTAAAATCGAAGAACACAGTGAGCATAACCTTCACATTCGACCGCACTTGTCGAGCCTTTTTCGGTCTTGGCGATCCAGAATGCCTCCACTGGGACGATTGAGCCTTAGTTTCGACATCATATCCGTAAACCCATGTTTCGTCACCTGTTATAACACGTTTTAGTAGTTCTGCATCGTTATTGACTTCATTTAGCGACTCCTGAGCAACTTCCATTCGCCGCTGTTTTTGTTCGAAATTCAACAATTTTGGAACGAATTTTGCTGCCACACGTTTCATACCCAAAACATTCGAAAAAATTTGATGGCATGAGCCAACTGATATGCCAACATCATCAGCGACTTCTCTGATTGTGATTCGGCGATCGTTTATAACCATTTCTTTCACTTTTTTCACGTTTTCATCGGTTGTTGATGTGCTTGGGCGTCCGGGTCGTTCGTCATCTTCAACGTTTTCGTGGCCATCTTGGAAACGCTTATACCACTCATAAATCCTTGCTTTACTCATAGCAGACTCACTATATGCCTTTGTTAACATTTGACAAACTTTACTACACTTTATTTCATTTTTTACGCAAAATTTAATACAAATTCTTTGATCCATTTTTTTTCACAAACGAAAATCGCCGAGCTCGAAAAACACGTCTAACGTTAGCGGCTGCCACTTAAAAAGTAAGCAATGAATATTGCTGAAAATTTTATCGTACTTCAGGGGCATGTGTACCAACATAATAAAAAACAATTTTATACAAGCGGACTCTCCAAACCCGCGAAATTTAAAAATTCTCGTTACTTTTTGAAAACACCTCGTAGAATTAATACAAACCGCGGAATTCCGCGAAATTTCCGTACTACAATGTAAAATAGAGATACATAGAACTGTCTCCACATGTGGAATATTCGGGCACTTAATACCCACACCAACTGGAGAACAGGAGTACATTTACGAAATAAGTCATGAACAATGTAAATTTATCCATGAAACGGGAACTTTCGTATATGACAATATTCATAAATTTGTTAATCTAAAAATAAACGCAACTACTTCAAAAAGTATCGATTTCGCGGGTAGCGCAGAAGGAAACTCCTGCTATAGAGCAGCCTACGCTGATAGCTTCGGATCATGGAATAAGGTATTTGTTCATGGCTTTATCAAAATAACATTAATACAAAGTAGAGCTAAAGTAAACTTAGATAACGATAAATTAAGATTAAACACAGGGACCGTATGCAAGTTCTCTGACAAAACATGTATAGACATGGAAGCAGGCTATACCTTCTGGAATATTTTACCAGGAGAAGAATGCTTCAAAAACGAATTCGATGTACTATTTAAAGGCATAGCAACGAAATATTCTAGTGACTATGACCATGAAATAATCTACGCATTAAATCATAGTGAAATAACATTTGCTCTAAGTGCCAGAAACAAAATACAACGCTGCAACAGAGAACTTGTAAGAACGGAACACCCGAAACTATTCATCGTAGAAAAAGACAATTACATAAACGCATACCAACTAGAAAATGATTTAGTAAGCACAAGAAGCACCATAAACCTAGACCTATTTACATATGTCAATTCAAAATTTATATACGTAGAAAAACATTTAAGGAGTCAATTGAACAAACTATACTTGAATTTAGTAACAGAAAGATGCGAAGTTGAAAGAAAGGTAATACAAAATGCCCTATCCATTGCCACCCTCTCCCCTGACGAATTCGCATACGACATCATGAAAAAACCAGGATACATCGCAAAAGTTGCAGGAGAAGCAGTACACTTAATAAAATGCGTACCAAAGACAGTAAAAATAATTAAATTAGAAGAATGCTACAACGAACTCCCAGTAACCTCTGGAAATGAAACATGGTTCCTGACACCAAAAACACACATCCTCAAAAAGAAAGGGGAACAGATAAACTGTAACGCACTCGTCCCAACATACTACAAACTCGAAGAAGAATGGGTAAGACTCACACCCAAACCTCAACCATGCGTAGCACCAAACACACTCAGACCTAACACAAAAATAGGATGGAATTTCAAATCAATAAATTCATTAGCAACAAGCGGAGTATACTCTCAAGACGAACTAGACGAACTACAACAACAAATAATGTTCCCTATGGAGAGAACATCAATACTCAATGACATAGCAAGAGAAATAACGGGAGACGTGACAACGAGAGGGAGCATCTTCTCAGAAAATACCATAAAAAACATTGCAGTCAGCACCTGGAATATGATCATAAACAAAATGATCACTTGCGGATCAATCTCTTCAGTTATAATTATGACATTGATCTTAATAAACACAATGAAATTAATAATAGATACAATAATTAGAGGATATGCACTACACGCAATCTACGGCTGGTCACTCCACCTACTCGGAGCCATCTTCAGCTCTATTACACACCTCCTCATCAAACTCGAGAAACCCAGCAAAAACAGAACAGACAACGAAAAAGAAAAACACATAGAACTGCAAGAAATCAAGACTATCCCCACAATACCTATCTCAACACCTAGATGCATAACACCACCTCCTCTACCAAACAGACCACCTTTTACCTTCAACAATCAAACCTCTCTTTCAACTACACATAAACATTTGTTTTCACTAGAATTAAACTAATACAAACATGACACTCCTCAAATGTTGCTACATTTTAAGCGGGGAGGGAAGCGAGATGTTCGCTTTAGGAATCTAAATTAAAAACAAATTCCTTATCTAAAAACAAAAGAAAAATATATTTTTACCAAATTACAATTATGTTTACAAATACAATTACACTTATATACAATTACAATTGTATCGATGATCTACACTTGGACCTATGATTACATTGTAAAACTGACTAAAAACCTCCACGCATACTCGACGAAAACCATTACAATACACTAATAAGTCATAAAAAAATAGTTCGCGCAGATTCCAAGTATCTTCATCTGGACCATACTCCCCCAAGAAGAAAGCTGTCTGCGTCACTCGATCACAATGCCTCAGAGTACGCACTAACTGCCATTTCTGAAACTAACAAACAAATAGGAAACAAATTAGACATATCAATATACCAATATACAAACATACATTATAAAACACTTACATCTATTCTCACATATTTTCGGGTCCCGGGCTTAGGTGCGACCGGTAAAGGCAAGCCCTCCCGTCTGGCCTTCTTTACCGCACGGGAATACTGCCAATCCGCAAACTAGAATAAAGAAATATAATGATAATAATAACAATGAATAAGAAATCAAATTGTAAAATACTTACGCAAACCATCAAAGGGCGTTTTCTCGACAAAACCATACATGTTGAATTCTGTATTTTAGTCACAAGCGCAGAGAACACTTTGTAAACTATTGAAACGACGCAGCCTTTATATACCAAATAATTTGTACACCTTGCAGAAAAATGATCCCACCGACGCAATCAAATTCCAACACTTCCGAAACTCGGAAATGCACATAACGAAATAATCTTTTCCACCGACAACCAACCATTGCAATCAATACATATTAATTGCAATATCTTATGCCCCGAGATGTTACGTCTCAAGACGTATCTTTACTCATTTACATTCTTTAAAAGTGCAATCCCGAATTTCGTAAAATCAAAACTATATACACGTCCACCAGAAAACGATACGGCAGCAAAACACAAAGACCATACTCAGCATTACACAACACACAATGAACTCAAAAAGAAAATTACTCAACTACACAAGAAACATCAGCGATTTATTGAGCACAAATTTATGTATATAAGATGAACCACCCGAAAGGTGGTCAGCAATTATCGTTACTCCGTACACGTCAGTTCGACAATTGACGAATAAACTCTACATATCGACGATACAGTCGCGTGCAAGCCTGTTCGACAATTTGGCTAATTATTCAACTATTACCTGTCAAACTACATTATTTGATCTCAATAAATACGCGATCCATTAAAAGTGAGAACGTGCAAATTCATTATTGAACCTATCTAAATACCGAGATCTACGATACTGAAAGTACTCTAAAAACTGTAAGTACAACATAATAAATAAATACATTCATTCTTATTCATACATCGTATATTATTCATTACTTGTGAGCCTCAATCAGCCACTAGTCAACATATTGGAACGTCTCATTCATTAGCTATTCGTAGTTGACGCACGAGACGTAATAATACTGATACGCATATATTGTTAACAACTTTTATTAGTGAAAAACATTTATCTGTGGAATTATCATTGAATGTATGATAACATTCATTAAACTAATGTATGTATATACAATTCCCTTTCAATAACAACGTGTTCTTTAATTGCAAATGAAGTTCGAGTATTATTATTCTTTTATGTATCTTTACCAATAACAAAAATTATTATAGTAATATAATAATAATAATAATAATAATAATAATAGTAATTACAATAGCAATAATAACAGTAATACCTTCGGCCTACCGGCCGTTGAGTTTGCTTGACACTACTGGTAAACTCTTTGAACAATTACTCAGACCGAGACTGACGGACGCGATACAGGCCGGAGGGGGTCTCTCAGATTTACAATTCGGCTTCAGGAGGGGTCGGTCGACGATTGGAGCGATCCAAAAGGTGATTGATTCTTTCCTGGAACTAGACAGACACTGCCATGCGGCGCGACCCATTGTGCTGCTAGCGACGCTCGACATCAGAAATGCTTTTAACTCGGCCAGGTGGGTAGATATCTTGGAGAGGCTGAAAAGCAACTTTCGGATTCCACCGTACCTGGTTCGGGTTGTGGAGGATTATCTGAGAAACAGACGAATAACATACGAGACGATCGAAGGACAGGTAACGAGACAGGTCACCGCTGGGGTGGCTCAGGGGTCGATACTGTGACCCGACTTTTGGAATGGTCTATACGATAGTCTGCTTCGGCTTGGGATGCCACTCGGAGTGACCCTCGTCGCCTACGCTGATGACGTGGCGGCGGTGATCACGGAGAGATCTCCCGAGCTGGCGCAGCTGACGTTGAACCAGACCATGAGACGAGTTGGACGATGGATGACAGAACACGGACTGCAACTCGCAACAGAAGAGACGGAACTTATGCTTCTCACGAGAAGACGCATACAGACGATACTACCCATGAGAGTGGGTACATACGAAACGGAGACCAAAGGGGAAGTCAAGTACCTTGGGGTAACCCTCGATACGAAGATGACGTTCTGGCCTCACATACAGAAGACAGCCCGAAAAGCGGCAGAGAGGATAACATCCTTGAGCCGCCTGATGGCAAACGCGACGGGACCGAGACCAGGAAAGCGGCGACTGCTAATGGCGACAGCTCACTCGATCCTCTTATACGGCGCGGAAATATGGGCAGATTCCTTGAAGACAAAGAAGTACTGTAAGACAATGACGATGGTACAGAGACAGGGCGCTCTGCGAATCGCTTGCTCCTACCGAACAGTCTCTGCGCAGGCTGTCCTGGTGGTGGCGAGCGTAATACCCGTGGATCTTCTTGCCTCTGAACGCAAAAGGATCTATGGGAGCAGCGCAGACATAGGACGAAAGAACGCGGGAATCGTTGAACGCGAAAGGACGATCGACATGTGGCAAGACCGATGGACAGAAGAACGAGGTAGCAAATGGACGAGACGACTGATACGGGACGTGAGACCGTGGCTTGGAAGGAATTTTGGTGATGTGAATTTTTCACGTCACCCAGCTCTTGACGGGCCACGGGTACTTTCGACGGTACCTCCACAATATGAACCGAGTACGAACACCCGACTGCAAGTATTGTGGACACGAACGAGACGACGCGGAACACACGTTTTTCGGGTGCGACCGCTGGACAAGACTCAGACGAGAACTAGAGACAAGAGTTGGCAACATCACCCCCAATAACATTGTAGAGGTGATGCTGCATAAACCCGAATGGTGGCGTTTAGTCGCTACCTATACGGAAACCATACTAAGATGTAAGAACGCGGACGACTGTCTGAAGGACGACTGAGCAGACGGATTGACGCGACGTAACGACGCACGGTAAAACGATACGAACGAAGGAACACAGACAGAACCCCCAGTCAGAAGTAATATCAACATAGTCCCTGGCTGGGGGAAGGACAACAAGGAGATGGCGGTTTAGTGGGTAGGCCTGTCTTTTTTTTTTGGGGAGTCCCACATACCTCCTTAGATCAAGACTAAGGGGAATCCGCAAAAAGGATTCCGCAACTCCTTGTAAAAAAAAAAAAAAAAAAAAAAAGAACAGTAATACCGATAATAGCAGTGATAATGAAAAATAATAATAATGAGAATAATATTTATTATTGAATTTAGATTTTTTGATAAATTCATTAAGTCGTATCAAATAGTATTATTATGGAATTCCAGACTGTCAATATTTTACTATAGATAGAATAATCATTACTTCGAGAATTCATCTAAAAAACTTTTGGCTTACGAAATAATTGTAACAATGAAAAACTACTAAGTTTGACAACATTAAAATTTATTACAAAACGCAAAAGAGGTTGATAAACTAATTTTATAAACTTATGTTTTTCCATTTGCAAAAAAGTGTAGACTTTTTGAATTTATAAAATTATATAATTATGAAATTTATGAAATACTTGATAATTTATGAAATTAGGTTAGGGTTAGTTAGGTTTAGGGTTTAAGGATCTTTAGTTCACATGTACAGGCTACAAAGATCATAGATTTGTAAACAAGTTTTTATGAAAGTTAAAATTTTTTTTCGATATTTTTGTCCACCACATTGGTTCCACCATTTTAAATTTTAAAATCTGATATCAGATTTGTAAAGAGCGATCTCAAAAACCCCTATATACAAACCTTCTACAAAATATTATGGATTAAAGTATACTTATAGTTATTTTGTGTTAGGGGTGATTTACCCCCCCCCCCCCCTTAGGGGTAATATTTATTAAAACACCGAAAGAAGTCAACTAAATTTTGTTATTATGGATGTTTAAACATTTTTTCCAATTTTTTTAGACGGTTTAAACTTTTTTATTATAAAATTATGCCAAAAAATATATGTTTTCAACCCCTAAGAAATAGGGGATGCTAGCCTTACTCTTCAAGTCATCATGAAATACTTGCTCCTTTTGTAAGAAAAATAAAATGCAAAAACAATGTCATTATTGGTATGAAATATAAAATATCCCTTCCAGAATTCACATACTGTTCAAATAACAGCGTTTAAAGTAGTCCGAAGTAGTTAAAAATATGATACTCGAGATCTCAAATCGATTGATATTAAATCCTTAATTTGAGCAACTTACTTGCGGTTTGCGTTGCGGCACCTACCGATAAATAAAAGTAACGCCCTGATATAAATATACAGTACAATAATCTATATTATTTGCCGGGTTTTGGATCACTTTATATAACTTAAACGTTAACTTATTAATGTATTTAATTAATCATCGGAAATAATCTACAGAGGCATTGATTTTAGTTAATAAATGTAAATATATTAAAAATTAGTTTAAATATATCAAAATCTATCATTATTTTAGAGTTGAAACTTATATTTAAAAAAATGTCAAATAGTAAAAGTATTTTTTAATGATGTAGGATTTCTAATTGTAGCATATTTTTGTATTATGACTCGACAAAATATGGAATATTTTATTAATTTTAATTAGAAAGATGAAACTATAATTTATTGAGAAAGATAAATACACTGTAGTACAAATTGAATTACTTAAAAGACAAGATATTTTTCCATATGAGTATGTTAGTAATTATGATAGATTGAAATAGAAGCAGTTGCCTTCCATTGTAATTAGATACACTGTAACAATAGAGCATACATCTAATTAATTTTGTTCTAATTATAGAATAAATTTTGGTCAATCAATAAGGTAGCTAAGACGACATTTCTTCTTGAGAAGTCAATTTCAAAATTAGAGAAAGACTGCTTTAACCTCATTACCAAAGTTAGAACACTCAATATTAAATATGGCTTTAGCGTTGTCGTGACTATAGATAATGAGTTTGAGGTATTCCTACCAAAAAGGCTTAGCGCAGTTCTTGAAAAGGATTAGAAAATATTAAAGAACATTTTAGTTAACTGTTTAAGGTAAGAGTTATTTCTACATCATTGGAATAGCTTGAATTTTGGATTTAAAAGTGTTGTAAATAATGGCAATGAAATTAAATTCTCTTATATATTTAAGAAATTGCGTAATAAAAACTAATAAAACACATTGAATTATATTTATCTTGTAATAGTTTATGGAGACTGTAACAGGCTACTGCTTAGCCGCAAATCCCGGGTAATTGTAGTTTTCAATACGGCCAAACGGTGCTCTGTTAGCTGTATGCTTCAAGCACACTTACTCACCTCGCTCCGGTGTACGCATGCGCCGTGTCCTCTCACCGATCCAACTTGGGTGTGCGAAATCTCCGCAAGGGGGCGCTGGTGCGCTAGCTTACTAGTGCTCCGTCGGCCACTGCAGACACCTCGGCCGACGAACAGCTCCTTCTATGCTTTCGCGATCCGTGTTGGATTACCGACGCGTTCGAATCAAATGTAAACAATAACACCGACACCGGACAAAGGGGAGATGAAATAATAAGATCGTCTCTTATTGATATCTAACCACTTTATTGAACAACACTAAACCCGTACAACTGACGATATGCCGAGAGTCTAAACGCACGCTGTATCGACACAATAATTTGAATGGGGAGAGAGAGGGAGTAGATTTCGCGGACGTCACGGACTAGTCGCACACACGCTACCTAAAACTCACCGTGCCCGCTGCGCGGGATCGCACGCAAAACAAATTACAAAGTGCAGCGCACTTACCGCTGAATCGATGAGGATACGGTGGCCAACCGTATTCGATTATACTAAAATACGTGCTGCCTCTTCAACCGCCTCTCGTTGCCGAAGTTACGTAGCTGTGGATGCTGCCGATGTTGAGCTCGCTGCTGTCGACGCCGCACACGTTGCACAGTGTGCGCACTCGCCTCACCACTCTCCAATTATCCACTCAATCTCCCTGTCTATCACTCGGAAGGAAAAAACACGTTGTCGCTTCAAACGTAAAGAGCTGCGATGTCGCCGGACTGAAGGACACAGTCATACTGGCTCGCTACCTCTCCCCTCCCGGTCATTGCCCCTAACGCGCCCTCTCTCTCTCTTTAACCTAAGCCGATCACGGCTATAACACTTAGCCACGCTCGACAGTCTACGCGAGTTCTAACGATTTTCGGCAATCGTTGCAAGACGTAAAAGAAAATAGTTACTGTTACGTTTTTTCTATCAAGTTTCGACTCAATATAAAGGTCTCAAAGGTAACAAACTAAAATGGAAGTACCTCATGGGTAAGATCAAAGGTTGGGAGCTCTCACTATTCCTGTAATAAAACTAACTTTAAGTTTTGGAGAGAGGGTAGTTGTACGAAAAAAAGACTCAAATTTTATTTTATTTCAAATCTTATCAGTTTTAATATATCTATAAGAAGGATGCACAGCTTGTATTGCAATTATTTAGTAAAAAAGAATCAGTTGCAGCACCACAATCCTCTTTTTTATTCACCATGGTACTTATTAGAAGCAAGAAGAGTTCAAAGCATTCTTCAAAGCATGTATGGTTCTTAGAAAAAGTTCAAATTCACTATCTTCTTATAGAAGACAAAGACTCTAGAAAAGGAAAGTGGGAGTAGCTTGCATGAGATCGAGAACGCTTCCTACTACGTATTATGCAACTATTGCGGGCACTATTCTATCAACGAATAATAATAAATAATGAATCAAATTCTTCAATATATACTAAAAAATCATTCTACAGTATGTGCACTTAACAAACTAAGAATTTAAGTGAAGATGGAAGAAGAAGCGAGAAGTGAGGCGGCTCGAAAAGCAGAGTAGTGGAGTTTTTACATTTTAAAATTTGATCTTTGACTAACCTCATTCTGCCTCCAGAATCAATTAATAAAAAGTACGTTGTTCTCCTCTTTTCTAGTCCCTGTATACAAACCTCAGTAATTATATAGATGGACTTTGAAATACTAAATAAATTGGCAACAAAGCCCATTGATTCACTTTCTGAAAAGAATTTTTGTGAATTATATGATTGTTAACAAATTGAGTTTCTACCTGATGTAAAAACTTTATAACACTGATTAAAAAAAACAAAAATAGTTCAATTGTTGCAGACTTTAATATTGATATATTAAGGGGGTATTACCGGTTATAATTTTGAAAAAATCATTTTTCAACTAATTATGCCTTCAGAAATCACGTCCTAAATTTTTGGTATGGTCCAGGGATAGCAGATTGAGCAATTGAAAGTAATAAATATTTCGTTTTTTATAAAAATATTGAATAAATTCATAATAAAAAACGTTTAAAGTTTTTTATTATGAATTTAAGCGTTTTTCTCAAAATGACGTTCTTTCAAACAGGCGAATACTTAATCTCCGGATTGGCTCGACCGATTTAAGTCAAAGTTACCACAATATAAGCAAAAAATGAACCTGAAAAAAATGAGCAAGTGAAAAAAAGTGAAAAAAAAACACGAGTTTTAAAAAAATTTTTTCAAACTATCGCCATTTTTTTTTTGGTGGTGATTTTTTTTAAATACTGTGGTAAATTACCACATGAGACACCTTCCTTTTTAAAATGCCGTTTGCTTTTTTTGTTTCAGATTCTTCATTCCCGAGCTTATCTATCCGCCATGGGACGCGGCATTTTTTAACCCACTGACTTCTACGCACACTATAAATTAGAAAAAATAAATAAATAAAAAAAAATTTTTTTGAAATCTTCAAATCATATATTTCATCGGTGGAAATTTGCAAATTGATATAGAATAAAGGATCTGAGAAAAAAAATATTGACAATTAGCCTATTTTTTGTTGTTATAACCGGTAATACCCCCTTAAGTCAATTTATAGTTGATCAAGAATTTCAACGTTGTTGGTAAGATATCGTCCTGGTACGCGAACGTTGTTGGTAAGATATTGTCCTGGTATTGATAACGTGACCAGGCCATTTATTGAGAATATCAACAAAGGTATCTACTATATATTGATAACTTTTTTATAAAATTAAAAGTCAGATTATAAAATATTTATACTGAGTACCCCTTTTAGTAATCACTTCCCTATACTGATGTCATTAAAAAATATTACAAAGAATCAATCTCATTTGTATGTTTTTGTATGTTTCATATTCTCTGAAAATGCGTTTTTGAAAAACTAGAAGGGGTGCACGGGTTGGCTGGGACACCCTGTACGAACACGCTCCCCCGAAAATCTGGATAGACAACCGAATTACCAGACAATGCTGATTGGACTGGATTTGAGGCAAAGGCTGGTCAAGTAGATCATATGCGCACTTACAGTAAACAACATTTTATTCTGCGACACCTGAAAAATTATAAATAATCTTCAAAAAATCGACGACGCAAGTTTCCCGCAGACCGAGGGGTAGCCTATAACGCAAACAGTTTACTCATGAAAGCAAAGCTGTGGTGCTAAGCAAAATGAGCATTGTTTTGCTCAAAACTTGTAGATCACACGTCCATACGCGAGACAGAAAACAGAGGAAAAAGCTGCACTCAAACCGTCGGCACTGGAGGTTGCGGACCCTGATCTGTCTTCTGATACCCTCGCGTCGACAACCTTCGTTCTTGCATTTCCCCTTTGCCTATCAGCATCCGTCGTTTTCTTACGATTGCTGAGGTGGTAATTGTAGCTATTGCTCAAATTCTGGCTGATGTTTATGTGGCTGATACTCAATGCTACAGACTGAGACCGCTCGAAATCGTTTTGATGTTATTTGTGCTCGCCATCACACGACTGTTTGAAAAACTTTTAGCGAAGAACGGGACGATCTCGCTAAGATGACCGATTATTCGCAAATCGGCCGACTTTTGAATTCCGTTATGCGCTCTCGCACCTGGCATCTCCGTTCTCTTTCTGTCTCTCTCATTTTTTCTCACGTGCCCTGGAGTAAACGAAACTAACGCGCATTCACTTCAAATCTTCATTCCTCTTTTCTTTTTCTCGCCCCTCTCCGCCAGGTCGCCTAAACGAGCCATCACTATGATCAATAAATTATTATTATTAAACTATTAATTATTTAATAAGTTATTTTGATATCTAGAAATTATATTATTTTCATATTTCTTAATTCAACTATTGTTTTATTTCAGAAATACAAAATCGTAAAATTTTGGAAGAGTTACAGTTGAAGAAACAGCTTTTATTAAAGCAAGGTGTAACTCAAACATTGAATAATTTAACGCATGTAACTGCAAACACTACATCGAATGCTTCGGTAAATATTTGACATTGAATATTATCATAAACATGAAGTTATATAAAATATAGTTGACTTGTTAAATATAATAAGTTATAACGAACTGAATTGGAATTTGAAATTGTACATAAGTTGATTTTATCAGAATACAATTTTGTAGTTAGCATCTTTGCCCGCTGATAATTTTTATCGTTTATATTTATGTTTCAATTGTTTTCCAGATAAAAATGGTATGACTTTCTGTGTTTAGTCTGATACCTGAACATCTTTTACAGAGATACATTTACATTTACATTTTTTTTTTACATTTTACATTTCTTTATGACTATCTATTGCTTTTCCTCTTCATCGTCATCCTTAGAATATACGGACAACTGAACATCATCTGCAAGAACAATCCAATAAACTTACGTTTTTTTACAACCATACAATCCTATTCTGTACTTTAATTTTCCTCTCTTAATCCTTTTCTCTCTCCACTTATCTTTTCTCCTCTCTTCAGAAGCACTTTGCTGTTTTTTGTAGCTTCTCTGTAAGTTGAAAGGTCACCCTGACTCTTAGACATCTCTAGGCATAATAAGATATTTCCACTTATATGTGACAACTATCTGATGCTTATTTTTTTCATAGATATGAAACATAACAATCAATTTTGGTCTATCAATAATAAGCTTAGATAATATATCATAAATGCTTAAAAATATATTTCTCATCTCTAATTTATCATCTTATCTGCAGTTTAAATCTGTCATTTTATTCAATAATTCTAAATCAAGTGCCCGTATTAGAAACTTTACATGTAGAAAGTAGTTAGTTAATTTATTTATTTACGACTTATAGGTTATATTTGATTTACATTTCTTATATTACAATTGTCTCGTGTCCTGTTTGTGTAATTGATAATGTATGTGTGTGTGTGTGTATGTGTGTGTTTTGTGTATACGAGAGGTGCGAGAGCGCATAACGGAATTCAAAAGTCGGCCGGTTTGCGAATAATCGGTTATCTTAGCGAGATCGTATATGTTATTTCTCCCTCTTCATCTCCTTCTTTTTTCCCATTCGTTATCACTAAGCCCTTTTTTCCTAGCCATTTTATCATTTCTTCTCCCTCTGCGTTTAACACTTTATCCTTTGCCTTTATTTCTTCTAGGTTTTCTTCTGTCTCCCATTCTATCCCTTCATTTCCTGCTCTTGCGTTGAAGTCTCCTCCTATAATTATTGTTTTTCCTCTGTTCTCCTCTATCTCTTCACTTAGGTATTCATAGTTTTCCTTTTTCCCATGTTGCATATACACTGTTGCTATCATGTATTTCCTCCCTCCGATCTATATTCCTCCTGCTATTACCCTACTTGTCCTTTCTTTCTTCCATTCGACCTTAGTCATTCCTTTTCTCTCTCTTACCGCAATTATTCCACCCCCTATTTCTCTCCCCCTTCTTCCTTCTCTTCTTGAGTCTCTCCACTCTATGTTATACCCTTTCAGTTGCTTCTCCACCACAGTTTTTGCCCTTTGCCTCTTCACCCAGGTTTCGGTTAGCCCTATCATATCAAATTCCCTAACATATTCCCAGTCGTCTTCTTTCATGCTCCTAATCCCCGCCACGTTCTAGAATAGTATCTTTACTGTCTCTCTTCCCTCTCTCTCCCTGCCCTCCTCTCTCTCTCTCTTTTTCCCTATTGTTTTCGAAATTCTTCTGCCCTTTTTCCTACCATTTTTCCTTCTTCCTCGCTCCACCACCATTCTTCTTCTTCTGACTTCAATCCGTTATGCCACATCTTTACCTCTTTACCTTTACTTTTTATTGCTCTCGCTTTTCTTCTTACTTGCTCTCTTATCTTCCTCTGCTTCCACGTCCAGTCCTGATCTATAAAGATCTTTTTCTGACCCAGAATCTTTTTCCTCTTCATAATTCCTTCTTTTTGTTCCCATGAAGCACATCTAATTTGTCACATCTTTTTTCCTCTTTTTCTCCGATCATCCCTCCCTGCTGTCCCTCCTATTCTTTTCAGATTCACTATCTCCCCTTTCATTTCTAGTTTCTCTCTTAACCAGTCCTCTGCCTCATCCTTCTTTTCCCATCTTAACTTACCCTCTAAGTCTGTCACTATTATATTGTTTATCCTACTTTCTCTATCCATTTTTTCTCTCATATACTCTATTTCTTTCGTATTGCCTACTTCTGTTCCTCATTGCTTCTGGTTTCCTTCTTCTATACTTTCTTTGAATTTCACGCACGCTTCTTCCAATTGGTTCATCCTCTTTCCCCATTTTTCCTGCAGTTTCTTTTCTCTAAGTTCTGCTTTTCCTTTTTCTTCTTTCGTCTGTCTCTCTCTCTCTCTCTTGTTCTCTCCTAACTTTTCCTATTTCTTTCTCCCATCTTTCTTCTCTTCTTTTCCCGTCAGTCTCCATTCTTTCCATTTTTTCTTCCTCCCAAACCACTCTTAAATCCCTTATATTTACCCGTTTTTTTCCATTATATCTTCTGCAACTCTACTTTTACCCACTTCTCTTATCGTGTTGTCCAATCCTTCTTCCCCCTCCCCTTCCATTTCGCTCTCATCACTTTCACTCTTGGGTAATTCTTGGCTATTTCGATTGACTTGTAACCCTTAGGTCACGGATTTTTTTTTAATTTGGCAGAATTGTTGTACATATAAAAGTGAGATTTTTTCCAAATTTTGAAGGCCATACATTAATTATATCAAAAGTCATTAACAATTAAAGAAAAAGGATAGAAAACACAGCCTGCAAAATAGAGAGTCGTCACTGTTCTTTTACAACTTACGGTTATTTCCGAAGTAATTTTTGGCGTAGAATTAGAATCCGTCGTCAGAATTGCTTCATCACGTCAGGTTTTTGAGTAATCGTCCCCTAAAGGTCGAAAAAACACGTTTTTTGGCCATATTCAAGGCTTGATTACATCGTGAGTTTATATTCTTTTCAAAAACGGTTGACGGCATCTTAAAGAACCACTCTTACCCTTCAAAACCCATTTTTCAAATTTAAGATATCATTTTTTTTCATCAAGATATCATCAATGGAAATTTGCCATTTTTGAGGTTTCACCATGAGCTTAAAAATTCGGCCAATTGTCCTGGAAGAATACGATATATTTCTTAGTATTTTTTGGATAATGATTCTAGAATTTTTAACTTTTAAGCTCATGGTGAAACCTCAAAAATGGCAAATTTCCATTGATGATATCTTGATGAAAAAAAATGATATCTTAAATTTGAAAAATGGGTTTTGAAGGGTAAGAGTGGTTCTTTAAGATGCCGTCAACCGTTTTTGAAAAGAATATAAACTCACGATGTAATCAAGCCTTGAATATGGCCAAAAAACGTGTTTTTTCGACCTTTAGGGGACGATTACTCAAAAACCTGACGTGATGGAGAAATTCTGATGACGGATTCGAATTCTACGCCAAAAATTACTTCGGAAATGACCCTCAGTTGCAAAAGAACAAAACCTTGCAGGCCTGTGAAATTTTCAAACGGCTATATTTTAAAAACTAATAAAGATATCGAAGTCGGATTTTTTAAAAAATACTTATAATGCCTTAAAATTTCGAAATAATTACAACAATAAACAATAAAAAATTTTTTTCGAAACTTATTAACTTTTTGTTTAAACAATTGATAATATCTCTAAAAGTATTTTTTTTGTTGAAAAATTCTTGCTCCTGCGTGTTTCTGAGGATTTTTGCTATCGAAATCAATCATAAAATTCAAGGGCCCGACATATCGGAAGGTGAAGCCCTAATTAGAAGAAAACGCCTCAGCGTAAGACCACGAAGACATCCCGCTGCCGTTGCAACGTACACCGAGGTATCTTCTTTTGATTAAGGCTACGCTTTCCGATATGTCGGGCCCTTGAATTTTATGATTGATTTCGATAGCAAAAATTCTCAGGAATACGTAGGAGCAAGAATTAAAAAAGTACGCGGTTATTTAAAAAAGTATTAGATATTTCAAGTTAAGTAGTCAGTACTGTATTCACATTCTATTGTTTACTTAGAAATATATTGTGACGGTCAATGTCCTGTTTGCGCTACAGTCTCGATCACGTGGCTGCCTGCGAGGGCAGCACCTACCAGTCGGGGAAGTTGAAAACTGGAACTCAGTTCGAATCTGAGTCGAGCGGTTACTCGAGGATTGTTAACAGCATGTGAGAGACAGGAATAACTCTAACACCGGTAGCAGCGTGAGTGTGTGCGGCAGTTATAGCAAAGAGTTGATATATCGAATTCGTGGACTGTCAATAGTTTTTGTTGTTTCTGCTATCGTGATAACGCAGCTAACACGCCATCGTAGGCCAGCTACGAAATCAACGAGCTGGTCAGACAGAAGCAGCAGGGCAACAGAGAAAGTCTCGTGATTTTATTCAGAAAAGCGGCAACCTGAGCCACGTGTCAAAAGGTGACGCTGAATTGCTCCCCCTGAAAGCGCGACTAGTCGTATAAGTTAAGCTGGCCAGCTTCGCGTTATGATTTTTGCTAAACGACCACGCGTAATATCTTAACTCTCCCCTCACTTCTGCGAATGTAAAGAAATCGGTAGTGAGCGAGCGCGCGAGCGAGTAATTTAAACGAGCGACTGTAAACGAAATGGCGGCACGTAAGATTATCGCGCACACCGAATAAACGTTAAGGCGCGGGCCAAATGCGTTGTAGATATTATAGTATAGTTGTAGATATTATTGTGTCAAGCACCTTTCTGCGTGGTTTGGCCCCGGTACCGTTCGACGCGGTGAGGGATGTGGTGCCGTATCTCTGTTTTAATTGCAGAGCCGGTTCCCATCCGCAGTCGCGGTGTCCAGAAGTGGTCAACCCGCGTATATTCTGCCACAATTGTGGACGATATGATGTGTCCGTGAACAATTGTGAGCGATGTGCAATTGCATTCAGAGCGCACATTATGACTCGAGTGCACGCGGCCCGTAGTTCAGGCATTCCGCCAGTACATTTGCCTGGTATACTCGACGCTCTCCGACCTCGAGCGATTTTAGAATCCCTGACGAACGTGGAACCGGCGACCTTGATTCAAGGGATGGCCGGAACCGACGCAGCGCCTGAAAGGCGAAAGAAGGTACGTCGGGGAGGTAAAAAGAAGCGAACTCAGATAGAAGCTGCTCGAGCGTTAGCCGCTCGGAATGAAGAAGGGGCTGAAGGCGACCCTCTTGTGGAGCGGATGAGGAACGATGCTCGAGAAGAGCACGAGCCTCTAGCTCTAACCGCAGGGATGAGGAGGTGGCTCGCCGCCGTACTCCTCCCGTGTTGGAATCACAGGAGATGGTCTTCGATCTGCCCTCCGCAGAGTTAGCCCCGAGCTCTGGTGACCTGGAAGCAGGGCCCTCCCAGGATCAGGTGTAGTTTAACGTTTGTGAGTAGTGTTGTTTGCTAGACTTTTATTTAATTATTGTTATGATTATTCTCATGTTGTATGCATGTAAGGGTTGAATGGGGACCGAGATGCGCGTAACTTCGATCCGTGCATAGGTGTAGAACCCTTTCGCTCCTATTATCCTATCCTTTTTATGAGCGAACGTTCGCTTTGGGCACTCGTGGAGAGGAGCGAGATGATCGTCAGTCGATAGTAGGGAGAGATCGATTATTTGGGGGGGGGGGTCTGTGACAGGGCTCTAGCTAGAATAGCCGGCCCTGTCTGACTCTTGCTTTCTCTCTCTCTCTCTTTCGCTGCCTCGCTCCTTCGATGTTGCCCTGGCGAGCGTTTGAAAATTACAAACCGATACCGATGCTCGCACCGCTTTATTTCAGGACCAATACCTGAGCCGGGCATCGTCATTAGGAGCTAATTGGGAGCGAGAGCGGCTGCGGCAAGAAGAAGAGAGAGAGAATGACGCGTCGCGAGTAGAGAGTAAGCGAACGCGAGTGACCAGTGGCGATCCGCTCGCGAGAGCGAAGCCACCGGCGTTGCTCGAACCGACGCGTGAACGATTAGGGGAGAGAGTTCGAACCGAGATTCAGAAATAGACGGTTCGTTTGACGGCCGAGCGTGCGCACGTGAAAGTAAGCAAATCAGACAAAGAAGGCAGAGGACAACGAGCAAATTGCAGCAGGGAAAGAGGACTTCCAACGACTCTAGCATCGTAGGATCTACATCCGAGTCTGCCATGAGCCTGCCAGCAGTTCCGCAGTATTTCCTGTCTGCAACGGAATTACCAGCAACAGTTCCTGCCAGCAGCATCAACAGCGATTCCTGCCAGCAGCATCAACTACGATTCCTGCCAGCAGCATCAACTACGATTCCTGCCAGCAGTTTTCACCAGATCAGGTCGTCTCTCTCTTTCTCTCTCTATTTGCGAGTGCGCGACGCATCGGCGAAGTTCTCGCGATTTTCCGTGAGCACGGCGACTTCCACGATTATAACGAGTCCCAACTTTGTACCCTCTCAAATTGATTGTACCGTGCCCCCGTGCGATTGTCCGTACGAGCGCAGGCACGCGGCGTTGAGGACGACGCGTGAACTCGCGTCGTCGCTCTCTATTGTTAAATGTCGAGAATAAATATTGTTAACGGTTATCGTAAGTGATTATTGTGTGCGCCTGTCATTCCTTTCCTCTCAAATCGAAGCCCAAAATGCCAATTTAGTGATAAGGCCCATCGTCATCATTCAGAGGAGCGAAAGAGCCTACCTTACCTTCCCCTTTAAAAATAATTTATGATACGTCGCTTGGGCACGAGCTCTTGCATAGCTCCCAAAACGCATTAGATTTTAATCATCAGTGTCACAAATTATTGACACATAAAATGAAAATAAGATAATAAGAAGCAGTTCTAAAATTGTGTTTTACCTTCAATTGATATCACTTGAGCACTAATAAATTTACTTTTAGCATTTGCTGGTAGAAGACCAATAAGATAAATTTTTATTCGATTATTTACAGTATCTCTTGTGTAACGAAGAATTACATCGAACAGCCCGGAGGATTGTCCCCACAGCCATCCGTATAAACTATTTAAAAATATGGAAAAATTCGAGCACGAACACTCTGATGGCTAAATGATATGCCGGATGTATAGTTCAATCGTGCACAAAATTAATAATTGGATAAGGATCGGTGATATGCAAAATACGGTGACACTCAATTGAATTAAACTGGATTTTAATTACAAAAAATAAAATTAAAATCTATCAGCGAATGCACACAAGATCAAAACGGGATCAAGTAAGATGAAGGTGGTGATATTAATTCGCTTAATCGCCTTAAGTGAATCAGCCAATGTTCAATCTGAAAAATTAAAAATGATGACAAAAAATTAAAGCAAATAAAATTGAACAATAGCAATACTTATCTTTAATGTGGGATATATAAACTACCAATTTTTACCCGTCAATATATGAATTTACTTCTCCTAGAAGTAGATCAGCTGTGTAAGTTTAAACCATCTGTGGGGTCCCGGATTATTTAAAATCTGCACTTTACGTCTACAACTGCTCATCATATTTTCGAGTTTACTTTTATTTCATCGCACCGTAAATCCAACAAACCGCTAGAAAATCCTGAGGGAGTAAAGATACAAATTCCAAGCATCAGCACGATCGGACGCGCCAAGGGCCGTCGGAGAGAGGGAGTAGGGAAGCGTCGACTGTGTTGCATCTTTTTGACAGCGTAAATTTTCAGACAGAACATATCGACCCGTCGTCGAGTGAGCAACGCCGGCTTTTCAGTCCCACAATAAGTACTTGTACACACGCGTACTGTGTACCTCGATTTACATGAATACATACGATTTTATAAATTAACGCTAATTTCTTATAACTACAAGGACTATATTTGTTGATTTTGCCTATACCAACACATTCAAATGTCCTTTGTCGTAGACTAAAAAAAAACTATTACAGGTTCACCACTTTGGCCGAAGGAGTTTTACTCGTTTTTTGAATTTAATCGACTGAATTATAACACTTTTATGAAAAAATAGACGTGCACTTAGGAAAAATCACAAAATAACCTATTTTTAATCATTTCATTTCGTAGCTACCATTCAGTAAATGATCGCTTCTTCACCTTCGATATAAAATTTATTATTGTTAACATAAATGCTGGGTATTGAATTAAATGTCAATAATTCGACTAGTCCAAGAACGTACTCTTTGTTTGGTATCATTTCGTTCGGGGGTAAAATAATGTGCTTCAAATATTGGCGATGTTTCTGAGAGACTAGATGTTAGTGCATTCTTCATGACGGATACATAATAAATAAGTGTTATTCTCTAAATGAGCATTTTTTATAGCCAACCATATCTTTGCTGTAGATTATTTTTAATTAAGACAAAAATAGCCGCAATTATAGGTATTAAAAACTTGACATCTAACATAATTGTACTTGTTTCTGTTGACTCTGAATTGAAGTAATATATTTATAGGTGGTTGAAAATCACCAAAACTATCAAAATAAGTAACCTCATCGCCCTTCGTTTTATATGCGACTCAGGAAGTACCTCTACCATTTTTATCATCTAAATTCACAATAGCTGTCTCTTCGTATTATGATTCATCAACTGGTAGATCATTAAGCATAAAAACTCCACAAAAATTTCTAATTTACAGTTTTGGAATGTACTTTCTTATATCGACATCTATTAGAGCGCAATTAGATAAAATTACTTCATGCTTTTTTTTAACCTTTTTCATTTACATATGGTTCAAGGTAAAGACCTATAACATTTACGATGCGGTTTCAAATAAACGCTCTTACCAATAGTAATATTCTTTTAATTCATATTGTGTGGCTTTCCAGTGACGCTTAGAGCGGATAATAACAGAATTAGGAAAGGTAAAACTCCACCAACTGCTTTTGGAATCTGTAAGATACGTAAAATATTTACTCGACATTTTCCTAAAAATGTTTTAATGGTTTCTTTAGTACATTGCATACGCGATCGAATAAATAAGAGTGATCTGTAACTAGGCATAGAACTTTTCGAAGCCGCCATTTCGATTTGTTTTAATATGGTTGTCCGCTTTAAACTTTTTTCTTTTTTTCCACATTTCTTCCGTTTTTGTTGACTATTTCTGTATTGTCCTTTAGATTGTTTAGTAATACCCATAACGAACTTACGAGGTCTATTCCAAAAGTATCTGACTTACGTTCATATCTTCGCACGGAGAAACTCAAGTGACCTCTCGAGGGTACGAACGTCACCAGTAACTTCTAACCTTCTTGTCAGTGGTCCGAGATACCGCTGAAATGCTTTAGTTCCCGCGCAACGTGTATTTTTTACAGCAACATTTTGCGTACGTCGTAATTTGTTTATTGTTAACAAAGACAGAACGAATCGAACAGCGAATTTGTATAAAATTTTGCTTCAACCTCGGTCAAAGTTGTGCGGAAATTATTGAAATTGTAACCGTTTTGACGTGCTACTACCCATTTTTAAAGGGAAAGACAAGATACCTATTACGCTATGCACGCTAATTAACAACAAACGCAAGTTATTCTATTATAAAGAATCCGCATGGAATAGCCGGCGAATGAACACCTGGCTACTTAACCATACAGTAATCCCGTAAATATAATTAGCGATGAAGAGTCGAACAAAGGTAGCCGGCGAGTGATCGCCAGGCTACCTATAAGTTCACGCGGCTGCACATCACTGCGAGAAAGAAAAATCCGGAGAGAGAGATGATCTGACCGTTTTGTTTCCTCCTTGATAATCTCCGTGAGGCGAAGGTGATAAAGGCAGAGCAGGCCTACCGCTGGGCTTCTCGCTGTTGATGCTGCTGCCTGCGTAGGTGATGCGCATGAGGACGAACGGTCAGGGCGCTGGTCCACACAGGATGGAAGACAGCTAAAATCTCTCTTCGCAGGAAACAAGGTAACCGGGAGCGTCAACTAATTTCCTTGGTCGACTGACCTCGATTACTGGCTGATGCAGAGTGGCGAAGCGCAATACTCTTGCGCGGAACGACTGTGTTCTTGCGGACTGTCCCCACTTAACCTAGTTTTTAGGCGGCGTGCGACAAAATGCTAATTGGTCGCGTGTAGCCCGCCTGCCTATAACCGCATAATGCGTGCTCACTTGCGCGCTCTCTCTCTCTCTTTCTTCAACTGCAGCATCTTCTCTCATTTTCCGACTGCAGCGTTCTCTCTTGCTCTTCTTAGGCTATCTTAGCCGGGTTTGGTGATTTATGGAGGCTAAAAAGAGGTATAGTATTAGGCGCATGGAAAAAGTGAACCCAATACTGACCGCTGAGCCTTATAGAGGGCAAAGGGGAGAGGCAGAGAGACTGACAAGAAACAGGCTACTGCCTACTCTCGTCACAAAATGTTGCAAAAAACAACAATCTTTACAGTGGCAACTTTTATCCCAGTCTCGGACGAAAAAAATCCGTCAAAGTCGAACGAATACCAGGTGAATGTTGATTGTTTTTTTTCGATTATAAGGGCGTCATGCACCACGAATATGCTCCTCCAGGCCAGACAATAGACAAAGAGTACTGTTGAAGTTTTGAAAGCTTGCGTGATGCAATACCGCTTAAGGGACATCGATTCGACGCTAAAGTGACTGTTGAAACTAATGCAATGAATGCACTAAAGGCGATTCCGAACGCTGAGTTTTAAGAGTGCTTTAATAAGTAGAAACATCGATATAAGCGCCTTCTTCAATCGAATGGAGACTACTTTGAAGGATACCACCTCCCGAATGACGAAGATTAAATCAAGCATCGAGAAATCGAGGTAGGTCGGATACTTTTGGGACAGACGTCGTACTTTTTGATTATCATGATGTTAGCTGCAGTACAAGCGGCGACTTTTTAATCAAAACTACTCTTTCGCTTGCACTATATCCCAAGTCTTTTTAGCTGGAATTTCGTCAGCGTCGTTTCTTATTGCAATGTTGTCTGGATTCTCCAAATAGACAATATCGTTATCCTTACAAACAGGGTCCAGCGGATTTTTTCCAGGATCATTTCGAACCAGTCGTTTCAATTGAATTTCTGGTTCACAGTGTTGGTATTCAGACAAATGAGCTTCGAATGGCAAGTTATTGATGATTTTGTTCACTAACCCACCACCAGTCTATCTTTTACTGTGAATGATCATACCTCATTAGACGGCGAAGCCTAAATGAAAAAAATATATATAAGCAGCCTTATTATAGCCCGTGGATTCATTCGTTGTTGAATTGTGACATGCAAACAACATGGACTTCAAAGAACAATCGCTTAATCTTCAAGGTATAAATTTTGATGGGTTGGTGGAAACAGAAAGACTGAAAAAAAGACATGATAAACTACTGCCCGACAGTATACGAGTAGTTGTCTGTCAACCTAGTAACTGTGGGAAAACCAACCGTTTGCTAACAATAATCGCTCGACCTAATAGATTTAGTCTTGAAAATATATATGTTTACTCGAAGTTCATCAACCAACCTAAGTATTCACAGTATCATGTATTCAGCGAGCACACAATTGATCATTTTTCCTGTGAGATTGTCGTATCCTGGAGTATTCTTATTCTTAATATTATAAATTTTTTTTTTTTTTTTTTTTTTTATTTAACGTCGCTCTATTTATGCTTCATCAGTGCTAATCAGCGACGGAGGCTTGCAATGTGTTTGAGAACAAAGCACATGAAACTTTTTTCAGTGGTGCTTGTATCAATCAGCAGGAACTGGGAATCGAACCCGGGCCTACCGGGTGCGAGTCCGTCGCCCTACCGACCGAGCCATTGCAGGCCTCTATATATTATAAATTACTTTAGTTACTTTATTTATTTTAAATGGTTTGATTGGTTTTCTAGCAATGGTGTTGATGTTTTCTAGTAGAGTATTTTCTTCTTGTTCCGTAATTGTTCTTAGATGAAGTTCGAATACTTCGCATAGATATTTAGCAAACGTTGTAACTTTTTCCTCGTTTGTTCTAGACTATTTTCCATAGGATTTTTTGATTGGTGGAATGAAAGTTGTTGGAGTTTTTAACTGCCTTATAGCTTTCTATAACGACTAGTTCGCTGCCTCTGTTAAGTCCAATTCTCTGAGATATTTCTATATTTGAGCATTTTTTCATCGTGTAAAATTTTCTTTACTTCTTATATTGCTTTATTTAGTTTTGTTTTGTCTTGATATGATCTGTAGTTTGATGTCTTTTCTTAATATTTTTTTTTTCTTTGATTTTTTTACTGATTGTAAAAAGATCAAAGAAAAGTGCAATTACAGTGCATTTAAAATCGGTATATATTTTTCAGAATCTGTAATGCAGGCTGTATTTGTAATTACAAGGCTTTGCCAGAGAGAGTTGCACTATTTGCAACACCTCAGAGAAGTCATTCCTGTCCCTTGCCGCCCCGTAATCAGCCGGATAATCATGACCGATGCGCGCCCTAATTCAGACACTAATTTATTTTCATTTTCCCATACCCGAGAAAACGATGCAACAAGTCAAAGAACGCGATCCGACGGATGAGTGAAAAACGGAGCGCTTGACGAGAAAATTAGAGCGCACGCACACACACATTCCCGACCACGTGTTACCGGCTAGAGGAAAAACACGGAAAACTTGACTGGAAAATGCAACGGGAATGCATGTTAGTGATACATGCAGACTCGTCACACTCCCAGACACTAACACGGACACTTCGAAGAAATTGAGGTAACTAGAAAATCGTCGATGAAGCGGCAGCCGGCAATCAGATGTGTCAAGCTACTGGACACCATCGGCAACATCCTGAGCGCCTCACACATACACTGCTGCTGACTACTGATAACACCCGGAGACACACACACATAACACCCGGATATACACATGCACCACATGACCGAGGGGGAGCGCTTTAGGAAGCGCTTCGGAGACCGGCAACAGAGCACGAGGTTAACACGCGGGAGCAGGGGCAGCCATTATGAAGAGCGATATAGACTAAGCGAGAGCGAGCAAGATAGACTAAGCGGGAGTGAGCGAGACAGGCTGGATGAAAGCGACCGAGACAGACTAAACAAGAGCGAGCGAGACAGACCATTTGAAAGCGAGCGAACTAGAATAAATACCATACTAATTTGAATACAAGCACGATGATGAGGGCGCTACGAACATAAAATCGACATACAACTATTGTATCATTGTAAAATATCTAGCGATGCGATTTAGAATATGAAACATACTAAAATAGAAATTAGAAAATACTTGTATACGGCCGTTACAATCTCTTAAGTGTATTAATAAGCGACAAACAATCTGACAAATTCAATTGATAATTTATTGATAAAATTTGAACCTTTGACAAAACTTACCGGTGACGTCACGACTAATAAGCGAAATTGAATAAAATTTGATTTCCGTTCGCAACGAAAAATAAATAGGAGTAGGAGTAGATCTTTCTTATCAATCAATGCTGGCCGACTTAGTGGGGGTGAAAGAAGGTAAATAGTGACGAAGTAGGAGATAAAATTAGGGCGCTGTTACTTTTCTATTTCGCATTATGACCAATGACGAAATATTCGGACAGCGCTACCGATATCCAAATTAGCATATCAGCCAATAATATGCTGTCTTCTCGGAAAGAGGAGAAGAAAAAGGATCTTCGATCGCAAAGAGCAGTTTCTCGTCTATTTTACTGCTGATCGCTACCGCCGTAGGAAGCAATTACCAGATTCGCTGAGACCATAGAAGGACTTTGAGTTTTGCTGAGTGAGTCTTCAGCCGTTATCTGTAAGTAGGCAAAGTGCCACTCACTAGTGATAATTGCGAAGTACGGTGCGTGGTTTCTCGTGCGAATGATCTCGTCGCTACGCGTGAATCTGTCGACGCCAGGAATATAGTGGTCCGATTGAGTTGCGCTGACCACCCACCATTTTTCGAACTAACGTGAGTGTAAGAATCGAAGGGAATTTTAATATCTAGGTGCAGTTCGAATAGCCGTTACGAACTGGGGATCGAGCGTACTAGTCCATCGTAAATTTAATTCGCCGGGACATGTAGATCCATTTCCGCCACGCATTAAATCGCGTTAAGTCGCGCTGACCATCCGCCATTCCAACCGCATCTGTACCTTAGCCACAGGATAAAGGAAAATAAAGCGTAACCGATTTTTATTATTTACGTCTCGTTAACCCTTCCTCCCCTGCATGCTTATTTTATTTTTAGCCGTGAACGGTCTGTAGTGAGAATTCTTTTGTTTGCATTACTGGTTCCTATCTATCTTCATTTTTAACATTGAAATATGCTTTTTGATTGATTAACCATATCGGTAATGGAATATATGAGCTTGGTCTAAGAGAATTGTACTTATTTTTATTAATAGTGAGTTCAACGATAATGTTTAATGACCAGCCTGAATGTCTTTCTTATTATTATTTAAGTAAAATCTCTTTAACGCTATTATCAAACTATCTTTTAAAATCAGTGGTCTTGTAAATGCAAACATTTTCAGTATTGAAAGACATTAAAACATTAAGAATATCTAGAAATTGTGGTATTTGAAGTTGTAAGAGTTATGTGTAGCAATTAATGTTTTATGTCTAAGTGACGATGTAATAATACGTTTATTATAATGCATTATTATTATCATTATTATTATTATCACTATGCATGTTGTAATAATACGATTTTCAAATGCGAAATGAATTGGTCCCCAAATAAATCCATCTCCGTGAATTTCATCAGGAATAGACTGTAATAGTTCGATACTTCCACCAATTACTGAAATTGACTTCAAGAGTATTCAAATGGAAAGCACAAGTTTGATGACTTTATAGATATATCTATTTAAATGAAAACGTTTCGTAAATTCGTCAAGTGATATTATAACATTAATTTTTAGATTTCTCCATATAATACAATCATGTATATCTGAATCTTTCATTTGATAATAATTATTCCACAACTTTTTTACCATATATTCAAAATAAGCAACAGAAGTCATCGTTTCAAATCTGAAATTAGTTGTCTTGTAGAGTGAGCTGTCAATAGTATTATAAGGAATTATCTTGACAAGGACCAGGTAACGAACAGCTTTAAAATGAGCTTGTTCTTAATTATCAATGAATATTGATTTGATTAAATAATCAATAAGGATTTAACTAACAATTAAAGATTTTTACAAATGGAGTAGGGAAGGCAAGCGTAACTCGCTAGCTGTTTCGAAAGACTGTGCTTTTTTACAAGACCAAAGCGATTCTAGGGCTAAGTGATGACGCTGTAGAACGCGGAGCGGATAGCTCGAATGAAAAGTGTGCGGGGGGGGGGGGATAACCAATTGTAACGGTCTCTAAAATGTTTTTGAAAACTGTAAATGATATAATTTTGAAGAATTAGGTTTATATAAATCGGTAAATCAATAAAATAGTCATTATTGCTTTGAGATCCTATACAGTTCACATATGTAACGGCGGCTCAAAAATAAAAAAAAAGACCAAAAAGAAAACCGGCCACACACTTAGCTCGTAAATTAGGATGAAAAACTGCGTACAGCTGAGTAAAGAAAATTTTTTCTGTGAACGGCAGTTTTCGGCTCGCGCATCTGGCAATCTTCGGATGTTGAAAACAATCAGAGCGATTTTACGACCGCGTCATCCGGAGTAGCCAGATTGCGAACATCTTTGAAAAGTAGAGATCTGCAGCGCACATGTGCATCCTACCGATAATACCGTTATTTTATTTTAAATAATTTATTCTCAATATTATTAATTTCTTTTAAATAAAGGGAAGCGCATTTGTTTGCAGATCTCTTAAAAAAATGCGAAATTTATCTATTGTAAGTAACATTCAAGTAATCAACAAGGACTATTTTAATTAATAGTTTTGTTTATTGCTCGGATAGTCTTAATTTTATACCTAAATATAAATATGGAAATAATTCACTATATTTTCGTATTTATTAAGATTTTTTTTTACTGCGAATTTTATATGTTTAATCGTTGAATGCGCTCAAGTTTGCGTTAGAAAATTTAAGAACGGCTTTAACGAAAGTTAATGACTATATTTATTATAATTAACTCTAATTTTTCAGTATTTCTTAAGGCTTTTTGATAATTAATTAATAGTTAAGACTATTAATATCTTGTTTTTTTTTCAGATAAATATAATCCTTAACTTTTGTTCTGTAGTTTAGTTTTATTATAGATTAAGTAATATTTTTGTAAAATTAGAGTACCACACACACAATTGAATTTAAATAAAATTAGTTTATATAATGAAGGTTAAAATAGTACATAGAGGGCCATCTGTGTGAAGAGGGCCCAAAGCACTTGAATGAGGCCACGCCCGCACACTCTGCCCCTGGACAATTAGGGTTTGAATTTCGCTTACGCTTGAGGCACTCCCCAAATTTTCCAACCAATTAAGTTAAGAAAATTTAAGTTCTTCCTGCCCAAAAATGACAAGGATTTTAGAGTGGGAGTCTCTTGCAAAAAGCATAAAAGGAAGCTTTTCAAGAAAATTAGGCAGTTATTTTTCTAATTCAGTTCATGCAACCATTTCAAATTCGTTAGCTATTTTTCAAGTTCGTCCAGCTTAGTTGGTTCCAGTTATTCTTTGCAGTGTGTGTGTGGGAAACTAAGATAAAAGTGAGTAAGGAAAATCAAATAAAATTTTTTTTATTCTAACTTCTTTCTACATTCTTTTCTCTCTTTATTCTTTCCTATTTTAGTTTTGCGTACGTTTGTTTTTTTAGATAGTTACACTCGATTGCCAAGCGTGTGGTCGAGTGCATATTAGTTAGGCTCCCCTTTACGTTATTTTATTGCCAAGAGTGTGGTAAAATAACGCGAAGCATTGCTATATTGCCAAGCGTGTGGTATAGTAAAGCTCCAATCCTCCGTCACCGAAAAGAGAATTTCCCGCGATATTGGCAACGCACGCCCCGGTTATTTTCCGCAAGGATAGACCAAAAAAGTGCGCCTGAGAATTGTTTCGTTAACCGACTTTACACATATCTCGGAAAACAATTGAATTTATACTCTAAGTATGGAGTATTTTTTCGATGTTCAAGGCTTCCGGGGTTATGAAAATACTTTTATTTGTAAAGAGTTCGCTTATTTACCAGTATTTCTTGATAAATCTCCTACAGTACTATTTTTTAAACCTCTTATATCATTGGTACAAACTTCCTATCTAATATCAAAATGCTAATAGATAGCTGGAAATATTTGATCATGGTATTTATTTTCTTAAATATATATACACGGTGTTCAGAAAACGCATTTTTAGAAAATATGAAACATAGAAAATTTCAGTAAATCAGTCAAGGATTTCAGCGGTGACCTTTAATTTGACCTTGGAAATGATTTTCAAAGGGCATCTCAAAGTCAACCTGGTTTTTTTAATTGAAACCCCTACTTTTGACCTTGAATTGTTAAAGATCACGAAATTTTGAGTCAAAAGTGTTTATATAATTTTTTTTATTAGAGGAACAGTTTTCGAGAAAAAGATTCATTAAGATTTGCAATTTAACATGTGAAGCCTTTCAGATAATTGCAAGCCATCGGTTTCACGAATTCAATTACAAATGTTAATGAACTTTTTTTTTCGGAAACTATGAAACTTAAATATCCATTCGAATAAGGTGGCTTGAAGTTGATACCTTAATAAAAAAAAAATCTATTAATTTAAGTTTGCATTACTTTTCATTGAGCAATTGTAGCGACCAATTAATTAATTAAACCAAGTAATGAAAAGTAATGCAAACTTAAATTAATGGATATTTTTTTCTTCATTAAAGTGTCGACTTGAAGCCGACTGGCACTCCTTCGGCCTACCGACCGTTGAGTTTACTTGACACTACTGGTAAACTCTTTGAACAATTACTCAGACCGAGACTGACGGACGCGATACAGGCCGGAGGGGGTCTCTCAGATTTGCAATTCGGCTTCAGAAGGGGTCGGTCGACGATTGGAGCGATCCAAAAGGTGATTGATTCTTTCCTGGAACTAGACAGACACTGCCATGCGGCGCGACCCATTGTGCTGCTAGCGACGCTCGACATCAGAAATGTTTTCAACTCGGCCAGGTGGGTGGATATCTTGGAGGCGCAGAAAAGCAACTTTCGGATCCCACCGTACCTGGCTCGGGTTGTGGAGGATTATCTGAGAAACAGACGAATAACGTACGAGACGATCGAAGGACAGGTAACGACACAGGTCACCGCTGGGGTGGCTCAGGGGTCGATACTGGGACCCGACTTTTGGAATGGTCTATACGATAGTCTGCTTCGGCTTAGGATGCCACTTGGAGTGACCCTCGTCGCCTACGCTGATGACGTGGCTGCGGTGATCACGGAGAGATCTCCCGAGCTGGCGCAGCTGACGTTGAACCAGACCATGAGACGAGTTGGACGATGGATGACAGAACACGGACTGCAACTCGCAACAGAAAAGACGGAACTTATGCTTCTCACGAGAAGACGCATACAGACGATACTACCCATGAGAGTGGGTACATACGAAACGGAGACCAAGGGGGAAGTCAAGTACCTTGGGGTAACTCTCGATACGAAGATGACGTTCTGGCCTCACATACAGAAGACAGCCCAAAAAGCGGCAAAGAGGATAACATCCTTGAGCCGCCTGATGGCAAACACGACGGGACCGAGACCAGGAAAGCGGCGACTGCTAATGGCGACAGCTCACTCGATCCTCGTATACGGCGCGGAAATATGGGCAGATTCCTTAAAGACAAAGAAGTACTGTAAGACAATGACGATGGTACAGAGACAGGGCGCTCTGCGAATCGCTTGCTCCTACCGAACAGTCTCTGCGCAGGCTGTCCTGGTGGTGGCGAGCGTAATACCCGTGGATCTTCTTGCCTCTGAACGCAAAAGGATCTATGGGAGCAGCGCAAACATAGGACGAAAGAACGCGGCAATCGTTGAACGCGAAAGGACGATCGACATGTGGCAAGACCGATGGAGAGAAGAACGAGGTAGCAAATGGACGAGACGACTGATACGGGACGTGAGACCGTGGCTTGGAAGGAATTTTGGTGATGTGAATTTTCACGTCACCCAGCTCTTGACGGGCCACGGGTACTTTCGACGGTACCTCCACAATATGAACAGAGTACGAACACCCGACTGCAAGTATTGCGGACACGAAGGAGATGACGCGGAACACACGTTTTTCGGGTGCGACCGCTGGACAAGACTCAGACGAGAACTAGAGACAACAGTTGGCAACATCACCCCCGATATCATTGTAGAGGTGATGCTGCATTAACCCGAATGGTGGCGTTTAGTCGCTACCTATACGGAAACCATACTAAGACGTAAGAACGCGGACGACTGTCTGAAGGACGACTGAGCAGACGGATTGACGCTACGTAACGACGCACAGTGAAACGATACGAACGAACGAACACAGACAGAACCCCCAGTCAGAAGTAATATCAACATAGTCCCTGGCTGGGGGAAGGACAACAAGGAGATGGCGGTTTAGTGGGTAGGCCTGTCTTTTTTTTTGGGGAGTCCCATATACCTCCTTAGATATCAAGACTAAGGGGAATCCGCAAAAAAGATTCCGCAACTCCTTGTAAAAAAAAAAAAATAATAATAATAATACTAATAATAATAACCTAATACTCAAGATAAATAAAAGTTAGATTATCAAGGTCATTTTTTATTTAAACATTACGTGTGTTCGTGCCACATATAGTAACGAGAATGAATCTAACGAAACTATGCAAAGAGGGAGTGTCCAGTCTATCTAGGCAAGGTGAGTATGCTGAGCCGATCAAGACAAGACGTTGGCTACCCAGCCAATGAAGGCAAAGTATTAATTACCCAGCCAATTAAGGCAAGGTGGGAATGCTCATCCAATGAAGGTGAGGTATTGATTACCCATCCAATTAAGGCAAGGTGGGAATGGCCAGCCAATGAAGACAAGATGATGATTACGAGAGATTATGGTCAAGGTTGTAACACAAACATTTATCTCATAAAATGGTTAAAAATACCGCCGTTCAAATTTATGCAGTGTTGAATTCTACATTCAAAGTTTTCAACTGTGGTGTAACGTCGAAACGATTCTCAGGCGCACTTTTTGGTCTATCCTTGCGGACAATAACCGGGACGTGCGTTACCACTATCGCGGGAAATTCCTTTTTTCGGCGACGGAGGATCGAAGCTTTACTACACCACACACTTGGCAATATAGTAATGCTTCGCGTTATTTTACCACACTCTTGGCAATAAAATAACGTAAAAGGGGAGCCTGTCTAATATGCACTCGACCACACGCTTGGCAATCGAGTGTAACTATCTAAGAAAGAAAAACCCGTACGCGAAACTAGGAAGAGTAAGGAGAGAAAAGTTAAAGGAGAGTAGTTAGAGTGTAAAATTTCTTATTTAATTTTTCTTACTCACTTTTTATAATAGTTTTCCCACACACACTGAAAAATTAACTGGGTCTGGACGAACTTGAAGAATAGCTAATGAATTCGAAATAGTTGTACGAACTGAATTTGAAAAATAACACACACTGCCTAATTTTCTTGAAAAGCTCTCTTTTATACTTTTCGCAGGAGACTCCCACTCGAAAATCTTTGTCATTTTTTTGGGCAAGAAGAACTCAAATTTTCTCAACTTAATTGGTTGGAAAATTTGGGGAGTGTCTCAAGCGTAAGCAAAATTCGAACCCTAATTGGCCGGGGCGGAGTGTGCGGGTGTGGCCTCATTTTAGTGCTTTGGGCCCTCTTCGCATAAATGGCCCACTATGTACTATTCTGGCCTTTATTTATTTAAACTAATTCTATTTAAAATTAATTGTGTGTGTGGTACTCTAATTTTACAAAAATGTTTCTTAATCTATAATAAAACTAAAAGACAGAACAAAAGTTAAGAATTACATTTATCTAAAAACAATTAGGATATTAATAGTTTTAACTATTAATTAATTATTAAAAAAAATCTTTGAGAAATACTGAAAAAAAAAATCAGAGTTAAATACAAGAAATGTAATTAATAACTTTCGTTCAAGCCATTCTTAAATTGTCTAACGCAAAGTTGAGCGCATCCAACAATTATACATACAAGACTCGCAAGGAAAATAAACCAATAAATACGGGAAGATAAATTTCGCAATTTTTCAAGAGATTTGCAAGCAAATGTGCTTCCTTTAATTTAAAAGAAATTAGCAATAACAAGAATAAATAAAATAATAGTACTGCTGGCAGGATGCACATGTGTTCTGCAGATCTCTACTTTCTAAACATGCGCGCAATCTGGCTACTCCGGATGACGCGATCGTAAAATCGCTTTGATTGTCTCCAGCATCCGAAAATTGCCAGATGCGCGAGCCGAAAACTGCTGTTCATAGGAAAAATTGTCTTTATCCAGCTGTACGCAGTTTTTCATCTTGATTTACGAGCTAAGTGTGTGGTCGGTATTTTTTTGTCTAATATTTTTTTATATTTTTTTCCTTTTTTTTTGAGCCGCCTTTACAGTGGACAACAAAACGTGACGCGTAATAGCTCTATAAGGTTATATGATGCGTTGCATCATATCTTGCCGTGTTGTTGGTTGCTGTACATAAACAACACTTTTAAAATAGCTCCATAAAAAGAAATCTGGACTTGTTAGATATGGTGATCTTAGATACCACTCAGTAATGTCACTAACAATGCCTATCCATCGTCTTCGGTATCGTTGGTTCAATAAGTGACAAACTATTAGTGAGCGATGACACGGTGCACCGTCCTGTTGAAGCCATAATCGTCGTCTTGTTTGTAACAAAATTCTTTCGGTGTCACCAATTCTTTTGCGGGGTAACCGAGGCACTTTCGCTCATGGCAATTGAGGGAGAAAAGAGAGAGAAGGTCAATAAATAAATTATACAAAGACAGAAATCAAATTAAACTTACAACCTATTATTATTAATAATTATTCACACTAAATATACACGCGCATAATATAATCTAAAATTATTGACTAACTAACGAAGAAATAGAACAAAAGAAACTACTTAGCATCATCGCGAATAAATGTATCGCGGTCTTTCCTAACTAAACAATTATTAATCACGCACTCATCCTACTTACAAACTTACTTAAAAATTACGCTGAAACCAGTACTGGATGAATTGCCCGGCACGAGAGCGCCTTGACAATTCGCTGGTCGCAACTACCACTAATACAAATTAGACTAACAAACCTCTAGATAGCCGGCACGCGAATGCCTGACTATCTTATTCAATGCGCACCGATCGTCGCATCACCAGAGAGAGAGAGAGTGTAGAGAGAAAGAAAGAAAGAAGGTTTGACCTTTTTTTAATGCTCCTCGCAACGTCGAGAACCTCAAGCGAAGTGCTGCTATAGGAAGTACCGGTCGTCGCTGCTGGTCAGATTGTTGCCAACGATGCTGGCTGTAGTTGCTGGCCAAATATCTGTAGGAGACGTCGGTCGTTGTCGTAGACCTAGTATCTGCAGGCGATGTTGGTTCTCCTTGCAAGCGGGGCTGGCTGTAGTCGTGGACAAAGCGATCACCAGTAATGTGGGCCTTTCTTCCAGCTATCCAAAACTGCAATCTCTGCTCAAACTGGAATGTACTCACGCAAGCATTTTTTAGTTAGGCGGCACGCGACGCGCCGCTTATCGGTCACGCGTCTCGCGTCTACCTATCCCTGCATAGGCCTAATGCTCACTCTCTCTCTCTCTCTCTCTCTCTCTCTCTCTCTCTCTCTCTCTTTCTCACTTTCTCTGCGCTCCTCAACTTTTCCTGTGCTCAGCTCCGCTGGCCCGTCCTTGGCGCTAAAACAAAAAGGCCGAGTGTTTGGCGCATACTTTAATGCGTCTAATGTTGGCCACCACGCCTTGCCGAGTGGAGAAGGAGGAAGAAACACAGATGAGAAGCCGGCGCATGGCCTGCTCTCGTCACATATTTCCAAGTCCACATCTTCCAATAATTCTGGTAATTCATTCTGCAGGAAATTAAGATATGCTGCGTTATTGACATTCCCATCGAGAAAATAAGGTCCTATCAGATAACCATTTATTATACCCCACCAAACTACGAGGCTCCATCTATGCTAATTATCAACATTACGTACCCAATGAAGGTTCTGGATAGACCAATAATGACTATTATAACGACTGAGTTGTCCATTACCATGAAATGTAGCTTCGTCCGAAAATATTACGTATCTGAAAAATTCAGGATCTTCACGAATCCTTGCTTGTGCCCAATTACAGAATTCGAGTCTGCGGCGGGATCATATGGAATCAAAGCTTGAGGCAAAGGTATGTGATACGGATGAAATCTATGAAGCCGCAAAATTCTAACGGCTGTTGTTCTTGGAATTCCAGTACGTCTCTGAATTTTACGCAAAGAGATATGATGATTCAAATCAACCATTGCCAAAACAACGAGAATTCGTGGATCATCGTTGTTCTGTCTCATAATGCGACGACGATTTCTGCGTATTCGTGGTCGACGTCTCTCACTTCGTTCAATGATTCGGATTCTCACGTGGTTTGGTTACCAAAGGCTCCCTGGCTAATTTTGACGATCAAGGCCGATATCGTGCTGCAGCAAGATATTACCGTGCAGTTATTGGGTTGGGGGGGGGGAGATATTATCAGCAAGTTATTGCGTTATTACAATCAATCTTACCCTTGCCCGATCATTTCTGTGCATAGATGAAGAAAATATTAAATTTGACTCCTACTTGACCTTACGCGGGAGGGGGGATTAACCGCACCCTACACATAATATCTTTTCTGAACGTAGAATTTCTCGATCTTTCCGATTCGGGATCAAAATTATAGGTTCCTATTCAAAAAATGACTTCGACCTTCAAATGACCTTGAAAATAAATATCAAGGTCAAATCCGATTTCTGGGAAAAGTGTCCCTCATTGTTCCAAACAACTTTTGTCAAACAATTTTTTTGTAAAACGCCAACCGTAGAAAATTTCGGGGTGGTTCCTTTAAAATGGGACACCCTGTATATATACGAGGTGTGATCAAAAAGTAAGGTTGTAATAAAGTCGGCCTATAACGCCAATGAATCTATCGCTATTACCAATTATTTAAAAAGGGGGAAGGCAAGGGAGGCGGTATATTGCTCCTGACAAGGTAAAGAGAAAGGTAAACGCAATAATCATTCCTCTTATCTTGGTCAATCCTTTTATTACACCACGCTACCCTGAGCGTAACAGTTCGGACATTCTATCGCACGCCTTATCTATCTATACTAACAATCTCCGATCGCTAAAGGAGATGGCCGGCACGTTAGCGCCTTGCCATCTCACTACCGACTCGATATAATTTAAATTACCTTAAACACTTAAACTAGCTGTGCCGGCCCGTGAGAGCCTGGCACAGCGCACAAGCCGTGAGTAGCCGTTAGATAAAGTTTATAAGAGAGAGTGTCAGAGAGATTAGAGAACGACCTTATGTATGCAGATTTCCTTCCGATACAGCGCCTTGCCGGTGATGGAGATATGGCGTCCCCGTAGGCAAATCTGTGGCTGGAAGGGCTCGCTGGAAGTAGTAGGCTGGGCCCGGGCAGAATACTATTACCGTCTTGGTTTCCTCGCTTTTTCCTTGTTAACTGCAGGGGGTCAGTATACCTCTCTCTGCTGTGGGCAACTTTTTACTGACTGCCGCGAGTATGCTTCCGAGTGCGTGAGAGACTGCTTCTCACGCTCTCCCCACTCACTTGCCTAATCGGCGGCACGCGACACCGTCAAGTGCGGCTAGTGTCACGCGCCTGCCTGCACAAGTCGCGTTCTTTTCTTTCTCTCTTATCTCTCTCTTTCTCTCACTCTCTCTCTTTCTCTCTTACAAGAGCGCCTGTTACCACACGCTCCTGTCGACCAATGCCACTGCCTCTCTCTATCTTTCTTCTTCTTACTCGTTGCGGCAGCGATGCTGAAAACATAAAGGCAGGCATCAGGCACGTGAACTATGCGCTATAGGTCTGCCATGAGTCCACGCCGATGGTAGGGAGAGATAGGAGACACACGGTGCAGGTCAAATCCACCGGCACCGTTACAAGGTGAATTTTTATTTTTATCAAAAAATATTTATTTATTCATCAATTTTTGTTTTATCTCCTTCAAAGTAATCCCCCTCGGATATAATGCACTTGTGCCAACGCTTTTTCCAATCCTCAAAGCATTTCAAAAAATCATTTTTTGTGATCTTGTTTAGTTCATCCTTCGATGCCGTCTTTATCTCCTCAATCGTGGCAAAACGCCGTCCTTTCATGGGCCTCTTCAGTTTTGGGAACAAGAAGAAGTCACAGGGGGCCAGATCTGTGGAATACGGTGCCTGTGGCATCGTTACTGGTTTGGTTTTAGCCAAAAATTCGCGCACAAGCAACGATGTGTGAGCAGGGGCGTTATTATGGTGCAAAAGCCAATTTTTATTTTTCCACAAATTCGGACGTTTCTGGCGGATTGCTTCTCGCAAATTGCGCATAACTCGCAGGTAATATTCCTTATTTACTGTTCTACCCTGTGGCAAGAACTCATGATGCCCCACGCCCCTGCAGTCAAAGAAAACTGTAAGCAAAACCTTTACATTTGATCGAACTTGACTTTTTGGTCTTGGTGATTTAGAATGCCTCCACTGGGACGATTGAGTCTTAGTCTCGACGTCATAACCGTATACCCATGTTTCGTCACCTGTTATAACCCTGTTGAGTAAATCTGGATCATCGTTGACGTCATTCAGTAGCTCTTGGGCGATGCTCATGCGACGTTTCTTTTGGTCGAAATTGAGCAATTTCGGAACAAACTTCGCTGACACACGTCTCATGTCTAAAACACTCGTCAAAATTGATTGGCACGAACCAAATGAGATGTCAATATCATCAGCAATTTCTCTAATGGTAATTCGACGATTTCCCAACACTATTTTCTTCACTTCTTCAACATTCTCATCAGTTGTTGATATGCTGGGGCGTCCAGAACGAGGTTTGTCGTCGGTGTCTTCTCGGCCTTCTTGGAAGAGTTTATACCACTTGTAAACATTTTTTTGGCTTAAAGTAGACTCACCGTATGCCACTTTCAGCATTTCAAGTGTTTTGGAACATTTGATTCCATTTTTCACACAAAATTTAATGCAAACTCTTTGATCCATGTTTTTAGACAGCAGCAAATCGTGGAGCACGCAAAACACTTCTAACCTTGATGCCTCTCACAATCAAACCAAACATACTACAAAGCTGAAATTTGGAACGTATGTTCTAGACGAGTGTACCGACATAACCAAATAATAAAGTCGAAGATCGAACGGACGTAGCCCGCTAAATTTCAAAATTCACCTTACTTTTTGATCACACCTCGTATAGCTATTTAGTTATATTGTTAATGAGTATTGAATTGATTTGAAATATTTAATGAATGGAATTTTATAGGAATATTAGAGTGAAACGGTATAATACCATACAAATTTTTAAATGATACTATACGTCATGATTTACACGATTGTAGAAATATTTATGTAAAAAGATTAACGTAGTAATAATAATCTAAATTTGAATATAATTATTTTTTGAATTATAGAAAAAGTTTAGATATCGAAACTAAAATGAGATGCCCACTATTGGAAGAGTCAAGTCTTTAATTTAATTCATCATACATATATCATAGTCAAAATCAAGAAAATATAGTCTGTGCTGTAATAAATACACGAAAGATGTATGAATGTTTGAAGGAAATGCAAAAACAAATAGAGTCAGAACGAATCGATATATTCGTAGTCGAAAGATTTACAAATTTCGGAATTTTTATAAAACTTCAACCGAATATTATGAAGAAGGTGTGATGAATACTGATCAGAAACATTATCGACAAAATGTACTGAATGTAAATCCACGGCATCTCTACTTTTGTATGAATTAATGGAATAAATACAATCTAAGGTGATTGAGAGTCATTACTTTGTGCGCCCATCATTCCCGTCCTCTCGAACTAACATCCAGTCCGCCAACTTTGTGATGAGGCCCATGGTCACATTTGCAGTGGAGCGAATGAGCCTCCCATACCTTCCCCTTCAAAATAATTAGTAACACGGCGTTTGAGCACTGACCTAGAGTGTGGCTAGTGGGAAGAATCGAATACGATTTTTTCTCTTACACTTTTCATAAATCATAGTGTTACTAACCACATAATTAGTTGTTGAATCAATAAATCTAAATTTTACAAAAACATATAACTTTGACATCAAATTAACTTCAATAATGACCAGAACAATTCAGAGCACAAGTCGGTTTCTAAAGACTAACAGATAAGGATAGACTCCTGTAAGACAATTGACTTGTTTGTCACTTGATAAACATGTTGAAACTTAAACATAATTAAAAACACTTATTTGCCACCAGTCATAATAGCAGCAATAAACATGCTTGCCCTATCTAACTTCTGATTGACTTACATATAACTATGTAGTAGTGTGTAGCTTGCAACTGTCCTACATAACCCGCTACTCTCCTGTCTAAAAGTAAATGGCTACACATAACTGTGTATAAAATTAATTATTGTTGAATCCCAGCAATTAAAATTGTTTAATCTTTGCAGAAGCGTCCATTTTATTGTGTGTGTAGAAGTGAAGTGAGAAAGTTTTGTTTGAAAAAAATTGTTTGAGAAAGTTGTACAGTGTAAACTCATATTTTTTTTATAGTGTATGCTCACATTAGTAGGCTCCAGCAGCATAAAAGTCTTCTTCCACTCCTAGTCGCAAAGTTCTCAGAGCTTGACGAGCTTACTTAGTACTTTCTTGTGCTTTTCTCTCTGCAAAAAGTAATCTCTGGTTGTTGCTAGTTTTCACCCAGTCCAGTGCAGCTGTTGTATTATGATAATATCCAAATACCTTAGATGGTATTTGGTCAATTGTTTTTTATTATTGGAATTTTTCACGATTTTTTGGTTTAAGTTTAATTATGAAATTGTTTATTCGAAAGACAAAGAAATAAGACACTATTTAGGGAAAAAGCCTGCAAGGCATAAAAAACCACTTTTATTTGAAAATGCACTGATGCTGAAATGATTGATACAAAGATTGGATGACGAAAGGAGATTGAATAACGAGTAACGCCGCACGAAGTGACTTGTACGTACGCCGGTATTTGTTAGACCAAAGAGAAAGAATGCGCGAGGAGAAATTCACCGGCCACGTGGCCGTGCACGCACCGAGAGCTCTTACACACACACACACACACTTTCACACACGATTGATTTTACGATCAAGGTGACAATGATCAAGATGATGTTCGACTCGGTGAAGCCGAACAAGTTCTATTGGCGATGTGGAGACCAATAACAATAAGTTGTTGATTAGTTGAGAAGCATGGGCTTCTCGCCAGTTGAGAAGCGTGAGCTTCTCGTTTGTTTGATCGTTTGATGATCTGTTGTAAGCTGCTGTTGTTGCCAGAATTGTTGACTGTTGTTCTCGTTGTTGCTCACCTGGAACAGAAAACCAACGGACACGACGAACAAAGACTCCGTTCGCGAGGTAAAGATGAGAGCTGCGCACGCGATCACTGCTTGCTCTTGACTGCTTGTTAGTTTTCGCGCGCTCTCTCGCTCGCCGGTAACAACTCATGGGAATCAAACCCGTACGGTGCGCCGCCTAGTCGCCTTTGCGTGGGACTACCGACACACTCACACATTCGCACACATACATTGTGACGACGGAACAGCAGCTTTTTCAGAATGGATATCGATCTCTTCTATAATTTTATGAAATCCTATTCTGTCATCACTAAACATGACTATAGCTATATCCGCACACATTTTTAAAACAGTCAGGCCATTGAATGAAGTCTTCGGAGCAATTTTTCAGATATCGTTATTCAAACTCTCGTTGTTGTAATGGGTGAAGCCTCCCAAGTATATTTTAAATAGATCTTTAGATGTTACATATTCATAAATAATTTTGCTAGAGTCTATTACTGCACGGAAGAGTCCTTGATGTTTATAACTGTCTTCAGTTTCTCTAGCCTTAGCTTTCTAATATGAATTTCAACTCTCTTTTCATTTAGAACAAAACTGATGTTGTGAATTTTCATCTGTTGAACTTTTGTGGTAGAAGGTTGTCTAGATGGCATTTTTCATTTCTTCCATCGATGATGATTTATGAGTACGTATAGCATTTTTATAATATTCCGAAGTGCTATAATAAATGCCCACTGATACTTTTCCAACAGAGAGTTTATTATTTCCTAAATTTTGCTAGATGTTCCTCAGTGTCGATCTGTTTTTGCACATGGCCAACGCATTTTTTTTTCTGTAATATCAATTCATCTCCATACAAATTTCTGTTCAACATAACTGAAAAAACTTTGCTATCTTCATAATTAATATTATTTTTCTATAGTACCTTCTTTGTACAACTTTTCAAGAATTTCTGTATTACCATCTATTTCCGTTCTACCTACGTAACCTGTATGACTCGCTGGACAAGTATTTTGATGCTCTCCATACCATTATTCATACTCAGCAGTCCCTCTCTCACTTGTTACATTCTCCACAATAACTATTTTTTACACATTTGGCTACTATTTGATCAGTTTGAAGGATAGAAAAACCTTTTTTTTCAATAAGTACCATTACCAGAAATACTCAGTCATTTCCTTTCCATTAACAGCAGTTTCTTCTTTGATAGCAGTCTTTATAAAACTTTTGCGCTTTTCGAACTTCATTATTAAACGTGATAGTATAGTTTATGAACTAAACATTTATGAACTAAACATGATGGTTTAAATTGATATTAATGGGTTTAGTAGAATTTAATAGTCATATATATAGTTGCATGCTACTACATCATAATTTCCGAATTTATGAAAAATAGGGATCAATTTTTGTTGTTGCAAAGTTGTGTGTAAATTTTGAACGGAAAGATATTTTTTAAATAGGAAAACTATATATTTTTTACGAGAACTCCTATTAAAAATAGTAATAAAAAAAATCGATTTGTTTGATCCGAAACATCGTCTGGCCCCTTTAATAGATTTACCGGCATTCTGTTCTGTAATTCTTTCCCCTCTTGAAGCCCAATGAACACATAACCAACCGTTACAACTGATGCACGGGCTGACAAGGCTAGTCGGCCATATACACACATAAATACAACGCCCGAACATATGACGAGAGAGAAAGAGAGAGACCGCTTTTTAGATGGTGTCTTTCCTGATGCTCTCCGTCGATGCTGCCATCGCTTACGTCCTACTGCTGGCCGTTGCATCTATTCGCTCAGTGAAGATCCCTTGTGCCGTTCACTCGGTGCTTCGTCGCGATTCTCACACGTTCCGATACTGGAATTTAACAATAGCTGGGCGCAACCCAGCAACAAAAAACAAAAAAGAAACTTAGCTAACAGGCTACGAGCAACGGGCGTATATCTGCAAACGTACAAGTCCAAATCCGACAAGGCTACACCCAGCTTACTAAATGTCAAAAACGAAAACAAAAATCGGCCATAGACATGACCGCATGGTTTAGTTCAAACTCGCCGTTTAAATCTCTTGTCACCTCTTTCCTCGCCCCTCTCGATCCCGCGTTCGCGATCTCTCTTTCTTCTCAGCAATCGTCGAACACTGATGACTTTACCATCTCGAATACCATATCTCGAACAAAAAAAAAGGCATGAAAGTACATCTACACACTCTCAACCTGAAGTAGCGACCGGACGATCATGAGAGCTAACGGATGAATTGATTAACTATGATTTTCCAATAAACTTGTTTCATAGTTTAATAACTTTTTTAATAAGATAGCAAGATTAATAGTATTGAAAACTTTAGCTAAATCTAGGAAAGTCTCTACTATTAGGGAACCCGTAGTGTGACGTTACTTATCATCTATTATTTTTATTTAGTTCATACTCTCGTGGTTTGTCGTGTTAATGAATAAAAATTCGTTTGAATTGGAATTAATGATATATTGAATTTAAAAATTATACAATAATTTATATATATGATTATTTGAAATGTAATTAAGGATAGACTTTACTCTAGTTTCTCATAGCGCGAAATGTTCTATTAGTCGAAAGTAAATCAGAATAGGAGAGGGAAGGCTTGCTTAACTAATCACTAAAGAGAAACAACTTAAGTATAAGCAAAGTTTATTCAATCTCGAGCGCTCACTTTGCAAGGCTAGGAGAGAATATTCCCACCTATGCAAAATGAGCCTATCTATACACAAAATTTAGAGCCTCGTTTACATAGGATAGCCCTGTTCACGCTGATCTGCAAATGAGCAAAATCATTTTCTCTTGATTACAATAATATAGACAACACTAAAGAAAATTTAAATAGTGTAAAAAATACAGAAGGTAATATAGATCATTTAAGCATAATTTGCACTGTAATGGGGGAGGTTATCTGAAAAATGGGAAATTTATTTAAGAACAAACTCCCACGATGCAGAGCAAACCGCCGCTCCGTTAAACACGTATGATCGTACGTGTATTCGCCTTAACGTCAGATGATTTATCCTAGTTGTCTTCTATCAAACGGAGTTTAACTCACTTTAAGTCACGTGTCTTGTGACACTCGATGAGTTTTAAGTGTGAGTGACTTTACTCCTAATCTTCTTAATCCCCTAGATGTAATCGGATTAAAACCTAAGCCTTTTTCAATTACTTAAGCTACTAGGAAAATTAAATCACGAAAACGGCGAATAAATTTAACAGATTTTAATTAATAAAAATCACTACAGTCTTTGTAGGGCCGAAAGACTAACGCACGCGAATAGGATTTTACAATTAGTTATATTCGGTGAGAAAGAGAGAGAGAGAAAATTACCGCGAACTAACACTCGACGCGAATACAAAAAATAACGCTAACACGATTAGACAAAATACCGAATGTATTTTGTATCGCTTATAATGACGGAAGGTGCACCTACCATGCGGTGCAATTACGGTGATCAGCCGTAATTGTTGATGCAAAATTATCAACTGCCGCTGCCCCTCGATTAATCAGCTGCGCTGCCTCGATCTGCCTTTATCTGCTGCAATCTGCTGCTTCTGCACCGTTGCTTGCTGCTGCAATACACACGCACGTAATTGTCCCAAGGAAACTTTATTTTGGCGAAACTAAGTGCGAAAAACAAATCGGCGGTAAACTCGCGTGAGCAGCTGAGACGTAACTGCTTATTCAAAAGATCGCGCGCCCCCTCTCTCTCTTAATTGTTAGAACTAACACGCGAGAAGCAGAATCACGAACGGTTCGATTAATTAAATCGACTTCCGTTGCAGCACTTATCACAAAAATCGCAGTTAAATAATAAAAAATTTTTACATATAAAAATACGTTATCGCTTGTAGATATAATGACAAATAAGAACTGCTTAAATTGGTTAATAATATCTGAGTAATAAGTAATTTTCATTTTTTGCAAAATCTTATAATTTAAATATAAAATTGGCTAATTAAAATTAATAAATTCTGACAATTTTGTTATTATGTACAGAATCAACACTTTCGGTTCATATATCGATGCATATATTTTATTTATTTAAATAAATTATTAATTTTTTATTTATTGATAACAATAATAATTAAGTTGTTAATAATGAAATGAATTCTTATTCATGTTTCTAAGATCTTGAGCTCAGAGTATCCGCTTTATTACAATAATTAATATTTACAAAGTTATTAATAAATTAAGTTTGCACATTAAAATTCAATACTATTCAATAGTTAAAAATATTTGAAAATATGATAATCTTAATCTATGCCCTAAAATCTATATAAAAAATACTTTGTTTCATTGAAATTACTCTTAATAACGCATTTTAATTGAACAATAAAAATTATTATATCTATATCTATAAGTAGAGTGACGTTACGCTCCTTATATGGTTATGAAATTTGACTATTGCTCTAATACAAACATATAATACGTGAGGTGACGCCTTTTAATATACTAATTGATAGTGTAGATTCGCGAGTTTAGCGGGTTGCAGTAATATAGTGAAAATGAGAAACTAGTCTAGGAGCTCATCGATAGGACCGTTACAGTAGTTAGTATGTTGTATATAATGTTGTTTTTCCTGAATCGGTATTAGTTTTCCGCCAGTATACCACACTTATTTAGAAAACTTCTTAATCTAGAATGTATAATTTTTTCAACTATTTTGGATAAATTGAATGTAAGTGGAATAGATCTATAATTTATTGTGCTGTATTTATCTACTCTCTTGCGTAGTAACTGACTACAGATTAAATTGTTCTGAATGTAAAAACATTAATTTTGACTCTGCAGCTCGTTTATTATTAGTCCTAATTAGATCTTTACATTGTAGAGGAATGCAAACCCTTCAAGTCTACATGATTAAAGATACGTGTAAGAGCATTTCGTGAAAGACTTGCACTTTTTCTAAAATAAAAACTATATCTTTCAAATACGTCATTTTTTGGTTTTTTTAAATAGATTCGGCATGCCAATACCTTCAAACGTATAGCAGTCTGATTTTTAGTTTTTGCTGTTTTTATGGAGAAATAAAATAAACAATTTTTTTCACATATGAGTAAAAATCGAGATGCATTAAATCACACTGTATAAATAGAAAATATTGATTTCTTAACTTTTCTTGATATATCTTTTGCCTTGGGCTAACGTATTTTATTACTTTTTTCATTTCGTCATTTCCTTTTCATTTTTCTCTATTTTAGTCAGCCTTCAATCTTTGAGGACAGACGTGTTTTCACCACGCTCTATTCGAAAAGTATTAACCAATCAAATAAATTGACAGATAATTGAAATTTACTGTAAACAATAGAATACAAACTAAGTAATGCCTAAAATGCCTTCAATCAGGGGACACAGCGTCTATAATCCTACCAAACACAACATCGAAAAGTGGAAATCCTTAAGGAATGAAATACAACGAAGTATCCCAGAAAATCAACTAAAAAACAAGATACGACAAACCCAATCAACAGATTACTGCCTAAAGCAATCAACAAACAAATATGAGGGACTATGTGAAAATCAAAATGAGAAAAACCAAACTATGAAATGCAAAGCAAACGCGGTAAAAAATAAAACTCCCCAATTTTTGTATATAACGTAGAAAATATCCTCCCATTCGAAAATCTGCTAAACACAATAGCTAAAAAGGAATGTACATAAGTGATAATGCAAAATAAAATAAAAATACAACAGACAATGTCAGAAAAATATTTACTGTTAGTCAACGCTTCACAAGAAAAAATGTACAATTTTATATACGAGGTCTCTCCGGAAAGTATCAGGCCTACGTTTATATCTTCGCGCCATAGTGTTCGAGCGACCTCTACCGGACGGAAACGTCAACAGTAAAGACTCACGAATCTATTGGTTACTTACTGACACCTGCCGGACGTATACTTCATACGCAGCGTATCTTTGTTTACAGTGCCTTTTTCGCCTTGCGAAAAACAAGATCAACGAATTTGCATCAAATTTTGCTTTCAACTCGGAAAAACGAGTTCGGAAACTATTGAAATGATGCAAAAAGCCTTCCGCAGCGAGTGTATGAGCAAAACACGAATAAAAGAGTGGTATAAACGGTACAAAGATGGTCGCACTTCTATCGATAGTGATTCTCGTTCCGGCAGACCTTCGACGACAAAAACCGCAGATAATATTGAGCGGGTGCGACTTACAATCGAACAAGATCGTCGTATGACTGTGCGAGAACTAGAAGAAGACCTTGCAATACCAAAAACTATCATTTCAGACATTTTAACCGAAAATTTAGGAATGAAACGCAAAAAAGATAAGGGATATAAAGTAATAGTGATAAGTATGTATCCTTCAGTTGATATTGAAGATACCATTACCGCTGTTCGCTGTAGAAATAGAACATAATTACAAAAATCGATAAATATATAGTTAACAGGTTAAACGATAGTTAACAGGTTATTCAATACTTTAATTAATTTTGAAGAGCCGCTTGTTAAACGAGATATCTAACAATGTTATAACTGTTTAGAACTCGAACATACAAAAAACGATTGTAACAAAAGTGCAGTTTGTATCAAATGTACTAAACAAAACGCAACTGAAGACTGTCCGATTAAAGAAAAAATTAAAGATTTAAAGAATGGAAATTATGGCGGTAACCACACTGCAAATTATAAAGGATGCTCAGTTTGCAAACAAAGCTTCAACAAAAAACAAGTTTCAACAAAAATTATATCCCCGATTAAAAGTAAAAACTAAAACGGTGTAGGTTGGTCATGGCCTACACCACGCGTCCTTTCTCTCCCTCTGACATCGGCAAGGGCTCATGGCGGGCATCTGGCGCACGTATGTTTCGTGCCTGATGCCAGTCTTTTGTTTCAGCATCGTGCTAACGCACCAGCAGATTATCCTCGAAAGCGGCCTTTGTCCACCTGTCACGCCATATCAGAGAAAGTCACTAGCCGGCAGAAAGAAGATCAACGTGTCAGCCTGTGGACTTCGCCAATTAACAGGTCATACTCTCTCCTCTCGTTTCTCTTCCCTAATCGGTTTTACCCTTTTTGGCTATTCGCGACTTGTGCGCTGTGCCAGACTCTCGCGGGCCGGTACAGCTGAACTAGTGGTTAAGTTTTCTTTCTTTATTGTGTATCAAGTCGGTGATGAGATGCCAAGGCGCTCACGTGCCGGTCATCTCATTTAGCTGGTAAGAAGTTATTATGTATTAGGTTAAGGTTTGATAGATTGTTCTGTTCGTTATCGCTCAAGGTAGCAATTTTATAATAAATATATTTGGTTGGTAAAAGGTGAGAATATTTATTGCGATCGTCTTTCCTCTTCTACCTTGCTGGGAGCGATACATCGCCTCCCTTATCTCCCTTTTAAATAATTTAGCGATAGCGGGAAAGGATTATCGGCCGTCCTTGGCCGACGCAATTACAAAACTTTTAGTCCAAACAGTAATCATCTTCAATTTAATTCAAATATACATAAAAACAGAAACAAACTAAAAAAACATACACTCAAGCAACGTCAAAACAAAAACAACAGAGTAAGACAGGAGAATCAAATCAAACAAATTCTCAGGTAGAGTCAAGTAAACACAACAATGATGCAAATACGGATAAACTTGAACGTATGATGAAATAGTTGATGAAAAGAATGGACACTATGATTAATCTATTAACAGTATTAGTAAATATACGGCACAATGCATAGTTTGAGACTCGCTATCTGGAACGCAAACGGGCTCACGCAGGGACACCACGAATTAACATAATTTTTAGTCAACGAAAATATCATCATGTTAATATTAGAAACACACTTTACAAGCACAAACTATTTCAACATACAAAACTATACTGTATACAAATCAAATCACTCAATCAATAAAGCACACGGAGACACTGCAATTATAATCAAAACCAAAATAAACTACTATATCCACAATATTGCTCCAGGATATTCGTTGATGTCACATAAACATTAGATAAAATTTGGCATAAAGGCTGATGCAGAAACTCAAGAGGTGTTTTTCAAATCACAACTACGAGTTAATTTAATCATGTCTAGAATATGCATGAATGCTTACTATAAATTAAATAAATTAAGTAATTAAATAACTTAAATAAATTTTTTAATAGTATAGTCTCAATTACAATATATTAATCTTTGAAATATATTATTTGTTAACGATCCTATTTCAATACCATAAACAAATTTCTATAAAGTGAAATGTTGCATTTCTTTATTTTTAAATGCGTTACTTTATTTTTTTAAATAACTATTTTTATCGAAATAGCTTAAATATTGTTTTTAAAGTTTTGAAATTAGTGAAATCTATCTAAAGACAGCACAAATGCTATAAATTACTTTCATATGATTTACATAACTTATTAAATAGTAAGTTAACTTTAGCATAGCGAACTACATTCAAATAAATAATCTACTGTTCACAATCATTATAAAAAAGGATGTTATTGATTATAGAGTTTTGAAAGTAGTAATGAAAAGATTTATCTGAAAATAGTACGAATGCTAAAAATAGTCGATGAAAATTGCTTTCATATTTAGTTGTCATAGATTCAATAGTATATTGATTTATTAAATATATCATCACAATTACAAATATTACAATATTGGAGTATATAGAGTTTTGAAAAAAGTGATAGAATGAAAATAATGGTATAATGTTAAATGTAATTTATATGTTAAATGCTAGTCACTAATAATTTATATAAATTTTATATAACTTGTGGCAGGGAATTTCGGGGGTGTTAACTGCGCTCCGAGTTCTTCCGCCACAAGGCCTGTTTGGCTCTACCCCCGATTATTTAGGGCGCCAGACCGTCGGCTGATTACGGCGATCGTCGGGGGTAAGGCCAGTAGGGTTACGCGTATCCCGGTCTGCCTAACGGCGACTGCGCAGAGTGGGCAGATGGGGGGAATACGCGTTGTGTCCTAGCTTCAGGCCTTTGGTGTCCAACTCTCGATGCTATTTTCCTCCTTAATTAGAGTACGCCGGCAACTCAGGTGATGACTCCTTAAGTCAGGTCGTGAGGACGTTCGAAATCGCGCGTATATTTCCTAACGAGTAACCCGAAAATATAGCGAATTAGTGAAACCCGTATGTAACCGCTCGCGGCTGAAAATCGCTAGCATGAAATAGGGGTGGGTTATCAAGTAAGTTATATATATAGATATAAAGATAACTAATCACTTTATTGATGCATTAAAAATTTCTCACATACGAGGTCGGAATGAATATGGTCGGTAAAATTCTGAATTTTCATTAATCCTTAAAGGTACAGTTTAATCGGAACGTTAATAATTTTCCGGTCGGTCTTCGATTAATAAAGAGAGAGGGTCAGCGCAAATAGCTCAGTCGCGAATAGAGAGGGTCAGCGCAAATAGCTCACACTCGGTTCCTAAAATGGCGGAAAGGTCAGCGCGAATAATAAATCGCAATTTTCTTCCGTAAACCGAACACTCAATTACTAGTAAACGAAGGGTCAGCGCGAATACTAAATCGCAACTTGCTTTTGTAAAACCGAACTTAATAAACGTTGACGAAAGGTCAGCGCGAGTACTAAGTCGCAATTTTCTTTTATAAGACCTAACGCTCAAATTCGGTTTGCGAAATGGCGGAAAGGTCAGCACAACTAATTAATCAAAACAATTTGATTCAATTGAACCTACGTATGTACTAAATAACTAACGAAAGGTCAGCGCGAATCCTAAATCGCAATTCTCTTTCGTAAACCGAACACTTAACAAAAGTTGACGAAAGGTCAGCGCGAATACTAGATTGCAATTTGCTTCCGTAAAACGAACACTTAATAAAAGTCGACGAAAGGTCAGCGCGAATACTAAGTCGCAATTTTATTTCGTAAACTCGAACACTTAACAAAAGTTGACGAAAAGTCAGCGCGAATAATAAGTCGCAACTTTCTTTCGTAAAATCTACACTTAATAACTGATGAACGAAAGGTCAGCGCGAATCCTAAATCGCAATTCTCTTTCGTAAACCGAACACTCAATTTATTTTCACGGAATGGCGGACAGGTCAGCGCGATCCGGTAGGCACCGGCGTCGACGGATCCACGCGTCGCGACGACCTACAGCACCGAACTAAATAATTTAACTAATCTAACCCGCACTCCGCGATTAAATAATGTGAGTGGCACTTTGCCTACTTACAATTTTCTCCTTGCAGTATTAGCAAACAAATTGGCAAGATATCTAAGGCGTCTAGCGCTAATAATCTGATAGCGATTAGCTGTTAGCTCCTTCCTTGCGGATATCCAGTGGCAAAATGGACGAGAATCGGCTTCTCGCGGTCAAAGATCGTTTCTCTTCTCCTCTTTCCGAGAAGAAATGTTATTATTGGTCGGTATGCTAATTCGGATATCGGTAGCGCCCTCAGAATTTTTATCATTGGTCCGTATGTAAATTAGAATAATACAGCGCCCTCCTTAACTCTCCTACTTTCGTCGTTATTTACTCTCTCTCACCCCCCACTAAGGTATCTATCATTAATTGTCGGAAAAGATCTACCCCTACTCTTATCTATTTGTCTATGCGGACGGAAATCAAATTTTATTCTAATTTGCCTATTGGTCGTGACGTCACTAGCGAATTTTGTCAGATGTTCGAATTCGGTTAGTTAAATTATTATTTAAACCTAAAGGGGGTAGTTGTCGCTCGCCATCATAATAGGGGTGTCGGTCGCGTGCGAATTTTACAATTCGATATTTGTTTCGTGTTCATTCTTTTCCAATTTAATATTTTAATTTATTATAGGAGATACGTATATAATATACGCCGTTTTATTCGTAGCGCCCTCATCTTCGCATTTACATATTATTCTATCTATTATTTTAAATAGTCTGTCTCGCTCGCTCTTGTTTCGTCTATTTCGCTCGCTCTGTCTCGCTCGCTCTGTCTCAGTCTGTCTCGCTCGCTCTTGTTTAGTCTGCTTCGCTCGCTCTGTCTCAGTCTGTCTCGCTCGCTCTGTCTCAGTCTGTCTCGCTCGCTCTTGTTTAGTCTGCTTCGCTCGCTCTGTCTCAGTCTGTCTCGCTCGCTCGCTCTCAGTCTATATCGGCGCTTCAAGATGGCCGCTCAGTTTCTCGCGCGTACGCCTCGTGTCCTTGCGCCGGTTGTTGGAGCGCCTCCTGGGGCGCTCCCGTGTCGGTTCTGTGATGTTTTTCCGGGTGTTTGTGTGTGTGGTCGCTGATTTTCGTGTGTGTGGCGCTCAGGATGTCGCCGATGGTGTTCAGCAGCCCGACACAGCTGATTGCCGGCTGCCACTTCATCAGCGATTTTCTGTTCGACCCAGGAGTGTCAGTGCCTCGTGAGTGTTCGTGTTGGTGTCTGGGAGTGTAACGGATCTGCATGTGTCATCAACATGCATCTCCGTTGCATTTCCCAGTCAGGTTTTGCATTTTTCTTTTGCCGGCCGGCAACACGTGGTCGGGAGTGTATGTGAGTGAGTGTGTGCGTGCGCTCTCTTTTTCTGTGGTGCGCTCCTTTTTTTTGTCTGCTCTTTGAGCGTCCGTCGGATCGCGTTGGGCAAGTTTGCTTCGCCCATATCTCCGGCGTGGTCGTTCGTACATGGAATAGAATAATTGTTCGGTATAGGGCGTGTTTAGCTTTATTTTAAACAACCGGTTACGGGGCGGCAAGGGACGGGGATGGCCTTTCCGAGGTTTTGCAAATAATGCAGCACTCAGGAAAGGCCTTGTAATGTGCCACATTACAAACTTTCATTCTTGCCCGGCCTTTTGCCTGATTAAAGTATATCGAAATTTTGTATCTAAATAGAATAATTAATTAAAATTTACTCTAATTTTAATGTTGTTCTTTATTTGATTATACCATAACATATATATTTTTAGATTATAGGGTTATTGGTTTTACTTATTACTATCAACCTATCTTCAACCTTTTCTGAAGTTATTAGGTTATAAACATGATCTGATTTACTCAATAAATTATTTCTTATCTTAGATAGCAGCAATTGTGAATAATATATTTTTTTTATAGAATCCTGATTCGGGCTTGATACTGTTGGAAAAAATCCCGGCAAGAATGAAAGTTATATAAAATTTATATAAATTATTGGTGACTAGCATTTAACGTATAAATTACATCTAACATTATACCATTATTTTCATTCTATCACTTTTTTCAAAACTCTATAATCAATAACATCCTTTTTTGTAATGATTGTGAACAGTAGATTATTTATTTGAATGTAGTTCGCTATGCTAAAGTTAACTTACTATTTAATAAGTTATGTAAATCATCAGAAAGTAATTTATAGCATTTGTGTCGTCTTTAGATAAATTTCACTACTTTCAGAACTTTAAAAACAATGTTTAAGCAATTTCGATACAAATAGTTATTTAAAAAAATTAAGTAACGCATTAAAAATAAAGTAATGCAACATTTCACTTTAGAAATGTTTTCCTATTTTTATACGACACAAATTTCTATTTTTATAGATATTTGTTTATAGTATTGAAATAGAATCGTTAACAAATAATTTTTTTTTTATTTAACGTCGTTCTATTTATGCTCCATCAGTGCTATTCAGCGACGGAGGCTTGCAATGTGTTTGAGAACAAAGCACATGAATCGTTGACAAATAATATATTTCAAAGATTAATATATTGTAATTAAGACTATACTATTAAAAAATTTATTAAAGTTATTTAATTACTTAATTTATTTAATTTATAGTAAGCATTCATGCAACTTTTTACTTTGTCAAAAGTGTTTTTATGGAGATACTATTTATTTCAATGTAAGCTATAGTTATTATTAATAACAATAATAAGAGTTTATTGCAACAGTATTTATTGCAATGATATATTTTACCTAGTTAGCAAATTTCTTAATATTACATTATATGCATTATACTCGTATATGTTTTTTACATAATAATTTTCTTTTTGATGCTTTTATTTGTTCTAAAAATATTATGTATATATCTTTCGAGCCTTTAGGCCATGGTTTTTTTATGCATTTAGAATTAGAAGTATGAAACCAACAAGTTTTTTCACGTAATATATTAAAATAATACCCATTTTCCAAACTTGGTCCACAATGAAAAATTGCACTTATTACCCTAAAACATTTATCACCGATAGAAAGTTTCGCCTTTGGTACATCATTAATCTTGAATCAAGTTAATTTATTATTGACTGAAAATAGTGACAGCCTAATTATTAAAATCTTTTCTAAATCAATAGGAAGAGATACTTTTTTTGTTTTCTATATTTACAGTTATTATGACAACTTTCATGAATGTCGCGCCACACATTAAGATTTTCATCAATAATTTGCTGCAAAGTATATGCTCCAATTTTTTTTTTTTTTTTTTTTTTTTTTTTTTTTTTTTTTTTTTATTTTAACGTCGCTCTATTTATGCTCCATCAGTGCTAATTAGCGACGGAGGCTTGCAATGTGTTTGAGAACAAAGCACATGAAACTTTTTTCAGAGGTGCTTGTATCAGCAGGAACTGGGAATCGAACCCGGGCCTACCGGGTGCGAGTCCGTCGCCCTACCGACCGAGCCATTGCAGGCCTCATATGCTCCATTTGTTTCTGTATTCAAGTATACATTTATAATAAAATTACGTGTTTTAATTGGATCTGGTCTAAAATTACATCCCGGGCATCTTATTCCTATTGTAAGTTCCTGTTCAGTAAGTTTTCCTATTATTTCAAATTTCATACATATATCCGATAAATAATCTGCAGCATCTTTTCGAATTAAGAATGAATACTTGGTAGTATTAAGAAAATTTAAAAGTGGGACTAAATCAACCGAAGTTTTGGTAACGTATTGTTTAAATATTTGTAAAAGTATATCTTGATGCTTAAATTCAAGCAAATTTTTTCTAATCAATTGACAATGAAATATACTCTGTATACATGGTTTTGCGTAAGATAAGATATTTTTATTAGGCATTAGATGGATAAACTTACTCAATGGACATTTTATAATATTATTAACATTATCAGCTTGAATTTGCAATATTTGGCGTGATATAGACCATATACTATCGAATAATTTATTATTATTATATAAACATCATTAACAGGAATATTGTATATATCAAGATCTGTACGATATCGCGTTCTCAGTATATTATATTCTCTTATAGCTGACTCATCAGCTTTAATACTAGAAGGATCAAAATTAATGCAAACCTTGTAATGTAGTAATCCTAGATACAGCTAAAAATACTGTTCCCTCTTCTACAACAGCATTATCTAAGCTTAAACCTTGACTTTTGTGAATAGTAATAGCATGACTTAAACAAATAGGAAATTGTTGTCTTGTAATAAATACTTAATCTAATATTTGAAATTGATATTCTAATCGTCTGATAGAATACTCTTGATTTGATTGGAGTCTAATAGTAATGCTATCGATACATGTTTTTCCTTTGCTTACTGAAATAACTGTTGCTATAGTTCCATTAACTAATCCGATGGTTACAACGATATTTCTTCGTAACATAATTTTACAACCTATTTTGATTGTAATTATTCGAGAAATTTCACAAGCCTTGTCATCATCTTCATTTAACATTTTCAAAACACGTTTTTCTAATCTGTTGGGACATTTGTAACAATCATTAGCAATTAGCTTTATCTTTTCAGACTCTATTTTATTTAACATGGTATTAAGTATTGAAGACATATCTTTAGTCAGCATCAAGCATACTGTATTACTAGGCAAATTATTCAAATATTCGCACAGATCATGGAGAGAAATTAAAGGAGTGTGACTAGAAAAAGAAATCTTTCTCTTTAGTAAAGTTTCTAAATCAGAATTTGCTAAATAACCTAATCTTAATTTTCCTAAAATTTTTGAGTAAATTTCATCATTTTTTTGTCTCATATTTATAGTCAATTCCTCATATTCGAACATGGTCCATAAATTAAATGATAACATGTCTTTTATATATTTATCAATTTGCGGTCTTGTCAGTGCAACGAAAACAAATTCTTCTCGCACAGGTGGTAGTTGAAGTAAATCGGCAAATACTACAATATGTATTTTACCAAACCAACCGTCTTTTTTGTCTGATGTGCAAAAAATCTCTACCAGATGTAAATGTATATACATAAAGGTTACGTTTGATATCATAGAAATTTCATCAATAATAATAAAACCAACATCTTTTAAACTTTGACGTATTCGTTTCAACGCATTGTCGGATAGAGGTTTATATTTTACCATACCTCCTGGCTCTACAGGTAATTGTAATAATCTGTGAATTGTCAGTCCCTGAATTCTAAATGCTGTAATACCAGTTGGAGCTACAACAGCGGTATTTCTCTTTCTCTTCAGTTTGTTCCATAAAACCAAGTGTTCAATCAGGTAACTTTTACCAGTACCTCCAAATCCGCTAACAAATAGTCTTATTACTTTATTACTAGTTGATATTGTAGATATAATTTTATTAAATATTCTCAATTGTCAGTTTTAAAATTTTTGATAGATTCAAAAATTCTTGTTGTTCTATTAACTTATTAGCCTCATCCATAGCATTTTTAATCACCTGCTGCTTATCATGATATTTAAGTGCTGCAGATAATTCATCTTTTATTTCTAAAAAAGCATCATTATATATATTTTTTAATTCCCTTAAGTTCTTCAGTATTTCTCCAAGGTTTAAATAATATCAGTATAGAGCAATAACAAGCCTTAGATTGTGTTTGAGGATTGTACTTCATATGAAGAACTAAATGTGCTTGTTTTCTTTTTGTGCAGTATAAATTTTAATCCATCTTATAATATTCAGCTTTGTGAATTGGCTTTTTTTCCATACATCGAAAAATCTTGCAAAATCATACAAACACATGGTTTCTAACTCTTTTGGGCATTGTGGATAGTATGTATCTACTAAATTATCACAAAAGATGACCGTGGAATCTTCAGACAATTGTTCCATGACATCTTTTGGTTTTAATTATCTTTTTTTTTTTTTTTTTAAACCAACGTCAATCCATATAAAAGTAGTATATGGATCTGTTTCATGAAGTGGATGACTTAATAAAGTATCAGCAGCTCCGATAGCTCCACATTCTCTGTGAGTTGGCTCGCGCAGACCTATGGTCCAAAGTCTGCTACAAAGAGATCTATTCAATGCTATACCAGAAAGATCAAAATTACTTTTTTCGCCTTTTGTTCCATAACACGTAACTTAATGAGTCAAACGATACGTTGATTCGCCAATAAATTGGGCATCAGTGTTTCCTTCCCATGAAACTAATATAGCAGGTATACAGGGTGAGGAAAAAGTATGGAAACCCCGGAAAATTCGGAAAACCGCATGAGGTTAGTCAACGGTGACCTCTGATTTGACCTTGAATCTCATTTTAAAGGTTATTTCAAGGTTAACCTCATTTTTTCATATGGGAACGTTTATTTTTTATTCTGGGATCAAAAAGAGCAATAAATTTTACGGGTGGGAACGATTCAAGTCCGAAAATATTGTAACTCCTAATCCTCCTTATAGTGCTATACAGGAACAACGACGTGGACGTAGAAGGAATCTGTTCTCTTCGGGGTGCTTTTTAATAATGAGTTTCCCTAGCCTCTCACTTCAGGGTGCTTTTTAATAGTGAGTTCCCCTTACTTTCACGTAAATGAATTTACAACAGATGTTCAAATTGTTTTCCATTCGCTTCTTGACAGTAACCAATCCTATTGTAGAATGTTTGAGTTGCATTTTGAATCATCTGCCGTGGAATGGCAGTTATTTCTTGAACTATTCTACGTCTTAATTCTTCAAGATTTTGTGGATTACTTCTGTATACCCGATCTTTTAAATATCCCCACAAAAAATAATCCAAAAGGCTTAAATCTGGAGATCTTGGAGCTCTCTCTACTGTACCTCTTCTACCTATCCATCTTTAAAAAAATGTTTCATTAAGGTATTGTCTGACATTTCTACCGTAATGAGCTGGAGCACCATCTTACTGAAACCATGTATTTTCAAAATCATCACCGTTTAAGGCCTGGATAGCTGGAACAATTTCATTTCGCAAAAGTTGTTTATAACTTATAGCGTTCAAATTTCCTTCGATAAAAAAGGGACCTATTATTGTATCGTCTACATTTCCTGCCCACACATTTAATTTTTTAAGATATTGAGTGTGACTTTCACTCATCCAATGAGGATTTGTGTTGGACCAATATCTAAAATTATGACGATTTATTTCGCCATTTAATTGAAATGTCGCTTCGTCTGAAAAAGCAATATTTCGTAAAAATATTGGATTTTCAGTAATCATTTGCATCATTGTCTCACAAAATTCTACTGGACGATCAGGATCATCCTCATTCAATTCCTGCACAAGTTTCATTTTATAAGGATGAAACTTGTTTACCTTTAAAATTTTAAGAACAGATTTTTGATCGATCTCCTGTTGTAAAGCTATTTTTCGAGATGATTCATGTGGATTTTCCTCAAAAAACAGTAAAACATCTAAAGATTTTTTTTCAGTTGTTGCTGTTTGTTGTCTTCCAGTAACAGAGCGATTTTTAATAGACCCCGTTTCTTGAAGACGTCTTAAGGTTTTTAAAACTGTGGATTTAGACAAAGGAGTTTCGCCATCGCCATTTCGAAACGTTCTATTAAAGAGATTAACAACATTAGTATACGACCTTTGCTGATCACCCTAACTCCTCATCATTAGAAGAGATATTCGTTCTCTTTCGGACAAATGAAACATTTTGAAAGTTTGAAAAAAACAAAAATTTAATATTGTTATTGTAATTAAAAAAACTATGAAATATTTGACGAATTTGTCGAATTTGTTTTTTTTATTGGTCAAGTATTTTTTTTCTAGAGCCTATTTACTATGAAAACAACAAAATATGGTTTCAACTACCAATTAGTAGAAGTCAAGAACAAATAAGATTTTAAAATCTCAATGATAACAATTTTTTAATTATTATTTGTAAAAGCACTTCTATTTTATTTTTAAATTTTCACTTCTTTCAAATACCTTCAAAATAATTTTGTATTTCTAATAAACAATTAGCTTTACAGCCCATGAAAGAGGAGAAAACGTAACTTTTGACGAAAAAAAAACGTGACTTTCCAGTTTTTGACAATTAATAATATTTTATGCTCAAAGTAGTGACTTTCTATTTTCTAAAATGAAAGATGAAGATTGCCAAAAAAATGAGATCCAGATGAACTGTGGACTGTGATAAAAGAGTTGTCTTCTTTTTTCAAAATTCTATTAAAATAAGAGAAAGACAGATCTTCAAATTGCTTTTTATTCGTTTTCTAGCAAAAATCAACCCTGTTTTTGTATTTTTAAAAAAATATGGTTTTCTCAGACGAAGCTAGATATCAATTAAATGGCGAAGTCAATCGCTTTAATCTTAGATATTAGTACAACAAAATCCTCGTTGGATGAGAGAAAGTCACACTCAGTATCCTCAAAAATTAAACCTGTGGGCATAAATTGTAGGCGATACAATAATAGGTCCCTTTTTTATCACAGGAAATTTGAACGCTGCAACTTTTGTGAAATTAGATTGTTTCAGCTATCAAGGCGTTAAAATGTGATGATTTTGAAAGTACTTGGTTTCAAGGAGGATTAGGAGTCACGCTATCTTTCAATCGTTCCCACCCGTAAAATTTATCGCTCTTTTTGATTCCAGTAAAAAAAATAGGGGTTCACATATGAAATAATTAGGTTGACCTTGAAATAACCTTGAAAATGAGGTTAAAGGTCAAAGGTTGCCGCTGGGTTCCTCGTTGGAAGTTTCATAGGGTATTACTTTTGTTTCATGACTAACCTCATGCGGTGTTCCGAATTTTCCGGGGATTTCATACTTTTTCCTCACCCTGTATAATCATTTGTATATTTTTCATTAAATTCTCGAGGCGGATCATAGACTCTACTATTATTTTTTAACTTTCTACGATTTGTTATAGCCATAATAACATCACGTAAAATAAATTCTTTTGTTGTCTTTCACGGAAATGCGAAACGACAAGCGGATATAAAACCATTTCGTGTTTTATTTTTACGCATATAATAGTCATTATGTTTGTGGTGTTGATATTCCATAACTTTACGATACATATCTGGAGATGTATATTTATTAGGTAAACGACATGTTAACGTATTGCATTATTAATTTTCTTACATCTTCATTTGAAGATATACCATATATTGGAGCATCTTTTATCCAGAAAATACAATAAAACTGAGGTAATCCTCGACCTTTATACTCTCGAACACAATAATAGTGTTAAATTCTTCCTATAGCTTTGCGTCAGAAAGCAAATAAGCCATCATAGCTTTAAACTTTTGTTCGATGAAAATTGTAGCTGGAACAGGGTAATCAACGATAAGTTGACTATTAGATTTACTATGATTATCCAATTCTTGATAATCTCGTATGAATTCACGTAAATCCGGCCATTTCCATTCTGCTAGGCTTAATGTTACGAAAAATGTAACTGGACCATATTCCTGAGTCATACAATTTAATTCTCTTCTAGGTCTTTTCCATTATACTTCCGTTCCTCTTAATCGAGAAAAAATAAAATAAAGATTTGATTCTAAAGCATCCAATTTTTTTCTGAAATTTCCAGCCGTATATTTATAACGTGTATCTAAAACACGTATCATGTGATAAATTCCTGCGTTGAGATTTCTCATATTACTGTCATGTAAATAGTAAAAAAGTAATTGTTTACTTTCTCTAAATCGTGAATGTTTAGAGGTTAGTACGTGTTTAATAAAATCAGAATCTCTTAATCGGACATTTCTCGACACGCGTTGATCACATTGGCCATAAGGAAAAATGTCTGGAAAACATTTCAAATCCAAGTCGTTATCATTGTTTTTTAGGATTTTCATAAACTTTTTTCATTTAGTATAATTTTGTATCTGTTTTATTAGGTTTTTTAACATATAAAGCATTTATTGTATACTCATCGTAAAATGTGTATGATTGCGATTTTGTTGTCAGTAAAGCTTCTGGCTGAGGCAATGTCGAATTTATAGTCCTCTTATTATTATGTTCATCGACTTTTTCATCATTATCAACAAAACCTTCTTCAGTATACTCTAAATCTGTATTTATGAGTTCATTCAGTAAATCTCCTAGATTATTAGGAAGGTTAATTTTCGAATAAAGTTGATCGTTTTCTTTGAGCCATTTCAATGCATTCCATGTTTTTTTTTATATTAACGTATTCTTCCCAAATAATCTTACCTTTAGTAGGATTACTTCTAACCAATATATATAACTCATGAGCTGTGTTCAATGCATCAGTTTCTTTTCCCCACGAGTTTGTCATGACGGGCGTAATGAAGTAGATTTTTTTTCTTAACAGAACCTTTTTTCTGGATAACTTGAAATGCTTTTGCACGATGGATTAAAACCCTTTCATACATATTCAAACATTTCAATTCCTCTGTAATAAGTTTGAAATAAAGATTATTTAAAAGACACGTTGGAGGTATTTTATTCTTTTTAAGCTTCTCCAAACAAGTTTTGCAAATCTTACCATTGTGGAATATTTCCAACGAGTAATTATTTTCATAATACTCTACTAATTGTTTCCAAGCGTCATTTATAATTTTTTCACAGCATAATCGTTCGCAAGAAACACAAACATTTAAAGGGAGGTCTTTTAAAATTTCGTAATAAATGTTGACGCCCTCGTGAAATTTCTGTAATATTTCATTCTCATCCAAAGAAACTTGATCGATATTTTTACATGAATAAAATAAAGATGATGAAGCTTTTGATGCAATATCATTTAATTTATCCAACTTACAGCGGTTTAAAGCTTCATTCACTTTTTCAACATTTCTATAACACTTTTTTAACGTATATGTTATATCTATAATTGCTCTTACGAAAGGAAAGTGGCAAGCGATTGTGCGAAGTTTAAATAATGTCGAATTATATAAGAAAATTCCAATATGACAAACAATAAGATGACCAAGTTTTTCCGAAAGTTTAGATTCAGATCTGCATATATCAATATTTTTCATAAAATCATAAGCATTAGCATATTGTAATTCATATTAATTTTTCATAAAGATTTTTAATTTCTATTATGGTGTAAATATCAGACATTCTACAGTATTGATTACATAACCAGTCATTATGATTTTTAGTACCCTCAAGTAAAGGTATAATATTAGTCGACCGTCCATTTCCAAAGTTATAAGTTGTTTCGAAAATATATGGTTCTGAATGCGAAGAATGCATTGAAGTTACACAGTACGCTGCAATTGTATTGTTAATATTATCGTTGGTAATATTAATATTCCGTGAACGACTCAATCCGATTGTCCCTTTATCTTTTAATTTATTTAATGTACACTTAGCTTCTGATATACGAGGGGGGGTCAATAAGTCTTTACAAAATCCAAGAGATGGCGCTCATCACACTTAAATTATGATGTTTTTGGTAAGCAATACTACTAACTAGATATCATACAAAGTTTCAGCTCGATTCATTAAGTGGTTTTTTTGTGAGCGTTGGTTGAACAAAAAGTTATTAGTTTATTTGAAAAATGAAAAAAACAGAGTTTCGCGCGGTGATAAAACATTTTCATTTGAAAGTCTTTACACCAAAAGAAATCACAGTTGAGTTGAAAGCCGTTCATGGCAAGTCTGCCCCTGTGTTTAAGACTGTTCATAACTGGATAAATGAATTTAAACGCGGCCGTACAACAACAAAAGATGAACCTCGTTCAGGACGCCCCATAGAAGTGAGTACGCCCAAAATGGTCAACAAAATCCACTCGAGGCCGCGATCTATATGGGTTTTAGGCATTAAAAAAATGCTTAGGGAACGAAAAGTCGATTTAAAAAAAAAATTAAATCAGAAAATCATGTTTTTTTTATTTATTTTTGATTTTTGGACCGTAAAAGTTTTTCAGCGACAATTTTAACCAGCATCATTGGAAAGAGGACACTCGAAAACATAAGAAACAATGGTTCCTGAATTTTTTCCACGAGAATTCATGACATGAGAATAGTTCAAACTCAGGTCTCGAAAAACCGTCCTGTGAGCGTTAATGGGTTAATCAGTTTATCTTCTCAATTGAGATTGTAATATTTTTTGCTATTTTCTAAGATTTGTTTCGTATGAGTTTGATAATACTTCTTTCTATTCTGTAATATTTTAGTTTTATTTTCATTATAATACTTTTGATATAATTCTTTATTCTTAACCTTTCGTGTTGTATTTTTCTGAGAACGTTTCTCATTATTATATCTCAATTGACGTCTGTGTAATTTATCTTTATTCTTCTGATAGTACTTTTGGTAATACGTTTTACTTAACATTTTTAGTGACTTATTATTGTTGGTATTTGTATCACTAGAAAATACTGTTTGATAACTAATAGATTGATTATTACTTATATAATATTACTTATTATAATAATTTTATTATCCGGTAATGAATTGTCTAATATTTGATATAATATAATATAATATAATTTTGATTCTTTATATTAGAAGCATTTTCATTGAAGCAAAATTCACTAGCATTTACAATTGTAATAATATCAAATCGCCTGTGCTTTTCCGCTGGAAGCATAACATTTGATGAAGACCATGCTTTTCTTTTCCGGAAGGTAGTAGATGTATTAGCACAGTCTGTTATAATTTCTACGTGATGTAAACCTAACTTATTGTTAGTTTGCTTAACTTTTGCAGTACGATAACGTAGACATCTTGTATAACATTTGGAGGAAGTATTTTAGTTACATTATTATTGTTAATTATCAGCCAAATGTCACCTTGTCTAACGTAGTTAATGTAATGTCTACTATCGTTTGATTGTCCAATATGAACGATTACACTATTAATTTAGTATAGATTGTTATTAATTGTAACTAGTGTCAGTGCGTCTTTTAAAACGAAATTATTAACTTTGAAAATGTCTGTACCAGTTACATAGAATAGATTTATTTGCATTATTATAACGTCATTGTTAGTTGTCAAAGGTAATATTTCATCAAATTTTTGTGTACTAGCACTGCAACAATCGCAAAATACATCACTTAGCTTTGAAGCTCCTAAGTTTATGTTAATCAAAGCCTGTAAATTACACCTCAATTTATTTAAAGAAATGGATAGAGGAAATATATTGTTATAGTATGGATAAAGGACTTTTATATTATTACAGCTAGGATATGATAGTGTTGTTTGTAATTCATGATAAACAGCGAATTTTATATGTTCAAATTTATCACACAAATAATTAATGAACTCCGGTACATCTTGGTGACGAATTTGCTCAACAAATTATCGATTTAAATATTTTCTCAAATTAAAAATATCTACATAGACATTGTTATTTTCACATTTCAATTGGTAATTCTTAAATACTTCGCATAGAATATTTTGGTTGCTTGTCTCAAGAACATCTCTGATGGATGAACAATGAAATAGACTTTGCACAAAAGAATTTGCATAGCAAGATACACCATCTAAATTAGAAAGCCCAGTTAATTGCCAGTTGGTTTTTGAAGAAACGTTCAAAGTACATCTCATATTCAAGTGCTCTTTAGAATTAGTATCTCTCTTGTGAAAATCATCACATTTTGAAATTTTATTTTCAGGCTGTATCGAAATGCAATTATTGTCATTACGCTGTGTAAGAGGATTCAGCCTTTCGTTATTGTTTAGTATTGAAGGGAAAGGTGATAATTCATAATTTTCGAACATTTCTTGAAGATGATTACGCATGTTATTTTGAATGTAATGAATCGTTGAAGGATTTTCATAAAAAATACAGATGTTATAAATGCAATTGCAAACACATCACATTTACTACTATTTGGTACTATTTGGTATTGGACTTTTTCAAAAATAATTTTTTCACTGTTAAATTTATCGTTTTTTATAAAGTAACGAAATAATTGCTTTAGAAACTGTTCAATGCAAGGATGCGAATCATTTGGATTCAACGAGTCATAGATGCTTACAAATTCAGTGTCATAATAACAGCCAATCCAATGGCCTCCCACACAATTTGGACAATACCGTTACAACTATGTAATATTTGCAAGTGTACCGTATTGATTGGAACCGGTTGAAGCCATTGTTTTTTCGGATCTTTCATAATCTGGTGTATAATCAAGGTAGACCTCAGCTGAATAATAGGTGGTTTTCTATTGAACAATGTTTCAGTATATCATGGTAAAGATCAATATGAGTGTCTTTCATTAAAGATCCATTTTCAATAATATCAATCTATCTGCGTCTGGCAGATCTATTCAGTCTGGCAGTGTTCATTTTAAACGAAAATTAGAGAAGAATATTTTGATTCTGTTCATTAACGAATTGTCAGCTCTTTGAATAACACCAAGAATACTTAAGGTGAATGATTATCGTACATGTACGAGGGTGGTCCGATATGTACTTAGCCTCACCGCTTGATGGCGCCACTCTCGCAAAAGAAATATTCTATCACGTAGTACAATCTTCTCGATGGTTACTATTTTCCATCGGTTAAAGAACAACAACCGAAGCTCATGTTTCCAGAATTAGACGAGGTTGATGCAATTGCAGACTTGATGTACGAGGTGTGTTCAAAAAGTAAGGTGACTTTGTATTTTTAAGAAAAAATATTTATTTATTTATCAATATTTATGTTGTCCACTTCAAAGTAATCCCCCTCAGATACAATACACTTATGCCAACGGTTTTTCCAATCCTCAAAGCACTTCTCATAAGCACTTTTATAGATTGTAATGTATAGTCTATACATTGATATGTATAGACTTGAGCTCTTCCAGCGATGCAGTCTTTATCTCTTCAATCGTTGCAAATCTCCGTCCTTTCATAGGTCTCTTTAGTTTCGGGAACAAGAAAAAGTCACATGGGGCCAAATCCGGTGAATATGGTGGCTGAGGCATGATTGTGGTGTTGTTTTTGGCCAAAAAATGTCTCACAAGCAAAGACAAGTGAGCAGGGGCATTATCGTGATGCAAAAGCCATGAATTGTTTTTCTACAATTCTGGGCGTTTTCTTCGTATTGCATCTCGCAAACGGCGCATAACTTCAAGATAATACTGTTTATTGACCGTACGTCCATATGGTAAGAACTCCTGATGCACCACGCCATGGTAATCGAAGAAAACAGTGAGCAAAATTTTGACATTTGATCGAACTTGGCGTGCTTTTTTCGGTCTTGGCTCATCTGGGCTCTTCCATTGGGACAATTGGACTTCGGTTTCGATATCATAACCATATACCCATGATTCGTCACCAGTTATTACCCTTTTGAGTAAATCTGGGACGTCGTTGACGTCATTCAACAGTTCTTGAGCGATGCTCATGCGACGGTTCTTTTGGTCAAAATTTAGCAATTTCGGAACAAACTTCGCTGACACACGTCTCATACCCAAAACGTTAGAAAAAATTTCATGGCACGAGCCAAGCGATATACCAACATCCTCAGAAACTTCTCTGATAGTGATTCGACGATTTTCCAGAACAATTTTCTTCACTGCTTGAACATTTTCATCAGTTGTTGACGTGCTTGGGCGTCCAGAGCGAGGCTCGTCATTGGCATCTTCCCGGCCATCTTGGAAGAGTTTGTACCACTTGTAAACATTTTTTTTACTCAGAACAGTTTCACCGTATGCCACCGTCAACATTTCAAGTGTTTCGGAGCACTTTATTTTATTTTTTACACAAAATTTGATGCAAATCCTTTGATCCATATTTTTCGATAGCAAGAAATCGCTGAGCACGCAAAACACTTATAACCTTTACGCCTCTCACAACCAAACAAAAAATGCTATACACTTGCAACTTGGTACAGATGTTCGGGAAGAGTGTACCAACATAACAAAACCAAAAAATCGATAATCGAAAGTACGTTGCCCGTGAAATTTGAAAAGTCACCTTACTTTTTGAACATACCTCGTATGCTTTGATCACTAAGTAATATAAAATAAATAATAAATTATTACCTAGAAAACAATGAAAAATGTTGCAATTGTATTGCAAAAAATAAAATTATACTTACTAATTTCCCCTCGAACTTTTGACAAATCAATGAATTCTACAATAGGAATTGATGGAATAATTTTAGGCACAACATGAAATCCCATAAACTTAACTACAGATTTCTTTTCTATCAAAATTTCATAATTAAGTACATTCAAGTTTTCATGGTAATTGTATATAATTTTTTTTTGTCCTTTGCAATTATCCAAATGTAAGATCTAAAAAATATATACTTAATCAATATTGATGTAAATTGCTTGCAAAGTTAATATTTCAATTTTTGTATATGTACACTACCCTTGATAAGGTTCGATGCCAGTTCTTCGTGTTGGTCTACATCCCAAAGCAACAAATAAATGTTTTTAGGTCCATTTGTAATTATGCACTTGAAAAGTTCTGAATTTCTTTTCTCAACATAAACTCGACCAAGTCTTTTGGCAATATAGCCATCAAATTCACTGATTTGAAATAAAATAAAATTGAAGCCAGTGTAAGAATTGACACTGGCAGAAAATAAAATTCTATACTGAGAATAAATAATAAACCTACAGACAATAGTCTACATTTTCACCATCCAACATGTCTTGTATTGTCTCATCTGAAGTATAATCAATCTCCACTCCTTCTGAATTCACCGGCATATTTTTGAATTTATCTCTGTTGTATAACAAAAATTAATATGATTAATACCCAAAACATAAAACCTTGCTTCCACCTCACTTCTTATTTTTATTGATTTTTATTATATTCGTAATGACTATATAATATATTAATATACATATATATGAATAAATTGATGAAATAAAATAAATTGAAATAAAATGTAACTTTGACATTTTGTTGATTAGATTTTTATTCACATACTAATTAATAATTAAATGATGAAAATATATTCGGGATTAACAAAAGTAACATCATGGATATCCGCGTGTTTGTAACAGACAAGGCCATGAATTCTTACGCTTATAAATAATTAATATAAATTAATTTATAAGAAAACACTTACTAAAACAGCAAAGTGTGGTTATATATGTTATTTAGGAATAGCACGTTTATTAAACACAAAATGTGCTTGAAACAACGGCAATGATCAGCACCACAGCACTAGAAAAACTAATCACGATCACGAACGAAAGACAAAACATATATGAGTATATCTATGTGTCTAATTGGTGTCTGTCCGGAGATTCCAATTAGACAGACATGCGCAGTGGCGTATATGGAACAATGAAAAGGAGAATAAGTTTTCGACCATACTACTGTGGGCAAAAAGTAAGGTGAATTTGTTTGTAAAATGAAAAATCTTTATTTATTCTTCTAGATCAATGTCATCCCCTTCGAAGTAATCCCCTCCCGATAAAATACACTTATGCCAACGTTTTTTCCAATCCTCGAAACATGCCAAATAGTCCCTTTCCGGTATAGCCATCAGCGCCTTCTTCTATTCAACTCTTATCTCCTCAATCGACTCGAAACGCGTTCCCCGGAGTGGTCTCTTGAGTTTTGGGAATAGCCAGAAGTCACACGGAGCCAAATCAGGCGAATACGGTGGTTGCGGAACGATATGCGTCGAATTTTTGGCGAAATGGTCACGAAGAACGAGTGCAGTGTGAGATGGTGCATTATCGTGATGCAAAAACCAAGAGTTGTTGGCCCATAATTCTGGTCTTTTTAGACGAATTGCTTCACGCAAACGACGCATAACGCTCAAATAATATTCCTTATTAACAGTTTGGCCGGGTGGAAGGAATTCATAGTGCACCACACCACGAAAATCGAAGAAAACTGTCATCATGACCTTGATTTTTGAACGACTTTGACGTGCTCTTTTCGGTCTGGCCTCGACTTTAGCACGATATTCGCTTGATTGGTCGGTTGTTTCAGGGTCGTAAGCATAAATCCAAGTCTCATCTCCCGTAATCATGCATTTGAGCTTGTCCTGATAGTCAGAAAGCATTGTTTCACACACATCAACGCGGCGACTTTTTTGCAAGAAATTGAGCGTTTTCGGTACCAAACGAGATTTGACTTTTCGTAGGCCCAAATGGTCTTTCAAAATTGTTTCCACAGATCCTTCTGATATTCCGATCATATCAGTAAGGTCTCTAACAGTCAACCGACGATTTTCGAGCACTAATTCCTTCACTTTATTGACGTGTTGGTCATCTGTTGACGTCGATGGTCGTCCGGAGCGCTCCAAGTCATCAACACGTTCTCGACCCTCTTTGAAGTCTTTGTACCACTTATAAACATTTTTCTGCGACATGGTAGAATCACCAAAGGCCTTCCGCAACATCCTCAACGTTTCCGCAGCCGAAATTTCATTCCGCAAACAAAATGTGATGGCACTTCTTTGCTCAATTAAATCAGACATTGTAAAAATCGAAACATGCACTCTTGGTCGTTTGGTAAACACAAGCGTAAATATATTACTGATGATGACATTGACATGAAATTTGTCCCAGATGTCATTCGCAGTCCTACCAACTCAAGAAAAAAAGAACTAGCCCGAAATGTTAAGCCCGCGAAGTTTAAATTGAAAATTCACCTTACTTTTTGCCCACAGTAGTAGTATCGCGTAAAAACCACGCCTCCGGCATTCATGCCGCAGGTCGCGGCCGCGACCCTTGATAAAGCTTTCCAAATAGAAATAAATGAAAATAAATTGAAACGACAGCTTATAAATGCAGAAGTATCATAGAATAGTGTTCTAGGCCCAATACTATGCCTGTTACACATCGGATCTACCTATGTCCCCTAATATCACGACATCAACATACGCAGATAATAGAACTGTTTTAACATCATACTCAGAGATAATGATTGGTTCCGAAACATTACAAAATTACATAAATATTTATCTTCTAAACTCGTTCAACTTATGAGTATTAAAGTAAATGAAACTAAATCAATACATACAATGTTTACATTTCGAAAAGTCACCTGTTCACCTATTAAACTTGTTGAGAAATGTGAGCGAGCATGGGTTTCCAGTAGATTATGTTTTGAGAGTTTGCATGGGCGAAAGCGTGGCCTCCCCCGAGCAATATATTAATTTACGGGGATTTTCCCACGCTTTCCAATGCGGAACTATACTTAAGATGCGACGAGCTGCAGAAAACTGTAACTGCCTTGTTCCCAAGATGCTCCGCGCCGTGTTTTTTATAATCTCATTTTTGTAACCTCTTTCTTCTGTGTCAATAAATATTATTTTATTCTGCTAATTACATTGAGTTATTAAAACTCAATAGGTTATAGGTCCAGTACACTTCCGCTGCGCATAATTTTATTGACAAGCCACGCTGGCTAAGTGAAAGTATTTTAAAGTTTTGAGTTATTTGTTTTCTGTTCTCCGTGCGTTTTTTTCCTTGATCCGTCACGATGACTGACAAAGCTAGCCTCAACATTACGAAGCTCGAAAGCTCGAGCAATTATTCGCAATGGGCGTTCGAGGTGTGAATAGTGCTGAAAGGCAAAAGCCTCTTCGGCTACGTGACCGGGACAGAAGCAAAGCTAGCCAACGACAAAGTAGCTGAACTCAAGATGTTCAACAAATCATCGTCTCAAGCCGAGTCCTTGATTTCATGCTTGATTGCACGCACGCTGCGGTGCAATCTAATCAATTGCACTACGCTAAAAGAGATGTGGGACAAACTCGCCGGATTGTACGGCGATAAGAGCGCTGATGTCAAACAAGATACTTGGAAGCAGTTCTACACATTCCGCATTACAGCTGACGAGAAGGTAGTAGTGCAATTAGATACATTCGAAAGCATTTTAAGAAAGCTCGATGAAATCAACACGAAGCCCACTAAAGAAGCAATTGTTTCAAAATTGCTGTCAAGCTTGCCGGAAAAGTTTGAAATGCTGAGATTAGATGCCCAAGACTGACAAGACGAAGGATACATTAATCGCCAAATTAATTAAGGAAGACAAACGCCTGACTGAAAAAGAAGCGAAAACGCTTGCGCTTCATGTGCAGAAAGCATCGCTAAATTAAGCGAAAAGTGATATAAAAAGTGACTCGAAGAAAATGAAGCTCTCTAAAAAGGAAATTGAGGAGCTGTAAAAGAAGACGCGTTGTGTGGTGTGTAAAGAAAAACACCACAGGGCACAAGGGTGTCCTCAGAAAAACTCCGAAAAAAATGACAATAATGGCAGCCAAACAAGGAAGTCACCGGGCGCGTTCGTGTGTATCATTGTTACTTCGTACAAGTGTAAAAGTAACAGTGACAAAGACTATTTTATCGCGGACACGGGCGCTGGAAAGCACATGACTTTCCGTAAAGAATTTTTTTCGGAATTACGCGCGACTACGATCCTTGAAAAGATCAACGAATTTGCATCAAATTTTGCTTTCAACTCGGAAAAACGAGTTCGGAAACTATTGAAATGATGAAAAAGGCCTTCGGAAGCGAGTGTATGAGCAAAAGACGAATAAAAGAGTGGTATAAACGGTTCAAGGATGGTCGCACTTATGTCAATAGTGATTCTCGTTCTGGCCGACCTTCGACGACAAAAACGGCAGATAATATTGAGCTGATGCGACTTGCAATCGAACAAGATTGTCGTATGACTGTGCGAGAACTAGAAGAAGACCTTGGAATACCAAAAACTATCATTTCAGAAATTTTAACCGAAAATTTAGGAATGAAACGCGTGTGTGCGGAATTCATTCCAAAATTTCTCACAACAGAGCAGAACAACATTCGCTTCGAAATCGCTCTCGACAATCTGGAAATGGTCAATAATGATGATAATGTGCTTAGAAAAGTTATTACAGGTGATGAATCATGGGTTTATGGTTATGATCCTGAAACAAAATAACAATCTTCACAGAGGAAGCATTCTGAATCGCCAAGACCAAAAAAAGCACGTCAAAGTCGGAGCAATTTTAAGTCAATTTTGATTGTTTTTTTCGATTGTGAAGGTGTTGTACATCACGACTATACACCAACAGATCAGACAATCAATAAAGAATACTACGTTCAAATTTTAAAACGTTTGCGTGATGCAGTAAGAAGAAAACGGCCGCACTTTTGGGAAAGTGGTGACTGGCTTCTCCATCACAATAATGCGCCAGTGCATTCATCCAATCTTGTGCAGCAGTTTTTGAGCAAACAATATCGCATTGCTTCGACAACCTCCATACAGTCCCGACATAGCCCCTTGTGACTTTTGGCTGTTTCCAAAACTGAAAAAACCACACAAAAGACACCGATTCGATGAAAAAACAACGGTTAAAAAAAATCCGACGAGTGTACTTAAGGTTATCCCTAAAAGTGAGTTCCAGGACTGTTTTGAAAAGTGGAAACATCGATGAAACCGTGTTATTCAATCAAGTGAGGATTATTTTGAAGGATGCCACCCACCAGATGATAAAGAATAACGCTAGCACGAAAATATAAAGGTAGGCCCGATACTTTCCGGACAGACCTCGTATAATCGTGAAGGCGAAAAAAATATTTAAATTGTTATTCGTTACATAGCGGTGACCTATCAGCAAGAAAATACATACGACTTTTAATTATTATTTGAGATCAAAATGTACTCGGCTCAGCTTCTAGAAAACAATGTCATTTATGTTTTAATTCTCATTAATATGTTTAGTATTTTTATAGAAAGGTAAATCATTACAAATTTGAACTTCAACTTTAAATGAATTTCGTTAGATACTTAGATACGTATTTTTTAAATACTTGAAATTCTTTTTAACATTTGGTGTTAGATTTAAGCTATGAAAAAGTGAACTTATTTCTCATTGGATCTAGTTATTAGAAAGATTAAAATTATTCTTTCAATGTTCTGATAAAATAGGTCAATACATACTTTTCAAAATTAGAGACAAGTAATGTACCGGAAACGGTTCGATGTGCTGAATTTAATCTACGCTCAGAATTTCTTCATTACGTTTTTTGAGATATCCTAACTGAAAAGTGCAAAAAATATTATTAGTCATAGTTTTTGGGGTTTTCTCAAATCGCGAATTTTTATACGTTTGTAAATTTTGAATTTAACTGTTTCAAAAAGTACTACTTAATTTTTTTAACAGATTATTACAACTAGAAATACCGTTCATTGAAAAGTAGATAATTTATATTTTCCGACATGCTCTGGAAAATTTGGTTAGATCAAAATGATATAAATTTATATATGTCCTGATTATAAAAAGAAAGTTTTCATAAAAAATCTGAATAAATATGTGAATATTAACAAAACTATTTCCAATAATTTTACAACTAGCAATTTTAATATTGATTTGATAATGATCAAAGTAATGATGCGCGGGAATCATGTTTTAGTATTCTAGAATATAAGTATATACCTCTATTTAATGAAATCATTACCCAAATTCGTATAATTTAAATAAAGGATCTTACATAGGCAATGTATTTGCTAAAACAGACATCATGATTAATTAAATGAAAGTGAATACAGTGCCGGTCAGCCACTTTTACCCCCCCCACGGGCAAAATCAGTCTAACTTCAAAGTTTTATATCTCTGGTAGAAATTAACGTACAGAGACGCGCGTGGGTGCGTTTGAAAGGTCTTTCGGAGAGCTTTCAGCTGATATGACTCACGGTTGCCATCGATTGTTTTTTTAAATTTTGCAACAATTATGCAAAATTGAAAATTCTGAAATTTTTTTATTATTTTTGACAATTAGCCAATTTTGGAAGAAAAATCGTACGAAAATTTGAAGTACACCATTTTTTAGCTATTACCAAGCCCTATCTGAATCACTCATCAAAAATTTATTTTCGTCAAATATGACGCGCGCACGGGCATTTTTTCCTGGAAGTGACAGTTTTTTTCAACATTTTTTATCTCCGTCAAATTGTAACAATCGAAAAAAATTTATAGGAGAAAAAATGTTTGTTTTTTCACGTAGAATACTGCAATAATTTTTTTTTCGGTTACTCGAAAAATTTTTTTTTTCGGTTTTTTTTCAATTTTTTTTTCACAGTCGGTACGCTAAAAAGATAAGAAACCACAAAAAAAAATTTTTTTCCACCCATTCAATAATACTACATAACAAGTATCGTAAATTACATAAAAAAAAATCTTTTTTTTTTCGACCTTGAAAAATAATTTTATCAATAAATAAATGAAATAGCAACAAATGTGAAGTCAGAAATTTTTTTTAATTCACATAAAGCAATAACTACGTATTATAAATTTACTTCAGATGTTAATTTGGAAATGATTACTTGTTTCATAGAGAATATGTACTATCTAACACGCTGATTAATACTAGCAGTATTTACAAACAAAGTGATATCCCTACTTTCATCAAATCAAACATACTTCTACAAATATTTCTGTACTTCTGATCACAAGCTTATCAGTCGGTAGCGAACAGTTACAGTATGAGTAACTATTTGTGTAGTGTCTATGTATTGTGACCATGGTAAAATCGAGGAATTTAACGGTGCGTGAACGTAATAGCATTATTGCACTATACGAACTCAATATGAGTCACCATGCAATTTCAAAAAAGTTGAACATAGACAGGCGTACAGTGGCATATAACATCAAAAAATTCCATGAAACAGGTACTGTACAAAATCGATGCTCACAGCGAAGAAGGAAAACTACTGTTAAAGAAGATAACTATATTTGCCAAAAAAGTGTACGTAATCGAAAGTTAACAGCTCCTCAAATAACTGCTCATGTTAACGAACATTTAGAGAAATCCGTGAGTGTAAGCACCGTACAAAGACGTTTAAGAGAAAAAGGACTGTTTGGTCGAGTTGCCGTTAAAAAACCTTTACTGCGATGTGTGAATAAAAGGAAACGTCTACAGTGGGCAAGAGCACACAGAAACTGGACGATCGCCGATTGGAAAAAAGTTCTTTGGTCCGATGAATCGAAGTTTGAAATTTTTGGGAATAAAAGGAGAGTCTACGTAAGAAGGAGAACTCATGAGAAATACAATAACGATTGTTTAATTCCAAGTGTTAAGCATGGTGGCGGCTCGGTCATGGTATGGGGATGTTTTGCTGGTTCAAAAGTAGGCGATATCGTTAAAATTGATGGAATTTTGAACAAAGAAGGTTACAAAAAAATTCTCCAATACCATGCAGTAAAATCAGGTTTGCGATTGGACAACCTTTTGAATTCCAACACGATAACGACCCTAAGCATATAGTACATCAACGATATGCAAAAATTATTTATCTAATTTAGAAAAACAAAAGAAGCTAAAAGTTATGCAGTGGCCACCTCAGTCGCCTGATTTGAACCCCATTGAATTATTATGGGAAGAACTCGATCGAGCCGTGAGAAAAAATAGCCCAAGTTCTGCCACTAATTTATGGGAAGTATTGAAAAGAGAGTGGGTAAACATCAAACAGGAGACTTTAGATAAGCTGGTTGCCAGAATGCCAAGAATCTGTAAAGCAGTGATTAAGCACAAAAGAGGACATTTTGATGAAAAAAAGTTTAATTTATTCTGATTATTGTATGGATATTTATGTATCTATTAATTGAACGTTTAATATTGTTACTTGATATTGAAGCATTATGAAATGTATTTACGTATTCCAACATTATTAAGATTGAAAAAAATTAAGACGCGTTAATCCAATTATATCGGTGCTATTTTGATAATTGAAGTATTTAGTCTATGTAAATATCATTATGTGAATTTATAATACGTAGTTATTGCTTTGTGTACATTAAAAATATTTTCTGACTTCACATTTGTTGCTATTTCATTTATTTATTGATAAAATTATTTTTCAAGGTCGAAAAAAAAAAGATTTTTTTTTATGTAATTTACGATACTTGTTATGTAGTATTATTGAATGGGTGGAAAAAAATTTTTTTTTGTGGTTTCTTATCTTTTTAGCGTACCGACTGTGAAAAAAAAATTGAAAAAAAACCGAAAAAAAAAATTTTTCGAGTAACCGAAAAAAAAATTATTGCAGTATTCTACGTGAAAAAACAAACATTTTTTCTCCTATAAATTTTTTTCGATTGTTACAATTTGACGGAGATAAAAAATGTTGAAAAAAACTGTCACTTCCAGGAAAAAATGCCCGTGCGCGCGTCATATTTGACGAAAATAAATTTTTGATGAGTGATTCAGATAGGGCTTGGTAATAGCTAAAAAATGGTGTACTTCAATTTTTCGTACGATTTTTTTCCCAAAATTGGCTAATTGTCAAAAATAATAAAAAAATTTCAGAATTTTCAATTTTGCATAATTGTTGCAAAATTTAAAAAAACAATCGATGGCAACCGTGAGTCATATCATTTGAAAGCTCTCCGAAAGACCTTTCAAACGCACCGACGCGTGTCTGTACGTTAATTTCTACCAGAGATATAAAACTTTGAAGTTAGACTGATTTTGCCCGTGGGGGGGTAAAAGTGGCTGACCGGCACTGTATGTTCTTCACTGATCCACTCCGTGAACTATCCAGTTTTTATAGGTTTAGAATCTAGTAGTAAAAAGGTGAAAAAGATTACTAAAATTAAATACACCAAATTTAAGCAACATTGTTAAGAAAAGGAATTAGAATATTATTTTCACTAATATAATCGTGAAAATTTTATGATACTTTGATTAAAAATGTTATACCTAAATATTATGCTATGTTTTTTGAAAATATTATGATCAAAGATGTTATAAAAAATACAACCATATGTATTTCAAATGGATTATAATAGTCATTATCATGTCTTGTAAAACTTATGTTAATAATAAATTAAATAGAAAATTTAAGAAAAAAAATGAAGTATAACAATATATATATAGGTACATACTCGCATGCAAATAGACGTAAGAATTCCACAGCGCTACGCCTCGATATTCGTTATCTACATAAACATTTATTATTACTGAAGGAAATACTAGATACAGATACAGCGAAGAAAAATGGTTCTAACCGAAAAAATAATAATTGCAAATTCATCTAGAAAGATTGGGCCTGCGAACAGATGGCGTAAAGCTCTCAAAAATCAATCACCAAACATTTGAAACCATACCACGATTTCCGACATCTACGGAGCAATCTCACTCAAGTATACCTGAATGACAAGGGTTAAGCTTAACTGGACCCGGAGATACAGACAACATGCTAGAAAGGCAAGGAAACCGCCAGCAAACAGTAAAACTTACAGCCACGAGGTTTCCAACAGAGCGCCCAAGCGACTCCAGAAACGCATGCACGACCATCGAAAGAGATACAGTACGTGCAAAAACTAGTAAGGTAATAGCACTCCTGCTAAGATACAAACCGGTACGCTCTCGAAAAAATACGAAATTACCTGTGTGAACCATATGTGAGACGATCCTAAGAGACCATTTCAAGATCTGCAACTACCCAGAGGTAACGCAGCTGACTAGGATGTACGAGGTCCAATAATGGATGATGACCCTAAACGCAATCACTGAAAGAAGAAAGCCAAAAAGACTAAAATTGCCAGCCTCCCGAATCTATGATATAAAGATAAGTAATCGCTTTTTCAAAATCTACGATCTCTTTTTTCTCTTATTCTGACAACAACTAGTTGTCAGACGAACTGATACACAAAAGATGATCTTCATATTGTTAACTGCAAATCCGACTGAAATAGGGTTATTTCGGGCAAGTCGCTATTCCACAGCGTTACGTGTAAGAAGATACGACCACAAAGGCGGAATGGTAGTATCAGTCGGCTATCGAGACGGTGTATGGTTGCGCACGAGAGAATAGGAGAGGGAGAGAGAGAGAGAGAGAGAAAGAGAGAGCAGGAATCAGCAGTTTTTCGTATCGACAAAGAGTTCACACGACATGTACGTGCAGCTACGAAATAACAACGAGTAATGTTCACGATTATCAATAAATCCAGCAGCCCAGTTATCCATTCCAATGAAATTATCCTACTATAACAGGCGCAAAAGGTAGCAATAAAAGATTCCTCCGAAAAACATAGCCAACCGATTATCTCATACGCTGGCCAGCTTCGTGCGCGTGATCGATTAGGTTAGCAGGTGGCGGCATGATGTCACACCGCTGTTTCCCCATGATGCACTTTTTTTCGTAATTTCTCTTTTTTTTCTCGCTCTCGCTCGCTCTCGTGAACTAGGAAGTGAAAACGATGTTAGTGAATGCGCCCGATGCTCGCGGTTTTCGTTTGTAGAATTACCGTACTCTGACTGGATTGGTAAATCTCGAACTTACGTGTATTCTTATAAACCATATCCCAGCAGAATCATCAGCATGTCGCATATAAAATTTACAGAAAATTTTACATGAAAATAGTTCAAGATAACGGTTAGATATGGGTGTAACTCACAATTAGATGAAGTGAAGATATTTAATTTTTTAAATATCTAGATTTGGTTCAGCGCATCAAATTCTTCTGGGTACACTAGGTTTAGTCTCTAGATCTGAAAATTGTTGGCCAGTGTTATTATTTAATTTTCAATAAATTTTCAAATTGAATATAGAAAACTAATAAAAAAACTCGAAGATATATTTGTAATTTGTCATGTTATATATATATATATATATTTTGTTAAGTATTTAGTTAGATAATTATCTCTCGCAATTGCCAAACAAATAGAATTTTCCGGTAAGAAATCTGAGCATAATTTATATTAAGCTCAATAGTACAATTTTGAAATGTCAATGTTGAAAATATTTATGAACCAATTTTTATGCATTTAAACAATCCCAGCAATACAATGAAACTATCAATTATCAGAATTGACAAACATCATAAGATCCGGAAAATTCTGATTTTTCTGTATTTCTATATTTCAAAATTTAGATCGATATATCGTAGTTTTGACGATTTAAGCCTTCTTTCTTGTCGTCGCCTGATGGTTGATTATATAATTTGTGACGGTAAACGTCAAATTAGCGCTGATATTCTAACTTAATCGCTGCCTGTGAGGGCAGCACCTGCCGGGGGGGACGAAATACGTAACGAAGGAATTCGGCACGCGAGCAGACGGAACGCGCGTGATTGAAACCGAACTAGTGAAGCATTGACTACCATTGAGTCCGCCCGCTTTTGTTTTGCTATCGACGATCTACGTGCCGTTAACGCCAACGTACCAAAAGAAGAACGTGCAGATAAGTGCCGGTTACCTGTGACCGCCGTCGTCAAGGTGCCCTTCAGCAACCCAGAGGAGAGACCTGAGCCAGCGAGGAAGCGCAGACCTCCAGGAGACCGCCAGAGTGTGTGTGGTTTCGCCATCGAGGGCGAAACCGTGTGTGCGCGCTTTCGCGACCGGCAAAGACATACAAAAACAGTTTTGCGCAGTGTGACGCTTTATCGCGTCACCTCCGTACGCCTGCAATAATAAGGTAAGCTGGCCAGCTTAATCTCGCGATCGCGGTTGCATGGTTAACGAATAAATTATCATATCCGAAGCGTGCATGTAGCGGCTCTAATAACAAAGAGCGGCGAGCGTCCCGATATTACGTGTTGTCGATGAGCGAGCGTCGATGTAAACAAACGCGCGGGCCGACCTTATGTAGTATTTGAGGAATAATAAAAGGTTTAGTTCGTATTACTAACAAGTGTTTTTCGACTCGCGTACACATCACTCGCTTCCACTCAATTTATTATAGGTTAATTAGGATTACTGGTTGACTGACGCCTGTTTTCACATGCTCTCCGGGCTGCATTTTGAGCATAGATAATTACTTTCGCCCCTTTGGTTTAATTGCGCGAATAAAATATAATTAAACGGTATTACCCCGTTACATGGCGCCCAACGTTAAAGAACCTACGGTGTTTTTGATTGTTCAAAACACCGGTTCTCAATAGTGACCTCGAGCCCAGTCAACCAGCGACTTAGGTGGCAATCAAGTGTTGTTGTGCACACTTGATACCGAAGGCCACATTAGTAAACAAAGCCTGTTAATTAGCTTGCGAAGGCCCGTCGCGGCGTAAAAGTGTAAACAATAGCTGTGAACGCGTGCGAGTGCGACCGAAAGATTCTTAAGCGTAAACACCAACGAATTTTGAAAGTTGCCGTAAATAATATTATTATACCCGTTGGCCCGGGGAAAACTAAAACCGGCAATTCTCAAACGAAATTAATTTAATTTAATAATTTTAACTGATGCCGTGTTACCTTAAAGTAAACATTTTTTTTAAATATTATTAACTGCGGTTATTGGTGATCACGCGCAACGCTCGTTAGAATATTTCAGATACTAACCAACACAGCCGCGCTAACAAACAGTTAGTGCGTCTGATAGGCAGGATCGTTATATTACGTATTAACGAGCGAAGAATCTTTCGGCAAATAAATCGTAAAACGCCCTTGATCAAGCCCAGTGTTGGCTAATAAAATTTTTTTTATTTTTTTCCCTTTCATTTGGTGTACGAATTTTAATACAACACTCGCACTCGCGTAACATACCTGTAAATTTTACAAAGAAATTAGACACAAGTAAACTAACAGAGAATTATGGACCGCACTCAGACAGAGATAGAAAATTGGGTATGGACGCTCCAGGAGGAGGAAATCGAAGAATACCTCGAGCAACTGGAGCTCAAAACAAGCGGGACCAAGCTCTCGAGAGCTGCACGACTACACAACTGGTTACTCGGCGACTATTCCGAAGCAGATTTCGCGGAGGTCAACAACCAGCACAGCAGTCCAGCCAAAAGAGCCGCCCTACGCTCGGAGCTAATCGTATCCTTATGCCAGGAACACACAGCATCCGAGCAGGAGGGGGAACATCCGCTAGCCCAGTTAATGCAGAGTGCGGACGTAATATCGCGAGTTCAGAAAACCGCCATAAACATCGCGAATGCCCTGGACAGCGGAGAGAACACGAATAGTAATAAGAGTATTACTATAACGGCTGACGATGGCAGCCAGTTCAAACTCCCGCCGGCATTCGCGATGATGATTCAAGACCTCATTTTCCGGTCCAGAGAAAATGAGAAGAAATGGGAGGTACAAGACTCACGGAGTTCGAACATGTCTAACCTAACACAAATAGTAGACCAAATCCTCAGGACCAACATCAAAGTGCAGGACCAAATGGACAATCTGTCAGCCAGGATGAACGCACTGGAAAATGCCATACACAGAGATATGCGGCAAGACGATGCGAACAGTTCCAACGAGGAGCCACAACCGGAAAACACGCGTAGGAGCGTCGCATTCCAGGACACATTCACATGCCACTACGACGCCAGGCTACCCCAGAGCACTCCAGCCGGACCCGGACAGAGGCCCACGGGGGCCACCGGCAGGATCCCCCGCCGGACGCCCCCTTTCGGAGAGGGTGGACAGCATCAACTCGGTGGAGTTAATGCTGAAGTGGACAACCACCCGCCGAGCATGTGGTCATCCCAACAGACGTCAAACCCGTGGTCGACAACAAGGGACGTCGGCCGCATCGTCCGGGGATGGAAACTCAGGTTCTCCGGAGAAGGCAACGCGAGCATTGATACCTTCTTATCAAGGCTGGACAACTCGAGGAGCAGCGCCGGACTTACAGAAGACGAGATGCTCATAGCTGTATCCGAGCTACTCGTCGGTCCTGCCCTCGTCTGGTACGAAGCAATGCGAAACGAATGGTTCTCCTACGCGGATTTCGAGGCAGACGCCAGAGCATGGTTTGGGACCAGCAGGCAACAACAGCAGCGTCTAACCAAAGAGGTTCAAGGCCGATATCAGGGCCCAGACGAACCCGCGAACGTCTACATCGCGAACATGATGGGCCTAATGAGTCGGCTGAACCCCAAAATGACGCACGAGAACCAGCTGGACTTGCTACATGCCAACCTCCTCCCGGAAATCCAGAGCCAAATACGGAGATCAGAAGTGGACTCCGTACGGACCCTGAACGACCTGGCCACGACGGCCCAGAATAACTTGCATCAGCGAAGGATGGAGCGGACGATACCAGACCCTCAGGCGACCCTATATCCTGAGTTGGCGTACCACCCCCGCACCGACGCGAGCAAAGGTCGTAAGGGGAAGGTGTCATCTATGTCCGGTGACAAACCGGAAGTCAATGATAGGTTGGACCGCATGGAGAAGGTACTCGAGAAGGTTACGCATCAGGTCGTCTACACGCCGACGCCCTCGGGGGCGACACCTAATCCGAGTCTGCAATCCGTCGACGGCGAGAAAAAGGTTCTGCCCATCGACATATTTAACCAAATGCTGTTGTCCATCAAGGAAATGACGGCGGAAATGAAGAATAATCGCGCCGACAAAAGTCTGACTTCCGAGGACCGAGCCAAGAGGCCGGAGACTCCCCGCAGACGAGGAAGAGAGTTCTCAGGGCCGATCCAATGTGCCGAGTGTGGCCTACTGGGGTACTACAGGAAGTTCTGTCCCCAATGCAATAAGGGAAACGAGCAAAGGAGTGGATAGGTGGGGTTGACCCCACTCCTTCATCCCGTAACCCAAACCCCATTGAAGAGATTTCGCGGCCTTTGTCAACACAGCCCACACCGTTAGTAGCAAGCGTGTTGAACGACGAGAGCGAGAACTCCCTTAGTGACGCCAAAAATGAACGTGGCGGTAGAGTGCACGCGGAGAATGAGGGTAATGACGTTAATAAAGCCAGAGACCCTAGACCAGCCGAGGCGGTGGCGTATGGATCGCACACGCCCTCGGGGGCACGGGCGAAGGCGGATAAATCGTCAAAGAGTAACCCCATGGAAATTCCGATCGTCCGAACCAAGGGGGCTCGGACGACAAGTGACGTCACTCGACCACGCGACAGCACAATGGTCAGCGCTATGATGTATAAGGAGCAAAGCTGTGGAGCCGTCGAAACTGTTTCCCGATATTCCCCGGAACAGGAAACGCGTTGGTGGCTACCGGTGAAAATAGGGGACTTCCAAATACGGGCCCTCTACGATCCGGGAGCTTCCACCACAGCCATGGGTAGTAATGCTCTACAAATAGCGTCTGTGCTGGGCGTCAGATTGGACACCACCCACGCGGGTACAGCAGGATTACCAGACGGTCGTAAGTTAACGATCGTTGGTCACGCCCTGCTACCATTCACCGTGGGAGGATTGACGATGCCGACGAGAGTAGCCATCCTCCCTACCCTCGTCGAAGAATGTATTTTAGGAGTGAACTTCATCAGGTTGTTCAGAGCGGTACTTGACCCCGACGATAACACGTTGCAGTTCAAGGGATCACAAGCCAAAATGGAGCTAGAAGTAGCTAGCTTGAAGGCTGGTCCGAGATTAGCTACAATCGGACTAGCCGAGGTAACGGCAACCCAACAGGCGATACTGCAGAAGACTATCGATGAGGCCCTATCGCAAGCCCCTGAGAGCTTGGGATGTGCGGCAGGCATCGAGCACGAGATTCGGGTCGGTGATACGAAGCCAATCAAACAACGTTACTACCCGGTATCGCACAAGGTCGAGCAGGAGATGCATAGACTGGTAAGGGAAATGTTAACCCAAGGGGTAATCGAACCAGCGGACAGTGGCTGGTCGAGCCCAGTGGTTATGATACGCAAGAAGGACGGTTCGTACAGATTTTGTATTGACTTCAGATAGGTCAACAAAGTCACCGAGCCGAATGCGTATCCCCTACCGTTTATGCAAGATATATTAAGGCGTTTGCGGAACGCACGCTATATATCGACGCTCGACCTCAGCAGCGCGTATCACCAGATTCCCCTCAAGACCGAATCTCGGCCAATTACGGCCTTTACCGTACCCGGACTGGGACATTACCAGTTCGTGCGGATGCCGTTCGGCCTCTCGTACGCCGGCGCCACCTTCCAACAGTTAATCGATAGCGTGATCGGTCCCGAACTAGGCGAATTCGCTTTCGCCTATTTAGACGATATCATAGTGGTATCGTCCAGTTTCGAGGATCACCTACGACACTTGAAAACCGTATTGGACAGGTTGTGCAAAACTGGCCTCTCGATTAATCGAGAGAAAAGTATCTTCTGCAAGTCTGAAGCCAAGTACCTGGGCATGTTGATCAACCGCGAGGGAATCAGGCCAGACCCTGAAAAGGTACGCTCTATCGTGGAGTACCCACGACCAGGAAACGTGCGACAGCTGCTCACCTTCCTGGGGGTTGCTTCATGGTACCGCAGATTCTTAACCGACTTCGCCACGGACGCTCAACCGTTAACGAGGTTAACAGGAAAAAAGAGCGAATATGTGTAAGGAGGGGAACAGGAACAAGCCTTTGCCAAACTTAAGGCACTCATGATGTCCGCACCATGCCTGGGACTACCGGAACCCGATGGGCAGTACGTGCTGGAAACAGATGCTAGCGCTACGGGAATCGGTGCCGTCCTGATACAAAATGTAGAAGACGGAGACCGAATCATAGAGTACGCTAGCAGAGTCCTTAATCCGGCTGAGCAAAACTACTCAGCTACGGAGCGCGAGTGCTTGGCGGTCGTGTGGGCCATCCAAAAATTCCGCCCATACATAGAGGCGTACCCGTTCAAGGTGGTAACCGACCACAATAGCCTGAAATGGCTATACAACCTGAAGAACCCAATTGGACGTCTCGCCCGATGGGCCTTACAACTTCAAGGCCATACTTTCGAGATCAAATACCGAAAGGGGGCAGACAATGTGTTGCCCGACGCCTTATCACGCGCTTTTGAACCCACGAAGGCAGAGGTTGGCGCAATGGACCAGCCGAAGTCAAGGGACAGCGCCTGGTACACGGATCAATTCCGACGCGTCGAGAGCCACCCAGAGAGATACCCGAATTGGAAGGTTGTCGGCCGGGTGATGTATCACCGAAAGCCGAACTACGACCACCAAGAAGAAGACGGATACGGCGACGAATGGAAACTCGTCGTGCCCCCGGAGGAACGCAAAGCGGTGTTGTTCGAGAATCATGACATAGAGACGGCAGGACACTTGGGACGCGAGAAGACCCTCGCCCGCGTCGCCCAATCCTATTACTGGCCGGGAATGTACACGGATGTTAAGGGATACGTCCAAAAGTGCCAGGTCTGCCAACAGTGCAAGGTCGAGCAGCGACCGCCGCGCGGGCTCATGCAGGACCGAACGTGGTCTATGCCTTGGCAAGTGGTCGCGGGCGACATCGCCGGACCCTTTCCGAAGAGCCCTCGAGGGCACGAATACGTCCTAGTATTCATCGACGTATTCACACGATGGGTCGAATGTATACCCATACGTAGTGCTAACGGCAAGACGATAGTGAAGGAACTCCGGGAACGGGTAATCCTACGTTTCGGTACGCCGAAGATCTTCTTGTCCGACAATGGTACCGAGTTCCGCAACTAGTTGGTGGACGGATATCTAAGAGATCAGGGGGTAAAACGGACCTTCATCCCAACCTATACTCCGCAGGCTAACCCTACGGAAAGGGTTAACCGAACCTTGAAGACGATGATAACATCGTATCTGCAGGTGAATCACAGGGAATGGGACCGAGCGCTACCCGAACTCATGTTCGCATTGAACACGGCCGTCCATAGTTCCACCGGGGTCAGTCCTGCCATGCTCAACTACGGCAGACAACCGGGAGCCCCGAATACTCTCCGGAAACGGATGGACGAGCTCGCCGCACAAGAGGAAAGTTTGCTTCGAATCGGGCAATGGAACGAGCACATGCAGAATAGCCGTTCCGCCGTTCAGCAAGCTCACGAGAGCGCCTCGGATGAGTCTCTGAGGCAGTCCAAGTACTACAACGCCAAGCACAGGGACCACAGGTTTAAAGAAGGGGATTGGGTGTGGAAAAGGAATCGCGTACTGTCCTGCGCGGCGCAGGGCATTTCCGCGAAACTAGCACCCAAGTTCGCCTTTATCGTCACGAAGGTACTCGGCGCCAACTCATATCGCCTCGCCAACCAACAGGAGGAGGTCACGGAGCTGATACACGCTAAGGACCTCAAACCCTATTATGGGCGAGGTGACGATATACCGGAAGATGGAACCCGACCACGAGATGACGACGAGACCTCTACCACCGAGGGAACCGAGGCGATAAGCGTCCCGCCCAATGCGAGCGATACAATGATACACGGAAACGGGAGCGCCGATACTACGGACAACACACTCCGAAATGACGACGCGACAACTCCGAGCTCACCTCGCCGTACTCGTCGTGGTCCCCCCAGCCGAACCCCACTAAATACCTCTCCTACTAACACGATGAAGCGCTCACGAGGAAGACCTCGTAAGTGCGCACGAACCACACAACACCGACAGATTACTCGAGCCCCTCCTCCCATCATCGGGAAGAGGAAGAGGGGCAGACCACCGGAAACGACAACCGTGAATGCATGAGACACGGCGAACGAAGGACCTGGGAGACCGACGCCAAGGACCCCACCTTCGACTCCGGCGACGAAGGCCCTGGGCAGCCGAACAGGCGCCCACCTTCGATATCCAAAACTATTCAGGATACTAACTTGCTGGATTATTACAGGATGCAGATCACGCTCGAACTATTCGAGCAAGTGGCAGCCGTCCTCATCGGCTTGGATTTAGGTCCCGCCGTTGAAGGGGTGGTGCATGCCGCCCTGCACCTTATCGGTGCCAAGAAGGAGGAGGAGGAGCAAGCACGGGTGCGAGCTCACGAGAGCTCGTCATCCGTGCTCATCGAGGAGCTCCCAACGGAAGACCCTACCGCGATGCCGTCGACGAATCCCGGCATCGCACGCAGTGATGCCATACCGCTGCCCGGACCCCCAGCGGGATCAATCCCGCTGAAGGCCCCAACATCATCCGTCGGCACCCAGACGGAGGAGGGGCCACCGACGCGACCTGGCGCCCCAGGTTCACTAGCCAGACACCCCCGTCTGGCGAACGGATCTGGGAGGAAAAAGTTGAGGGGTTGAGGGAAGTCGAGCAAGGCTGGGCGACCCTCAACGCCCTCCAACGGGCTGTGTACGCCGAGTACGACGCGTACACGGCCGCGGGGCACCACCCAGACGATCTGGACCACTGGGATAAGGTGGTGTCCCGCCGTCGCCAGTTAGCGTCGGCAATTAGGAAGGTGCAGCAGCGTCATCGCCAGGCCCTCGAGGGCCCGGCATCGAGTGGCAATTCCACAAACCTCCCCCAGCTTCCGATCATCGGAGCCAGAACAGTGGCTCCGGAGGTCAGGTCGTAAGTTAACGCGCCAGGGCCCGCAAACGTGCGGGATAAACCTGATGAATGTGGACGGCAGCCAGGGTGGTCATGCAACGGGGCCCATCCACATCAACGTGATATTAGGGCCCGCGGGTGAGGACCCCACGGCTGAAAGGCCGTTGTGGTCCGCCCCGAACCGTAGGGACGGGTTGCCACTGACCCCCCGGGAACGAGGCCTACCACGGGGCACCCTATCCCGCGCACAGTGGGAAGGGTGCAACGTGTGCCATTACCCCGGGGTGACCCGCACGGACCGCTGCCCCCGTGTGCGACGGCACGCCGACCTGGTCCAAGAGAGGCTGGGGTGGGAGGCGCGCGGCCGTCCTCCACTGGATGACCAGGGCGAAGAACTACCCGGGAGACCAGCCAGGTGAACTTCCCCCGCCCCCGTGGGCGGGGCCACAGTTATATTACCCGGCAAATAAATGTTGAATTAACATCACATGGACTATAACCCTTTATTATCCTTTCTCTTCTCCTCCTCGGAAGGGACAGCGCTAATGGAATTATCGTCAAGGACCCCGTAGGTCCAGACTGGAAGGGGGCTGTGACGGTAAACGTCAAATTAGCGCTGATATTCTAACTTAATCGCTGCCTGTGAGGGCAGCACCTGCCGGGGGGACGAAATACGTAACGAAGGAATTCGGCACGCGAGCAGACGGAACGCGCGCGATTGAAACCGAACTAGTGAAGCATTGACTACCACTGAGTCCGCCCGCTTTCGTTTTGCTATCGACGATCTACGTGCCGTTAACGCCAACGTACCAAAAGAAGAACGTGCAGATAAGTGCCGGTTAGCTGTGACCGCCGTCGTCAAGGTGCCCTTCAGCAACCCGAACCCAGAGGAGAGACCTGAGCCAGCGAGGAAGCACAGACCTCCAGGAGACCGGCAGAGTGTGTGTGGTTTCGCCATCGAGGGCGAAACCGTGTGTGCGCGCTTTCGCGACCGGCAAAGACATACAAAGACAGTTTCGCGCAGTGCGACGCTTTATCGCGTCACCTCCTTACGCCTGCAATAATAAGGTAAGCTGGCTAGCTTAATCTCGCGATCGCGGTTGCATGGTTAACGAATAAATTATCATATCCGAAGCGTGCTGTAGCGGCTCTAATAACAAAGAGCGGCGAGCGTTCCGTCATTACATGTTGTCGATGAGCGAGCGTTGATGTAAACAAACGCGCTGGCCGACCTTATGTAGTATTTGAGGAATAATAAAAGGTTTAGTTCGTATTACTAACAAGTGTTTTTCGACTCGCTTACACCTCACAGCTTCCACTCAATTTATTATAGGTTAATTAGGATTACTGGTTGACTGACGCCTGTCTTCACATGCTCTCCGGACTGCATTTTGAGCATAGATAATTACTTTCGCCCCTTTGGTTTAATTGCGCGAATAAAATATAATTAAACGGTATTACCCCGTTACAAATTGGATGAAGTAATTATAATTAAAATATAATTAACTGTACTTTATTAATTGCAAAGTCATAAAGAGAGAGAGAAAGTGTGTGTGTGTGTGTGTGTGTGTGTGTGTGTGTGTGTGTGTGTGTGTGTGTGTGTGTGTGTGTGTGTGTGTGTGTGTGTGTGTGTGTGTGTGTGTATCTGCACGATTACTGTCCGAACTGTACGATACAAATACAGATGCTCTTACATCCGTGACCCAACAATGGTGATGAGTACCGTCATTGTCATGAGAACGTAACAAGCTCGAATAAAGATGGAAAACGGGGAGTCTAATGACTCTGGCGATAGTTTGTTTATGAAATAATAAAATTCATATTAATACTAGCATAAACATAATATCTATTATTAGATTATTCTGTTAAATTTATTAATTAAAGTAGGATTTTTCGACGACGAAAAAATAATTGAGAAAATTGCTAGACAACATTCATGCTATTAACGCACAATTTTGTCATTTACACTGTTATTCTAAGCGGAGAAAATGTCTCATATGTTGACCTCACTATAACAATAATAAGAACTTCAATGGTAAAATTCAAAACTAAAAAATAACCGAAAATATAAAATCAATATAAAGAAATAGAAATGGATCGAAAAAGTATTGCAATAAACATCACGAATCATCGATATTAAACTTCGTGACAGGGAAAACTACTTTTCTAATAATTTCTCCTTCATTCACGAGACAAAGAACGCTTTCTTGAAGAACGCCGGCTTTAATTGGATACAGTTTTGTATTTCGTTATTTATTTTAACTTTGCAATTTCTAAGCTCAAGTATGATTCTAAAAGTAATTATAGATTGTTTTTTTGTAAGAATTTATTAAATCTATAAAGTAAATCTTTATTTTAGACTTTATCAAAAGCCATGCATGAGTTACATGGCTTTTACTTACAAGAAAAGGTACCCAACCCGAACTTACCGATTTTGATGATTTTAATACATATTGTAGAACATAAAAAAATAAGAGACACGTGTTTTTTTTATCGGCTAATTTTCACTTTTAAGGGATAAAAACCTCCCCTAAAGTTAACCCTTAAAAAGCGTTTTTTTTTAATATCTCGGCTTAAAATTAATATTTTTCAGTGAAACAAATTGGAAGTTATTTTTTACAAAAGGAGCAAGTATTTCATGGTGATTTGAAGAGTAAGGGTAGCATCCCCTATTTTTTAGGGGTTGAAAACATATTTTTTGGCATAATTTTATAATAAAAAAGTTTAAACCGACTAAACAAAGTTGGAAAATATGTTCAAACATCCATAATAACAAAATTTAGTTGACATCTTTCGGTGTTTTAATAAATATTACCCCTAAGGGGAGTAAACCATCCCTAACACAAAATAACTGTAAATATGTAATTCCATACATAATATTTCGTAGAAAGTTGGTATATAGAGGTTTTCGAGGTCGCTGATTAGAAATCTGTATATATAATATTTTGAAAATTTAAAATGACGGAACCAATGTGGTGGACGAAAATGTCGAAAAAAAAATTTAACTTTCATAAAAACTTGTTTACAAATGTGTGATCTTTGTAGTCTGTACATGTGAACTAAAGAGACTTAAACCCTAAACCCCTAAACAACAAATAGGCTACGTGCCTGTGCTTTTTAACCAAACCACCTCCAATTCCTAAATTTGTAAGCAAGAAAATTCTATGTGTGAAGCAGTTTTATACTTTCTGAAGAAATTTTTATCAGAATGTTATTGAAATTCCTTTATTGTAAATTTAACTTATAATGTATTTTTGTTTATAATATTAGAGTATAATAGTAATAATCTACAATCTTTTATCTTTTGCCATAGTTCATTTTTTGTATTGAGCATAAAACATATTATTTTACGAAGTTTTTACAATAATGGTAGTCTTCATAAAAGTGTTTAAAGCACAATGCTTTCTTGCACCAACCACATCGTACAATTGCAATGTTTGTGCACCCTTCTATTTCACAATGTGTTGCACAAAACTTTCAAAAACTGAAATCTATAGGATTATCAAATTTATCTGGTTTTTCATTGACGTAACCGCTTTTATACCAGGAATATTTAAACAACTCTATGTATCTCGGTGAAGACAGTTGGTTGTGAACCAATGATTGAAGTTTAATTATATTATTTCTCACATGTAAATTCATATCATGATCCATTAACATTACATTATCAGAAAATGTTCGGACAAAGTTTTTCCAAATACGGAATCCATAGACATGAAGTCGCTGTATTTTTCATGTGGTTCCAATTGGAAATTTTTTTATGTTAATAATTTTATGTTATGGCATCGTTTCTTCTATAACTTTGTCACAATGACCACTCCAAGAATCAAGTAATAATATTAAGTGATGGCCTACATGGGGATAAAATATTTTTTCCGACCAGATTTTGAAGTGATCTGCAATTAAACGACTTACTAATTAACTGATCAACGATATTACAATGTAAAAATTGTTATTAGTTCTCTTACTTGTTGATTTTTCAGATTTGGATGCTTCCACATACACGTTTTCTGGTCTAATATGTTTTGTTCTAAAATAGGGCCAAACTTGCCACTTGGTTCCTTTCAAACTAGAAATAGCGGTGACAACAGTTGTCCAGTAGCTAATATAATAATAATAATAAGAATAAGCATAATTGCAATAGCACTAATAACAGTAATACTGATAATAGCAATGATAAAGAAAAATAATAATAATAATGAGGATAATATTTATTATTGAATTTAGATTTTTTGATAAATTCATTAAATCGTATCAAATAGTATTATTATGGAATTCAAGACTAAATATTTTACTATAAATAGAATAATCATTACTTCGAGAATTCATCAAAAAACAATGTTGGCTTACGAATTAATTGTAACAATGAAAAACTCCTAAGTTTGACAACATTATAATTTATTACAAAATGCAAAAGAGGTTGATAAACTAATTTTATTAACCTATGTTTTTTCATTTGCAAAAAAGTGTGGACTTTTTGAATTTATAAAATTATATAATTATGAAATTTATGAAATGCTTTATAATTTATGAAATTACTTTTTAAATTATGCTAATTTATTAAAGCAGGAAAATAAATAATCTTTGATTGAAACATAAAACGAAACGTTATTTGTTACATACAAAATGATTGAATAAAATATGTATCGGTAATATGTCTATACTCGTGTCTACGGTAAAGTATAGGCCTTCGGCCTGTTTGGAGGTTAGGGGTTTGGAGTCGTTTGGTTGAAAAGCACAACCATTTAGCCTATTTGTTGTTTTGGGGTTTAGGGTTTAAGGATCTTTAGTTCACATGTACAGGCTACGAAAATCACACATTTGTAAGCAAGTTTTTATGAAAGTTATGAAATACTTTATAATTTATGAAATTACTTTTGAAATTTATAAAAGCAGAAAAATAAATAATCTTGATTGAAACACAAAACGAGAAGTTATTTGTTACATACAAAATGATTGAATAAAATATGTATCGGTAATATGTCTATACTCGTATCTACGGTAAAGTATAGGCCTTCGGCCTCTCTGGAGGTTAGGTTTGCTTACTCAAACACAAAATTACTTAAGTTTCTAAATTTCATGTCTTAGTTGAAAATCAACTTGCAAAGCTCCATGGCAACTTATTTGAAAGGTTATTCCAAATGCTTTCAAAATGTGTATGTGAAAATTACTTTAAATAATTCTTTCTTAAACCCATCATAAAAACTGTTTTCTAAAATTTTGATTCACCTTCAAGTACTGGCCGTTTTGCAAAAATAAATCATAAAAAAATTAAAAAAAAACACTCCCTAGCTTTTTGTTGAATACTTTTGTGATTTCTAATGCAAAATTTTGTTTTGTTCAAATTCAGCAATTTTATTAACATTTTTTTCCAAATCCATGTTAAATATCGACTCTCCGTATCTTTGAACATGCGAAAGATATAAAAATATTTATATCAAAGAAAACACTATATTGTACGCAAAATACACAGAAATTTTTTAAGAATTTAAGAAAATAAATTGCGTGCCTTTTTTTTTTTATTTAACTTTATTAAATTAATAGAAAATTTTTGATTGTTCATCAAATTTTCTGAAAAAATGTCTGCGTATTCTCTATACAAACTGACCATTTCTTGTAGATAAACTTTTTTTTATAATTCGAATGTTCAATGTAAAATATGTCAATTTCTCAAAACTGTTTTAAAATAAACAAGTTGAACAAAGTACATTCATAAAGTTGTGTAAAAGATGCTTTACAAGTTTCATTAAAGCTAATATTAACAAAGTGATCGTGAAATTTATGTGATTCTTTATTTATTGGATGGATATAGCGGAAATATATGGATATATTTTAACTTCATAGATTTAGGATTTTCAAGCCGTCTTCATATTATTCATATCATTCTTCATTATTTTTCACGTGAACTATCGATATCTATTAAGTGGCTTGCAATTCACAATTACAATCACTTCCGAATGGCATAAAAAAATTCACAATTGGCTAAACGTTACCAAGCGATCGCATTAGACAAAAATGGTAAAAGTAATCGTGATATTTCTGGAAATTTGAATATTCCTTGACGTATTGTAGACTACCATGTAAAAAAATTCAAAACTACTGATAGTATTGAAGACAAAAACGCTGAGGCAAACCAAGGAAAACCGCAAAGTCTAATAAAAAATACATTGTAAATTTAATTTTACGTAATAGGCACCTTACAATTAGTAGACAAATCGCTGCTGGTATGAACCGTCAAATAAAGAAGCGTGTAAGTGATACAACCGTAAAGCACAGACTATGTGAAAACAACTTATTTGGTAGAATTGCAGTAAAAAAACAGCTATTGAGAAATCCATATGTTATGAAGAGATTAAAATGGGCTAATGAACATAAAAACTGGCCAATAGCCCTCCATTCATTTTCCAACAAGATAACAATTTGAAACAATTGTTACGCCCTGCTACGTAAATTCTAAATTAAACTCTACTTATTTTGAGATCAGCGGCAATGAAGCAAGCTCAAAGTAGCAAAATAAGCACAAAAATGTATTACACCTTTACGAAACACAAAATTGCCAAACTTACAGAAACTCAACAGAATTCCAATCCAGAATTTGTAATACTGACTTATTGATTACTCGACATATCAAATTTAGGCTAATTAGTCAATATTCAATATATAAAAGAGCGTGCCGATTTCATTCGGCAGGTGATTCGCGACGCGCGACAATTCCATTGTATTAGTTCAATTACCACTCACGGAGTGAAATTTATTTATCAAATATAAGTGAAATCTATTTATTAAATAAAGTAAAATTTTTACTAATGTTCTTAAATATCGTGTATGGAATTCATTGCTACCACTTCCATTAGAATTAATAGAAAGACATCCAATAACGAAGATAAGAATCGGAAGTAAGATTCCTCTAATAGAGAACGATCCAGATTATCCAGCAGCAAAGTAAGAATTAGAAATAATAATTCTTGATAGTCAACAACTCTGGTAAGTCCTGTCATTATCTGTATCTCGACTATACCATCTTAAATTGAGATTCATTGATTTGAATCAATACATGTTATGGCTACGGAGTCGTGACATAACACAATCTTCAACTATGTGCATAAAATATATGTTAATTTAGAGAAGAAGGACAAAATAAAAATAAAGGTATGGCTCCCTCATTCATCAGATCTCAATCCAATCGAATTGTTATAGGAAGAACTAGATCCGGTTGTAAGAAGGACGAAGCGAACATTTGCAGCAAATTTATGGATTGTACATTAAATAAACTAATCCAGAGCATGTATAGATTGTTATCCAAAATAAGGCTCATCATTCTGATGAAAGAAAAGTTTGATTTCATTGTATAGTAAAATTAATGTTGATCAGCATTGTGAAATATATTTATTAAAATTTAAGTTATTAGAACTTACTGTTGTATAAATACAATATTTTGAATTTTTTCTATTCATCTGCTTAATTTAATTTAAAAAAATATATGAAAAATTTAAATTTGGTTGTTTCTACTCCTAGTGCGACTACGACTTGTGTTGTATAAAAAATACTGAAACTATACACCCCTATAACTTACTATGCTATAACTTCCACTCACTTCGTTCCGTGTAAAAACAAGCTAACCAATAAACACAGCTGTATAGTCGGAACCTATCTAAGTGCTAGCCATGCTTGATGCTGCTTAGCTTTGCTGATCGATTGAGTCTGCATCTTCGCGACACACCAAGATGTCAGTTAAAGAAAAAAAAGGCACAAACTATTTTTTTTAATTTCTGCATATTTTCTATACAAAATAAAGCATTTTCTTCCTAATGAACATTTCTGAAGATACGAAGATTCAAAATTTAACGTTGTTTTGGAACATAATGTTTTTGTGAAAACGCTGTCTTTGAATAAAAATAAATTTTACAGATAATTTCTTTCAAAATGAAACGAAAATCAACTTAATACGATGAAAATTGACGGAGATACAAGCATTTCGAAAATGGCAATATATCAATGAAAAATTTTCTTGTGTGCAATGGTGGTCAATTCGATCAATCGATCCATTCGCGATTCACTAGCACTCGCGATGCTAGAGCGAACGATTAAGAAATAGAGGGGGACCCGCGAGAGTTTAAAGTTTTCAGTTTAGCCTCAGTTGTTACGTAAGAGAGGTACCGCCATATTAGTTTCACTGTGTTTCGCCTTTTTGCCAATAAAAAGTTATTTCCTGCGATATTTGGACGTGCGCGAGTGATAGCAAGCAGTATCACGGTAGCAGCAAAACACAGCATCGAGCAGCATCTTTTGATAGAGTAATAGCAGATTTGTGAACGAGGCAGCGCAGTAGGTTCCAGAGAAGCAGCAACATTTGATTTGCTACAACAATTACGGCTGTTCACCGTGATTGCACCGCAGAGTAGGTGCACCTCCCTTTTTTTGTGCGCAAAAAAATACTAGCGAGAGTATTTTATCTATCGCGACTGTTATTTTTGTATTTGCACCGAGTGTTATTAAAATTAAACATTATTAATTTTATTCGCTGTATTACGTCATTTCGTTGCCTAATAGTCTGACAGATCTATAAAGGATTAAGTTTTAATCCGATTTCATCTAGGGCATTAGTCGGATTAAGACGGATAAGGGACACCAAGTTCATATCCACGCTCAACTTAAGTAGCCTGTATTATCCAATTCGCCTAAAGGAAAAATCGCGCCCGATATCGGCGTTTACAGTACCAGGTCTGGGGCATTTTCAATTCAAAAGGATGCCCTTCGGACTGTCATACGCGGAAGCAACTTTCCAGAGGTTGATGGATAAGGTGATAGGCCCGTACATGGATCCAGTCGCTTTTGTCTACCTCGACGACGTAACTGTGGTTTCGTCGTTATTTGAGGAGCATAAGCGGCACCTGAAAATGGCATTAAAGAGAATTCTGGGTACGGATCTAACCATCAACAAAGCCAAAAGCCATTTCTGTAAGACGGAAGTAAGGTACTTGGCAGTCTTCGTGAACCAGGACGGAGTAAGACCAGACCCCAAGAAGATACGACCGATACGGAAGTATCCAACACCAATGATAGTGAGACAAGTAAAGCGATTCATGGACATGACGTCGTCGTATAGACGTGTTATTCCCGACATCGCCAGATTGCTGAACCTCTAAATCACCTGACGAAAAAGAATGTACGTTTCTCTTGGGAGGAGGAGCAAGAGCGAGCCTACACGAGGTTGCAGGAGGCGATGGCTTCCACCCCAATACTGCAACCACCCGATCCTTGCGGTCAGTTTGTAGTACAAACTGACGTCAGTGACAATGGGATCGGGGCAGTTCTCACGCAGGATGTTGATGGAGAGGAGCGTGTGATTGACTACGCCAGCCGATCACTCAATAGCGCTAAAAGAAATTATATATTATAGTTTCCGAGAGAGCGTGCTAGGAAGTGGTATGGGCCATTGAAAAATTTCGGCCGTACATTGAAGTGCATCACTTCAAGGTCATCACTGTTCAAAGTTGCCTGAAATGGCTCCACAGTATGAGAAATCTTCCGGGAACACTAGCGCGTTTGGCGCTAGCATTGCAAGGCAATGTCTTAGATATTGAATATCGTATGAAGATCTCAATGTAGTACTGGACGCATTGTCTAGGGCCTATCTGAAGGAGGGGATTGAAGTGACTGCCATATATTATCGGCAGGAGACCACTAATGCCTGGTATTTGCAATAATACCAGGAGGTATACCAAAATCCACACTCACACCCCACATGGAAGGTAGTTGGGGGAGGCTGTATCATTATCAGCCTGATGAGGACGGTGTAGGATCCATCGACAACGAGAAAGCGTGGAAGCTTGCGGTGCCTAGAGAGAGAAAGCACCAAGTCCTCCAGGAGGTCCATGATGCTCCGACGGCAGGGCGTCAAGGATAAGAGCGTACGTTCTCCAGGGTTAGGCGCTTGTACTACAGCCTAATATGTATGATCAGGTCAGAGAATACGTAAAGAGTTGCACGGTATGTCAGCAATGCAAAGTGGAACAAAGAGCACCTTGCGGGCTGATGGGTCGTAAACAAGTGTCACGACCCTGGCAGGTGGTGGCCGGTGATATCACTGGCTCATTTTCCAAAAGCTCTCGAGGTTGTGAGTATGTCCTAGTCTTTGTAGACCTTTTTACTCGCTGGATTGAGTGCTTGGCGATACGCAAAGCCAATGAGAAGATGATCGCAAGGGAATTATACGAGCGGATTGTCACTAGGTTTGGCGTGCCAGAGGTATTCTTTTCGGATAACGGAACCGAATTTAAGAATCAGGAAATAGATTCATACCTTCAGATGAACGGCATCCAGCGCGCCTCGACTCCCGTGTACCATCACCAAGCTAATCTCATAGAGCGAGTAAACAGGACGCTCAAAACCATGATCACGTCGTATGTGAGCCGTGATCATAAGAGTTCGGACGAGCACCTGTCAGAGTTCAACTTTGCGTTGAACTCGGCAACTCATAGCGCCACCGGTTATAGTCTTGCGATGCTCATCTTTGGACGTCAACCGGTACCTCCTTTGACGTTCAGAAGATCCCAAGATCAGCAGGCCCTTGAATGTTTGGATGGTCAAGCTGTAGTGGATTGTGTTGAACATATGGAGAAGCTCCGTAATCTATGGGAGTGAGCCAACTCCACGTCAAAGGAGGAAGCGGCGCGTCAGACGGGTTACTACGACCGAAAGAGACGGCAACCCCACATTAAGGTCGGAGATTGAGTATGGAAGAGAAACAGGATTCTTTCTTCGGCTGCCCAAGGCATACCAGTCAAATTGGCGCCGAATAAGCCGGTCCGTACGTGATTGAAGAGGTTTGCGGTCCCAACACGTGCAGACTGCGTAATCAGCTAGAGATCCTGCCTGAACTCTTCCAAACCAAAGACTTTAAACCGTATAATGGTCCGGGCGAAGAGGAAAATGAGGAGGCGACCGACAACGAACCTATCGAGCTACGTGAAGAAGAACCGTTGGAGGCGAGCTATTCTGCGAAAGCGTGTGAAAACTCGGGCGGGGATTTATCGAGCGAGGGAATCGAATTAGCAGCCCGCACGGGCGTAGGTAACACTCGCACGAAGCGTCGGATTTACCAGTATCCGCCCCAACCAAGAGAGGTCGAGGTCGACCTCGCAAGGTCCCAGAGACGGTCACCGATTAGGCAAGAGGCGAGGTAGGCCTCGAAAGACCATGCCCGTCGTACAAAGGACGGTTGGGCCGATAATCCCGAACAAGAGACGAGAAGGGATCGGTAACCGACGAGGGCCAGAGCGTTCACTCAAGGTAAAGCGGGGAACCGTGTAACCCGGTGGAATGCGGCATAACAGGATTTTCTTTAGCGCAGGGAGTTTCATCCAAAAATTTTTTGTTTTGGATTTTACAGATGAATCGGAGAATTATCGTGGTGGAATAAACCTTCGAGCTGGTCACCCAGATGCTGTTAGATCTGCATCTGGGCCCTGATGCAAGGCAACTTATTGGAGATCTGCGTAGTTTCGCCAGGGTCCAGTTGGAGGGGACCACCCGAAGGGAGCCTCACCATGGATCGGAACAGACGTTCTCCGGGATGACACGTGGGTCACCCCGAAGAAAGCTTCCCGGGACGCTTCGACTCAGACAGAAGATCAGGATAAAGTCGAGTGTCCCAAGTTCACCGTGTACCAGGTGGTGCAGACCCTCAAGTCCGGCGTACCTCAGACGTCGGACAGTGCAAGCCAGTACCTTGGACCCATGGAAACCTGTGTGGCTTCGCTCTAGGTCAGCAACCACCCTCATATCCCGGAGCAGCCGACTCTCCTCCTCGACTTCAGACATGTATGTCTGGGGCTCAACGAGGTGAAGAGTAGCTGGCGGTTCGCATCAGATCTCCAGTCTCAGGTGCAGGAGCACCTGAGTCACTTTCTGAATCGCCAGGGTGCAGAAGAGCTGCTCGGGACGTGGGCAGATGTGGCTCAATGCCAGAGGGCCTATGGAGAGGCCCTGCTGCGGGTGGAACAAGGACAGGATCCCCGCAGCGCTTCCTGCGACGGCTCAGGAGAAGAGAGCCTCGAAAGCTACTGGTGCTGGGTCGATGCTCACGATCCACGTGGACGAGTGTGTGGCTCCCGACACCACATTCGTAGTCAGGTCGCAGTATGGATGTGCGACTGCCACGGTGGGAGGCGTGACGATCATCGCCTCCCAGGGATTCAGCGCCCAGCAGTCCCCTCGGTCTGCCGAGCATACCCAATACGATCGGGAGGCTGCCCAATCCCGATCGCAGCTGTGGTGCTGCTATATTTGTGGGGAGCCTGGGGTGACCCACTCCTAGCGATGCCCGAAGAAGGCTACACACTGGCGCTACCCGAAACACTGAGCACCAGTTATAGACAAGAAATGATGTAGGCCCTGGGGGGCAAGAGGAGGACCAACATTTGATTTGCTACAACAATTATGGCTGATCACCGTAATTGCACCGTAGGGTAGGTACACCTCCCTTTTTTTATGCGCGACAAAATACTAGCGAGAGTATTTTGTCTATCGCTACTGTTATTTTTGTATTCGCGTCGAGCATTAGTGTTCACGGTCAAATTTTGAATTCTCTCTCTCTCTCTCTCTCTCTCTCTCTCTCTCTCTCTCTCTCTCTCTCTCTCGGTATTATTGTAACAATTTGTTAATCATATTCACGTACATAATTCTTTCGGCTCAACGAAGACTGTAGTTTTTTTGTGTGATTAAAGATTTTAATTTTATTCGCAGAATTACGTTATTTCGTTCCTTTTTAGTTTAACGGATCTGTCACCGGCTAATTTTTAAACCGATTTCTTCTAGGGATAGTTGGAGTAAACATTAGGTCACTCACACCTAAGATAGATTGAGTGTCACAAGTCAGGTAACTTAAGTGAGTTCGACTCTATTGGAAAGATTACACTGAATAGAAAGTATCAAACATATAGGCGAATACACGTATAATCATACGTGTTTAACGGAGCGGCGGTTAGCTCTGCATCGTGGGAGTTTGTGCTTTAATAAATTTCATTTCTACTAGCTAATCCACCCTGTTACATGTTATAATTTTGTTACGTAATGTATATAAATTTTCTTTTCCTTTTTTTGGGGGTGGGGGGGGGGAATCGATTTCTAACCTATTAAAGCCACTAAAATTGGAATCGAAAAAGCTGCCGTCGCGTACTGAATGGGTTATCGTAATTTTTCTAGCCAAAAGAATAGTCCGAATAAAATAACTCAAACTATATTTCATTATCGCATTAACGTATATTATTAATCTATATTAGGACATGATTATTTTGAAGATGATTATTTCTGTGAATGCGAACCCAACCCAACCCAACTCAACCTGAACTCTTAATTTCATATTTTCAATGTATATTGTAGTAAATAAATATTTAATTTTACATTTTCAATCTACCAATTTACTTATTCACTATATTAATTCGAATATAAATAAAATTATTAAGTTATTTGTATTCACCAAATACAAAGTTTTCTAAAGCTTATATGTACCATAAAAGATTATAATAACTCCATGTGGTAATATCAAAACTATCATTTACTTTGTATCATATACAGTTCCATTTCATAGTTATTGATTATATATAAAAAAATTCTGATTACAGACTACAATTTCTTCAAACTATGATGGAAATTCAATCAATTCACTGCAACGATCAGCATTACTGAATGCTCATGCGTCTTCGACGGGTTTCTTCGTGACACAAGATTCATCATTTGGAAATCTTATATTACCGGTTCTACCTCGTTTTGAAGATACTAATTAATGTATGGAAAGTGAATTTTAACAAAACAAAAAAAAATGATTAAAATACGTGAATTAGAAGAAAAATTGCAATATTTATTATCATTTGAGGTTCCTAATATATCATTAGAACAATATTCGACTAGTTCACACATCGCCTCGCGGATATTATATGTTGCACAAACACAGTACGCAGATATCACTAATCAGTACGTGGCGGATTTAGGTACAGGATGTGGAATTTTATCCGTAGGTTCTTCCATTTTAGGAGCCGCAAGCGTTATTGGTTTTGATATAGATATGCACGCATTACAAATTCGAGCAGATAATTATGCAAGTTTGGGCTTATTTTCTGAAGCTGTTTGTTGCGATGTTCTTCGATTATCACCAGGTTAGATAAAATGCAAGAATCTTATATTGTAAAATAATAGTGTACAGAACACTTTGCCAATAATATTCATGTTCGATCGTTAATGTAGGTATAGCAAAATATGTAATTGAATTTTTATATGAATCATTATCACCAATATATAAATCCATCCTTTAATATGGAGGTTGTTTTTGTCAAATTAATAATTTGATTTATAAATATTTTTTATCGCACATGCCAGATATAGAATATTTTTATGATGCAATGTATATGGAGTTTCAATATTCAAATGATTTAAAAAAATTATGAATCTCGTATCAGATTCCAGGTTTATAATTTTCTTGTTAGGAAGTTTTTCCCATAGTCCATAGTTTTTTATAATCTTTTATTATATCTTTAATTTTATAAAAATATTGCAAAGTATCTATTACTTTATTGAACATTATAGTAACGTAGCTTCAAAATAAATCTGTGTTGTAATTGCTATTGTGTATAATTATTTCAACTTTTATTAAGAATACCAACCTATGAATTTATGAAATTGGTAATTTTCGATGTTGGCTTCTAAAAATTGTTCTCACAAAGATATCAAACAGTTTTTATCTTGATGTACTTGAATTAAGTTCGAATTTTCTGAGTTGCAAATATAAATTCACTATTTAAATAATATAAGTATACGTTAAATAGTGTACGATCCTCAACGTTAGAGTGAAATAAAACTATTTCTTAAGAACTAGTTTTATTCATTAGGATTTGTTCTTGATATAAGACTTTTTCGATAAAATTATTAACAACTTGCGATATTGGAGTAAAATATTTGAACGACAGCATGAGAAAGATGCGCGCTATAAATTTCCTCCGCTAATAAAGTAGTTCTCATTTCCGATGCGGCGTATGAAGGAAAGGCATGTAAAAAAATCTAATGGCAAGCCGTACTCATCATCATCTAACATAAAAATAAATTAGGTAAGGGCATCTGCACAAAGCCTGAATGAAAGCAAAGAAGATAGGAAAATCTACAATAAATCTAAGGCGAGTAATAAGAGCAAAGGTAACCGAGTCAAAGCTAATGGCCTTAACTAAACGAGTTCACTTAAACTGAATGTCGCACCAGTATCACGAATATGCGATTTGATAATCAAGAATTCCAATACTAAGACACAGCTTTGTAAAAATTATTTTTTTTTCAATTTATCTGAAACTAACTAAGAAAATATGGATATTGGTTTCTTATGTTGTTGAATATTTAGAAATCACAATATTTGTGCCTTTTAAAGGTGTTATTTTCATTTTTCATGGCATTATCTATATCTTGAATTTGTAATGGAGAAATTGTAACCGTTCCCGTTTTGGGTATCTTGCGGCCATCCGTACGATTTATTTAAAGGGAGGTATTCGGGAAATGTTTTCACGACTGAATGATCTGCCGAGTAAAACAGTTCAAAACACGCGTTACAATATTCAAGATAAGGAGTGATTAGGCAAAACAACGATAACTAGTTAATAACAAAAAATTTAATTAACAAAACAAAATATCACTCGAAATAAGACAACAAACAAAAGTTCAACTATAATTAATCAAACGTAACACCAGTTCATCTACGTTCGACAAAATTTTCCGCGCTCACGAAGAACGAATCAGTGATTAGGCTGCCATCGAATCTGCCTTTCCGACTTCTCCTACAGTCAGCAATAGGATTTAAACGCGCTTGTACAATTCAACAACGGCCACAGTCGATAAGGTTGCTAGCAGATCTGCCATTCGTCCCGCGTAGTAACTGCGTCTGAAGCATGAGTGACAGAGAGAGAGAGAAAAAGGCAGCAGCGACCTCGGTGTCGCTGTAGTTGTTTACGTTGTTGTCGTCGGTGTTGTTGATGTCGTTGTCGCTAATGTTGTTGTCTCCGTTACTTGTTTTTTTCGTTGTTACTCTCCTCGTCACCCTGGTTGTTTGTGGCAACAAAGTGGCTTCTCGCAGCAACTTTCTGCTCACAGTAAAAACACTGTTCGTAGCAACGGCCGCTCAAGAGCCGACCCGCATCACTAGGCATGACTCAGACAATATCATAAAACTTCCGCACACCGCGCGCGTCTCCGAAAAAACCAAAAATCTTTCGGCGAGAGCGCGGGAAAACTGATCGACGGAAAATGGCGCGCGTAACGGCTTATGCTGAAGCTCAGCATGTACTGGCTGGTAAAATCAGCACGACGATGCACGTGCAACTTCTTCATTTTTCTCTCTCTGTCTCTTTCTTTTCGCTTCTCTCTCTCTTTCTCTCTCTCTCTCTCTTGCTTTTCTTCCACTGCCGCCTGCGCCCTTCTTCGCCGCTCGTCCTAGAATCGCACCTCAACGAATAAAAGGCAAGCATGAGTTTGTGATTTCAACGCACATATTCACAGCTTAGCATGGCGCGCGGACCTCGGCGAGAACCCGATAAGAACCACGGTCATGCCGTGATCACCACGTTACAAGTTTTAAGTCATATATTACAGATTAGTTATCATTAACTACTTCTTTCAAATCCTAAATTTGTTGTTTTTCTTATATACAGGGATCTTTTAAATATTGATTATGACTGAAGAATGGTAGACGGTGAAATCTAGATATGATTTGATTGTTAAAAATTTACGATATAACAATTAAATCTGATTTATAGTTTGCTAGTATCTGAGATTCAATAGTTGGATTCGTAAGTTAATAATGGTACAGTCGAACCCGCGGCACTTCTCGCTCTCGGGAGTAGCTCGCCCCGGCACTTCTCGGTGAGCGGCAGCCAATCAGAGCGTACGGCCAGGTATGGGCATACTGTAGCTTGCCGCGCGGGCCCTTTGGGGCCCTCAAAAATAGTTCAAAATAAGCAGCTGCGCCTTATATTAAACAAAATTCATACGTTAACAACAAAGTATAATTAATATGATAGTCAACTTTTTTTTGATAATTTAAAAAATTGAACGCAAATAAATTTTATTTATGATTTCTACATATGTATAGGCAATAATTAGTTATTTAATTTCTTTGTAAAACATGAACGAACGAAATACTTCTTTTTTTTAATACCATATTTTTTTATATTTTTGTTATTTTTTTATTATAAAAATAAATCGCTAAAAATTTTGTTTATTATTAAAATAAATCGGAAAATTTTTTTTTCTTTAAAAAAATTAAAAGCATCAATTGGTTTGACGAGAAAATCTAAGACATTCTCTATCGCGTTTTTTTTTGTCAGATTCTAATTTGTTAGTGTAAAATCATTATAAACGATTCAAAATTTTTAAAAACTACCGATTTTGAAAAACTAATAACACCAATGGTTTTTTTAGTTTTTATAAATAAAAGATCTATTAATTCGTTTAAATAATTTTTATAAGCAATTGCAAATTACATACTGGTATTTTTTTTCATCATGTCTCGTTTTCAATAAAAATCACAATACACAACGCGTTTGGTAAAAAATCAATAAAAATCTATTTTATTTTCATTGTACAAACTAGATATTTTTTTATTACATATAGGAACTCAGAAATCACATAAATATCAAAATTAAATTATGAAAAACTCAAATTGGCTTATAGTTAGTAATAACATGATCTGCAAGATTTTGGATATTTTTGATTTGGCCTGGCGTAGAATCTCAATCATTCTCAAGAAACTTCAAGAGTGTCAGTGCAGCCTTATACGCATCTTCGCGTGAAACCTCTTCTTCTGGTTGGCATACACGATCGCTTTCTTCAATTTCACCTTCTTCCGAGCCATTACTAGATGCTGTCATCCTAAAAAAAAATTATAGCATGCTTTAATACAACGTATCATGAAATTATATATATATATATATATAAATTTATTTATTGAAAACATCTTTACATACCTCTCATAAATTTCAACAACATTTGAACGCTCCAGGCGTTTTCTTGAAAATCAGCTGCAATCCAAGCTGCTGCCATGTCAAAAGTACAATCAGCGTACTCTGGAGCATCTCTGAGAAGGGCAAGTAACTGATTGACTTCTTCTGCAGAAACTCGTTGCTCTCGTGGAAAATCAGCGACATCAAAAAGCCGATTCCAGGCATGGGAAATATCTCGGTCGTTGATGTCATTCCAAGAGTTCCAAACTCTATAGCAGTAATCTTTCATATCTTGTTTTTGCGCTAATTTGTGAATGCTGCCTTTCGTACTGCCTCCACGTTGCTGTAGGAAAAGCTCTTTCAACAGCTTTTTTCAGTACATCTTTTTCATTTTTTCTATCACTCCTTGATCCATAGGTTGAACCAAAGCCGTCACATTCGGCGGTAAAAACTTCACTTGGATCGTCTCATCGATTTGGTTCAGCTCATCAGCAGAAGGGTGAGATGGCGCATTGTCGAGTAAAAGAAGCACTTTCCTATGCACTGGATGTTTTTCTTTTACTTCTTGAATAAAGACGTTTTCGAACCAGTCCAAAAACAATTTTTTGTTCATCCAGGCTGATTTGCTGCTAGTATACTTCACTGGTAACAAAATATTTTCTCCTTTACACTTAGCGAAACATCTTGGTTTTGCAAATTTTCCGACGACTAAAGGCGTAATTTTATGCGATCCCGTCGCATTGGCGCAGCACATGACCGTGACTCGTTCCTTTGGCTCTTTAAATCCCGCTGCTTGTCTTTCGTGGCCTGCAGCTAAAGTTTTCCGTGGCAGCGATCTGAAGTATAAGGCCGTTTCATCTGCGTTGTACATTTGGTCCAAAGAGTAGCCTCCTTCTACGATGCAATTCTTCATTTCACTTTTGAAGTCTTCTGCTCCAATACTATCAACAGACAATTTTTCTCCTTGCATAGATAATTCTCTGATACCATAGCGCTTCTTGAAATTGTTGAGCCAACCGCTGCTCGCCTTGAAATCGCCTTCGAGTCCTTTCGCTTTGTGGAGCTCCAAAGCCTTTTCTTGGAGGTAACTACCCGAGATTGGTGTTCCAGCAGCACGTTCGTCCTCGAACCAAGAATATAGCGCTGTGTCACGGATGTTTTCTTCTGTACGAATTCTTTTACTATCTAATGGTTGCTTTGACTGCTCCAGCGCCAAGCTACGCTTCAATATATCTGATTTTGAAGATCTGGTATTTCTGATAGTTGAAGAATCGACGTTATAGAACTTTGCCAAATCATCCGTCGATTGTCCTTTCTCAAGCTTGGCGATGATGTCCAGTTTGTCTTTAATCGACAAGTTCACCTGGTGCTTCCTGATGATTGGAGATTCTAGGCCTGTCTGCTGCTGGCCGTCCATGTCCCTCACTCTCCCGATTGTCCTTGATGATACATTATATTCCTTAGCAAGACTGGCCATCGACTGCTTTTCAAACAGTTTCTGTTTGATATCGGAGATTTGCGCTGCTGTTAAAGACTTAGACATGGCAATCTGAAAAAGAAATTTTTGTAAATAAATAATACAGTAAACAATAGTATATATAAATGAAACATAATTCGTCATTTATTGTACATATAATAAAAAAATAAAATATACGTATTTTTTCTTTTGTAGTTTTCAATGGTTTATAAAAAAATTATTTAAAGAATTTAGTGGAAAATTTTTGGTTTTCAAAAAATAAAAGCATCAATCGAAGCTACGAAAAAAATCAAGGCGAAAATATCTATGATGTTTTTACGTCAGATTTTGATTTATTGTCATAATTTTTTTCCATAGAATCGATTGGCATAATTAATTGTCGAAAATCATAATAATTTTAATAAATTTCAATTGCTTATAAATATTGTACACTGACAAAAAAACGTCATAGTGATTTTCGTCTTGGATTTTGAATAGAATCGATTGGTGGTTTCAATTTTTCACGAATGAAAATTTTCATTTTAAATAATTTTTTTCAAACAATTGAAAGTTCCAAAGTAGAAAAAATACATATAATTTATTTTTAATTATACGATGAAAATCGTAATTAATTTGTCGCTACATCATCCATTTTCTGCATGGGCCTTAAAGGATATATACATATGTATAAACAATTTATAATTGAATTTTTCTACTGCAAATAAACTGGATAAAAATTATAAAACTATCAAATACTTGTTTTTACAAGTTTTTTAATAAGTGTAGAAAGATTCTTAAATTTTAATTTATTTTAAATTGTTAATTAAAATTTACTTATAACTTTGTTTTGATAAACAAATTAATTAGCAGATATATAAAATATGTACTTTACGGGTTAAAACAATATAAATATCAAATTAAAAATACATTCTTGCGTTATTTTGTGGAGGAAAATTATAAAATTATTAAAACGTAATACACTTACCGTTTAAATATTCACTGCAAAAAAGTCACTTCAAAAACGTCAATCAACGTGTACAAATCTATAAATATATACGTATATATGTATATATATAGTGTATACAACTGTATACAACAAACTGACTGACTATGTAAATATAATCAACAGGAAACTAAGCAATGCTTCGAGACAAAATTTTCTATGACACAAACAAACCTACGACTGGATAGATTCGAAAGTCAAAATAGACTGATGTAGCAGACGGTTAGGTAGAGCTAAGCGCGAATAATTAAAATACATCGGACCGATAGATGTCGGACGCGCCGGGAAAACTTCTGGGCAATCCCAATGTTTTCCACAGCAGGTACCGACAGGTCTCGGGGTAATTATTAAGTAATTATATTAATATCTCGGAAAACATTAAGTGTAATCTGGTTGATTCGACGTGGCAAGCGTCTGCCTGTTGTTTTATGACAACATATGAGATGCGGCATGCTTCCTCAATGTTTCGCTCGTCTGGCGGTGTGGCGATTAGCCAGGGCTGCACGCAACAGCTTGGGTGAAATGAGTGCCGCGTTTTACGCAAGGCTGTCTCAGCCTCTACCAGTTTCGGCTGCGATTCGGGGATAGCCGAGGGTTATCTCGAGATCATTATCACATCTTAGTTCTAGAAGTAAGAGAGGGCAGGTGAGGCCTGCCGGTGAGGCCGTAAGAGAAAGAGATGGGTTCATAAGTTTAAAATCGGATTATCTGCATCCATAAAACTAAAAGTTTAAAGTCGGATTATGTATGTGTATCCATAAAACTAAAAGTTTGAAGTCGGATTATCCATACATATTCGGAAATCTATTAAAATTATAAAGAGGGAAGAATAAGCCTTCCAATAAGACCGTAAGAGAAAGAGAGACCCTCTGGTACGCAAGGGGCAGTGTACGGCCCTGCCCCTTGAGAAGTGCTGCGGCGCAGCCAGCGAGAAGTGCGGGGGCGCAAGAAGTGCCGCAACGAGAAGTGCCGCGGGTTCGACTGTATCAGAGTTTTTGCTGGCTTACTGTATACCATAGATATTTGCCTATTTTAGATTTTGAATTATTGATCTTTATTCTTTTCATAGATATTTTGGTGTTTCAGATATTACTGTTAATAATTGCTAATGTTAATAAATGCTACTGTTAATAATGCTAGCAATGCTATTTTTTTATAAAAAATGGTTTTAGTATAAGCTTTTGGACTAAATCTTTAGCGCTTGGAATTGTTATTTTTATTTCAATATGTAAGCAATAAATATTCGTTAAAGCGTGAATGTAACATAAGGAGCGACTGCAAAGGAAAATCACAAGAGCGAACATGAGAGACAGGTCGTATAAGTTTGCGGGAGTGCACGAAGAAGCACGTGGGCACGTTGTCACGGAAAGAACGACACCTGAATAGAAAAAATAAGTTAACATCGCTTGAACAGTCTAGTCGTGAGACGAAATAAAAGAAAATTCTTTACTCGTGAACCTGTTTTCTGCCGCTCGTTTCTTTCATCTTGGTACTGATTTCTCCCAAACGTGCTGGTAAGTGTACTGATACCATGTGAAGCAGTCCAGTAGATTTATCCAACCAGTCGTGCGTTCATCCAGAGCATGACACTCAGCATAGGAAGTCTCAAAAAAAAACCATCGTCTAGATCATCGTTCTCTAGATGTCACGTTGACTGAGGGTAATCATCAGAATATCCGCCGTCGCTAACCGCTCACCCACGTCTGCAAGCTTGCGCATGTATCATTGGTAGGCTGAAGTTAAATATTTATGAAAGTGATCGTTTTGTTTTGCATACATCGCGTCTTGCGCTAACTCGCGTTTTTCTTCCTTTCTCTCACTAGTCGTAGACAACAAGTGCGCTAGCTTATTGATATTTTTGTTTGTAGTTGCATGCCCCCAAATCTTATGGCCGGGAAATATGACACGTAATTGTCACCGAAAAGCATAATAAAATCCACCTTTTTATTTATTTAAATCGCCTTACATTCATCTAGTTGTCTGCCTTCTAATCTCCGCTTGTAGTATGGAACCTAATTGAATATTGGTTCGTCTCTTCACTCTGTTTCACGCTTTCGCGTCCGTTTTCAAGTGCACGGAAAGTAACCGGTGTAGTAGAAGTAAATAAGCAAATCGTGGCGGCAGTTAACTTCGCACCAACGGATGAGCAAGCTTTAACAATAATAAATTATTCATTTAACCTATACTTACTATTTATTTAATGTTACTTTTAAGCGTGGTGAGGAGATGGAGCCTCATATTCATTCTTTTCATCAGCTGAGTTAACATATTTTCTAAATGACTGTTATTTTTATAGTCCACTATTATCGGTTGAGTCTCTATATAAACTCTTGTACTGTTTTGTAAACTATACATTTTTGCCGTTGCTACCTGTATATTTGCTATTTGATGTAATCTTTCTGCTAGCAATAATTTTTCTTGGAGACATTTTCTAGCATTCCTTCATAACTAGCTACATGATTTTCATCACAATTTGTAAATTTGAATTTTATTTTTTGTTGTTTGAATTTGACAGTTTGATGTCAAATAATTTTGTGCGTATTTTACTGCTTTTATTAGGTGTTGTTTTGATATTTTTTTATTTATTTTGTCTTGAAAAACTTTATTTTATATTGTAGGTATGATCGAATAATTCATAATTTCTTATTGGTAAATATCTTTTTAGTTTATACAGAAGTCCTTTATGTCATACTTTATCAAATTTCTGTGTGATATTAAGTAATATAACGCTATAATATTGCTTTTTCTCATTCTATATTTCCTTGAAACAGAGCTACTAATTTGTGTACTTGTTCTATTTTGGAGTGCTTGTACCTAAAACCAAATTGATGATCTAGGATAAATTTTCTGTTTATTATTGGATGGATAGTAAGGTTCACCTCTAAAGTACTAGAAACTAAATACTAAATTTGACAATGGTTTTTTTATTTCTAGTATTTTTGAAGATAATTCTACAAGGATAACAATAATATCTTTGGATTTTACGCAAAAAAATACTATGGTACCATTGGTTCCATTATCTGATGAATTGGAATAGCTCTACACGCAAGAAACTGCTATAAAATCTAGTTTCTCGCTCAAGTTAATTTTAAAATAAAGCCACAACATGTATCATTTTTTCTATTGTTGGCAGGAATAACATTACTCGCCTATAACGCCCTTCGACGCTATATACGAGCACATCATGTTGTCACTTATATTATGTAAATTATTTTATTGAAGTCGAAAGGCATATTTCCCAATCAAAGCTCTTGCGTTTAAGAATTTCTATCAGTTTTTCTACAAAAATTAACGCTTATTTCCAGAAAGAATTATATTGGTTTCATCTTGAACAGGCCAACTCACTTCATTCTCCACATATTCTAAATTAAGAGGGAGGATATATCTTTAACCCAGATCCTTACTTGGCCAATTAGATATGGCCACGTGAAGAGACAATCGTACCTAGTTCTAGCCACAATAACTAGAAAAATATAAATCTACAACAAGTCATTAAAATAAGATTATTGTCGTCTGATGAAAGATTGGCAGATATCACCATGTGAACACACTGATCTTCCGATTTACCCAAAGTGCAAGATGCTACTCTACTCATAAGTAATCCTACCTAGAAGTCCCTCACCAAATCGCACTAAACTTTGTAGTATAATGAAACATTGACAAATATTCGACACGTGTTGTTTATTTTTCGTAGTACTGAGATACCAGGCATCTAATCGCTACACGCAAAACGCTCTACCGCTCAACGAGAACGGTGAGCCAGTATTTTAGTATTTTTGACAAATAACAAGGTAACTCCCCCACCTCACCCAACCTCATCTATTTTAATTATTTTTTTATATGTTGTAATATAGAGACACCTATTTTTCTTTTTCTGCCAACATCTACTTTGAAGAGTAGAAAGCCATCCCTATATCTTACCTTTAAAATCGTTTTCTTATTATATCTTAGTATCTAATGAGTATATTTTAAGAAACCCAAGTAAAGAATATATGCTGTAAGGAACAGAATATAATTTATACAAAAATGAAACATATTATATATTTTTCGCAATAGTAGTATTACACCGTAACCCCTAAAAGTGAATTATTATTCGATATTTCATGACTATTTTTCAATCAAACTCATTCACAAAATTTAAATGATTTTTTAAATAAAATGATGTAAAATAAATACAAATAATAAAATACTTACGTAAATATCCGAAAATTAGATGATTATTTATAAAGAAATCTATACCAATGATCTTATATATTTATGTGCTTAATAATCATACGTATAATGATTTGTTCTTTCATAGTTGGAGAGAAATTGCTTTTTCAAAACATAGCTTTTATATAGAATTATAATAATTATCCTGCGTGCTGGAGAAATTTTGAAAAAGTGTCCGCATTCAGTGACTCGAAAAACGCAGTACACTCACGGAAGCCCGAGTAAACCCCACAAAAGTTTTTGCAATCCTGTGATAATTAGAAATAATAATAATTATTATTATACAAATGATTGTAATAGAGATGATAATGATTATAAGTTTCTAATATAGCCTTAAAAACATTATAATTCATTAATTCATTATGTATAAGTATTTCAAAGAAAAAATTAATTTTTCTATACCGTCTGTAAGGGTGTATCATGTATCATTACATGTAATGAATTCAAATTATTTTCTGCAAATTTCGATAAATATTTAAATATTCCGACTTCAGAGTTGTAATCAGCGACCCTCAAAATCCGCGAGTGGTAATTTTCAAGTTAATTTATCGAACAGAAAATTGTATACATCAAAGAAGTAGTAAAATACATAATAGAGATAGTTTGAACCCTAAACTATGAAATTTCAGTGACATAGAAAAATATATGTCGATATTTTTAGGTTTCTTACCATCTTACAAATTTTGGTGCACTTTGGCGAGCATCTACACTTAGGTAGGTTTCATTGACAGAAATAACCTTGATAAGACCATCGATACAAAAATAACACCAGGAAGATAATATAAGTGATCCATTTTGTGCAGTGGAAGATGATGCGTAGTAGTCAATCACAATCACTTAGATTTTCGTCGATCATTTCATTTGCTACATTTGAGTACGCGGAATCTGAAGATTGGCTTTGATACCAACCTAATACAAAATTTGCTAAGCGGAAACTACCTGCTTTGATCTTTCATCCAACTAATCGATCTTAATTGTGATCCAATATGGCTATATCTTCAGTTGCTAAAACACTCAGTCATAAATACATATATATCCGCAAATATGGCAACTAGAATACTTATGCCTGCAAATTAATGCCGTGATGTCGACTGCTTATTTACATCACAGGGAAGTATAACATCAATGTTCGCATACATCCTTTTACTATAGAGGAACTGAATTTTATCATATAAGTAATCCGGATAACTTAATCTATACGAGGTCTGTCCAGAAAGTATCGGGCCTACGATTATATCTTCGCGCCATAGTGTTCGAGCGACCTCTACCGGACAGAAACGTCAACAGTAAAGCCTCACGAATCTATTGGTTACTTACTGACACCTGCCGGACGTATAGTTCATGCACAGCGTGTCTTTGTTTACAGTGCCTTTTTCGCGTTCGTCGGATTTTGATATTGTCAAAAATGACTGAAAAACAAGATCAACGAATTTGCATCAAATTTTGCTTTCAACTCGGAAAAACCAGTTCAGAAACTATTGAAATGATGCAAAAGGCCTTTGGAAGCGAGTGTATGAACAAAACACGAATAAAAGAGTGGTATAAACGGTTCAAGGATGGTCGCACTTCTGTCGATAGTGATTCTCGTTCCGCAGATAATATTGAGCGGGTGCGACTTGCAATCGAACAAGATCGTCGTATGACTATGCGAGAACTAGAAGAAGACCTTGGGATACCAAAAACTCATTTCAGAAATTTCAACCGAAAATTTAGGAATGAAACGCGTGTGTGCGAAATTCATCCCAAAATTTCTCACAGCAGAGCAGAAGAACATTCACTTAGAAATCGCTCTGGACAATCTGGAAATGGTCAATAATGATAATAATGTGCTTAGAAAAGTTATTACAGGTGATAAATTATGGGTTTATGGTTATGATCCTGGAACAAAACAACAATCTTCACAGTGGAAGCATTCTGAATCGCCAAGACCAAAAAAACCACGTTAAAGTCGGAGCAATGTTAAGTCAATGTTGATTGTTTTTTTCGATTGTGAAGATGTTGTACATCAAGAATATGCACCAACAGGTCAGACAATTAATAAAGAATACTACGTTCAAATTTTAAAACGTTTGCGTGATGCAGTAAGAAGAAACCGGTCGCACTTTTGGAAAAGTGGTGACTGGCTTCTCCATCACGATAATGCGTCAGCGCATTCATCCAATCCTGTGCAGCAGTTTTTGAGCAAACACAATATCGCATTACTTCGACAACCTCTATACAGTCCCGACATAGCCCCTTGTGACTTTTGGCTGTTTCCAAAACTAAAAAAACCACTTAAAGGACACCGATTCGATGACAAAACAACGGTTGAAAACAATACGACGAGTGTACTTAAGGCTATCCCTAAAAGTGAGTTCCAGGACTGTTTTGAACAGTAGAAACAACGATGGAACCGTGTTATTCAATCAAGTGGGGATTACTTTGAAGGATGTAACCCACCAGATGATAAAGAATAAAGCTAGCACGAAAATATAAAGGTAGGCCCGATACTTTCCGGACAGACCTCGTATACACCAACATGTTTTGGGAATTCATTATATACTCAACTTATCAATTACTGATGAATACGGTTTTAGTATATGCGAGCTGCATTCCTGCTGGTACAGGCCGGCAGGATTGGATAGCAGAGCTTTTCCCTCCACTTTGAATATAAAAGAGCGTACATACATACATATATAGGCATACAATAAACGTAAAAGGATATTCAAAAGAGCAATTCGGATGAGTGCTGGGAAAAGTTTATCGAGTCAATGGATCGGGATCTTTGGGGATTACCGTACAAGATAACAATGGATAAGCTGTGAATGTCTCATGATATATCGGATGATTAGCTAAACATTCAAAGAATCGCAATAATATTATTTCCAGCGGGGGAACCACAATGAGTTTTCCAAACGAAGGAAGGACTTAAGCAAGAGAGCCTTTTACTATGGAAGAGGTTAAGGTAACAGCCTATAAAATTACCACTGGGAATAGTCTAGGACTGAAAGAAATCTTGAATGAAATTATAAGCTTACTGGTGCAGAAAAACTTACAGTCGAGGTTCTTCAAAAGCTGCAAAAGTTGGTCCCCAAGTTAGTCGAGGTGGTGAATGTATAGTAAGAGTAATTAGTAAGAGGAGCACAGCGACCACCCACTGAGACTCATCAATAGGGAGGGAATAATCTTAGAAAATTTGTCAAGTACATTCGCCTACCTGGATGAGGACTCTGAGGCTGAAGCCAGCCCCCAAGAAGAAGATAACGGCGATCAGATAATCCTGCAGGCCTAAGAGCAGGAGAAGGGGGAAAGGAGATGGAGCAACCCGGATCTGAGGTCGCAGGAATCCTGGACTCGGAAGGAGCCCCAAAGAGAACTATCCTTGGGGGACGCCTTCCGGGATATAGAGTACCTAAAGGAGGAAGTCGACCGCAACCGCAAGCTGATCGACTGTGTCTTGGAGACCTTTCAAACTCTCCATGGATACAGGTATGTGCGAAACGGGAGGCGCAAAACATGCGCCGAAGAATACGAGAGCTGGAGGACGGGATGTATGAAATGGCCGATGCAGTCCATACGTCCCAGCGTGACTCGATTCAACCGCGCTCCAGACGCAATGTGGACTTTCAGGACACGTACACCTGCCACTACAACTCAGAGATTCCGGGAAGCACACCGGCTCCACCGAGATCCATCCCTAAGAGAAGGAACGTGACCCCACCGGAAGAGAAGGTGAAGAGGATCAGGAGGATTACGGGAGATCCGTACCAGTACGACAAAGAAGTCGAAGCGGATCGTCTGGCACCGTTCCACACATATCCTCAGAGCTCTCCACAACGAGATGTAGGGAAAATTGTCCTTTGATGGAAATTGAGATTTGCGGGCAGTAGGGCACAGAGCGTGGATACGTTTCTGTCCCGGTTAGAAGACCTGCGCATGGGCGCAGGACTAACCGACAACGAGGTGCTTTTTTTCGTATCAGAGATCTTCGAAGGTAACACGAGGACCTGGTACGATAATAACAAGCACCAGTGGCTTAGTTACGCCGAATTCGTCGCTGACGCTTGAGAATGGTTACGCACAAGTACGCAACAGCAACAAAGGCTGTTGCAAGAAGCGCAGAACCGTTTCCAAGGCGAAGATGAGTTTGTGAGAGACTACGTGTCCAATCTAGTAGCTCTAGTTAATCGGCTGGAACCACCAGTATCCTTGGAAAGGATACTACATCTGCTGCATGCGAACCTCCTGCCAAACATCCAAATACAGCTTCGTCAAAGCGAGTTAACGTCAATACGCGGTTTAATAGGAGAGCGACCAAAGTACAGAACAATTTGTCCATGCATATTCACGGACTCAAACTGAATGATCTTCCCTCAACACGCATACCAGCCGAGCAAAAAAACGGCTAGTAATAAATCCCAAACCGCTGCAGTAGCGAACGATGGCAAGGGGCGTGTAAAGAAGGAGGGAGATCCGCAGCGCAGACAGGGAGTGGAGAACCCTGCCAGGAGGTCTACCGAACAAGTAACGGTATCGGCTGCGCAAACCTCCAATTCTGATAAGAAAATGGAGGAGCAACTGGAGGGCATAGAGAGACTCCTGCATAAAATAGCCACAAAAAGGCAGGACAGCTCTCCAGAGCAGCGCAAAAGCCGATGGCGTGGGAGAAGGAGGAATTCACCGTCTCCCAGGTCTCCTGGTGAGTGGCGAGAAGGACAAAGGTGTAAAATCGATTTCACGAAGCATTTTGAGTGTTCCGATTGTGGCAAGATGGGATTCAGCCGTAAGTTCTGCACAGATTGCAACAAGGGAAACAGCAATGGAGAGCGAATAAAAGTGATCATCTTCGCGCCTCCAGTAAATTCGACCTCTCACCGCGGGTCGTCGACGGGAAAGAGCAAGGTGTCGGCGACCCGGGGAACTAAACAGATTCCAAGAGGGCCCGGGACCTAGCAGTACAATAGAGCAGAAGGCGATCGAGTCCAATGCCAGCCCTTGGCAGAGCAGGGGGGCGGTTATCCTGGAAGGACCTGTTGGCCATATAAAAGTTGTGGAGGAGGGAGATGACTCGATAGTTAAGGGATCCGGCAATCCGAAGACCTGAAAAGTTCGGATCCCTTCACACAAAAATTTTCTCGGTCTAAGGAGTCCACAAGTAGGAGCAAGCCCATCATCATAGCAGCAGCTGAAGGGAAAAAGCCGCTGAGAAGCACGACAAATGAAGTATAAAACGCGACTCGTGGATACAACCAAGAAAATGAAACCAGATGGTGGTTACGGGTAGACATAGGTGACTAAAATTAGAGCACTCTATTATACCGGAGCCTCATCTACGGTAATGGGTCAGAGAGGGCTGAGATTGGCATCGGAAATAGGACTCGGACTGAATGTGACCAGGGTTGGCGATGCAAGGCTCGCTGACGGACGCCTATACCCCATCATTGGTCAAGTGACGTTCCCCTTTAAGGTAGGGGGAATCACCAGAAATATAAGTCACCATAACGCTAATACTCACGGATGACTGTTATGTAGGCGCGAACTTTATAAGAGAGTTCCGCGCAGTTTTGGATCCCGATGGAAGTAGCGGTAATTGATGGTACTGCATTTCTCACACCGGTAGGACTGTGGGAGACCACGGAAACTAAGCTTGGAGAGATTGAAGACTTCGACAGTAGATTGATTCCTGACGGAGAAGAGGTTTTAGGGTGTGCTGTGGCGGTTGAGCACGAAATAGATGTTGGAAGTCTCTACCCATCAAGCAAAACTACTACCCAGTGTCCGACAGGGTGCGAGCGGAAATGCATACACTGGTCAAGGATATGCAGGATAAAGATGTTATCGAACCAGTGACCAGAAGGTGGTCAAGTCCAGTTGTGATGGTAAAGAAGGCTGATGGAAAATATAGGTTCTGCGTAAATTACCAAAAGGTAAATGCAGTAACCAAACCAGATGCCTGTCCTTTGGCATATATGAGCGACATTCTAAGACGGATAAGGGACGCCAAGTTCATATCCACGCTGAACTTAACTAGTGCGTATCATCAAATTCCCCTAAAGGAAAAGTCGCACCCGATATCGGCGTTTACAGTACCAGGGTTGGGGCATTTTCAATTGAAGAGGATGCCCTTTGTACTGTCATACGCGGGAGCGACCTTCCAGAGATTGATGGATAAGGTGATAACCCCGGATATGGATCCATACGCTTTTGCCTACCTCGACAACGTAAATAAGTAAGCGTGGAATCTTGCGGTGCCTAGAGAGAAAAGGTTTCAAGTGCTCTAGGAGATCCATGATGCTCTGACGGTAAGGCATCAAGGACGAAAGCATCAATTCTCCAGGGCTAGGTGCTTATACTACTGGCCTATGATATATGATCAGGTCAAGGAGTACTTGAAAAGTTGCTCGGTATGTCCTGAAAATGCAAAGCAAAGGGAAAATTTAGATTCAGTATTTTTGAAATGTGTCACGTGTATTCAAAATAAAATGCATACTCTCCCATTTAAAAATAATAGAAGTTGAGCAAATGAAATTTTTAAATAGTACATACTGGTTTAAACGGGCCACATAAGACAGTAGGTTTTGATGATTCTCAATATTTTATAACTGATAAATTTTATACTTATAGAAAGAAGGCAAATAGTGAGAGATGGAGAGATTAACTTAATTTTAATTATAATCAGCAACGTTTCGTTAGCACATTTGCTGACCTCTTCAGGCTTTATTAACAGAAAAATAACAACAAATTATTAATAATAAAGTTGAAAATGTAATCTTAAAGGCGTATAATTATATGTATATGTGTGTACCTGATTTCTCTCGTAGTACAATTATTATAGGCTAAAACGAATAGCTCGTAGCGAGTCACGTTACAATACAGTAAGAAATCAAGTGTTTCAACACATATATATATTCTTCATCTGTCATCCCTTCCTCATCGATCTTAATAAAGCTTATAAGTATGACTAAGATATTGTATATCCTCTTTTCTATTTAAAGTGTTGTTATGTAAGCCGATGTGTGCAACATTTCGGATATTCTGCATTTCTTGTAATTCTTTTCATAATCCAATATTTTAGCTTTGTCCCAGTCAAATTTATCTGAGAGAGTTCTTCATATAATTTATGTAACTACTACTGTATCTGAGTCAATGTTTTTTTTTGTGTTCGTTTAATCTAATTTTTAAGAATCGCTTACTTTCACCTATGTAGACAGCTGAAACATTGTGTGACGGCCACCCGTAACTTAGTTTTTTTTTCTCTATTAATTTAATTATTAAATATGACGAACGAAGTGGGAACCTTCCTAATTTCCCACGATGAAAACGCATTCGAAATATAAACTTTGATAGTGGCCCGAGCCTGCGTACTCAGGCTTACAATCAACGCTCTATCCTGCTTTGTCCCACGCGCATGTGTTGACAGGGGCCTACGATCATCGCGTATACATCGTGAAGTGTTATCACGCTGATAATGGAAGGGGACCATAAAAATGCAATCTATCTTTTTTTTTCCACTGATTTTTAAGAAAATATCCGTAATATTAAATAGATTTTCATCAATTTTGTAAGCTATTATAATGCGCATCTTTTTGTCACCGAATAACCAATAAATAGAACAATAATGTATTTTATAATAAATCGTAAAAGGTTTGGATTTTCTGAATGTTTATAATAACCACTATGTATCGTTATAATTAATTAAGTTTAGTACGATGATGTATAAGTAATTATAAACTATAGCGTTACTCTTGCTCTTAAAAGTGGCACTCCGAGAGCCATCTCTGGAGAAAAGGGCCCAAGTTAAAAAGGGACCGCCCTTTCTCTCTCTGAAAATTCACGCCCACAGACCAATAAAGAAATTCTGGATATGATTAGAAAATTTCCCACCAATACAAAATTTGGCCGTTATCGCTTCATGGGCCTGAGGAAAGGGATTTCCACCCATCCACCCACGGCTTATAAAAAGCTCTGTACAAGACTGGAAAGGTAGAGTAAGTGTGGAGTGAGCACCAGGAAGTCCCTAATAAGAAGTGTTTACCAGTGAGTGAGTGCCGGAGGAAGCATCAAAGAAGAAAAGTCAGCCAAAATTCAATTAAGAAGTCACACAAGTATATTCAGAATATATAGAGAGAGAAAGAGGCCAAACAGCAGAGAGAGCGCAGCCTTAACAAATAAGTGATTAGATAAAATAAAAGTAAGTAAAATGTTATAACTGGCTATCCTTTTCTTTCTTAAAGCAATCCGCCCTTTCTTTTTGGAAATTCATTAAGCGTAAGTCTGGTGAATTTTCATTAAAGTCCCTTAAGAACACATTAAGCGTGAGTCTGGTGTGTTCGTAATAACATTTGGTTATTACATTCCGCGCTAGCATACAGTTTTCTCAACGCAACAATATTGCTCGTCCCGGCTTATGTGTTACACGATAGCCAAATCAGAGCAACCCTGAGTTTACGCTTACTCCAAGCGTACCTGAGAGTGACCCCGACGTCACATAAAAATTTTTGAGGCCCCGGAGGGATAAAATTGTTGCAAAGAAAACTGGTAGGGCTTTTCTTTCTTAAATTATATCAGTGATCAGTTAGAGTAAAAGAAAATTAAGAATAGATACTACTTAAAGTATTTTGTTGAATTTGAAATCTGTGAAGAATAAAATAAAGTAAAGAAATAAAATTTTTTTTTTTGAATAAGAATACAAATTTATTAGTCAGAAAATCACTGATTTAATTGAGAAAATAGAAAATAAGTTTTGTGTCAAACAAGGACATAGCTTAAATTGAAAGTGAACATTAATTGGACTTTATTTGGATTGAAATTTTGGGAAAATTAATGTGAATTTATTTTGCAATAAAGAATAGTGAAATAATTTAGAAAATTATTGAAATTTGAATGAGTAAATTAATAGAAGAGTTAGAGAAAAATAAAGAAAATTAAGTTGTTTAAGAAAAGGGTTTGAAAAGTATTTGAAATTTGAAAAAAGTTTTCAGAGAAGAATCATTTTTTATGAAAATAAAATTATAAATCAGAATAGAAAATTTGTCCAACGAAAAGTCTTCTTTTGTGCCTTGAAGAGAGAAATAAGAATAAATGCTTATTACAGAAAAAGGAGGGTTTTGAATTTATGTTTTGTTCTAAAAATTGTATTTAGAAATAAAAAGGTTAATTTAGAAAGATCGAAAATAACATACAGAAAAAATTTTGAGATAATATTACAAATCTTGTCTGAGTCGGAAAGAAATACATTAGCAATAAAAATTAATTAGAGAAATTAGAAATCCTGCGGAAGAAAATTTAAAAATAAATAAATAAATAAAACTCGGAGTAAAAATAAAAGAGTTTTAGAATATTGTGTTTAAAAGAAATTTAGGAAATCTTGCTGAGAAAAATAATATAAAAGTAGAAATTTTGAAATAAATAATTTTGCAAATTAGAAAAATTTAAATAAGAAAATTGCCTGTTATAAGTAAAATAAATTATTTTAAAATAAATAGTATCAAAGAATGAAGGGTTTAATTAAGAAAGTTTAAGTAAAAATAAAAATAAATATCTTTTTGTAAGAATCAAAATTTATATTTAAGGAATGAATTGCCGTAATATATCTGTAAAAATAAGATTTTGATAAAACGTTCACATACAGTTTTCCTCTAGCTATGACACCATTTGTCGGTTTTCATAATTCTACAAACGAATAAGTTTTAATAAAATTTTGTTGTTAGATAGATAAGATTTTTGGTCTTTCTTTTAATTGTAATGCCACCGTTCGTAAGTTTTAATACTTTTTGTAACGAAATAGTCGACACGGTAGATGAATTAATCGAAGACATTACACATTCAAAGGACAGTCAAATATCCGTAATTAATAGGGTTAATAATCATAGTTCCGATATCACAAGAATAAACAATAACGGTCGTAGTCTTAGCGCACGTGTCGCGAAACTTGAATTAGAGAATAAGCATAGAATTGAACAAATAGCTAGTTTGGGAAATATTTGTGTAGATTTAATCAAAACAAATACTGCCCTAAAGAAACAAGTTAAAAATCTTAGGAAGCAAGGAAAAATTAATAACAAACTAATTAATAGGAATACGATTTCAAAAAGGGCTTTAGCAAATAAAGTAGATAAATTAGCAAAGTCATTTGTAAATTTACAATTATAAGTAAAATAATTCGCGATAATCCTTAGTTTATACACAGAAGTAGATAAGGTTTTATTACAATAAATTAGATTGAGATTTCTAGTAAATGTATATTTATTAATGAGCGAAAACAAGAATAAGCGACTTACACGCAGCCAGTCGAAAACCTCGAGTGTCAGCTGGACAATTAGTAAAGTTGGCGGAGGTCTAAGGCGATCAACCGAGTCACTCCCTGATTTAAATAATATTCAAGACAGCTCTGCTTTAAATTCAAATTTTAATTCTAACAGAGCTTTGCGTCAAGCCGAAACTGCGTCCACTTCACATATCTTAAGCGACCCTATTATTGATTTACCGATCCCTTTTATTAATTATAACAAAATGCCGCCGAAAATCAATAATAATAGCGAAGCAGAAATATACGCCGAAACCAAAGAATTACCAAGACATGTAGTATCGTTAAATGATGCATTAAGTGTAGTGTCAACATTTGATGGAAGACCAAACCAATGGACCCAATTTGTAGAAGGATGCAAAGAGGCATTAAGCATAATACCGCCAAACATAGAAGAAAATTTAACCAAACGTTTGAGATCGAAACTAGAAGGAGAAGCACGTGCTACAGTAGTAGGACTAACATTTTCCACTGTAGATGAATTGTTAAATCATTTAGCTGACATATTCGGTCCCATTCAAACATTAAATCAATTATTAGGTGAATTAGGCAATGAGTTCCAAAGGAATGAAGAAAAGGTATTAACTTTTGGAAATAGGTTACGACTGTTAAGTAGTAAAATTATTGAAGCAAAAAAGAAAGAAGAGAATCTAGAATCTTTAACGCCTACACAAAAACAGATAATTGAACAAAACATATTTGAATGCTTTAGAAGAGGACTAAAGCCTGAAATTCGGCTAAATTTACCTAGTGACACCACCATCCTAAATGCGCTAAAGAATGCCATAAAAGTCGAAAAAGACCTAGAATTACAATCGACATTGCGAGCACGAGCCTCTAATAATTCTCGTTCTTTCAGATCAATAACCCTCTGTCAAAATTGCAATAAAGAAGGCCACAATGCCCTAAATTGCAATAGTATAATTAGAGAAAGTAATAATAAACGATGTAATTTCTGCAAAAAGGTCGGTCACGAAGAAAATTCATGCTTCTCCAAGTTAAGGAATAATATTACAACATGTCAAATTTGCAATAGGAAAGGTCACGTTGCTAGTGATTGTCGAACACATCTCAAATGTCAAATATGTAATAGAAACGGCCATATAGCTGCAGACTGCCGAACTCGAACACAAATAAGAATGATAAATCAAGTTATTTGTCAAATTTGTGATAAACCTGGCCACTCAGCGAAAGAGTGTCGCAAAAACTTAAGCATCAACCGTGATACAGAAGTTATTTGCCAAGTTTGTCGTAAGTCAGACCATTCAGCAAAAGAATGTTATAATAGTAATAGTGTTACTCCAAACACTAATTGTTTTTATTGCAAGCAACCAGGCCATTATATCGCTAATTGTCCAAAAAGACAACCATATCGCCATCAGTTTCAGGGAAACGGGCAGCAGTCCTCTCATCAGAGCGCGATGCAGAGGACCAATTCGAATTAAGCGCATCAATTACAAGAAACGGAGGCATCGCTCAGTCTTATACCGTAACAAATGAACCAAAAATTTCAGCTAAAGTCCCAATAATTAATGCAAACTTCTTAGGTGATATCAAATTTCAAATTATGATTGATACAGGCTCTGAAGCTAACATAATGAAAATAGGAATGATTCAAAGTTACACAGAACATATAAATAGTACTAGATGCAAACAGTTAAAGGGAATAGGCTCAGAGGTGTTTATCACATTAGGGACAATTACACTATCAATATTTGGTTTACCGACGGAATTTCAATTAGTACCAGATGATTTTCCAATACCTTGTGAAGTAGTTTTAGGGGCTACATATTTTTCGGAAAGCAATTCTGTAATAAATTTCGCAACATGACAATTTATTGTAGGAGATCATGTCATACGATTTCAAGAAAATAATGTTCAATGTAGCAATTTTTGCTATTTACATAGTACAGAAGGAATAGAAGTTAGTATAAATGCAATACAATTTCTCCAAAAGTCAAAGTTTTGAATCCAGCAACTAGTATCAAAGAATATTTCCTAATAGACACCGGGTCCGAAGTCAATCTAATAAAGAAACGTCTTCTATCATCTGGAAACGAAATTGATACCACGCAAAAAACACAAGTCCGAGGAATAGGAAAAGAAATAATATCAACTCTTGGCACAACCGAAATAAGGATATTTGACACTTACACTATCTTTCATGTAGTCGATGATGCTTTTGGAATGACTTACGAAGGAATATTAGGCGCTTTATTTCTCGAAGAAGCTAAAGCCATCATAGACTTTGGATTTAATAATTTTAGAGGAGAAAACTTTGTTGTACCTCTATTATTAGAACGAGACCTCGGAAAAATCATGCCAAGACCACAAGTCAATAAAGTGCAGCTTAGTCCTGATGAGTTTGACAGAATATTAAACGAATTGATACCCTTAGATTTTGGAGTACCGTTTAATTCGGCCGTCAGACACGTTTATAGTATTGCACAAGACAGCGTTAACGAAGAATTAGATATAGAAGATATAGATAATGATTTAGGGATAGCCGACGTAATCTTAGATGAAACCAACGAAGATAGTAATAAAAGCATAGAAGATTATTTAGATTTAGGTCACCTGAACGATACTGAAAAAAGTTACATTGTTAATCTCATTAAGGAAGTACGAGATGTCTTCTATCTTCCTAGCGACAAGTTACCGGGAACCGATCTTGTCTTGCATGAGATAAGAACAATCGATGATGTACCAGTAAATAGTAGACAGTATCAATTTCCTCACGCGATGAAGGATAAGATTAACTATCATGTTGAAAAATTACTAAAAGCCGGTATAATACAAGAATCTACTTCACCATACAACATCCCCATATGGATCGTACCTAAGGCAACAGACAGTAATGGAAGAATGGTGTTGGACATGAGAGGATTGAACGAAAAAACAATCACTGATTCGTATCCAATACCTAACATTACACAAATTTTTAACCAAGTAGGAGGTGCTAGATTCTATTCCGTACTCGATCTCGCCATGGGATTTTACCATATCAAGATGCACCCAAAAGATGCGCATAAAACGGTTTTCAGTACTCCTTTCGGCCACTATGAGGTTGTGCGTATGCCATTCGGTTTGAAGAATGCACCCGCGACTTTTCAACGTTTAATGGATACGTTGCTACGCGGACGTCAAGGGTTAGATCTGTTCGTGTATTTAGACGATATAGTTATATATGCAAATACACTTGAAGAACATGATCGCAAATTTCGAATGTTAGTGGAAAGATTGCAAATTTTTAATGCGACGAGTTAATTACTTAGGTCATATAATAAGTGAAAATGTTCTAGAACCAGATCCGAAAAAAATTGAAGCAGTTAAGGAATTCCCAAGACCAAAGTCGGTTAAAGCTGTACGTCAATTTTTAGGGTTATGTGGCTATTATCGTAGATTCATTAAAGATTTTGCGAAAATTGCTTAACCTTTGACCAAACTTTTGCAAAAAGATACGGTGTTTGAATGGACAGATAAAATCGAAAGTTCATTTTGTGAACTTAAAGAGTTGCTGTGTAGCGCTCCATTATTACAATTGCCAAATCTTGATAAAGATTACATAATTCGTACGGATGCCTCTGGAATCGCAATCGCAGGAATACTCTCACAAGGCACTATTGGATCAGACCAACCTATTGCATACACCTCTCGAGTACTACGTGGTCCGGAATTGAATTACGAGGTTTACGAAAAAGAAGCGCTCGCAATTATTCACAGTATCAAAGCATTCAAATCATACGTCTTCGGAAGGAAAATCACCATTATTACTGATCACCAACCTTTAGTTTGGTTTAAGTCAGCCGACCTCAATACCAGGGTTTTGAAATGGCGTTTCCAAATTTCTGAATATGACTATGAGATAATTTATCGCCCAGGTAAAGCCAATGCGACAGCCGATGCATTATCACGGAATCCGATAGAACCAATTAATGTAAAACATATACGTCAGAATGATAGAGAAATTAAAAATCTAGTTTACTCTTATATTAGCAAACAGACAGGTGAAGAGTTTCAATTCTTAATTGATTCTACTTCCACTACCAATATCATTAAATCCTGTTGTGTACCGGACGATATACCTATCCAAATGTCCAATATCTTACCCATGCAGAGTATTTTTGCTGAAGATGATTACCAAGAATGTGGATTTGTCAAGTTAACAATAGCCGGAAATGAAATAGTATTTTATGTTGTTGCAAATTGTAAAATGCCATATCACGGAATCATAGGTAAAAATTTCTTATACAACACCAGTACGAGGATAAACTATAATAACAATAGCATAAACGAAAGTAACGTAGTAAAACCTGTTGTTAGTAATAGTAACATGCAAAAATATAGAAAAATTTATAATTTATATACACCACTCGTTGACGAAGAACCTCCTTTATTGAATATATATAATCCAAAATACGGATGGACACAGTATATAATTAATAGCTTATCTGAACAGAGTCTAATCAAGGAAAAGTATACTTTAGGAATTCGTGATGAGACCGATCAAATTGACCTAATAGATATTAATGGTTTAACCCATAGAACTTTAGGATCAATAATATTGAAATTATTTGAGATACCAATGAAATTCCATATTGTACAAAATGACTTTCCTGTAAATTGCGAAGGCATAATAGGATCTGATTTCCTTTTTTCTAGTAAAGCAAGTGTTAATTTTGACACAAAGACAATAAAAATAAGAGACACTTACATTCCTTTTAGAAGACGGAAAATACCAACACAAGAGAATGATAGTTACATATCAGTAATCACCGAAGCAGACAAAACACATCAAATTCCTGAAATAAATGCAGTTACTAGAAGGCAAAGACAACAAATGGAACAGTCATCTGACCCTTTGGTAGTTCAACAGGAAACTGAAGAAATCTAACCAATAAAACGTCCACGCGGACGACCCCGGAAAATTCCTATTAATAATGATAATAAAAATATTATCCCACACCCAAGAACACCTCCTGTAGAGAAGTTGCCTATACCTGAATCTGTCGAAGTTGTTTCAAAACGTTACCCCAAAAGAACTCGGAATGAGATACCTGATTACGTAGAAAGTGATCTAGACGATAGTGAACTTGAAGGTGAGGCACGAGTTATACCCAAAATACCTGCGCAACCCAATCAGAATCTGTCTCACAATATACAAAATCCTGATTCCGAAGAGGACTCAATGAATAATAGTTCGGGTGAGTCCGTAAATAACGACAACGACATCGCTAATATAGTTAAGGTTAAAGAAGCCATACATGTGCGCAACGACAATGTTGCTTATTTTATAAGCAGCAATGGACAACCTTGTGATGAAGGCGCTCGAAAATTGATAGAAAATAAGAAAATTAATACTAAGGTAATCTTACAAGTGGGTGAAGCCTCAAAAGAAAAGAAGAAGAAGAACTATCATCAATTTGGGCTCTGCATACGAGCAGACCGCCCAGAATCGTTAACTTATATTAAGGATTATATACACATTACTTTAAAAATATTAAGAGATTTGCTAATTAATACTAATCAAACTGAAGTCTGTATTGCTCAGAGTAAACATGTAGAGAATTTAAGTTGGTTAGAAATAGAGTATTTATTAGATAGTGTCTTTAGAAATAGTGGAATAAAATTAATAATTTGTACAGATAAGTTAGAATATGTACCCTTAGAACAACGCGACGGAATCTTTTATGAATTCCATAAATCCCCAATTGGAGGACATCGTGGCGTTTCAAAGACCTTTCACCGGATCAGACAAGAATATTATTAGGAAAATCTAAAAGACGATATACAAAGGCGAATCCAACAGTGTCTAGAATGTCAATTGAAGAAATTAACTCGTTTACAGACCAAACAACCTATGATAATAACTGATACATGTGCTACAGTGTTTGATAAAATTGCTATGGATATTGTAGGCCCTCTAAAAAGAACAATAAAAGGAAATGAATACATTTTAACCTTACAGGATCAATTAAGTAAATTTTGTCTAGCTGTCCCATTAGTAGACACCTTATCATCAACAATAGCGGACGCATTTCTTAAGAAATTCATTTGTGTTTTTGGATGTCCGAGAGCTGTGCTTACTGATCAAGGCAGAAATTTTTTGAGTTCACTAATGACGCGTATTTCCAAGCGATTCAAGATAAAGAAATTAAAAACCACAGCATTCATGCCTCAGTCGAACGGTTCCCTAGAAAGATCTCATCACGTATTAATTGAGTACTTAAAGCAATACAACGATCTTGACAATGATTGGGATGATTGGCTCGACCTAGCTATCCTAAACTACAATACCTGTGTACAAGAAAGTACCAAACATACGCCGTATGAAGTTGTATTTGGCCGCTTAGCTCGAATGCCCTCAAATAATCCCCTTCGTGAAAGCGATACGTTACCTACATATAAAGGATATATAATAGATTTAGTTGCGCGTTTATGTAGTATGCGAAAATTAGCTTACGAAAATTTAGTTAGCTCTAAAGAAAAATCAAAAAAATATTATAATAGACATATAAATCCAAAAGACTTTAGTTTAGGTGATTACGTTTTCTTAAAATCAGGACCTAAACCAAGGAAATTCGGGGATCATTACTCAGGGCCTTATAAAATAGTTGGTATTCTTCCAAAACATAATGTAAAAATAGAGACTAAAAAGGGCACAAAGATAGTTCATTCAAATAGACTCCGAATTTCGCATATAAACAAATCAACCAAAGAAAATAAGCCGAAATAGAAAAAAAGGGGAGAGGGGAAAAATATAATATAATATAAAATAAAATGAGATAAATCATAAAACAAAATATATATATATTATGAAACAAACAATAGATAATTGAACAAAAGGAACATATAATGAAATATTTTCTGATTACAGAACCGAAAACATGATGCATTTTTCTCTGTTATCACTGATATTTTTAACAATAATTAATCCAGTTACAGCCATCATAGGATACGACTGCGGAGCAAGATCACTTAATATAACCACTATATCTTTATTAAACGTGGAAGAATGTGAAATGCCTTCTATAAAAATAAACGCAACAAGAAAGTACATTCAATTATTACAGTTAAATAACTATGAAACTGCTCAAGTAATTCAATGTAAAGTCCAAGTAGACCGAACTGTTTATTATTGTGGAATGCATTCACATAATTCCATAATAGAGAATGGCGCGATAGAATATTTAATGGATGTAAGCCAACAAACGTGTTATGATTTACACAAAAGCGGTACATTTTTTTTTGACAATTCACATGTATTTCGAGATATTAAAGTTAATCAAACTACAGTTAGACCCGCTATACTTGCAGGAAGCGTAGATCATAATGGAGAATGTACCTATAGTAGTTGTTCCGATACTTATGGAAGCTGGAGTTCCGTAGTTGTCCAAGCTAAAATAAAAGTAACTTTACAAGAATATACCGCTTCTGTCGATTTAGATAATAACCAAATAATATTACGTAGTGGCGTTAGATGTATTTTAGGTAGTGAACATTGTATAGTTTCTGAAGGAGGATACACTTTTTGGGAAAGTGTACCTAAAGATGTATGCAAATTTAATCGGTATCAAATATTGTATGAAGGAATAGCTAATCAAATTGAAGGTGAAATAGAACAAACTTTATACTCGTTAGTAACACAAGACTTTGCTTTTGCGTTAATATCCAAATCTAAACGTAATCTATGTGGTTACGAAATTATAGTTACTGAGCACCCAAAATTATTTGTTTATACTCGTATTGTCGAAAATAATGCATTTTTTCTAAGTAAGAAAATATCAATGAACAACCTAGATATATTTTCGTATGTAAATTCTAAGTTTGTATATGTAGAACGTCACATAAAAGTACAATTAAGTCGTATGTACAAGGATGTTGTCGTACATCGCTGTAAGCAAGAAAGAGAAATTATGAAAAATGCACTTGCAATTTCTAGTCAATCTCCCGATCAGTTTGCCTATAATCTCATGAAAGGACCAGGATACATGGCTGTGACAGCAGGAGTGGTAGTGCACATCGTTAAGTGTAGACCCGTTGATGTGAAAGTATCGCAAGGAGACGAATGTTATGCTGAACTAAAAGTAATCCATAACGACCATACCAAATTCTTATCTCCCAAAACACATACGAGGTGTGTTCAAAAAATAACGAGAATTTTCGTTTTATGAAAAAAATATTTATTTATTCATCTACATTAATGTTATCGCCTTCAAAGTAGTCCCCTTCGGATACAATACACTTATGCCAACGCTTTTTCCATTCCTCGAAACACTTTTGAAACTCGATCTTTGTAATAGCTTTTAGCTCTTTCAGCGATTCGCTTTTAATGTCATCTATGCTTGTAAAACGACGGCCTTTTAATGTTCTCTTTATTTTTGGAAATAGAAAAAAGTCACATGGAGCCATATCTGGCGAATATGGAGGCTGAGGCATCGTTACAGTTTCGTTTTTGGCCAAAAATTCACGAACAAGCAATGAAGTGTGAGCAGGCGCATTATCGTGGTGCAAAAGCCATGAATTGTTTTGCCACAAATCCGGGCGTTTTTTTCGGATTGCTTCACGCAAACGACGTTGAACTTGTAGGTAGTACTGCTTATTGATTGTTTGACCTTGTGGCAAGAATTCATAATGCACTATGCCATTAAAATCGAAGAACACAGTGAGCATAACCTTCACATTCGACCGCACTTGTCGAGCCTTTTTCGGTCTTGGCGATCCAGAATGCCTCCACTGGGACGATTGAGCCTTAGTTTCGACATCATATCCGTAAACCCATGTTTCGTCACCTGTTATAACACGTTTTAGTAGTTCTGCATCGTTATTGACTTCATTTAGCGACTCCTGAGCAACTTCCATTCGCCGCTGTTTTTGTTCGAAATTCAACAATTTTGGAACGAATTTTGCTGCCACACGTTTCATACCCAAAACATTCGAAAAAATTTGATGGCATGAGCCAACTGATATGCCAACATCATCAACGACTTCTCTGATTGTGATTCGGCGATCGTTCATAACCATTTCTTTCACTTTTTTCACGTTTTCATCGGTTGTTGATGTGCTTGGGCGTCCGGGTCGTTCGTCATTTTCAACGTTTTCGTGGCCATCTTGGAAACGCTTATACCACTCATAAATCCTTGCTTTACTCATAGCAGACTCACTATATGCCTTTGTTAACATTTGACAAACTTTACTACACTTTATTTCATTTTTTACGCAAAATTTAATACAAATTCTTTGATCCATTTTTTTTCACAAACAAAAATTGCCGAGCTCGAAAAACACGTCTAACGTTAGCGGCTGCCACTTAAAAAGTAAGCAATGAATATTGCTGAAAATTTTATCGTACTTCAGGCGCATGTGTACCAACATAATAAAAAAAAATTTTATACAAGCGGACTCTCCAAACCAGCGAAATTAAAAAATTCTCGTTACTTTTTGAACACACCTCGTATTTTGATGGTTTATGGGACAGTAGTTGATTGTAATGCTCTCCTACCCACATTCTTTTATTTCAATGATGACTGGTATAAGTTTTTACCAAGAGCAGTAGAAGCAAAACCTCCCACCACTCTTAGGCCTTTTTCTGGATTAACCTGGAAGTACCAGAATATTCCCTCACTAGCCACCAGCGGAATATATAAAGAAAAGGATCTACAAGATTTAATAAACAGAATCCTGTTCCCCTTGGAGCAACCTGCAGTAATAAATGATGTAACCCGAGAAATTCGTGGACACACCATAAAAGACAGTAACGGAATAATTGGAAGGTTAATGAACGAGAATGTAATGGAGCAGTTAATAGTCAATACCTGGAACAAAATATGGATGAAATTTATGACCTTTGGTACTTTCAGTGCCGGTATACTTGCAATTATACTAATTATCCAAACTACAAAAAAATTAATAGAAGTCCTCATCAATGGAATAACTCTACATAGCATTTATGGATGGTCTTTTCATCTGATTGGGGCCATATGGAACAGTTTAACTACGTTTCTGATACATTTAGCACCAAAACCCACAGAAGCGAAAAGGGATGTAAAATCACCAGCAAATATTGCCACCGCTCCTGGACAGGAGTTATATCCAACTCTACGTACAGCAGAAAATGAAATAACACAACACAACCAGAATAATTCAATTCCAGCATCACAATCTCAAGCAGTTAAACCATCGTTTGAGTTCCTCCCATGTTAGGGCAATATTTTCGAAATTAATAAAATATCAAATAAAACCTTGATTACAGCATGATACGAGAAGATCTTTATAATTAGAATAAAAATTTCGATTGCTCTTCCTCGTTGCACTCCTCTAGCAATCGTTTAAGTGTGGGGGTGTGACGGCCACCCGTAACTTAGATTTTTTTTCTCTATTAATTTAATTATTAAATATGACGAACGGAGTGGGAACCTTCCTAATTTCCCACGATGAAAACGCATTCGAAATATAAACTTTGATAGTGGCCCGAGCCTGCGTACTCAAGCTTACAATCAACGCTCTATCCTGCTTTGTCCCACGCGCATGTGTTGACAGGGGCCTACGATCATCGCGTATACATCGTGAAGTGTTATCACGCTGATAATGGAAGGGGACCATAAAAATGCAATCTATCTTTTTTTTTCCACTGATTTTTAAGAAAATATCCGTAATATTAAATAGATTTTCATCAATTTTGTAAGCTATTATAATGCGCATCTTTTTGTCACCGAATAACCAATAAATAGAACAATAATGTATTTTATAATAAATCGTAAAAGGTTTGGATTTTCTGAATGTTTATAATAACCACTATGTATCGTTATAATTAATTAAGTTTAGTACGATGATGTATAAGTAATTATAAACTATAGCGTTACTCTTGCTCTTAAAAGTGGCATTCCGAGAGCCATCTCTGGAGAAAAGGGCCCAAGTTAAAAAGGGACCGCCCTTTCTCTCTCTGAAAATTCACGCCCACAGACCAATAAAGAAATTCTGGATATGATTAGAAAATTTCCCACCAATACAAAATTTGGCCGTTATCGCTTCATGGGCCTGAGGAAAGGGATTTCCACCCATCCACCCACGGCTTATAAAAAGCTCTGTACAAGACTGGAAAGGTAGAGTAAGTGTGGAGTGAGCACCAGGAAGTCCCTAATAAGAAGTGTTTACCAGTGAGTGAGTGCCGGAGGAAGCATCAAAGAAGAAAAGTCAGCCAAAATTCAATTAAGAAGTCACACAAGTATATTCAGAATATATAGAGAGAGAAAGAGGCCAAAGAGCAGAGAGAGCGCAGCCTTAACAATAAGTGATTAGATAAAATAAAAGTAAGTAAAATGTTATAACTGGCTATCCTTTTCTTTCTTCAAGCAATCCGCCCTTTCTTTTTGGAAATTCATTAAGCGTGAGTCTGGTGAATTTTCATTAAAGTCTCTTAAGAACACATTAAGCGTGAGTCTGGTGTGTTCGTAATAACATTTGGTTATTACATTCTGCGCTAGCATACAGTTTTCTCAACGCAACAATATTGCTCGTCCCGGCTTATGTGTTACACGATAGCCAAATCAGAGCAACCCTGAGTTTACGCTTACTCCAAGCGTACCTGAGAGTGACCCCGACGTCACAATTGTTTGCAGTTAAAACTGTAGACAATACCAGTATTGTCTAATAAATCAGATTTGTCTTTTTCTAAACGTGTAAACTCTTGTAATGGTTTTTGTAATAAAGATATTCGAGTAATGTCATATTTTTTTAACACAGAAGGACATTTTTTAAAGATGTTGCAATTATTTGGAATAGCGACTGTAGCTTATTTTTTATTTATTAATTTTGCACATCGACTTACATAAAAACACTTTAAATAGAAAAGAGGATATACAATATCTTAGTCATACTTATAAGCTTTATTAAGATCGATGAGGAAGGGATGACAGATGAAGAATATACATATATGTGTCCAAAAACTTGATTTCTTACTGTATTGTAACGTGACTCGCTACGAGCTATTCGTTTTAGCCTATAATAATTGGACTACGAGAGAACTCAGGTACACACATATACATATAATTATACGCCTTTAAGATTACATTTTCAACTTTATTGTTAATAATTTGTTGTTATTTTTCTGTTAATAAAGCCTGAAGAGGTCAGCAAATGTGCTAACGAAAGGTTGCTGATTATATTTAAAATTTAGACCCCGGTCCCATAGCTACGTATGAATGCGGACGGATAAGGACGCGAATCGCAGCTCTAGTAACATCACTAAAAATATCTAGTTCGATTATTTAGTACAAACACTACCGGTAGTGAGCAAAAGTAGCTGTTGTTTAAAACTGTAGCGCCGAACGTACCACATTTAATGTTCAAATGTCAGGTCTACAATTTACTTTTCAAATTCTCATGAATATTGCTTATTGATGAGTATGCTAATGTAAAAAAAGCATTTGGGATAATTAATACATATCATTTATATATATTTTCTTCTTCTTCTCATATATTCAAGTACTTCCATAAAATTAAGGCCTAATTCCACTAATTGTAGTTGAAAGTCTATCAATTCTCTATCATTTGCCATCTTATAGACTGCAATAATGTAAAGGTTAGATAGGCGTTACATTAAATGTGGTACGTTCGGCGCTACAGTTTTAAACAACAGTTACTTTTGCTCACTACCGGTAGTGTTGGTACTAAATAATCGAACTAGATATTTTTAGTGATGTTACTAGAGTTGATATTCGCGTCCGTATCCGTCTGCATTCATATGTAGCTATGGGACCGGGGCCTAAGTGAATCTCTCCATCTCTCACTATTTGCCTTCTTTCCATTAGTACAAAATTTATCATTTAAGAAAACTACAAGGGAATCAAGACAGTATGTTACGTAATATTTTATAACTTTTGTCGATGATTATAGCTATATATATACATATATAGATATTATATTAAGTGTGCACTAATATATACATTAAAATCAAAAACAGAGATATACGATTGTTTTGTTGATTACGTTAATAAATTTGAAAATATAACGGGAAAAAGCATTAAGAAAGTGAGATGCGATAACGGAAAAGAATACTTGAATAATGATGTATACAAGTTTTCTAAGAGAGAAAGGAATTTATTTAAAATCATTTCCTCCATAGGTACACAAATTAAATGGAACGGCTGAAAGATATAATCGAACAATTATGAATTCGGCTAGATGTTTATTATTTATAGCCAGAGTAAGTCAGAAGTATTGGCCAGAGGTAGTAAAAAACGCCGCATACTTGAAAAATAGAACGATTGCAAACATAATCGACAATTCGAAATTTTATGCTAAAAGAAACCTGATATCAGCAATTTGCGAATATACGGAAGTAAAGTATTTATTAGAGTGCCAGAAATTAAACGAAATACGAAATGGAATAGAGAAACTGATATAGAAATTTTATTATGATACGACCATGTGGGATATAGAATTTTGATAGATAATAAAATCACTAGAGCGAGACATGTTAACATAATTGAAAACAATGAATACCTAATCGGATTTCAAGATAATAAAAATGATAATGAAAATGTTTATGAGTATTTTAATAACAATGGAAATATAAATAACGAAAACCCAAACGATGAAAATATATTTAAAAAAATAAATATATTTAAATTTATTTAAAGTTAATATAAACTTTAAGAAAGTCAGAGAGAGAAAGGAAAATGACTAATCGGTATACTGTAAGTTTCGTTAATTCAAATTATATTTATGTAAACGTTGTAAGTGTTAATTATGGAAATGGATGTAGAAACAGCTTGTTTAAACGGTTACGTTAAATCAAAAGTATTTGTGAAATAACTATTGGGTTATGATGATGGAACAGATAAAAGTGTATAAGCTTGAAAAAGCCCTGTATGGTGTGCAACAAAGCCCAAGAGCTTGGTATGAATGTTTTGCCGATTATATTAAAAAATTGAATGTCGAAAAAAGTAAGAGTAATTATTGTTTGTAAACAAAAAATGAAAAAGTTGATGAAATTTATTTGATATTGTTCGTACACGATTTGTAGATCTGCGGAAAGAATAGAAAGGGACTAGAAAGGGTCAAAATTGAATTGTCAAATAAATTCACCATGAAAGATTTGAGTTAAGTGAATACTTATTTAATCATTAATATTAAATATAATATTGAATAGGGTGAAATGATCCTTGATCAGAGCGATTATATAGATTCATTAGCAAAGAAAGATAATATTTTAGAAGCAAAATTTTATCATACACCCATGGAAGAAAACTTTAAGAGTAACCGCAAATTTAGCCCGTTTGCTGGGCTTCGCTAGAGAATTGTAGAAAAATGCTAAAAATATGTGGCCGGTACCAAATTAATCGTCATGAAAAATAAAGATGAGCATATTTTTTCGTTTTCTGAAGATTTTTGAAAATCACCTTTGTGTTTAGAGGTTGGAAATACCCAAAAAGTGAATATTAAAAAGTCTTAATGATGTGAATATATTATTGATGGAATCTTGTGGTTGTTAAAAATTCACCCTTAAAGCCTTTTAGAGAGTGAAATCATCCCCCTGTAAGGCAAAAATTGAAAAATTGTTTAAAAATGTGAAAAAAATATTTAGATGTTTCATATGGTAAGAATTCAAGAGAAAATACCCTTTTGTTGATATTTATAAAGAAAACAAGCCCTATTCTCAAGAGTGAAACCACCCTTAAATATCAGAAAGTGAGATATTTTCTTGCAAATCAAAAGAAACACTTCAATTTCCTTTTCTTTTCTACAGAGGGGTAGACTTAACTCAATCTGAACATTTGAAATGATTTTTTATGAAGTTAACCCTTCGGAATGGGTAAAAACAACCCCTTACAATGATTAGATCTATAAAAATTCTTAAAAATAAAAAAAAAATAATACGGACACTTTTTTCGAATGAAATTATGGAAGCAACACTCAACTTCAATATTTATGTTATAACTAGCCCTCTAAAGCAGGGTGGAACTACCCCTAAACGTGATAAATTACGACACTATAGTTGCAAAATAAGAAAATATTCGATTTCTCTTATTTCAGATTTCAAAGAATGAAATTAAATAAACTTTGTAATAATGTTTGTGGAGAAAAATATTTGGCTTTATTAGTCGCTGGGTGTAAGAATTACTTCTTCATTCAAAGTCTTTGATAAAATTCTTGAATTGAATTGAATAGTATTTGAACCATACCTTTCGTTAATTGTTTAGTCTACAATATACAAAAAAGATCAAAATGCGAGAATTCCTTTCCCTGGATTTTATAATTAATCCATTGATAGTTATTAATAACTTGAGATTAACATGCAAAAAAGATTACAATGCAAAAAAAAAAGAAAAATAGATAGGATATTAGAAATTCCAATCAGAAGCAAGATCTGCAAATCGTGCTTTAATATAAGCAAAGAGTCTCATGTTCAAGTAAACTATGACTCAACTCCAGATTTGTCAATTCACAGACATGGACTGAATGCGCACTCGCAATGGATATTTGGCTGCAAAACTGTAGAAAACTTACTCTCAGTCCCTAGTAAATTGCGCCAAATATTACTTATGAACTATGTTTTTTGTTGAGCATTCTTCCCTTATATTTTCAGTTTATACAGAGAGAAAAGATTATTGACCTCTTGTAAAACAAATAATGGACGAAGTTAGTTGTGAGGATCAGAAAAAATTTTCTGCACTCATGTTTGAATATTATGACATAGGTGCAAGAAAAAGCCATCTTTGATTTAGATAATATAAATTCGATCGAAAACGACACAAATTGGTTCTGATACAAGAAAGATGAGTTTGACATGATACGCCACTACCTTGAGTCATGCAATCCAAAGGAACTAGGTATTTTTCTCTGCAAAGTACGTACTGCGCTATCTGACGAACAACTTTCTCTCCTTTTTAGATTTTGTTCTCGAACAATAAATAACCTTATGAAAGTGGTTAGTAAAGATTTACTTGAGAATTTAGTACCGAAATTCATAAATGGTTCTGTCCGTACTAAATGACTGGATAATAATACCCGAACTCCTACGTCTATGATATTATTCGATGCTAAGGAAGATTAAGCTTACTGTATATTTGACGCTGTGTATCGCTTTGTACAAAAATCCAAGAATTTCGCAGACCAAAAAATGCTTTGGAGTGAGCAAAAAAATAGTAAAATTGATAATTGCATGTACCTACTCCGAATGGATACATAACGCATGTTTTAGGTCCTTATGATGCTAATTATAATGATGCAGTTATTCTGGAATATAGCTTCGTCATTTTTCCGTGACGTGGTTCAATTCCTCGAAAATGAAAAAAAATTCAAAGTTCTCATTCCCGGTCTTAGTCAGCTTGACAGTGAAAAAGCTAATTTGTCTCGATTTGTTCAGATCTCGATCAGATGGCTCATTAAGCAAGTTTTTGGTAGACTAAAAAATTTTAAATCTTTGCAATCCTAGCTCACAATGCAACATTATTTCATGATTATGTTTATCTGTAAATTGCATTTGCACTGTTTAATTTATTCTATAAACAATTTATAGCAACAAAGAGTTTAAAGGTATCGCAAAGTATATGAAAACTAGATTAAATGTACTCAATAATTTAAAAATAGCAGTTGAGGAATTCGCTTTTACACAAGTAAGAATCCCTTATATCGAATTTCATTATACTAGCCTCGATAATGCGGATAATAATAGTCTTCTTCAATTTCCGTTTCTAACCACGGAAGAATTGTATCTCATCAGCTTAGACCTTTACCAAATTAATAACGCAATAAGCTACTACGCTGAGCATAAGCACGAAGATTTCTCGTTCACAAGTTTGAACCAGGTTCAAGACATGTAACTTTAAGATTAGACTATTAAAATTATGGAATTGTTATTGAAAACCCATTGTTAGTTAAGGCACATATGAAATCACGATTCCGTGACGGTAAAACCCATCACATCTTCGGACTTGTGGACAAAAACAAGACTGGAATGGATGCGATAGTAGAATATTATTGCACTTCTGAGAGCGGATCACGAACCGTTGATTGCTGTAGACACATTATGACTATTATATGGTACCTAGGCTATGGTCAATATCATGCACTACATGTACTTAACGAAAATATCCGTAATGTATCATTAACTATTCCAAAAAATGTAAATGATAATACTGAAAATTGATTTAGTCAAAATATTAAACAATAAAAATCGTTAGATTCTGAAAGCAACACCAACGTCTCGTGAGAAGTAAGGGGACTCACGCTCAAAAAGCATTGCATCATGAAAGCCATGCACCACCTAGTGGGAATTTTGAGTTCTATACATATTATTAGAAAGAAACGACTAAAAAACGACGAAACTTTTTTTTATCATGCAAAACCACAAATACTTTTTCATTTAATATTTAAGAATATTGATGGATACAACTATATTTAGGATATGCTTTCACCCCTTCAGTAAGTAGTTTTCTTAAAATATAATTTGAAACATAGAGTATTCGTTAAATATATAAAAAATAAAAATCAAATTAGACTGCAGCTATATTTTCATAATTTACCATGTTCGGAGGTAGTTTAACCCTCCATAAAAGAGATACTTTGAATGGATTTAATTGCTTAGACTTTGTAAGGTATTCATCGGACGAACCACAAGTCATAAAAACCGAACATTGCGAACAAAAGTTGCTGAATTAATTTTGAAGATTTGTCCTTAGATTTATTTTGAAAGTAGAATTGCGGGCGTAGCGGTTTTCAAAGTTGGATTTTCCACTCTAGGTTGGCCTCGAAATGACCTTGGAAATGAGGTGGGGGTCACTTAAACCCCACAGACATAACCTTGTCTAAACGTAGAAATGAACGTAGAATGCAAATATTTGATCAAGAATAAGGATTCCCATTGAAACAAAAGGTTGACCAAGTAATTACCTTGGGGATGGGGTGGGGATCTCAAGGACCTCCACACATATTACGTACATTACCTGAACGTAAAATTTCAAGTCAAAATCTGTCATCAAAAATAGGTGATCCTATTTAAAAAACAACATTGACCTTGAAATAACCTTGGAAAAACATGCTCGAGGTCAAATGCAATATCACCAAAAGCCCCCTCAAAGTTACGTAACTTTGGTCTGAAAATTTTTTCGAGAAAAAGCTTACTAATCGAGATATCTCAGTGGAGAGATTAAAATTGGCCACCCTGTATATAAGTAAGGGAACAAGATTGGACGTGAATTATATTGTAAATTATTTGAGTAGATTCCAAAACTGTTACGATGACACTTATTATAAATATGCATTAAGGATTCTGAAGTATTTTTATTTAACAAAAAATATTAAATTGACTTATATAAGAAACTTAAGTGCAGAAATAATGGATTGTTTTGTTGATGGAAGATGAAACGTTAAGATGGAACACATATTAAAAATCTAGAAAACAAAGTAGCGTTACTAAATCGTCAACAGGTGTAGAATATGTAGCTTCATCAGAATTAGTTAGTGAAGCCAAACCTTTTAAAAATATGTTGAAAGATTTCAGAGTGAATATAGAAAAACCGATAAATATTTTTGAAAACAACTCTGCTGCCATTACTATAATCAAATTCGGAAACTTGACTAATAATTCAAAATATATAGAAATATATTGCCATTTGTAAATGAATGCTATGAACAGAAAAATCATTAATATTGTAAAAATCGATTCTGAAAACAATAAGGCAGACATACTAACCAAACCTCTGAGACGAAACAAATTTGAAAAATTTAGAAAAGAATTACGAATTATGTAATGAGCATACAACATAAATTTACGGAGGTGTGTTAGAATTTGAAATAAATTTGTGTTAGGCTCAGCAGTACAATGCACTGCATGGAATGTAAAGCATAGCAGTACGCTGTACTCTCTGAAATTTTGGTGCGTGCTGAGTTGCGTAATTACAACTCAACAGTTATCGAATATAAAGGTTCCGAAGTCAAGCGTCTAGTTTTAGTGTTTGTGGATTTATGAATATTGTAAGATCATATGTCTGTAATGCCACTCGTCAGATATAATAAATACTGCAACGGTAGTCGATTTAATTAATCGAACCATTCGCGATTTTGCTTCTCGTGCGTTAGTTCGAACTATTGAGAGAGAGAGGAGGCGCGCGATCTTTTGAATAGGCAGTTTCGCCTCAGCTGTTCACGAGAGTTTACCGCCGTTTTGTGTTTTGCACTTTGTTTCGCAAAAAGTAGTAGTTTTCTTTGGGTCAATTACGTGCGTGAGTGCAACGGCATTTTCGTGACAGATAATAGCAGCAGTACAGAAGCAGCAACAAAGATATATTGAGGCAGATCGAGGCAGTGCAGTTGATAATAAAGGGGCAGCGGCAGTTGAAATTTTTTACAACAACAATTACGGCTGATCACCGTATTTGCACCGCATGGTAGTTAGTTCGCGGTAATATTCGAATCTTCTCTCTCTCTCTCTTTCTCACGGAAAATAGTTAATTGTAAAGTCCTATTCGCGAGCGTTAGTCTTTCGGCCCTACAAAGACTGTAATGATTTTTGTTAATTAAAGTTTATTAAATTTATTCGCCGTTTACTTCATTTGATTTTCCTAGTAGCTTAAGTAATTGGAAAAGGCTTAGGTATTAATCTGATTAACTCTAGGGGATTAAGAAGATTAGGAGTAAAGTCGCTCACACTTAAAACTTGTCGAGTATCACATGACACGTGACTTAAGGTGAGTTCAACTCCGTTTGATAGAAGACAACTAGGATAAATCATCTGACGTTGAGGCGAATACACGTACTATCATACGTGCTTAACGGAGCGGCGGTTTGCTCTGCATTGTGGGAATTTGTTCTTAAATAAATTTCTCATTTTTCAGATTTATCTCCCCCGTTTTATGGCGCCCAACTGGTATTAAGACCCATTTAGTGCGAATAGGGATGTGCGTCGAAGGTAATCGCCGCACGAGAGAGAGAGACGATTGCGCGATTGCTTAGGAAGGTTTGAGCGGGTGGTAGCGCGAGATCGTGAGCGGTACGCCCTCTGCTGGGGAAAAAACGAAGTCACTTCGAACTTTTTACTTAAAAATTATTAAGTTGATTGTAAAAAGGGCCGAAAGCGATAATTATAAGTTGGTCGAAGTGATTTCAGGTCGTTTGAAGTAATCAGGTTTTAACCTATTTTAGACATAGTTTGGTGGATAAAGGAGGGTTGGAAGCACCTGATCGACGATAAAAGCAGAGAGTGCGACCCAAGCGCGCAGTCCAAAAATATTAGCCAGGCGGAGCAAGCAAAACAGCAGGCTCCGACCTTAGGTAGGATATATTTATAATATTTATAGATAGTTTGCGAAGACTGCGCGCGCTCATAATCTCGCGAGTCTGTGCCTTATAAAAAGGAGGCATTAAGGGTAGTTACACTAAATAGTGTATACCCCGCTCATACCTCGGGTGATAGGAAGTGGTAGTGGTCGTTTAGGCCGATAATTTCAAACCTCGACCGCATCCTACACCCGTGCGGAGGCAAGATGGCTCTGTTGTCAGCTCAGATTAACAATTGGGCATTAGAGCTGACCTCCGCACAGCGCGAAAGCTATTTGGCGGATTTAGAGCTGCACAAGGATGGAAGTGTCATCCAGCAGGCGGCTAGGCTTGGGAGATGGTTGCTAGGAGAGTACACCGTCACAGATTTCGAGGAGACCACACACAGTAAAGAGGTGGCGGGGTACAGGAGGCGCCCCCGACAGCGTGGCTCGACACAGTCTGTGATGAGGTGGAAACCCACAGCGCAGACGAGAACAGCGACCATCCCCTGAGGATCATCAATAGGGGGGGAATATCCTTGACATATCTGTCAAGGACATTCGCCTACCCGGATGAAGACTGTGAGGGTAAAGCCAGCCGCCAAGAGGAGGATGAGCTCATCCAGAAGGCCCTACGCACCCAGGAGCAGGAGGAGGGGGAGAGGAGACGGAGCAATCCGGATCTCAGGTCGCAGGAATCCTGCACCCGGAAGGAACCTCAGGAAGAATTATCCTTGAGTGAAGCTTTCCGGGAAATAGAGTACCTGAAGGAGGGAGTCGACCGCAACCGCAACATGGTTGGTCGAATCCTAGAAACCCTTCAGACTCTGCAGGGAATACAGGTGTGTGCGGAGCGCGTGGCACAGGACATGCGCCTATGAATACGAGAGCTGGAAGACGCAATGCATGAGATTGCCAATGCTAGCCGTTCTTCTCAACGCGACTCGGTTCAACCGCGCTCCGGACGTAATGTGGACTTTCAGGACACATTCACCTGTCACTACGATTCTGGGATTTCGGGAAGCACACCGGCTCCTCCAAGACCACTACCCAGAAGAAGGGACGTTACCCCACCAGAAGCCCTTCGTAGAAGAGGAGGTGAAGAGGATCCGGAAGAATATGGGAGATCCGCACCTGTTCGACAGAGGAGTCGAAGCGGATCATCTGGCACCGGTCCTCTACTATCCTCAGGGCTCTCCACAACCCGAGATGTTGGAAAAATTGTCCGCGGATGGAAATTGAGGTTTGCGGGCAGTAGGGCACAGAGCGTAGATACGTTTCTGTCAAGGTTGGAAGATCTGCGCGTGGGCGCAGGGCTAACTGATGACGAAGTGCTTTTTTCCGTATCAGAGATCCTCGAAGGTAACGTGAGGACCTGGTACGATAACAAGTACCAGTGGCTCAGTTATGCGGAGTTCGTTGCTGACGCCCGAGATTGGTTCGGCACTAGTACACAACAGCAACAAAGGCTGTTACAGGAAGCCCAGAACCGATTCCAGGGTGAGGACGAACTAGTGCGAGACTACGTGTCCAACCTGGTGGCTCTTGTCAATAGACTAGAACCACCAATGCCCTTGGAGAGGTTATTACACCTACTCCATGCAAACCTCCTCCCAAACATCCAGATTCAGCTGCGTCGGAGCGAGATGAAGTCGATACGCGAATTCAACAGGAGGGCGACCGAGGTACAGAACACCTTATCTTACGGTCGTCGTCCACGTGTGCTCGCCGACCCCAACTCGACGATCTTCCTTCAGCACGCCTACCAGCCGAGCAAAAGAACGGCTGGTAATAAATCCCAAACCGCTGCAATGGCCAGCGAAGGGAAGGCGCGTGCGAAGAAAGAGGGAGATCCGCAGCGCGGACAGGGCGTGGAGAACCCTGCCAGGAGGCCTACCGAACAAGCATCGGTATCGGCTACGCAAGCTTCCACTTCTGATAAAAAGATGGAAGAGCGTCTAGAGGGCATCGAGCGGATGTTGCGCAAGTTGGCCAATGAGAAGCAAGGCAGCCCTCCAGAACAGCGTAAGAGCCGATGGCGTGGGGGAAGGAAAAATTCTTCTTTTCCTGGCGAGCGGCGAGAAGGACAGAAGCGGAAGATCGACTTCACCAAGCCTCTCCAGTCTTCCGCTTGTGGTAATTTATTTAGTCGTAAATTTTGCCCAGATTACAACAAGGGAAACGGCAAGGAGAGCGAAGAGAAGAGGTCATCTTCGCGTCTCCAGTAGATTCGACCTCTCGCTGCGGGTCGCCGATGGGAAGCAGCAAGTTATCGGCGATCCAGGGATCTAAACAGGTCCTAGAAGAGCAACAAGAGAGCCCGGGGCCTAGCGGTATGTTGGAGCAGAAAGCGATCGAACCTGATGCCAGCCCTCGGCAGAATAGAGGAGTGGTCATTCTGGAGGGACCAGATGGCCACATACAAATTGTGGAGGAGGGGGAAGACTCCAGGGAGAGACTCTCCACACAAAAAGCTCCATGGGATCCACGAGTAGAAGCAAGCCCATCGTTATCGCAGCAGTGGAAGGGAAAAAGCCGCTAAAAAGCAGGACGATGGGAGGCAAAGATGCGACTCGTGGATATGACCCTGAGGTTGAGACCAGGTGGTGGTTGCGGGTAGACATAGGTGACTTTAAAATTAGAGCACTATATGATACCGGCGCCACATTCAAGGTAATGGGTTAATTAGGTCTGAGATTGGCATCAGAGATGGGACTCGGATTAACTGTGACCAGAGCGGGCGATGCAAGGCTCGCTGATAGGCGCCCATGCCCTATAATTAGTCACGTGATGTTCCCCTTTAAAGTAGGAGGAATCACGAAGGAAATCAGAGTCGCCATTACGCCACTGCTCACACACGACTACTACGTAGGCGCGAACTTTATAAGAGAGTTCCGCGCAGTTTTGGATCCCGACGAAGATGAGTTATGGCTTAAGGACGACCAAATGAAAGTACCAATGGAAGTGGCTGGAATTGATGGTACGGCATTTCTCGCACCGGTAGGACTGTGGGAGACCACGGAAACACAGCTGGAGGAAATAGACGTCATTAATGGATTGATTCCTGACGGAGGTCAGGCTTTAGGCTGTGCCGTGGGGGTTGAGCACGAAATAGACGTTGGAAATGCTCGACCCATCAAACAGAAATACTACCCAGTCTCTGATGGAGTGCGAGAGGAAATGTACGCGCTGGTCAAAGATATGCTGGAAAAAGATGTAATTGAACCAGCGACCAGCGGATGGTCAAGTCCAATAGTAATGGTAAAGAAGGCTGATGTAAAATATAGGTTTTGCGTGAATTACCAAAAGGTAGATGCAAAGTTCATATCTACTCTGGACTTGAGCAGTGCGTACCATCAAATTCCCCTAAAGGAAGAATCGCGTCCGATATCAGCGTTTGCAGTACCTAGATTAGGGCACTTTCAATTCAAGAGAATGCCTTTCGGACTGTCATACGCAGGAGCGACATTCCAAAGGTTGATGGACAAGGTAATAAGCCCGGATATGGATCCATTCGCTTTTGCTTACCTTGACGACGTAATTGTGGTTTCGTCGTCCTTTGAGGAGCATAAGCGGCACCTAGAAATGATATTAAAGAGAATTCTAGGTGCGGGCTTAACCATCAACAAAGCCAAAAGTCACTTCTGCAAGACGGAAGTCAGGTACTTGCGAGTTCTTGTAAACCAGGACGGAGTAAGACCAGATCCAGAGAAGATACGATCGATATTGGAATATCCAACACCCCGGACTTTAAACAGGTGAAGCGATTCATGGGAATGACCTCGTGGTATAGACGTTTTATACCCGACTTTGCCATGATCGCGGAACCTACTGACAAAGAAGAATGTACGTTTCTCTTGGGAGGAGGAGCAAGAGCGAGCTTTCACGAGCTTGCATGAGGCGATGACTTCCGCCCCAATACTGCAATCTCCCGATCCCAACGGTCAGTTTATACTACAAACTGATACTAGTGACAGTGGGATCGGGGCAGTCCTCACGCAAAATGTCGATGGAGAAGAGCGTGTGATAGAATACGCTAGCTCATCACACAACAGCGCTGAGAGAAATTATACGGTCTCCGAAAAAGAGTGCTTGGCAGTGGTATGGGCTATTGGAAAGTTCCGGCCGTACATTGAAGGGCATCACTTCAGGGTCATCACTGATCATAGTTGCCTGAAATGGCTCCACATTATGAGAAATCCCACGGGAAGACTAGCGCGATGGGCGCTAGCATTGCAAGGCAATGTCTTCGATATTGAATATCGAAAAGGGGATCTCAATGTGGTGCCCGATGTGTTGTCTAGGGCCTATGAGGAGGAGGGGATTGAAGTGAGTGCCATAAATAGTCGGCCGGAGACCACTGACGCCTGGTATTTGCAACAATACCAGGAAGTATGCCAAGACCCACACTCTCACCCCACTTGGAAGGTAGTGGGAGGGAGGCTGTATCATTATTAGCCTGATGAGGACAGTGAAGGGTCCATCTACAATGATAAAGCGTGGAAGCTGGCGGTGCCTAGGGAGAAAAGGCACCAGGTGCTCCAGGAGGTCCATGATGCTCCTACAGCAGGGCATCAGGGACGAGAGCGTACGTTCTCCAGGGCTAGGCACTTGTACTACTGGCCTAAGATGTATGATCAGGTCAGGGAGTACGTAAAGAGTTGCCCGGTGTGTCAGCAATGCAAGGTGTAACAAAGAGCACCTTGCGGGCTGATGGGTCGTAGACAAGTGTCACGACCCTGGCAGGTGGTGGCCGGTGATATCACTGGTCCATTTCCAAAAGCTCTCGAGGTTTTGAGTACATTTTAGTTTTTGTAGACTTGTTTACTCGCTGGGTAGAACGTGTTGCAATACGCAAAGCCAATGGGAAGACAATCGCAAGGGAGTTACACGAGAGAATTGTCACTAGGTTTGGCGCACCCGAGGTATTCTTGTCGGATAACGGAACCGAATTTAGGAATCAGGAAATAGATTCATACTTTCAGATGAACGGCATCCAGCGTGCCTCGACTCCCGTGTACCATCACCAAGCTAATCTCATAGAGCGAGTAAACAGGACGCTCAAAACCATGATCACGTCGTATGTGAGCCGTGATCATAAGAGTTCGGACGAGCACCTGTCAGAGTTCAACTTTGCGTTGAACTCGGCAACTCATAACGCCACCGGTTATAGTCTTGCGATGCTCATCTTTGGACGTCAGCCGGTACCTCCTTTGACGTTCAGAAGATCCCAAGATCAGCAGGCCCTTGAATGTTTGGATGGTCAAGCTGTAGTGGATTGTGTTGAACATATGGAGAAGCTCCGTAATCTATGGGAGAGGGCCAACTCCAAGTCAAAGGAGGAAGCTGCGCGTCAGGCGGCTTATTATGACCGGAAGAGTCGGCAACCCAAGTTTAAGGTGGGAGATTGGATTTGGAAGAGAAATAGGATTCTCTCTTCGGCTGCCCAAGGCATTTCAGCCAAATTGGCGCTGAAATATGTCAGTTCGTACGTGATTGAAGAGTTTTGTGTATCCAACACGTACAGACTAGGCAATCAGCTGGAGATCCTGTCCGAGCTCTTCCATGCCAAAGATCTTAAACCGTACTACGGTCCGGGTGAGGATAAGGAAAGCGAGGAGGTCATCGATCCTCGTAAGCCGCAAGTTGAACAGTCGGAGGAGGCGAACGATTCCGCGAATGCGTGCGAAGATCCGGGAAGGGATTTACCAAGCGAGCGGATCGAATTCGCAGCCCTCACGGCCGTAGATAAGGAACCCACCGAGACGTCGGATTTACCGGTATCTGCCCGAACCAAGAGAGGTCGAGGTCGACCTCGAAAGGTCCCAGAGACGGTCACTGGTCCAGTAAGAGGCAACAACTCTCCCATGAAGGAAACAAGAGGGAAAGGTAGGCCTCGAAAGACCGTGCCCGTTGTGCAAAGGACGGTTGGGCCGATAAACCCGAACGGTAACCGACGAGGGCCAGGACGTTCCCGCAAAGAATCGCGAGGGAACGTATAACTCAGTGGGATGCGGCGTATATTAGGGTTTTTCTTCGCGCAGGGAGATTTATTCGAGATTTTTTTGTTTTGGATGTTTCGGATGGACCGGAGAATCGTCTTCGAGGAGGAGACCTTCGAGGTGGTCACTCAGATGCTGTTAGATCTGCAACTGGACCCTGACACGACGCAGTTAATTGAAGATCTGCGGAGCTTCGCCAGGGTCCAGTTGGAGGGGACCACCCGAAGGGAGCGACATAATGCTTCGGTGGCAGACGTTCTCCGGGACTCATCGTGGGTCGCCCCGAAGAAGGCTTCCCGGGACGCTTCGACACAGACGGAGGACAAGAACAGTGTCGAGCGTCCCAAGTCCACAGTGGACCAGGGGGTGCAGACCCTCAAGTCCGGCGTACCCCAGACGTCGGCCAGTGCGATCCAGTACCCAGGACCCATGGAAACCTGTGGGGCATCGCACTGGGTCTGCTACCACCCCCGAATCCCGGAGCAGCCTACTCTCCTCCTCGACTTCAGACACGTACGTCTGCGGATCAACGAGGTGGAGAGTGCCTGGCGGTTCGCTCAAGAACTCCAGTCTCAGGTGCAGGAGCACCTGAGACACTTCATGAGCCGCCAGGGTCCAGAACTGCTCGGGGAGTGGGCAGAGATGGCTCAGCGTCAGAGGGCCTACGGAGAGGGGTAGACAAAAGACAGGAGTTCCCCGCAGCGCTCCCGGCGCCGGCTCAGGAGAAGAGAGCCCCGGGAGCTACTAACGCTGGACCAATGCTCACGGTCCATGTGTACGGGCGTATGGCTCCAGATACCACAATCGTGGTCAGGTTCGAAGATGGTCGTGCGACCGCCTCGATGGGAGGCGTCACTATTGCCGCCTCCCAGGGAGTCAGCGCCTAGCAGTCCCCTTTGACTGCTGAGCAGCCTACACAAGACCGGGAAGATGCTCAATCTCGATCGCAGCTGAGGGGCTGCTACATCTCTGGGGAGCCTAGGGTGACCAACACCCAGCGGTGCCCGAAAAAGGCTACACACTGGCGCTACCCGAAACATCGAGCGCCAGGTGTAGCCAAACGATGATGTAGGTCCTGGAGGGCAATAAAATTAGCCGAAATAAAGAAGGGAGTTGATTATTTAGTTCCTTTCCTTCTTTACTTTTCAGGTTCCTGATGGCGGCGAATCGCGGGTATTCGTCCTACCCGGGTAGTCAGGACTTGGAGGAGGCTGCAACGGTAGTCGATTTGATTAATCGAACCGTTCGCGATTCTGCTTCTCGCGCGTTAGTTCGAACTATTGAGAGAGAGAGGGGGCGCGCGATCTTTTGAATAGGCAGTTTCGCCTCAGCTGTTCACGAGAGTTTACCGCCGTTTTGTGTTTTGTACTTTGTTTCGCAAAAAGTAAAGTTTTCTTTGGGTCAATTACGTGCGTGAGTGCAACAGAATTTTCGTGACAGATAATAGCAGCAGTACAGGAGCAGCAACAAAGATATATTGAGGCAGATCGAGGCAGTGCAGTTGATAATAAAGGGGCAGCGGCAGTTGAAATTTTTTACAACAACAATTACGGCTGATCACCGTAATTGCACCGAATGGTAGTTAGTTCGCGGTAATATTCGAATCTTCTCTCTCTCTCTTTCTCACGGAAAATAGTTAATTGTAAAGTCCTATTCTCGAGCGTTAGTCTTTCGGCCCTACAAAGACTGTAATGATTTTTGTTAATTAAAGTTTATTAAATTTATTCGCCGTTTACTTCATTTGATTTTCCTAGTAGCTTAAATAATTGGAAAATGCTTAGGTTTTAATCTGATTAACTCTAGGGGATTAAAAAGATTAGGAGTAAAGTCGTTCACACTTAAAACTCGTCGAGTGTCACATGACACGTGACTTAAGGTGAGTTCAACTCCGTTTGATAGAAGACAACTAGGATAAATCATCTGACGTTGAGGCGAATACACGTACTATCATACGTGCTTAACGGAGCGGCGGTTTGCTCTGCATCGTGGGAATTTGTTCTTAAATAGATTTCTCATTTTTCAGATTTATCTCCCCCGTTACAATACATATAAGGAATAATTATCACTTTTAATCATACTTTATTTCATCAAATCGTATAGATACGTTGCTTTTTCCGTAGTGAGAGCAATTGACAAATTTCTATTGCTATCATATGATTACAAAAATATTTATAATTATTCTGAGATTCTTATAAATTTATTGAGGACCAGAAAGAGAATTATTTATTTACATATTACTTAAGATCAACAAATCAAAGCATAGATTAATATAATAACAGTATAATATTATTTTTTATATTTAGTACGTTTTTTAATACATAAATTATCCTTTGCATATTTGTATAACGAGTGAGATTGCCAACCCGTTATATCTCTCTCTCCCTAGTAATGATATGTAAATATAACATATTTCTCCGAACTTATCCTATATATTTATGAATTTATTATGTTTATATTCATTTATCATTAATATTTATATATGTAATTACCCTTCGGCTCGAATATAAGGTAAGAGAGTGAGAGAGACACGAGTACGCAGGGATACTTCCGCGCGCGACCGCGAGGCGCGGAGAGAGAGAGAGAGAGACATAGTCGCGCTTTAGCGAGTGACCGCGGACACTAATCGACGAGAGGCAGAGCAGAAAGAAATCGAGAGCCGAGCAGGTAACTCGCTAGAGAGCTGTTATCGTACAGATTTGTCAGCGGGCAGGTAGATTCCTTCGTCTCAACGACTTCCCCTGCTCGCATCTTCGTGGTGACCTGGTGCTTCCCTCTTCTTCGATCTCGGAGTTGTGGCCTTTATCCGGAGAAGAGTTGCGACATCGCCCGGCCCTGTAGAGGATCTACGCTCGCGTGCTGTAGCTGTTAGAGCGGGAGTTCGTCAGCAGGAAACGAGCCGCGGAGTGCACGTGGTGCCCGATAATTTGTGCGTGTGCGTTGACGCAAACTGTGCGACTCGTTTGCGTATCTAGAGGACGAGCACCGTCATTGTAAGTACCTGCTAGTTGGTTTACTCTCTCTCTATCCGTTCTCTCAGCGTACTCTCTCCCTCCTTCCGACCGCTTTTGTTAACTTATACTGATTAAAAATGCTGTTTACCGTTAGTCTCTTTTATTTAATCGTACCCCGACGCCTTATTCAAACGCTCCGCCCTTTCGCGCCTACACCCGCTTTCGAATCTTCGGCTTTTGCGTTCTTCAGCCAACACTACGAATCTGCGCGGATTCGGCTGCCCTGTCACCGGCGTGACGAACACCGGACCTGAGAAGACGGACAGTCCAGGAGGCTTCAGACTTCGCTCGGACATTCGTCATTTAACTTTAGTTACTTCCTTTTTTATATTTACGGGGCTAACCGGGCTAAATCCCCGTTATATAATTTGGCGCCCAACGTGGGGCTCGTTGTTTCATCTGTCGCGCCCGCCCGCGTACCGCGCGCTTGCGAGAGCGAGGACTGTGGCCTTGGAGCCAGGACCCCCCTCCCCCAGCTCGAGCATGCGGGGGCGTCAGCCGGCGAGGAGGCTGCAAAGGCCATAGACGAAGACGACGGGTGTTGTGCCGGGGGCGATGGCTGTAGGGCTCGTGATATGGGCGGTTTCGTCGTCGAGTGAAAAAATTGCGCGTGCGGGTTTAACTTTGAGTCCGGTTGTAACAGTGACAGGTCTTCTATTTGGTCTACTTCGTCTTCAATTAAATCGTAAGTATCTTGAAACTGCACTGTTCTTGAGTCTCTGTTTGCGTTCGTACGGTATTGTGCTTCTGACGGTAACGTTTGCGCATTTGTCACAACTATTTGCATTTGCTTAAGCAAGTCCCGATTTGTGGTCCTTAGCGCGTTTATTTCTAAATTTTTGTTTGCTACCTCCATTCCTAACCTTTTAACTTCATCTGTTAATTTATCGCAGGATAATATTAAATTTATTTCTGCTTTTAAAGCACGTCGTAATTCATCTGCAGCAGGTTTGGGAATTGATTGGATGATACCGTTCGGCAGACGCATTTTAATAAGGGGGTCCTGTCGTTGCGTGGACGCTCCCGGAGCTACATAGCTTGACCATTTGGGTAGAGTTCCTGTGTTATACATTGCAGGGAAGAAATCCGACGTCGTAGAGGCTATCGTTGTTGGTTGCGTGTACGCGTCGGTCATTGTTGTAGTTGTTACTACGTTTTTTGTCGTTACTTGTGTTGGCGCATCTGTTTGACGCGCCACTACACACCCTACTGCCCCACTACACACCCGGACCTTGGAAGCTGATGGCGCCACAGGAGTAGCGCAAGCTCTGCGTATCGAAGTAGCTGACTCAACGCTAGCCACGAGCAGTTCAAAGGATGCGCAGACGCAGGTCGATGGAGGTACTGTGGCAAGCGCCTCGGTTGAAAGGTATCCCAGGTGGTGGCTGACGGTACACATCGGATCTTTCACTTTCCGAGCCTTGTATGACACTGGCGCTTCACGCACGGTCCTTAACTCTTTAGGTCTGTAAATAGCAGCAGCGCTGAACTGCCAAGTGAACTATAGGGCGGGCCAGGTCGCGCGGGCCGTCGACGGTCATAGGGTACCCATACTAGGCCACGTAGAATTACCCTTTACAGTCGCGGAGATGACACACCTCATCGACACTCTTATCTTAAAGGAGGCTGATGCGGAGTGTACTCTAGGGGGCGACTTTATTCGAGCTTTCACAGCAGTATTGGACCCCGAGACGAATATATTTCGAATGGGGAGGGAAGGCAAGGAGATTCCTGCCATCCTTTCTTCGTTACGTACGGAGAAGTCCCTGTCGTTGGCCTCTCTAGGAATAGAAGATGTTTCGGAAGACCAGCGCGAAGAGATACGGAAGGTGATTGAAGAACTGCTGCCAGAGTCTTTGTGCGAGCGAGTAGGTTGTACTAGTTGGATTCAGCACGACATTGACGTCGGGGAAGCAATCCCTATAAAGCAACGTTACTACCCTGTTTCTCCCAAGATAGAGAAAGAGATGCACGTACAGGTGAGCAAGATGCTGGAGGCCGGCATAATTCGTAAATCAACCAGTGAATGGTCCAGTCCGGTAGTCATGGTACGTAAGCCCGATGGTTCGTACAGGTTCTGTATTGACTACCGGAAGGTGAACGCAGTGTCACGCGTTAGCGCATACCCTTTGCCCTACATGGACGTGATTTTGCGCAAGCTGCAGCACGCGAGATATATCACGGCCCTGGACTGCTCCGGTGCATTTTTGCAAATTCCCTTGACCCAACGGTCGATCCCGATCACAGCGTTTACTGTTCCGGGTATGGGGTTATTCGAGTTTGTCAGGATGCCGTATGGACTCGCAGGTGGACCAGCGACCTTCCAATCGTTGGCAGATAAAGTGATTACTCCAGAGATGGAACCCTATGCGTTTGCATACTTAGACGATCTGATTATCGCGACTGAAACGTTCAAGGACCACGTCAAATGGCTTAAGATGATCCTGCATCGGATTAAAGAAGCCGGTCTTATGATAAATCGCAAGAAATCGCGGATATGTATGACTGAGGTACGTTACCTCGGAGTACTGGTCAATCGCGAAGGTTGTCGCCCCGATCCTGAGAGGACTCGCCCCATCCTTGAGTACCCCGCGCCAAGGAATCTCAAGCAGCTACGTAGGTTCCTTGGGATGGCCGCGTGGTATAGGAAGTTTTTAGGCGATTACGCAACGATCTGTGAACCCCTCACGGCGTTAACGCGTAAAGACGCCAAGTTTGAATGGGGAGACGAGCAAGAAGCGGTTTTCGAAAGGGTTAAAGCGTTAGTTGCTACTGCGCCTGTATTAGCCCGTCCGGACTATCGAGCCCCGTTCGTCATCGAGTGTGATGCGAGCGATACTGGTTTAGGCAGTGTTTTGCTGCAGCACATCGATGGGGAGGATAAGGTCCTATGCTTCGCGAGCCGCACCCTTTCTGCCTCAGAACGAAAGCTGTCAGTCACGGAGCGGGAATGCCTAAGCGTGATATGGTCAATAGAAAAATATAGGCCGTACATCGAAGGCTACCACTTTACCGTCGTGACTGACCATCATAGCTTGGTCTGGCTGCGCAACTTGAAGAACCCGAACGGTAAGCTAGGTCGCTGGTCATTGCGCCTACAATCGTACGATTTCGATATCGTACACCGGAAAGGGAAGGATAACGTTGTGCCAGACGCCCTGTCTCGCATGTATGAGACTGAAGAGGATGTGACAGCCGCCGCGGCTTCATTAAAAGTTGATGAGAATATCAAGGACCCATGGTACAGGAAAATGGTACTAAAAGTCCTTGAAAGTCCGAGTGAGCACCCGCACTGGAAGGTCACCGGCGGTAGACTGTTCGCTTATAGGCCGGACCCTGCCGTCGATGACGTGTTGGGTCAAGATTACGACGCGTGGAAACTCGTGGTCCCTCGAGAGCTGCGTGAACGCATCCTCGCGGAATGCCATGATGAACCGACGGCCGGACACTTAGGGCGTTTTAAAACTCATCAGCGGGCGGTCACACAGTATTTTTGGCCCAAGATTTATAAGGATGTGGCCCATTACGTCAGGAATTGCACCACCTGTCAGCAAGTGAAGGTCGAGCAAAGGGCTCCTGCGGGACTTATGGGTCGGCATATAGTTCACCGCCCCTGGGAGATAGTCTCAGGAGATACGATGGGGCCGTTTCCTAGATCGCCACAGGGCCACGAATATCTACTCGTATTTGTAGATCTTTTCACTCGTTGGATCGAGTGTGTTCCGATTAGGAAGGCCAATGCGAAGACCATTAAAAGGGAGCTCAACGAGCGCATATTTCTCCGGTATGGTGTCCCCGATAAATTCCTGTCGGATAATGGGACACCGTTTAAGAATAAGCTTGTGGATAGCTTCCTGGAGTCTAAGGGAGTGGTTCATGCGACATGCGCACCTTACTCCCCGAAGTCTAATCCCACGGAAAGAGCTAACCGGACTATTAAGACCATGATTTCGGCCTTCATCGAAGAGCGTCACAGTACCTGGGATAAGCACGTGGCAGAGTTCGCCTTCGCATATAACACGGCCGTGCAGGAAGCTACTCGCTCTAGCCCCGCATTCCTGAATTATGGAAGGAACCCTGAGTTGCCTAACTCCACGAAGAGGGACGAGGAAAGGAAAGCGGAGAACGAGCTTCAAGGAGAAGCCCTAGAAGACTGGCGCTCTCGCATGGAGAGGCTCGAGGAGTACAGAGCAAAGGCGTCACAGAACTCGAGAGCCGCTCAAGATCGCCAAGAGGCCTATTATAACAGGAGACATCGCGATGTGACTTTCGACGTAGGCGACAAAGTGTGGGCGAAGAATCACTTACTGTCGTCGTCAGCCTAGGCCGTCGCAGCCAAGTTAGGTCCGAAATACTGCGGACCCTTTATAATAACACGTCGGAATGGTCCCAGTTCCTACCAGCTCAGGGATGAGAATGGTATGGACTTCGGTAAGGTCGCCTTGGAAGGCCTGAAGCCCTGCTTCGACCAAGCGCAGCTCCCCGACGACGAGGAGAGTGATGATGTCGAATTCAACGACGAACCCGACGAAGCTCAGTCTCAGTTAAGCCGGTCGGTAGCGATTACGCGGGATGATACAGCGGAAGTAAGTCGAGAGGAAATCACCAAAATGGAACCTACGCCGACCGTAATGTCTAAGAGGAGAGGACGCCCTCGAGGATCGAAAAAACCTCCGTTAATCCCGGTGGCCGCATCCCCTCGACGTCTTCGCCCTAGGAATCACTGACGGGAACAGGCTTCTTTCTTCACCCCTACTCCCTTCCTTCCTGTTAGCCCCTGGAATCTTGTCTGATTGTACCTGACTTAATTACAGATAATGTCGGCGGACAGACGGCTGTGGGTGTCCCAGGAGCTGATTGAAGGGATTGCGCGACTGACGCATGAACTGCTGGCAGCAGGAGCCTCACCCACCCTGGTGGGCTTGGTCACCCCAGCCACGGCCGACTTGGCACGGCTGCCAAGTACCTCTAGCCGACCGGCTATTGGCGCGCCATTGGAGGCGTCATCACACACCCTCGAGGCAATCGCTTCGGTCGCGTCGCCGGAAGGACCAGCTTATCGAATAGCGTCCACGCACGATGGAGCCCTTCCAGGGGCCGGTGAACTCGCCTCTGAGGGCAAGTGGGCACAGATCCCGCTACCTGGTCCAAAGGACCCACCTGCGTCAACGCATACCCAGGCCTCTCCAACGGCTACCGGGGCAGTCTTTGAAGACGAGGTAGCCCCGAGTCCATTACCCGGACCAACAGTGGCCAAAGACTTGTTCGCCGAATGGGGCGAGATCCTGACTCTAGCCAAGGCAGCCAGGAAGGCTCGCATCGAAGCCACGAAGCTGGAGCAAGAGGCCTACCAGGCTGTCCTTGACTTCGCCGGCCGTCCATGTCCTCAGGCAGCAGAGCTGGCAAAAGAGTGGCTCCCCAAGGTGCAGGAGGCCATTGATCTAGCTGCCTACCTCGAGGAGACACGCTCGGCCTGGCTCACCGAGAGGAAGAGGAGACTGGAGGCAGAGCAGGAAAGAGAGCGCATTATAGCAGAGCAGGCTAAGAAGCTCCAAGAACTGCACGCTCTGCGGGCCCAGCTGGCGGCCTTGGAAGAGGAGAACGCCAGCCGTCCTCTCCTGGTTCCCAACCCGCACACGTCCAACAGGGTGAGGAACGAGCCAGGTCACCATGCGAGGCAGGGAGCAGCCGCTACTCGCCCGTGCGGCAAGTGGGATGGCCCCCGTCTAGACCTTCGGTTGATCCGGAGCTGCCCGCACTGTGGCCTGACAGGGGTGTGAAGGGGAAGGGACTGCCCCAACTACACTCAGCATTGGAAATGGGCCCAGGGGCTCTTGGCCCCGTACTCCTACGATGAGTAGGAGGGTCTACGATGCTCATCTGCGTCAACGCATCCTCATCGCGAGTAGATGGTTAGCTGAACCGTAACTTGTACGGAGAGAGAGAGGCGCCTACTTGATGTTTCTCTGTTTAAACCTTTTTTTTGTATTACGATATTTCCCTTTTCTTTGACGTTGACGATAATAAAGTCTTATAATAAGTTTCGGCTTTTCTTTATTACTGAGAGAGAGAGTCATCCTTTCGAGCTGGTACCCCGTACTCAGCGTCTGGGCCGGGGGGATATAACGAGTGAGATTGCCAACCCGTTATATCTCTCTCTCCCTAGTAATGATATGTAAATATAACATATTTCTCCGAACTTATCCTATATATTTATGAATTTATTATGTTTATATTCATTTATCATTAATATTTATATATGTAATTACCCTTCGGCTCGAATATAAGGTAAGAGAGTGAGAGAGACACGAGTACGCAGGGATACTTCCGCGCGCGACCGCGAGGCGCGGAGAGAGAGAGAGAGAGACATAGTCGCGCTTTAGCGAGTGACCGCGGACACTAATCGACGAGAGGCAGAGCAGAAAGAAATCGAGAGCCGAGCAGGCAACTCGCTAGAGAGCTGTTATCGTGCAGATTTGTCAGCGGGCAGGTAGATTCCTTCGTCTCAACGACTTCCCCTGCTCGCATCTTCGTGGTGACCTGGTGCTTCCCTCTTCTTCGATCTCGGAGTTGTGGCCTTTATCCGGAGAAGAGTTGCGACATCGCCCGGCCCTGTAGAGGATCTACGCTCGCGTGCTGTAGCTGTTAGAGCGGGAGTTCGTCAGCAGGAAACGAGCCGCGGAGTGCACGTGGTGCCCGATAATTTGTGCGTGTGCGTTGACGCAAACTGTGCGACTCGTTTGCGTATCTAGAGGACGAGCACCGTCATTGTAAGTACCTGCTAGTTGGTTTACTCTCTCTCTATCCGTTCTCTCAGCGTACTCTCTCCCTCCTTCCGACCGCTTTTGTTAACTTATACTGATTAAAAATGCTGTTTACCGTTAGTCTCTTTTATTTAATCGTACCCCGACGCCTTATTCAAACGCTCCGCCCTTTCGCGCCTACACCCGCTTTCGAATCTTCGGCTTTTGCGTTCTTCAGCCAACACTACGAATCTGCGCGGATTCGGCTGCCCTGTCACCGGCGTGACGAACACCGGACCTGAGAAGACGGACAGTCCAGGAGGCTTCAGACTTCGCTCGGACATTCCTCATTTAACTTTAGTTACTTCCTTTTTTATATTTACGGGGCTAACCGGGCTAAATCCCCGTTATATTTGATAAGTTATTATTTAGTTCAGAAAGATAAACGATAGTAAAATGTAAAATTCAAATACCAAAGTTATTTTAGTCACAACAAGATAATTTATGATTGTTCTAATGTACATCTAAGCTATAGTTATGAGACAGGAAGGAGAGAATGCCTAGCTAGGAGGCTGTTTTTATTTCCTTTTAGGAAAAACATAGTCTGTATACGCGTAGATTAATGGAATTCAAAGCCCAATGGTATCTCTTATACTTAGCCCGTTTTATCTCTTATTTTTTAAGTACTACTTCCATTTATTTTTCTATTAAGTAAACATATATATACATATATATTGTATGAAGATCGATCCCATTAACAGCGGACGTTACAATACATAATGATCATTTCTTGTAGATAAATTGTTTTCTGCAATTCGAATTTTTAATATATTCCTTAAGAATCTTATTAAAGTAAATTAGTTAACTGACGTACATTCATAAAGTTGGGTAAAATTTTCAAAGATACTCTACAATATTCATCAAAAGTTAATCTTAACAAAGTAATCGTGAAATTTATGTGATTCTCTATTTATTGGATGTACATCCAATAAATTGTATAGTCCAATTAGATGTATGTCTGCACCTGAAAAAATTATTTTACTTCATAGGTTTAGAATTTGCAAGCTGTCTTCATATTATTCATTGTTTTTCAGGTGAACTATCGTTATCTACCAAGTAGCTTGCAACTATAACTGCAGAATGGTATCGAAAAACTGACAATTGGCTCAACAACACGAAGAGAAGAAACGTTGCGGTAGACCAAGGAAAACCGCAAAATCTAACAATAAGTACATTATAAATTTAAGTTTATCTTATAGATGCCTTCGAGCTAGACAAATCGCTGCTAATGTGAGACGTTAAAGGTAGAAACCTGTAAGTGAAGCAACCGCAAAGCGTGGACTATGTGAAAACAATTTGTTTGGTAGAATTGCAGTAAAGGAACCGCTACAGAGAAAGCAAAATGTCATGAAGAGATTAAAATTGTCTAAAGAACACAAAAACTGAACAATAGCAAATTGGAGTCAAATGCTGTAGATGAATAAGTCTAAATTTGAGATTTTTAGTTCCAAAAGATTAGTTCATGTTCGAAGACGTACAGAAGAAAAATTTGCAAAAAATTGTATTGTTCCAACAAAGAAGCATGGTAGCGATCCTGTTATGGTTTAAGTATACGAGGTCTGTTCAAAAAGTATCGCGAATTTTGATTTTTTTTGTAGCGTTATGTTGGTACTCATGTCCCTTATTTATGCTGACAAGATCGGCCATTTTGAATGTTTAGTTAATTTTTGACAGCTGTTTTGCTTAAATGGGTTTTAGTTCGTCTTCGATTTTTGCCTATTTTAAAAAATGGATCAAAGAATCTGTATCAAATTTTGTGTGAAAAGCAAAATACAATGCGCGGACGCATTCCGAATGTTGACTGTGGTATATAGTGATGCTACCTTGGACCAAAGCAACGTTTGTCGGTGGTAAAAAATATTTTCAGAAGGCCGAGAAGATGTAAACGACGAACGATATGCCGGGCGCCCTACCACGTCAACAACAGACGCAAACATTGATAAAGTGAAGAAAATAGTATTGGCCAATCGTCGAATCAGCATTAGAGAAGTTTCTGAGAATCTAAACATATTGATTGGCTCATGCCATTTTATTTTAACCAATGATTTGGGCATGAGTCGGGTCGCCACGAAATTCGTGTTAAAACTGCTCAATTTCGACCAAAAACAGCATCGCGTTAACATTGCTCAGGAAATGTTGGACTAGGTCCATGATGACCCAAATGTGTGCCCGAGGATCATAACTGGTGATGAATCATGGGTTTATGGTTATGATGTGAAAACCAAAGCTCTATCATCCCAATGGAAACTGCCGCATGAGCCAAGTCCGAAAAAAGCGCGCCAAGTTTGGTCGAACGTAAAGGTTTTGCTTACTTTTATTAGTTTAGGGGCATGGTGTATTATAAGTTCTTGTCACAGGATAATACGGTCAATAAGGAATATTACCTGCAAGTTATGCGCAATTTACGCAAAGCACTCCGCCAGAAACGTCCGGATTTGTGGAAGAACAAAAACTGACTTTTGCACCATGATAATGCCTCTGCTCAGACATCGTTGCTTGTGCACGAATATTTGGCCAAAAACAATACAGTAATGACGCCACAGCTATCGTATTCCCCAGACCAGTATAGTCTAGTATAGAAGTATAGTAATAGTAGAAGACATTGTGAAAATTGAAGGTATTTCGAACAAGCAAAAGTGAAAACAAATCATTCAGAGGCACACGTCTAATCGCCCTTCTCTCATTTTTCAGCAAATTAACGATTTGAAATATATTTCAAATGTATGTGAAAACTATATAACAAATTCAGAGAAGCAGGGAAAATAAAAACTGATGGTATGGCCTCCTCAGTGGCGAGATCTCAATCCAATCAAGTTGTTATGATAAGAACTATAGTAGATCGTACTGTAAAAAGGACGAACCCAACTTCTGTAACAGATTTATGGACAATACTACAAGAAAAATGAAAGCAGATATCTGTAGTAACATTAAATAAACTAGTCCAGAGAATGCCATCACTGTAATTCAACGTAAAGGTCATCATTTTGATGAAAAGAAAATTTTATTACATGGTATAGTAAAATTAAAATTGATCAGCATTGTGAAATATATTTATTGAAATTTATTCACTAGGACTTTCTTTATTCAAAATATTACCATAAATCCATGATTCATTACCAGTTATGACTCTTTTGAGCATATCAGGATCATCATTGACGTCGTTTAACAGCTCTTGAACGATGCTCCTTCGACGTTTCTTTTGTTCAAAATTAAGTAGTTTCGGAACAAATTTTGCTGCTACACGTTTCATGCCCAAAACTTTGGATAAAATTACATGGCACGAGCCAACAGAGATGACGACGTCTTCAGCCACTTCTCTAATAGTGATTCGACGGTTTTTTAACACCATTTGTTTCACTTCTTTCATCCTTGTATCAGTTATTGAAGTGCTGGGGTGACCAGAGCGAGGTTCTTCGTCGGTGTCTTCTCGGCCATCTTGAAAGAGCTTGTACCACTTGTAAACATTTTTTTGACTTAAAGTAGATTTACCGTATGCCACTGTCAATATTTCGAGTATTTTGGAGTACTTAATTCCATTTTTTACACAAAGTTTTATGCAAACTCTTTGATCCATTGTTTTCGACAGCAGAAAATCGCCAAGCACAGAGAAAACGTCTAAAGTTTCTGTCTCGTAAAAAAAATTAAATATACAAACTGGCTGAAACTGTGAGTATATGTGAAGGACATGCATACCAACATAATACAAAAAATATCGATGATCGAATCGACGTAGCCCGCCCAATCTAAAAATTCTTACTTAATTTTTGAACACACCTCGTACTGTTGATTGAGTTTGTTATCCCTCACTTGAAAAATCTGTTTCTGCCAACTTTGAACTCTTATACAAAAAACCTGATGCAAAATCTCGAGTTGCATTACATATAGAGAATACTCCTATCAATTTTATGGCGACAAGATAAAATCAATTAAAAAGTTATTGACATTTATTATAATCAAATAAGAATTTTTTTTCAAATTTATATTTCAGAGTGACGTTTAAAGCTATCGAATCTGAACTTTATTCATAGCAATTGCAAACTATTTTCACGGTATTGGTATAAAACAATTTTATTGACTTTCCAAAAAGTTATTAAGAAGAGTCGATGAATCGTTAGAAAATCCAAAAGATGGCGCAACAACCATCACAACTTAGTTTAAAACAGCAAGCGTCACTTCTAAATATAGTGCTGTAAAAGTTTCATCCAGATCTATCAAGTGATTCCCTTTTCATCGTCGATCACAGTGAATAACTTTTGCTTATTGTTAATAATGGAAAAAAGTAAGATACAAAGCAGTGATAAAACATTTCTATTGGAAAGGCCTAACAGCGAAATAAATCAAATTTAAGGTAGATGAAGATAATATTGTATCTGCCCCTTTTGTTGCAACTGTTTACAATTAGGCAAATGAATTTAAATGTGGTCATACATCGACTACAGATGATCATCGTTGAGGCTGTTCTGTAGACATGAGTACCCTGGAAATGATTGATAAAATCTACGAGTTGGTGTTAAGTGAAGCACCAGCGGATCCACGGGGGACAAAACTCGGCGCTTTAAAAATGGCGTAGAGGTCCGCGACACTGAATGCGTCTCTCTTTTCTACCCTGTCAAACCGACTTGCTTCTGAGCAAGTGAGTGCCCGTCCATACGAATATACGTACATTGCGCTATTCCTCTCACGGCCGCCTGTAAATTCGCGGGTAACGCGGTCCTTAGGTACGCTCACTAACGTTCAGGTTCAGGCACCCCACTGCGTTTTTCTCCTTTCTATCCATTTTTCCGCCCTCTGGCCCCGTTCGCATCTTTACCCTCATCTTTGTATGCATCTGGTCTGTCAAAGGCAGGTGTGCAAGTACCAAGAGGGGACGGATAGAGAGAAAATTGATAGCAAAGCCGTTTTTCCTGTCACAGTTTGAAAAATTAATTTTTTTTACCATGACGTAATCTTTCGATTAAAAAACTTATTTTTCCATTGTATTACATTGAATTGTAAAGTAGAACGGCACGTTTCAAAAGTATATGACAGCGATAACAACGAGATTCGCTGGCCCTGTGCGCAGCACTCTCCTTGCAGAGATGCAGCGATGAAGCGTGACTTAGGATTCACATGCTTGTGTCATTGTAGGGCTAGAAGAGGGAGTGCTTGAGATTCGTACAAGAGTGCTAACGTCAGAGCTGGCATCTACACCAACAGCTAGCCCCATCGTCAGTGAAGGGTTTCTCCACTTTGTCATTGTTGTGAGGCTGAAATCGGTCTAGCCATTACGGTGAGGTTCCAACGTCGCAATCAATCACTTGCTGACGTCATTCCTCGAGCGCCGTTTCCGGCTGGACTGCGATTTTTCCGACACCAACCCTCCACCTGGAGGCCGCGGTCATCGTCTCTGGTAGATCGTTGCCTGTAGCTGTTTCATTACTCTCTCTTGTACCAGTTCTTGCTCGGACACGGCGTCCAAGACTAAATACCCGCGTTAAATACTTAGAGCCAACTCGCTCACGTGGGTCACTATTTAAGTATCGGTATTACTCGGGTGCGAGTGAGAGCGCTTGCCTACTTCGTGGTAATTAATATAAATCACTTTTGTATTTAATCGTTATTATTTATGTAATTTAATCATTGGCACAATTATAGACTGCCCTTTGTATAATTTTGGTGTCATTCATGTATTGTCATTCCTCTATCTTCTCAGACATCTGCAATCCATTTTTCCTGTGTAAGTCAGCGCTAGCTTCCTTAATCGGAACTGAATCCTCCATTAAAATATTAGTAGAGGTTAGATCTTGGCGCATGTTGCTAACTCTAGCAAATACGAGAAACGTTTAGTTGAGAGGGCCAGCTAGGTTAAAGAAAAATAGTAAAAAATTTTAGTTGGTTTCGTGCAAATTTGTTGAATTTTTCAATTTTATACGCTAAGCTAAAGTTTTTGTCATAAGGTTGGGAGATCCACCTGACATATTGGTCTGACATTTTTTCATAATAATAAGCCTAATACATCAGAATTTTTTAATAAACATGACTATACTTTTAATTATATCATTAAACTTGTGGTTAGTAAGATGTATAACAATATAATACGATATTCTGAACATACATACACTCCCGCCCAATAATCTTTGCCCAACTAAGAACAAAACGACTATAACTTTGAAACTCCATATCTCGGCTGGAAATACACCGACAGAGCTCTGCAGGGGCTCATTTGAAAGGGTTTTTCGAGCACTTTTCAATGGTGTATATTAAAATCATGCTTAGATATTTCCCTTGCAGATAGGGCGGCGAATATCAAAACAAAAATTACGAAATTTTTGCTTTTTCTTTAACCGCTTGCCATTTCGAGAAAAAAAATCGTAGAAAAATTCCAAACATAGCATTTTTTAGCTCTTTTTCTGCACTATTCAAAACACTCGATCAAAAATAATTTTCGTCTAAATTCAGCGATTATATGAGCATTTCATTCAAAAACAGCATCTATATTCATTGCTCTGTATCTTGGAAAATTCTCTATTTTGTAAGTAGAATACGTGAAATAAATTTCATAATCATATGAAAACATTTTTTTTTCAGTCGTAATATCAAGTAGTCTAATTTTTTCAATATTTCACTTTGGAATAATAAAACAGATCATTTATACTCGCAGCTATTCTATTAATTGTAGACAAATTTTAATTGTATGCAAATCTCGATCAACGAAAAATCTAAGTAGAAAAATTAATCTAATCTACCAAAACTGACATAACTAATGATTAGTGAAAAAAATTTTTTTTTAATGTTGTTCTAATCTTCTAAAAAATTGTTTACCATAGTAACATATTATTGAAGTATGGCACCGAGAGATTTTAGTAAACGTTATCAAGTTATTGGATTTCACATAAATGGTAAAAGCAATCGTTTCCGCGGTCTACCAGAGCGCTTCTTGTCTTCAACACTGCCGCTACTTTTAAATTTATTTACATTGTAGTCTACGGTTCGACGAGGAATATTGAGAATACTAGCAATCTGACGATTGCTTTTACCATTTATGTGAAATCCAATAACTTGATAACGTTTACTCAAATCTCTCGGTGCCATACTTCAATAATATGTTACTATGGTAAACAATTTTTTAGAAGATTAGAACAACATTAAAAAAAAATTTTTTTCACTAATCATTAGTTATGTCAGCTTTGGTAGATTAGATTAATTTTTCTACTTAGATTTTTCGTTGATCGAGATTTGCATACAATTAAAATTTGTCTACAATTAATAGAATAGCTTCGAGTATAAATGATCTGTTTTATTATTCCAAAGTGAAATATTGAAAAAATTAGACTACTTGATATTACGACTGAAAAAAAAATGTTTTCATATGATTATGAAATTTCATTCACGTATTCTACTTACAAAATAGAGCATTTTCTTCCAAGAAAATTTTTTTCTACGATTCGAATTTTCCGAGATACAGAGCAATGAATATAGATGCTGTTTTTGAATGAAATGCTCATATAATCGCTGAATTTAGACGAAAATTATTTTTGAATGAGTGTTTTGGATAGTGCAGAAAAAGAGCTAAAAAATTCTATGTTTAGAATTTTTCTACGATTTTTTTTCTCGAAATAGCAAGCGGTTAAAGAAAAAGCAAAAATTTCGTAATTTTTGTTTTGATATTCGCCGCCCTATCTGCAAGGGAAATATCTAAGCATGATTTTAATATACACCATTGAAAAGTGCTCGAAAAACCCTTTCAAATGAGCCCCCGCAGAGCTCTGTAGGTGTATTTCCAGCCGAGATATGGAGTTTCAAAGTTATAGTCGTTTTGTTCTCAGGTGGGCAAAGATTATTGGGCGGGAGTGTACATATATATATATATATATATATATAATATTTATATATTTTTTTTATTACAGGAACTTTTGATAGATTTTTTGATACTGTTATAATGAATCCACCATTTGGTACAAAACATAATGCTGGTAGTGACATGAAATTTCTAGAAATAGCTTCAAAATTATCACAAGGTGTCATCTATTCACTTCATAAAACCAGTACTCGTAGACATATTATTCGAAAAAGTGCACAACTTGGAATGGAATGTGATGTATTAGCAGAACTAAAGTTTGATATACCACTTATTTATAAATTTCATAAAAAAAAATCTACAAATGTAGCAGTAGATTTCATAAGATTTTGTCATAAATGATAAATCTACGTATTTTAAATTAATTCAGGTAAATATAATGCCCTGAGCAAGAGGTACATTTTTGCCAAAATTTACAGTAATGGTGGATCTTCTCATATAATTTTTCCACGCATCACTTCCACTTTCTCGTCCTCCTCCACTTGATTTGTCCCCTCCAAATGCACCACCTATTTCAGCACCACTCGTTCCTATGTTGAGATTAATGATACCACAATCTGATCCTGTCGGACCAATCCACTGAAATAAAATTCAATTTTTAGAATATAAAAATAAAGGAAGGATGATTATAAGAAAAGTTAGATGTTTGGATGCCCGATGTTCATAAGGTTCCAAAACAACTGCTATTTGAAAATTGTACCGTTACTAAGAATGTCTAATTTCTTCAAATTCAAGTGACAATAAAGGTCTACTAAATTTTTGTGATTTATTATACAAGAAGATAATTTCATTAATGTAAATATTCAAAATCAAAATTTGTATGTAATTTATAATTAATATAAGAGAATAAATTCAATAATTTAATACACAAGTAAATCACTTCATTACTGTAAATGTTCAAAATAAAAATTGGTGTATAAGTCACACAAATAAAATAGTTTTTTATTGATAAATTGCTTTTAGCTATTAACTGACTACATAAAACTTATATTCAATTATTTATATGCATTAGAAAATATATACTGAGTTTTTTATATGTACTAATTGTTATATACAGTGCCTGTCCAATGCCATAGAAATTTAGGAAATCTTGAAACTATCTCAAAGTATCTTTGAAAACTACTGTAAAAAGGAATGCAATAAATAAATAAATATACCTTGTATAAGAACTAAAGAATGTATTATGACTACGAACGGCTCGCAAATCTTAGTTATATAAAATTCATGTCGTAAATACCATTTCCATAATAATTTAGTTACTTAAATAATTATTAATTACTCGAAGCGGCTACTAATTTTATCTTTGATTTAAAAATTCATCATAGAATTTCTAGGAGTTTGATAATATGTTTTCTCGGTATATAATAAATATTGTAAAAAAAGATTACAACTTTTAAATCGTTAATTTTATGATAAGGTTGAGACTATAAAACATCATACTTTTTCATAATCACCTATACATTTGTATAAGTTATTATTAAACTAACTTTGAAGAAATTTTGAATATCACGTGTAAACAAAGAACTGCTCAAGCCTTGATCTACACAATTATTTAAAGTAATGCCTTCTTCTAATGAATCAATTTCAAATTTATACACAATTGGTGCGAATGTTTCTTTTTTTACAATAGGCAAATTTGGCTCTAATCCACTTATAATGGTAGGTTCAACATAATAACCTGGCCGTTGTATACGTTTTCCTCCAAATTCTAATTTTCCGCCATTTTCTAAAGATGATTCTACTGCAGCCTGTAATACAGAAATTATACAAATATATATTTATTATATTTATTCATGTACTATTTATCTATTTATTACAGTGAAATGAATCACGGCTTCGTACCGGGAGGCTTACAATAATAAATTCAATTGAGAATATATAGAAATCATTGAATAAAAATGGAATAATTTTCATAGTTTGAAAGAATATTCATCTATCTGACTTATGAAGCATTTAGAATGTATTGTAACAACTCACACACACATACATTCGTAATCACACAAAAAATATAGCACTTATTAGAAAAAAGAGATAACGTGTTTATTTAACCTAAACATAAAAATCAGGGTTAAACGTATTTATTATATTATGTCTTGACTATCTAAAGAAAAGTCAAGAAAACGAACAAATAACTATCGCCTAACAACGGTTTTGTTCTTGAACTCAACAGGTCAACTCATAAAATTATTCACCCTTTTTTCAGACTGTTGTCCTGACAATCTTAAAAAAAGACGACAAGGCTTCTCTTTCAATCAGTCTGATGTCAGGGTCATCCGACCAAAAGAGCCTGTCTTTTGAAAAAAAAAAAGAATTCTCTTCTATTGAACCAAATAAGATAATAAGCGGGTTGATTCTTGACTCATCCGGCCATAGGATCCGTCTCTTAAAAAGGCATTTTGTAAAATCACCATGTCTTCACTGGTGGGTTATTGTCATCTATGGATTGTCATGTACCGCTGTCTGCAGCAAGGATGACAGGTAAAAGGTTTTGGCGATGGCTAGTCAATCAAATAAATCGACATTTACTTTACTATCGCCTCACGTTTTTCTATTGACCTCACTATCTATTTACTAATCCCAGTAGTATAGAACTTTTGCATATAATTTATTTCGTCTTCATCTCTGCTACGTACTTTTGCACTCTTTGTCAGTTGCGTGGAGCATATGCGTACTAGCAAAGTATATCACAGGAGCGGATCGAGGCCGTGGTGATTAGCCTCGCACCGTGAGTCGAAATAAAAGATTTTTAACAGCGATAAATAAACTGTATATTTATCAAACGTTACAATTTTAGAAATACGCAATAGTAGTAGGAGCTAAGAGGATCCTCAGCCCCTTACCATGCGATTTTTCGATGCCTACTCTACCGACGATCAGTAACGTTATAAATCCTCATATTGGCGATCTATGAGCTGCTTTATCGACCGATGTATATCGACCTGCTTGACGGGAATCGTTTGCGACCGACTGTGTACCAACGTGCAGACCCCATGGGCCCCGCCGGCAATTACCGACTCTTGTATCGACGTGCAGATCCCATGCCCCCCGCCGGCAGTTACCGACTCTTGTATCGACGTGCAGATCCCATGCCCCCCGCCGGCAGTTACCGACTCTTGTATCGACGTGCGTGCCCCCGGCCCCATGCCCCATACCCCTTGTTCCATGCCAAAATAAAAAATGTTTGCTTTATGCTGATTGATTGTGATTGAGTAGAAAGTGTAGGTCTGTGTAAGTATAAAAGTTATTTTATTATCAACTTTCGGGGTTAGGTTTATTAAATAAACAGAGATATAATTTACATGAAAAAAAAAATCTATTTATTATCATAAATTATAAACAACTAAACAATTATTGAGGTTGAGCGTGATGATTATATGCTTACATATATTATACATGTACTTATGATTATTTGTTTTTTTCTTTCCGTTGTCAAACTGTTGATTTGCAGAAGACGAAAGTAGTTCACGTTTGGATAGCGGTCCATATTATTTGAATGTTTGGTGCTGAATAATCTGATGATGCTCAAACTGCGCTACTTATAATAGCTGACAACTGCATTTGTCATAAATTCCAAAGAGTAAGAAGAATAGTTACGTTCAAATTTTCCCATCATAGTCATCAGAGGATCTTGTACTTTTTCTTCAAACCATTTCTGATAGGTTTGAGTTGAGTAAAGAGGAATAGTTTCCACTTTGAACAGCTTGACTTTTATTTTGTTTGGAGATTGATTGCTAATTTGTTCTTCATACACAGCTGTAAAAACAATGTCTACTTCCCTTAGAAATGCCTTTTTGACCAAATTAAATACCGTGGCTTGAACACATTCAGCCACATATTTGAAAAAAACCTTGTTTATTGAATAACGAATATTCGTCAATTTTTATGTAGCTAACCTACTTTGAATAGCACTTGGAATATCATCTAGTTTAAAATCATGAATATAACCATTTCCATGACCAATTGTCTTCTGGTATTCTTTCATATACCAAAGAGCTTCCAACAAGGCTATGGAGTATTCAATTTTTCTGCAATCTTTCTCCGAATATTCATAATAATAAGCATCTGTTATCAATTTTATCGTGATCGTAGGATCTGTACCATCAAACATAGAAATAATATGCGCATTCAAGCTGGCTAATACCTTAGCTTGAATGAAATCAATAAATGGTGTCATGATTGAGCTGGTGCTGCTACAGAAGGCGAACGAGCCGTGGTGCAGATACAAAAAGTGAATGAGGTGTGGTTCATGAGCCAAGCTTCTTTATACAAGCTGCAAGCATTTCATGGTGGGGGTAACTGATTTTGCTTCAACTTGTCAATGTCTGAATATAGTACCCCTAGAAATTTCATATCAAGTTCCTCTCGATGAATATCGATCAATAAACTCATTTCTTTTAATTTAGCTTTTAACTTTAATATAGTATCTTTAATATTTTTTAGTTCGACTAACAGATTCTCATGTAAATTTTTCAAGTTTAATTCGTCAGCTCTACCAAGTTTGCGTCCAAACACATCAATGCTCATCGTTGAAATGAATGAAAAAGACTGAAGTATTTATTCGACTTGGGTTTTATTTATGCAATATTCTGTTACATTGATAAAAACTTTATGGTTTTACAAATTCAAGTAAATATCAGCCAAGATATCTCAATCCAAGTGCTTTTTTCTCAAGTTCTTCAATAAGAGTTACGTATTTAGAAAAAGTATACATAGCTATTATACGAGTTATACAAGTTTGGTTACATGACCACTTATAGGATTATACTTAACTATACGATCGTGTAAAATCAAACAATATGCAGCTGTTTCCGCGGGCACATCATTTTTGGTTTCAAATTCAAGACGTACATCGACAGCAGCTTGTTTCAAAGATTCATTTTGCTTTGAACAATCTATCACTATTAACGGTGCATGTGTGATAAATTGTTTTCGATCTAGAAGTGGATTGAACATACAGTCTCTATTGTAATAGTTCAATTGGAATTGAGCATACGATAAGACGCAGTATTGATTGTTACTTATATCAAGATTCAAATTTCTATATGGATATTGCTGAGAATTCAGAAAAAGTTTAACATTGGTTATGACACAATGATCAAATCTGCTAGAATTTTTAGTTTTATCAGACTTGCGTTTTATTTGAAAACCTAATATAATATATCTTGGTTTTTCCAATTGATTGGATGTTTTTACAGTCCAAAAATGTTTTGATGTTTGTGGTAATGCTGGATAGTCATAAAGTTCCCACGACCGAAAACTCATAGAAATAGGTGCATCTTTCTGAATGAAATTGAACAACTGTATTTTACGCCTATCAGACATAATTACATACGGCATTAACCATTCAATTCTTGTGAGTTCTATTTTAAGAGGCTCATATGTATCAAAATTATCAATTTTGACAGTATTTTGCATGACTGCGTTTAAATTATCTCTTGATCGAGTAAGAATAAGTTCATGCTTTACATTCACAACAATATGCGAATTTCATCGCTATTATTGAATGTTTGTGAATTATAAGGTTGATATGCATGAACTTCATAGTGAGCTATGGATTCATCAAAAATGACAGGTGCTTGTACACTAAGTATTTCTTCCATCTTTGAGATGACAAAAACACGCAAATATACAAGTTAGTTTTTCAAATTTTTCATGTTTCTTCTTTTTATTACGGCGCTTCCGACGACGTTCAGACCGAGATTTTTCAGGAACTGAATGTTGCGACGTGTTAGACTTTTGGCTATCCGTCGATGACTGACTTTCTGAGCGCATGATGGAGTTGTTCTATAGCCGTTGCCTACTTTATGATTATAAACTATTCCCGTCATAAAACTCTTTTTATGTGTAAACGGATCGTGATTGTTTCACCACGAAAGTTTATTAAATTTCCATCTTGATCAATTAGACGTAGCTGTAAATGATCGATAACTTTGACAGTTACAGGCAAATATATGATCTGTTTAGGAACTTCAATGATTTTATATCCTCGTGATACATCTGGAAAGAATTCGTGAATAATATGTACCTTATTTTGATTGACATATGCTCCAGATGTTATGTTACATTCGACGCGTAGCGCGTTCACTTTGAGAATGGCAACAGGCATGTCAGTGACATTATTTATATCTACGGGCAACAACCGTTTGGTGAAACCTAACAAACGTTCAATAGAGTTATTTGATTGAAAATCGATTGGTTCACTACAAATTATTTCACTGCATAAAGTATTGTTGTTGGGCTTTATTTCAAGTTTTATCCCTGTTGACTTCAAGTAACCTTTCAAATATTTATCTATGTCACCAATTTCATAACTGCCTGTTGGTAGTTCAATTTCAATGTTACCAACTTTGAACTTATTGTGTCCAACATCAACATTTGGTATCGAATTGAATGTAAGTAATTCTACCAAACCAAGAACATAAGTTTTATCTCTATCCAGTTCTATCGGTGGAAAATAATATGTTTTTAGTATAGATGATCTACCAGACAAACTGAGGGCTAATGATTCAACCATGTTGAGTGATCGTTCAAAACTGAATTATTTATTCACAATTCTCAGTAATTATACAAATGGTAATTGACATGATGCTCTAGCAAATCACATAAAAATTTCAAACATAAATGTCCACAAGTATAAGTATTATAATTTTGATATTTTTTATAATTGTATTTGATTTGATCAACTTTGAAATATTTCATAAGATCTAGAGGTGGTCTTATATCACCAAAACTATCAAAGTAATAAACATTTTTGCCACTTTTTCGATATGCTACCCAATGCGTACCAGGTCCTAAATTATCATCAAGATTTACAATAGCACACTCGTTGAATCGTGGACGCGTTGGCAGAGAGTTCCTCATAAAAACACCGCGAAAGTTCGCAATTTGCCATTATCGAGCATGTTTCTTTATATTACATTCTGTTAGAGGACGATGAGGTAGTTTTACTTCAAGTTTTTTTTTTTAGTCTTCTTGAATTTACTTGTTGTATTGAAGGCTACACCAAAACCTTGGGATAGGAAGTATTCGTGGTAAATTTATATTTTTCTTTCCACCAACACTTCTAATATTTTTACGTGCTGCGTTTAAAGCACTTTTAAATACAATTTTTGAGTCATTACTAGGAGTTATGGATTTCTTTGTCATACTGATTAATCTTTTCATACTTAAAGTCTTTCTCTTCTTGAAACGTTTTTTCGAAATCGTCTTCCTTTTCTTGAGATGCTTCTTGCCGAGCCCCATTCCAAAGGTTGATTTTGCTTTTATAATATTTGTAACAGTGTATGCTACAGCTTTTTCACCTAAAGTAGCGTCAGAACTACGTATACGTTACCAATCTTTATTAGCTAATACTTTGTCTGCAGCGTTTCGTGCTCGAATATCTTTATTTTTAGAGTAGGCAATGTCGTGATCTTTACATGCAGCGTCTAAAGGATTAATGCCAGGGTCTCCGCGAATCAATCGTTTATATAGCTTTGTTCCAGGTCTACAATACTGATAACCAGGTATATGAACTTCAAAAGGTAAGATATTTATCAAGTTGTTCAATAGCCCTCTACCCGTTTTCCTCTTCTTTGTTCTCTCATGGACGAGCATTGTTTGAGCGTTTGATAATGAATGCACAAAACTTATATATATAAACTCTTTTACAGTAAAATTTATCAGTTTTAATTCAGAGCTAGATGTAAAATGGATATCAAAGAGCAGTCTCTGAAGCTTCCTGTGATAAATTTTGACTCTGACAGAAAAAAATGGAAAGAAATTGAAAAAGCATGGAGATCTTTTGCCAGAGAGCATACGTGCAGTATGTTGTGATGCGTCTAATTGTGGAAAGACAAATGCGCTTATATCTCTTTTAACCCATCCCAATGGTTTGAAGTTTGAAAATATTTATATATATTCTAAGTCGCTGAACCAACCGAAATATAAATTTCTTGAGCAACTTCGTGAACCCATCAAAGGTGTTGAATACTTACCTTTCAGCGAGCATGATCTTGTTGTATCGCCAGAGGAAGCACGACCAAACTCTATCATGATTTTTGATGATATTGCATGTAAGAAACAAGATAATGTGAAAGCATTTTACTATATGGGAAGACATAGAAACGTTGATTGTTTTTACTTGTGTCAGTCATATGCTCAAGTACCTAAACACTTAGTGAGAGACAACATGAATTTTTTAATAGTTTTTGGACAAGATGATATGAATTTAAGATACATCTATAATGATCATGTAAATACTGATATGTCATATCAAAGTTTCAAAGATATTTGTTCTTCATGTTGGAAAGAAGATTATTGCTTTCTTGTGATAGACAAAGATCGAAAAATAGATGCTGGTAGATTTAGAAAAGGTTTTGATAAGTTTATTATAAATGCAAATAACTCAACATAAAACTGGTAGTGATCAACTGGATTGCAAGTAGACAACATGATTGATTTAAGTCAACAGATTGGTGATCTTCGTCAGGTGAAAAAAGCTCGTGAAGTAATACAACAGAAATATAATTTATTGAAGTCAGACAGATTAGAAACTGAAAAATTTGTTAAAGAAACTTTCAAGCCTATGATTGAACCACTTGAAAAGTTGGTTGATGGAACAAAACTTACTCAGCAGAAAAAATCGAAAAATAAAAAACTGTTGCAACTTAAAAAAGAAGAAAAAGAAGATGATGATGAAAAAGCTAGCTATGATATAGAACAATTGTTTGAAAAGGAAAAAAAACCTTTAGAAAAGTTATCAGATAAAGACGGTGGATTGGATGAAGCATCGAATGCTTATGAACTTCAGGAAAATGATGATATTGTTGAATTTCACACACCTGAAAGTGATTCCCTTAACAAGTATTTATCAATATTCCAAAGGAATCAAGTAACATCATTGGATACGATCTATGGAGTACGTAAATGGAAAGATGGTTCTTTTATGATAGGTGATAGACCATCGAATTTTGAAGGTGATAAAATTGTCATAGGCAGAAATACTTATGAAAAAAGTTCTGGATTAATTTAACTATTGTTCAAGAAAAAATCTGATATTTCCATTATAACTGAAGATGAATTAGACACCTTGTAACAGGCTGCCGTTTAGTCTACAATCTCTTAAATGTACCTTTATAATTACTAAACGACGCCTTGTTATCTCTGTGCTCAAAGCACAGCAACCTACCTTGTCTCGGAGTGCGCCTGCGCAGAGTCTCTTCACTATTCCGAGCTGGGTTCCCCCAACTCACCGCTTGGCGGCGCTGTCGCCCCTTACTAGTAGCGCTCGTGCGGCCGCCGCTGGAACCTAAGTTGTCGATTCCCGTCTACCGGTATTCGCGTGATTCGTGCTACGCTACCGGCGAATTCGAATCAACTGTAAACAAATATAGACGCGACCTCCGGACAAAGGAAAGACACAATAACGACTGCTTGACTTAATAAAGATTAATACTCACTTTATTTAACCGTTTCAATTACACGCGGGGTTTTGCCGATAGACTTGCACACGCTTGCGCGGATGACAACACACGCTAAATGAGAGAGAGAGAGAAAACCGCGATTACCGCGAACTAACCGCTCGCACGCAACAACTAATTACCGCGCGCACGCTGCGCGGGATCGCTCGCTATAACAATAATAAAAAGGGGGAAGGTGCACCTACCGCGAGAACGATGAGGATACGGTGGCCAACCGTATCCGAATAGCAAATCGCTGAAACGCCGCTTCGCTGCTCGCCGCACCGCCGCGATTACTGTTGCTGCTGTTGTTGTTGCTGCTACTGCTGTTGCTGCTATTGCTGCTGTTGCTGCTACTATCGCTGCTGCTAGCACACCGCACGTAAGTTCGCACCTCTGACCTCGCACTTCGCACCACCAAAAACGAAAAACTTGGAACGGCTCGGGAACAGAGGTTAGCTCGACACAGGCGGACTGAGTGGCACAGTCATACTGCCGGTCGGAGCCTCCCCTCCCGGTCATTGCCCCTACGCGCTCTCTCTCTCTCGCGAACCGAACGCGGCTCCTCTCGTTTAGCCGCTCATTAACCTCGCGCGAGTCTAACGATTTTCGGTAATCGTTGCAACCTATGGTCGAATTATAAAGAAAACGAATGCGCATAAAAAGTATTATAAAGCTGAAGAGGATATACGTTATCAAACAAGTGATAAATTCAGAGATATTATTTCTAAGTTGATGGAAAGATACCAGTTAACTCATCATCTGGCCGAGGATTTTCTTTGAAGTCACCGTACAAAATTGCACGACTTGATAATCATACTGATTATGTATATTGGGGTGATCCCAATGAGCTTGTAGAACGTCTTAGAGTATTAATTGCTGAAACATCAGCTGGTAATCAAAATCATGTGAATGAAATTCAGTCTATAATCGAAGAATTGAGAGAGGCTGAAATAATATATTAGTAGTGTTAGTTAGCTTTCAAGCTCATTATCGTTATGAGCATTGATCTTTTTGGACGTCTGAAGAAAAATGGAGAACAAACGTAAAACAGTCATCAAGGAGCTTTATAAACCAGTTCGTCGTAATTATCTACGTAGATCATTTGACATTCGTGATATTGATGAGACATGGCAAATCAATCTTGTTGAAATGATACTATATGAACGAGAGAATAAAAGTTATAAGTACATCTTGTGTGCTATTGACAGCTTTTCTAAGTATGCTTGGTGTGTTGCAGTCAAACAAAAAACTGGAAAAGATGTTGCAAAGGCTATGGAATCAATATTTGTGAAAGGACGAGTGCCAAAGAAGATATGTCTCGACAGTGGTCGTGAATTTTATAATAAAGATTTCAAAAGTTTAATGACCAAACATAATATCCATATATACTCTACATACAGTAAATTGAAAGCGTCGATTTGTGAAAGATTTAATAAAACTCTAAAAAATAAGATATGGAAAAAGTTCTCGCTAAATGGTAATTATAAGTGGTTGGATATACTACCTGATCTAGTTTCACAATACAATAATTCTAAACATCGAACAATTGGAATGAAGTTCAGTGAAGTGACTGCAGCCAAAGTACCAGATATATTGAATCGATTATCTTTGAAAAAACATCGACCTCTAACAAAACGTGCAAAATTCAAAGTTGGTGATAAAGTACGAGTCAGCAAAAGTAAGCAGATTTTTGAGAAAGGTTATACACCCAATTGGTAAACAGAAATTTTCACAATTGATAGAGTTATGAAAACAGTTCCATTCACCTACCGTTTGAAAGATTATCAAGATAAACCTATTGCTGGCGGATTTTATGAAGAAGAATTATTATTCAGGACAAAATATCCAGATATTTATTTGATAGAAAAAGTTGTAAGAAAACGTGGTTATCATTATTATGTTAAATGGTTGGGATTTGATGAATCTCACAATAGTTATGTTCATAAAGATGATATGTGAATAGTTAATGAATAAAATATTATAAAATATATATTTCATGTTTCTTTATTTCAAATTCCTTACATTTCTGTAATAGTATTGGTGTAATTATTTCACTCAAACGATGAATTCTCATTTTAAAATGTTCTCTATCACAAGCCATCCGCATCCATTCTCCTTGTCGAGCAGTTCGTTGTGCATATGCCCACGTAACCATCTGATGTATTTGAATTTTTTCTTGAAAACGTACAGACTTGTATGGTTTTTCTCTGAAATTAAATAACACTGATTAAGTCTAATTATATATCTGTTCTATGTTTTAAAAATATAAATATACAATTTACTCAATTTTGTAATGTCCATGTGCTAATGTATCAGTACTGTTAGGAATTAGATGTCTCTTGTCATCATAAGGACTCAATGCAATCTTTTTCTGTCGAATAGTTTCAACATTTTGCAATTTAGATCTGATCATACATTGCTCTCTTTTATGAATACTTAAATTTTGCAAACAGTGCAAATAATGATCAAAGTCAATAGTTTTCTTGACAACAGAAGCCTTCACACCTTTGACTTTTTTTGAAGCATCAACACCATTTACACGAGTACAGTACATTTTACTCCTCAAGCCAATAAATTCTTTTAGTATATTTCCATTACACTCATCCTTCATTAATCCAACAACCTTCTTATTGACTCTTGGCATATTGAATACGTTTTCAGTAGGATAGTCAGAAGTGTCAAAATAATTGATGGTAGGTTTCATAGTTTTACCATATATACTATTATTCATGAGTTTAAAAAGATTTTTTTGAAACTCATTTTGAGCTTTCGCTCTCATTGAACTGTTCAAGTCGATGTATGATTTTAGCCACGCCGATTGCTCAAATTTCAATACTCTATGAATTTTTACAAGCTCGAGTCCATGTTTAACAGCTTGCTTGAGAGCTTGATAATGTATCACATAATTTTTCTTATTCATGAGAGTAGCACATAATTTTTCATCCTTAGAACCAGGTGGTTTTATGTGCTCGGGGCAGAATGGCAAGTCATTATGCTCATCATGAATTGATGGCGGATAATCTAAATCAACTTTGAAGAGTGGTCAGCCTCCGTCTCTGCTAATTTTTCTGGGTTCTTTCTCGGTAAAGAAAGCAGGCGCTGACTTTCACAGGCCGAAGTTCGCTCTGGCTGGGGGAGGTTGATACAAATAATCGAACACTTTAATTCAATTATACTACATATATCGATATCATTTATTGACGCCTTTTCACAAATATCGCTACAAGATTAACTTCGCCGCGGTGAGCGCGCTCGCTCAACCTTTCCGCGACCAGAGTTCGCGGGATCACGCGAGCGAGATCGCTCAGCGTGCGCGATAAAATCAAAACACGCTAATGTCCGTAATCGAGCGAGAGCTGGCGCGAGAGAGATAAACTGGCCTTGGACCCACCGGATGCCGACGGTCCGTCGACAGAGAGGCGTCGCCGGCGAAAGCGTAGTCCCGCAGGAAAAGGCGCCCTGGCGACGATGGAAGCTGCTGCAGGAAGGGCCGCAGCACGGCCTTTGCCTCGTAGACGGCGAATGGTCGCTGCGTGTACTGGTTCTCCTTCGAACGACTTGCTCCTTGGCAATCGTGGCAGTTGCACCACTAACAGTCGTTCCTCTCCGGCCGAAATATGGTCTCGTCCAGTCTTCTCTCTAGGCGGCCCTAATTACTTAAGAGCTCGCGCCTAACTGCCCTTCCTCTCTCTTAATTTCTCAGCCTCGCGCCGCCGTGCTCCCACCTCTCTCGCCGTCAAAAATCAGTCAAAATCGCTCTCTCTCTCTCTCTCTCTCGCTCTTCTCGCTCTCACTCGCACTCACGGCGACACCTCGCCGATCGTCGCGCTCCTCTCTCCAGATCCTGCAACGACACAAGTATGTAGTCGCTATATAGCATACACTTGGTCGCTGCGTTCACGCGAGGAGAGTGCCGCACACAGGGCTAGGGAACATCGCCATAACACTGTCACAACTTCCAAAATATAACCGGTTTGAGCGTCATCAGCAACTTGTAAAAAGTCGATGTTGACAAAATTTTCTTCACATTCAATATTGTCTCGTGACAAATATTGCGTCATTGCATAACCATATAAATTATTGGCATCTAAGTAAGAAAGATATTCCTCGTCCCTGCTACTATCAAATTTTTCTTTCATATATCTGTTGTTAGCTGCGCCATATCGACCTGAGCACTGACTCAAACTACCTCGAATACCTGATTCTATGAACAAATGCATATCTATATCTGTCAAAAGTCTTAATGATACCTTTGTAAACTTGAGCATTGCATCCTAGGAAAAGTCTGGAGTTGTGTAATAATGAGCCGGCTCAAGATCATACGCTGATAGACACAGCTCGCGAAATTGTTCGAAAACTTCTGTGAGTAATAGAATGTCAATTTTCATGTACAAATCACAATATTCACGCAAAGTTTTTATGTTGAATGCATTCCAAACTTTGAGTGTATGATCATAGTCAGCATCTGATATTTCAGAATCATTAAGACTACTAAAAAATTCATTTTTTTCCGGTAGTCGATCTTCTTCGAGTTTTTCCTAACTATCTATATATTCATATGGAAGTACTCCTTTATGTGTCAAGAAATTGATTTTTTCTTGATCATGATCAGGAAATTTAGAGTTCACAATTTTATAATCATTCAAATAAGAAGCTAGTTTGTCAAGCGATGAAGCCATAAACTTAAATGAATCAATAAATCGTAGTTTGATTCCCAGTATCTGCAACAGTCTTTGTGAATGCAATATAATTCTCTTTTGTTAACGGTAAAATTTCAATGTGTTCAGAAAAGTGATTAGATATATCACGTATAATAAAATGAGCGTCATAACCACTGAGATTGTGAAAAACTATAGGCACTACATGAGAATCTCGATAGTTCAGATTACAACTTTGATGAGCTGCACCTCGATATTTTTTTGTCAAGTGATAATGATCGCGAACTTTCGTTGAAAAATTCATTGGTTTTTCACAGATATGACATATATTTGACGTTTGGAATTCATCAAGTTCCTGCGGTGTTAGTTCATCCATAGGTTTCGGATGATTGTATATGTTTTTGATGTAATAATCTATATTTTTTAACTCTTTTGCCAACCATTTTGATGGGTTTGGTCCGCGATAAGATTTATATCTTGATAAACTGTCATCATAGCTATATTTTAAGTAATAGCCTACACTAAACATTTCATGATGTTGGGTTGTGACAGTATTTTTATCAATGTCTTGCTGGTCAACATTTGTTTTCTTCAATAAAAATTCACAATCTCCATAGATATTAAATGGTGATTTTAATTTGAATCCATAGTTTTTGAATTCAATCACATCTTGACCTTTTTTTGGCATCTGAACTCTACACTTATTTATTTCTTGACATTCGTATCATGTGCAACAAATTTCTCTGCAGTATTAAAATAATGCAAACACCGATCACAAATATTTTTTATATTTTTACTACGTGACAAACTACTTCTCACTAATTTTGCAAGGTCTTTTATGTACACATAGTGATAATTATTTGATATTATTTCATCATCATCACAAACACTTTGATCAATTAGTAAAAGGTTCACATGGTTTGATTTTTTATTTTCTGTATGATAAAGGGGAACAATTCTTTTGCCCTCTAAACCAAACACATTGACTGATATCATGCTGTTTAATTTTTCAAATTTATTTATTTGATTCAAGGAGACTGGAAATTATATTCTATCCAAAATCAGTTTATTCTCATGTGATATATAGTGACTTATTCTTTGAGGGTGATCTGTATGTGAAATTTTACATATGGCTGCTAAGATTAACCATACAAAACATTTGTTATCACTATTTTTCACATTTATGCATGCATGCTTATTTCTCAAAAATTTTGGTAAAGGTATATAAGAGCTTCCACTACGCATTGGATTGAATTTATTGATATTAATCTGAATATTGATAATAGAATCCAAAGACCATCCGGACTCGTTACTTTCAAATGTCTTTACTTCTATTAACAATGGACTTTTGAGATTATTATTGCACCATTGTTTGAGAGGGGTTGAAACATACATTTCCATGTTTTGCGTAGTGAAGTGCTTTGTGTCATAAGTTGTAACATGGTGCTTTCACCGACTAAATGATTACCATGCTACTTGGCGGAATATTAAGCACAAATTGCGATAATTAATTTATTAGATTATTGGGCGCCAGGCACTACTAATTAAGCAGAATTAATTCTTCAGAGGAGTGCCACTCTGAGTAGTAAGGGCGGGCGTTAGGAATTTTCAACCCGTACTGTAAATAATTTTATAGAGAGCAATTTAGCATTTCGTCAGGCTAATCCCTTTGAACTATGAAGCTGACAAAATATTATTCACGAATCAATAGGTGTACAGATTTGTTTATCCGCAGCTTAGCTCAATCGATGCTTGGTCGTGGCTTACCTTGATAGCAAGTAGTCGGATCAAAGTCGGTTATATGTTTACTAACTCCGCTGGTTCCCTATCGAAGCTGGAGCGAAACCCAAGGTCGGATGGATAGAGGACAAGGCGGGAGGTTTAGAATATACCATACAATTAAGTTTAAAATTAATTGAGCCGATTCATTAAACAAAGAAATTGTGTGAATGTGAAGAGTAAATAACATACAATGACGATAGTGTTTTGCGTAAATGTTAGTCTAAGTATATAGGCTCTTAGCTTAAAACTATTAAAAGAAGATAGACGGAATTTCGCAATATAAAGATAGGCACGACGAGTTTTCGAACGCGAATGCGCTATTACGTAGTCCTCCTCGCACTATTCATTAAGCCAGTTATTTCGCTGGTATACGGCACATTTATGCGGACCGAGATGAATAATGAAATGAAATTAGCAAAAGTCTGGGTAACAATAAGTCGTGCGGTACTCACTCTAATTTTATGTAAAGCTGGTATACGCTCAAAATAATCTCTTATCGCCAGTAATGCCTATTCCATTCAGTAATGTGACAATTAATCTCAAAATTTAGGCACGGTGAGCACGAGCAAGCTATGGTGCACAGGCACTTGAACTTTGGAAAGTCACGAGGAAAAGATCTGCAAAATGATTCAAAGAGACAGAATTATACGTCTGTACTTGACTAAAGCCATCGGCAAACTCTTGCTAATTCTTCCCTCTCCACTTTCTCTTAGTCATGAATATTCATAGTCACAATACAATTTGATTTCGATGATTTTCGCTCATGACGTTATCTTTCCCTATCGCATCGATCAAGATATTATTCTGTCTCTATCTACTAGGCAAGCCGAGTGTGATACGCCGTCCTTTTCTATCTATTAAGCTATCTCGTTCTTTTCGCATAGGCTTAGACGTAAGTGGGCGTGGCTAGCGTAGAATATGAATATGCATATCGAGCAGCATTTAAATTGAGACGAATATTAAAATGAATTTTATTAAATAATAGCGAGAGGTTAATTTGTATCTCTCGGTATATAAATTCGAGATAAATATCGAGACGATCTTTACATATTTTTATTATCGAAATTTTTGAGTATTATTGCGCATATTAATTAAATTAGGAAAGTTATCGCTGCTTTCCATAGGCAAAATTACAAAATATTTTCTGTGTGTAGGCAACATGAAGAAAATATCCGATACGCTTACGCAAGATTAAAATAATTATTTGAGGCATGGTATGTGCATTTTCGGACGTAGATCTTGGAGTTCCATATCGTGTACGTCCAGCATTTGATGACTCCTTATTTTTCTTGCATCATGTAGGCGTAGATAGGATGGTTTTTCCTTCTTTAGCAGCGTTGATTATTTTCCTGTGCTTGAATTCATATATTGACTTTTCGGAGTAGTCGGTGGAAGAATAGCAGGTATTAGTAGTTAGTAAATTTGTAACGCTGGTGCTCATCTCGTAACAGCATATGAAAAAAATTAAAATAAATAGTTGTTAGTTGTAAATTATTTTATAATTCGCTGCGCTAGTGCAATTCGGAGTACGGAGAGCTGTCGTTGGCTTTTTGGATCATTCTGCAGTTATTTAAAAGGCTCTTAATCGAGCGACCAGTTACAAAGTCTTTTCGAACTCATCTTGGTTACTCGAATATTTCCAAAATTTGCATGAAAGCACAGCATTAACTTTACAAACATTATATATTTTTAAAAAAATTTTAGCCATACTTACAAACAAACTCCATGCATCTTTCAAAAATGATTCTATATCAATGTGCTGAATGTTAGCTATAATGCTAGTTTTCAAACGATTTTCGAAAACACTATCCAAATTAACCCATTACACACGATTTTTTATGTTAGTACCCAAACCTGCTCCACGAACTTTACAATTTTCTAACAGTAAGTTAATGCATTCAAGTTTGCCAATAGTACTAAGCAGTGATTGCTTTTGCTGCACGCTAAGTGATGATTGCTTTAAAAGTTTATTCAAAGTTCGCAATGAAAAAATACATTGTTTTTTCCATCTCTCTATAAGATTCTCATCACGTATATTTTTTGAAATAATAAGGTTTGTAGCTTCTTCAATCGCATGAAAATGTTCCAAACAATCATTTAAGATTTCCATTCTTATCAGTAGCAGAAATCAATCACGAATGAGCCACCACCGATGTGGACAGTCATATATATGTGTATCAGTCCTCTTCACAGCTGTTGAATATAATTATCATAAGCTCTATTGATCAATTCATCATCCTCACTAAACATTTCTTCGTTTGATTCTATCGCAAACTCCAAAAGCAACTCTGCTAATGGTTGATTATGCGGAATTTCCTTTTCACTAATGTCTTGAGCATGTTTCGGGTAGCACATTGTGAAAGAATGATTTCATTCTCACTAGCAGTTTCTTTTATATACACATTTCAAAAGGGTGGGGGGACTTCGCGATGTGCTATCACATTTGAGAATTGTCCCATTTGCTGTGTGAAAATAATAGCTATACGTATTTGAAGCTTATCTTTCATAATTAAATAAAAATGTATTTAAAAAAGGACTGACAATATATATTTATTCGAATCACAAAACGAATCTTTACTATTTCATTTTGTAATAGTGTCGGCGTGCAATGCCGATAAATTCACCACTATTACCAATTATTTATAAAGGGGGAAGGCAAGGGAGGCGGTGTATCGCTCCAAGCAAAGCATGAAGGAGAACAGCGGGCAAAATGATCTCACACACACAACTCGTTAATAAACCGTTTATTACAAACGCACTATCTCGAGTGCCGACGAGAGTACAAATCACTTATTAGCAATAACGCACAAACTTAGTCTAAACGAGATGACCGGCACGTTAGCGCCATGTCACCTCGTTAACCGGCTCAAACAACAACTTATACTACACTGCCGAAAACTACGCCGGCTCGGGAAGCCTGGCGTAGCAACGCGAACCGTGAGAATCGCCGAGGAAAAGGAGAGATATAAAGAGAGAGAGGAATGGATGACCTGACCAAATTCGGCGGACGTCGCTGCCGCTGGCAATCTAGAAGGTGTCCCACCGGCGGCTTGGCAGGAAGACGCTTGGCTTCTGTGTGGCCGGCGATTTGGCAGAAGAACCCGTCGGGTGTTGTCTCGATGACGGCTTCTTGCAGGAAACTTCCTGACTGCTGCGTCGCTGGCAGAGAAAATCCCGTCCGGCCAATCTGTCGAGGAATGCCAACTTTTTCCCGAACAAAGGGCGCAGGCTTCGCAGCGATGGTCACCAACTAACTCATGCGGCCGATTACTCTCGCGTGCGTGCGCGTCACTGTCGCGAGTGCATGAGAGCCGGCTACTCACGCCTTCTCCCACCACTCGCCTCCTAATCGGCGGCACGCGGCAATGCCGGTCGCGACAAGTGCCGCGCGCTAAGCCCAACCACTAGACTATAGGTTCTCTCTCTCTCTCTCTCTCTCTCTCTCTCTCTCGCACTCTCAATATTCGGTAGCGTCGTCGCGTCCCTGGCCTCGTCCTCCGCTCTCGTGCGTTGCTGAAAATGAACAGGGCAGGCATCAGGCACGTGATAAAAACGTGCGTTTGGTGCCGGCCGTGCGCCTTTGCCTAGGAAGGAGAGGGAGATAAGCACACGGTGTAGGCCTGTCATGGCATCATCACAATTTTATTATATAATCAGACAAAAATATCACATCCGATTTGCCGTGTAAAAATAATAGCTATGTTTGAAGCTTATCTTTCATAATTAAAAAAAAATGTATTTAAAAAAGGATTGACATTATATATTTATTCGAATCACAAAACGAATCTTATTTTATTTCATTTTATTATATAATCAGTATAAAAACATACAAAATTATCACAATTTATTTAGTATTTCATTTTTGGTTAAAAGTTAAAATCTCAGTTAATTCATGAAGTCTCCATCGTTTTGTGCTGACAGATGAGCATGAACTCGAGCGTTTTCGATTCAGATTTAACTGACGAGTAGTGTTTGGTTGTGTATGTGTTTTTGTGTCATCATTGGAACTGTAAGAAGTTGTACTAATGATTAATTTTGAACGTGGAGGAGATTTTCGCTTTTTAGTTCTTTTAGCGTCTGATTTCTTGTCTAGTTTGTTATTTTTCACGTCTCGTGTTATTTTAATGTCATTAATTATTTTTGAATGTCCCTTGCTAGTTTTGTTTGTTTGTCTATAGAGTTCTGTACGTTTTTTATCAGTCTTGTCATTTGTTAAGTAGTTTTTGTTTGATCTATTTTTTTCATCCGTCTTATTACTTGTTAAATTTTTATTTGATTTATCTTTTTCATCCGTCTTGTCATTTGTTGTATTTTTATTTTGATTATGAATATCTTTTTGTATGAGTAACTGTGAATCTGTGGTTGATGTGTTTGTACATTCTTTTACTAATTTATTTTGTGATCCAGGCTTTTTATGGATGCGAGGTAGAGGATCATACGATTATTTGGAACGTATGGTTCCAACTCCTCAACTGTTTCTATATCACAGCTCTGAAAAAAAAATTTTTGATAAATAATTGAGAAAGTATTATATATATATGTATACACATACACTTGAAATTTATTATCAGTCTATTACCTGTTTATAATTTTTGTTTTTCGATTGAAGTAGTTCCCTCTGCTGCTCACGCTATTAATACAAAAATTAATATAAGATATTGAAATATTACATGATATGATTGAAAATATAAAAATAATTACACCTGAGAGGGGGGTATATTGACTATCTGCAGACTGCTCTATGTTCTGTACCTCCAAGTACATTTTGTTGAATTCATTCTGTAAATAGCATATCAATCTGTGAATATTTTTGAAAATGAATAAGATGTAACTTTCTCACAATATACAATGATACTCACTTGGCTATAAGTAGCATGATCAGCATCAAATTGCAATCTTGAGGCAGACTCCTCTTCAGCTATATTTCGTTCAATGGTAGCAGAAACGACTTCTAAATAATCGTAAGACGCTGGAGCGCACATTTGCTAAAATCAAAAAGATATTTGACTTTAAAAGCTCTTACAAATTTATATATATATACAGGGTGAGTCATTTTAATTTCCCCAGTCTAATAACTTTTGAAACAAGCAAATTACGCAAAAATGTTTCAGACCAAAGTTGTAGGGGTTCAAGGGGGACATCTAGGGGTGACTTTGAAATTGACCTTGAGCTTGACCTTGACGGTTTTCTCAAGGTCATTTCTATTTTTTTAATGGAAACCCCTATTTCTGATCTCAGGATCAGAAAGAGCGGGAAATTTTACGTTCAAGTATCTATTTAGTTTTTTTTCATAAGAACATAAACAATATTTCAGTTTTTACTTAACAAATTGAAGCCGCTTTCAAACATCAAAAGGTTTAACGAGCATCGAAGACCTTTGTCGTACTTCTATTCTCAATGTGAAGCAAAGGTCCAATTCTTGAAAATTCTCTTATTTTTGTTACATTTCGAGGCGAAGCTTTTATCGCATATGACCGTTGTTAAATAAACTTCCAAAGAATAAGGGACTGGCCATGTACTAACGATGCTGATGTTTAAGATCATAAACTTCCTATCTTTAGCACTACCCAGGAACAACGACGTGGACGTAATAGGATTATGTTCCCTCTGGGGTGCTTTATTAACGTGAGTCCCCTTGCCTCTCACGATTCGGGGTGCTTTATTAACGTGAATCCCCTTGCCTCTCACGATTTGGGGTGCTTTATTAATGTGAGTCCCCTTGCCTCTCACAATTCGTGATGAAACTAGAATAAACTTATTTCCTATCGGTTTTGCTCGAAATTATTACCATTTACGTCGATGCATTGCCTGAGCCTCTGTTCGAAGCTTTCAATAGTGCGCAGTAAGATATCTCTAGAGATTTGTCTACATGCAACTCTAATCCTTTCTATCATATTCTCCCTTGTTATGGGCGCTTCGGCGAACACAGTATTTTTTAAGTATCCCCAAAGGAAGAAATCTGGGGAAGTTAAGTCCGGTGATCGTGCAGGCCAAGCAACTGGACCACCTCTTCCAATCCACCTTTGTTGGAAATTTCTATTTAAAAACTCTCGTACAATTAAAGCGAAATGCGGTCCTGCACCATCCAGTTGTATCTACATTCGACGTCTAGTCTCAAGATCTACGTCTTCAAGTAAAAGTGGGAGATGATCCCTTAAAAGTTCTAAAATAGCATTGCCGTTGACGTTTTCTTCAAAAAAGAATGGCCCGATGAGATGACCATGAACTATTCCACACCATACATTTACACTCCAACGATGTTGATTATCGACTGGTCTGTACCAGTGAGGATTCTGATCAGACCAATAATGACTGTTGTGACGATTCAATTGGCCAGTACTATGAAACGTAGCTTCATCAGAAAAAAGGACATAATTAAAAAAATTCGGATCCTGCAAAATCATCTGTAGAGCCCACCGACAGAAATTTACTCTGTTTCTCATATCATTAGCGTTTAATGCTTGCGTTAAGGTAATATGATACGGATGATATCTATTACTTCTTAAAATTCTAATAACGGTTCTCTGAGGTATTCCTGTTTCTCTCTCTATTTGTCGGCTGCTGATATGAGGATTTAGGTGAACCAATCCTAAGACAACCAAAACCCTAGCATCTCTATCATCATACTCATGTCTTGGTCGACTTCTTCGTAGATGCCCTTGTCGAGCTCTTTCTTCAAAACGATGAATGGTACGGTGATCAGGATGGCGCCTTTGTGGGTATCGAATTCGATACAACCTTGACGCTTCACGGTAATTACCTCTACATTCTCCTAAAATCCAAATCATATCAACTATCTCTGTTGGGGTAAAATCAGCCATATTTAAAAGATTTTTTCAAAAAACCTCAATACAAATCAACAAAGGCAAAGATCATAGAAAGATGATACAAATTAAATATTACTGAAAACAGAGGCAATATTGTCCAAATTAGATTTCATATGATCGATGGCAATAAGAAAGGTCTCTTATTCAAATATGAAGAAATAATGATAGTGATACAATGAACACAAGCATGGTTAAAACAAAAGTAATATTTAAAGCTTTTTCGAAAAATTGAAATCACGACTGAACGTATTGCGATTACTTTCTAAACGACTTCCAAATGTAATAGATTCTTCATTGAACATGAAATTTATCCTTATGTATTTAACTTTTACTCTTATTTCTTTGCAGAACATCAGATTGATACTGAAATAGTTTCATTAATTTAATAGACTTGTAATAGCAAATTATTAGCAACAACTTCCAATATTTGAAATTTATTAATAATAATCATACAGTCCGGTGAAAAATAAAAAAGGATAGGGAACGGAAACAAGAATAGTCCCGTAAAATTAAAAAAAATTAAATTTAAAAAATTTTAAAATTTAAAAAATTTAAATCCTGTAAAATTTCCTGCTCTTTCCGATTCCGAGGTCAGAAATAAGGATTCCCAATAAAAAAATAGACTTGACCTTGAGAAAGCCGTCAAGGTCAAGCTCAAGGTCAATTTCAAAGTCACCCCTAGACGTCCCCCTTGAACTCCTACAACTTTTTTCTGAGTCATTTTTTCGTATTTTGCTTACATTGTTCGATTCTTGTTCCAGGATAGTTTTGACCTTAGCATGACCTTAAGGGTTTATTTTGACCCATGTTAAAAGATGTTATCTGGATGTAAAATTTCCCGCTCTTTCCGATTCCGAGGTCAGAAATAGGGGTTCCCAATAATAAATAGACTTGACCTTGAGAAAACCGTCAAGGTCAAGCTCAAGATCAATTTCAAAGTCACCCCTAGATGTCCCCCTTGAACCCCTACAACTTTGGTCTGAAACATTTTTGCGTAATTTGCTTGTTTCAAAAGTTATTAGACTGGGGAAATTAAAATGACTCACCCTGTATATATATATATATAATTTTTTAATGATTTTATTACACTCACTTGACTATTAGTAGCATGATTAGCCTTACTATTCAGTACATCAGACGTTTTAATGCTGACTCTATTGCTCTGAATAGCAGACTGCTGAAAACATAATAACTTAACTTCCACAAGCTTCTAAAATTATAAATCATTGTAAAATTACAATACTCACATTTTCAACATCACATGTAACCCCGCTGGTTTGAGCAATAGGTTGTGATACATATTAAAATTAAAAAAACACTTTACTTCACAAGCTTCTATTAATTTACACATTTTGATATGTCACTACTTACATTGACGCTACATGTAGTAACTTCACCAACTTGCACACCAACAGATTTTGTATCTTCTAAAATTCTGATTTCTACCGTTTGATCCACTGACATTATTTCATCAGTTTGCGTTCCAACGTCATTATTCTCATAGCGTGTACGTTGGTAGAATTCTGGTGCCTTAAAATATAAAATACTTATGATGCTGTTTAAAACTACTCTTAAAAATATAAATTTTTAGTTCATGAATATACTTACAGTACGTAGATGGAAAGGAGGTATCTTCAAATGATGAATTCTCGGAGCAATCCTATGTTCACTTGCTCTTTCACAATTTGCTCGTTTACATATGTCCGTAATAAAGAAATACCGCATTTTTTTTTCTTTCTGTCTTTCACACACGTTTGAACTGCACAATAAATTACTTTATACTGACGCTAAATTTATATTTCTTTCAAATTAAACTGCATGGAGTGTTTTATTTTTGTTTTGAAAATATTGGAATACTCGAGCTATAGCGCAGCGTCTCAAATTTTTATGACACAGAGTTTCAAACTATATGCGCTCGCATTGGTGCAAACATGTGTGAGTATGCGTGTGCAGCATATATATATATATATATATATATATATATATATATATAAGGTCAAAGGCTACTTCATGGCGTGTAGATGCACTCAGGGTCATTCAGATCTCAGATCCTGCAGCGTTATACTCGCACGTAACTAAGACCTTTTTATTTTTATGCATGTACGCGCAAGTCCTAATAAGATTAATTACCATTTTTCAAATTAGAAGTTATGAACTTCAAAAAATTTTCAAGAGAAAGTCTATTACATCGAGTGCATTGATACTTATAATCATCAAGGTGTAATCCAGCTGCTAATTTATAAATACCAATGCTTATGAACTTTTTAAAATTTTCAAAGTCAAATTAAGCGCGCTGACCATACAGTTGATATGGTGCAGACATGAGGCTGTTCAACCATCAATTGACGTGTGCGCATGATGTGCATTCATTTATAATAATTCATGAATATGTGTATGTGTAGAGGGTGGGGATGTAAACATGAGCACATGGCTCATAGCTACATAGAGAGCTTTTGTAATATAAGGGAAGCACAGCCTATACTGCTCTACGGCTAACACTATATTAGACTTACGTGACTAAGTTCTCTTATGAGTGGCGAGTGCTGGCGCACGAACTAAGTCCATTTTGACCTAGCCGCGACTAACTAGCGGTGCGCCAATCAAACGCATTTAAAGGGACGTTGCTGTATTCTGAGCGCATAGAATTAGTGTATCACTATAGAAAGGGTTGACATGTTGTAGGCGCGTACTTAAGTTTTTTCTTTCGACCATGTATATGTTAAGCTGCGGATGCATTCGATATGGTATTAATCGCTAAGATGAAATATGAACTCAGCGCGCACGCAAGCTGATTGACGTTGTAGTACTTCGTCAACACAGGGAGCGGTGTAGAGCGAGGACTTAGTCATCAGAATACGAGATCGACTCTCCTACGCGTAAAGACAGTTGACTAACAAGGAAACCCCCCCAACCCGACCTCACCGATTTCAATAAACTCCAGAACCTGAGACCGGACCTAGTGTACCCGAAGTATTTTGTTGCGCTGAAAACGAATCCGAGCTCAGAATTTAGCCTATACGTCTGAGTTCCGAGATATTCTAACCTAAAAGTGCAAAAAATACCGTTTTTTGCTCATTTTGAGGTTACATAGCATCTTGAATAAATTTTTTTTTCCAAAACGAGGAAAAGCATCACAAAGGAAGACTCTTGTCCTTTGAAATCCATTTTTTAGATTCAAGATGGCTTTTTTTTTCATCGAGATATCATTGATTGAAGTTAAATATTTTCGCAGTTTTGTAACAACGTTGAAACAGCCTATGTAGCATATGTGAGGCTATAAGCCCAATTTATAAGTGATCGTATTCGATCGAAAAAATCTATATATGGGTTTTTGAGGTTGCTGTTAAAGAATATAAGGACAGATTTTGAAAATTCAAAATGGCGGATCCAATATGGCGCACGTTTTGAATTTTCAAAATCTGTCCTTATATTCTTTAACAGCAACCTCAAAAACCCATATATAGATTTTTTCGATCGAATACGATCACTTATAAATTGGGCTTATAGCCTCACATATGCTACATAGGCTGTTTCAACGTTGTTACAAAATTGCGAAAATATTTAACTTCAATCAATGATATCTCGACGAAAAAAAAAGCCATCTTGAATCTGAAAAATGGATTTCAAAGGACAAGAGTCTTCCTTTGTGATGCTTTTCCTCGTTTTGGAAAAAAAAATTTATTCAAGATGCTATGTAACCTCAAAATGAGCAAAAAACGGTATTTTTTGCACTTTTAGGTTAGAATATCTCGGAACTCAGACGTATAGGCTAAATTCTGAGCTCGGATTCGTTTTCAGCGCAACAAAATACTTCGGGTACACTAGGTCCGGTCTCAGGTTCTGAGATTTGTTGGCCTGTGTAATCTTTTGATATGTTATAGTTCATCAAAAAATAAGACATACGTATTTTTTTTTATCGGCGGACAAACACTTTGAGGGGGTGAAAACAACTTTCAAAGTTCACCCCCAAAAATAGATTTTCCAATGTATCTCAGCATCTAATTGATATTTTACGACCAAACAAATTTCATATCACTTCTCATGTGAAAAGCAAACTAGCACATGCAATTCCGACCACAAGGGATGCAACCCTTATTTTTTTTATTTAAAATACTATCTATTTCATGGCTATTTTTATGAAAAAAATTAAAATAACCCGAAAAAAATTGGAAAAAATATTACCCTACATAAAATACAAAAATAAAGTTAATCTAGTCAAGGTTTTTTTTGAAACTACCCCCTTAAAGTTGAAAAACCACCCCTAAAAAATTGTTTTCAATACATTACAGGTGGTGTTGATAATTTAGTGTAAAATACGTTAAGCATCATTTATACTGTACAAACACAACTATCTCGTGCAGTTTCGACCACAAGGGTTGCAACCCCTAATTTCTGTCATCGAAATTTTTACCTTCTTTGTACCTATTTTTGAAAAAAAGTTCATAATGAGCTTGAAAAAATTAGTAAAAATATTACCGTGGATAGAATAAGAAAAAAAATTTACCTTTTATTTTTAAAACCACCCGTTATGTTGAAAAACCACCCCCAAAAAATTGTTTCCAATACATTACAGGTGGTGTTGATAATTTACTGTAAAATACGTTGCTCATCACTTATAATGTACAAACACATTTATCTCGTGCAGTTTCGACCACGAGGGTCGCAACCCCTAATTTATGTCATCGAAATTTTTACCTTCTCCATTCCTATTTTTGAAAAAAAGTTCATAATGAGCTTAAAAAATTGGAAAAATTATTATCGTGGATAGAATACGAAAAATATGTACCAATTCAAGATTATATCACCCAACAAGACCCAGAACTGGGACAGCGTTTTTCCAAAGTATTTTGTTGCGCCGATTCCGAATCTGTCCGGAAAAATGATCCATCACCCAGTAGCAATTTCGAAAACTCCCCTTATATCCCAATGGCAATTTCCCGCACTAACCCGCATGTTCAGAGAACATGCGGGAAAAGAATGCTTACAACCCCCCCTAATAACCCCCTAAAAACCTCCAATGAAAATGTCGTTAACCCCCCACTAATAGCCCGAAGACATAGCTGAGCCCCCTTGCAACCTTATGGCAATGCTTGCAACCCACCGAATAACATAATGGCAACGTTATCAACACTGCTAACTACTGGGGTTATTAGGGGGTTATTAGGGGGAAGGTCTTATTGGGGGGGGGGAGTTATTAGGAGGTTAATGGGGGGTTGTAAGCAATGCCATTGGGGGATATTAGGAGGGTTATTAGGGGGAGGTTTATTACCATCGCCATTCAGTGATTAGGAGGGTTGATAGCATGGCCATTGTTTTTGTTGGTTGAGTTTTTCTCCTTTCTTGTGACTAAAATTGTAAACTGCCAAGTAATATATATTTAATTGATTTTTATATGCGTTACTATAATTCATTCAGTTACCAATTAAAAACAATCAAAAAAATTAGGACGGATTTATTGTTCATACTTCTTACAATAATGATATTCTTCATAGAAGTGCTCGAAACATAATGATTTTTTGCACCAACCGCAACGTATAATAGCCACATTTTTGCATCCTTCTATGTCACAATGTGTATTGCAGGAATCTCCAAAACTGTAAGCAACAGGATTGTCAAAATTTTCTGGTTTTTTAGTGAGGTAACCACTCTTGAACCAGGAATATTTAAAAAGATTAGTATATTTTGGTGAAGATAATTGATTGTGGACTAATGACTGAAGTTTAATAATGTTGTTTCTTTTATGTAAATCCAAATCATAATTCATCAAAATTACGGTATCTGAAAATTGGCGGACAAAGTTCTTCCATATGCGAAATCCAAAAACATCAAGTGGCTGAATTTTTCCCGTTGTGCCAGTCGGTATTTTTTTAAAATTTATAATTTTATCACGTGGAGTTACAGTTTCTATGGCACTGTCACAATGACCGCTCCAGGAGTCAAGCAACAGCATCGTATTGGAACCTACATTAGGGAAATATACTTTTTGCAGCCATATTTTAAAGAGATCTAAAATCAAAAATCTTATTTGTAAAATCATTTATAATGACATTAATTGTAACTAGATGGGATTATGTATACCTGTAGTCAACTTTCCAGATTTAGATTCTTCTACGTAAACATTTTCGGGTCTAAATAAAGTGGTTTCAACAATGGGTCCAAACTCACCGCTAGATTCCTTCAAAACTAAAAAGAGTGGTGACAGTAATTCTCCTGTGGCTGATATGAGTGGCTGTATAGTATAACTGTGGGTTGTTGAAGAAACTGACTGTACTAAACACTGTACCTGCTTTTCTCCTTCAACCGCTAGCGTTCTTCCGGAGTGCATTTCCAGTTGGAATCCGCTCTGATCAGAATTAAACACATTATGAATTCCAATTATTCTTATGCCTGCTTTAACATCAGCAATAAAAGTATTTGCTTTAATCGTTAGTTCTGAATTACTTTCTAGTGTTTTCTTGGTTATAAACTTATTTATTTTCCGGGATACTATTCTATGAGCTTTCTTGAATTTACAAAGCCAGTTATCCGAAGCTTTGAATCTTACATCTTCTGATCCTATAATCTTTTCAGCTTGCAATGCCCATCGACGTATGTCACGATCATGAATGATGTAACCAGCGTCTACTGCTGCTTTAAAATTATCAAAAGTGTACTGACAAATTCTTGCAATTTTTTCTCTATAAGTACCACCTTTGTTGACTGTATGAGCCCAACGTTTCAACTGACTCACAGATGAAACTTTCTTAAATTTTTGACGTACACTTTCAACACTTAAATTTTTTTTTTGCCACTTCTCCAGTATTCTACGGCTCTTTGCTTATATTCAAAACTGACATCTTCATTGTCTTTGGTACAATGGTCGGTGGGTGCTTCGAAATCGTCAGGAAAATGGTATTGAACTTCATCTTCTACTATTTTTGCAGCATGATCTTTGTAATCTTCTTGAAAATCTAATGTATCTTCAACGATCATATCTACTTCATTGAAATCATTCACGGAATCTATTAAAATGCTTTTAATTCTTTCCGACAATTGAATCTCTTTATAATTTGTCTCACTTTCAGGTATTTGTAGAGTTTGAAAGTAAGCTAATAATAAATTTAAAACGTTCAGAGCGTTAATTTTCATTTTTTAATCTGAAATAAAAAATATATATATATATATATATATCTTATATATCTTCTATTATATTAAACAGAAGGCGCGAAATTCTCCGTGCGTCCGTCCATCCATCCGTCCCCTTTTTTTCCTTATTTTTCCTCTGTATAGGTCTCTCCTGATATCGCTGGGGAATAAGAAATAAACTGAATAACAAATAAACAAATTAGGATAAAAACAAATAAATAAACAAATTGATAAGTAAACAATAATGATAAACAAACTTATAGAAAACATTCATGAAAAAAATTAATTAATTAATAAATTAAAAAGTAAACATATTAATTAATAAACAATAATAATAAACAAATCAATAAGTAAACAATAATTATAAACATCATTAATTAATAAATCCTCATAATCAGTGTAATTTCAATTTTTTTAATAACAAATATTAAAAAGCCGTAAAATTATTTGCATATAAAAAATAATTTTATAGTTATACTTACGTAGCAGGTACTACGAAATATGAATTAACGGAATAGTATCTTATTATTATTTGTACTTATAATCTTATATTCTTATTACTATTTATTATGCTGTTAGTTCAATAGTCGATACAATACGTCCAACAACAAGAAAGTTGTGTTGGCTACTGATGAAGAATTACTTACTCATATTTATCAATCATGAAAATAACAGACAATCGTCAGAGACGCTGATAGTAGGACGTAAATAAAATTCTGATAATACTATCATTCATATACCAAAATTTTTGAACATCCGAGAAACTATACTTATCTTCTAGGTATACTTATAATATTATATTATTCTTGACTTGTTTTTTTATATAATAAAAGTTATTTATTTTTTGATAGAATTAATAAACGATAGAACGTAAAAAATTTAAAAGAGAGCAACAAAATAGCTATGGAATCATAGCTTATTTGATTTAGAAGAGATTGCAACGATATGTCAGAAACTTTTTTTAGGATGGTTTTTCAACATTGAGGGTGGTTTTGAAAATAAGTTTGAACAGGTAAATTTTTTATTCTTATTCTATCCACGATAATAATTTTTCCAATTTTTTAAGCTCATTATGAACTTTTTTTCAAAAATAGGAATGGAGAAGGTAAAAATTTCGATGACATAAATTAGGGGTTGCAACCCTCGTGGTCGAAACTGCACGAGATAAATGTGTTTGTACATTATAAGTGATGAGCAACGTATTTTACAGTAAATTATCAACACCACCTGTAATGTATTGGAAACAATTTTTTGGGGGTGGTTTTTCAACATAACGGGTGGTTTTAAAAATAAAAGGTAAATTTTTTTTCTTATTCTATCCATGGTAATATTTTTACTAATTTTTTCAAGCTCATTATGAACTTTTTTTCAAAAATAGGTACAAAGAAGGTAAAAATTTCGATGACAGAAATTAGGGGTTGCAACCCTTGTGGTCGAAACTGCACGAGATAGTTGTGTTTGTACAGTATAAATGATGCTTAACGTATTTTACACTAAATTATCAACACCACCTGTAATGTATTGAAAACAATTTTTTAGGGGTGGTTTTTCAACTTTAAGGGGGTAGTTTCAAAAAAAACCTTGACTAGATTAACTTTATTTTTGTATTTTATGTAGGGTAATATTTTTTCCAATTTTTTTCGGGTTATTTTAATTTTTTTCATAAAAATAGCCATGAAATAGATAGTATTTTAAATAAAAAAAATAAGGGTTGCATCCCTTGTGGTCGGAATTGCATGTGCTAGTTTGCTTTTCACATGAGAAGTGATATGAAATTTGTTTGGTCGTAAAATATCAATTAGATGCTGAGATACATTGGAAAATCTATTTTTGGGGGTGAACTTTGAAAGTTGTTTTCACCCCCTCAAAGTGTTTTTCCGCCGATAAAAAAAAATACGTATGTCTTATTTTTTGATGAACTATAACATATCAAAAGATTATTGAAATCGGTGAGGTCGGGTTGGGGGGGTTTCCTTGTTAGTCGCTTCGACGAAAAGCGTGCACTGAAAGTAACTTTGTATTATGCGCGCGCAGAGTGCCTAGCGCTGTACTATTTATCACAACGAGCACTATAATAAGAACTTGGATTTTTTTTCTTATGTTTTCATGCGTAAAAAACGATATAACCAAGCTCTGTTGTATGGGTTACACATTGAGTGGGGAAAAACTATATGAATTTCATTGACTTATTAATCATTAATTCATTCGATTGAGCATATTAATCATGGCACGTTGTCTACCTTTTATACAGTAAGAAAAAAATTCAATACATACTCTAACTCTTCATTTCATAAAAAAGACTAATTTTTTCCGCTATTTCATTGTAGATTCGCTATGGAAATTGTCGTTGACGTACAAGCTTTCAAGTTAAATGATAAACCTGTGTTCAAAGAGCTTGCAGTCATCAATCTCAACAATGTCCATTTGACACCATCTCATTTTATTTTTTCACCACCATGTCCTTGGAAAGATCTTCCCAGTCATTCGAAAAGAAAGAACTCCTGGCTCATGCCAAACTTCCATGGAATCGATTGGAATGCAAGCAATATACCGTACGATCAACATCCTCAAATTATAGAGAACTTAGGTCGTTCAGCTTCTGACGATGATTTAGTCAGAATCTATGTTAATGGACGGCAGAAGGTAGAGTGGCTCTCGCGATACGTGGCTCATGTATTTGATTTAGAGAAAATGGGTTGTCCTTCTTTACACGAACCAGGATTACGAAGACCCGTTGTCTGTTCTTATCATCAACCTGATTGGTCAGAAAATTGTGCACTTGAAAATGTGATGGCACTTAAAAGATGGCTAAAACCTTCTTTTCATTTACAACATATGCCATCAGACACTGATGATGAGGAAGAACAAATCTTGTCATCGCAGAGTAACATTTTTGACGACGACGACGATGATGCTTATATTGATGTAGAATATTATACATCAGAAAGTACTTCAGTGACTTTAGCATCCAATAGTAACGATGAAATGTATTTTGATGTGATGGATAGATTATCTTTACAGAATAAAGAGGAGGGGTATGACACCGTGAACTAGGAGTGGGGAAAAGGTTATATACGCAGCATTGATAAGGTGAGCATTCATTCAGTTTTCTACTTCGTGTGTAGTATCAAGTATAATTATATTCATTCAATATTAAAAAGAATGTGTATGTAAAAATGTTGACTTTCTAACTACAATACTTAAATATTCAATAAGTTATTTTGTAATACATATAATTTACGTTTTCTCTTCCTTTGATCGGTTCACAGATCTAACACCATGGACGCTATCAACCTAGTTGCAAAAACTCCAAGCTTTTTACCCACAAAAAAACTTAAAGATTTGGAGCAAAATATTCTCTACGCTATCACCAGCATGAAAAAAGTAAACACTAAATATGGTGTGAAGATCGTTCTAGAATTGGATGCATCATTTGATATTTTTCTTCCCAAGAAAGTCAACGAACTTATCGTCTAGAATGAATCTTCATATTAGAATTTTAAGAAAGAAGTGACAGAGCGGGATATAAAATTAAAATCTCTCGGTGGATGTTTGATTGAATTTATATAGAGAATTGAAATTTGATAATAAAAAAGCTTTTATACTTACACAGACCTACATATTTTTTCATTCATTTTGACTGAGATCATGAAACTCCCACCTATACATTCTACTCAATCACAATCAATCAACATAAAGCAAACATTTTTTATTTTGGCATGGAACAAGGGGCATGGGGCATGGGGCCGGGGGCACGCATGTCGATACAAGAGTCGGTAACTGCCGGCGGGGGACATGGGATCTGCACGTCGATACAAGAGTTGGTAATTGCCGGTGGAGCCCATGGGATCTGCACGTCGGTACATAGTCGGTCGCAAACGATTCCCGTCAAACAGGTCGATATACATCGGTCGATAAAGCAACTCATAGATCGCCAATATGAGGATTTATAACGTTACTGATCGTCGGTAGAGTAGGCATCGAAAAATCGCATGGTAAGTGGCTCAGGATCTCCTTAGCCCCTACTCCTCGCAATTATTAATTTATTTATAAATATGTAAGAGGAAAAACCGCTCAATATCCTTGTCGTTCCTGAGTTCTCTCTGTCTACGTGCTATATCATTAAGCCGGGCATCGATGTAATTGGAATAGTACATTACTAATGCCCGGTTTATATGATTTGAGGTGCGAATTAGCGACTTAGAAAACTAAAGACGTATAAGCTGTGTGACTGATTGCAAGATGGTGCGCGGGGAGGAGAGAGAAAAAAGAATAAAAGAATGTGGAAGAACAGAAAACAGAACAGTTTTGATGCAGAGATTCGGCTCGGTGGATTATCGGTGGTAGCAACGGAAATGGTATCGCTAGATTCTGTTCGGAGAGATGTCCCACAGTGGGGTCTGAGTTCATTTTAGCTCAACTTGTCTGCCTGCTCTTCAATTTTTCACCGATCATGATCATTTTTGCTTTACAATGTTCATTTTGTATTATATTTTAACGGATCACTGCCTGTTTTTTGATATTTGCAAAATAACCCTTTAAAGTTAACCTCGAATACTGAATTTTATCGAATGGCGTATATTACAGTACATAATGAGACTAATTCTTAACTTTTTTCTTGAAATTTTGCAAAAGTTACAATTAAAACATTAATAAAAGTTCATAAATAAATCATAAAACAAATTCTACTCTCATGATGCCCCTCCGCCCTCCTCTATCCCAAAAAAAATGCCCTAATACACGTTTATCTATCAGAATAATTTTCTTTCCTCATTTTTATTGCATAACTTATCTTTAAGTAAAATTCTACTCAAGTAAGGCATACGTTGCATAAATTTGCAACTACTTAGCCCTCCTCCCCTCTTTTTCAGGATTTTTAGGGATGAAAACCGCTCTTACCAACTCCTAAGTAGGCTAACCCACCTGAACCTGGGTAGAGCAGTTTAATCAACTGCTTTTCTTTTAAAATAAATCAACCTTTAAACCACAAACAGGTAAATATACCTTGACCTTGATATACTTTGTCCTCAGAAAACCCTTAGAACTAATATAAACGACTCCTATTTAGTATATGTAGTATTCAATAATTTAAGTTTTGTCAGCAGTATATTCGTAGATGTTAATGAGTTATATGAAGGTGGGTTTGCCTGTTTGTGGTTAATATGTTACTTTCTTTTATACAACAAAAGTTAAGTAAATTTTTTCTACCCAGGGTTAGCTGAGTTAGCCTAGTTAGGGGTTGATAGGGGGTGGTTTCAACCCCTAAAAAGTGGATTCCGCCGAAATTAAATAATAATTTTTCAGTGTTTTATCGGTATGCAAAGTTTCATTGTGAATGTTAAGTTACACTTAGATAGTTTTTCTAAGCGTTATTAAGTGTATTAAATTAGTTATTGAATGATTATTATTAGTGTAATTAATTCAAAAGAGCTAACAAGAATTTATAATCCTCAAAATATGTTTGAGAAAAGGAGAGAAAAGTCAGTACTACTGACTTACAACCTCCCTTTTTAACAAATGTTTTATTAAAATACATAACATCCCTGACTAATACATGAATGTTCATTGAAATCACATCCTACAAATTAGACAGAGACAAACCAATACTATATTTGTATTCTCATAGTTACTCAAAATCGGAAAAAAACACGAACAACTACTCTCTATGTTTTCAGACTTGAGACTATTGTTTTATTACGACCACATTATAAGATGTACAATTTTGTGTTTAATAATCTTGTATTTTTTTTGACAAGTTTGACATTATACAGCAGTATGTAAAACTTAATTGGATTTATTATATTTGAATACCATTCACTTTCCATAAAAATGCAACAAAGCTTCTACGAGGGAGCTTCTAATTTACATATTCGATAGAAATTTTGAGAGATATATAAATAATAAATTGTTTATTGTGACTCTTAAAAAATCTTTTAATTCGCATGAATATGTAAGTGTATAAATTTGCGTTTAATAATCTAGTGGCTTTCCTAAACAAGTTTGATATTATAAGACACAATATAAAACTGGGCTTTTAGCTGGCTAAACGAGTATAAATGATAATCGATTGGCTTATAATAATTTAATATTTACGATTCAATTTTCTACGTTATTTATAAATAATCTGAAGTATAATAATGAATAATAAAATAATTATTGAAACTTAGGTAAATCGTATAACTCCCAAAAAGATTTCTAATCCCAATCTAATATATAAATACAAAATAAACGTTATCACAATAGTTCAGATTTTATATTTATATAAAATAGCTTATATTTTTTCGAGATAAATGAAGTTCTACTAAACTTATTATTGTATAATTTGAATTCTTAGTTCTCTATCGTGGATTGTTTAGTTGATTTAAAGTATAAGTGCATAATTTACGGGAAATGCGTGTAAAAATATGTGATTTCACTTCAAGTTTGTGTAACTTTCTAGTTATTGTTTTTTATTAAAATAATGACACTTTATTCAGTTAAAAATTTAGTTTTATGTGAAGCGATTTGGAACAAAGATAACAATAAAAATCTGATACAAGCTGATAATATTATAGAACACATGAAAACTTCATACACAATTACTGAAATACAACTGTAATCAATCAGAAAAAAAATTATTAATTCTTTCTTGCCACAATATAACAAAAAATAGAAAAGTGTAAATAGAGATAAGTTTAGATTTTCAAATAAATTTAGCTTATTTATGGAAGATGATTTTCATGTAGATGTCGATTTAATTAATTTAAATGAAAAAAAAAAATCCTTCAAATCATACACGTTTTAAAAGAAGTCTTAGTAGAGTGAGTTATGTTGATTGTTGTGCTAATACTAAGAGAAAACGGATTGAAGAAGTGTGCTTGCAGTTTTCCAAAGAAGAGCTTGAAAGACCTTTAAAACTGAAGGAGTCAAGAGAAGTCATCGAACCTGAGGAAAATGAAGAGTCATCAAAAAAACAGTTAATAACTAAAGCAAAGGAAGTAGCTATGTATATGGATGTACATTTATCAAAGAATAAATATGAGAATTTAATAGCTCATAAAAAAAGTGATAACATGCAGAAAATATTTTTACCTTACAAGAGTATTGCTAAAGCAAAGTCTGATTATTATCCAGAAAATATCGAGGTAAATGAAGCTGGAGCAAGTGTTCACATTATATATTTGTTAGAACATACTACAAAAAGAATACTTTCATTACTACCTCAAGACATTTTGGAACAAATTACAAATAAGAAATTAACACTATGTGGAAAGTATGGAATGGGTGGTGCTTCTAACCAGCAAACCACACGACAAAAATGGAATGTAAATGTCGATAATGTTAGTAGAGAGTCAGTGGTAGAAAATAGTGAAACAAATAGTGAAGAAGACGAAAAAAACAGTAACAAAAAAAGCAATGCAACAAGTACATCGAAAAATAAAAAAACCAATACCATTTTGAGTGATGTGTCAGTACGATTTATTTATTGTATTTATGATATCGTTTGTACCTCTGCATTTAGAAGCTGATGGAGTTATAATTTGGGAAAATTAAAAACCAAATTCCGTACTATATTGTCGACCTATAAAATTTTTGTTTGCGATAGAGTCAGACGAATTGGCAAAACAAGAATTCTCATATTGTGAAAAAATATTAAATAAAATAAAAATATATGAAATAGAATTCAAAAATATAAAGTTCGATATAACTTTTGATGTAACTTATAACGTGTGATAAACCACTCTCTGGATGTCTCTCTCTCTCTCAAACGACCACTCTTATTTATGTACCTACATACTTATATACTTATATTTATATTCTTTATTTGGCATAATATTAATTTATGTACAATGCCTAGAAGTGGCAACCGCAGCAGATAATAGAGTACGAGGTAAGCGAGAGAGAAAATACATAATATGCAACGCGAACTAGCGAGAGGAAGGATAAGCTCGTGCAGGTCCAAACCGAAGGTGTGCTGATGTGTGAGAGAGAGACAGTCGCGCGACAGAAAAGGGGAGAGAGAGTGGGGAGCTCTTCCGCGACATTAGCTTGTGGAATGCGTCCGAAAGCACACGTGCCCCGCCGGCCGGCTTTTGCAGTGAAGATCGACTACTACTTTTTTTATTTAGACTCTCAGTTTGGCCCTGCGGCAGTTAGAAGGAGAAACTTCCCATTGCAATTGGTGTATAGAGAGTGCTGTGGGAGAGTGTGTGGGAGTAAACAAGTGCGAGTTTGCCGTTTGTTCCACTGTATTCGAGTGTTTGATAAGGCTCATCCATGGTCCACTCCGCCTATGTAAGTACCTTCTTGCGTACCTTGTTTCTCTCTCGCTAGCTAGTTATTCTCTCTCTCTTTATCGCTGCGCTGCCTTCTATGTAAACCCACATGCTATATAAATACCGTTTATCTTATGTATTCCTTCCTCTTATTTACACCCAACTCTACAACCTTCCACGCTTCCCCGTCGACGAATTAACTCGAAGACTAGCTGCTGAATCCACGACGCTTCCGCGGGCCTTAAGGCGTAACTAAGCATCCGGGCATAGTCTCGTGCGGTTATCGTACGCCCGCAATGAGCTGCATAATATATTCATCGTTCTCTCGCGAAATAACGCGGGCAAGTAACCACCCAGTTATAAACTCTTAAAATGATTGATGAAAAAGTTTGCAATGCTATCACAGGTCAAAAAGCTACAAGATGTTGTAATATTTGTAAAGTTTGACCTAAATTTATAAATAATCTTGAGTATGTTAAGAAACTTCAATGTAACGAAAAATTTTATAAATTTGGCTTGTCAACTTTACACAGCAAAATTTGCTCTATGGAATATTTTCTACACATAGCTTATGATTTGAATTTCACGGAAGGAAATAACCCCCAAGAAAATCAAAAAAAGAATGAAGAATGGTAAGTAAATTGTTCAAGCCGAGTTAAAAAAATTGCAAATTACAGTCGATGTCGTAAAACAAGGAGCTTGAACAACAAACACAGTAAACTTAGCTCGGAATTTTTTTCGTAAATCAGAAGCTGTAGCGCAGGCAACTGGTATCGATGAAGTTTTGATAAGCAAATTTAGTGTTATATTGCAAGTTGTTTCTTGTAGCTCTTCAACAATGATAAAAGAGTTCAAAACCTATTGCTTTAAAAATGCATCTATGTGTTATAACGGGGTTGTTACTTGCCCGCGTTATTTTGCGAGAGAACGAAGAATATTATGTGTAGCTCTTTGCGGGCATACAATAACCGCATGAGGCTATGCCCGGATGCCTTAAGGCCCGCGGGAGCGTCGTGGATCAAGCAGCTAGTTTTCGCATTAATTTATCGACGGGAAACGTGGAAGGCATTAGAATCAGGTGTGAATAAGAGAAAGGTACATATGAGACAAAACGGCTTTTATATAATATAAGGGTTTACAAGGAGTGCAGTGCAGCGATAAAGAGAGAGAGAATAACAAGCTAGCGAGAGAGAAACAAGGTATACGAGAAGGTACTTACATAGGACGACTGGACCACGGATGAGCCCTAAAATAAAATTTTTAGGGGTTGAAACCACCCCTATCAACCCCTAACTAGGCTAACTCAGCTAACCCTGGGTAGAAAAAGTTTACTAAACTTATTAACCATATTAACCACAAACAGGCAAACCCACCTTCATATAACTCATTAACATCTATTATCTTTACGAATATACTGCTGACAAAACTTAAATTATTGAATACTACATATACAAGATAGGAGTCGTTTATATTAGTTCTAAAGATTTGTGAGGACAAAGTATATCAAGGTCAAGGTATATTTACCTGTTTGTGGTTTAAATGTTGGTTTATTTTAAAAGGAAAGCAGTTGATGAAACTGCTCTACCCAGGATCAGGTGGGTTAGCCTACTTAAGAGTTGGTAAGGGTGGTTTTCATCCCTAAAAATCCTGAAAAAAGAGGGGAGGAGGGCTAAGTAGTTGAAAATTTATGCAACGTATGCCTTATTTGAGAAGAATTATAGTTAAAAATAAGTTATAGAATAAAAATGTGGAAAGAAAATTAATCCGATAGATAAACGATTATTAGGGCATTTTTTTGGGATAGAGGAGGGAGGAGGGGTATCATGAGAGTAGAATTTGTTTTATGACTTATTTATGAACTTTTATTAATGTTTTAATTTTAACTTTTGCAATATTTCAAGAAAAAAGTTAAAAATCAGTCTCATTATGTACTGTAACATACGCCATTCGATAAAATTCTGTATTCGAGGTTAATTTTAAAGGCTTCCTTTGCAAATATCAAAAAACAGGCAGTGATCCGTTAAAATATAATACAAAATGAACATTGTAAAGGAAAAATGATCATGATCGGTGAAAAATTGAAGAGCAGGTAGACAAGTTGAGCTAAAATGATCTCAGTCCCCACTGTGCGTCAGTGGTACGACGAGAACGACGATTTCTCAGCGACGGGGATCGCTGCAGGATATTATGTTTTGATTTAGGTTGGAAAGACGGATCGCACACGGCTACTGCTGGCGTTTTCAGTGGTTGAGCACCTTTCCGTTTTGTCCTGAGCATTTGTCCGAAGGGGACATGCCCGCCAAAGACTTTTTATTATAATTATTCATTGTTCGTTTTTTTTTCTTTAGTTAAGTTTGTAATTTCTATTATATTTTTTTGTCTGTAATTTAATAAATTGTTGGCATTAGGATTTATGATTTATTTCTTCCCGTTCCAGGCTTTCTGTTGCGTGAATGTCGCAAACTGCTTCCCGAGCAAGTTGCTCAGTAGCTGAAGCATTTTGCCTTCCGTATCATAGCGTAAATAATTTAATATATAGACTCGGGGACAAACATTAATTGTATAATCCGACTCCCCCTTTCTAAATCATTTATTAATAATATATTAAAACACGGGAGCGGGTATCAACTCGTGGAAAAGAGAGGACGTGTCTTGGCTGTGAGTGCGAGTTTTGGTGAGAAAGTTAGAGAGGAAAAGTATTTGAGAGGAGAGATGGAAAGTGGGTGGAGGCGGAAGAGAAGTGGAGTAGAGAGAGAGAGAGAGAGATTTGGAGAAGAGCAGGAAAAAGCAGAGAGAGAAAATAAAGAAAAAAGAAAAGTCTAGGTTAAGAGAGAAAATCAGGAAGTGGGAAAGACAGGTAGAGAGGAAGGGCGGTAAGAAGTAAAGGCGGAGATAGAAAAGGTAAGACAGGGAATAAGGGTGGGATCACGCGCAGAATTAGAGAGACGAATTGAGGCGTACGGGTTAGTGATGGAAAGGTTTGTGACAACAGGAAAAATGAGAGACAAGGATGGAAGGATGGATAAGAAAGTCACAGAGGAGGAAAAGAAGAAAAGAGTAAAGGTGGTGAGGGGGAGAGAGAGCGAAGAGGAGCTGAGAATATTAGAGGAGAAATGAGAGAGGTAAAAAGATGCAAGAGTGAAAGTGAAGAAAGTGTGATAGAGGGGGAGGGGGAAGAGGGATTGGACAACACGATAAGAGAAGTGGAAAAAAGTCTTGGGGTAGAAGATATAATGGAAAAGATATGGGCAGATATAAGGGATTTAAGAGAGGCATGCGAGGAAAAAAGGAGAGAAAGGACAGAAATGTTTAAAGAAATAATGGAAAAAATGGAAATAATGGAGGTAGAGTAGAAAAAAAGAGAAGAAAGATCGGAGAAAGAAATAGGAAAAGTTAGGAGAAAACAAGAGAGAGAGAGAGAGAGAGAGAGAGAGAGAGAGAGAGAAGGCAAGAAAAAAGACATGAAGGAAGAAAGGGAATAAGCAGAACTTAGAGAAAAGAAACTGCAGGAAAAATGGGGATGAAGTAGCTGAAAGAAGAGTGCGTGAAACTAAAAGAAAGTATAGAAGGAGGAAACGAGAAGAAAAGAGAAACAGAAGTAGGCAATAAGGAAGAAATAGAGTATATGAGAGAAAAAATGGATACAGAAAGTAGGATAAACAATATAATAGTAACAGACTTAGAGGGTGCGTTAAGATGAGAAAGGACGGGAGAGGTAAAGACTGGTTAAGGAAAGAACTAGAAATAGGAGATAGTGATCTGAGAAGAATAAGAGGGACAGCGGAAAGGGATGATCAGAGAGAAAGAGGAAAAAAGATGAGGCAAATTAGATGCGCTTCATGGGAACAATAAGAAGGAATTATGAAGAGGAAAAAGCAGCTGGGACAGCGAAAGATATACATATCGTAGATCAGGACTGGACGTGGAAGCAGAGGAAGTAAGAAAGAAAGCGAGAGAAATAAAAAGTAAAGATAAAGAGGTAAAGATGTGGCATAACGGGATGAAGACAGAGGAAGAAGAATGATGGTGGAGCGAGAAAGAGGGAAAAATGGTAAGAAAAAGGGCGGAAGGATCTCGAAACAATAGAGAAAGGGAAGAGAGGCAGTAAAGATACTAATCTGGAACGCGCTGGGGATTAGGAGCATAGAGGAAGACGACTGGGAATATGTTAGGGAATTCGATATAATAGGGCTAACGGAAACTTTGGTGAAGAGGCAAGGGACAAAAATTAGGGTGGAGAAGCAACTGAAAGGGTGTGACACAGAGTGGAGAGACTCAAGAAGGGAAGGAAGAAGAAGGAGAGAAATATGGGGAGGAATAATGGCGGTAAAAGAGAGGAAAGGGATGAGTAAGGTTGAATGGACGAAAGAAAGGAAAAGTGAGGTAATAGCAGGAGAAATAAAGATCGGAGGGAGGAAATACATGATAGCAACGGTGTATATGCAACATGAGAAAAAGGAAAACTATGAATACCTAAGTGAAGAGAAAGAGGAAAACAGAGGAAATACAATAATTATAGGAGGAGACTTCAATGCAAGAACAGAAAATGAACGGAGAGAATAGGAGACAGAAGAAAACCTAGAGGAAATAAAGGCCAAGGATAAAGTGTTAAACGCAGAGGGAGAAGAAATGAAGAAGGAGATAAAGAGAGAGAAATAACATACAGGAGCGAGAGGCATGTTAACGATAGATTATGTAGTAGGTAACGAGGAAGGTGATGAGGCGATGAAAAAGGTTCAAATGAAAGAGAGGCTAAAGTCGGACTACTTACCAGTAGAAGTGGAATTGGGAGATAAAATTGTAGAAGAAAGAAAAGAAGAGGAAGAAAGAATGATAGATGACTGGAGCGAAGAAGGTACAGTGCCGGTCAGCCACTTTTACCCCCCCACGGGCAAAATCAGTCTAACTTCAAAGTTTTATATCTCTGGTAGAAAGTAACGTACAGAGACGCGCGTGGGTGCGTTTGAAAGGTCTTTTGGAGAGCTTTCAAATGATATGACTCACGGTTGCCATCGATTGTTTTTTTAAATTTTGCAACAATTATGCAAAATTGAAAATTCTGAAATTTTTTTATTATTTTTGACAATTAGTCAATTTTGGAAAAAAAATCGTACGAAAATTTGAAGTACACCATTTTTTAGCTATTACCAAGCCCTATCTGAATCACTCATCAAAAATTTATTTTCGTCAAATATGACGCGCGCACGGGCATTTTTTCCTGGAAGTGACAGTTTTTTTCAACATTTTTTATCTCCGTCAAATTGTAACAATCGAAAAAAATTTATAGGAGAAAAAATGTTTGTTTTTTCACGTAGAATACTGCAATAATTTTTTTTTCGGTTTTTCGAAAAATTTTTTTTTTCGGTTTTTTTCAATTTTTTTTTCTCACAGTCGGTACGCTAAAAAGATGAGAAACCACAAAAAAAAATTTTTTTCCACCCATTCAATAATACTACATAACAAGTATCGTAAATTACATAAAAAAAAAATCTTTTTTTTTCGACCTTGAAAAATAATTTAAACCGAAAAAAAAAATTTTTCGAAAAACCGAAAAAAAAATTATTGCAGTATTCTACGTGAAAAAACAAACATTTTTTCTCCTATAAATTTTTTTCGATTGTTACAATTTGACGGAGATAAAAAATGTTGAAAAAAACTGTCACTTCCAGGAAAAAATGCCCGTGCGCGCGTCATATTTGACGAAAATAAATTTTTGATGAGTGATTCAGATAGGGCTTGGTAATAGCTAAAAAATGGTGTACTTCAAATTTTCGTACGATTTTTTTTCCAAAATTGGTTAATTGTCAAAAATAATAAAAAAATTTCAGAATTTTCAATTTTGCATAATTGTTGCAAAATTTAAAAAAACAATCGATGGCAACCGTGAGTCATATCATTTGAAAGCTCTCCAAAAGACCTTTCAAACGCACCCACGCGCGTCTCTGTACGTTACTTTCTACCAGAGATATAAAACTTTGAAGTTAGACTGATTTTGCCCGTGGGGGGGTAAAAGTGGCTGACCGGCACTGTATAAGAGAGTATCAGAGATGGATAGACGCAATAGAGGGAACAGAAAAATGGAAAAAGATAAAAAATAGAGTGAGTAACCCAGTCGTAAAAAAGAAGATAAGGAAAAAAAAAGGATCGAAGAAAAGCTGGTGGAGAGAAAAATGTAGGATTAAAAGGGCTAGGGTGATGGCAGAGTTAAATAAGGTAAGGAAAGGGGAAGGAGACAGAGGCAAATACCTAGAAGCAAAGATAGAATACAGAGAGAAAATAAGAAAAGCGAAAAAAAAGGTGAGGGGAAAAGAGTGGCAGAAGAAATAAGAAAAGATAAGACGAGAAGAAAATTCTGGGATAAAGTGAATTGCAATAGGAAGAAAAGAAGTGGATTAGATGAAAATATAAGAAAAGAAGAATGGTTAAAGCACTTCAAGGGACAACTGGGAGAGAAAGAAAAGGAAGAAACCAAAGGGGAAGAAACGGAAGATAGCGATGGAGAGGAAGGTGAAGAAATCAAAGTAAAAAAAGTAGAAGAGGTTGTAATCCGGTACATTACAAGGCTTTACCTGAGAGTGTTGTATTATTTGTAATACCTAAGGAAAGCCATCCCCGTCCCTTGCTGCCCCGTAACCAGTCTTACAACACGAACACAGACGCGCCCTAAAATAAACACTCAACTTTTTTTATGTACGAACAACAAAACCGGAGAAATAGGCGAAGCAAGCTAGATGAACGCGATCCGACAGACACTCAAAAAAAAGGGAGTGCACTACGAAATAAGAGAGCGCACGCACAAGCTCATTCATGACCACGTGTTGCCGACTGCAGAAAAAGCACGGGAAACTTAACTGGGAAATGCAACGAAAATGCATGTTGATGACACATGCAGATCCGTTACACTCCCAGGCACTAACACTAACACTCGTGAAACACTAACACACCTGAGGCGAGCAGAAAATCGCCGATGAAGTGGCAGCCGGCTATCAGCTGTGTCAGGCTACCGAACACTATCGGTGACATCCTGAGCGCCACACACTCACAACGATGACCACTAACAAACACCCGGAAACACATCACCTCACCAAAACAGGAGCGCTCCAGGAGACGCTCCAAAGACCGTTACGGGAACACGATGTACACGCCCGAGGAGCGAGCGGCCATTTTGAAGCGCCTAGACAAACGGAGCATGAGCGAATGAGAGGGACTGAGAGCGAGCGAGCGAGACAAAGCGAGCGAACGAGACAGAGCGAGAGCAATAGATTAAATAAGAGCGAGCGAGATAAATTATATGAAATACACGAAATGATAAATAGAATTATATGTAAATGCAAAGATGAGGGCGCTACGAATGAAAAGACTTAAATTATATTATTACTCGCAACTAATTAAAATTAAAATTAAACATGAACATGGAAAAATACCGAATTATGAAAATTCGTATTCATTCGTATTATCCTTTATTATAATAACGAGCGACAAATATTCCGACAAATTTAATTGATAAATTAACCAACGAAATTCGAAGTTTTGACGAAATTCGCTGGTGACGTCACGACCAATAAGTGAATTAGAATAAAATTTGATTTCCGTCCGCATAGAAAAATAGATAAGAGTAGGGGTAGATCTCTCCCATCAATTAATGCTAGCTAACTTAGTCGGGGGTGAGAGAGGGTAAATAGCGACGAAAGTAGGAGAATCAATGAGGGCGCTGTATCTTTCTTATATACATACGGACCAATGATGAAATATTCGGAAGGCGCTACCGATATCCGAATTAGCATACCGACCAATAATAGTATTTCTTCTCGGAAAGAGGAGAAGAAGAGCGATCTTTGACCCCGAAAAGCCGATTCTCGTCCATTTTGCCGGTGCTCTTCTAGCCAGAAGGAGTGATTGTACTAGCTATTTCCACAATAATTTTGCTCGTCGAGTCTTTAGCAGGAAAACTGTAAGTAGGCAAAGCGCCACTCACTATTAGAAATTGCGGAGTGCGGGTGTGGATTTCTTGGTGTAATAGATCGTCGCGACACGTGGATTGTCGACACCGACGCTTATTATTTCAAGTGATACGCGCTGACCTTTCCACCATTTCTTGGAATCTAACGTGAGTGTTCGAATCGGGCAAAGGAAATCGATGATTCACCCTGACCATTCGCCAGTAATTTAATTTACCGCGAGTGTTAGAATTAGACGAATAAATTCAGTGATTAGATTATTCGCGCTAACCTTTCGCCAGTAATTTAATTTACCGCGAGTGTTAGAATTAGACGAGTAAAATCAGTGATTAGATTATTCGCGCTGAACTTTCACCAGTATATTAATTTACCGTAAGATTCGAAGAAGATTAAAATTTAACTAATTCGTGCTGACCTTTCGCTTGATCCGAAGTTAATGTCAATGTTCAATTAATCGGAGGATAATTAATAGTTGGGTTAGGTCGCGCTAACTAATTGTTCGATTATTAGGACGTAGTTGAAAATTGAACCAGGTAGTAATTCTTTGATTGCGTCGCGCTGACCATTCCGCCATCTTCGTTAATCAAAGACCGACTGAAGGAACCTTAGCTTTTCTATTAATTCATATCCTTGCTATTACGTAGAATTGTGCTGAACTATACTGACCTTTAATTAATTAGACTACGTGCGTATGAAGGGTGAAATAAAGAGTGATCAATTTTTCTTTACAAATTTTGTTTCTTGTTACTCTACCTTATTTCCATTCTGATTATTTTCAGCCGCGAAGAGTTGTACTCGGAAAAACGCTGATTCGTTGTTTTTCGGTTCCCACGATAGGTGACATATGCGCGAGTTCGAACGAACGTCCAACCTGAGGTAAAGTGTCACCATCTGAGCTGCCGGCATATTATAAACAAGGAGACAAAAAGGAACCAAATTGTTGGACATCGAGGCCTGGAGTAGAGGAGATCGCGAGTACCCATACGTTGCCCACACTGCGCAGTCACCCTGAAAGCAAACCGGAGTACGATGCGACCTTTAGGCCCTATCCCCGACGATTACCCTAATCAAACGGCGGTCTAGCGCCCTTAATAATCGGGGTAAAGAGCCAAACAGGCCTTGTGGCGGAAGAGATTCGAGAGCGCAGTTAAGATCCCCGAAATTCCCCGCTACAAGGTAATAAGAAGAATGAAAAAGAAAAAAGAGAAGATTGTATAGCAAATGAAGTGTGGATGGAAGGCACGGAAGGCTTGTTAAAAGATATGACAAAATGCTTAAATGAAATATGGAACGGAGAAGGATACACGGAAGAATGGAGGAAGGGAATAATAGTACCAATATAGAAGAAAGGGAGGAAAGAAGAAGTAAAAAACTATAGAGGAATAACGCTGATGGACATGGGATATAAAATATAAGCGGAAATATGAGGAAAAAGCTGTAAAGAGAACTAGAAGCAAAAGAAAAGCTAAGCGATACGCAAATGGGATTAAGGAAGAAATCAGGGACAATGGACGCAATATATATATTAAAAACAATAATAGGGAAGGAAATAAGGGAAAAAGGAGGAAAACAGTACGTATTCTTTGCCGACATGATGGCCGCTTTTGACAAGATAAAGAGGAAGAAAATATGGGAAACAATGAAAGAGAAAGGGATAAATAGAAAAATTAGGAAATGAATAGAAGAAATATATAAGACAACAGAGAGTAAGGTAAAAGTTGGAGGAGAAATAATTGGGGAGTTCGAGACTTAGAAAGGCGTAAGGCAAGGATGCCCTTGGAGCACCACGCTATTTAATCTTGCCTTCGCCGACCTGGAAGTCAAGATCAAACAAGTGCAAGAAGGAGGTGTAGTGATGGGAAGGAAGAAAATATAGACATTAGGATATGCAGATGATATAGTGATGATGGCAAAGAGTGAAAGTGGAATTAAAGCAATGCTGAAAAAATTAAAAAGGTACCTGGAAGAAAGGGGATTAGAGCTAAATTTAGGAAAATCAAAGATTATGAAATGCAGGAGAGGAGGAGAAAGAGAAAAGGAAGAAGAATTCGAATGGAAAGGTGAGAAAATAGAGATAGTTAATGAGTACAATTACTTGGTATCTGTAATATGCAGAAATAATGGAAATACAAAGCAGATAAAGAAGGTAGAAGGGAAAATAAATATGGCATTCGAAAGACTATGGGAGCTAGGAGAAAAGCTATTTAGAGAAAATTAGGAGTTAAGGATGAACCTGTTCGACGCACTGGCGAAAAGCGTGATTATGTATGGAGCAAAAATCTGGGGATGGAAGAGATATGAAAAAATAGAGAGATTACAACTAAAATACATAAAGTGGGTATTGGGATTAGATAGAAACACGCCAGGTTACTTAATACGATGGGAAACAAGAAGGCAAGAAATGAAAGAAACAGCATTAGAAAGAGCAATGAGGTATGAAAACAAAATAAGAGAAGAAAGAGATGGCTCAATAAAAAAAGAAGCATGGGGAGAACTAAAGAAGAGGAAAAGAAATGAAAAAGATAATAAGAGTAAGAAGGAGGAGAGAGAGAGAGGAAAAGCTAGAAAACAGTAAAATATATATAGAGAGAGAAGAGGGAGACGAAATGAGAGAAGAGTTTTGGCAAGATATAAGAGAAGAGCTAAAGAAAAAAGAAGAAAAAAACTAGAAGAAAAGCTAGAAAAGTTAAGATACACAAAGGAGTAGAAAGAACTATAAAGTAGAATTGAAAAAGTATAGATTAAAGGAAATTCAAGGAGAGGGAAGAATACAAGGCCTACAAATAAGGGAAAGATTTAGGTTAGGTAATGAAACGAGAGGAAGCAAGTATTGGGAAAAAGAAAATAATAAGAGATGTAGAATGTGAAGGAAAGAGGAAGAAAATTGGAAGCACATAGTAGATAAATGTGCAAAAAGCAAAAAGGAAGGGGAAGAATTGGAAAAAATAATAATAGGAAGCAAAGAAAAGATAGCGTGGATGATGGAGATAAAATGGAAAAGAAGAAGAAACGAAGAGGAGAAAGAAAAAGAAAAACAAGAAGACGAAATTACAAAACCCTAAGGACAGACGGGAACAGAAGACAGAGACATAAGACTCGCAGACGCATCTACATACGCACACATATACATAAAACACGTTCACACACAAAACACATACATTAGAAACTACACAAACTGGACACGAGACACAAATAGTGAAGTAGGAAATGTAAACCAAAATGTAACAAAAGTCGTAAATAAAAAATATATATATATATTAATACACGTTATTTGCGTCCTCCGTTTTTAGTAATACGAACCTTTTTTATGCGATTAATTCTTACTAACAAGTAAGTTTATGAAATTTTCCCTCTTAAAATCTCGCGATTAGAAATGAATACACGACATTTTTTTTTATTTCTTTTATTATTAAAAAATAAATTTAATTTACATTTATTGAAATTCTTCAATAAGTTTAGTTTTCTTTCTCTCTTCATACACTACTCCAAATACTACATACAAAGATTTAATCTAAAAGCTATAGCCACTTCCATTTCAGTTCACCGTAGAAGAACATTTTTGTGACATTTTTAAGTGTATCTCTGACGATCAATTTGTGCTCGTCGTATATGAGATCCCCTAAATTCCATTTGGGCTGATAATAGTAGAGCTCTGACTATAAGTTATCTCGTTTATATTTTTCTGTTAGTCCCCATGAAGGAAAAGATGGTTTGAGCAGTCTTATAATTGTAGTTGATTGTTATTATTGGAAGGTTGCTCTTTTACTGCATGCTGTGTGTGTGTTTGTGTGTGTATGTGTGTGTGTAAGTGAAATTAGGAAAGACATTTGTGTGCGACCATCACTCAAATTACAATTTCAACCTTCTGTTCTTTTTAATATAAGGCCATCTCAGATCATGCAGAGCTCCATGCAGACCTGTCACGAAGCTACTCTAAAGTATTATTTTATTGTTCTATGTCAAAAATAAGAATACCCGTATTTTTTTATTTTTCTCTCAGATGCATATTTGCGTCAATTATGCAATCGAAAAATGCATTGCTGAAAAGAGAAACTTGAGTAAAATTTTAAATCTGTTGTTTAATATTTCTTTTATTATTCGGCACGGTAAAATAGTTTTCATGTTATTTTTAGCGGAAATGAAGCTCTTTAAGTATACATTATTGAAAATGTGCATAAATGCATATTTCGGCAGAAAATGCATTTTTTCAAAAAAGTGCATCTTCGGAAATAAACCGTTTATCTCAAAAAGGCCATCTTTTTTTTCTCTCAAATTTTTTTTGTAGGTTCATTGTACCAGGACCTTCAAATCTATGTATTCGAAATTTGATGTTTTTTCCCCAGATTGCTTAAAAATTAAAATAAAAAAAAAATTCATTTTCGTGTCAAATGCAATAAATTATTTAGCAATTCATTTTAGCGACTGTGTAGGTGAAGAATATAAATTCAATAGCATGTGAATCAAAGAAATCGTTCGTTTTTATTTATTCATATATGTGCAAATAGACTAAATTTACATGATATATCAACAACTTACTTCACCTTTTTAGCTACAATTTTCACTTTTTTTTATCTTATTTCTTTTTTCTTTTTTCTTCTTGTCGGTAATTTTTTTTTCTTTCATTGCTTTTCACTTGAATCCAAGGATGAGCAGCCGTTTGAGCTATTCATTCGCTCCCTCTTTCCGAGACAACAGATTTCTACATGTGACAACGCTGAATACCCACATATTTCTGGCAAATGTTTCTATGCTCTTGTTGACTACTACGAAAAACGCAAATTTCAGCAGTTTCCATTAAAATCAGCTTTATTGACGTTGTATATTTTGTTACACTTTCAACAAAACTTTCAGCACTTTGAATAGCATCAAATTCGGAACTGCGCAAATTATGCATGTTGCATAATGTTTTATCAAGCCACCTACTCCATTAACAGCACCCTTTCCATGACCTGTAGCTGAAAATATCCACTTTTTATCTATTTTTAAATGTAAAAATTCATTCAGCTGAAAACGGTTTTTAAATTGACTTGCAGCGCCATCGGAGTAAGGTAATAGACTCAATCGAATTTCCGTACATTTCTTGTGTGTATCTGGTCATGTTTTTGAGAACTTTTTGTATTGCTAACAATCCATAAGAAAAATCATGTATTAAATCTTCGCTAAGTACAGTATAACTCTTTATAATGTCACCTACATAGTACATACATGCTGCAGTAAAAATTGAATTCTGTTTATTAATGCAATGATTTCCTTGAACTAGATTTTTTAATATAACAGATCAATTTTCAGCAAAGTCTATGTGCATCAGCAAATGATTATAATATAACTTCACTTTTTGTTTTTCAGCTTTGATTTCCATTCGCTGCACTTCCTTGATGCGTAAAAATGTGAACTTATTGTGATTGTATGATTGGCTAGCTCTTCTTTGAATGTAGAAATAGATACTGAGCGAGTTTTTAAATTTACTTGATTCCAAACAGCGAAAGTTATATTTTTTTCAGTATCCGATTTACTGAGCCCCAGCAATTCAAAGATAATAACACCAGGACACGAATCACATTCTTGAAAATAGTAAGACTCTGTGGGTGATGAGCACAATGCAGAAGATAGAACTTTAGAGCGTAGAGTTGAAATATCGATATAATTTTGACCGATGAAATTTTTTAATGCAATTAAAAGTAATTCATAATTATCACAATATGTACATAAGATACATTATTTAATGGATTGATCAAAACATACTTTGGACGCATGGAATAAAACTTAGATTTACTAATTTTTATTCCAGGATTTTCTTTTTTCATTAAAACATAAACTTTTTTCATGCTTTAAGTCAAGAACCGCTTTACTTTTTTTACTTTTTTATCATTTTCTATTACTGTAATAACGTCTGAATTATTTGGACTTTGTCTAGAACAATTGAAATCATCTTTTAGAAAATATTCCATGACAATATCTCTCGTTCTTTCATCTATTGGATGCCCACTGTATTTATCTAGCTCGCAATAAATTCTTAAAAATAATTATAAATTCCAGTTTCTACATGGATTTCATGGACTAAATACGCATGTTATAATGATTTTTTAATTATTACCTCCGTTCGAAGCACGATTTCTTGCTTTATCCATCATATAGACAGTTACTTACGGAAACATTGTTAAAATTTGAAACTTCGATAATACAGGTGCTACAATTATTATCAGAAGTCTTATTTTTTCAGAGATCGTTGAACAGTTATTAAAAACTTTGGAAAAGTTTTCTTGTAGTTCAGTAGAAAAGTTATTCATATCACTTGTTGTCACTTCAATTTTCACATCGTATATTTTTTGTAATTTTTCGCTTGTTGCTTCAGAATGAGAAGAGATAATTTGTCTCTTTTTTGAGAACATACCTTGCAACATTAGTATTTGACGGATCATGCGTTTTACGTAATTGGATATTTTAATAATGGATTTTTTAACTGGCAGATGATTTCATTCTGAAATTCTTTAATGCAGGCCGATGTATCTAATAGAAAATCACGATCAGTATTATCAACTTGCATTTCTTTGGGTTGATCTGCTTGTTGTTCATTGTAATCATCTAGCTCTGTTGAGTTGTGGTCATTCACAATACGTTTGTAGCAATTGCTACATACACTAACAGTCGCATCAATTTCATCATTCTAGAGCTTTATTTATAAATAGTCAGCGTAATCACCAATTTTTAAAAATTTTACACTTCTACACTGATACACGTTCTTTTTGTGAATATTTACATACGTCGGGGTCTCTATTCGGTTGTGTATTCGGTCATCTGTGTTTATGAAGTACGTACATAAGTAAATAACATATGACCGAATGAAAGAATGTCTTCTTGATTAGGCCAATACTTACATAAAAATAATTGTTTTCTAATTTACTTACACAGTCGCTAAAATGAATTGCTGAATAATTTATTGCGTTTGACACAAAAGTGAATTTTTTTTATTTTAATTTTTTAAGCGATTTGGGGAGAAAACATCAAATTTCGAATACATAGATTTGAAGGTCCTGGTACAATGAACCTACAAAAAATTTGAGAGAAAAAAAGATGGCCTTTTTGAGATAAACGGTTTTTTTTCGAAAATGGACTTTTTTGAAAAAATGCATTTTCTGTCGAGAAATGCATTTATGCACATTTTCAATAATGTATACTTAACCCATTAACGTCCAAAATGTCAAAATTTCTTGCACGTTTTCAAAGTGATTTTTTCCTATGTAATTGGCGTTGAAAAAATTCTTGAACCACACATTCTGATGTAAAATTGCATGCTCTTTCAGAATCCGTTGCCAGAATCATGATAAAACTCACAGGAAAAGAGATATGCTCGATTGAAACATAAAAAACATCTAAATTTTCGAAAAAAAAAATTTTTAGGATTTTTTTTCGAAGTGTTACGGTGAAGATATCACCTTGCGACCGTGATCAAAGGTGATCATGGGATTTGAAGTTTAACAGGGAATTTTTTTGGTTACCTTGAACCATCGCTTCTTTACAAAATGGCGGAAAAAACGAATTTTTTTTTTTTCAATCTTCATCAACTTTTTTCTCAAAATCTATGGTCTTTAGAAAAAAATCCATAAAAGCAAAAATGCCTTAGAATCGCTCGAGGAACATTCTCAAATTTTTTCAGAATTTTTTGAGACAATTTTTGATTTTCCGGGAAACTTGGGAAATGGAATTTTCAAAAATGTCTCCAAAAATTCTGAAAAAATTTTAGGATGTTTCTCGAGTGATTCTAAGACATTTTTGTTCTTATGAATTTTTTTCTAAAGTCCATAGATTTCGAGAAAAAAATTGATAAAGTTGAAAAAATAAAAATTCGTTTCGGCCGCTATGTTCTAAAAACCTATTGGTAAAAAACGATTTCTGTGCAAATTTTAGGAACATTTTTTTACTCTTAGCGTTACCCAGAGACTACGGCGTGGACGTGGTAAAATTCTGTCTCCTTTGGGTTGCTTGTTTTTCGTGAGTCCCCTTGCCTCTCACGTCTCGGGGTGCTTGTTTTCCATGAGTACCCTTGCCTCTTACTTATTCCTACTTTTAGCTGTGCTTTTTTAGCCAACATTTATTGCAAATATTTAAATTACATGTTTTGCAGAAAATTTTTGTTCTTATTGGACAGTTTCCATTCGAACAAATCCTCAATTTGTCACTATTAGATCGTTCATGTGCTTTACTTTTGCGACTACTTTTTTGTAAGTAGTATTTGGCAATCGAAATAGTGAACTCTTTTATTCCAACTTTTTTCTTTCCATCGTTAGCAGCATTGAAAATTACAAGAGAATTAGTAATAGACGCCTGTATAAGTCTCATAAAAACTACCCATGTCCATTTTTTTGATCGTATACTGTCATTGCAATGTCCGTCATGCAGGTAAACACCTCCCATGAATTTGTTATATAGGTGAAAAGCTTGCGGAAAAGGTATTTCAATTTTAGATTTAGCCTCTGCGCTGTATCTTTTTGAAATAGATAGAGGATTGACACCTGCTGCAGTTGAAGCTATTGAGACGGGCTTCGAATCCATGATAGTAATGAAATTTATGCCACTGTTTACGTCGTGCTTCACCACATATGTCCCTCTTGGAGCTTTCTTATTAAGCACATTTTTTTCTTTGACTCGATTATCTCTGATAGTACCAGTGCATTTCAAACGCAATTTCTTCAAATGTAATACCAAATCCATATTCGTGAAGAAGTTGTCAAAGTACAGATGAAATTGAGAAATTTTGTTATAACTTATTATTTGAAAAAATGGTTGTAATAAATATAATACTACTCGTGAACCTAAAGCACATTTAGATAACTTATCTCCAATTTGAGAATTCTTGCCGCAATAAAGATCCAAATTCAGTAGATAGCCGTCCGAAGTACACAAGCCCCAAAATTTCAAACCAAATCTTATCGGTTTTCCTCGAATAAATTGTTTCAAAACAGTTTTTGAATAGGATTTGGCCATCATCTCATCAACGGATAGAGCAGTTCTCGATATTCCGAATTTCATGATGTTATTTTGAAAAAGTTTCAGTAGAGAATGAACGCGCCATCCTCGATCATTTGAATCTTTGTCTTTGTTTTTTGAAAACTTCAATTTAGATTTTGTGATTTCAAATTGTTGGCGAGACATTGCAGAAGAAACTACTTCATTAGATAAATACGGATCAGATGACCAGTAATCTCTCTGTGATTTTCTGGGATTGAATGTAGAAAAAATAACTATTCCAATAAAAGTATCAAGATCTTTCAATTTCAGATCATAACCATTGTCTTTACACGCATCAATAATATATTTTTTCATTTCAATAGAAAAAAAAGTTTCAAACAATTGAAAAGGTTCGCTCCTACGTAATTTCCTTTTTTTGCGATTCGGACAATAATACTTTATCTTCACAAGAATCAGGGTGTAACTTTTCACCCTCAATCCAAGTGAATTCATGACCTTTTTCAAGTTTATCTTGTTTTTCAGAATAATTTGCACGAGCTTTATTGTAAGTGATATTGGGTATTTCATGTTCGCAATCTGAATCAAAATCGGAACCAGAATCATCGGAACCTGAATAGTCAGGATCCGGAATCAATACGTTGCGTTCTGAATCACTATCTGAAGAATCTGATTCATATTCAGAAGATCTTACACGTTTCCGCGACATAATGTATTAAATTAATGATTTCGTTTATTTATCACTCATCCGTATGTACAAAAACACGAAAGAAGAGAACAAAAAAAGACGAATATTCATGAATACATGAGACCAAAAATTACGCTTATCTGCCGAAATGAAATGGAAATAAAGGATGAAATTTTTGTCGGAATCTATAAGTGTTTGAAAAAAGAATAAAAATAAGTTAGAATCATTCGAGCAATATTAAAATTTTTTCCGAGTTTTCGTAGACAGAACGTTTTTTTACCAATAGGTTTTCAAAACATCGGCCGAAACGAATTTTTATTTTTTCGACTTTATCAATTTTTTTCTCGAAATCTATGGACTTTAGAGAAAAATTCATAAAAACAAAAATGTCTCAGAATCACTCGAGGAACATTCTCAAATTTTTTCAGAATTTTTTGAGACAATTTTTGATTTTCCGGGAAACTTGGGAAATGGGATTTTCAAAAATGTCTCAAAAAATTCTGAAAAAATTTGACAATATTCCTCAAGCGATTCTAAGGCATTTTTGTTCTTATGAATTTTTTTCTAAAGTCCATAGATTTTGAGAAAAAAATTGATGAAGATTGAAAAAAAAAAATTCGTTTTTTCCGCCATTTTGTAAAGAAGCGATGGTTCAAGGTAACCAAAAAAATTCCCTGTTAAACTTCAAATCCCATGATCACCTTTGATCACGGTCGCAAGGTGATATCTTCACCGTAACACTTTGAAAAAAAATCCTAAAAATTTTTTTTTTCGAAAATTTAGGTATTTTTTATGTTTCAATCGAGCATATCTCTTTTCCTGTGAGTTTTATCATGATTCTGGCAACGGATTCTGAAAGAGCATGCAATTTTACATCAGAATATGTGGTTCAAGAATTTTTTCAACGCCAATTACATAGGAAAAAATCACTTTGAAAACGTGCAAGAAATTTTGACATTTTGGACGTCAATGGGTTAAAGAGCTTCATTTCCGCTATAAATAACATGAAAACTATTTTACCGTGCCGAATAATAAAAGAAATATTAAACAACCGATTTAAAATTTTACTCAAGTTTCTCTTTTCAGCAATGCATTTTCCGATTGCATAATTGACGCAAATAAGCATCTGAGAGAAAAATAAAAAAATACGGGTATTCTTATTTTTGACCTAGAACTATAAAATAATACTTTGGAGTAGCTTCGTGACAGGTCTGCATCGAGCTCTGCATGATCTGAGATGGAATCAACGATAATAGGTTTTTATTATCTTTAAGAGCTTATTCCCATTATTTATTTTACATTTATTTTACTTTGTTCTTTGTAAATTTCATTTGAACTAATTTTTGTGCATGAATAAATCCGTATTAAAATAATTTATTTTGTTTGTATTTTTCATAATCAGTTTTCGTTTGAATCTCAAGGAGGCTAGACGTGTTATTTGTGCTCTGCTCTCTTGAAAGTAAACCTATAAGCCAACTAAGTGAAGTGATAGTTTGCAAATCAAGTGTAGAGACTACACAAACAACTAACCTCATAATAAAGGGGCATAGCTGCCAAAAATAGAAATAAAACCAGGGGACGATATGTTTACCCCAACAATGAATCAAAAGGAAAAATGGATACACGGAAATTATAAAAGGCTACGTACCAGCCCAGGAGAACAAACTCCCAATAAAAAACAAGCTCAATTAACAGATTACTGATTGACAATGTGGGGAAAGAATCGTACAAAATTCAAGGAAGATAACGTCACACAAAACAAAGTACACCCGATCTTTGTCTATTGCCTAGAGAACATACGTCCGCTGGAAAACGTTCTTAACACGGTAGCCAAGGACAGTTACACTTTGAATGTGTTAGCTAACAACAAAGTGAAAATACAACCGACGACGTCCGAAAAATACCTGTCGATCATAAGCGAATTAAAAGAGAAAAACACTCAATTCTACACCTATCAGCGCTAAGAGGACAAAAGTTTCAAAGTCATCCTGAGAAGTATCGTATGTATCCATCAGTTGATATTGATGACATTAAAAAAGTTATTGAAGAATACGGACATAAAGTGATAAGTATTCGCTATATGTTACACCGAGTTACGAAACTACCGATGCCATTATTTACTGATGAAATTTAACACAACCACAATAGCCAAGAAATATATAAAATTAACAGATTATTAAATTCAGTAATTAAATTTAAACCACCAAACGTAAAAAGAGACATCTCTCAATGTCAAAACTGCCAAGAATTCAGGCACACAAAAAACTACTGCTATAAAAGAGTGGTATGTGTCAAATGTCCACAAAATCACAAAACAAAGTTGTGTCCAATCAAAGAAAAAATTAAAGAAGTAACATGTGTAAAGTGTAAAGGTAACCACACTACAAGTTACAAGGGATGTCCTATTCGTAAAGAGTTACAACAAAAATTATATCCCATATTAAGAGTAAAAACGGTTACAAAAAACAATAGCCAATCGCAGCCTGATTTAAATACAAACGAAAACAGGGTGAAATCAAACATATCATGCCCAAGTAACGGCAAATCAAAATAAGCAGAATACGACAGAGGAATCAAAACAAACAAACAATCAGTCAGAGTAAATTAGCTTAATGAATTCACTGAAAATAAGTATCTGGAATGCAAATGGATTAATGCAGAGATTTCTAGAATGAAAAGCATTTTTAATCTACGAAGATATTGACATCATGTTAATAACAGAAACACATTTTACCAAGAAAAACTACCTACATATTCCAAATTATACTGTACATAACACAAATCACCCACTCAACAAAGCCCATGGAGGAACAGCGATATTAATTAAAAGGAAAATAAAACATTTTGTTCAACTTTATCTTCAAGCAACTAGTATAATCATAAGCGATAACAACGTCCCCTTAACAGTATCAGCTGTATACTAACCTCCCAATAAAGCAATAACAAAAGAAGACTGGGCAGATTTCTTCAAAACATTAGGAAATCGCTTTATTGCTGGAGGTGACTACAATGCGAAGCACAAGTGATGGGGATCCAGATCATCAACTCCTACTTATAGAGGCAGAATACTTTACGATGCTATACAAAAAACCACTGTTTTCCAATATCAGCCGGTGAATCAACATACTGGCCAACTGATATCAACAAGTTACGGGACTTAATTGAATTTGCAAAAGGTATAAAAAAAAATATTTTGAAACATCTTCGCTCTTAGACTTAATATCGCATCATTCTCCAGTATTAATCACTCTATACTCGCAAGTCAATCAAAATAAAAGCAACTTTACAATAACTGACTGGAATAAATTCACTCTCTTTATTGAGAAACGTTTAACGCGCAATGTTCCACTTAAAACAGCTACTGACATAGAAAGCAGCATTACAACTTTAACGTCACTACTAACTGAAGCTATTTGTAAGTACTCCACTACTGCAAATAATAAAAAAATACAGCAAATCATACCGAAAAATATTGCTAAAAAAATAAAAGAAAAGAACTCACTTAGAAAAAGGTACCAAATAACAAGAGCGACTCAAGACAAAAAGAAACTAAATATAGCATTTAAATATTTAAAGAAAATGTTATACGAAGATAAAAATAAACAAATGCTAAATAGTCTAAAAGCTCTCAGTCCAATAGAAATAACGTATTACTCATTATGAAAAGTAACTAAACGATTTAAGAGACAAACCTTATTTATACCATCTATCAGAAAAAATATGATAATTAGACCAGATCTGACAAGAAAAAACAAATGTTCGCAAAACATCTATACTCACAAGGAAGGTACAATAGTGTAAGTAACCGATTTCGATGAAACCTTGATATGTGGTAAAGGACTGAAAAATAGTCAATACGTATTTTTTTATGTGCTAATACGTGGTTTAAAGGGGTGAAAACTGCCCCTAGACTTCACTCCCGAAAACCGTTTTTTTTTATATATCTCTTCTCCTAAATACGAATATTCTCTTAAAACCAACCGAATATTCATTGTTACTAAATAACAGTATCACGTAGCGTATCAAAGCTTCAGAGGGTTGCAATCTTAACTTTTTATAAGGATGGAAGTGATTTTTTTTCTACATTTCTGTCTGCCAATATTGTGAATTTAATTTAATCCTCTTCTAAGTTTTTATTTAGAAGGGTATTAAGAATCAAAGTTGACGTATTTTTTGTTTTTTTCTAATTGAAGGTTAAACTACCCTTAAATTAATTTCTTTGTTTTCATTGAAACTAAGCGCTTTGAGTTAACTGTATAAATGAAATTGATGTAACTAACATTGAATCTGTTCAATATACTATGCACGACTAACAAAAAGCCAGAAGAATTCATTCGTGAGGCAAAGAAACCATATAAGGGGTGGAAACTACTCATCGCGTTCACCCCCCAGAACCGTTCTTTCAATATATCTGCTTTTCTATAAAACGTTTTTTCATGAAACCAACTTAAACATATTTGTTACCGTGTCAAAATATTATAAGTTATACCACGAATCCAGGGGGTTGCATCTCTTATTTTTCACAAGGGTGAAAGTATTTTTTTTTTAATTTTATTCTTGCAAACTAAATAAAACTTTTTTTATTCGGAAGGATATTGAAAACTACAGGTAATATATTTCAAATTTTCGTTTTAAAATATATATAAAAGGATAAGCCCTTCTTCAGTTAAATATATAGTATCCTTTTAACAAATAGCTATGATAACTGCTTTGAATGAAATTTCAATCTAAAGAAGGCCTAAAATAATCAGAAATGTATATCGTTATATGTGAATAGCACATTCAAAGCGGTAAAAATTACCATCAAATTTCACTTCGAAAATCAGATTTTCATAAGATAACTCCATTTCTATAGAATATTTTATAAACCTTTAAAAACAATATACTTATACGATGATGCTTTTCAAAAAAATTTCTTCCATCAAAACGAAACTTTCTCGAATTGAAACAACACATAAAAATTAGTTATTCGTATCATTAAACATATTCAAATATAATAAAAATATGTTTTTGATCACTTAAATAGTGCTTTTACAAATAATAATTAAGAAATTGTTATTATTTTGATTTTAAAATCTTATTTGTTCTTGACTTCTACTAATTGGAAGTTAAAACCATATTTTGTTATTTTCATAGTCAATAGGCTCTAGAAAAAAAAAAAAAAAAATAAATTCGGCAAATTCGTCAAATATTTCATAGGTTTTTATTTTAGTTACAATAACAATATGAAATTTTTGTTTTTTTTTCAAACTTTTATGTTTCGTTTGTCCGAAAGAGAACGAATATCTCTTCTAATGATGAGGGATTAGGGTGATCAGCAAATGTCGTATACTAATAGTGTTAATCTCTTTAATAGAACGTTTCGAAATGGCGATGGCGAAACTCCTTTGTCTAAATCCACAGTTTTAAAAACCTTAAGACGTCTTCAAGAAACGAGGTCTATTAAAAATCGCTCTGTTACTGGAAGACAACAAACAGCAACAACTGAAAAAAAGTCTTTATATGTTTTACTGTTTTTTGTGGAAAATCCACATGAATCATCTCGATCAGTAGCTTTATAACAGGAGATCAATCAAAAATCTGTTCTTAAAATTTTAAAGGTAAATAAGTTTCAGTATTATAAAATGAAGCTTGTCCAGGAATGAGGATGATCCTGATCGTGGAGTAGAATTTTGTGAGACAATGATGCAAATGATTACTGAAAATCCAATATTTTTACAAAATATTGTTTTTTCAGACGAAGCAACATTTCAATGAAATGACGAAGTCAATCATCACAACTTTAGATATTGGTCCAACACAAATCCTCATTGGATGAGAGAAAGTCACACTCAATATCCTAAAAAATCAAACACGTGGGCAGGAATAGTAGGCGATACAATAATAGGTCCCTTTTTTATCGAAGGGAATTTGAACACTGTAAGTTATGAACAACTTTTGTGAAATCAAATTGTTTCAGCTATCCAGGCCTTAGGAGGTGATGATTTTGGAAATACATAGTTTCAGCAAGATGGTGCTCCAGCTCATTACGGTGTAAATGTCAGACAATACCTCAATGAAACATTTTTTGATGGATAGGTAGAAAAGGTACAGTAGAGTGGGCTCCAAGATCTCCAGATTTAAGCCCTTTGGACTATTTTTTGTGGGGGTATTTAAAAGATCGGATATACAGAAGTAACTCACAAAATCTTGAAGAATTAAGACGTAGAATAGTTCAAGAAATTAATGCCATTCCACGGCAGATGATCCAAAATGCAACTCAATCATTCTACAATAGAATTGGTTACTGTCAAGAAGCGAATGGAGAACAATTTAAACATCTGTTGTAAATTCATTTACGTGAAAGGCAAGGGGAACTCACTATTAAAAAGCACCCCGAAGTGAGAGGCAAGGGGAACTCACTATTAAAAAGCACGCCGAAGTGAGAGGCAAAGGGAACTAACTATAAAAAAGTACCCCGAAGGGAACAGATTCCTTTTACGTCCACGTTGTTATTCCTGGATAGCGCTAAAAGAAGGATTAGGAGTTACGATATCTTTGGACTTGAATTGTTCCCACCCGTAAGATTTATCGCTCTTTTTGATTTTATTATAAGAAATAGGGGTTCCCATATAAAAAAATTAGGTTGTCCTTGAAATAACCTTGAAAATGAGGTTTAAGGTCAAATCAGAGGTCACCGTTGGGTTCCTCGTTGAAAGTTACATAGGGTATGACCTTTGTTTTATGACTAACCTCATGCGGTTTTCCGAATTTTCCAGTTTTTCCATACTTTTTCCTCACCCTGCATAATTTAAAAAGAAAATTCGAAATACATTACCTATAGTTTTCAATGTCTTTCCGAATAAAAGAAGTTTCATTTAGTTTGCAAGAATAAAATTAAAAAAAAAATACATTCACCCTTGTGAAAAATAAGAGATGCAACCCCCTGGATCCGTGGTATAACTTGTGACATGGTAATAAATATGTTTAAGTTGGTTTCAAGAAAAAACGTTTTATAGACAAGCAGATATACTGAAAGAACGGTTCTGGGGGGTGAACGTGATGAGTAGTTTCCACCCCTTATATGGTTTCTTTACCTCACGAATGAATACTTCTGGCTTTTTGTTAGTCGTGCATAGTATATTGAACAGATTCAATGTTAGTTACATCAATTTCATTTATACAGTTAACTCAAAGCGCTTAGTTTCAATGAAAACAAAAAAATTAATTTAAGGGTAGATTAACCTTCAATTAGAAAAAAACAAAAAATACGTCAACTTTGATTCTTAATACCCTTCTAAATAAAAACTTAGAAGAGGATTAAATTAAATTCACAATATTGGCAGACAGAAATGTAGAAAAAAAATCACTTCCATCTTTATATAAAGTAAAGATTGCAACCCTCTGGAGCTTTGATACGCTACGTGATACTGTTATTGAGTAACACGGAATATCCAGTTGGTTTTAAGAAAATATTCGCATTTAGGAGGAGAGATATATAAAAAAAACGGTTTTCGGGAGTGAAATTTAGGGGCAGTTTGCACCCCTTTAAACCACGTATTAGCACATAAAAAAATACGTGTTGACTATTTTTAGTCCTCTACTACATATCAATGATTCATCGAAATCGGTTAATTACACTTGGTATACCTTCCTTGTCAGTCTTTAAACCTCATCAAAGATTTATCACTGATAAAGAAGAAAAAATTCTATTAGAGAACTCAGATATTCAAGGAGGCATACCAATAAAAACAGTGAAATTAAAGGAAGTTTTACAAATAATTAACAATATTAATTCCAAAGAAACTCCTGGATATGATAAAATTACAGGGAAAATGATCAAAAAACTACCTTTAATAGCAATAAGATTTATAACAACAGTTTTCAATGCATGTTTCCGCCTTTGCTATTTTCCTTCTCATGGAAAATAGCAGAGATTATATTAATACCTAAACCCAGTTGTAATAGACAAAAATCCAGCCATTCCCGTTTAGGTAGCTCGCGACTGACTGTACAAAATTATTTTATTAAAAGGCAGAGCAAATGGACTAAACATAGGCGAATAAACTAATGTAGGATCAGGAGTGATTTTAGGTAACGATATCACAACAAACTCTGGTGTAATAACAATTTTAATAATACAAAATCGCCACTTATTCTGAATAAAGAAAAACAACGCCGCTATAACACAAAATCGTGCGTACCGCGTAACGTGCAGTGGATCGGCTGCGGGGCTGCTCACCGAACCACTGTTTGTTGATTCGTCAGTAATCGCAAAATATATAAAATGTACAAAGATTCAAGAAAAAACAATTCTTGCCCGTAACAAAGTCACTCGTTCGACCTCGTAGCTGGTAAGGCTACCTAGCTACGAAGCGCTCATCCGGCACCTGGGACAGAGAGAGAGAGAGAGAGAAAGATAGAGAGCGAAAGAGAGAGAGAGAGAGAAACCACAACACCGACCTGCTTACTGTTGATGTGTTCTGCCGTCCTTCGACTCTCCTCTCTTGGATTCCTCCTTTGTGTTATACTGTTGATTCTATTGTGATGTAATTATTATTTTTATTCGTTATTCTCTGTTATTGCTATTTGTTATTATTGTTAATGTTGTTGTTAGTGTTGTTGTTGATTTTTGTGTGTATCTATTGTCCTGATATTTCTTGTTGCGTATGAGTGTGTATATGTTGTAATATCGATTACTGTTGTTGAGTGTGTGATTGCTAGTTAGTGTCGTAACTCCTGTTTCTTGTGTACTGCTAGCCACCAAAAAAATGGCCGCAAGCGCGCACAAAGCGCGTCGCCTCGCCAGTTAACCCACGTGCACCGGTGCCGGAACGTCTTTTGCTTCCCGAATCCCCTCCCTTTTAATGAAATAATTTTGTACGGACAGTCGCGAGCTACGTGAACGGGAATGGCTGGATTTCTCCTTTACATGGCATCCCTTGTGGGGATTCAGCGACGAGTACGCGAGTTTTTTTTGTGTGCTCTAATCAGGAGTGATTGGCGGGCGCGCAGTTAAATCAGGAGTTTGCAATGTTAAAGCTCACGGTTCGTATGTGCATGCACCGTGATTGTTAATTGATCTCCCCGCAAATTAGATTATTTTGTTAGCTCTAGCGGTCAACCTGAGCGTAAGTGGCTTTCCTGAGTGTGTGGGGTTGAGTGCGCGGAACTCAATTGGAGCGCAGTAGCTGTGATAGCTGCGCAGTAGCTGAATTGACTGCGTAGTGACAGATTTCCGTTGCGCAGGAGTTGCGTAAGGATTTACCGTCAAGTTTGAGACATAACGCGTGCGCCGTGGGGACTCTGAGTTCTGTTTTAGGGGGCAAGCAATCTTAAGGTGCCTCGAATCGATGTTAGCGCTTGCGCATAGCGGGATTGGCCTTGATTTAAGCAAAATCCAGATCTAAACGACCCACAGCAAGTAGGTACCGCGGTATTCTAGTAAGATCAATACAGCTGGAGCTGGGGAGGCCCACCTTGGTTAGGTTTAAATTTGCTGGTGTTTTGTTGTTGTTTGGGTTTGTTGGTTGCCGATCGTAAGTGCGCGTGTCTTTCCACAGGCGCGGAGACCTGGCAGTAAGGAGAGGGTACTATACCGGTTCCAATCAGGGTATTATTATTGTATTTTCCGGGTGTGCAAGGGTTACGCAGCGGCAGCACTGCCAGTAGGGCCCATCAGTATTGTCACCCCTCTTCCTTTTTTGCTGTTTCGATTTTTTAGGTCTGTGGTTTGACTAACGCATCGTGTCCTTGAATTAAAAGACCGGTAATGATGCCATCCACCTCGGATAAGCAGGAGCTTTTCATTCGTCGCCTATAGAGACAGCCCGAAGTTCAGCAATTGCTGGCACGCATTCTGCGAATGCCTCCACAGCAGCTGATTGAGTTGAGTCCGGAGGGGGAGTTGGCCGTTCTCTAGGACCGGTTTTTCCGTGCTTTTGTTATGACTGCGCGGCCGGAAACGGATACTCCTCTTCTCCCCGAGGATTTCCTGTCTGGGCGTTTGCCGACGTCAGATTTGGCGGAGCCGACCGACATTGTGTATCGCACCCTGATTGGAGGAGGTGATGTGAGCGGTTCGTTAGATATAAAGGGGGAAGGGAGGCACGAGGTCTCCGGACGGTGAGGATAGGTTGGGGGTTGCTGCATCGCCGAGCGTTGCACCCTCGAACCCTGCACCGCCGAACCCTACCCTGCCTCCTAGCCTTGCCCAGATGGACCCGGCAGTACTGGATCAACTGGTGTTGGTCTTGCAGGCGTTTGGATTTGGTTCAAGGAGTCAGGCTGCAACAATGAGTGCGGTTTTGCCACTTCGGACTCCAACTGATCCATGTTCTCGGGCGTTACCGGCACGTGCGGTAACTGGTGCCGCAGCCGGAGACTCATATCCGACCTCCCAGGCGTTCGAGCTCTGGTGGATTAGCGGACCGACTTGAGCAACTAATAGCCGTTTCGGGTACGAGTGGAGGGGAGCGTCGGCCCAGGCCGACACCAACACATGATTTTCCGGCGTTATCACCGATGTCATCTAGCGAGCTGAATCGGGCGCAACCACGCCTCGAGAGAAGACCCATTAGAAGGCGACGAGAAATGCGGATGAGCTTCTCGGAGTTGGACGAGGTGAGCATATGAAGCTCCACAAGCGGTGATAAGAGGGCACGCTCTAGCCGTCAATGCCAGTCTCGTCGTGGCGGCCGGGCCAGGTCGAGTTCTGGTGACTCCACTCGTGATGGTCCCAAGGAGCGTTTGAATAGGAGACGGGCGGATGCCGTGACAGCGTTCCGCACGTCAAATTTAAAGAGCCACGTCCAGGTGCTCCGAAAACGGCTACCACGGAGGATAACGTGACAAAAATTCACGATCTCGTATTGGCAGATCGACGATTGAAGGTGCGCGAGATAGCTAAGATCATAGGCATCTCAAAAGACCGCGTGGGTCATGTCCTGCATGAAATTTTGGGCATGAGAAAGCTGTCGGCGCGATGGATGCCGCGTTTGCTCACTCCGGACAACAAACGCAACCGTGAGACATATTCAGAGCAATGTCTGACGCTGTTTAAGCGCAATCCGAAGGAGTTTCTGCGTCGTTTCGTGACAGTCAACGAAACATGGATCCACTGGTATACACCAGAGACCAAGAAACAGTCGAAACAGTGGACTTTACCCGGCGAAAATGCTCCGAAGAAGGCGAAGACTGCCCCATCGGCCGGAAAGGTGATGGCCACCGTTTTCTGGGATTCACAAGGTGTGATCTACATCGACTACCTGGAGAGGGGCAAAACGGTCACAGGGCTGTACTATGCCGAATTATTGGGCCGATTTGACGTCGAATTGCAGAAAAAATGCCCCTATTTGGCGAAGAAAAAAGTGCTCTTCCACCATGACAACGCACCGGCTCACACCTCCGCCGTCGCCATAGCCAAATTGGTCGAATTAGGCTACGAACTGCTGCCCCATCCACCGTATTCTCCAGATTTAGCCCTGTGCGACTTTTTTTTGGTTCCAAACTTGAAAAAGTCACTCGCCGGGCAGAAATTTGAGTCGGATGAGGAGGTAATGGCTGCCACGGAACCTTATTTTCCAGACCTCGAGGAAACGTATTTTTTAGACGGGTTAAAGAAGTTGGAGCATCGCTGGGCTAAGTGTATCGGACTAAAAGGAGACTACGTTGAAAAATAAAACGCCACTTTTCCAAAATTTTCGTTTTTCTTTTGTAGTCTAAGTACTTATCGGACCACCCTCGTACAGTCGACTACGAGGGTATCTCTCGCGTTCCTGAATTTTGGTAGAGAACCGCGTCCAGCTAAGAACCTACGAAGAGAAGTAGAAAAACGGTGACCGTACGTACGCCTTTCTCTTGGGGAGTGGGCGGATTGAATGAAACGCCTGAACGCACTGCGAAGCTTAGTGCTTAAGCACATTAAGCACGCGCAAGATAAACAGAAAGGGTATTATGATCGTAGCCGTCGGTCTGCCTAGTTCTAGGAGGGCGATATTGTGTGGCGGAGGTCGCACACCTTCTCTAACGTGGCTAAGGGCAGTAACGCAAAGCTAAATCCCTCGTACATCGGGCCGTACAAGGTGCTAGAGGTGATGTCCGCGGAATTATATATTCTGACGACAGATAGGTCGCAAGAAATAGGTAGATCGCGTGGAACGTGGAGGAGTTAAAGCGGTATGTCCCGCCGCGAGGAGAGCATTCGAGTGCTTTAAAAAAAATATGAATGGCAACCTAGGGAGGCCTTAGTCGGAGGGCTCTTGTAGACCGCGGCTCGTGTTTCCCCAATCCGAGGAGCTTTGTTTCGGTCGTTTTCTTCGTCACTGTCTATCGTTCCTTTTTGATAGACGTAGTGCATGTTGAGGCTCTTGATTAACACAGTGGAGGGAACTACTGCACTCAAAGTCCACTAACACTTCTGACTCGGTATGAGAAGGGTGTGGTGTGGGGGCTTAATACTATTTCTTTGTCTATTTGTAAGAGGTTTCCGAAATGAGCCTGGGGGAAGAGATTGGTCATCTTTAGGCGCAGGTGGGTCCGGACTCAGAACGTGACGTGGCAGCTCCCGTAGAGCCCATGGGAAGTTCGGAGGTGGTCGCGGCTAGCAGTCATGCCGCTGTGGAGCCAACAACCACGAGCTCATCTGGTGTGCAAGAGCTTGTCCTCCTTTCCGGTCCTGGTTAACAGGGTTCCATTGGGGACATCGACTCACCTCCCATGTCAGCCGTGGATGCGTTGGATGAGGCCAGTGGTGGCGCACCTTTGGCGACGCCGGCCGCTGTCCTACTTTTCCCGGACCTTTAACGGCAGGCTTGGGAGCAGCGGGAAAAGGAGGCCCTTAAAGCTAACCTTGACCCGCTGGAGTCGGTTCCTCATCGAGGCCGAGCCGAGTGGGATAACCACTTAAACACTGACCCGGCTCGCCACGCACTTCCGCTCACACGCACTGGCCAATATGGCGTCTCGTGGGCCGCGGGTTCACGCTCGGATTAGGCGCGCCTACGCTGGGGTGGCTATTGGCCTTCAGACTGCTCACACCTGGGGTCTACAAACCCGTTTGGAACTGGGCACCCTGGGTTTGCGATTTGAGGAAGCAGCAAGAGAAGAACATGGCCCCCCACCAGCTATTCAGGATGAACCTGTAGTTCCAAGCTGCGCCGTGAGGCGGGAAGTGGAGATCCCCCTTGAAGTGCAGTTCCTCCCGATGTCGGCTGAGCCGATAGAAAGGCGAGGTAGGGTGCTCCCACCGACGAGGATGTCCTCGAATCCTCGAGGAAGAAGAAGTCTGGGCGGTTTTCCGATTTCTCCAAGATCGTAGAGTTCCGCAACGTCGGCGACAGCCCGCTTCCGCGGGAGGTTTCAACTGCGGAAGTAGATGTTGTGAGCCGACATGTGGCGGACCGAGACGCATCCGGAGGGGTCGGGCAAGCCCAGACCTCGAGGGTGGAACCGGTTCCCCTTGAAGTGGTAAACCCGGACAGGTCCGACCCTATGGAGGTGGAGGGTCTTGAACCAGTGTCGCCCCCGGGGCCTTATACTTATAGCAGAAGCCCCTTTTCACGCTTAGTTGCCTCTGAACCGATATCTTCGCAAATTTGTACAAAGTTTAAACAAGCATAACATCGCACATGCGAAATGAAAAGTTTCTAATATAAAACATTAAATTTAAGACAAAGAATATTATAATATAAATCGTTTCGTGGAAAAAATGGCCTTACAGAGTTATAAACAAAGAAAATTAATTAAACGAATAGGATAAAATTTGCAATAAAAGATTTTGCAACACACAAGTTAGTTATCAATGTGTCAATCTTGCTTCTCTTTCTTAAGATGCTATTTTCGCTGCGTGATATTCGAATTTGCATTGCCTTTCTTTAATGCAAAATTATTTGTGATTTATAATATCATGGGTGCAATACTCGAGATTCCGTGGAGACGCTATTATAGCCTTTAGACTTTCTCACACCCGGGCAGACGCTTATCAGCGTTTTTCGAGTGGCATCTGCATTCACACGTCTCGCCAGTGCAGATGCACTCTCACAGATGCATGATGAAAGGGAACGATTGGACGAGGTATTATTATAGGCGCGGCTTAGCGCGATGAGGAATTCGGGTATCGGACATGGACAAGTACGTGCGAGCACGCACACGTAAGTAAGCACACACACGATCTCTCTCAATACTTAAGCTTGAATAAAGTGTAACTACAGCGACTAACTATAACTTTTTTTTATTCACACATCCATACTCGTTCGAAGGATTGGACCTACTACCCATGATAATAAATCGTAAATTAAATTTCGCCAAGAATTAATTAATTGATATGCATATCAGGTTCAGATTTAGTTTAGAAATACAACCCAAAAAAAGCCTTTTGACGACCTTTTTTCCCTTACGGCTGATTTTTTGAGAAAAGCTCATAAGTGGGGTGTATAACAATATATATCAACCCTAACACACGAAAATGGGTGGAACATTGTTTACGGATCGTTTGAAACTAAATTTCATGCAAATTTTAGTTTTTCGTAAATATCTTTGTTCCTAATGATCCCATGAAAAAATATTAAAGTAGTTGTTTCTTGATCTTTCTGAAATCTACAAAACGAATCGTTGCATGTTGGAAAATTTTGATTAGGTACAATGTTATTGCAAAAATAAAATGTATTGCAACGCTTTCTATAAACATCTATAACAAACGTCATAGTAATACAAAGATTTCTATACTACGGCGATCGATCAAAAATTATAGTATATTAATAGTTCTTAAAGTTGAAATGTGTAGATTAAATTTTTTATGAATTACGGCCTTATAAACAAATTAGCTATTTATTCATATTCACGATTCCCAGCATGTTCTAGACTCACGCCGAATTTTTCTCGATTATAAAAGAGTCATATACCATCGAAAGCAATCATTTTTTTTGGGATTGCAATTTTAAAGCTAGAACAATTATTTCTTTTTCCAGCTTTAGTTGTAAAAATGGTTATTCAATTTATATACGGATATTGCCACATTTTATTAACATAGATTAACAGATTATTCAATATACTTTCTTATAAAATCTTTTTCATTAAGATCCGATGATAAATAACGAAGCTTTATATTGTTAAACTTTAATTTAATTAATTAATTTAATTGTTAAACTTTCTTTGTTTGAATAAATAAGCTAGATAGCGGAAAAAAAATTTTTCTCGTGATCCATAGCTCAAGAATTTTTTCTCATATATTGAAATTTATCAAATCAAACTGACGCGACGTTGTAATTGCGGAGAAGCTCATGATCCAACGAGTGTTGTTTCCCTGCAATTTTTATCAAACACACATTTTAAGAAAATTAATAAGAAATTTACAAGGTGAGATTTCATTCACAATTTTATTTAATCATATCTCGTCTTCTTTTTCAATGGAAAATTGATTTTAGACTATTTTTAATTTACTAATAAAAATCTACATAGGCTCACAACTGTCGGGCCAAATAAATCTTATTCACTAAGGCGCGTCATTTCAGTGAGAAGCAAGGTTCCCCGTCTGTCTCGATAGTTTTGAATTTTTCTACCTGCTTCGTAACGATCGGAGCTCTTTCTTTCTTTCTTTCCTGCACTTTGTATTTCGTATATTCCGTCCCTCAAGCGACACTGAAATTGTATTTAAATTTTAAATAACGCCTGATTCTCTATACTTATTTATTATTACAGTGGCCACTGTTTTATTTTTTCAAACAGCGTAGCCATGGCTGAGCCAATTCCGGATGACGATACTCGGACAATCAAGTGCATTCTATGCAAGAAGGTGATGCATGATGATACCATTACTGTAAAAGAACAAGGTACAAAAAACTTTATAAAATCTAACACCAAAAATTATAAAAAATGTATGAGAAATTCGTCTTTCTTTGATAATAAACCTACGGAAGTATCTGATATATCTAAACAGGATATTATTTATATCATAATTCAGCATAATTTAAATAATCCTGCTTAAACCCAATTTAGTCTCTTTAATATTATAAGTTGTAATATATTTATTGACAACTCTCCGTATTTGCCTAAATTAAAATGTAAACTAGAGGAGCATTTTAAATGTGAATTTTCTGTTACAAATTTTCAAAGATGATATTATATCTCGTGTGACTTTAACGTGTTTTCTGTTATTGCAACAATTTAAAAATAGTAAAACAATTGATACTGAGCAAGAGTGATTAAACAAAATTGTCGATTCATCATCGATTTGTTTATAAGATATTCAAAGTAAGAATTATGATATGAATTATTATCCTGCTCAAGATAAATTTCTACAAGATAGTAAAAACTTAATTTTGCAAACGCTACGTAGACTTTTATTCAATATCATAATCAAGCACAAAATCAAGCCTACTGATTGGAGTGAAGTTATCAATTCAATCGCCTACGCAATAATAGCAACAACAAGACCATCATGTTTCGTTTCGCCCGTATTAGTTAATATTTCAAGCGTACTACATCGCAAGTTCGCTTCTAAAGAATTAATTAATTTGTTACATTCCAATGATTTTGCGCCTCATATAATGAAGTACGAAGATATTTGTCACTGTAATAAGTCATGAAGAAGAACACGAGTTATAACGAGTCGAGTCTCGTTATGTCTCTCTCTTCCCTTAAGCCAATTATAATTTATTGATAACTTATGTATTTTTCTTATGCATTTTCCTACAGCCGCAGCTGCTGATGCTGCGCGAGGTAAGTGAGAGAGCGCCGAGCAGAGAGAGAGAACCGCGTGTATGCGTGAGTGCGTGGACGCACGAGTGTCGCGCGTGCTTGCCTAATTGGCTGAGACGCGCCGCTGCCGAATAGCCAACGAGAGAAAGGGGGATCTCTTCCGCGTGCGAGGGACAATTAGCTATCCGCCTTCGCGAAGAACGCAAGCCTGACCGTCATCGCGCGACCGGTAGGTTCCTTGTGCTGCATAGCCAGTGTTTTTCGTCGATAAGGACCGAGAGTGCAAAGTGTGCGCTATTGAGTGAAAGACCGAGGCACCAAGTGCATCCTGCGGACTGCGTATGCGTGCGTGTGTGCTGACAACCGTTGATCAGGCCGAGGGAGCTGCCTCGTGGCTGAATACCCGCCTGCATCAGAAGCAAGTCCGAGGCTACTGCGAAGCTGACGTGTAAGTGCCTGCTCGATCATAAGTCTCTCTCTCGCTCGCTTCCTGCTTGTCACTCTCACGGCGCATGTCACTTGTATGCTTTTGTTATTGCCTTCGTTTTAGTAAACGCTATTTCTGTTAACCACTGTGTCTTTCCTTTCGGCATTCTCCTCTCCCGCACTATACACGCGCTGACGCGCACTGTCTGCTACTACCTGACCTGCGACGCTCTCCGCGGGCCGAAGGCAAGGATGCCTTCAGGTGGCATAGCTGAGCCACTGGGCTGAGTCCCGCATGACCCCATAGCGAGCTACTAACAAGTTGAGTAGCTACCTAGCAACACCCTCCTCGGGGAAGTCAGAACCCCCGTTATAGAGTATAACGATGCATTTTTTCAGCTAGTATATGATAACGTGGGTCACAACGTGGATGCAGCTAATGGTCATGGTACCCTTCATATAATGGATGGGATTCAAGTTATAACATCGAAAACTGTAATATCAGAAAATAGGCCTGTGTTGTGATTGAAAAATACTATGATGGCTAATGAGTTGTAATGTAGTTGGCAAAATACGGACATATTGAAATTCAATGTTTTAGTAAGCAAAGAGAGGTGGGCCTTAAAAATATAACTATAGAAAATATTGATAAAATTCACAAAATTCCAAAAGATATAAAATTCACAAAATTCCAAAAGATATAAAATTCACAAAATTCCAAAAGATATAAAATTAACGAAACTTGATTTTTTCTGGATGTATGGTCGGAGCGCTTGGAAAAAGTAACTTAACATGATGCATTTCAACAAAGTAATGTTAAAATATTGCCATTTATCAGTACACCAATGAATAATCTTGATACTATTTTCACATCACTTAGCGAACCAAAAATTTGCGTATAAAGTTAAATCAAGAGTATATGTATGTTACGTATGACTCGGCATTGTTTTGAAAGTCACAGGAAGTAGAATCATATTTCGATTTTTTTAAAAGAATAATAAGACAAATAAGAATTTTTCATCTTTGGTTTTCTTGCGCAGGTACAGTATCTTACATTATGAATGGTAGTGGGCTCAGAGAATTATTTTGCGAAATATATGCCGAGAACTCTTGCGATAAAGTTTTAAGTCGCACTGTGTATAATATATCTATTCGCGGACATTCATTAGTTCATGAGACCTTAGGTAAACTAATTATGGACGAATGTGAGTTTAATAATTATGAGAAGGCAATTTTAAATACTATTATATCAGAGTAAGGACCAGAACTTCCACAGTATTTGAACAACATAAATTTTCTAACAGCTTACGAGAAATTTTACAGAAAATTGGATCAGCTAGAATGTAAAGAACCAACTGCTCAATTATAAGCGCTTTATTTTAAATTGTTGACAGTGGTTAAATTATTGATACAATTTGAGTGTGGCGGCAATTTTGATGTACACCTTGAATCGTGTCACAGAATGGTTCTAGTTTTCATTGCTACAAGATACTTTCACGACGTAAAGTGCATCCTACCATACGTGTAGAAAATGATGAAAGTTTGTTGCAGTTTAACGGGTTTGAAAGAGAAACAAAACAAACTTCAAGCGAAAAAAAAGAATTGATAGAACTAGATAGATACATGACAAAAGGCTTCTTTACTATTAGACGCACGAATAACTTTTGGTCCAGGACGTGGTCAGAGATGGTCATCGAACAATCTTTGATGCGTTTAAAGAAGACACGAGGAGGTCTAACTCATGGCCGAGGCATTACACCAAGCGTGCAAGCTGAATGCACTTTAGCCACACCAGTTTTATTAGATATGAGTGAAGAACTTCAAATACACTCCAACGTCAACTTTGCTATTAGCTAACAACATAAAAACAGTAGGCCCGTACGCATGAAGAGAGATTTCAAGATTTTGTTAAAGTTTTGAAATTTTTCAAAATCGACTGATAGACGTCGATCTCCGTTCATGCGTGCAAATATCCGCGCGCCAAATTGACGTTTTCTCGCAAATTTTTTATACTTCCGCTCTTCAGTAGTATGATCGGCCGATAGCAATCACGATTTGCATTTTTTATTCTCTAATTCTCTTTTAATTAACAATAAATAACACATAATGAAAGATTAAATCAAAAATAAAAATAGTGAAAACCAACAATTAATTTAAATTTCTAACCTATAATAAATTAAGCCATCAAATTTGTAAAAAGAAAAAAATATCTAAAACACTGACAGAATATATCCGAAGACTTTTGATGCGCTCAATTCTAACCCGGCCTCAGAATTAATCCATCACCCTAGGTTTCCAAGATATTCTATATATTATATAACCTAAAAATACTTAAATATATATATATATATATATATAAGTATTTTAATATATATATATATATATATATATATATATATATATATATATATATATATATATATATATATATATATATATATATATATATATATAATATATATATATAAATACTTATATATATATATATATATATATATATATATATATATATATATATAATATAACCTAAAAATACTAAAAACACGATTTTTAGCTATATTCGAGGTTATGTAACACAATGAATAAATTTTTTTTCTCAAACAAGTTAGACCTCCAGAGAGTAGCACTTCAAAATCCATTTTTCGGATTTGAAATATCTTTTTTTTTCATCGAAATATCATTGATTGAAGTTAAGTATTTTAGTCGTGTCTTAATATTATACAGTTCATCATTTTTTCTAAGGCGATGCACCAGACGTTGTATATGACATTACGCTATGTAAGGATTTTTATGCCACTGATTACGAATACGAGGTCGGTTGAGTTCAAACACGTCACCTTCAAGGTACTTTGAAGGTGAAATCACGGAGAATAAAGAAAAAAAATTAGATGTATACTTTTTTGAAATAATTTAGTGTACTAAATTCAATCAGAAACTTTGAATTTGCTTTCATATTCGTAATCAGGGACTCAAAAAATCCATGAATTTATTTTTTTGATCTATCAAATCAATTGTAATTGTGGATTTAATCATCAGGTTTCTATATATACATAAAGAGTCAAGGATTTCTTGTATAGATAAAGTGAATAAGTTTTGTTATGTTTGCGAAAGTTTGAAGTGTCTTGATTTTTGACATCATTCAAAAACCATTCCAAAAATGTTATCAAATGCCTATGAGGAACCACGATAAACCACACCTAACTCCATTTATAAGGATTATTATTCAGCCGAACTTTGCTGAACTGACATAACATAAAAAAAAATACAATGTTAGATTATCCAGTGGATCACCAGTTTTTTCTAATATAACAGTATAAGCTTTCTTCAACTTTTCTGTAAAGTATATCATTAATTTATCATTAAATTAACTTATATTCGTCAATTTATATCTGTATAAATGAATTTACATTGTTTGATACACGGATTTCACAGATATATTTTCAGGGAACCTGGTACAAAAGAGATTGTGTGTACACACTATTAGAATATTGTTTATTTTGATTTTCAATTGAACTGATATTTATTTCTGAAATTATCAAATTAAAAAAACAACTTATTTTAAAATAACATATTTCTCCCAACCTATCCTATATATTCATGAATTTATTATATTTATATTCAATTATTATATATATTTACATATATAGTTGCACTTCTGTTCTGATCCAAGGTAAGTGAGGTGAGAAAGAGATGGGAATACGCAGGGATACTTCCGTGCGCGACAGCAGGGCACGGAGAGAGAGAGAGAAACATAGTCGCGCCTTAGCGAGTGACCGCGTGCACTGATTAGCGCATCAAGATGGAATCGCGTAGTTCAGCCCGCGGCGCGAGCAGTAGCTGTCTCGACATGCGAGTGGGAAGAGGAAGGAGGATAGGTCAAGAAATGATTTCGCGCATAAACTTTCGAAATTGAACACAAACTTATTATTAGTATGAACCAGGCAACAAACTAACTCGCAAGACTTACTGCCAATACTAACAATTAATAACTCGCATGATTGATTACTAACAAATAATACCTTTGACAAATAAGTCGTGGATCGCCCGACAACAGGATCGTCTTGATGATACGCGTTTCAAAAGAGCCACTGCTCGTACAAAGAATATTAGTAACCGGCCAGTAAACGCCTGGCTACGGAGTATTGCCGAACTTAGTCTAACTCAACCCAACCCTTAAGAGAGACGGAGAGAGGATAACGAAGCAAGAGATAACCTTACCCTTGTGTCCCTGGCTTGTCAGGTGATGCAGATCTCGCTGTAGGAATGAGGCACAGAGGGATGCCGTTGTCCTCGTGATGACTAGGCGTCTCAGCGGGGTCAACAGATGAGCCGTCCACGTCTCCTTCGTGGTGTTCCTCCTGACGATAAGCCTCTTTCTCGACAAGCTTGTAGACCTTGTTGCATCGAACTACTGAACGCTGCTACTTGCTCTACCTTCATATGTCAAGGAGGCCATGAGAGAAGTACTTAATAAATGTCGGCCGCGATCTACGTAGCCTCGCGGTCATCGACGTGTTTTCTATCATCCCCTCTTGTCTTACTTATTATGCGGCTTGCGACAAAGAGCGCTAATTGGTCATACGTCCTACGCCTGCTTAAACTTGTATAGTTCGCGTGCGCTCTTTCTGTCTCTTTCTTACTCTCTTTCTTTCACTTTCTCCTTCACTACTATTTCGAGGCGCTCTCCTTCGGGTTTGCTCGGCCTCGTCCGGCAATCATCGGTGGCGGAAACAAAGGCCAGTAGTGAGGAGTGTTTTCACTATGCGCCCAACGCTGGCCACTATACCTTGCTGAGAGCAAGGGAAATTAAGGTACAGCAGATAAAGGTCAAGCAAACTGCTTGCTCCCGTTACAGTGTAATTAAAAAATATCCCGTAAAAACCACGATTTCACCTACTGTCCGCGGCTTACGTCAAGAGTCAAGGACTCTTCGTTAGTTTATCAAGGGCACTGCAAACTTAACCACTTTTGTAATGTTTTTATCAAGCCAACGTCACTCATCTTCACCCCTTAGTTCGAGCAATCATTACCTTAACGGAGATTTTTAATATAGTATAGTTGAATGTTATGCATGTACATGGTGCATGAAAATCTGCACATTGCATCTGGCTGTTAATGTCAAAATATTGTTCCCCACGTAACGGCATGTCAGGATCAGTATACAATTGAACATTTCATTGATCTTTCTGTTATTGCATATTCGTGCCTACGATGCTGCGCAAACATCCATCATTGTACATTGGATGTGTGGTATGTATGTGTGTGAGTGAAATTATTGAAGACCTTTGTGTGCGACCGTGACTCGAATCATAATTTCAGTTTATTGTTATTAAATTCGGTTTTTTAGCCTTCTATATATTTCTTTTACTTTCTTCCGTTTGAATTTAATTTAAAACAACCTTTCTATGTGAATAAATCTATATTAAAATAATTTATATGTTTATTTTTTGTCGTAATATTTTAATTAAATAATTAAAATAATGAATCATTGCTACCTAGGACATGATAACGCTAAATTACTCATAATTGTTTGGATAATATAATATTATACCAGTCATACCTCAAAGGAGATTAGGGATTCCTCACTGTGTAATGGTGAATACAATGTTAGATTATCCAGTGGATCGCCAGTTTTTTCTAATATAGCTGTATAAGCTTTCTTCAACTTTTCTGTAAAGTATATCATTAATTTATCATTAAATTAACTTATATTCGTCAATTTATATCTATATAAATGAATTTACATTGTTTGATACACGGATATCACAGATATATTTTTAGGGAACCTGGTACAAAAGAGATTTCGTGTACACACTATTAGAATTTTGTTTATTTTAATTTTCAATTGAACTGATATTTATTTCTGAAATTATCAAATTAAAAAAACAATTTATTTTAAAATAACATATTTCTCCCAACCTATCCTATATATTCATGAATTTATTATATTTATATTCAATTATTATATATATTTACATATATAGTTGCACTTCTGTTCTGATACAAGGTAAGTGAGGTGAGAAAGAGATGGGAATACGCAGGGATACTTCCGTGCGCGACAGCAGGGCACGGAGAGAGAGAGAGAAACATAGTCGCGCCTTAGCGAGTGACCGTGCGCACTGATTAGCGCATTAAGATGGAATCGCGTAGTTCAGCCCGCGGCGCGAGCAGTAGCTGTCTCGACATGCGAGTGAGCAGACAGAGTCTTTTTTTCAACTGCCATCATTTGTTTGACTTTGGTTGTGGCCTGCTGCCCTTTTTCTCCGCCCTTGGAGAGTGTGTCCCTGTTCAAGAAGGAATTGCGACGTCATCTGACTCTGCGGACGATTCAGACACGTGGGCGTGTTCGGACGCGTGGGCGTTCGTGTGTACGCGTTAACGCAAATAGTGGAAGTTTTCGACGTACCTAGAGTTTAGGCACCTGCATTGCAAGTATCGGCTTGATGGTTTGCTCTCTCTTTCTATTCGTTCACTCAGCGTGCTCTCTCCCACCTCTCGACCATCTGTATTATCTTTTTCTTGATTAAAGATTCTTTTCTTTTTAAACTTTTTTAATTAATCGTATCCCACTGCTTTATTCAAACATCCTACCTTCTCGCGCCGACAACCGCTTTTGAATTTCCGAGTTTCGCGTTCCTTAGCCAACACTACGAATCTGCGCTGATGCGGCCGTCCTGTTACCGGCGTGACGAGCACCGGACCTTGGAGGACGACTAAGTCCAGGAAGCTTCAGAATTCGTTTGTTCGACCATTTCCCATTTATTGTTTTTTTATATATTCATGGGGTAAACCGGGCTAAATCCCCGTTATAATATATATATAATTGAATATATGAAAACAATATATACGAATATATGCATTCAAGCAAAATGATAACGTGCGATCTTAAAATACGAATAGACGGATAAAGTGGCAGAGAGGGGGGGGGGGAGTGAGGCGCGGGGACGCCGTTCTAGTCTCTTTTCGGCTGTGTAATTAATATACACAGTAAGAACTATCAAGAGCTAAAAGCAGCCGTGGCTCAGTCGTTAGAGTTTACGATCTATCGATCCATACGACGCGAGTTCGATTTCCCGCAGTGTCGGCTTACTTTTTTCGCTGCTGAGCTACATCTGCATTGCATGTACACATTAATAAATTATATAAATAAATCAAATTCAATTACACATAAATAAATTTTAATATTTGAAACGCATTTCACATTGAGCGGGGACTCTCGCGCGTGATCTAACAGGAAGGTACACCAAGTATAAGTAACAGTTTTCCATGAAACATTGATGTGTGGTAGAGGACTGAAAAATAGTCGACATGTATTTTTTTATGTGCTAATACGTGGTTTAAAGGGGTGAAAACTGCCCCTAAAGTTCACCCCCGAAAATCGTTTTTTTGATATATCTCTTCTTCTAAATAAGATATTCTCTTGGAACCAACTGGATATTCATTGTTACTCAAGAAGAGTATCACGTAGCGAACCAAAGCTCCAGAGGGTTACAACCCTTACTTTTTGTAAGGGGGGAAGTGATTTTTTTCCTACATTTTTCTCTGCCATAATTGTGAATTTAATTCAATCCTCTTCGAACTTTTTTTATTTAGAAGGGCATTAAGGATCAATGTTGACGTATTATTTATTTTTTTCTAATTCAAGGTTAAACTACCCTTAAATTAATTTTTTTATTTTCATTTAAACTAAGCGCTTTGGAGTTAACTGTATAAATGAAATTGATGTAACTAACATTGAATCTGTTCAATATACTATGCACGACAACTCGTGAAACTCGATCTATCTTCAATATGAATGGCTTAATCCGCCTAATTCCCTAGAGGAAATCGGATTAAGACTTAAGCCTTTATAGATCTATTAAGCTAATAGGAAACGAAATGACGTAAACGGCGAATAAAATTAACAAAGTTTAATCAATAAAAAACTACAAGTCTTTTACGAGCCGAATGACTAATGCACGAATAGGATTCACAATTATTTATTATAATTCGGTGAAAGACAGAGAGAGAATTCGAAAATTGCCGCGAAATCTAACGCACGGCGCGAATACAAAAATTTATGCTCGTGGTTGACAAAATACTTTCGAAATAATAAAGGGAGGTGCATCTACCCTGCGGTGCAATTACGGTGATCAGCCGTAATTGATCTTGAAGAAAATCAACGGTTGATGCTCCTCGAATTGATCAGCTGCGCTGTCTCGCTCTCAGATTTGCTGCTATTTGCTGCTACTGCAATGTTGCTGCTGCTGCTAAAATACTGCTGCTGCTGCTTTTTCGCACGCTCACGCACGTATACAATCCCAGGAAAATTTTATAAGAAACGGCGAAACACAGTGCAAAACATATTGGCGGTATTCTCGCGACAGCAGCTAAAAAAATTAATAATGTTAATAGATAAGTTTCCCAACAATAAGAAGTAAAATGGACTACCATTTAGTGTATTATTCAAATTTAATTCTGCTTGCTTATCGTAGCTATCTATTGTAATAAAAATGAATATTTATCTGAGGAGAATATATGATAAATATTTAACTCTTTACCTTCTAATATATAATTTAAAAAGAAAATGCGAAATACATTACCTATAGTTTTCAATGTCTTTCCGAATAAAAGAAGTTTCATTTAGTTTGCAAGAATAAAATTAAAAAAAAAATACATTCACCCTTGTGAAAAATAAGAGATGCAACCCCCTGGATCCGTGATATAACTTATAACATTGTGACATGGTAGCAAATAATTTTCAGTTTGTTTCAAGAAAAAATGTTTTATAGAAAAGGAGATTAATGAAAGAACTGTTCTTGGGGGTGAACGTGATGAGTAGTTTCCACCCCTTATATGGTTTCTTTGCCTCACGAATGAATACTTCTGGCTTTTTGTTAGTCGTGCATAGTATATTGAACAGATTCAATATTAGTTACATCAATTTCATTTATACATTTAACTCAAAACGCTTAGTTTAAATGAAAATAAAAAAATTAATTTAAGGGTAGCTTAACCTCGAATGAGAAAAAAATAAATAATACCTCAACTTTTATCCTCAATGCCCTTCTAAATAAAAAAAGTTAGAAGAGGATTGAATTAAATTCACAATTTTGGCAGACAAAAATGTAGGAAAAAAATCACTTCCCCCTTTACAAAATGTAAGGGTTGTAACCTTTTGGAGCTTTGGTTCGCTACGCGATACTGTTATTGAGTAACAATGAAAATCCAGTTGGTTCCAAGAGAATATCTCATTTAGAAGAAGAGATATATCAAAAAAACGATTTTCGGGGGTGAACTTTGTGGGTAGTTTTCACCCCTTTAAACCACGTATTAACACATAAAAAAATACATGTCGACTATATTTCTGTCCTTTACCACATATAAAATTTTCATGGAAATCGTTTACTTACACTTGGTGTACCTTGCTGTTAGATCATGCGCGAGAGTCCCCGCTCAATGTGAAATGCGTTTCAAATATTAAAATTTATTTAGGTGTAATTGAATTTAATTCATTTATGTGTAATTGAATTTAATTTATTTATGTGTAATTGAATTTAATTAATTTATATAATTTATTAATGTGTACATACAATGCAGATGTAGCTCTGCTGCGAAAAAATAAGAAACATGAAGAAACACTTCGTTTATCTTCCTTGTAAGAGTGCTAATCTAATAACTTATACTGATCTGAGGAGGAGGGGGCGGCGGCTCTCGCGCGTGATCTAAGAGTGCTAATCTGATAAATCACGCACTTCAGATCACTGATCTGAGGCCCCCTGATCTGTGGCCTCTCTAATTTCTTAACTGCTGTCTATAGCGCGTTGTATAAAACCCTGTACGAATCCATTATCGCGGACGACAATAAAACCTTTCCTCCAACAGACATCCCGCAACTTGCTTATAATAATACCTCCGAAAATATACAACTTACACTTACATTAGTAATAAAAAATCTAATGAACAGAGGACAGAACTAATGACAGAACCCCGGGAATTTACTCCAAAAAATAATACACGCTATGTAACCGCATTTAAAATATTACAATTTACTAACACATCTAGCACCGGATACTATACACCACACACGTACCGAATAGTAAATATTAGTACCGAATACTGGTAGAACAATAGTAAACTCATTGCAAAGGAATGTAGTATCACCCATAAAAAATTTTAGCCTTAAAGATGTAATCACTTTTGTACCAAAATTCAACCGATGTAATATACCGTTACATCAATTTATAGATGGATGTTGCGAAGCACGTAATATAATGCCCGCAGTAAATGAAGGTGGCTTAGCTAAAATCTTAAAAATGCGCTGAAACGTCGAAGCATTAAAGCGTATAGGGCAAAAACTTTATGAACATTAAACACGTTATAAAATACTGTAACGGGGTGGATTAACTAGAACAATAGAGATTTATTTAAGAACAAACTCCCTCGATGCAGAGCTAACCGCCGCTCCGTTAAACACGTATGGGTATACGTGTATTCGCTTTTACGATTGATACTTTCGTTTCAGTGTCTTCTTTCTAACAGAGTTGAACTCACCTTAAGTCACGTGACTAGTGACACTCGATCTATCTTAGTTGTGAGTGACCTAATACTTAACCTGTTAACCAGGGAAATCCCTTTCTAATTACGCAACATATAACGGGCGTGTCCTTTTCCACTAAGACGTGTATGAATGATGTATTACCATAGTAGTAGTAAAATATACGTCCCCCCGTTCCAGGACGTAATATAAATATCGAGGACGTATTCATATGTCCTACCCGTACCCGATATTGTTTACTTTTGTCGTATTTATACGTCCCGCTCAGTTAAAAGGTTAATCCGACTAATCCCCTAGATGAAATCGGTTTAAAATCGGTAAAATTTAATTGGTGATAGATCCGTTAAACTATTGGGATAAGAAATGATGTAATGCGACGAATAAAATTAATAATGTTTAATTCTAGAAAATTACAGTCTTTGACGGGCCGAAAGACTAACGCATGCGAATAGGATTTACAATGATTTACAATAATAATACGGGAAGCGAGAGAGAGAGAGAGAGAGAGAGAGTATTCGAAACTTTGCCGCGAAAATTAACGCGTGGCGTGAATACAAAAAATAACAATTGCGATAGACAAAATACTCTCACTAGTATTTCATCCTGCAATAAAAGAGAGGTACACCTACCCTACGGTGCAATTATGGTGATCAGCCGTTATTGTTGAAGAGAATAAAAGGTGCTCCTCGGATCAGAATCAGCTGCGTTCTCTCGCTCGCAAATATCTGCTGCTTTAATTGCTGCTGCTTTAAATGGGGCTTTCTGATGCTTCCTCGCTACAGTCGCACGTATCAAACAATCCAGGAAAACTTTATAAAAAACGGCGAAACACTATGCAAAATAATTGGCGGGACTCTCACTAGTATCAGCTGAGGCTTAACTGAAAACTTTTAAACTCCCGCGCGCCCTCTGTCTCTACGTTCGCTCTAGCATTGCGAGTGTATCGAATCGCGAACGGATCGATTAATCGAATTGATTACCGTTGTAATACTTATATTTATTATTTGGAACCGCAAAAACCTGTAATCGGCTATCAGATGATCCAGCTACTTTAAAACAACAACGCGGCAAAAATGTAGTAACATTTTCTAACAGAATAAAATCAGTAACCGACGAATTATTTGAAGCAGTTATCAGAGAAAATCGTAACCACTATGGATTTATCAAAGAGTTAGAAAAAAATAAAGTAAAATTCTTCATTCGGAGACTATACTGGGTAATTAGAGCGCGCATGGGAGACGCAGTGAATCTCGAACAAGCTACAGCAAAGGCAATCGACATCGAAAGAAAATTTAATATACAAATCCAACATTTAATATATAATTTAACCACAGCCTCCGCGTATAGTATTCGACTGCCGCGCGTTAAATAAAGTAATTTCAGATTATAATTTCCTGGTACCATTAGCTGTAGATCTATTTGAACGAATGACAGGACCTCAACTATTTTCGTCATTCGATACGTATTCATCATACCATCAAATATATTAAAATAGAACATAGAAAGAAAACAGCATTTCAATACGAATCGGGACTATATCCATTCTGTCGTAGAACCGTTTGGACTAAAAACTAGCGCGCCAGTATTTATCATTTGTAAATATATTAGTAGCTGGTCTTAAAAATGTGGTAGCTTTTTTCGACAACATATGCGTCTACTCTAAAACTTTTAACAAATATTGCAAAACTATAACAGAGTTAATGGAACGTATAAACGAAGCTAATCTCGTATTACAACCAGAAAAATTTTGAGATTAGAAATTGAATACCTTGGTCACATTATCTTTAAAGACGGCATACGCCCTTGTAATAACAAATTACGCGCTGTCAAAGAATTTCCTACACCACGCACACTAAAAAACGTTAAATAATGGCTTGGTCTAGCAGGCGTCCGTACTATAGGCGTTTCATTGAAAATTTCATTGAAAACCATTAACTAATTTATTAAGGAAAAAGCAACCATTTATCTGGGGAGAAGAGGAAAAAAAGGCTTTTGAAACGTTGAAAGAAAAGCTATGTGAATCACCTGTATTCAAACACCCGGATTTCGACAAAACATTTTTTCTCACTACTGACGCATATAAAATCGGTATCGCCGAATCTCTGTTTCAGCTCGACTACGATAATCGGAAGCATCCTGTAGCATACATCTCACGCACACTGACCGTTTAAGATTATTAGCGTAGTTTCACCCGAGATTTATGAGTTGCAAACAGATAGCAAACACCGTAGCACGAGAGTACATGTATCGGAATTGAAGCGATACATACAGTGTTAAAGGTTGTGAGTAGACTGTATATCTGTTTATTTTAGTTGTTTAACGTATATGCTGTTTTATTTTGTTTGCGGATACGTGCGTGTGGCGTCCTGGTGCGCCGTTGATTCGATCGGGTTATGCGTTGATTAAAAGTTCTTTGTTCATTCATTTTTTTTTTGTTTTAGAATAATCGTTTATATCACGCCTTGCTCTTGTGTTTGATGTTGTAAGACTTAGCTTGTATAGATCGGTCATTAATTCGAATCTTCGTTTAAATAATGAAACTTAGATTAAGCTAGTTTAAGTATTATAAGATTACGTATAAGCTATTTTTAGTTTGTAGCGTTTGACCGAGCCGTGAGCCATTTGCCTGAAAGAGAGAGAGAGCTTAAAGAGAGCTTAAAGAGAGGTAAGGCCTTGTCTCCAAGGGAGAGCTTCGGCCTTCGGAGGGGCTGTGACGGTGTAGGCCTGTCATGGCCTGCACCGTGTGCTTATCTCCCTCTCCTTCCTAGGCAAAGGCGCACGGCCGGCATCAAACGCACGTTATTATCACGTGCCTGATGCCTGCCCTTTTTATTTTTCAGCAACGCACGAGAGCGAAGAACGAGGCCAGGGACGCGACGACGCGTTCGAATATTGAGAGTACGAGAGAGAGAGAGAAACTATAGTCTAGTGGTTGGGCTTGGCGCGCGGCACTTGTCGCGACCGGCATTGCCGCGTGCCGCCGATTAGGAGGCGAGTGGTGGGAGAAGGCGTGAGTAGCCGGCTCATCATGCACTCGCGACAGTTATGCGACGCACGCGAAAGTAATCGGCCGCATTAGTTAGTTGGACCATCGCTGCGAAGCCTGCCCCTTTGTTCGGGAAGAAGTCGGCATTCCTCGACAGATTGGCCGGACGGGATTTTCTCTGTCAGCGACGCAGCAGTCAGGAGGTTTCCTGCAAGAAGCCGTCATCGAGACAACACCCGACGGGTTCTTCTGCCAAATCGCCGGTCACACAGCAGCCAAGCGTCTTCCTGCCAAGCCGCCGGTGGGACACCTTCTAGATTGTCAGCGGCAGCGACGTCCGCCGAATTTGGTCAGGTCATCCATTCCTCTCTCTCTTTATATCTCTCCTTTTCCTCGGCGATTTTCATGGTTCGCGTTGCTACGCCAGGCTTCCCCGAGCCGGCGTAGTTTTCGGCAGTGTCTAGTATAAGTTGTCGTTTAAGTCGGTTAACGAGGTGACATGGCGCTAACGTGCCGGTCATCTCGTTTAGAATAAGTTCGCGTGTTATTAGTAATAAGTGGTTTGTACTCTCGTCGGCAGTCGAGGTAGTGCGTTTATAATAAACGGTTTATTAACGAAATTGAGTGTGTGTGAAGTTATTTTGCCCACTGTTCTCCTTCCTGCTTTGCTTGGAGCGATACACCGCCTCCCTTACCTTCCCCCTTTATAAATAATTGGTAATAGTGGTGAATTTATCGGCATTGCACGCCGACGCTATTACAAATGAAAAATCTAAATTATATTATAACAAAAAATCAAATTCAAAAAATTTCAAAGTAGATCAATAGGTATTATTAAACAGCGAACTCAAACCAAATAAGCTAACAGGCTATCACTACTCGGGTCTGTACCTGGTCTTGAAAGTCGATGAAAAAGAATATATTAAAATCAAAGTAAAAGAAAACCAATCACAAACAGTGCACGCAAACCGCTAACGCCTATCGCACATAGAAAAATGACAATAAATGTTAATTAAAATACAACATTAATAACACAGGCGAACAAAATTTGACAAAGGTTCAGAACCAGAGACCAGACAAAATATATTCGAAGGATTTTGATGCGCTGAATCCAAATCCGGGCTCAGAATTGCGCCAGCACGTCAGGATTTTGAGATATCCTAACCTAAAAGTGCGAAAATCAAGTTTTTTTGGCTATACACGGTACCTTATAACATTGCGAATAATTTTTTTCGTGCAAAATTGACAACGGCATCTAAAAAGCAATTCTTATCGTACAAAAGCACTAACAATCTTTAATTTATGTCTTCTTTTATCGTCAATTGAAATGTACTACTTATCAATTGGTTTATACGGCAACGCAATGAATTTCGACTATTATAACTCAAATCCCTGATCTTGGAGCATTGTAACCTGCGGGGCAATAAACCTTGCCCACTTAACCCTAAATCCCTTAACCCCCGAGTCCTGTGACCTTCGATGCAATAATCCCCGTCCCCTTAACCCCAAATATTTTAACCCAAGAAGGTTATAACAAGCGCGGCAATAAAACCTGCCAACTTATCCCCGAATTTCTTCACCTCGGAATCCTGTAACCTGCGATACAATAGCCCTAGATTCCTTACGGCGCAAATTACTGGACTCAAGCATTAAGGGATTTGCGTAACGGCATCGCGGGTTATAACATCACAGGTTTCAGGGCTACAGGGTTAACGGATTTAAGGTTAAGGGGGCAGTTAAAGGTTAAGGGGTCGAGGGTTTTTGGGTTAACGGATTTAGGGTTATGGCCACGCAGATTATAGCCTTCTAGAATATCTCGGAATACTGACGTGCTGGCGCAATTCTAAGCTGGGATTTGGATTTAGCGCATCGAAATTCTTCGGGTGCGTTATGTATGGTTTATTATATATATATATATATATATATATATATATATAATATTTATATATATATATTGTAACAGGCTACCGTTTAGTCGCAAATCCCAGGCAATAATAATTACCGCTACGGCAACCAGTGCTCTGTTAACTGTGTGCTTCGAGCACACTGACTCACCTTACGCCGGTGTGCGCATGCGCCGAGTCCTCGCAGCAATCCAACTTCGATGCTCGATCTATCCGCTAGAGGCGCTGGTGCGCTTGCTTACCAGCGCTCCGTCGGCCGCTGCAGACAACTCGATTGACGAACAGCTCTTTCTATAATATTCGCGATCTTTGTTGGATTATCGGCGCGTTCGCAGATCTGATGAGGATACGGTGGCCAACCGTATCCGCTTACGCGAGCAACGATCTGCCTCTGCAACCGGCTTTTGTTGCTGTTATTGAGTTGCGCGGTGGATGTTGCTGCGAATATGTTGTTGCCACAGTCTTTGTTGATACAACTGAAGATGTCTCTTTTGAAGATAGTTCTGATGACGAGAGTCCTAAGCTTTTTGACCAAAGTTTGTTAGATGATTTTATTTGAGACCTCAATCTTCCAAAGGATAAAGCTGAACTCTATGCTTCAAGACTCCAAGAGAGGAAGCTATTATTACCTGGAACAAAAGTGTCAATTTACAGAAACCGAGAAGAGGCGTTTATAAAGTACTTTACAATGGAGGATGTGATGGTATACTGTAATAACATCGAAGAATTGATTAACTTGTATATCCAAGATTTGTACAAGCCAGAAAACTGGCGTCTCTTCATTGATTCTTCCACACAAAGTCTCAAAGCTGTGTTACTTCACAACGGAAATAAGTATGCGGCATTTCCTGTAGGTCACTCAACTGCACTAAAAGAATCATACAATTGTTTTCAATTTCTACTGGAAAAAATAAATTACAAGACTCACAATTGGCTTGTTTGTGGTGACTTTAAGATGATAAATCTTATAGTTGGCTTGCAGTCGGGAAATACGAAATTTCCGTGTTTCCTCTGCCTTTGGGACAGCCGTACAAGAGATAAGCATTGGGTAACAAAAAAATGGCCCACAAGATCAGAATGGAAAATAGGTTCTCATAATGTCGCCTACGTAGGTCTTGTTGATAGAGAGAGAGTATTACTGCCACCACTTCACATCAAATTAGGTTTAATGAAACAGTTTGTGAAAGCCTTGAATAAAGAAGGTAAATGTTTCAATCATTTGAAAGCCACATTTCCGAAATTGAGTGATGCAAAAATTAAGGAAGGCATTTTCGTTGGGCCTGATATACGAAAACTCATGAAAGATGATACATTTATCGAAACCATGACTCTCGTTGAAAAGAATGCTTGGTTGAGCTTCAAAGATGTTACAGAAAAATTTTTAGGCAATAATCGAGACCCGCAGTTTGAAACTATTGTGTCCAACATATTACAGAATTTCCGAAAAATGGGTTGTCTAATGAGACTTAAAATACACTTCGATCATTCTCATTTGGACTATTTCCCAGAAAATCTTGAAGCAAATAATGAGGAGATGGGTGAACGATTTCACCAAGACTTTAAATAAAAGGAACAACACTACCAAGGAAGGTGGGACGAAAAAATGATGGCCGACTACTGCTGGTCATTGAAAAGGGATGATAATAACCCTACTAGTCACAAACGTAAATCTCTTCAACGATCGTTTGAAATGAAGCGCCAACGTTTTCACAAAAAGAAAGCATAACATCACAGAATTGGCGGTTATAAGTTTAAGAATATACATTCTAAAGATTGTCAGCTTCTTAGTGTAACCTCTCTAACTACATTGGAGCTTAGGTTGAAATGCTATGGATTACAGTCCACTTAAATTAATTTGTCCTGTGCTTGACCCTCACTGTTCACTGCATTTAGTTTAACCTGTTGTGAGTTTAGGGCTCGCAGATCATAGCGAACGTAAGTTCACCTGTAGTGGTCTAGAGCTCGAAGGTTACTGCGCATATAGGTTATACTGTCGTGGATTCTAGTTTGCAAGTTATATCGTACTCAATATACTTGTTGCATATTATAGCGCGCTTAAATTAACCTGTAGCAGGTTATAGCGAATTTAGGTTAACTTGCCGTGATTTTGAGCTTGCATGTTAAAGGGCACTTGAGTCAACCAGCCGCGTATTATAACGCACTTAGCTTAACCTCTCGCGGATCATAGAGCGCTTAGGTTAACTTGTCGTCGTTTTAAGCTGAGTGTAGGTTATAGCGCACTTAGGCAATCCTGTCATGGTTTTGAGCTTGCAGGTTATAGCGCACTTAAGTTAATCTGTCGCTGGTTCTAGATTTATAGGATTTTCAGTGCATTTAGGTCATAACCATCTGCCTTAGCCTGCCCTAAATTTATAGCTGCCATTTTAGAGTGCATCTAATAAATTCAGCTAGATTCGCCGTAAATTAGTACAATGGTAGACCTTTTTTATATGCCAGTGTAAGTTTTTCCTATTACTGAAGATTGCAAAAAAATCAAGATTTTTCATACTCCAGTATAAATCAATTGATGAATAGCACATTTCAATTGACGGTATCTCTGCTGGAAAAAGACATAAAAAAATCGGTAATGAATTTTGTCGGCCAAGAGTTGGTCGTTCAGATGTCGTTGTCAGTTTTGCATGAAAAAATTTATTCACAATGCTATAAGGTACCGAATATATCCAAAGAAACGTGATTTTCGCACTTTTAGGTTAGGATATCTCAAAATCCTGATGTGCTGGCGCAATTCTAAGCTCGGATTTGAATTCAGCACACCAAAATCCTTCGGGTGTACTATGTCTGGTCTCTGGTTCTGAAACCTTGTTGGCCTGTGTAATCATTATGTTTACAGATGAAAGCAATTCTTCTCATCATCTTCACTCCATTTGTTACTTCTTTCATAGGTTATGATTGTTTTCAGCGATATACACATTTTACTACATTTTCTCTACTAGATATTGTCGAGTGCGATATACCAAATCCGATAGTAAAGTCGTCAATCACTGAAATATTACTTTTACAACTAAATGACTTCACTACAGTAATAGTAATATACTGTAAAGTGCAAATAAAACGAATGGTTAAAACTTGCGGAGCTTACTCACGAATGATCCTGACCATTCCCAGAAATAGAATACATAAAAGAAGTTACACGCGAAGAATGACGTAGGATACACGTATATCGATCCACTACAATTGGCGATAATATAATAAGTAATATTGCAATTAATAAAACCACCGCTCACTCAGTAGAATTAGCAGGTTATATTAATAGTAACGGAGATTGTACTAATGCTGCCAGCTACTCAGACCCGTACGGACAATTCAGCAACGTACATGTTACAGGATACGTCAAAATCTCGCTTGAAGAAAGATATAATGCTATGACTCTGGAAACAAATAAAATCCGATTAGAATCAGGCATTATATAGCGTTTTATTATCGGTTTCCACGCTGACTAATTCGAATGTCGGAATATCAGTAACTTCTAATTTTTTTTTTGCTCTTTCTTTGTCTACGATAGCTTGCAGTAAATCTGTACGATTAAGATTTTTAGATGTAAGCTCGATTAGAATGTCAAATATTAAATCTTCCTTACAGATTTTGTTGAGTGGTTCTGTGTTCATGTAGTCTTGTAAATTAAATTTTAGTCGTTGTAGTTCTTGTAAGTGTGTGATTTTTTTTTACAATGGGCGTAAATCTATTTTGTAGATATGCAATACATTCAGAGAGCGACGGTACTCTATTCTGCGTGAATATTTTTTCAATTTCAGATATTTTACGTCCAATAATTTCGTGTGTGATTGCTTGGTCGGTTTGCAAGTTTGACATTTTGCTATTGTTTTTCTATTATGTTAACAATAGTCCTAATTACCTCAGGAGGAGCCCCCAATTATTACGTCGACACCAAATGACGTTTAGGAGCGAGGTTCAAAGTGGATGGGTAGTGTTTAGGACTAAGTGCGAGCCCGTGAAAGTATACGATAGCTAGAACGAGGAAAGAATAATAGCGATTTGCATGCATAGAGTAGTTAATAGTTTAAGTATATTCTTAACTTGGGTATTGTTTGTTGATAATTTGTTGCAGTAAGTCTGTTAAATAATTCACCTGGTACGCGGATTAACTCGAAAGTTAAATAAATAATGCTAGATATATAAGTGACTCTTTTAATCTAAGTTTAAAGTACAAATAGAACTTATACTTGATAAGTTAATATAAGAGCAATACAATATTTAAACTGACAGAGTTCAGGTTTATTGGAACTTAAAACGAGACAAGAGTCGAAGATCGAGTGGAACGAGCTAACAGAAGAGCAAGATCGTAAGAGAGCGAGTACAGCCGCGAAAGGCTCCTTTTATATTCTTGACTTCAAATTAGGATACTGATTTATAGAAAGTTATTGCGTCAAATGCTGATTCATGTATGAATTAAACCCGGTTTATAGTGTCGGTATATGCGTCAGGTAATACAGCGGAGGCAATATTATCGTGCTTTACGATATCGGTAACAGATTCGATGGAGGATACAGAGTCGATGACAGATATATTATCGACCACGTAGTTTTACATCAGTAGATACAAAATTATTTTGATGGTATGAATACGTGTACATACGAGTATATAGACTTATATCTAAACGTATACACTATAAGCTCGTGTGATACGTCACGTAACGACGTGATATGCTCTATTTAAAATTCACAAACAAGGCATTCTAATTCCAAATGATCATATTTTAGTTTCTCTTGATGTTTCATCCTTGTTTACTAATATTCTAGAAAGTCTGACTATCGAAAGTTTAGACAAATAGTTTAACCAAATCCATTTTAACTCTAAGATTCCATTTACTGATGTTGTTGATGGTGTGAATTTTTTGTTTCAGAGTATATTTTAAAATTTAATAATGTCATTTACCAACAAATTTTTAGAACACCTATGGGTTCTCCAATTTCTCCCTTGTTTGCTGATATAGTGATGGAAGATTTAGAAACATATTGTCTTGAAAAATAATTTATGACTGCATCCCTGTTTTTCACTTCAGATATGTAGACGATGCAATTATGTGTATAAAAGAACAACATTTACAAGTTGTTATGGACGTTTTTAATGAGTATAATAACGATCTGAATTTTACACATGAAATAGCTAAAAACAACAAAATTGCGTTTTTAGATTCATCATTGTCGATTGTTAATAATTGAATTTTAACTAATTGGTATAAAAAAAATTAGTTTTGGCAGATTATTAAATTTTAATTGGAAATTATACTATACAACAAAAACGTAATATTATACATAATTTGGTAGACAGAGTAATAATGTTGTATCACAAAAAATTCCACACAATAAATATTACGATAATAAAAGACATTTTAATTGATAATAATTATCCGCAAGATTTTATTGAATTGACAATCACACAACGTATTCGAAAATTAAAATTTAAGAACATGAATTAACACAATTCCTAAAGAATAAGAACTACAGTCCTACATTCACAATTAAACTACCGTAAGATAAACCAGTTTTTAATTCTTGTAAATCTGCTTTAAAAAAATATAATATACGAGTAGCTCCGCTTATGGGTATAAAATTGAATAATATTATAAAACTGGACTTTTTTAAATTTCTTAAATAGCTGAAAATTCTTAATAGATTAAGATAATTGTTATTAATTCTATGGGTTTTTTCAATACACTGTTTCTCTTAAAAATTGGTCTCTACATCTTTGTTTTAATAAAATAAACCTTGCCTGAGTTTAACTTACGAATATTACTATGTGCCGTTGTGTTTAATTTCTTCGTATGATTTGTGACTTGGAACCTTTCTGTTGTCAATTCGATTTATGTTATCTGATTTCTAATTATCACACTATGATTTTTGACACGATTATAATTTCAAATTAAATGACAAAAATTACTATAAAAGTTTGGAATATTAGCAATGGATAATATAAATTTTGAATTTCTACATGTTGGGTTTGTAGGAGTATGTAAAATTGCTGTTGTATTAACCTTTAATATTATCATTTATTTAAGTCGTCATAAAGAATTTAGTTTATCAGTTGCCAATTCAATAAAAGACCTGATGAAGCTAGAAGATAAACCAGCGAAACGTTGTCATAAATAATTGTATATAATTATTTGGTTGGAGTTTTGGGTGTCACTCTCAAAAATCTTTGGAATATCATCCATAGATCTATAATAATGGTGAATAATGATGTATTTAATTATTCAAAATACGGATTCTTTTCAAAACTGTATACAAAAGGAAATAAAAATTATAAATTTAAACTGGTCTTGATTTAAAAAACATATACTTCAAAGGATCTTGCAAGGAAATCTCTATTGTATTAAAGCAACGCCGAAATCTTCTCACCAAAAGTGAATGATATGATTCACATCATTGTTTAATAGTTTATTATTAACTATTCAAACCAAAAACTGGAATATTAAATAGATATAGGTGGTCGTGTTAGCTACTAATCCATATGATTGATACGTATGGGTTTTTGGTTTTTGTTTCCCTATGGTCATGGTTTTAATATTAAAAAAAAATGAATGATATTCGTAATCTTTTTAAAGTAAAATATTTCTTTGTATGCAATGTCTTTTGAAAATATGGTATTTTCAGGTTTCTTTTCGTTACTATATTATAACGGGGTTTTTGCTAGCCCCATTTATAAAAAAGGGGAAGATTGAGAGGAAATACAGATAATCTGCTTATGGAAAGCTCCTTGCAAGCTGTGTGAAGCTTGACCCGATCGGTTAGTATGCCGCACGTGTAGATCTTTATACACGTGGATCCGCGAAGAGTGTCGGGCAGTCGATATTATCGCAGCTAATGCACAAGCTAAGCTAGGGGGTGAAGTTGATGGAAGGGAAAGTATACGAGGTTAGGATAGAGTCCGTTGCAAACTGATGAAAAAACGGTTAAACATACAATAATTTATGAAAAAAGAAGTTAGAAGTTATCGCAGCAGTGCAGGTAAGAAGTACAAAAAGGCAAAGCAAAACTAACGGAGTGAGAGAGAGAGAGAGCAAGCGAGAGAGAGAGAGACAGAGAGAGAGAGAGAGAGAGAGAGAAAGAGCAATTGAGACAGATTACGATCGGGCCGGTACTTACAAAATCGTAGCGCTGATACAAATAAAACAAAGTTATTCCCTCTTTGCCGATCTACGCGCGTGACTGGCCGCGCGCAGGAGAAAATGCAACCTCGCTGAAAAATCAACAACGGCGAGGATATGATGTGAATGGAATCATGAAATCGGTGCTCACTGTACGAAGCTTCCTGTACAATAGTTCACTATTGATTTCCTCCGTCGGTCACGGGCTCCTTCAAAAATCGCTCCCCCGCTCATTAGGGGTATTGTCTACTGGCGTGCATACATGCATGCATAAGCGTAGCTCCCTCTCTCCCGACCTAATATTGTGTTTTCACATTTGTATGATAACGCAGTGTTCTCACTCTCTCACACGTACCCCACTGCCCAATGGTATAATAGCAACAGTTATGATTATAAATGTGAATTCATGTAGTAAAGAAAAGAGAGATAATGAATGCTTCCAAGTTCACTTGTTATAATATATTAATATGAATATATTTTATTTTTCATTTTTGATAAAGCTACATATTGCATTCCATGATCGGATACTAGTAGTGGTAGATAAGAGTTTGGTAGTATGATTTTCGTTGCGATTTATTAATGTTCATAATAAAACTTAATCTGATTGATTGTGGAACATCTAGTGGAGAATCACAGACCTATGCTTAGATGTTCACTAGATTTTTCGGAAACAGAAAGATCACAGACTTATGCTTTGATCCTTCGTATTTCCTAAAATTCTCAGGACGACTGGCGAGGTCGTTTCTCAGGTTTTTATTCTACAAGAGTCGAGCGCAGTTAAGTGCCTATTAAAATTGTGATCGGTGGTTATAAAGGAAGAGATAAATAGTGAATTTCGAGCATCGAGCGTCCAAAACCTTTATCTAGGCGTCGATGCTTTTTATTTCACCAAGCTCAGACCTATGCCGATCAAAGTGAAATAAATTTATATAATTCGCGTATTATCTAAAGGAGAATGAGGAACTGTAATGAATCGTTTTAGAGAAAAACTATATTTATGTAGTTACCAACTTTTTTTTGTGTTTATTTTCCTTCCTTTTCACTGATTTATTATTTTTATATTTAATAAACCTTACGCGCTAATTTTCCTTTTTAAAGTTTTTTAAATTCTTGATTTTATTTCAAGTAGAAGATTGTTAACTCCTCTGTGTTACTTGGCTTCTTACAATTAGTCTCTCGTATGGCCCTTCTAAACCCCTGGGAGGCGGCAGGCAGAAAATCCCTTCTTCAGGTCCATACTGTAAAAGACTATTAAGTTAGCTTCGATTTTCCGGATTGGTCTTTCGGTTTTCTTGTCTAAAGTTAGAGTCCTAATTGATAGGAGGGCATGTTTTTTGTGGGAAAACCAGGGCGTGATTTTCGTAAACTTCGACCTATTCCTCGAGAGATGGCTTTTCGAGTATCGTTTTCTTATATTTCGTTATGACTATGTTATTACTAAGAAGCGCAAAGCTTTTACAATATTTAAATATACAAAACTTATTTTAATTTATAATTATTACGGAATATGTTAACATGAGTTGAAGAATTATTATTTAATAGTAAATTAATGAGCTTTAAATAGTAAGAGAGACTTATCTGTCTGAACTATATTTGAACATTATTTCAATATGATTATTTTACTTAAAAACATGCACCATACACGATAGTACACAAAAAAGGCATGTAATATACGAGTATTTATATATATATATATATATATATATATATATATATATATATATATACATACAAGGTCTGTTCGGAAAGTATCGGATCTACGTTTATATCTTCGCGCTATAGTGATCGAGCGACCTTTACCGGACAGAAACGTCAACAGTAAAGCCTCACGAATCTAATGGTTACTTACTGACACCTGCCGGACGTATAGTTCATGCGCAGCGTGTCTTTGTTTACAGTGCCTTTTTTGCGTTCGTCGGATTTTGATATTGTCAAAAATGACTGAAAAACAAGATCAACGAATTTGCATCAAATTTTGCTTTCAACTCGGAAAAACGAGTTCGGAAACTATTGAAATGATGCAAAAGGCCTTCGAAAGCGAGAGTATGAGCAAAACACGAATAAAAGAATGGTATACACAGTTCAAGGATGGTCGCCCTTCTGTCGATAGTGATTCTCGTTCCGGCCGACCTTCGACGACAAAAACCGCAGATAATATTGAGCGGGTACGACTTGCAATCAAAAAAGATCGTCGTATGACTGTATGAGAACTAGAAGAAGACCTTGGAATACCAAAAACTATCATTACAGAAATTTTGACCGAAAATTTAGGAATGAAACGCGTTGTGCGAAATTCATCCCAAAATTGCTCACAGCAGAGCAGAAGAACATTCGATTAGAAATCGCTCTGGACAATCTGGAAATGGTTAATAATGATGATAATATACTTAGAAAAGTTATTATAGGTGATGAATCATGAGTTTATGGTTATGATCCTGAAACAAAACAACAATCTTCACAGTGGAAGCATTCTGAATCGCCAAGACCAAAAAAAAACACGTCAAAGTCGGAGAAATGTTAAGTCAATGTTGATTGTTTTTTTTCGATTGTGAAGGTGTTGTACATCATGAATATGCACCAACAGGTCAGACAATCAATAAAGAATACTACGTTCAAATTTTAAAACGTTTGCGTGATGCAATAAGAAGAAAACGGCCGCACTTTTGGGATAGTGGTGACTTGCTTCTTCATCACGATAATGCGCCAGCGTATTCATCCAATCTTGTGCAGCAGTTTTTGAGCAAACACAATAGCGTATTGCTTTAACAACCTCCATACAGTCCCGACATAGCTTCTTGTGACTTTTGGCTGTTTTCAAAACTAAAAAAACCACTAAAAGGACACCGATTTAATGACAAAACAACGGTTGAAAACAATGCGACGAGTGTACTTAAGGCTATCCCTAAAAGTGAGTTCCAGGACTGTTTTGAAAAGTGGAAACATCGATGGAACCGTGTTATTCAATCAAGTGGGGATTAATTTGAAGGATGCCACCCACCAGATGATAAAGAATAACGCTAGCACGAAAATAGAAAGGTAGGCCCGATACTTTCCAGACAGACCTCGTATAAAACAGAATCGATAGATAAGTCACTTTCAATAATAGTAGACTCATTCCCTGTAACGTCAAGTAATGCGTACTTAATATATATAGTTAAATAAACGACTTCGAATCAGTTCAATCTAGTCTCAGCTGATGCGACTATAGAAACTATAATATACACGATATTAATAATAACAAAAAATAAGTTCACATCAACAACTTTAATTTCAAATATCCATGACGTTACCGTTACATATGACCCTGTTGTGTCAACGTAAACTGCTGTTCCTGCTTGCGCTTCAGTCCCCACATGCTTAAGCTGGAGGAAAGGGGTGGCCCTTTCCAGGCGCGCCATAGAACCTAACCGACAATGTAACGTACCCAATAGTGAATACGCAAAGTTACTCAAATATCATGCAAACAAGCTTTGTGAGCAGACAACTTAGCAAAATAGTACGAGAGTAGAAACCCACGTTTTCGAAAGAATCCAGCATGAATATCTAGAAGTTCTTAGAATAAATCGAAGAGAATCGACGTATAGATAGCGTAGCAGGTGAGGAGATAATAGATTCGTTAACCCCTCTGTTTGGAAAACCGGCCTTATTATGGTACCAATCGCTTAGGCCAACATGGCGCATATATCAAGACTTTAAACAGGTAGGCTTGAAAACATATAGTAAGTCACGGTGGAATAAGAGTAACTTAATTGTGGAGGCGCACAAACATATTCAAGGGCCTGGTGAGCCTGTACGAGATTACGTTTTTTATCTTCATATAATTGAAGGCTGAGAATAAAGAGTCCAAGTAAACTAAATCCGCCTCCACCAGTTGATAAATACTTGTTACTCGAAGCAACATGGCAGCCCAATGCGAAGAGCCCAAAACTTGAACCGTCCATAGCCTCTCTTTCAGAGAAATCTAGCAAGAGTTCGGAAACAGACTGAGAGAAATGGTTCTAGCAGTTTTCCGACAAGATGTCGAAAGAAATTGGCGCGGCTTAGGGCAAATATTCCTCACCAGCGAAAGGAAATGGACTAATAGAAGTAGTTCGCCACGGAAGTAGACAAGGTGAGAAAATACCTCCATGGAGGGGATTTTATCTAACTCTCCTAGAGAAGATCGAGGTGGCGGATGGCATAATGAATCACACAACTGAATATGAACACCAAAGAAGAATAATGATCAGATGCCTAAACCTGCAAAGAAATTCTATACCTTCAGAAAAAAGATGCGTAATCGCAATAGCTTGTCGAACAGAAGCAGCGGAGGGAGACCGAAAAAGAAAGGATCATCGTAGAGCAAGCCAAGAAGCTACGAGAGCTACATACCTTTAAGGCCTAGCTTGCTGCCCTACAGAGGATAACTATAACCATCCTCCTCTGACTCTCTGCCATCAATGTCCCGACTCATCAGTCAGAGGCGAGCCGAGATACCATGCGAAATAGGAAGCCTTGGTCATTCGATCATGCGGGAAGTGGAATATTCCAGTCTGGATCTCCGATTAATCAATTACTGTCACAATTGTGGCCTTATGAGATAACGGGGTATTTAGTTGCCGAGACTGTCCTAATTACACTCAGTAATGAAAATGGTCCTAAGGACTTCTGACCCATTACTCTTATAAGAATTAGAGGTATCATAAACCATGCATCACCGCATCAAAAGCCGGCAATTGGCAGGCGGAAAAATCATTCGTTTTCGTATTTTTTTCTTTTTGGTGTATGATTTGGTGAAAGAGATGCGTGAACCGTATTTATTTATTTTCTTTTTTAAATACCATCTTTTATATAAAAAATAACATAATCATTTCAAACAAATAAAAATTTTGATTTTCTTTTTTTCGTATGCCAAGAAAAAGAATTACCTTTCGAGATTGGTAGAATCGTACACAGTGTCTAGGGTTTGCAGGATATAACGAGTAAGATTGCTAATTTATTATATTTTTCGCTTCCTCTCTCTCACTATTTTATAATAATTATTATTACCATATTATTTTGTATTACTTGTACAGCTTCTTGTATATTTATATTCCAGCACAAGGTGAAGGAGAAGAGAGAGATGCGTGTACGTAACGTTACACTTGATGCGTGAATACAACAAATAGAGAATGAAAGATAAATTTACACGTCACATACTCGTAACCATGCACTGATTCATCGAAATCCACGCATGGTAAAAAGAAGAGGGAACAATGTTTACGGAAAACACTGTGATTTTCTGGCAAGCGTGCACATGTGTTGTTTTCTTTAATACTGATACTGAAGAAAAAAAAAGAGTTCATCGCCTCATGTTGCTGGACATATCGAGAAGAGCAGAAAGACAAAAATACTGCTGTGGCATCGCATATCGGGAGTCTGGTGACCCTGGTGCTTATTGAACTACAGTACTGACTGTTAGTGGAATGATTGAAGCGATTAAGACAAAGTGTCCATATGTTGCATGTGCTAGCCTTCACGAAGACTATACCCATTCAGATTTCTTCCTATTCCTATTTCTGCTTCTTCTCTTTTCACCCATGTCTCCGTAAGTCCTACTATATCAAAATTTCTAATATATTTCCAGTCCTCTTCTTCCAAGCTCTTTATTCCCGCCACATTCCAAAATAACATTTTTACTGTTTTCCTTCCCTTCACCTCTTCTCTCCTCTCTTCTCTCCCCCCTTTAATTCCGAAACCCCTCCCTTCCTTTCTTTGTCATTCTCTCCTCTCTCTCGTTCCACCTCCACTCTTCCTCCCCTGCTCTTAGCCCATTGTGCCATATTTTTACTTCCTTACCCTTATTTTTCAATTCCCTTGCTTTTCTTCTTACCTCCTCTCTTATTTTCCTTTGTTTCCACGTCCAGTCGTGATCTATATATATTTTTTTCTCCCCTAATTTACTTTTATTCTTCATTATTCCCTCCTTTTGCTCCCATGTGGCACACTTTATTTGCCACATCCTCTTCCTTCTATACTCTATCCCTTCCTGTCTCTGTTTTATTTCTGGTCCTCCTATGCTCCTTAGGCTTATTATTTCCCCCTTTATTCCCATTCTGTCCTTTAACCATTCCTCTGCGTCTCCTTTCTTTTCCCATTTTAGTTCTCTCTCCAGATCTGTAACAATTATATTATTTGCCCTACTTTCTCTATCCATCCTCTCCTTCATGTGATCCATTTCTTCCCTATTATCTACTCCTTTTACTTCTACCCTTGTCTCTCTTTCTTCCATGTATTTTTTCATCTTATTCATCTCTTCTTCCCATCCTTTCATTTTTTCTTCCCACTTCTCTTGTCTTCTTTTTTCTTCTCTTTTCTCTTTTTTCCTTTCCTCTCTATCCTTCTCTAATTCTTCTCTAAGTTTTTCCATACCTCTCTCCCATTTTGCCTCTCTTTTTTTCTCCGCCTCTTCCATTTGTCTCATCATTTCATTTAGCAGTTCCTCTTTCTCTTTCTTCCCCTCTCTTCTCAGCTCTCTCATTTCTGCTAGTACTCTTTCATTTGCATTGTCTTCTCCTTTACTCTCCCCCACCCCTATCAATGTTCTGTCCATTTCATTCCCTTCGTCCCCCTCTGTTTCACTCCCCTCGCTTTCACTTTTGTACCTTTTCGCCTGTCTCACTTCTTCCTTGTTTCCCCCTCTCATGCCCTCTTCGCTCTCTCTACCTCTCACCCCCTTTGCCTTCCTCTTATCCCCTTTACCGTCCCTCTCTCTCGCTGTTCCTGGCGTTGTAAACATCTCGTTCCTGTTTCCTATTCCTATTCCCCGCCTTGCTCCCGCCTTAACTTTCTCTCTTATTCCCTCTATCTTCGCCTTTATGCCCCTCTCCTACGCTCCTCTTTTCCCGCCTTCTGTCTTATCTACCCTAACCTATCCTTTCTCCCTTTATTTCTTTTTTCACCTTTCTTCCTTCACCCTTTATCTCGTTCTCTTTTTCTCTTCTCCGAACGCCCTTCCACTCCTCCTGCACCTTTTCTCGACTTTTCTCTTTACTTCCTGCTCTCCTTCTCTCCAGAATCGGCCTATATTCAGCACTCACACAAGACACGTCTACTCTCATCCAAGTCACAATATAACCCTATATATATATATATATATATATATAATTACTATATATTGTGACGGCCAGCCGTAACTTAGTTTTTTTTTCCTCTATTAATTTAATTATTAAATATGACGAACGGAGTGGAAACCTTCCTAATTTCCCACGATGAAAACGCATTCGAAATATAAACTTTGATAGTGGCCCGAGCCTGCGTACTCAAGCTTACAATCAACGCTCTGTCCTGCTTTGTCCCACACGCATGTGTTGACAGGGGCCTACGATCATCGCGTATACATCGTGAAGTGTTATCACGCTGATAATGGAAGGGGACCATAAAAATGCAATCTATCTTTTTTTCCCACCGATTTTTAAGAAAATATCCGTAATATTAAAAAGATTTTCATCAATTTTGTAAGCCATTATAATGCGCATCTTTTTGTCACCGAATAACCAATAAATAGAACAATAATGTATTTTATAATAAATCGTAAAAGGTTTGAATTTTTCTGAATGTTTATAATAGTCACTATGTATCGTCATAATTAATTAAGTTTAGTACAATTATGTATAAGTAATTATAAGCTATAGCGTTACTCTTGCTCTTAAAAGTGGCTCTCCGAGAGCTATCTCTGGAGAAAAGGGCCCAAGTTAAAAAGGGACCGCCCTTTCTCTCTCTGAAAATTCACGCCCACAGACCAATAAAGAAATTCTGGATATGATTAGAAAATTTCCCACCAATACGAAATTTGGCCGTTATCGCTTCATGGGCCTGAGGAAAGGGATTTCCACCCAACCACCCACGGCTTATAAAAAGCTCTGTACAAGACTGGAAAAGGGAGTAAGAGAGTAAGTGCGGAGTGAGCACCAGGAAGTCCCTAATAAGAAGTATTTACCAGTGAGTGAGTCCCGGAGGAAGCATCAAAGAAGAAAAGCCACCCAAGTATATTCAGAGCATATAGAGAGAGAAAGAGGCCAAAGAGCAGAGAGAACGCAACTTTAATAATAAGTGATTTGATAAAATAAAAGTAAGTAAAATCTTAAATCTGGCTATCCTTTTCTTTCTTTAAGTAATCCGCCTTTCTTTTTGGAAATTCATTAAGCGTGAGTCTGGTGAATTTTCATTAAAGTCCCTTAAGAACACATTAAGCGTGAGTCTGGTGTGTTCGTAATAACATTTGGTTATTACATTCCGCGTTAGCATACAGTTTTCTCAACGCAATAATATTGCTCGTCCCGGCTTATGTGTTACACGATAACCAAATCAGAGCAACCCTGAGTTTACGCTTACTCCAAGCATACCTGAGAGTGACCCCGACGTCACATAAAAATTTTGGAGGCCCCGGAGGGATTAAATTGTTGCAAAGAAAACTGTTTGGGTTTTCCTTTCTTAAATTATATCAGTGATCAGTTAGAATAAAAAAAAATTAAGAATAGATACTACTTAAAGTATTTTGTTGAATTTGAAATCTGTGAAGAATAAAATAAAGTAAAGAAATAAAAATTTTTTTTTTTGAATAAGAATACAAATTTATTAGTCAGAAAATCACTGATTTAATTGAGAAAATGGAAAATAAGATTTATGTTAAACAAGGAGGTAGCTTAAATTGAAAGTGAAAATTAATTGGAGTTTATTTGGATTGAACTTAGGAAAATTTTGGGAAAATTAATGGGAATTTATTTTGCAATAAAGAATAGTGGAATAATTTAGAAAATTATTGAAATTTGAATGAGTTAATTAATAGAAGAGTTAGAGAAAAATAAAGAAAATTAAGTTGTTTAAGAAAAGGGTTTGAAAAGTATTTGAAATTTGTAAAAAGTTTTCAGAAAAGAATCATTTTTTATGAAAATAAAATTATAAATTAGAATAGAAAATTTGTCCAAAGAAAAGTCTTCTTTTGTGCCTTGAAGAGAAAAATAAGAATAAATGCTTATTACAGAAAAAGCAGGGTTTTGAATTTATGTTTTGTTCTAAAAATTGTATTTAGAAATAAAAAGGTTAATTTAGAAAGATCGAAAATAACATACAGAAAAAATTTTGAGACAATATTACAAATCTTGTCTGAGTCGGAAAGAAATACATTAGCAATAAAAATTAATTAGAGAAATTAGAAATCCTGCGGAAGAAAATTTAAAAATAAATAAATAAATAAAACTCGGAGTAAAAATAAAAGAGTTTTAGAATATTGTGTTTAAAAGAAATTTAGGAAATCTTGCTGAGAAAAATAATATAAAAGTAGAAATTTTGAAATAAATAATTTTGCAAATTAAAAAAATTTAAATAAGAAAATTGCCTGTTATAAGTAAAATAAATAATTTTAAAATAAATAGTATCAAAGAATGAAGGGTTTAATTAAGAAAGTTTAAGTAAAAATAAAGATAAATATCTTTTTGTAAGAATCAAAATTTATATTGAAGGAATGAATTGCCGTAATATATCTGTAAAAATAAGATTTTGATAAAACGTTCACATACAGTTTTCCTTTAGCTATGCCACCATTGGTCGGTTTTCATAATTCTACAAACGAATAAGTTTTAATAAAATTTTGTTGTTAGATAGATAAGATTTTTGGTCTTTCTTTTAATTGTAATGCCACCGTTCGTAAGTTTTAATACTTTTTCTAACGAAATAGTCGACACGGTAGATGAATTAATCGAAGACATTACACATTTAAAGGACAGTCAAATATCCGTAATTAATAGGGTTAATAATCATAGTTCCGATATCACAAGAATAAACAATAACGGTCATAGTCTTAGCACACGTGTCGCGAAACTTGAATTAGAGAATAAGCATAGAATTGAACAAATAGCTAGTTTGGGAAATATTTGTGTAGATTTAATCAAAACAAATACTGCCCTAAAGAGAGAAGTTAAAAATCTTAGGAAGCAAGTAAAAATTAATAACAAACTAATTAATAGGAATACGATTTCAAAAAGGGCTTTAGCAAATAAAGTAGATAAATTAGCAAAGTCATTTGAAAATTTACAATTATAAGTAAAATAATTCGCGATAATCCTTAGTTTATACACAGAAATAGATAAGGTTTTATTACAATAAATTAGATTGAGATTTCTAGTAAAAGTATATGAAGTTCGGACTTTTTTTTAGAATCATTCTAATTATTGAAATATGGTATTAATATAAGTTTGGTGTCTTTGTTTCGATATTGTTCTAGTGGAATTAGGATATAGAACAACTAGAAAACGGCTAACTAAAACACAACGAAGAGCTCTCGGGAGGGAGATTCGAAAGCACGAGTTAGGATTGCCAAAGGACAAGTATGAAAATGGATTAAAAGAGATATCTAAGCAGAATAAAATAGAGTTAGCTCGTCCGATAGAGATTTGGTCAACACCAAAAGACGAGGTATAGGGTCCACCCAAACAACCTGCACCTTCATCAAGTAACTTGTCTACAACATTAGAAGAAAAGGTCACCCAATTTCGAAGATGTTTATGTCGACATTTTGTTATCCCGGAAAAGTGTGTTCGTTGTCAACAAACATTTAGGAGGGAATACAAAATACCGTTTTGCGAAAATCAAAGATTAAAAAAAAAGCATAATATTAAAGACGCTGTTATTAAAATTGCAAAAAGTGACGAGAAACTTAAAATACTGAAGGATGGTACAAAAGTAAACCCGGAGGTTTACGAAGTTTTACAAAGATCCTTGCGCGCGATTAAAAAAATTAAGATACAAAAGAAATCTTCAGAGCCTCCTTCTATCCCCAAAGCTCTTTTGAATCCGCCTTTACCACTGATAACAAAAAAGAATGTAAATTTTATGGCTTCTCCCAATTTATCCTCTGCTAGTGAGCCGATATCTAGAATAGACAAATTTTTCGCATTAATAAAAGATTATAAGGATTCCTTAATTAAGTTGTAATTACTTAACAATTTGTCAACTGTAACAGGCTGCCATTTAGTCGATAATCTCTTGAAAGTGCCCTTTATTACGACTAGACGAAGCCTTGCTATCTATGTGCTCAAAGCACAGTAACCTACCTTGCCTCGGAGTGCGCCTGCGCAGAGTCTCTTCACTATTCCGAGTCGGGTTCCCCCAACTCACCGCTTGGCGGCGCTGTCGCCCCTTGCTAGTAGCGTTCGTGCGGCCGCCGCTGGAACCTAAGTTGTCGATTCGCGTCTATCGGTATTCGCACGATTCGTGCTACGCAACCGGCGAATTCGAATCCACTGTAAATAAACACTGACGCGACCTCCGGACAAAGGAAAAACACAATAACCGAAACTCGTTTAAATAAGAATAATGATTGATTTATTCAACTAAATCAATGACACGGGGAATCTGCCGAGAGTCTTGCGCACGCTCGCGTGAATGACAATACACGCCGTAAATGAGAGAGAGAGAAAACCACGGATGCCGCGAACTAATCGCTCGCGCGCCACAAACAAATTCTTCGCGCTCGCTGCGCGGGATCGCACGCAAATTAACAACAAATGAAAAGGGGAAAAGGTGCACCTACCGCAAGAACGATGAGGATACGGTGGCCAACCGTATCCGACTAGCGAATCGTTAAACTGCCGCTTCGCTGCTTGCCGCACCACCGAAACTACTGCTGTTGTTGTTGTTGCTGCTGCGGTTGCTTCCGTTGCTGCTATAGCTGCTACTGCTGTTGCTGCTGTTGCTGCTGTTGCTGCTGTTGCTGCTACTGCTGTTGCTGCTGTTGCTGCTACTGCTGCTATTGCTACTGTTGCTGCTATTGGCACACCACCAAACACAAAACTCGGCTCGGGAACAGGTTAGCGCGACGCACTGACTGAGTGACACAGTCATACTGCCGGTCGGAGCCTCCCCTCCCGGTCATTGCCCCTACGCGCTCTCTCTCTCTCGCGAACCGAACGCGCTCGCTCTTAACCCGGTACGCGGATCTAAACGATTTTCGATAATCGTTGCACAACATAAAATTATGTAAAAATATATAAATACTTGTAATATTTAGCAAAATAAAACACCAAATAAATTTACACCTTCTAGTACAAATTTCATTTTTTTTTCTTCTCTTCTCCCTTTGTCTGACATATATAAATGCACATAAGTATATTTATTAATGAGCAAAAACAAAGATAAGCGACTTACACGCAGCCAGTCGAAAACCTCGAGTGTCAGCTGGACAATTAGTAAAGTTGGCGGAAATCTAAAGCGATCAACAGAGTCACTCCCTGACTTAAATGATATTCAAGACAGTCCTGCTTTAGATCCAGATTTTAATCGAAACAGAGCTTTACACCAAGTCGAAACTGCGTCCACTTCACATATCTTAAGCGACCCTATTATTGATTTACCGATCCATTAAGTGTAATGATGCATTAAGTGTAGTGCCAACATTTGATGGAAGACCAAACCAATGGACCCAATTTGTAGAAGGATGCAAAGAGGCATTAAGCATAATACCGCCAAACATAGAAGAAAATTTAACCAAACGCTTAAGATCGAAATTAGAAGGAGAAGCACGTGCTACAGTAGTAGGACAAACATTTTCTAGTGTAGACGAATTATTAAATCATTTAGCTGACATATTCGGTCCTATCCAAACACTAAATCAATTATTAGGTGAATTAGGCAATGAGTTCCAAAGGAATGAAGAAAAGGTATTAACTTTTGGAAATAGGTTACGACAGTTAAGTAGTAAAATTATTGAAGCCAAAAAGAAAGAAGAGAATCTAGTATCTTTAACGCCTACACAAAAACAGATAATTGAACAAAACATATTTGAATGCTTTAGAAGAGGACTAAAGCCTGAAATTCGGCTAAATTTACCTAGCGACACCACCATCCTGAATGCGCTAAAGAATGGCATAAAAGTCGAAAAAGACCTAGAATTACAATCAACATTGCGAGCACGAGCCTCTAATAATTCTCGTTCTTTCAGATCAATAACCCTCTGTCAAAACTGCAATAAAGAAGGCCACAATGCCCTGAATTGCAATAGTATAATTAGAGAAAGTAATAATAAACTATGTAATTTCTGCAAAAAGGTCGGTCACGAAGAAAATTCATGCTTCTCCAAGTTAAGGAATAATATTACAACATGTCAAATTTGCAATAGGAAAGGTCACGTTGCTAGTGATTGTCGAACACATCTCAAATGTCAAATATGCAATAGAAACGGCCATATAGCTGCAGACTGCCGAACTCGAACACAAATAAGAATGATAAATCAAGTTATTTGTCAAATTTGTGATAAACCTGGCCACTCAGCGAAAGAGTGTCGCAAAAACTTAAGCATCAACCGTGATACAGAAGTTATTTGCCAAGTTTGTCGCAAGTCAGGCCATTCAGCAAAAGAATGTTATAATAGTAATAGTGTTACTCCAAACACTAATTGTTTTTATTACAAGCAACCAGGCCATTATATCGCTAATTGTCCAAAAAGACAACCATATCGCCATCAGTTTCAGGGAAGTCCTCTCATCAGAGCGCGATGCAGAGGACCAATTCGAATCAAGCGCATCAATTACAAGAGACGGAAGTATCGCTCAGTCTTATACCATAAAAAATGAACCAAAAATTTCAGCTAAAGTCCCAATAATTAATGCAAACTTCTTAGGTGATATCAAATTTCAAATTATGATTGATACAGGCTCAGAAGCTAACATAATGAAAATAGGAATGATTCAAAGTTACGCAGAACATATAAATAGTACTAGATGCAAACAGTTAAAGGGAATAGGCTCAGAGGTGTTTATCACATTAGGAACAATTACACTATCAATATTTGGTTTACCGACGGAATTTCAATTAGTACCAGATAATTTTCCAATACCTTGTGAAGCAATTTTAGAGGCTACATATTTTTCAGAAAGCAATTCTGTAATAAATTTCGCAACACGACAATTTATTGTAGGAGATCATGTCATACGATTTCAAGAAAATAATGTTCAATGTAGCAATTTTTGCTATTTACATAGTACAGAAGGAATAGAAGTTAGTATAAATGCAATACAAAAGGTTTCTCCAAAAGTCAAAGTTTTGAATCCAGCAACTAGTATCAAAGAATATTTCCTAATAGACACCGGGTCCGAAGTCAATCTAATAAAGAAACGTCTTCTATCATCTGGAAACGAAATTGATACCACGCAAAAAACACAAGTCCGAGGAATAGGAAAAGAAATAATATCAACTCTTGGTACAACCGAAATAAGGATATTTGACACTTACACTATCTTTCATGTAGTCGATGATGCTTTTGGAATGACTTACGAAGGAATATTAGGCGCTTTATTTCTCGAAGAAGCTAAAGCCATCATAGACTTTGGATTTAATAATTTTAGAGGAGAAAACTTTGTTGTACCTCTATTATTAGAACGAGACCTCGGAAAAATCATGCCAAGACCACAAGTCAATAAAGTGCAGCTTAGTCCTGATGAGTTTGACAGAATATTAAACGAATTGATACCCTTAGATTTTGGAGTACCGTTTAATTCGGCCGTCAGACACGTTTATAGTATTGCACAAGACAGCGTTAACGAAGAATTAGATATAGAAGATATAGATAATGATTTAGGGATAGCCGACGTAATCTTAGATGAAACCAACGAAGATAGTAATAAAATCATAGAAGATTATTTAGATTTAGGTCACCTGAACAATACTGAAAAAAGTTACATTGTTAATCTCATTAAGGAAGTACGAGATGTGTTCTATCTTCCTAGCGACAAGTTACCGGGAACCGATCTTGTCTTGCATGAGATAAGAACAATCGATGATGTACCAGTAAATAGTAGACAGTATCAATTTCCTCACGCGATGAAGGATAAGATTAACTATCATGTCGAAAAATTACTAAAAGCTGGCATAATACAAGAATCTATTTCACCATACAACATTCCCATATGGATCGTACCTAAGGCAACAGACACTAATGGAAGAATGGTGTTGGACATGAGAGGATTGAACGAAAAAACAATCGCTGATTCGTATCCAATACCTAACATTACACAAATTTTTGACCAAGTAGGAGGTACTAGATTCTATTCCGTACTTGATCTCGCCATGGGATTTTACCAAATCAAGATGCACCCAAAAGATGCGCATAAAACGGCTTTCAGTACTCCTTTCGGTCACTGTTACGTGACGCTCATTGTATTATAATTGTATTTTGTTTAATAATATTTCGGACCCGAGATTTCCGTTCGGACATAGTATAATCAGCAGTATTCGTGTGCGCGACTCGGTGGGAACGTGTAAATATATATATATATAAACCTATCTAACGTACCGGTGTAAGTTCATTTAAGTAAACCGGCGAAGCCCCCTCCCTTTTTCCTTCCCGATTACTGCCGCCTGCCCCTCGCAAGGACGAACTTCGGATATTATCGGTAAAGACGCGATCCATTCGGTGACACGGTCGGGGTACCGTACTGAAGGTCTAGTCCGCCCGAGTCAGGACCACTCGGAGCTAAAAACGGTCTAACACGTGCCCGTTTTGAAGAGACAGCAAAACTGTCACGTAACAGTCACTATGAGTTTGTGCGTATGCCATTCGGATTGAAGAATGCACCCGCGACTTTTCAACGTTTAATGGATACGTTGCTCCGCGGACTTCAAGGGTTAGATCTGTTCGTGTATTTAGACGATATAGTTATATATGCAAATACACTTGAAGAACATGATCGCAAATTCCGAATGTTAGTAGAAAGATTACGAAAAGCAGGATTGAAATTGCAGATTGGAAAATGCAAATTTTTAATGCGACGAGTTAATTACTTAGGTCATATAATAAGTGAAAATGGTCTAGAACCAGATCCGAAAAAAATTGAAGCAGTTATGGAATTCCCAAGACCAAAGTCGGTTAAAGCTGTACGTCAATTTTTAGGGTTATATGGCTATTATCGTAGATTCATTAAAGATTTTGCGAAAATTGCTAAACCTTTGACCAGACTTTTGCAAAAAGATAAATCGAAAGTTCATTTTGTGAACTTAAAGAGTTGCTGTGTAGTGCTCCATTATTACAATTCCCAAATCTTGATAAAGATTACATAATTCGTACGGATGCCTCTGGAATCGCAATAGCAAGAATACTCTCACAAGGCACTATTGGATCAGACCAACCTATCGCATACACCTCTCGAGTACTACGTAGACCGGAATTGAATTACGAGGTTTACGAAAAAGAAGCGCTCGCAATTATTCACAGTATCAAAGCATTCAAATCATATGTCTTCGGAAGGAAAATCACCATTATTACTGATCACCAACCTTTAGTTTGGTTTAAGTCAGCCGACCTCAATACCAGGGTTTTGAAATGGCGTTTCCAAATTTCTGAATATGACTATGAGATAATTTATCGCCCAGGTAAAGCCAATGCGACAGCCGATGCATTATCACGGAATCCGATAGAACCAATTAATGTAAAACACATATGTCAGAATGATAGAGAAATTAAAAATCTAGTCTACTCTTATATTAGCAAACAGACAGGTGAAGAGTTTCAATTCTTAATTGATTCTACTTCCACTACCAATATCATTAAATCCTGTTGTGTACCGGACGATATACCTATCCAAATGTCCAATATCTTACCCATGCAGAGTATTTTTGGTGAAGATGATTACCAAGATTGTGGATTTGTCAAGTTAACAATAGCCGGAAATGAAATAGTATTTTATGTTGTTGTAAATTGTCAAATGCCATATCACGGAATTATAGGTAAAAATTTCTTATACAACACCAATACGAAAATAAACTATTATAACAATAGCATAAACGAAAGTAACGTAGTAAAACCTGTTGTTAGTGATAGTAACATGCAAAAATATAGAAAAATTTATAATTTATATACGACACTCGTTGACGAAGAACCTCCTTTATTGAATATATATAATCCAAAATACGGATGGACACAGTATATGATTAATAGTTTATCTGAACAGAGTCTAATAAAGGAAAAGTATGCTTTAGGAATTCGTGATGAGACCGATCAAATTGACCTAATAGATATTAATGGTTTAACCCATAGAACTTTAGGATCAATAACACTGAAATTATTTGAGATACCAATGAAATTCCATATTGTACAAAATGACTTTCCTGTAAATTGCGAAGGCATAATAGGATCTAATTTCCTTTTTTCTAGTAAAGCAAGTGTTAATTTTGACACAAAGACAATAAAAATAAGAGACACTTACATTCCTTTTAAAAGACGGAAAATACCAACACAAGAAAATGATAGTTACATATCTGTAATCACCGAAGCAGACAAAACACATCAAATTTCTGAAATAAATGTAGTTACTAGAAGGCAAAGACAACAATTGGAACAGTCATCTGACCCTTTGGTAGTTCAAAAGGAAACTGAAGAAATCAAACCAATAAAACGTCCACGCGGACGACCCCGGAAAATTCCTATTAATAATGATAATAAAAATATTATCCCACACCCAAGAACACCTCCTGTAGAGAAGTTGCCTATACCTGAATCTGTCGAAGTTGTTTCAAAACGTTACCCCGAAAGAACTCGAAATGAGATACCTGATTACGTAGAAAGTGATCTAGACGATAGTGAACTTGAAGCTGAAGCACGAGTTATACCCAAAATACCTGTGCAACCCAATCAGAATCTGCCACACAATATACAAGATCCCGATTCCGACGAGGACTCAATGAATAATAGTTTGGGTGAGTCCGTAAATAACGATAACGACACCGCTAATATAGTTAAGGTTAAAGAAGCCATACATGTGCGGAACGATAATGTTGCTTATTTTATAAGCAGCAATGGACAACCTTGTGATGAAGGCGCTCGAAAATTGATAGAAAATAAGAAAATTAATACTAAGGTAATCTTACAAGTGGGTGAAGTCTCAAAAGAAAAGAAGAAGAAGAAGTACTCGTATCATCAATTTGGACTCTGCATACGAGGAGACCGCCCAGAATCGTTAACTTATATTAAGGATTATATACACATTACTTTAAAAATATTAAGAGATTTACTAATTAATACTAATCAAACTGAAGTCTGTATTGCACAGAGTAAACATGTAGAGAATTTAAGTTGGTTAGAAATAGAGTATTTATTAGATAGTGTCTTTAGAAATAGTGGAATAAAATTAATAATTTGTACAGATAAGTTAAAGTATGTACCCTTAGAACAACGCGACGGAATCTTTTATGAATTCCATAAATCCCCAATTGGAGGATATCGTGGCGTTTCAAAAACCTTTCACCGGATCAGACAAGAATATTATTGGGAAAATCTAAAAGACGATATACCAAGGCGAATCCAATAGTGTCTAGAATGTTAATTGAAGAAATTAACTCGTTTACAGACCAAACAACCTATGATAATAACTGATACATGTGCTACAGTGTTTGATAAAATTGCTATGGATATTGTAGGCCCTCTAAAAAGAACAATAAGAGGAAATGAATACATTTTAACCTTACAGGATCAATTAAGTAAATTTTGTCTAGCTGTCCCATTAGCAGACACCTTATCATCAACAATAGCGGATGCATTTCTTAAGAAATTCATTTGTGTTTTTGGATGTCCGAAAGCTGTGCTTACTGACCAAAGCAGAAATTTTTTGAGTTCACTAATGACGCGTATTTCCAAGCGATTCAAGATAAAGAAATTAAAAACCACAGCATTCATGCCTCAGTCTAAAGGTTCCCTAGAAAGATCTCATCACGTATTAATTGAGTACTTAAAGCAATACACCGATCTTGACAATGATTGGGATGATTGGCTCGACCTAGCTATCCTACACTACAATACGTGTGTACAAGAAAGTACCAAACATACGCCGTATGAAGTTGTATTTGGCCGCTTAGCTCGAATGCCTTCAAATAATCCCCTTCGTGAAAGCGATACGTTACCTACATATAAAGGATATATAATAGATTTAGTTGCGCGTTTATGTAGTATACGAAAATTAGCTTACGAAAATTTAGTTAGCTCTAAAGAAAAATCAAAAAAATATTATGATAGACATATCAATCCAAAAGACTTTAGTTTAGGTGATTACGTTTTCTTAAAATCAGGACCTAAACCAGGGAAATTCGGGGATCATTACTCAGGGCCTTATAAAATAGTTGGTATTCTTCCAAAACATAATGTAAAAATAGAGACTAAAAAGGGCACAAAAATAGTTCATTCAAATAGACTCCGAATTTCGCATATAAACAAATCAATCAAAGAAAATAAGCCGAAATAGAAAAGGGGGGAGAGAGGAAAAATATAATATAATATAAAATAAAATGAGATAAATCATAAAACAAAATATATATATTATGAAACAACCAATACATAATTGAACAAAAGGAACATATAATGAAATATTTTCTGATTACAGAACCGAAAACATGATGCATTCTTCTCTGTTATCACTGATATTTTTAACAATAACTAATCCAGTTACAGCCATCATAGGATACGACTGCGGAGCAAGATCTCCTAATATAACCACTATATCTTTATTAAGCGTGGAAGAATGTGAAATGCCTTCTACAAAAATAAACGTAACAAGAAAATACATTCAATTATTACAGTTAAATAACTATGAAACTGCTCAAGTGATTCAATGTAAAGTCCAAGTAGACCGAACTGTTTATTATTGTGGAATGCATTCACATAATTCCATAATAGAGAATGGCGCGATAGAATATTTAATGGATGTAAGCCAACAAACGTGTTGTGATTTACACAAAAGCGGTACATTTTATTTTGACAATTCACATGTATTTCGAGATATCAAAGTTAATCAAACCACAGTTAGACCCGCTATACTTGCAGGAAGCGTAGATCATAATGGAGAATGTACCTATGGTAGTTATTCCGATGCTTATGGAAGCTGGAATTCCGTAGTTGTCCAAGCTAAAATAAAAGTAACTTTACAAGAATATACCGCTTCTGTCGATTTAGATAATAACCAAATAATATTACGTAGTGGCGTTAGATGTATTTTAGGTAGTGAACATTGTATAGATTCTGAAGGAGGATACACTTTTTGGGAAAGTGTACCTAAAGATGTATGCAAATTTAATCGGTATCAAAAATTGTATGAAGGAACAGCTAATCAAATTGAAGGTGAAATAGAACAAACTTTATACTCGTTAGTAACACAAGACATTGCTAGATATATTTGCGTATGTAAATTCTAAGTTTGTATATGTAGAACGTCACATAAAAGTACAATTAAGTCGTATGTACAAGGATGTTGTCGTACATCGCTGTAAGCAAGAAAGAGAAATTATGAAAAATGCACTTGCAATTGCTAGTCAATCTCCCGATCAGTTTGCCTATAATCTCATGAAAGGACCCGGATACATGGCTGTGACAGCAGGAGAGGTAGTACACATCGTTAAGTGTATACCCGTTGATGTGAAGGTATCGCAAGGAGACGAATGTTATGCTGAACTAAAAGTAATCCATAATAACCATACCAAATTCTTATCTCCAAAAACACATATTTTGAAGGCTTATGGGACAGTAGTTGATTGTAATGCTCTCCTACCCACATTTTTTTACTTTAATGATGACTGGTATAATTTTTACCAAGAGCAGTAGAAGCAAAAACTCCCACCACTCTTAAGCCTTTTTCTGCATTAACTTGGAAGTACCAGAATATTCCCTCACTAGCCACTAGCGGAATATATACAGAAAAGGATCTACAAGATTTAATGAACAGAATCCTGTTCCTGGAACAACCTGCAGTAATAAATGATGTAACCCGAGAAATTCGTGGACACACCATAAAAGACAATAACGAAATAATTGGAAGTTTAATGAACGAGAATGTAATGGAACAGTTAATAGTCAACACCTGGAACAAAATGTGGATGAAATTTATGACCTTTGGTACTTTCAGTGCCGGTATACTTGCAATTATACTAATTGTCCAAACTACAAAAAAATTAATAGAAGTCCTCATCAATGGAATAACTCTACATAGCATTTATGGATGGTCTTTTCATCTGATTGGTGCCATATGGAATAGTTTAACTACGTTTCTGATACATTTAGCACCAAAACCCACAGAAGCGAAAAGGGATGTAGAATCATCAGCAAATATTGCCACCGCTCCTGGACAGGAGTTATATCCAACTCTACGTACAACAGAAAATGAAATAACACAACACAACCAGAGTAATTCGATTCCAGCATCACAATCTCAAGCAGTTAAACCATCGTTTGGGTTCCTCCCATGTTAGGGCAAGATCTTCGAGATTAATAAAATAATAAAAATAATGATAAAACCTTGATTACAGCATGATACGACAAGATCTTTATAATGAGAATAAAAATTTCGATTGCTGTTCCTCGTTGCACTCCTCTAGTAATCGTTTAAGTGTGGGGGTGTGACGGCCAGCCGTAACTTAGTTTTTTTTTCCTCTATTAATTTAATTATTAAATATGACGAACGGAGTGGGAACCTTCCTAATTTCCCACGATGAAAACGCATTCGAAATATAAACTTTGATAGTGGCCCGAGCCTGCGTACTCAAGCTTACAATCAACGCTCTGTCCTGCTTTGTCCCACACGCATGTGTTGACAGGGGCCTACGATCATCGCGTATATATCGTGAAGTGTTATCACGCTGATAATGGAAGGGGACCATAAAAATGCAATCTATCTTTTTTTCCCACCGATTTTTAAGAAAATATCCGTAATATTAAATAGATTTTCATCAATTTTGTAAGCCATTATAATGCGCATCTTTTTGTCACCGAATAACCAATAAATAGAACAATAATGTATTTTATAATAAATCGTAAAAGGTTTGAATTTTTCTGAATGTTTATAATAGTCACTATGTATCGTCATAATTAATTAAGTTTAGTACAATTATGTATAAGTAATTATAAGCTATAGCGTTACTCTTGCTCTTAAAAGTGGCTCTCCGAGAGCCATCTCTGGAGAAAAGGGCCCAAGTTAAAAAGGGACCGCCCTTTCTCTCTCTGAAAATTCACGCCCACAGACCAATAAAGAAATTCTGGATATGATTAGAAAATTTCCCACCAATACGAAATTTGGCCGTTATCGCTTCATGGGCCTGAGGAAAGGGATTTCCACCCAACCACCCACGGCTTATAAAAAGCTCTGTACAAGACTGGAAAAGGGAGTAAGAGAGTAAGTGCGGAGTGAGCACCAGGAAGTCCCTAATAAGAAGTATTTACCAGTGAGTGAGTCCCGGAGGAAGCATCAAAGAAGAAAAGCCACCCAAGTATATTCAGAGCATATAGAGAGAGAAAGAGGCCAAAGAACAGAGAGAACGCAACTTTAATAATAAGTGATTTGATAAAATAAAAGTAAGTAAAATCTTAAATCTGGCTATCCTTTTCTTTCTTTAAGTAATCCGCCTTTCTTTTTGGAAATTCATAAAGCGTGAGTCTGGTGAATTTTCATTACAGTCCCTTAAGAACACATTAAGCGTGAGTCTGGTGTGTTCGTAATAACATTTGGTTATTACATTCCGCGTTAGCATACAGTTTTCTCAACGCAATAATATTGCTCGTCCCGGCTTATGTGTTACACGATAGCCAAATCAGAGCAACCCTGAGTTTACGCTTATTCCAAGCGTACCTGAGAGTGATCCCGACGTCACAATATAAAATTATTGTGCAATTTATTTCATTATTTTTAAGTTATTGTCGTTTCAATTTGCTTTCTATGTACCGTCGAAATTATTTTAAATATACTGAGTTGTGAAATATAATTATAAAAGGCATACCTGCTTAATTTTTGATTATATACAATTTTTTGTATATTCAGTTTAGCAGTTTTATAAGCAATGAAAAAATTTCTTTGAACAGTTGATTATTATTTATTTTGTTCATTTAAAAGAACATTTACAGATGATGTATGTATAATATAATGATTGAATATATAATTTAATGTAGAGTGACGTTACTATTTGATAGTTTTCAAGCATTTTAAAGGAACCATAGTATCTATGCCTTTTCTAGTCATATTTCACACTGATAGGGATGGGGAAGTCCATAATAAAGATTTTGAAATGTCGCTTTGAAATACAACCATAATTAGAGCTGATATAAATTAATCATATAAATAAATGATATAAATAATGTAATGATATGTAACGGTCCATTCTGATTTGCCTTTTCCTCCGCAAAAGAGCAACCCGTCATACACAAGAAAAATGAAGAAAAGCGGTATCAGAGCTAAGGTGCTACCTCATATACACGCGGAAATGTGTTAGGGCAATTCAGCGAAAATCAAGACCATTTAAGAAGCGTGACGTCATGAGCGTTGGAAATTTGTTGTTTACAATGCAAAATCAATAATTGCAAAGTTTTTTTTTACGAACAAAAGCATTTTTTAGTCAATTTTCATACGCTAATCTCGAATCTCAAGTTATTATAATCATTCAATATGTATTTGTTAACTTAATTTAATTTACAAGTAAATATCGCTAGTAATTTTGCAACAAATAAATATGATGCAAATTCGAATATACAACAGCGATCCTAGCACCTTAAGAAAGAGGAGCAAGAATTTAATACTTTGATAACTGATTTTCAACTGAGTTATCAATAAAAAAAATTTATAATTTATTTAAACAATTAAAATTGCGTTGCAAGATAGCGATCCAACTGTACATATATATAAAATTACTGTTAACGATTGTTACCCGTTTGTTGATTTTATAATGCCTAAAAAAGGAATCTACGAATTCATTAGTTAATTATTATTCAAAAACGGATTGTTAATTTAGTGGTTTTTATTTTGAATAATGTTCCACTTATCACGAGTGACTTTTTGATTTAAAAATCTTCCATAAATTTATCGTAAATTCCGTGTTATTCACTTATCTAACTTAAATCACTTATAATTTTAAGAGGCGATTTTTTCTTGAAAAACGATTTATACTACAAAATTCGTTATCTTGTACTTGATTTTTTAAGTCACTAATTTTTAATCTTGAGTGAGCCATTTTGCGACAAAACCTGTACAAAGCTTATGTGAAAATAAAAAATAGCGTCGTAGCGGCTACCTAGCCTAGAAAAGAGCCGTTTTCGCAAGTATAAATTCGCTCGTCGCTGCGGCAAGAAGACTTAGAATTCTACCTTGCTTAGTAGCGCGAGCACTAATTGCAATAAAACTCCGCTATTTCCTCAGATCGATTTTCATTATTCAGTGGTTAACCGGCTATTCCTTTCATATATGATAATCTAAGTGCTTAACCCATAAGACTCTCTCTTGTGAGAAAAAAGCAGCCTTAGATTATCTCCTCTTCAAAATTAATATTACCTAGAAATTAAATTGAGTATTCGTTGCGGCGCTCTCGGGCTTTCCCTCGATAGATGCAACAGTACTCAGTTGTGTTTCAAACGGCTCATCGAAGCAGCGAACTACGTGGATAATACTGTGTTCGTTATTCGTTGATTGTAGCAATATTAAAATTCAAAGTACTTTTACTTGGCAACTTCTTGCTTGTTTTCGGAAACGCGATTATGAATATATCTTAGAGTTTTTATTTCAATGATGTAGGATAAGGATCAAATGTTACAGATAATATAAAGTAAGATAATCGATTGACTTTGGTTGCACTAGTACGTAATTTTCCTAATCGAATACTTTGCACTACTTTCTGAAGTCTAAAAATTATTCCAACAAAATATTGTAACCAAATTGCTACAATAATTATTTTTAAATAATGTAATGAATATACAATTTGGAACAATTATTTTAAATTTGATACTTTCTTAATATGGTACTTTATCATTTTAAAATGTAGTACTTAATTTATTATACGATTTTGTATCGCTAAAAGACTTTTTAAAATATCATTCATGCACCTTTTTACTTTAGTAAAAGTGTTTTCGTAGTGACTTAAGTTATTTCAAGCAGCATGTCAGTATTCTTGAAAAATCAATTTAAACTAAGTGACATTTTCCTAAAGAACTAACACTTAAAAATTTTTTTAATTAATTGTATATTTATATTCATGATTTTATTACGTAAAATATTGCACTCGTGTTCATTAATTTGTTTAATTAAAAAGTATTAGTAATTTTTTACAGTTTTTGCTTAGACCAATTTGAAATTTTATACTTTTAGTCAATTACCGAATACAATTGAATTTATATCATCTCGATTATTGCGAGAACTGCGCATGTGTATTCGAATGTAGTCCAAATGGACTTTATGTACAATAGATTCAGTTCCATAATCTAGTTTACACTATACAAATATTAAATTATAATATGTCGAAACACGCTTAAAGCACCAAGTCTAGGAGCGAAACAATATAACAATAACCCATGTTTGATAAATTGTTGTAATTTATTACATGAAAAAATTCTTTTGTCGTTTTTCTGTATCTGCAAATAGTACTTAAGATGCACTTACAATTGTGTTGTTCAATAATTTTTTTTACTTTATAGACCACCGAATTTGGAAAGTTGATATCAGATAGTACCTTAGATTTATTTTATTTGTTTTTCATATAAACATAATTAGTGTGAACGACGCGTAAACAATATATTAATACTTAATTTTTTTAAAGATATATTACAGTTTTTTTAGTATATAATTTTTATCCATATATTAATTATTGAGTGACAACTTCTGAAACCTGTTTTGCGACCCCCCTCCTCCCTGCCATCCTGTCCGACCTGCACAATTAATCTAAAATTTGTAACGGAATTATTTAAGCCGACTATTCGTTAGAATGCTTGCTCGCGGCCGTCCGCACAATATTTATAAAAAGGAGGGTTCGGGAGGCACGAATGCTCCCACGACTGAATGGCACACCGAGCGTGTGTGCCAATCGCGCACGAATCAAAGGAAAATCGGAAAACGAACGGGTTGACGCAGTGATTTATGACACAAATATATATATTACAAATTTATTATTACAAACACAATAAATGAAAAATAAAAGAAAGACACACAAATTAATAATTAGACGGAGCACGCACACTCCATCTCGCAAATCGGCCTAATACAAGAAAAACGCTAATCCGCTTAATCGGATTATCGGCAATCACTGCCCGATAATCCGCTTAAGCCTAAACGCCCGCGACCTCAAAACCCGGCAACGGGGGCCGGCATCACTGCCCGACCTGCACCGTTGCACCCGCGAACACCCCGGACATGCAAGAGAGCGAGAGAAAGAGAGAGAGAGAGAGAGAGAAAACCGGCACCGACCTCGCCAACGTTCACCTCAAGCGAAGATGACCGTTCTCGTCCAACGGCTGCGGCTTGCTGCTGCTGCTGATGTTGTTGCTGTTGCTGTTGCTGCTGCAACTGTTGCTGTTGTTGCTGTTGTGGCTGCTCAGCTGCTCGCCGGACTCGCTCGCCGAACGCGCGCGCGCCGGCGGTACGGGCTTCGCTCTCACCCGCGCACACCGGTGCTGGGCGGCAAGGCTTGGCTGGGCGCGACCCAGCCACTCACTCCCACTCACACCAAACAAACCCACCGATGCACGCCCACACACCGGGTGCGCATCCACAAAGAAAAAACACGACGTGGCGAAGCACCGCACCGCTTCCAAACCCAACGAAAAATCCAAATCGGCGACGAAAGCAAACAAACACGCGCACGCGATCGGCCAGCCCAAAACGAAAACTGCCGATTCTTCCCCCCGGCTACGCACGCATCGGATCCGTGCGCAGCTCGCGCTTTCCCCATCTCGCTCGCTCTCCCCATCTCGCTCGCTCTCCCGCATGACGATCCTGGCAACGGATCGCCACTCGTCGGCCGCCTCCAGCTCCGCCAATGCCCGTTCGCCGCACCTCAAACAAAGAAAAACCAGGTATGAGAGTGTATATCAACACACTCTCAGCCCGGGTGTAGCGAACGGACGAGAGAGAGACAAAGGAGAAGTCGGCGAGCCGAAATTCTCCGTGACAAATTAAATAAAAATATACAAACTGATAGATTTTTAATTGTCCAATATAATGGCGTCTTCAGATTTTTTTTTATCTATAGTTTGTTAGTAATAAATTAATCACAATTTGTTTACCATCTACGTTTTCAAACTTTTTCATTTCACTATATTTTTTACTTACTAAAGTTTTAAAAAGTTGCCCATGAATCAATTTAATTTACCCAGTTGACTATAATTAGAAATGTTTAATATTTTATTAAAAAATAATTCAATAAAATACGGACTGTAAAGCCTGTGTGATTTGTGCATTGTGCATAAGCAACTATGCTGCATCATAATTTGTCCGCTTCAGAGTTTCCGAATAAACCTTAAATTTTGGCGAAGACGAACGACGCCACCTTGAATTTTAGTAGATCGTCGTATTTAGCAGCTGTATACATCTCCATGTACTTAGCAGACAAAGGATTAAAAGTGAAAATGTTTATGGAGAAACTATTAATAAGATAATGGTATTACTATAATACAAATTAATTACATTTTTATTACAACTAGAGTGAACGTTGTTTACATTTTTTTCTTATCATATATTTATCTATAAAATAAATGACTTAATTCATATATGCACCTTGCAACGGTAATTGATTGAAGGTATCGAACCGTTCGCGATTCGGTAGCGATCGAGGCACGCAAGATAACTAATTGGAGAGAGAGAGGGCGCGCGCGGTATTTAGAACTAGTATCGTCTGAGCCAGTGTCCAGTATCCATAGAAAAGTTTTTGTTCAGATTTCTGTGAGTGTTATTGGCAATAGCGAAAAAAGTCCAGGGTACGCGGCAGCAGAGACAGGTAAACAATATCGGTGACAGTGCTAGCAGATACACCTGCAATGGTGTCAGTGAGACCAAAGATCGGAGTCAGCTACAACTGCGGCGCCTAAAGTAATGACCGAAAGCACTGATATTAAATCTACACTTCGGTTACGGCTGATCACCATAACCGCAATGAAGGATAGGTGCACTTACTTTATTCGCGTCATTGTTTAGAATAGATTTGTGCAAGAGGTAGAGTTAGCGCCGATTCACCAGGTAAACAAAAGAACCGTGCATTAGTTCGCGCTGTTTAGTTTTGTGTTTTCTTTCTCTCTCTCTCCCCGATAACATTTGTAAATCTTTGCGCGCGCGAAAGACTTTCGGCCCGCTTTCAGTGTAACGAGTATTAATAAGATTAAAGGGATTATCGCTTTAACTCGCCGTATTGCATACACTATTTACCTTCATATTTAGTAAGTTCGTTTCCCGAAAATATTTGAACGATTTCGTCTAGGGGATTGTAGCAGATCAACTTTAGCATCTACACACGATACGAAAGACAAGTATCGCAAGTCAGGTGACTAAAAGTGAGTTCGGCTGAGAAAGATCAGTGAGGTTGGAGCATGTGTCAATCATAAAGGCGAAATTACAAACTCTATACGTGTTTAACAGCGTAGCGGATAGCTCTGCATCGAGGGATATTTCACCAATATTTTCCACGTTTACACGACTTATCCTCCCCTGTTACAACCTCTTCTTTGGCAAAAGATGCGTAAGAAAGATGGTTAAAGGTGAGTATTTGGATTTATTTTATGAACATTTCTGAATGTGTATGAGCCATATATATGTTCTTTGTATAAAATAAACTACTTATTTTCATTTCTGGTGGGGTTCGTTGCAACAATGATTTATACTTAACTAAATCATTTCGTCCAATCCAATTTTTATTACTAAAGAAACATGCTATATAGTGATCCATTCCTCCATCTTGAAACAGTGAAATATATTTTGTAACTCCATATAATATAAAATTTTCCATTTTTATTATTTTTATTGTTAGTATTTTTGGTAGGTTATTGAAAAATGTAGTGAATTCTCCAGCGTTCATGCTTAAGCTATCTGCAAACCTACTTTTCTGGTATGTCTCGTCATTATCAATCCATAAATATGGTCCAAGATTAATCTTTGTTAACAAACTTTTTTTGTGACAATTGTAACGGAGGCTCGATATAAAAAGGGACCAGCAAAAAACAGGCCACACATTAAGCCCGTAAATTAGGATTATAAATCGCGTACAGCTGAGAAAAGAAAATTTTTTTCGTGAACGACAGTTTTCGTCTCCCGCATCTGGCAATTTTCGGATGTTTGGAACTGTACCATAATAATCAGAGCGAGTTTACAACCGCGCCATTCGGAATAGCCAGATTGCAAACATCTCAGGAAAATGGAGAGCTGCAGCGCACATGTGCATCCAATCCATAATACAATTATTTTATTTTAATTAATTTCTTTTAATTTTATTAATTTATTTTAAATTAAAGGAAGCACATTTGCTTGCAGATATCTCAAAAATATGAGAGACTCGTCTGTTTCAAGTATTATTCAAGTAATTAACAAAGACTATTTTGATTAATAGTTTTTTTTTTATTGCTCGAATAGCTTTAGTTTTATATATAAATATAAATATAGAAATATATAATAATTCATTATATATTTTCGTATTAATTAAGATTTCTATTGTGAATTTTGTATGTTTAATCGTTGAATACACTCAACTTTGCGTTCAAAAATTTAAGAATGTCTTGAACGAAAGTTAATGATTATATTCATAATAATTAACTCCGATTTTCCAATATTTTTTATGGGTTATTGGTAATTAATTAATGGTTAAAACTATTAAAATCTTGTTTGTTTCCAGATAAATATAATCCTTAACTTTTGTTCTGTACTTTAGTTTTATTATAGACTAAATAGTTTAGTTAGTAAATAGTTTAGTTTTATTATAGACTAAATAATATTTTTGTATTAGTAATATTAGAGTACCACACGCATAATTAATTTCAATAAAATTAATTTAAATAATTAAAGATGAAGATAGTACATAGAGGGCCATCTGTGTGAAAAGGGCCCAAAACACTTGAATGAGGCCACTCTCGCATACTCCGCCCCCGACCAATTAGGGTTCGAATTTCACTTACGCTTGAGACACTCCCTAAATTTTCCAATCCATTAAATCAGGAAAATTTGAATTCTTCCTGCCCAAAAATGACAAGGAATTTAGAGTGGAACTCTCTTGCGAAAAGCATAAAAGGAAGCTCTTGAAAAAAAAAATAGGCAGTGTTTTTATCCCAATTCGTTCCAGTTCGGTATTCTATAAAAAGGACCTCCGTGTGTATGGAAAATAAGTACAAAAAAGTAAGTAAACGAATTTAATAAAAACAACCATAACTCTAATTTGGTTTATTCGGTTCATTTCTTTCCGCATTCTTTTCTTTCTTAGTTTCACTTACGATTTTTTTTTATTTTAGATAGTTACACTCGATTGCCAAGCATGTGGTCGAGTGCATATTAGATAGGCTCCATGTTATGTTATTTTATTGCCAAGAGTGTGGTAAAATAACGCGAAGCACAACTATATTGCCAAGCGTGTGGTATAGTAAAGCTTCAATCCTCCGTCGCCGAAAACAGAATTTCCCACGATGGTAGCAACGCACGTCCCGGTTATTGTACGAAGGGATAGACCAAAAAGTGCGCCTGAGAAATGTCTCGTCAACCGACGTCACGCAATACTAACAGTTGTATAACTTATCTTTAAAATATCTGTTCATTATTTATCTCAATTTTGATAACTATTCAATCAGGCAATTTCAAGATTTTGTAAAAATGTTATTATTCTTTTCAGATCCGCTTTAAATCCATAGTTGCTAGAAGTCATTTTTTCAACAGTGCTAAGGTAATCACTCATTAATAAGTTAAATAACTGGCTTATATTAATGTTACAGACGACATTACTTCCTATTTGTTGGAACTTAGAATAGAGTATACAGGGTGTTCCAGACCACCCGTACACCCCCTCTAGAATCCAAAATAATGGATTAATCAAAAACTGCTTCAGACAAAAGTTGCTGGGCTTCGAGGGGGACATATCCGTACGACCTTGGCTTTGACCTTGGAGGTCATGTTCAAGGTCATTTCAAGGTCGAAGTGTTTTTTGTAATGGAAATCCCTCTTTTTAACCCCGGATACGCACATAGCGCGAAATCCGACGTTTGGATAAGGTATTGTGTTGAGTTTCGCGCTATGTGCGAATCCGGGGTCAAAAAGAGGGGTTTCCATTACAAAAAACACTTCGACCTTGAAATGACCTTCAAAATGAGGTTAAAGGTCAAAGGTTTTTGGTGCATTGGGTGGCCCACTCTATTCTGAACAAATTTTGTAGAGATCATTTTTCGATATCTTAAAAATTAAAAAAACGCTTTTAGGCAGTTTTTCAAGCATTTGACCTTAAATCGACCTTCTCTAGGCCATGAAAAAAAATTTAAAAATACCGTTTTGGACGTAAAATTTCCCGCTCTTTCCGAATCCGGGGTCAAAAATGGGGGTTCCTATTTAAAAAAACAAAGTTGACCTTGAAATGACCTTGAACATGATCTCCAAGGTCAAAGCCAAGGTCGTACGGATATGTCCCCCTCGAAGCCCAGCAACTTTTGTCTGAAGCAGTTTTTGATTAATCCATTATTTTAGATTCTAGAGGGGATGTACGGGTGGTCTGGAACACCCTGTATAGCCTTGATTAGTGTATAACATACCATTTACTTCTGATATTGAAAATTGGCATAACATTCGTAACTTTATTTTAAAGTATCTTTTTATTTTATTTACACTTTTTTCTATGAAATTTCTGTAAACAATTACTTTGAAGCAGGCACTATTTTTAAGCTCTGTAATTGCATCGAAGGCACAAGTGTTTGTAAAGCTAATCGTTTGCCAGTTCATTTTCCTTGGCGGTAATATGTTTCCATTTTTGATATTTTCTTTTTTGCTGCCACGAATTCCAGAAGTATGTTGATGCAGTTTTAAGGCAGTTGCTGGATTAGCACGTACGTCAATTCTTCTAGACTTTTATAGTTTCGTATATACAACAGTATTCTTCTATTTATTTTTCATTACTGCCTATTCGTTTATATAAAATGAAGAAGTGAGATTTTCATTACTCTTAAATTTTGAATAACTATGTTCTAGTTAGATGTCTATTTTCTCTGAAATTCTGTTTTCAATATCAGAATTAATGACTTCATTGTTTTCTGATTTTTTTTAGTTTCCACTTTTACTTGCTAAATAACTCATTTCTTCTGATGGTTTGATTTCAAATTTTTTTATTTTCTATACTACTGCATGCGGATGAATCTAAAAATAAAACAAAATGATAGTTCTACACGTTGAATATTTAAAAAAATATATTATCAAAATAAATAGATAGTTCTCACATAGAGTTTAATTGGTTACTTCACAAATCGTTTCATCTTCCTTTGTTACATTTGAATACTTGTTTTTCTACCGTTCAATAACTAGTAAATGTTCAATATCATGATATTTTTCTCTATTTTTATTTGTTTCTTGTAAATTCTGATGACTAATTTTTTTATTGTTAATTGCAGTTTTATATCAGTAGTTTTATATCAGCATCAAGATACGTATATGCTTCACAACAAATTTATCTGCTCTCATTATCATACTCTCCAATGCTGCTTTCAAATCTCCAAAAAACGCCTCAAACCTAGCCGATATAGGAACTATATGAGGGTTTCTAAAAAATGCTGTCATCACGTTGGTCCAACAAAGTCTTATGACAAATCTGCCAGCCTGTCTCTAAAATTTATTAAGTAATAGTCGTTGGTTTGTACACCAATATCTGTCTTCATGTCATTATTTATTTTAGAGGTAACATCATTTTTACTTATATCAATAAATGTACGAGTAAATGAATACTTCTTTTTTTTTCTAGGATCTTCATTTTTGTAGAATATTTCACTGGATTTAATAGCGGCTGATATTTTCAAATCAATCTCAAAGGTTTGTATTACATTAACAAGATACGTCATAGCTGTTTGACATCGTTTATCATAATATCTGGAGTATGCAACTGTAAGAATAGATTTCAATACTTTTTGAAAGATTTCGAGCTTTGCTATATTAGTTGCAAATCCAAAGCATTTTACAAAAAGCAGCTTGGCATTGCTAGTATTTTTTGTGAACGAGGCCACCTATTCACTCCGTGAATGACATGAGCTATGTCTATTCTCAATTGTGTATGAAGTTGAATGATACTTATTTCTCCAAATAAAATCATAAGACATATGTTATTATAAGCTTTAAAAGTAATGGAATTGAAAGCCAAGCATGCACCATTTTGCTTTTCCCATGTCTGTAATGAGTTCGTTTGGTATGTGACCTACAGACTGTATCCACTTTTCTAGCTAATTCCGGTAAAAATAAGAATTTTTTTCTGAAAGTGCTTGTTTTTTTTTCAAGGAGTTGCGGAATCCTTTTTGCGGATTCCCTTTAGTCTTGCTGACTAAGGTGTTATGTGGGACTTTCCGAAAAAAAAACAGGCCTACCCACTTAACTGCCATCTCTTTGGTGTCCTTCCCCCCATAGTTCCCAGCCAGGGACTATGTTGATATTACTTCTGACTGGAGGTTCTGTCTGTGTTCATCCGTTCATGTCGTTCCTCCGTATCTCGTTACGTTGCGTCATTTCGTCTGCTCATTCATGTCTCAGGCAGCCGTCCGCGTTCTTACATCTCAGTATAGTTTCCGTATAGGTAGCGACTAAGCGCCATCATTCGGGTTCACGCAGCATCACGGCCACAATGTTATCGGGGGTGATGTTGCCGACCGTTCCTTCCAGTTCCTGTCTGAGTCTTGTCCAGCGGTCACACGCGAGACACGTGTGTTCCGCGTCGTCTCGTTTGTGTCCACAGTACTTACAGACGGGTGTTCGTAGTCTGTTCATATTGTAAAGGTACCGTTGGAAGTACCCGTGGCCCGTCAAGAGCTGGATGACGTAAAAATTTACATCACCAAATTTCCTTCCGAGCCACAGCCTGGAGTCCCGTATCAATCGTCTCGTCCAGTTACCACCTCGTTCCTCTATCCACCAGCCTTGCCATATATCAATTGTCCTGTCACGCTCGGCGATTGCCGCATTCTTTCGTTCTATGTTCGCGCTGCTCCCGTAGATGCTTTTGCGTTCAAAGGCCAGAAGATCCACGGGTATTACGCCAGCCACCACCAAAACAACCTGTGCAGAGACTGTTCGGTAGGAGCAAGCGATTCGCAGTGCGCCCTGACCCTGTACCATCATCATCATCTTACAGTATTTCTTTGTCTTCAGGGAGTCTACCCATATTTTCGCACCGTATAGAAGGATCGAGTGAGCTGTCGCCATTAACAGTCGTCGTTTCCCCGATCTCGATCCCGTCGTATTTGCCATCAGGCGACTCAAGGATGCTATCATCTCAGCCGCTTTCCGATTGTTGTCCGTATTTTCCGTATTATATCGGAGTACGTCGTGTCCGTACCCGGCTGATCAGGACAGCCAGTCCCCTTTTCTGGTGGGCCGGTCCGCCTCTATCAAACCGATTCTTTGCGTCCGTTTTCTTTTTTGTCTTGTCTGTTCATTATCGTATTACCGTCTGCCAGTTCTTGGTCGGTTTCGTTATCGGTGGCTTCTTTTGTGAGGGCTCCGATCGCTTGTGCAGCGCAATGTCCACAGTCTCAAGAATTGTCTTAATTCCCATCTTCACTGTCATATTCATGTTCTTTTGTACGTTTGCTGCTTTGGCCATTTTCATCGCCGTCTCTTGTATGAGCCACAGCAGTTCCATCACGTCTCGTGTGTCGTTTGTCATTGTGGGTGTTCGTCCTATCGTCGGTTCTTGGCTGTCAGCGGCAGAGGCGTATCTCACCCCGTTGCCGCCGGTCGACACGCTATCCGTCCTCTGTCGTCTTGGTAGGTTTAGTAGGTTCTGGTTCGTGTCGTTGTTTCGTGTTGTCGTCCTCTGCCCCGTACACAAAGTGCGGCCCTCAAAATTCTTGCCGCTGCCCCTGGCCACCGGGGCTTTCACCTGTCGGAACCCGGGTTGGATTCCCCTTGAGAAGGGGTTACCACTTGAGGTAAATCCTTGTTTTTTTTGTGCATGTTCATATTTCTTTTTCGTCCCGTTGTGCTAAAGGTCTCTCGTGGTCGCGACTCCACGAACCGCGCTGGAACAACGCACGGCCCCTGAGGTCCCCCTCCTCTACCCTGTGTGTTCAGTGTTCCCTCTATAGAGTGTGCGTGATTGTCAGTGCCCATAGTGGCCAAACCGGGCTTCGTTCACGGGGAAAGCCTGATTAGAGGGATCCCCTTCATTCGCTTTCGGGCGGCTCCGTTTATAGGGGTCCCCGGTATTCGCTCTTTCGATAAGCCCCGTTTATTGGGTCGCCGAGCATTCATTCATCTTGGTTTGCCAAGAGACGTGTATGTGTAAGTGTTTGCGTAATGTGTGAGTGTAGGTGTGTGTAAGTGATTAATGATTGGGCATATCCGCAGAATACTATTATCTTTTGCGTAATTTGTGAGCCATATCTTCCTCTTGCCGTGTCCGTTATAGCGTTGCTGCTCAGAGCATTGATGCGACGGACGACGTTTCCACCGGGTACGGTCGTGGACGTAGGAAGCTAGCATTTGCCCAGTGAGGTGTAACCACTCACTTGACCAGCCCGGCGAAAGTGCGTGTGTTATTGGCACTATTATATTGGTCTTGTATATTGTGTTTGATAAATAGCTTTGTATTCTCGTCGGCACTCAAAGTAGTGTAGTTGTAATAAACGGTCAATTAACGAAGTTGAGTGTGTGAAAATCATTGAGTCTACACCTTCTCTTTCCTGCTTTGCTAGGAGCGACACACCGTCTCCCTTACCCTCCCCTTAAATAATTCGGTAATAGCAGTGAATTGTAGGCATTCAAGGCCGACGCTATTACATGGCATCCCTTGTGGGGAAGGGGGCAAAGCTGAAGTGAGACGAGTGCTTGTATGTGTGTGCGCGCATAGTTAATAAGTAGTATTAGTAATTACATTTTTATAGTGAATTCGTCAGTGAGTGTTGTTTGTGAAAGTGATTTTCTCGCGTTTTGTTAGTAAGGGCAAAGCGTGTTAAAAACAATGCGCCTTTGTCAGAAAAAAAAAAAAAAAAAACTTAGAAAATTGAAAGCATTAGGGTATCGGGTCGTGGCGAGCAACGGTTGCTCGCGCCAACACGTGCTTGCTTCCGAGAACTTGAACGTCCGAGTTTGTTTACGCTCGAACGCTGCATTCCTTTGTGGTTCTAGGCAAGGCGATAACTTGCCGGCCTAGTACACTGAAGGAGCATAGTTTTTTATTCTGTTTATTTTCTTCTGGTTGGTTACATATAGCTGTTTGTTTCGTTCATAGCGTGTTAGCTGTCTGTTGGCAACTCGGTTGCGCCGTTGGATTCGAAAATAATTATTTTTTTTTTTAAGCATTTATTTCATTTAAATTTTTTTTAATAAACTAACGGTTCGTTCGCATCATGCCGCTTGCATGTAAAGATCGCGTAATTATGCGTAGGATTCTCCGCGACGCTCGCGTCAAAGAAGTCATGCGCCGCATTGACTCAACAGAGTCGGTCGCACTGTTACGGTTAATGCGCCATAGGAAACTCTCTTTACACGGCGAGATCGAAGAGTTAAGGGAACGTTACTTACGTTTTACGCTTGCGATAGAAAGGCCAGAGTTAGGAGCACCGCTTCAACCGAGCGACTTTAAAGAAGGTCGCGTGCCTGGCCTTTCGCAGCGCGAACCCACACACGCGGCGGTTAGCAGCGACGAAAGCCAGACTGGATCGGTCGAATATGTTAGAGTCGCATCACCAAGGGCGGCAAAGCCAGGCTTGCCAGGGCAGGCGACTTTGTCACCACAAAGTGTTGCTGCTCTGCATCGGCTAGCTCAGCTGCAGGGTACTAGAGCGATGACGGCAACGCGCGAGGAGGCTATCTTGCCGGCGATCAGTCCAGTAAGAACCGCTCCTCAAGAGTTAGGCGTGCGCCCGAGACAGAACGACGTAGTGCCGGCACCTTGAGCCAGGTATGGGATGCAATAACAGCTATTCCGCGATGGATATACCGACGAGAAGTGCAACAAGGCATCACTGATGGCACAAATACCGTCTATAGGGTAGAGAGAGAAGCAATGCAGGGTGGTGCGAATCAGGCTGCGCAACAGGCTCAACAGCCGTTGCAAGCCGATCCGACGGCCGGCCGCGCAGCGCTCAACGTGCCAGCGGCCGCCAGCTCTGCTTACCAGATTCGCTCGAGCGCTCAACCAGCAAATCAGGTTCTCTTTCCTGAGTGCCCGCCATCTGACACAGAGTCGTGGATCTCTGAATGGGAAAGAGCTGTGCGAGCGCCTGTTAGAGTAGGCGCGCGAGTGTCTAGACGAGGAAAAGGAGACTCGGACTCGGAGTCCAGAGCTTCAACGAGAGCGTCAGAGAGTAAGCCGGTCAAGGCGAAAATTTTGCCGGACCATGGCAGCACCGTAGACCTCTCGAGTTTCTCCGAGTCAGAGATCGGAGATCAGAAGAAAGGCGCGTTACGTAAAAGCGATAAGACGGCAAAAGCTGAAAAGAAAAAGAAAAGTCCAAAGCATGTTAAGTATATTAATGGCGTGCCAGCCGATGGTGTTAGTGCGTTGAATGCCTGGTCACTTCGTTTTTCGGACGATGGTAATACGAGCGCGATTAGCTATTTATCAGGACTAGAGGATTGTCAGCGCTTCTATAGAATTCCGGATAAAGAAATGTTAAACGCTATCGGCACTAGTTTGCGTGGTAAGGCGCGTACTTGGTATGAGCTTAATCGAAAGCAATGGGCGACTTTATCGGAATTCAAAAAGAGCTTTTCAGCCAAATTTTGTCGTCGGCTTAGTAGGCAGCAGTTATATAGAGAATTGATGCAGAGATCGCAAGGAGAACGCAAACGCATTTCCGAATATGTAGCAGCCTTGAGACGCTTCAATCCGCCGGTTTCTAACAAAAAGCAAGTAGCTATTATTGTGGAAGGGTTACATCCGGAGTATAGGCGATACCTTGAAACGAAAACGTTTAAAGACCTAAGTCAATTAAAAGAAGCCGGCCTAACGTTAGAAGACCGTATGATAGGTTGGAAAAGGTGGCAACGTCCACCGAGCGCGGACGTTACAGTGGTGCCGGAAGCGGCTTACTCTGAGCCGAAAAAGCAAGCCGCAAATAAAACAGTCACGGCAGTAGAAGAATTAGCGAGTGAAGTAGATGAAATTCTAACGATAGAACCGGCTAGAGATAGAACTAGCTCGAAGAAAAGGAAAGCAAAGGTCAAGGGCAAAGTCCGAAGAGCGAAGTTGCCGCGGCTAATGTCCAAGGCACGAAGCCGCAGGCGACGAACCGCTCTTCGCAGCAGGTTGCGCAGCCGAATATTGCAGCGCAACCGAATGTTGCAGCGCAGCCGAACGTTGCAGCGCAGCCGCCGGCCGCCCGGCTACCAATGTTTTCTGCGCCGAGTTTGATTCCACAACAGCGTGGACAAACGAACGGCGTTCAAACGGGCAACGCGAGAGGACAACGGCCTTTTGTAGGCGCGTGTTTCGCGTGCGGTTTGCCTGGCCATCAGCGGTCTCAGTGCCCGGCTGCGCAGAATTCGCAGCCGATTGTTTGTTATAAGTGCCGACAACCTGGGCACTATGCAAACAATTGGCCACTGAGACCGACGGAGGCCAAGCCGGAGTGTCAGGTTTGTGGAACCGTTGGGTTTGTCTTCCGAAATTGTCCGACTTGTAGTCAAGCAAGACAGGGAAACTTGGGTGCGGGAGCCGCCGACCGCTCAGCGACTCCTGCTTAAAGCAAATCGAACGGGCGGTTTTGATAGACAAGTTGCTAAAAAGGAAGAGTAACTTGGTTGTTGCGTCGGAAATAAGGAATTTCGATCACAGTATTGGTGTGAGGTTAGAAGTAGAATCGGATGCAAACGAAAGAAAGCAAGTCGTTTGCAGGCCGGTAGTATTAGGTGTAGACGAGAGATTAGAATCGGGTACAAACGAAAGAATGCAAGTCGTTTGTAGGCCGGGTAATGAAGTCGTTTACGATGTAGCTGACGAGAAGCTGGAGAGACCAGATCTCGTAGTTAGTAGAGAGTTTATTTCCTCGATGTTGGACGGGCCCTTAAAGCCAGAAAATCAAAACTCGAGCGTTTCGCACGGCGGAAAAGCCTCGGTTCAACGTGTTAGTGCTAGGGTCGGTCATGAATAGCGGGACGCGGCGACAAGCAAAACATTGCTTAAGTACGATGCGTGGGATGCGGTCGGAACGAACAAAGTTCAGCTTAACGTGGACTCTTCCACATCTAACGACACGGCGGGCTCAACAAATTCGCACATAGATAATGCGCACATATTTAACGAACCCGCCAACTCTGTAGCTTTGGGTAGGCGTCCGGTCGTCTGTACAGACGCACCGTCCGTTTCGGTGAGGGGGGAGACTGAGGATAACTCAGTAGCTTTGCCCAAAACGGAAGAATCGGATCAAGCATTAGTAGCCGTGACAGAGAATAAGTTTTTCTTGAAGGTGTAGATAGGCGATGAAGTCTATAACGCGCTGTTGGCCTCAGGTGCTCAGGTGTCAGTTATAGAACCGAGGCTTGCACAAAGATACGAGGAACGTTTGACGCCGCCAACTATATTCGTGCAAGGTATTTCAGGTGAAAAAACGTTTTGAGGCTGTGTTTGCGATCTTGCTACCTCGGCTTCCGCAGCCCTCGCCTACTGGTTTTCCTTACGGCAACGAACCTTCGCGCCCGCTCTTGGTGCTGGTATGCGTGTCCCATCGAGGAACACGCGGTACCTATCCTTGCCACGACCTATGTTGTACGGTTTAGCTGGTCTTTCAGCAGCTTGATGCGATGACATAGCATCAGCCCCGCTTTCACGTAACTGTCGCATCGGTTGCGATTCGTCAGCTTCGGACAAAACAGCTACCCGTACATTCGTGTTTTCCGCCTCAACGTCCATAGCTACCGGTGCTTACTGCATCGCAAGTACTGAATCTAGCGAACTCACCATGATCGGTGGCTCTGCGGTAGGCGGAGCACGCTGCGTTTCTCGCTGCTGCTCCTCTCGCGCCTCCTCAAGTTCGACTTGAACCATTCTATTGTCCTGTGCTATCAGAGCAGCACATGCAAATGACGGCTCATAGTCATTGAAGTTCGGCGTTTTCCGATTCTTACGGCGTCTTCTCGACGTTCCATATCTAGCAGCGTCTTCCTCTTCCCGAAGTTCCCTTAAGTATTCCGGTGGAAGTCCATCCGTGCTTGCGCGCCACGTCGCGCTTACCGGCGGCAACCTCCGAGGTCACGGACGCTCCGATGCAGATAATGGATCCGGTGCGCTGAAGCGCAAAGAACGCTCCGGCAGCAGGTCCTTCGGCCTAATCAATTCATTCACAATCGGGCCGAACCTCCCAATCAATTCCTGCCTTCGTTCCGGAGTCCGCACACCCCGACGAAGTTCAGCTATCAACAGCGATGAGACAGTCCTGCTGTTGTCCCATTCGTCCGACAAGCTTGCCCACGAAGTGGATGGTTGTACATCCACCGGCAGCCAACTTCCAGTAGGCTCAGCCATCGCCACCTGATTCTTGAATCCTCGTCTCGGTGACAGTTTTACTGCGCCCACCGGCAAATCGTGTGGCCATTCGGCGACCCCTGCCCTCGCTTCGGCGGCCGCAGCAGCAGCAGCAACCACCGCGCTCCGACCAGGTGCGAGAGTAGCAACACGAAGCGTACCTCGCTTCGTGCGCCTCTCAAATGGTCTCGCTACCGCTACCTCTAGAACCCTGTCCGCGATTACCTCGACTTCGGCGCCCCCCTCGGGAACAGAACCAGCGTTCTCGCCTTGGTTCTGCCCTGTAGCCGCGCCCGCGTCACCAGGTCACACGCGCCCCGCGGCACAATAGGCAGCTCTAACGCCGATTGTCCCTGCTGGCTTTCCTTCACCACTCCTCGCATCTCGGCGTACTCGCCAGAGAAACCCGGCGTTTCCTCCAGCATAACTACCTCTCCTGTAATAAACCATGCATGTATTAGCCTTGCTACCTCATCTAACATTCAGTCCGCTGACCAGATAATCACGGTTCTATCTTCTCTTAACTCATCCATAAAAATAAAATAAACAATACGAACATCACACAACAGACAAATCACCCTCTGCTACTACCTCTCCTCGTATTTCGAGAAAGCCCATATCTTTTGAGCTCAGATACATGAGCCATTGGTACCTGCTTGTTGTTATTCGTGGTCAACATATAAATTCCCGGAGAAACTACCTGCAAAATCTTATACGGACCGGTATATCGCGGATCCAGTTTTGCGTTTTTCCCCGCACTCGCGCTTGACAGAGTGTGTGCTCGCCTCAAGACTAGATCGCCGATTGAAAACTCTACGTCTCGTCGTTTTTTATCGTAGAGTTTCTTCTGATGGTTTTGCGCTTCTTCAATATGTTTAATCACAAGATCGCGTAACGCATCGAGTCTCGCCATACGCTCGCTCCAATCCTCGATTGTCGAGCGGATGATCGGCGTTCGCGTTTCTACCTCACGATGTAGACTTTTAGCCTGCTGCGGTTCGCGGCCAAAATTTAAGAACGCCGGCGAGACTTTTGTGCTCGCTTGTATCGTCGTATTCAGCGCCTGCCTGAATTCATGCAAATACTTATCCCAATTCCTGTGATCCTGATCGATGAACATCGCCACCATCAGCTTCAGCGTCTTAATCGCTCGCTCGGCGAAATTCGCCTGCTGATGGTACGGTGGACAAAGTACGTGCTCAATCTTGTACTCGTCTAGCGTCGCTTGAAACTCATTCCCACAGAAATTCTTACCATTATGCGTGACAATATACCCCGGTATCTCCCATCGATACAAAATAAGCTCTTCAAGAGCTTGCGCGAGAGATTTCCCCGTAGCTGACACAAGAGGTTTAAACTCCACGTATTTCGTGAACAAGTCCTGAAACACGACTAAGTATCTAAACCTATTTTTACTCCTCAGAAGTTTAATCACGTCTGCCTCGATTACCAACCACGGTTGCTCAACTACCCGCTTGCTCATGAGGCCCATCGGAAATTTTTGTTCTATGTTATACCGTTGGTATTTCTCGCACGATTGCACGAATTCCGTGATGTCATAATACATTCCGGGCCATGAATACTCTCTCGCGACTCTATCGTAGGTCTTATCCCTTCCGAAATGTCCTGCCGACGGCTCGCAGTGTGCGTCTCGCATCACTCGAGCTCAGTGTTCTAACGGTACCACCAAGCGTCAACACTGCTCACGGTTTGTAACCGGATCGAGTAATCTATCAGACGAGAATTTATATAGCATTCCGTCCTCCACTCGCCAATTCCGAAATTTATCCGGTCTCGCAAGTACGTCCTTCATGCGCTGCAAGTATTCAGGATCCTTGATCGTCGCGAAAGCTGCTACTTCTTTGCCGTCCTCATACGCGCGCGATAACGCGTCCGGCGTATGATGCAGGCGACCTTTCCTGTACACGATTTCAAAATCGTACTGTTGGAGTTCAAGAACCCACCGCGCCAACCGACCCCATTAGACACGCACCTAACGCATACGACGATGCATCGCAATGAATAAAGAAAGTCTTTGCAAAATCGGGTCTCGCCAAAACTGGCGCCTCCGTCAGCGCTTTCTTTAGCTTTTCGAAAGCTTCGGCTTGCTCCTGCCCCCAGTGCCAACGTTCGCTTTTAAGGTAGTTTTTACTGGTCGTGCACCCTGCACGTTGATCTCATGCTTTATTAAATGCGTACGCGCAGGCGACTTTTCGGGTACTACCCGCCGAACCAGACGTTCCAATAACTCGCGCTGCGAGGACCGCAACTCGGAGAGCTCCGCGACCTCGGCTCTAACGCGAACACGCACGAGCCCGGGATCACTCGGGAACTCTACACTTTCGCGCTTCAACTCCGCGAACCAGTGCCACGGGCCATCCTCTCTATGCTATCTCCCATTCGCATGCTCCGTGCCAATACCGAACTCCTGAATGAAGTCCATCCTGATTATCATGTCGTATTGCACTGGTACATCCACGACTCGCGCTACGATCATTCGTGACACTCCTTCGATCTCAACCCTGAGCCGAAGTTTTCCCACGATCACGGTTCTCACTCCCGAAAACCCGATTAACGTGAAGTCGTACGGCTCAATCTTGTCTGCAAAGTCGCCGCGTATCCGCGGGCCGACGATAGTCACCATCACTCCTGAATCGTACAGCGCACTGTATGGCTTCCCCGCGATATGGACTACCAGTAATTCGCGATTTTCCACCGCGTCCACTTTTGGTTCGCCCACGTAAACACGAGCGCAAAGGCGCGAGAAACCCGTACCGGTCCCCGATGACTCGCCTCGCTTGTCGTTTCCCCGACTATGCGCCCAATCTTTGCGTGTCGACTCGCATCCTGCGCCATCCAACGCTCCCAATCCGATGCGATCGGTGTCGCCCTAACTGCTACCTCTCCGCTCAGCACCATAAACTGCCTGAACGAGGTGACGGATCGCGACGACGTCTCGTCTACACCGTCAAGGTCGTCAGTTTTTGAGTTTCCAGCCTGCTGAGGCGATCTCTCAGTCCGAGTTTGTTCCAGAACCGGTCACGCACGCGCCGCATTCCCCTCTGGACTTCTCGAAGACCGCGCGGTTTCTGCAGTTTCCATCAAGTTCCTGTCCGGCTGATCCACCCCGCACGTTCTCGTCGATTCACCTCTCGACCTACGCCCGAGCGTCGGACTCCCTTGGCCATTTCCTCGATTCCGCTCTAATTCGCGTGCATCCAGCATTTCCTCCGACTCCAACGCTCGCTTTCCTCGCTCGCGCTCAGGACCTGCTTCACGCATTCTTGAACTCTTCTTGATTCTACCTTTCGCGCTCTCGCGTTGCATAGAGGCCTCTGTTTTCGCGTTATTCGCGCCCAATCTAGCTTCATTTCGCTCAACTTGCTGTTGAAACTCTGCGAACTTACTATAGAACAGCCTCATGAATGCTACTTTTGCCCCGTTGGGTGCCCTATTACGCACAACTACGCGGAATCCGTCGGGCAACTGGATCCCGCTTTTAAGTTTTCCAGAGGTTTGAACCATACCTGACATTGCGGACATGTTTCCAACGTCTTATTTTCCTTACCGCAGCCTTGGCACGTTAACCCCGTTCTACCTCCTTGTGAACACCGGTTCGCGTAATGTCCTAGCTGTTGGCATTTGTAGCAGCGCACTGAGTTCTTTCCCCGATTACGACTCGCACTTTGGTTAGAAACCCCTCTGCCACTCGCGCCTCCAGCCCTCAACGGCTCCGAACTTGTTCGCGTCGACTTCAAGTTCTCTGGGCTTGGGCACTCGGCCTTCCGATGTTCCAGCCCCCCGCATTTGTGGCATACGCCCTGAAACGTCACGCGCTCTGCAGCGTTCCTCTCAGCAGGGCTCGCATTTCCCCTGGGCGGGCCCCTCTGCGATTGAACTAGCTGTGATAACACGGCCACCATATCTCTCGTCAACTCTTTTGACGAATCCACATCCTCTCGTTGAGCTACACCTTCATTATTCAGATTGCGGCTTCTGCCTACGGATTTTGTTGCCGACTTATTTTTCTTTCCTTGGCGGTCCTTACTATTCTCATTCCTGACCGCATAAACCCGTTCGCCCATCGCGAAGTTCGCACAACTACTAGTCTTCGCGATTCTTTTTGACGAATTTCCGCGGTAAGCAACTTCTGGCATCAACAACTCCTGCGGCGCTGGCGGCGGGCGGTAGCGGTTCTCGATGTCCCGTTTGCGTTCAAATCTCTTCCCGTAAACGCGAAGGTCTTTGAGCGTTTGACCCTTTTTCGCCCTGATATAATTGCGAAGTTTCGGGTATAAATTATTTTTAATCAATTCAAGTTGTTTACTTTCCGAAAGCTTCGGTTCTAAGCTACTCGCAATATACAGGAAAGCCGTGAGGAATTCACGTAATGGCTCATCTTCGCCTTGAGTTCGGCGGCGTAGCGCGTCGTAAACGTCCTCGCGCGATCGCCGCGGACAAAACTGGCGCCGAAATTCATCTTTAAAATCCTGCAATGTATCCCAGCTCGAGTGATTCGTTGCCCACCATAAAGCCATTTCTGTACTAGTAAACGACAACATTAACGCCGACAATATCTCTGCGTCCTTGAATCTGTAAAATATTTGTATTTCATACAATCGCCTCAAAAATTGCTCCGCTGTCAGTCCACCCTTCTTCGAGAATGATAAAGACCAACTTTTTACCGCCGTGACCGCGTCTGCTTGTTGCTCATTAAGGAGTCGGCCTCTCGGTTTGCTCGCGCGCTCTTCATTTGACGCGTTCTCCAGCCACATTTCGTCGTCCTCGAGCACCGAATCGTAGTCCGTGTCCCCAGCCTCTCACAAGGTCGGTACTTCGCCCCCGGCTGCGCGCCATCACGCACCGGCGTGCTCGTACTTCCCGGGCTTCGCGTTGCTACTTGCGATACATTCTCGCGTTCGTCCCGGCTCTCGGCATTATTTACCCTAGATGCTGCCGAAATCAACCATGCCGGCCAAAACGTTCTTACTGCGCGCTGCCACATCGATGGCTTCTGACCGTGGAAACTCTCCGGTCGCCGCTCCGCGCGCGTTCGCACAATCTCTGTTTACGTATTCGCAATACCCAGAGCTGGCGCGAAGTCCGTCGGCACCGAACGATGCAAGCCCGCTCTTTGATCCCTTCCGCGCACCTCCTCACGTGCAATCGCACCATCTGTGGCGTGAACTCACGTCTCCGATGGCAACGCACGTGTTTGCCGCATGACGTCACTCCGCTCTCGTCGAGCGCTTACCGCTGCGTTCACCTCCGCCTCTCAAGTTTCCAGCAGTGATCCGACCCGCGCCGATGATGCGCTTCTCGCATCAACGATAGTCGGTATTTTACCTGACAGAAAATCGTCAGCTCTCACAGGCGGTGCCGATTCATGACGCACGCTATATAAAAATGCGCGAAATGCTCTGCCCTGCATGATCGCAGTCGTACCGTCCGTAATTAATACGTTCGACGTCATCCTTATCAGCAATTCCTGAATTTGCATTGCCTGAATGTGCTCCCATATTGACTTTACTACAGAAATTTTCATAACCCGCCTTCTAAACGCTTCTGGCCGCGGCCGCGATTCTGCTGCTCTCCGATGCTTGGGCGATCTCGTCACCGGCATCGCATTTCACGCGACCCCGCGCGGTAAACAAACAGGCACCAAAACAGATCCAAGCTTTCCTCGGCCTATTTCACCTTCAACAGGCCTAAGCGCGTTTGTCCTCTTTATTTTCGAGAACAGCTCAACGTGCACAAGCCGGCATGCCTATGGTGCGAGTACGCAACACAAAGACCTTACTCAGCCTCTAAACACGTCTAACGTTGAGCTCTCGCTTAGCAACAATCCAAATAGGCGAGAATGATCGTTGCGAGCCAAAACACCCGGCTCGAGCAATCGCAATCTGCACAATAACAGCACACCAATTTACAGCGTAATCGCTTAATCACAACACCGCGATACTCGCCTCAGCCCGTTTCACTAGCTCCAGGCTTCCGCGTAACTCGAGCCAAATGTGTTGACGACACCATAATAACGAAAACTCAAAATGTCCCATGCAACTACCGACTTATTTCCACGGCTCTCGCTCGCTACTTCGCGAATTCGCCGAAAAGCACTGATCGGCCGAGACACCGCACTGTCCAAAACTTATCACCAAGGGAATTATCGCGATCCCCTGTTTCCAACCAGAACAAAGCGATGCGAACAACGAAACCCGCCGAGATTAAACAACGGATGCCATGCGAGACGGGTCAGCCACCGTGCGCCTTGGGCTGGTCTCTGCTAATTTTTCTGGGTTATTTCTCGGTAAAGAAAGCCGGCGCTGACTTTCACAGGCCGAATTTCGCTCTAGTTGGGGAGGTTGATACAAATAATCGGACACTTTAATTCACTTATACTACATATAGCGATCTCATTTATTAACGCCTTTTCACAAATATCGCTACAAGATTTACTTCACAGCGGTGAGCGCGCTCGCTCAACCTTTCCGCGACCAGAGTTCGCGGGATCATGCGAGCGAGTTTGCTCAGCGTGCGCGATAAATTTTCAAAATACGCTAATGTCTGTAATCGAGCGAAAGCTGGCACGAGAGAGATTAACTGGCTTTGGACCCACCGGATGCCGACGGTCCGTCGACAGAGAGGCGACGCCGGCGAAAGCGTAGTCCCGCAGGAAACGGTGCCCTGGCGATGATTGAAGCTGCTATAGGAAGGGCCGCAGCACGGTCTTTGCCTCGTAGACGGCGAATGGTCGCTGCGTGTACTGGCTCTGCTTCGGACAACTGGCTTCCTGGCAAACGTGGCAGTCGCACCGATGGCAGTCGTTTCTTTCTGCCAAAATCTCGTTTCGTCCAGTCTTCTCCTAGGCGGCCCTAATTACTCAAGAGCTCGCGCCTAACTGTCCTTCCTCTTTCTTAATTTCTCTGCCTCGCGTCGCCGCGTTCCTACTTCTCTCGCCGTCAAAAATCAGTCAAAATCGCTCTCTCTTTCTCTCTCTCTCGCTCTTCTCGCTCTCACTCGCACTCACAGCGACACCTCGCCGATCGTCGCGCGCTCCTCTCTCCATATCCTGCAACGACACAAGTATGTAGTCGCTATATAGCGTTTTTGGTCGCTGCGTTAACGCAAGGAGAGTGCCGCACACAGGGTTAGCGAACATCGCTATAACCCTCTCACATTCTGCTCAACCATCTCATAGACATTAAAAAATTTCATTTTCTTAATAAAAACTTTACGTATTCTGTTCTAAACTTAATCCTTTTTATTTTTTAAAGTTTTATTTTCGTTGTAGATTTCAAAATATAAAATTTTTTGTTTTAATTTTGTGGGAGATATGGTTGCCTTACGTCCTATCATTTTACTTGAGATTATTTTTTACTTTATTTGTTGAAATTTTCTTTGAAATTATTTAATAATTCTTAATAAATAAATTAGACTAATGAGTTTTATGATATTTTTATTGCCATTATGCAATACAATGACACGAGAAAAAATAGTCATCATATATTCCACTGGGGAAAGTAATATATTATATAATATATTATAGGTTGTCATTTTTTATTTTTCGTCAACGAATATAGAAAATAAACGTACTAGTCAAACATTTAATGCTTTTATTACTTAAAAATAACCACGATAAAAACAGGCATCTGTTATATACGTAGATTGTGGGGAATAATTTTTCTCCAAATTAAGATTTCGTTCGTCGCGTTGGAGCAATATATTGCTTGTAATTTTTTCAATAATCGCTTCATCTAGCTCTTTATAAGTAACACGTCTCGCGAAAAAAAAATAACTGCATCTCTAAATAGTTTCACTAAATTCATGACTGAATAATAATTGAATTATTCTATTTACAGGATTGATACCATAACTGCAGAAATTATCTACTGTGACTAATGGCGCTATAAGAACATGCAATCTCTTTGTTCAAATAGTTAGAAATTTTGAAATGAACTTCATTTGTTTCAAAGCGATTTTTAAAAAAATTGTCACATGTTTGCAAGGTATGGTTACGCTGATTGCAGCGAATATTTAACGCTATTGGCTAATCGTAACAGTTACTGAAGTTCTATTGTTTTAAAACGTTGACGACGGTGTTTTATTTTCGATAAATTCTAATCTGTTAATATGAAAAACATGATTATTCTTTTTATTTTTTCTTTAATTTACTAGATTAGAGTGACAAATTCTGATAAGAAATTAATAATACGAGTATTTTTAAAATATTGAAGAAGTTTCTTTTTCATTTCAGATCGTTTACAACTTTTGTGATAAGAAAACTTTAACGTAATTCTTATTTATTAAATAAAAATTAGAGATTTAATTAAGATTCCAAAAAGTTCATATAACAAAAGCTTTAGCGTTAAACGAGAGAAGGGTGAAAATTACTTTGAATATCAATGGATCTCAGTAGAAAAGAATATTTATGAATATTGTAACGGAGTGGATATCCTATGAAAAATTTATTAACGCATAAACTTCCACGATGCAGAGCTAACCACCGCTTCGTTAAACACGTATAGTTATACGTGTATTCGCCTTTACCTTTGATGATTTCGTTTCAGTGTCTTCTTTCCAACCGAGTTGAACTCACCTTAAGTCACTTGCCTTGTGACACTCGATCTATCTTCAGTATAAATGACTTAATGTCTAATTCGCCTAATGCCTTAGACGAAATTGGATTCAGACTTAAGCCTTTATAGATCTATTAAGTTAATAGGAAACGAAATGACGTAAACGGCGAATAAAATTAACAAAGTTTAATTAACAAAAACTACAGTCTTTTATAGGCCACAAGACTAACGCATGCGAATAGATTTCATAATTATTTATTATAATTCGGTGAGAGAGAGAGAGAGAGAGAGAGAGAATTCGAAAATTGCAGCGAAATCTAACGCTCGGCGCGAATACAAAAATTACGTTCACAATTGACAAAATACTTTCGAAAGTATTTTGTCGCGCAATAATAAAGGGAGGTGCACCTACTCTGCGGTGCAATTACGGTGATGAGCCGTAATTGTTATTGAGAATCAACGGTCGATGCTCCTCGAATATCAGCTGCGCTACCTCGCTCCAAAATTCTGCTGCTGCTTGCTGCTACTTTATATGCTGCTGTTGTGATGATCCCTATCTGCACTCGCACGTATTTAACAGTCCCAGGTAAACTTTTGATTTATAAAAATAACGGCGAAACACAGTGAAAAGCTAATCACGGCGATACTACGCTAAAGCAGCTAAGGCTTATCTGAATATTCAAAACCTCGCGCGCCCCTTCTCTCTCTTAGTAGTTCGAACTAACATCGCGAGTGTACCGAATCGCGAACGGATCGATTAATCGAATCAACTACCGTTGCAATATCATTAGTGGAAATTTGCAGGATAATCTTAATATAGAGCTCTAACTACAGCACTAAAACTGTTGAATGAATGAGAATCTAGGTATCAAATTACTAGATAAATCAACAAAGAGAATGAAGAAACTATGAAAATCTTTTTTATTTTTGTTTAAAAGAAATGAATTTTTCGCTAAAGTTAATAAATATATATTTGAATTTTTTGCAGTGACAGTGAAATGAGGTGATGTGATAAATTTTACGCTGCTGTGTTGCAGATCAACATAACGTGCCTTGCACAAAACCATAAAAGCAAATAAGTTGTTGCAATGTTTCTTACAGTTAAATGTACAAATCTTACAAATAAATGTGAGTATAATTAATTAATTATTAATAATTAATTAATTATTAATAATTAATTAATTATTATTAATTTATTAATTATTATTAATTTATTATTATTATTAATTATTATTATTATATTATATTATATTATATTATATTATTATAATTATTATTATTATTATTATATATATTATTAATTATTATTAATTTTATTATTTAAATAATTAATTATTATTAATTATTTAATTTAATATTTAAAAATTAATTGATTTGTTTTAATTATTGCGAAATATAAATTTGATTTTCTTCTTCCACAAGACCTGATTGGCCCTTTTTCCTCGATTAATTATAAGGGTACCAGACCGCCGTACCCCCGGCGATCGTCGGGGGTAGGGCCAGAATATCTGTGGGTATCTCTGTTCGCCCACGGTGCGACTGCGCAGAGTGGGAAGGCATACGTTGACCCGCGATTTCCATGGTATTAGGCCGTTAGTATCCAACAATTCGGTTCTTTTCGTCTTCTCATATCCTTGAAATGCCGGCAGCTCAAGCTATGACTCCTCGTCTTAGGTCGGAGATTCGTTCGATTTCGCGTGTTTGTTACCTAATGTCGCAACCGAAAATAGCGAACAAGTACTTCCCGTTATTAACCGTCCGCGGATGAAAATAATATCAGTATGCAGGGAAGAGAGGGTCACGTGACGTAAAATTAAGACAATTGGTCAATCTTAATTTTTATTTATTCCAAAATACGCATACAATGACGGTCCAAATAGCGGATGATCAGTGCAACTCGACACAATTCAACTCGCAGTGGTATGGATCCACACGTCCCGGCGGATTAAATCTTCGACGGTCTACACTTTCGATTCCTCTATTTGAAACCGTTATTTTCTATTTCACTATCTAAATCCTGTTAGTTTTACTCCTAGCACTCACCTCAAATTCGAAGAAATGGCGAAAGGTCAGCGCAACTTAACCAGAGCACTGAATTCCCGGCGTCAACGAATCCACGCGTCGCGACGGTATTATTTGCCAGAGAAAACTCACGCACCGCACTTCACAATTAATTTTAGTAAGTGGCACTTTGCCTACTTACAGATTTCCGCTGAGAACTCGACGAACGAAATTACGGCAGCAAAAACTGGAACACTTGCTTCTTTCTAACTTGAGGATCAGCGGCAAAATGGACGAGAAACGGCTTTTCGCGGTCAAAGATCATTTTTCCTCTCCTCTTTCCGAGAAGAAATCCTATTATTGGCTGATATGCTAAGTCGGATATCAGTAGCGCCCTCCAAATATTTCATCATTGGTCCATATGTAAATTAGAAAAGTACAGCGCCCTCTTTTTATCTCCTACTTTCGTCGCTATTTACCCTCTTTCACTCCCTACTAAGTCGGCTAGCATTGATTGATGAGAAAGATCAACCCCTACTTTTATTTATTTTTCGATGCGGACGGAAATCAAATTTTATTCTAATTCGCTTATTGGTCGTTACGTAACCAGCGAGTTTCGTCGGAGTTTCGAATTTCATTAATCAATTATCAATTGAATTTGTCAGATTGTTTGTCGCTTATTACTACACTTAAGAGATTGTAACGGCCATATACAAGTATTTTCTAATTTCTATTTTAGTATGTTTCATATTCTAAATCGCATCGCTAGATATTTTACATTGATACAATAGTTGTATGTCGATTTTATGTTATGTAACAGGCTACCGTTAGTCGCAAATCCCAGGCAATTATAATTACCGCAATGGCCAACCGGTGCTCTGTTATCTGTGTGCTTCGAGCGCACTGACTCACCTTACGCCGGTGTGCGCATGCGCCGAGTCCTCGTAGCAATCCAACTTCGATGCTCGAACTACCCGCTAGAGGCGCTGGTGCGCTTGCTTACCAGCGCTCCGTCGGCCGCAGCAGACAACTCGATTGACGAACAGGTCTATCTATTGTATTCGTGACCTTTGTTGAATTCTCGGCGCGTTCGAATCAAAACGTAAATATAAACACCGACACCGGGCAAGGTGATACGAAATAATAAGATCGTCTCTTATTATTAGTTAACCACTTTATTGGACGAGGTAAATCCGATACACGGGATGATTTGCCGAGAGTCGTGGACGCACGCGGTATATACAAAATAAACCTAACGGGGAGAGAGAGAGTTAATTTCGCTGACGTCGCGGACTAATCAAACGCACGACGATGTCTACAAAACTCACCGCGCACGCTGCGCGGGATCGCACCCAAAACAAACTCAAAAGTGCAGCGCGCTTACCGCAGCTCTGATGAGGATACGGTGGCCAACCGTATCCGCTTACGCGAGCAACGAGCTGCCTCTGCAACCGGCTTTTGTTGCTGTTGTTGAGCTACGCAGCGGATGCTGCTGAGATTGTGGTTGCAGCTGCCACACACGTTGTACAGTGCGCGCACTCATCTCACCACACTCAGCACAGATTATCTATTTATCTCCTCTGTAAGTCACTCGGCACGGCTGTACAACGATGTCACTTCGCAAGGGAAAACAATGATATCGCCAGACTGATGAACACGGTCATACTGACTCGCTAGCTCTCCCCTCCCGGTCGTTGCCCCTAACGCGCGCCCTCTCTCTCTCTCTAACCTAAGCCGATCACGGCTATTACGCTTAGCCACGCTTGACGGTCCGCACGAGGCATAACGATTTTCGGCAATCGTTGCAGTTATTAATTTAATTCAATTTGGCAGGTGGCTTGTTGCTTATTAATATTTAAAGGGTGATAGCGGCCGAATACAAGTATTTTTAATTTTATATTTCATTATGTTACATTTATAAATCGTATCGCTAAATTATTTGTAGTAATAATATAATTGTATGTCGGTCTTATTTTCGTAGCGCCCTCATCATTACATTTACATTTGAATCTATATAATACTTATTTTAGTTCGTTTGCTTCATGTGGTCTGTCTCGCTCGCTCTCGTCCAGTCTGTCTCGCTCGCTCTCGTCCAGTCTGTCTCGCTCGCTCTCGTTCAGTCTGTACCGCTCTTCTAGATTGCCGCCTTCGCTCCCGCGTGTCAACCTCATGCTCTATTGCCGGTTTTCGAAGCGCCTCCTGGAGCGCTCCCCTTCGATTGTGTGATACTCGTATGTGTCTGGGTGTTGTGTGTGTGTTTCCGGGTGTTAACAGTGATCGGCCGCAGTGTCAGTGTGTGTGGCGCTCAGGATGTCGCCGATGGTGCGCAGCAGCCTGACACAGTTGACTACCGGCTGCTGCTTCATCGACGATTTTCTGTTTGCCCCAGGTGTGCTATCATCTCCAAAGTGTTTGTGTCAGTGTTGGGAAGTGTAACGTATCCGCAGGTTTCGCTCACATCCATTTTCGTTGCATTTTTCATTCAGGTTTCCCGTGTGTTTTCTTCCAGCCGGCAACACGTGGTCGGGAGTGTGTGTGTGTGCGTGCGCTCTTTTTCTCTTATTGCGCTCCATTTTTCGCTCATCCGTCGGATCGCGATTTCCAACTTGTTACATCATTTTCTCAGGTTGGGGTGGACGGATATGGAAAATAATTAATGTATGAATTAGGACGCGCATAGGTTAATATTATACGGCTGGTTACGGGGCGGCAAAGGACGGAGGTGGCTTTCCTGAGGTGTTGCAAATAATGCAACACTCTCAGGCAAATCTTTGTAATGTACCGCATTACATGTTTGGTTTGAGAATTATAAACGATCATTGTACTTTTATACTCCATTAGCCATAGATTAAAATACTATAGATTATTACTATAGATTTAAATCTATAGTAACTAAATTTTATTTTTCAATTGCAAACAATTTTTCATTAGAATTTGTATCGTTAGAAGGTATAACAATTCTCATGAAAGCCAGTTATTACAAGTATACCAAAGATAATAAACTGCACTTAAGTTGCCATATCAGAAACTAAATTTTTTTCAACAATGGTTCACATTCTATCTACAGAGAATATTTGTATTGAAAGTGGTCACTAAAGTCATTTAACAATTTTTCAACAACTACTACAACAACTTGTTTGAGATGATCCAGAAATTGTTGAAACTCTTATCAACAATGGTACAGACGCAAACCTCCTTATCAGTAGAGATGCTGTCCTTTGTCTTTGTATAATCCGTTGCATTTTGTTGTTGAAAGTAAATGTAAAGAAAACTGTTGAAAAATGGAGCAATGTTGACAGTAACAACGATTATTACATGACTCCCTTTCACCTTGCTCTTTACAATAACGATAATGGACAATAAAATAGTATTGTTAATTAACTTTATGATGCTACGACTAAAAATGCGGAGTGTATAGACTTAAATAGATTTGCTTATTTTCATTTTATAAGGAATGAAATTAAGTAAATTACTAATTTGATACTTATTCTGTTAATTTTTCAGTGTAAAATTAAAATTTTAATAATTTTTTTTATTACAGGCTGTTGAGGAAACTCTTGGACAAGGGTAAAGATAGCATAAGAGCTAAGTTGCAAATAATATTATGCTCATGTGAGAAATAAATATAGATCCGGTTTATGTAGTTGGCTTTGCGGTTTCTTGCTAATTACAGTGTTACAATACAGTAATTTTCGAAAATTATAATGTGCATTTTTACATTGTACGTTTTATTAAAAGAATTTTTTATTTTGTTATGATTGTTTCACAATTTATTAGTTAGCAGTTCGTATTACTCAACAAAAACACGGGTCTCTGATATCTATTGTCGATGAGTCGATTGCATTTTAGTAGTTTGATAATAGTCAGGCAGTGTAAAATTACTAAGAAATAAGATTCTCATATATAGTTAAAATCAATAAACATTAAAATGACCTTTTCTTGCTATGTATATTCTGATAATACATCGTAAAACGTTGTTTGTTAAATTATTTGCATCTCAACAGTATTTGATATATCTAATCATTATATTACAGCCACTAAAAAGAGATCATTAACAATAGTACTCGTATTATCACGGATAATGGTAAGAATTTCTGTGGGAATGAGTTTCAAGCGACGCTAGACGAGTACAAGATTGAGCACGTACTTTGTCCACCGTACCATCAGCAGGCGAATTTCACCGAGCGAGCGATTAAGACGCTGAAGCTGATGGTGGCGATGTTCGTCGATCATGATCACAGGAATTGGGATAAGTATTTGCATGAATTCAGGCAGGCGCTGAATACGACGATACAAGCGAGCACAAAAGTCTCGCCGGCGTTCTTAAATTTTGGCCGCGAACCGCAGCAGGCTAAAAGTCTACATCGTGAGGTAGAAACGCGAACGCCGATCATCTTACTTTTTGATCACACCTCGTACACACACACACACAAAACACAAGTACTAGCAACTACACAAGCTAGAGGAAACAGGATTGGATGCAGGAGCAAAATGGAAAAGAAGAAAAATCGAAGAAGATAAGAAAAAGGAAAACAAAAAGACAAATTATAAGATACTAAAGAAAATAAATGAGGTTGAGGAAAGGAAAGGCGGAGGGAGCAATAGGAAATAAGAAAAAGGTGTCAAAGCCCTAATAAGGAGAAAGATAGATGGAATGATTAGCAAGAATGAGAGCAAAAGCAAAGGAAAGGCAAAGGTGAAAAGGCAAAAGAAAGTAAAAAAAGGCAAAGGAAAAAGTTGAAAAGAAAATATGCAAGAAAGAGAAAAACAGAAGAGCGGAAAAGGCAGATTTCGGAGAGAGAGAGGAAGAGAAGATTAATCAATAGAAAACATGGGAAGAAAATCTGAAAGTACAGGCGCAGAAGACAGAGACGCAAGAGTTGCAGACACACCTACATATGTACATATATACACAAGACACACACACACATACACACACACACGCACGCACACACACACACACATCCACACACATAAAGCACATACATTATCAACTACACAAACTGGATACGAGACACAAATAGTAATGTAAGAAATGAAAACCAAATGTAACATATAAGTTGTAAATAAATAAACTAACTAAACTAACTAATGAAGTATTGATTCTATTAGATAATGTTATATTATGAATTCTATAATCGTAATAATAGTAGGAGATCAAACGGGGACTTTTTTGAAAAGTAAAATGTTTCACTTTTGTTTGACTTTCATATTTTTAGTTATTGATAAATGTAGCAATAATATATAAAAGGGCATCAGTTTGTATATTCGATTTCATATTAAATAAAGAATTAAAAATACTTGTCTAAATAAAAATAAGCTCATAATCTATCATTAAAAATAAATCTTACCTGTAAATTGTTTCTCAATTTTACGATGTAATATTATTCTTCTTGTACTAGTACAGCGTTGACCGGCAGTCCCTATACAAGAAAATACAGCTGATTTAACAGCCATTTCTATATCAGCGTCATCTAATACTGTAAAATTACGGAAATATATAATTAAATATTATTTTAAACTATTTATACATGTTATACCATGGAAGGTACATGCTATGGAAGAGAGAAAACATGTCATACATTGTTTTTATTTCACTATAGAAAGGGAAAAAATAATATAACAATTTGTAGCCAATTTCACGAGTCTTACCCATATGTTCCTAGCCTTAAATCTGTCTGTCCTACTTGTAGGTGCCAGCTATTTAATAAGTGCGTGTGCAAGTAATAGAGGGGATTACCACGCGTAATAACATTAATAGACGGTATCATTTCAGATGACTTAGTAATCTATATCAATACTTATAAGCTTTGATACTTCTATCTTTTTAAATTTTCTATATTTTAAGTCCAATTTTATGATGAAATATAATTGTTCTGATAGAACTTTATTTAGTTTATATAGTGACCCCCTGTGCCAGACTTTGTGAAAACTTTGGTTACGTAAACAGCTGCTGCATTATAACATTCATTTCTTGAGAAGGTTTTTCGGACTGTAGAGGTGATTTCGTTTATTTGCTCCACTGTAGCATGTTTGTTTCTAATTATTTCTAATTATTCATCTTTATGAACCGATGATTGAGCAGTATCTTCTGTTCTATCAATACGTTATTAAGGAGGTTCGGGACAGTCACCAGGGGGGTTGGGGTAAGGGGAAAGTGCCTATGCTTTAACATTGGATGAAATCAGTGGCGCAAACTGTAGATAACTGAATTCAATGTTCTGTATTATTGTACTTAGATGAGTATGAACTGGTAAGAATGATGAGAATTGAACATTCATCACAAGTATCTACTCCTAATATGCGTTAGTCGTCAATTTTTATGTTTTTATTTGAATTATGAAAATACGAATTGGAGGTAACGATCTGGCAACATAGCATACTTCGAAATTTATTTTTCTTAAGTTGTCTGCACTGCGCATGCGTGCACAGAGCAGATGAGTGACACGACACGAGGCGGTTTGAGCAGCTGCGTGTACCTATCCTAACCTCCAATTGTTTATATTGTGATTGTATCGAAACACCTATTATTTATTATGTCTCACGAAAACTGCGAAAAGTATCGATGGAAAGGCAAGTTTGCAAGCAAAAAACAGTACAAGCGAATGCTACAACGTACTGAATGCGGAAAAAGAAGAAAAGGCTGTACAAAAATTCAAGAGATAGATCCTACAGAGGTGAAATGCAACTTGCAAGGAAATCGTATAGTCGACTTGGCATTTATGTCTAAAAATATGAATTGCACTATGTGTAATACAAGGCTGGATTTACAATATATTGAGCAAGAGACTATAAAAGGTGCAGCTTCAATTTTTAGTATTAGATGTCATTACTACTTGCTTGTGAATACGCTGAAAACTGGAGATGAATACACAAATCCAGTCACTGGGAAAAGTGTATTCGCCATCAATACCAAACTTGCATTAGGTATGTATTAATTCTTATGACATGCATCAACAATGTAACAATAAAGTGTGTAGTTTTTTGTGAGATTGATTTGTAATGCGTATTTACAGCTGCCATTCATAGTGGCGTCGGTGAGACTCATATCACCAAGTTTTTTAGTGTATTGGATTTGTCAACAGTTGATTCACATACTTTTAAAACTCATGAAAGAATTATTGGACCTATTGTAGAAGCTGTGGCAAAAGAAAGCTGCACAGAGGCAACTGCCATGGAACGGTTACTTACTGTTGAAAGCATAAAAGAATTAAAGAAGTTGTTGTAAGCTAATTATAAACATTTTACGCTCTACCAATTGCACAACGAAACTTCATTGAGAGTCAATTTTATAAGTGAATTTAAAGTAATCGTAGTGATTTTTATTTTTGAATAACTATCAGTTACAACCAAACCAATCAATTATTTACTATTGATTTCTTCTACGACTTATTAAATGAAATGATAATTTATACATTGTAACAGGGTTGCTTACCGTTTAATTAATTTTATTGAGGCGATCGCGTAAATACGCTCGCAATCACCTATATCAAATAAGAAAGTCGGAGAGCAAGAGGGAACGAGTGTCAGTCAACCAACAAATCTACGAATCTACAGGAGTGGAATCAATACGGAACAAACACGTCGAAAGTACTTGTTAACATCACGAACGAAAACTCTTTATTATCTTTCAAATGCTACATTAGAATTTGCCCACGTGTGTATGTTTACATCGGCGCTCGCTCGACAACAACATGCAGTGTCGGAACGCTCGCTGCTCTTTGTCCGTAGAGCTATTACATGCACGCTTCACATCGAATACGGAAGATTAATTAACATGCATGCAATCGCGGTCGCAAGATTAAGCTGGCCAGTTTACCTTTATTTTGCAGACGCACGAAGACGAAGGGAACAATTCGCATTGCGGGAAAGTCTGATTGTTCTTTTTGTCGTGGATCGCGAATTCGCGCGCACGTGGTTTCGCCCTCGATGGCGAAACCCCACACACACACTCTTGATGCCGCACGTAACGTTGCTGCTTTTTCGGCTGGCTCAGGTCTGCAAGCCGTGTAGCTCGGTGACAATTATCCTGGACTCTAGTACACGTATCGGCAATTGGTTCGCGAACCTTGACTTTTCTGGCTTCCGCACCGATAGCTGGTTCTCCACTGCCTCGTTTTCAATCGCGCGCGTTCCGTCTGCTTTTTTTCTGTTACATATTTCGTTACATTTTTCGTCTACGGGTAAGTGCTGCCGCCGCAGGCAGCTACTAGGTTAGGTAATTAGCGCTAATTTGACGTTTACCGTCACAACATCTAATTGATTTATTATTTATTATTTACAGTGATTTTTTATTTATAATCAATTTTATATTTTGTTAAGATAATAGCTTTTGATTTTTTTATTTTTCTTAGTGCATTGCATGCAAATCAATCAAGTTATGAGATCTGTTTACGTTATATACAATACGACAATAATTTTAAGAATTAATAGTATATTATAAAATTTAAATTCAAAGAAACATGTAAACATTCATATTTAATTATTGATGATTTGGAATAAATTTCCACAAAAAAAATTGAGATACAAAAGATAAAAAATTTTTTTTTGTTATTTTACCTTCATTTTTTTGTTAGGCCAGAAGAATTGCAAAAAGGGTACTTGATTGTTAATGTTGATAATAATGGTAGCAGCATTGTCAGAGTTTTTGCATCATTTGACATGGGCTGGGGTCAGAGAGGAAATGGTCGCACGTATGATAGTCTGAATGGTTACTGTGCTCTAATAGGCTTGAAAACTGGAAAGGTTCTAGACTATTGCACGAGGAATCGTAAATGCCGCTATTGTGACTCTGAGCTTTACACAGGAAAGAAGGTGTTGCATGATTGCAGAAAAAATTTCAAGGGCAGTGCCAAAGCAATGGAATCTGATGGAGCTATCCAATTAGTTACTAAGAGTCGAATATTAAAAGAAAATAACGTACAAATTGGCGCTTTCATTGGTAACAATGATAGCTGTAGTATTTCATAGATACAAAATGTGATCGATTATAATATTGTAAAATTATCAGACATGAATCACTCCACCAACAATGTAAGAAGCATGCTGTATACGCTAAAAAAGATATCAGACCCGGCTCACGAATTGACAGGTGATGTAATCAAACACATCCAACGTTATTTCAGTTACGCTATCCATCAAAATAAAAAAAATGTTAATGGAATTAAAAATGCCTTGGAAAATATACCCTACCACTTATTTGATATGCACCGAAATTGTGGGGATTGGTGTAAAAGTAGAAATGAAAATGAAAATGCAAACAGTATTACTTTGAAGGATTCGACGTTATTTGAAAACTTACAAAAGTTGTTTGATGATTTGTCGGCAAACACTTCCAAATTTGTCGGTGCAGCGAGTAGTCAAGCAAATGAAAGCCTCAATAATTCCATGTGTCGCAAAAATCCAAAAGGCTTAATATATTGTACATCGGAATCTACCGACTACAGATTTAGTGCCACTGTGGCTCAGAAAAATTATGAAGTGTCGTACTTACAAAGATGTTTGGATCAAGCTGGTATTATTCATAAAAAACTATTGAATGTATATGTTATCAAAAGTACAAAAATCTCACTAGCCAGAAAACAAAAAGCTTCTACACCAGCTTTTAAAATGAATAGATTAGATTTGAAGGCAAAAAGATCTCAACTAAAATATCGAAAAGAAAATAGTGAGGGAGGCATGGCTTTACTAGATGAATCTCCTAACAATGACAAAAGTTACATAGAAGTATTAGCTTATGATTCAAATACTTTCGAAACCAGCACCGTAGCTATTTTAATTTTTGACCTTGAAACTGCTGGATTGAGGTTGAAGCACGATTGTGCAAATATGTGTGAAGTTTGGACAGCAAGTTTTCAAATCATTTATAACCCCTACACAACCAATAAATCCAACAGCATCAAAAATAAATGGTCTTACTAAAGTTCATAAAAAATTATTTCAAAATGGAGTTGAAGTTGAAACTATGCCTCAAAAATTAGTTTTCACAAAGCTGCTGACTTTCTTACGAAGTTTAAATAAAAAGTGTTTATTTGTTGCATATAATTGCACTTTCGATTCTAGTCGACTAATATTAAGTTTGAAAAATGTGAGCTTGCTTGAAGACTATGAAGAGGTCCTTGAAGATTTCAGTGACTCATTAGCGTTATTTAAAAAGAAATACCCTAAAAGAAAAAACGGGTATAAACTTACTACCTTGGCAGCTGATCTCTTGTGTCTTTCTTCGGAAGGTGCTCATGACGCTATTTTCGATGTAAATTTATTGGAAAAACTGAGCACAGAATTTTTTAGCATTAATGAGATTATTGAGAGGAAAAAGACTGTAGGAGAGATAGTTTCTATGTTAGATAGCAATGAGAATACGCAAAAATTGTTACCTTCCTTTACTTGTATGGATGGAATTATTTTCGTTGGAATGAAAAAACGACCATGTTCGTCAGGTATTACGAGGGTTGCTATTTATATTTTGAGCCTTGGCAATACTAAGTGTTTAGAGGCGCCATCTGACGTTTCCAGTGGAAAGTTTGACATTTTTAACCATAATCTTCTTCAGAACATTTTTTCATTTGAGTGCAATTTGTGTTGTTCACAGTAACTTGAAAAATTCATCTCGGGCAAAAAATGGAATTAACTCGTGAGCATTTTCGTGCGATGATTTTCTACGACTTTCAACGTGGGCTATCAAAACAGGAGTGCATCGATCAACTTACTTCGACTTTTGGCGATGAAGCCCCATCCCTTGCCACTGTGAAACGCTGGTATAACGAATTTAATCGTGGCCGCAGTTCGCTCGGGGACGAAAGTCGTGAAGGTCGTCCAAAATCAGTTGTTGTGCCAGAAAACATTGATGCTGTGCACGAACTAATAAAGCAAAATCGGCATGTAACATATCGTGAGATTAAGGTATCCTTGGGCATGAGTATGATGAGCATCAATAAGATATTGCATGAACATTTAGCTGTAAAAAAGATTTGTTCTCGTTGGATCCCCCATAATTTGACAAAAGCTCAAAAAGATGCTCGCATCAATTGGTGCAAAGAAATGCTCAAAAAATACAATCGCGGTGCATCATACGCTGTGTATAACATCTACACAGGTGACGAATCTTGGATCTATGCATATGAGCCCAAAACCAAACAGCAATCCACTGTATGGGTCTTCCAAGACGAGCCGAATCCAACAAAAGTGATTCGTGCGTGAAGCACTTCGAAGCAAATGATCGCCTGTTTCTTTGAAATAACTGGACATGTGGCGACTGTACCGTTAGAGCATCGTAGAACAGTGAATTGATTGAATGAACTGAATGGTACACAACCATTTGTTTGCCAGAAGTGCTTGGTGAAATACGAAAAAAGAAGCGACAACGAAGGGTCATTCTTCATCATGACAATGCAAGCTCTCACACATCAGCTAAAACAACCTCCTATTTGACTGGCCAAAACGTTGAATTGATGGGTCATCCTCCATACAGCCCTGATTTAGCACCAAATGATTTCTTTTTATTCCCGCATATCAAGAATAAATTGCGTGGACAACGTTTTTCGGCGCCTGAAGAAGCCGTTGATGCATTCAAAAATCATGTTTTGGAGGTACTTCAATCAGAGTGGAAAAAGTGTTACGAAAATTGGTTCGAGCGCATGCAAAAGTGCATTTATCATCATGGAGAATACTTCGAAAAACAATAAAGCCATTTTAGATAATAAATTACTGTCTTTTCATTATTAGGCTCAAAATATAAGTAGCAACCCTCGTAGCTATGAAGAAATTCTACGAACTTACAAATTAGAATTTCTGATCTTAGTGAAAACAATTTCTGATCTCAGGAGTGAAAACATAAGAATTTTTTTACAAATTAGAAGGCGAAGAAAAAACATCGAATCTGCTTGAAGGATGCAACAACGGAAAGCAAACTGTCATAAAATCTAAAAAAATACTTCAGAATATTTTGAATTTTTTAAAAACTCAAGTTTGATTACAATTTATACGTCGAATTCACAGTATTTATTTAAAATATTTGCATGCCAAAAATTAATGTACATTATTTATTGGTTATTTGAAACGACAATAAAGCGTTTTCAATAAAATATTTATTCCATTAATGTATTTTCAATTCATCTTAAATTAATAAAAAAAATCATAATGTTGAATAAGTTTCGTCTAAATCATTTGAAAATTAATTCAATTTCAATTCATAATAAATATAATCGTATCTGCTCTGCAATACCGGCTACGCTAAATATTGGGAGTACAAATAGAAAACCGCCGTTTTCCCATAGGTGGCGTCAGTATTGCACGTCGGTAAAAAATTGTTAACAGGAACGTTACATAGCCAGCTGAGGCATTTGTCAACAACTCTTCATCACCTCCCTTGTCTATTTTTACTGTGCTTTGTTTTGTTCGTGCGCAAAAATGGCAAAATTCGAGCCGAACAGGAGACATTTGCGGGAAGTGTTGCTTTTGGCATTTCATTCGGGAAAAAATGCAGCTGAGGCGCGTCGAATGATTGTAGAAACTTATGGTAACAACTGTATTAGTGAAAGAACGTGTCGGGAATGGTTCCAAAAGTTTAGAAATGGCGAGTATGACGTAGATGACAAGGATCGTCCCGGACCCGTAAAAAAGTTCGAGGATGCGAAATTGGAGGCTTTGCTGGATGAAGATTCTTGCAGAACGCAACAGGAACTTGCGGATTTATTGGGCGTAACTCAGCAAGCCGTTTTCCATCGCTTGAAATACTTAGGAATGATCCAGAAAGTGGGATGTTGGGTGCCGTACGAGCTGAAGCCGAGGGACATCGAACGGCGTCTTGTCACGTGCGAACAACTCCTCCAACGGCAAAAAAGGAAGGGTTTTTTGCATCGCATTGTGACCGGCGATGAAAAGTGGATATACTATGACAACCTAAAGCGGAGAAAATCGTGGGGTCTTCCCGACCATGCATCAACTTCGACAGCGAAACCAAACATTCATGGCTCGAAGCTGATGCTGTGTATTTGGTGGGACCAGCTTGGCGTAATTTACTATGAACTCCTGCAATCACGCAAAACCATCACAGGAGCCCTCTATCGGACGCAATTGATTCGTTTGAGTCGAGCGTTGAAGGAAAAACACCCAAAGTACGCGGAAAGGCACGACAAGGTCATATTTCTGCATGACAACGCTCGGCCACATGTTTCCAAGGTCGTGAAAACATACCTGGAAACTTTGAAATGGGACATCCTATCGCACCCGCCGTACTCTCCTGACATCGCCCCTTCTGATTTCTACTTGTTCCGATTAATGACGCATGACCTGGCCGAACAGCACTTTCGTTCTTACGAAGAAACCAAAAATTGGATCGATTCGTGGATCGCGTCAAAAGACGAACAGTTTTTTCGAAGAGGAATTCAGAAGCTGCCAGAAAGATGGGAAAAAGTTGTGACTAAGGATGGAAATTATTTTGAAGAATGAGATTGTAACGAGTTTTTTACAATAAAACCTCAAATTATTAGAAAAAACGGCGATTTTCTATTTGTACTCCCAATATATCTATATAATGTTTGCGATGTTGCCGCACTTCATTAGTTAGCACCGTGAGCTTGGATTAAGCTAGAAAATTTTTATACTAAAATTACTATTATTTAATCGGAATCACGGTAAGCCATGAGTTTAAACACATAAAAACAATCATCGATTAATTCTCTTTCAAACCGTCTTTACAAATTCAAAATCTGTGCTTTTTTCATCAAGTTATTCCCATAAGATGAAGTTAATTTACTCATTTACACGAGAAGTCTATTTAAAACAATGCTAACTATACGCATTAATTTCTCCAAAACTACGAGGTCCAAAATTTTGAAAAAAATCAGACATCAATGTTACATCATACTCTACCATAGTTTTCAATTTCATGAAAATCTGTGCATTTTCATGACACTCCTGAACCTCCTTAAATCGTTCTTGTATTACTCATCCACATGTTTTTTGAGAATATTGGCAACAAATTTATTGGTCTATATGACAAAACAAACTCGGATGGTTTACTGGGTTTAGAAAATGTTACTATTGTAGCTACTTTCCGTGAATCAGAAAAGTAGTAAGTGAATTTAATTATCGCCTTAATTATTATAGTTTTGTACATTTTTGCTTTTCGACGAGATTCTTTAAGCATCTTTCCATTTATTTTATCGTGTCAAAAGTTCTTTTCATTATTAAGGTTGACAATTTTGTTATTTATTTTTTTAACTTTTATATTGTTGAATATGTATTTTTCATCATTGCTCATTTTTTACGTCACGGAGTAGTCTAATTTCTTCTTCTGTTATATATCTATGTGGTGTGTTGAATGCATTTTCTAAGTGTACAGAAATGTATGTCTTATGCTATAAATTAAGATTTTGATATCCCGGTGTAGTCACGTAGTTATTGTGAGAGGAAAGGATATCCGAGAAAAGGCTCCGTTATACAAGCGAATAGCCTTATTGCTTCGCCGCGGGAACATTGATCTCGAATTAGGTACGAGTAAAGATAAATGTTTTTTGGAAGAGGGAGCACTATTCTAGCTTAAATCTAGACACAAGGATAGACTTTATGAAGTATTGCTGTTTCTCTCGTTTAGCAATGCGTATTTTCGCACGCTAGCGGATAAGCAGATAGGAAGACTAGAATCCAAGAACACAGCCAAGCTCGTTTGCCCTTATAAACTCAATTTCTAGTAGGCGTGTCTTAATATTCTAATATACCTTAGTGGATTAGGTGTGTCAATCGATCAGTTGTTTACTTCGCGATGTCTTTGACTTTTTAATTACATGTTTATTATTTACATGTTAGCGTTCGGTGTTTGTATATGTTACAAACGATAGTAGCTTTCTCATTATTAGTTCTAGCTCATATTGTATTGGTTATAATATGGGGGAGAGCATTTTTGAGTTTGATTGAATTTTTGGTAGCTTACCAAAGTAAGTAATCAGATGGTTCTATAGTAGATAAACTTACCAAGTAGTTATTTATTTTCTGATTTTATTCTTCTTATATTAGTTTTTGAGTTCTTTAATTGATCTATTATACTTTGTTTTGACTAATTTTGATCCTTTTTCCTTATGTTTATAAGTTTGTTTTTTTTTTTTAGTTTTTCTCAGACTGTGCGGGATATTAGAATGTGATCCTTGCTTTTGATTAAGTTTCTGGGTATGGCTATTTATATCACTCGGAAAATGTTTCTATTTAGGTTTTCTGTGGTACTATCTAAGTATGTTATGTTTTGTGCGATTTATTGCAATCTAGATCGATACCAGGTGTTTTTTTGTATATTTTCTAGTCTATTTATTTTACTATATAGTACTTCCCTCGTCGTAATTATCTCAAATACCTACTCAAAATTTATCATGATTGGAGAATAATCCAATAAGTCAAAGCATCACTTGATAGTAAATCTTTTAAGCCATAATCATTTAATAATAGCAAGTCTATTAGATTTGATTGTTTGTTTATATCTGGGGTCCAATAAATGGGCTTGCCGGTAAATTGATGTTAAATTTTCAATTTGTATTATTGTATAAAGATTTACATTTTTTGGATTTGGCTTTATAGATCTTGATTTTCATCATGGATGATTTACTTTCAAGTTGTTTCCTGCTAAGAAGTGAGTTCTTAATATACAAATGAAATTTTCATATTGTTTTTTTATGATAATAATCCTTGGAGGGCAGTATATGTTGAAGAATATAATTGAGCTGTTTTTATCTTCAATAATAATATTTTTAGCTTGTATATATAGGGTATTCTAAAAATAATGGTACACCTAATATATATTGCAGGTTAAAGATTTCTTAGAAAAAGGTGAAGGTCCTTACTTAAGTAACTTTTTATGAGTGATCTAGTGATGACCTGATGACCTTGGATTTGACCTTCAACGTGTCCTTCAAGTTCATTTCAAGGTCAACTTAGTATTTTTCACATGGCAGCTCCTACTTTTGACAACGGTATTCAAAAAGTGGGAAATTTTACGTCTAAAAATGTACTGAAGTCATAGGTCAAGATGACCTCGAACCTTCAGCTGACGGTTATTGAGTTTTATGTATGGGCCAACTACGATCTGAACTTTGTGACTTAGGGATATTCAAAAGATTAAAGGGGTTCTTGAAGTAACAGTATTCAGTGGTGATCTCGGATTTGACCTGGAGTTAAACTTTGAAGGTCCGTCTAAGTTCAACAGTCAACTTATTAAAATGGAAACGGTTATTTCTTACAAGAACAGCAATCAATAGAGCGGCAAATTTTATTCAAACTTGCTATGAATGAACTCCAACCGATTTGAAGTTTGAACCTTCAAGGTCATTGTGAGGTCATTTTTTTTAATTTTAACTTTACTCAGGAATAACGAGGTGGACGTAGTAAAATCTGTTCCCTTTGGATCATCTTGCCTCTCATGATCAGAGTGCTTAATTGTAGTGAATCCTCTTGACTCTCACACTTAAATATCTGAAGTAATAGTCACATCATACTTTAAGTGATCGAACTATTCTCCATTCACGTCTTAATAGTAAGCTAATCGACGTTTAAAAGCATTAATAGCATTTTGGATCATTTCAGTAAGAATAAGAGCAGATTCGTCTATGATCCCTTGTCGTAATTCTTCTAAGTTTCGGGGTGTTGTTTGTATACCCGATCCTTTATATAACTCCAATAAAAATAGTCTAATGGCGTAAAATCTGGTGAACTAGCTGGCTGTTTAATTGCGCCCTTTATTTCTATTCAACGATTAGCAAATATCTCATTTAAGAATGCGTAAACATCTCATGCACAGGTTGCTGCACCGACATATTGAAGGTATGTATTTTTTAAGTTGTCTCCTACTATTTCTCTTATAGTAAGAACTATTTGAGCTCGAAGCATATTTTCATAGTTTTCATCAGTTAAATTTCTATCAATAAAATGTGGTTCTATAATATGGTTATTAAGTTTTCCTGCAATTCAATCTGTTTAAAGTCCCGTTTAATGAAAAAGTTGCTTGATCTGTAAAAATGTTTGATGGAAGGTTAGGATCTTTAACGATACGTGTCACCGCGTCTTCACAAAACTCAACGAGATGATCAAAATGGTCTTCGTTTAGTTAAGTTCAATTTAAATGGATGAAAATTCGATTCTTTTAATATTTTCTTTGTTGATAATTTGCTTATATTATGCTTTTGTATGACTCTGCGGATGGAAGCATGAGGATTTTCAGTAAATTATAACGAGTGAATATTTCCCTTGTTATATCTCTCTCGCCTCAGACCTATACACGTTTATACACTATATATATACGCATATCACACACAAATATATGATGTTTCTTTCAGCAGTGCCAAGAGGTCAGTGCGAGAGAGCGCGAGAATGCACGCGCCAATCATCGTTCCATTAGAAAAAGAGAGAGAGCGCGCGACAACTCATTTACACAACTCCGAAGCGTCGCTTAGCTAGTTGGGCGGCATAATAAAGAGAGGGCGAGGAGAGCCCGTCGGCGTACTAGTGACGGCATTCAGAGCGACACGTCAGAGCTCGCAGCACGTTTCTTTTTTTTCTCTCGTTTTGCTATCCGTACTCCTTCTTTCACCAATTATCGTGAATTGGTTGTCTTCGCGTCGGGTGGACAGAGTGACTTAAGGTGTGTTCGGGCGAGCCGGCATAGTTATCGCCCGCCTTCTCTTGTACCTGCACCTGCGACGACGCGTCCATACTATACCTATAAAGAGCGACGGCTACGACAGCCCCACCGATCGCGCTCTTATATATAAGTGCCAGCCCGACTTCTCTCTTTTTTTTTGCTTGCGCACCTTCTCTCTCTCTCTCTCTCTCTCTCTCTCTCTCGCCCCTACGCTGCGTGTAATCTTTCTTTTGTTCTTCACATATATAAATCTATTATATAGCAATTTTGTACTTCATTTACTTGTGCCTTATCCTCCACACTCCTAGTGCTATTCTATTGCGTGGCCGTTTGTATAATCTGCGTTTTTAGCCGCGACGAATCGACGCACGACGCCTCCGCGGGCCCATCGACAAGAAGGCTATGTAAGAGGCATTTCTGCAGCTACCAGGTCGGGTTTCGCTTAATCATCCATTAGACACTTAATTTAAATTAATTATAGCGGGGTATTGCACCGCTCGATTTCCCTTCCCGTTATATTTAGCGTCCAACGTGTCTGGGATTTAAGTTGTTGCGAGAACGCTAAATCTTGAGAGGAAAACTCGTCGTGAACGACGAAGCATTTCCAAGAATTCGGCGAGGAATTTTCAACTAGCTTGTAAACACAAGCGTTGAACGTCGGCAGATACATACGTAAATAAAACGCTCGTTTCCAGCGCTTCTAAATTTTATTACATGCGACACAAACCGCGTTTTACAAAAAAAAAAAATATATTTCGTTGTCAAAATATATTTTGTAGTGAGTATGAAATGCGACGTTAACAAATTTCGTTTCCTGAAATTTCGAATACGTAGGGCTCACCGGTCTGAATTAAGCGTACATGTACGAATTATATGTGTCTGTATCCGCTATACAACGCGAATACCCTTTTGTTACTTTTTGTATGGGGTATGCTTAGAGATTTATATGATATAATAACGCGTGATAGCATAACAGCTCTTTTACGTGGACTTTCGAACAAAAGAAAGGAAAAAAGAATTAATTACGATTAATTTCCTTTTTTTTTGTTAGTAAAATAATTGAAAATGTCCGATCAAAGGATTCATGTATCAGAATTAGACATATTTCGAAAGGATTTGGATTGTAAAATGGCGGAATGGATTAAAAAATTATCAAGCCACGAAATAGATACGATATTAGAGCTGTCAGAGCTGAAAACGGATGACGTATTGTATAATCGCGCGAACAGATTATATAGACGAATGCAAGGTGACTATAGCGCAGAAGATTTCATACCAACGTAAGACCCGTACGTCGAGGAAATGCATCGTCGGCGAGACAATTTACGCTGGCTTAGTCAGATATAATACCGAGAGACTTGCGTGACAAATTCGTATCCGTAATTTGCCAAGAGATTGAGCGCGATAGAATGGCTAGCGCATCAGAAAGCGCAGCACAATTCTCAACAAGTTCGCCGACAGACACGCAAAATCCTACCGACATGTCGCACACATTCACAGCAAAAATACACAAAACTGTAACAAGAGAAAATACGTCGCACACAAGTCATACAATGGATGTTGCAGCTATAACTAACGACGCAGTACCAACCGACATAAATGATTTTAGAAATCAACATACACACACACTCAACAACAGCACACAATTGTCAAGCGCGCACGCACATGAATCTTCTGCTTTCTCTCAAAGTGAGCAAGTGCTCAGCGCCACTGGCGATATAATGGTTTGGTGCTCACTACCCGATGACAGAGCACAATATATATCAACTACCGACGAACTAAAACGGGCAGTGTTCGCAGAAAGGTATTTGCAATTGCAGTTACCAAAATTGCAACTTGAATTAACGTCCCTTTCAGCAGGAAAAGAAAAGTTGTTACAAAAAACAATGAACTGGGAATATACTAATAACCACCTTCGTCAGCAGATCCGCGACGTCACTGCGAACGCGCAAAAAGAGATTGCAGAAGCGAATAGCCACGTGAATGCGGCTAATGTGGGAAAAAGCTTACATTTCCAAAATACGTACGACATAATTTACGATCTTATAGGCAAATATGACTTGTCAAATATAAACTAGCGTACGAACGTATATCAAAACACGCTACTCTTTGACGCCACAACTTGCCCTACTACAATAGGATTTACAACTACTTACATGAACTCTGTATCAGCTAATGCACCAAAGAACACAAATATTAATAGTACAATGTGTGGAATATCGTCGACGCAGCAAAAGCTACCATACATGACAACTACAACAGCAGCTCACTAACCGTCCGCAAGCCCGGGCTGAGGAAGGGGAGTTGCTACGTTAGCACAGAGCGGCCCGCCCGCGCCAGCGTCAGGCGTACAACAGTAGGCACTTCGATAGAGTTCAGCGGCTGTAGGTTTCAATGCGACTCTTCTTAGCTTCTTGTCCAAGAATCTGGGAAAAACAGTTCGCGATTGGAAAATTACATTTTCAGGTGATTCTAGTGTTAGGGTCGAAGAGTTTTTGGAGAGAATAGAAGAAAACTGCCGTCAAGACTGTATAGGTGAGGAAGAGTAGCTTAATTCTTTATCAAGTCTCTTTAAAGTGCCTGCGCTCTTATGGTATCGGTTTCTTTGGCCGTCGTGGAAATCTTATTACAAATTTAAGGAAGCTGCACTGACTGCTTATAGTAAATCGCGCAAGTACAAGAAAAATCTCTCTGCTGAGGCGCACCTTCGCACACAGCGGCCTGAAGAGCCCGCGAGAGATTACTTAGCGACTCTTAATAAAATTTTCACGTAATTCGAACGACTTTGGAGCATCCCAGATCAGATTACTCTGGCAATAGAAAATATAATCCAAAAATTGAAAAAGAGACTGAAGCGTACGAATTCACGACCTTACAGCATCTACACGAGAGAGCTCTCGACGCTCAAAAAAGCCAAATACACGTTCTCTTTGTTCTGCCGAATAAACTATTTAGAGGGTGAAAGCTACCCACGAAAGTTACCCCTCAACACCATTTTATAGCGAAATTTTCGTATTTTTTGCACAGTTTTCGACGAAACAAACTCTAAAAAATTTCTTTTAAAAAATTTCAGATAAATATATGGATTTCGTCAACAGGGCTTGCAATACAACCCCCTAAGTCGCCTGAAAGAAAAGCTATGTTTTCAAATATTTTCTTGCAAAATTTTGTCAGAAGAAATGTAGTTTATGAAATTCCGTTTAAAATCTAACACAAAAATATACAGTATTCGTCACCAGGGGCTGCTACCCCTTCATTGGAGAGTAAACAGAGCATTCATTTGTTACCCTGATTCCCTACCACCCCGAACACAATTTCCTTAAACCTCGAACTAGTTACCCTGCCACGCTATAACCCGTAACTTCTGCACCCCAATTCATCAACCCTCGAGCTGGTTACCCTGCCACGCTGTAACCCAAAACTCTTAACCCCAATTTCCTTAACCCTCGAGCTGGTTACCCTGCCACACTCTAACCTCATACTCCTACATCCGAATTTCATCAATCCTCGAGCTGGTTACCCTGCTACGCTGTAATCCCAAACTCTTACCCACAATTTCCTTAACCCTCGAGCTAGTTACCCTGTCACGCTCTAACCACGAACTCCTCCACCCGAATTTCATCAACCCTCGAACTGTTTACCCTACCCTTTCCAATTTTGCTACGCTGTAATCCCGAACTCGTGCATTTAAATTTTCGGAATTTCGGAACCCAGCTCCCTGTCATTCATAATCTCGATTTCGAAATATTTATAGTATCTTCAAATAAAAGGACATACTCGTATGCACATTTGTTGTAGAAGATAACGTTTAATTAATTACGTATATTTATGTATAGGTAGGAAATAGCAAATGCAAGAACGAAATCATGCAAATTTTTGAAGTTCGATATAGCTACGGGGAATTTCATTTTTAAATGATTATATTCAACAAATATTACTACTATCCCTGAGGAAATTCGATTATTATGTTATTACGAAAAAATTCATCAGACAAACTGATTCTACCATACTAATAGGTATATGTACGTATTTCGCGAGGCGGTTTTAGCCAATATAAAAATACTGACATGAGATAATGTCACTCTTATTTTCCACCTTAAACACACTCGAGTATGTGCGTGGCAAAACAAAATCAAACTGTGGCATGACGTGGAAACCACAATCAACGAATGCGGTTAATGTGGTTCAAAAAGCAAGATTGGAACTGCAACTGTTTTTTTCCTTGATAGAAACCACAATCAACGAATGCGGTTCATGTGGTTCAAATAGCAAGATTGGAACTACAACTGTTTTTTTCCTTGATAGAAATCGCAATCGTTGACGTATGTGATAAGCCAAGATCTAACAGTGGTGGAACCTCGGGCACCTTGATTTGATATCGGTTTGTGTGGTGCCAACTTCAAAACATGTTTTGTTCACTTACAGTATATATAAGCATATTCGATCAGCATACTTCAGTAAATTAGTAATAGAACTTTGCTTTACATGTACGTTTTTGAATATCAAAATTGTGTTAGAATGGCAATTGAAATTCACAACGTCATTCAAAAATTACTGAAAACATTCCACATAAGTGCGGTTGTAGAAAGCATACCTATATTAAACGATGCAGATAAGCAGCTACACGATTATGTTGAAGATATATTGAGAAACAGCATTGAAACGAATTCAGGTATTTAATGTGAGACAAGTGAGAACTTATGTTTCCTGGATGATGATTTTGATATTAATCCAGAAGTAATTGACGATTAATTTGAAGAAATACATGGTGTAGACTATGCCGAGGTACCTACTTGTACGGTAACAAATGCGGTACTCGACGATGGATATAAAAGAAAAGCTTTTGAATACTGGGAAAGTCGTAAGGAAAAGAAACTGTCTTTAAGTTCCGTTCAGAGTAAATATAAGCAAGTTTCGTCAGAACGTCAGTTGAGAACATAGAAACAGCAAATTTTCTGTTTAAAGTTTCAGAATATGCTTTACAACAACTCAAAGATGCTTTATATCGGAAGTTAACAGTGCATGATTTAGATCTTAAAAGATGGGCTTTACAAAAAAAATATGAGTTAGATATGCCTTGGTTTAAAGCTTCACCCAATTGGATATTACTATTCAAAAAAAAGCATAAAATTGTATCGCGTGAAATAACTAAATATGTGACTAAAGTATCTGATGAAAATGAGGCTAGTTTAAAGTTAGATTGTCAAAATTTTTTCAACCTCATAAAAACAGAATTATCAACCAAAAGTGCAAGTAACATATAATTCCGATCAAAGTGGATTCAATTTAGAAATGCATACTGGCAGAACATTGAGCGAAAAACGTAAGAAGACAATCGAATCAGTAGTACGATCAGTATCGTCGACTATGCATAGTTATATGATTTAACCGACAATATCAGCAGAAGGTACATTGCTATCACCCCTTTTTATGGTATTAAAAGAAACAAACGGAGAGTTTGGACCCACTGTTTCAAAAAAACTATTCAATGCACCTAATATATTTTTATGAGAAAGTGCATCAGGAAAGCTGTTGAGTGAATTACTTCAAACATGGTTGAAACATGTATTTTTTCCTAACTATGGGAAAACAGCAGTTTTATTACTAGACTCATAAAGTGGACAGTGTGAACGAACTGGAAGAGAAGTGACACCAGCAGATACAAATTTTCGATTGATAACAATTCCTAAGGGTACAACAGGCAAAATTCAACCACTGGATGTATTCGGTTTTCGATTTTGGAAAATCTTTGTAAGAAAAATATCTGATGCCATTATTTTATTCGGATCAGACATCAGTTTACATGAGAGGAATAATAATAAAATTATAGTCTATCACACATAATCAATTATCTTCATCTAGATTCAAAAGCGTATTTAAATATGCTTGGTAGAAAAGTGGGTACTTGGATAAAAAACCTGATTCGTTCGACAATCCTGTTGAATATTGCTTCGAACTTTTAGAACAGCCTATCTGCGAGATATATGAGAAAATAGCAATTATAAAATATGCATGGTGCAGGAAACTAATATGTCTACAGCTTTTATTTATAGAGTATCATTATTGTTCACAATATATACAGTGATAATGAGCGCGGATCGTCTTTTTATATTCAAAAAATATAATCTCCATATCAGATGAAATAACGAATTAATATAACGTAAATATAACATAAAAATAAAAAAAATTTAACATTATCTTCTACAATTATTTTGCCTATGTCCTTTTCTTCATAGATATTACAAATATGTCGAAATTGGGATTATCAATAACAGAGAACCGGGTTTCGGACTAGAAACTAGAAAATTGGAAAGGGTAGGGTAACCAGCTCGAGGGTTGATGAAATTCGGGTGGAGGAGTTCGTGGTTAGAGCGTGGCAGGGTAACTAGCTCGAGGGTTAAGGAAATTGTGGGTAAGAGTTTGGGATTACAGCGTGGCAGGGTAACCAGCTCAAGAACAATCTTGTCGACGAAATTTTGCATTCGTATGGCGTAATTCATGCGATTTGCGCGCCTTAATAACCCAAGAGTAATCCCATCGAAAGGATAAATTTGACAATAAAGACGACGATTGCCGCTTTTATTAATGAAAAACACAACACCTGGGATGCGCATATTACAGAATTTGCCTTTACCTATACCACAGCAAGACAAGAAGCAACTCGTGCAAGTCCCGATTTTCTTAACTTTGGAAGAAATCCAGAGCAGCCACACTCGTTAAAACGAGCTGAAGAATGCGCAGCTCTCAATGAACTCGAGGTTGCAACAATCGAGCGCTGGTGCGCTCGTATGAACAAGCTTGACCATCTTAGAGCAAACGCCCTAGAGAACACGAAGGCAGCGTAAGACCGTCAAGAAAAATACTACAACACCAAACATCGCGATGTCACCTACGACGTCGGGGACAGAGTTTGGACGAAAAACCGTGCGCTCTCCTCCAAGGCTAAGCAAATAGCCGCAAAACTGACGCCCAAGTTTGCTGGTCCGTTCATCGTGACAAAACGTTTCGATATGAACTCATACCAGTTGGAGGTAGAAAATAGAACTGACATTGGTACAGTCACTGATGTCGATTTAAAACCATGCCACGACGAAAATCAATTTCGTTTGGATTCGCACAACGATAATGACGAAGAGGAACTTGAAGCTTCTCACGGTGAGCAGGACTCAGCTTTCGGAAGTACAATTGCTGGCAACGAGTACACTCTACCCACCCAGGCTCCCAATGTGAGTGATGAACACAAACAACCGAAAATGTGGTCATTGAAGCTCCACTGGTGCTCCGTTTCCGCCGACGTTCAGTCATTGACTGGATCAATGGAGGATAGTATCCGAAATACTAAATTTTGCTCGAATTTTTAACAGGGAGACCGACATGGTCCCAATCCTTAGGGATTGGATGTCCGAGGCCCTACAGTGGGTAAGTCTCGCAGGCACGGTTGACAATCTGACGGACGAGATGGCGGTGAAAATCGGCTACCAATTTATAGCCATACTGGGTCTAAGCTCATCGGAGGACGGGCCACTTTCCTTCCAATCGCTGTTGGAGCTGGAGTTGGACCCACTTAGCAGCGCCCCAACGGCTGCTCCAAACGCTGCTGGAAGTGACGTCGCAACTCCAGCGGCCCACTGCGGCAACATGAAAGCACCCACTAAAGTCTACAACACCAGCGAAGACGCATCCTCCATTCCCAGCAGGGCCAGCAAGAAGAGTACTTGGCTCGCCGTCTCTCGCAACAGCGTATGCGCGAAAAATATGCATACGAGACTGCCGAGGGAAGAATCCGAGTGGCGACCTATGCATCTGGCAGCAACTCGACTACGCTTAGCTCCACTATTAAGGTCAGGCCTCCACTACCGAGCGGTCTTCAGAGCCTTAGTCAGGAATGGGCCGAGGTTAAAGATGAAATGGTGCGTGCATGCAATACGTGTATCTAGGCGGCGAGAAAGGAAGAGGAAGCCTATCTGGTGGCCCGTGCCTTTGTAGATCGAAATGAAGACCGGGAGAAAAGCTTGGCTGGCGAATTCGCTGACAAGGCCGAAGAGTTGCTGGCCAGGCAGCAAGCACTGCTTCCCCAGTGGAAAGCAGATTGTGAGACACGCAGGCAGGAGGAGAAACTCTGTCTCCGGCACGCACAGGAACAGGAGGAAAAACTGAGGTAGTTAGAGGCCATTAAGGTCCAACTAAATGCGCTAGATGCAGTACCCTCCACTTCTCGTGTTTCAACTCCGCGACGTCGTACGCCTGGTTATTACACCGAACAACGGCGATATGCCACGTCGCCCTGCGGAAAGTGGGATGGCTTCCGTGAGGACAAGATCGACAAGCTCGCAGCATATTTCTTTTTTTTCTCTCGTTTTGCTATACGTACTCCTTCTTTCACCAATTATCACGAATTGGTTGTCTTCGCGTCGGGTGCATTGTCCTTGCAATCCCGTGTGCCAGGCGGTGACTTTGACAGTACGCACGTATGGACAGAGTGACATAAGGTGCGTTCGAGCGAGCCGGCATAGTTATCGCCCGCCTTCTCTTGTACCTGCACCTGCGACGACGCGTCCATACTATACCTATAAAGAGCGACGGCTACGGCAGCCCCACCGATCGCGCTCTTATATATAAGTGCCAGCCCGACTTCTCTCTTTTTTTTTGCTTGCGCACCTTCTCTCTCTCTCTCTCTCTCTCGCCCCTACGCTGCGTGTAATCTTTCTTTTGTTCTTCACGTATATAAATAAGGCTACGGCAGCCCCACCGATCGCGCTCTTATATATAAGTGCCAGCCCGACTTCTCTCTTTTTTTTTGCTTACGCACCTTCTCTCTCTCTCTCTCTCTCTCTCTCGCCCCTACACTGCGTGTAATCTTTCTTTTGTTCTTCACGTATATAAATATCTATTATATAGCAATTTTGTGCTTTATTTACTTGTGCCCGATCCTCCACACTCCTGGTGCTATTATATTGCGTGGCCGTTTTTATATTCCGCGTTTTTAGCCGCAACGAATCGACGCACAACGCCGCTGCGAGCCCATTGGCAAGAAGGCTGTGTAATTCCAGTGACTCGTTCCGTACTACTACGTCATCCATTGGACACTTAACTTAAATTAATTATGGCGGGGTATTGCATCGCCCGATTTCCCTCCCCATTATAAAATGATAATAAAACATTCAGTGATTGTTCTTCACCTGCTTCTAATCTTGATCTGCAAGACTTAGTAAATCTTTAATATTGACAACATTATTAATCTTTATAATTATATTTTGAATGGTTAAAAGTGTTATCGGATTTCTATCAGCCTTAAATGTTTCATTAAAAACATTCATTACTACTCTATATGATCTTTCCATTTAACTTCAATCTCTTATCACAAGAAGTGTTATTCTGTCTTTTTCAGTGAGACGTTGTATTTTAAGTTGACGGATCAAATATTACTCAAAAATTAATCAGAATGAAATATCATAATTTAGATACTAGTTTGAAAAATGATAATTGTAATCTAATATTTTTAGGTAAAGCTGTACCACAATTTTACATGTAAACTAAATTTTTTAACGATAAAATGATTCGAAAATGAAAAATTGTTATAATATTATTTTAGAAAGTTATTAGTCATTAGTTGATAAAGTATTATTTCTTTCTGTGAGAGTTCACAGTTTAAGATTAGTGAGATGCGAGTTCACAATTTAGATATTTATGCAATAATTTAATAATTACAATTAAGAAGACCGACTCATATAAATAAAGCATCCTGATCGTGAGAGGCAAGGGGAGTCACTTTAATCCAGTACCTCATAGGGAACACATTTTACTACGTCCACGTCGTAGTTTCTAAGTAACGTTAAGTTAAAAACTGACCTTACAATGACTTTGAAGGTTCAAAGCATGGTAAGTGTTCTTTAGTCTCGGAATCCTAATACTGAACTTCCTCCAACCACAAACCAAAAATGGTGGCTCGTCGAGCTTATCGGCGTTTCCTCTCTCTTTCGGCTCGCGCCTAACTGCCCTTCCTTTTGATTTATGGCCTCACGTCTTTTCTTTCCGTCGCCACACGCGTCGCTCCTCTCTCCATTCTTCCTAGACCAAACTTCTTCGTCACTATCTCTCTCTCTTACTCTTCTCGCTCTCGCTTGCAACATCGCTCCGCCGGCCGCTACCTCCCCTGATCCATCACTGCATTGACACAAGCATGTCACCATACGTTCTCGGTCGCTACGTTCGTGCGAGGAGAGGGCAACGCACAAAACCAGCGAATTCTTTATAGCCCTGTCACAGCGGATTTATTTTTCCATCCATCTAACATTAAAACACTATTTGTATAAGTATGTCTTCTGAATTCATTTTAAAAATCAGTAAGAAATTCTTCTAATATTAGTCCAGCTATAGTTTTTCTATTCGGAACAGTGTAGTCTGGTTTCAATGCATTAACAAATTCTTTACATACTCTGAATTTGATATGATAAAAGATATGTTACAGCCAAAAAAAAATTTTCCCAAAAGTGAATCAATACTTTTTATGTTTCGGATCCATTCTGATTTCAGGTCTTTGTCTTTGATCAGGATTCGCATATCTATAAAAGTGAATTGATATTTATGTATATCATTATTAAAATTAATTGAAGATTGTAGTTTTTTGGCATTTTTCGCTCATGAATTTTAGTTCAAAATTTAATTATTAGCTTATAGGTTTGATTCATCATATTCAGTCTTGATTTATAGTTTAGTTTATTTATTTACAACTTATATGTGACATTTGGTTTTCATTTCTTACATTACCATTGTGTCTCGTGTCCAGTTTGTGTAATTGATAATGTATGTGTTTTGTGTGTGTGTTTTATGTATATGTTTGTGACGAGAGCAGGCCGTGCGCCGGTCTCTCGTCCGCGTTTCTCCCTCCCCCACTCGGCTAGGCGCGGTGGCCAACGTTAGGCGCATTAAAGTATGCGTCTAACACTTGGCCTTTTGTTTCAGTGCCAAGGACGAGCCAGCGCAGTTGAGCGCAAGAAAAGTTGAAGAGCGCGGAGAGAGAGTGAGAAAGAGAGAGAGAGAGAGAGAGAGAGAGAGAGAGAGAGAGTATTAGGCCTATGCAGGGATTGGCAGGCGCGCAACGCGTGACCGATAACCGACGCGTCGCGTGCCGCCTAACTAATAGGTCAAGGTAGGGAGAGGAGCGAGCGCCGCTGAGCGGTTGCAAGATGCGCGTAAGAATTAGTGCGTGAGAGAGTCGCAGCCGAGCCCTACTAGAGTGAGGGAGTCTAAGCCTCGTCCTACGAGAGTGCGGAAGTCCGAGCCCAGCAGAGAGAGCAGTTTGGGATAGCCGGGAGGAAGGAAGATCAACCCTTCCGGCAACGGCTTTGCCAGCATCTGCAGCCTGCCCACCTGCCAAGAGAGTCAACGTCGCCTACGGATACCTGGTCAGCGACAGCGGTTAGCGACGATTTGACCAGCGACGACACCCGGTACTTCCTGCGGCAGCACATCGCTCAGGATTCCCGACGTTGCGAGGAACAGGAGAATAAAGGTCAAGCCTTCCTTTTCTTCTTTCTCTCTACACTCTCTCTCTCTCTCTGTTGATGCGACGACCGGTGCGCGTGGAAAGAGATAGCCTGGCACTCACGTGCCGGCTATCTGAAGGTTCGCGCTAGGTTTAATTCATAGTGACGTAAGTTGCGAGCGGTGAATTGTCCAGGCGCCCACGTGCCGGGCAATTTACCCGGTATTAGTCCGCGTAGTTTTTAAGTAAATGTGTAATAGGTTAAGTATGCGATTTGGTATTAGGATAAAATGCGAAATGTTCATTTGTGATTATCTTAAGTAGTTTATTGTTCGATTTGTAGTTTGTTGGTCGGTAATTTAGATTATGTTATGCGCGCGTATGTTCTGTGTGAATAATTATTAATAATAATAGGTTGTAAGTGAGATTTGATTCTTGTCTGTGTATAATTTATTTATCAACCTCCCCTCGTTCTTCTCTCTCAATTGTCATGAGCGAAAGTGCCTCACTTACCCCGCAAAAGAATTGGTAACAAAGGATCGAGTTTTATTACATGGCATCCCTTGTGAGTTCGGCAATTGAGAGACAAATGAGAGAAATGGTTTGATAATGAAATTTAGAAATAACGGTTAACTGATTTTCTTTGTGAACTAAGGGCAAAAGAGTGCGCGTAAAAGAATTTCGAGTTTTCGGTATTTTGAATTCTTTGTTAGTGCTTGCCAGTGACCTTTCTTAATAGCGGTGTCGGATGACAACGGTGCGTCATTGAGTCGCTTTGACGCTAGACGACTGCGTTTTTTCCTCGCTTTAGTTTTTCTTTGTTTTAAGAATTTTACTAGACTGTCTATTCAAAAATTACGGTAAGTAAATTTTGATAAATTATAATTTCTTTCTATAGGCGTAAGCAAGGCGATTTCTTGCCGGCTTATAGTTTGGAAAGAAATTAGTCAGTAAAGTATCAGGTTACACGGACCGCTCGAGACTTGCTTAGCCCAATAAGCTCGCGTCGTAGTTAAGTTACGGATTTTCACTTTTAGAAATAACAATGTCGCTAGCATATAGAGATAAAATAGTCTTGCGCAGAATATTACGCGATGCGCATGCGAAAAAATTAAAACGCAAAATTGATTCCACAAAACCGGCCGTTCTGTTGGAATTAATGCGCTATCGCGAGCTTAGTCTACACGGTGATCTCGAAGAATTACAAACCCGGTATTTTCGATATATGCTGTTAAGAGAGCGGCCAGATTTGCAGCCACCGTTGCGCTCGAGCGATTTTGCGTCAGGCCGAATCCCGGAAAAGCTGTATGACGAACAGCAAGAAACAACGGTAAGCAGTGCGCGGAACGCGAATCTGGGCGATGAATTGGCGGTAGCTGCAGCACCTTTGGCGGCCGAATTATCATGTGAGCAAGAGCAGGCGACACAGGCAAGAGCAAGTGTTGCCGCTCCTTGCGAACAAGTTCGACCGCCGGGCGAAAATGCAGTCGTGCTCGGTGATAACGACATGTTACCGATGGCGACTCGCTCGCCGTCGGACAGCAGGACCGAACGCGCACGCGAACAAATCGCGGAAAACCAAGGCGAGCGTAGCACTAGAGCGATAAGCCAAATCTGGGGAGCTTTAACTGCAGTACCGCGTTGGATTTATAGGCGCGAGGTTAGACAGGGCATCACGGATGGTGCGAATGCAGTTTTTAGAGTTGAAAGAGAGGCGATGCACAGTAGAGCGGCTCAGGCCGAACAGCAGGCTTCATTGCCACCTCAGGCCAAGCCGCTCGGCGACCGCGAGACGCTAAACGCGCCAGCGGTTGCGACTGAGCCATCGGCCCACGCGAACGCACCAAACAATAGAGCAGATAGTACATTCCTCTATGCCGATTCAAATAGATCGGCGAGCACGAAATATCACGCGCCTAGAGTAAGTTCATGGGTTGAAGACTGGGAGCGCGAGGTACGAGTAGCTACTAGAGAGGAAATGGAAATACCAGCTCCATTAGGTGAAGGTTCGATTGTTAGCGAGAAAAGTGTAATGAGCATAAGGCGACCTAAACAAAAACAGGTGAGACAGGTAGAAAATATCAGTGGAAGCGACACTAGCTCGAGTCTATCGGATACTGATAGCTGCAACACCTATAAAGTTAAATCGCCGGGGAAAACTGAGCAAGTAAGAGCGGAAAGATCAAGCAAAAAGAGTGCTCCTCCAAGAATCAAGTATATTAATAGTATACCTGCGGATGGAGTAAGCGCGCTCAATGCCTGGTCTCTCCGTTTTTCCGGTAAGGATAGTACAAACGCACTAAGTTTTCTATCAGGTTTGAGTGATTGCCAGCGCTATTATGGCATCTCGGACGAAGAAATGCTGATAGCAATAGGCACCGCATTCCGCGATAAGGCGCGTCCGTGGTACGAGGTTAATCGCGGTATGTGGAGGACGCTGAAAGACTTTAAAAAGAGTTTTTCTAACGAATTCTGTCGACGATTGAACAGAGAACAACTTTACGGCGAATTGCGTCAAAGAACACAGGGCGAGAATGAGAACATTACGGACTATGTCGCGGCTTTTCAGACGATTTTACGCCGTTTTGATCCGCCCGTTTCGGTGAGACGCCAGTTAGCTATGATCATAGAGGGTCTACATCCAAGATATAAGCGATATCTTGAAACTAAGACCTTCTCGGATCTAAATAGTTTTAAAGAAGCGGTTATGGCGCTCGAAGATCGCATGGCCGGTTGGAAAAGTTGGCAAAAGCCGCCCACGGCTGACGTAACGCTAATTCCGGAATCCGCGTATACAGAGACGAAGAAGTCACCCGGTAAGCAAAAATCGGTCGAAACTATTGACGGTTTAAACGACGCGATTGACGAGGTCTTAATAGTCGAATTTCCTAAAAAGAAAGCGCAGCAGCAGAACAAAAAACTAGGTAAAAAGGGCAAGAAGCAGAACGGTGAAATTGCCGTGGCTATTGCCGATAGGCAACAGCCACAGGCAAGAAACCAGCCTGCGTACGAAACCGCGCCTACTCGTCAGAGCGCGCAGGCTTCGTTGGCCCCGGCTGCAGGTGTAGCCCCTAGTCTGGTCCCGCAGCAGCGCAATCAGGGAGGTAGCAACTTAAATAGGCCATTCACGGGGCTTGCTTCAATTGTAACGCGGTGGGACATAGGAGGGCGCAATGCCCAATAGCTCAGGTTAATCCGCGAGTAGTTTGTTTAAATGCCGACAACCGGGGCATTACACTAATAACTGTCCAACGCGAACTTCAGAGTCGACATTATATTGTCAGGTCTGTGGGACAATCGGTTACGTGTTTAGAGAATGCCCTACTTGTAATCAGGTGAAGCAGGGAAACCTCAGCGCGGGAGCCGTCGACCGCTCGACGACTCCTGCCTAAGATGGATTGAGCGGGCTATTGAGGTAGAGAAAGTGCTTCGCGCAAGGAGCGAAAGCACCGTAGAAGAAGGGAATAGAGTTGAGGTACAAAGGGAAGGCGAGAACAAGGCAGAAACCGCCAGTTCTGCGCCTCCTTTTATGAATTTAGTAAAAAGGGAAGGCGAGAACAAGGCGGGAACTGCCAGTTCTGCGCCACCTCTCTTAGACGAGGTAATAGGAGAATATTTGAAAGTCAAGGCTAAGGTCAAGCGTGCAGTATTTGTAGAATATGAGGATCCGGAAAAAGGAAGTAAGGAAATCGTTGAGTTTAAAAACGTGTTTAAAGGCAAGTTTAGTCGTTCGACATTGAAAGAAGTTCAGGCGCAGAGTGACGAGGGCGTAAGTTTCCCTAGTAGGATCAGCAATGAACCCGAAGAGGCAAATAATCGTGACTCGTTACAGCAGGACGCGGAAAGTCTTCAAAAAGATCGACACACTATCGCGCGAAAAACTTTGCCCGATAAGGATATGCATGATCCGATAGGGTTTAATAAATTTTGCGCGATAGCTAGCTCGCCTGAGAAGTGCCCAGCGATACAAAATGAGTTGCCATCGTCGCGCACGAACACGAATGAAGCAGGTTCAAGTATTTCGCCCACGGTTGGGCAGGCTTCGGAAAAGGCCGTTGCTTTAGGAAATCTGGGTGAACCTGTGAATGAATCTGTTGGTAAGGAAGCGAGCTCAGGCGCTGCGTTCCCGTCGGAGCGGGCTGCGACAAAGGTCATGGTCACGCGCGATAGAAGTGAGCTTGTTGATACTAGGGTTTTGTTGTTTGGACGTTCGGTCGTCGGTGCCGACGCACCTTCCGTTTTAGTGAGGGGAGGGTCTGAGTGGAACTCAGAAATCCCGAAGAAAACGGCAGATGAATCAGATGCAGCGTTAGTCGCAGTAGTAGAGAATAGGTTCTTTATTAAGGTCGACATAGGCGGGCAAGTCTATACAGCGCTACTAGATTCAGGTGCTCAGGTATCGGTAGTAGGGCCGAATCTTGGTTTACGGTTTAAGGACCGGTTAAAGCCGCCTACGATTTTTGTACAGGGCATCTCAGGCGAGAAGCCGCAAACGTGGAGCGACTTGAGGTTAAGTATTGAAATTGGCGGTAGGACGAACTGGTTAATTGCGACGGTAGTATCTACGCTGAAGCACGACTTGATTTTAGGAGCCGACTTTTGGATAGCGTGGAATATAAATATTAGCTACGTTAATCGCGCTTGGCGGGCAGGTGACCAAGGCGATTGGTATCCGTTAGCAGAGCAGAATAGTAACGAGATAGTTGTTTTTGCGGAATGCGCAGGTTTAAGCAGCTACGAGGAGGCTCAACGAGAGACAATCTTGACGCTCGTTCGCCGGATTGTCCCGGAGCCTGGTGAATCTCCGGCGGTTACAAAAGTTATCGAGCACGTCATAGATGTAGGCGATGCGCGCCCGATAAAGACGCCGATGCGCCCAATGTCGCCTCCTATATTAGCATTCACGCAGGAAGAAACCATGCGGCTATGGAAGGCGAAAATAATTAGGCCATCGAACAGTCAGTGGAGTAGTGCGCCGGTAATCATACGTAAACAGGACGGCGGCTATAGGTTCTGTCTCGATTTTAGACCAGTAAATAAGGTGACGAAAGTAGACGCGTATCCGATGCCTAGCATTGACACTATTTTAGATAGGTTGCGCGGAGCAGTCTACCTGACGAAAATAGATCTGCGAGCGGCGTTTTGGCAAATTCCGCTTTCAGAGAATAGCAAACAATATACGGCGTTCGCGGTCCCAGGTCTTGGTTTATGGGAGTTTGAGCGAATGCCGTTTGGTTTGGTAAATGCGCCGGCTACTTTCACGCGCCTCATGGACGCACTTTTCGGTCCAGAGTATGAGCCGCACGTTTTCTGGTATTTGGACGATCTGCTAGTAGTTAGCGCAGATTTTAATAGCCACGTGATTTGGCTAGAGAAAGTTTTGAAGCGTTTAGTAAGCGTTGGCTTAGAAATCAACTTAGAGAAGTCCGATTTCTTCTGTACCGAGGTAACTTACTTAGGGTACAGATTAGATAGTGAGGGTCTGCGTTCGGACGATGACAAGGTGAAACCGATAGTGGATTATCCTGCGTCGAATAATGTAGCTCAATTACGCCGATTCCTAGGTATGGTAGGATGGTATGCGCGTTTTATCGAACACGAGAGTGAGATAAAGGTCCCGTTGACCAAGCTCATCTGAAAGGACCAGCTATGGGAATGGAAGGAGGAACAGCAAGTTACATTTGAGAGGTTAAAGCGCGCATTAACGGAGGCGCCGGTACTCGCGCGCCCTGATTTTACGCGCCCCTTTTACTTGCACTGCGATGGCTCTTCCTTCGCGGTTGGCGCGTGTTTGGTCCAGGTATTTGACGACGGTGAGCATCCCATATGCTACGCCAGTCGGATGCTGAACGCGCACGAGCGAAATTACACGGTGAGCGAAATCGAGTTTTTGGCAGTACTTTTTGCGGTAAAAAAGTTTAGGCCTTATATAGAAGGCTCACACTTTGTCATCGTTACGGATCATAGTGCGCTCACTAGGATTCTTAATAAACGCGAACTTACAGGTCGATTGGAAAGATGGGTACTAGAATTTCAGCAGTTGGATTGTGAAATAGTACATAGAAAGGGAGCGCTGCACCATGTGCCGGACGTACTTTCGCGAGAATTTGAGGACGAGCTCGAGGTTTGCGCATTTGATAAGATACAGGATGCTTGGTATCTACAACGCGTGAAAGACGTTCTTCAAAGACCGAAGAAATTCGAGAATTGGAGAGTAGAGAATAACGTCCTGTATCGGTTCATGCGCGATCACCTGCTCGATCCGATAACTAATCGCGAGGAATGTTGGCGCATGGTGGTGCCGCTGTAGTACCGAGAAAGGGTGTTGAGAGACGCTCATTGCGAGCCATTCGTTGGACATTTCGGCCGTGAAAAGACTTACGATCGGATTGTTCGTGAGTATTACTGGCCAGGAGTATGGTATGATGTGAGGACGTTCGTAAGTGAGTGCTCTCAATGTCAGAAGTACAAGGTAGTCCAGCAGGCACCCCAAGGTCTAATGGGTAAGCGCGTGGTAAAAAGACCATGGGCCGTAGTAGCGACTGACGTCGTAGAGCTGCCCCGTAGCAAAAATAGGTTTAAATACCTGGTGGTTTTTCAAGACTTATTTACTAAGTGGGTCGAGCTGAAACCACTGCGATCGGCGGACGGCCCTGCTTTTGTTGCCGCGCTTGAGGAGTTAATCCTGTTCAGGTGGGAAACTCCGGAATATATCATTAGTGATAATGCGAAGGCATATAGGAGCAAAGTATTTCAAGACAGGTTGCGAGAATATGGTATCGAACATATATTTTGTCCTGCGTATCATCAGCAAAGTGACCCGGTCGAGCGCGTAAATCGAACGCTAAAGACGATGATAGCGATGTTTGTAGATGCCGATCACAGGAGCTGGGATAGGTAATTGCATGAATTTCGTCATGCTATCAATACGGCGACTCAGGCGTCTACAAAGGTATCGCCGGCGTTTCTAAACTTTGGTAGGGATCCGCGTCCGGTAAAGAGTTTAAGGCGCGAGATCGAGACAAAGGCCCCTATTGTTAAGATAGATACGAAGGCGTGGGAAGATAGGCTATCACGTTTAAATGCATTACGCGACTTGGTAGCTAGGCACATAGATGAAGCTCAAGAAAAGCAAAAGAAACACTACGATAAGGGTAGGCGTCAGGTACTTTTTCAGGTAGGTGACTTGGTTTTGCGCAAAGTGCATACGCTTTCGAGCGCAGCGGATGGTAAAAACGCGAAACTGGATCCGAAGTTTGACGGACCGTTTGAAATTATTTCAGTGATTTCGCCCGAGATCTACGAGCTAACGACAAACAGTAAGCATCGTACCGCTAGGGTACACGTCTCGGAAATTAAGCGATATATACCACCGCGTAAGGTAAATAAATAGTTTGCGAAATAGGACAGGTGTAATAATTGAATTGTTTTGTTTTAAGGTACAAGAGGTTCATCGACGTCAGGTGATGATGGCTGAAACCGAGGAGTCGGGCCGCATCGCTCAAGTCGCCGAAGCTCAAACACCTACAGGCGACGTGACCGCATCGGTGAACTCGGCGGGAATTGTTGAGGCGATGGAGGTAGACCGAGCGTCGGAGTCTGCCGCCCGGTTTTCAGGCCTTGGGCAGGCGGCCTCCTTTGACGTCGAGGTTGCCTCCTGTGTTTCACAGTTGGCACAGGCGTCGGTTGGCGGGGACAGTGACGGGCAGGCGAAGGGGTTCCCTTTGCCGCCGCCTTTGCCTTCGCCCCCGACGCCGTTCGTGAGCGACCGGCGAGGGGTCCGTTTGCTAACGGGAAATCGCCGTGCGGGTTCGATAATTCGTCTGGCTGCGCCCACGCGTACCTGGGATGAGGCGGTACGTCGCAGCGCAGCGTTTCGGCTCACGACGCTTTGCATACGCGAAGCATCCGAGAAGTCGAGAGTTATCGCCGCAAAAGAGGGAATTGTCTTCTCGCAGGCGGGCACGAGTAGCCAAGGCGAGAAATCGCCGGGCTCTCGAGCTGCCGCGGGAGGATATCTCGCGGGTAGGGCGGCAAATCGGAGCCGTACCGCGAGGGCTTGTATTGGAAGGGGAAACTGGAGTCCCACAAAGCGAGGCGCCACCAACGGTATACTGGAGGTGGTGCTAAGCTCGAGCGACTCCGAGGATGAGGCGATGCCGGTGCAGGAGCTGCCTCGAGTGGCTCCGCAGCCACACATCCATCCTAACCTCCCTTTCGAACCGCTCACGTTACAGAGGTTAGACTCCGCGTACCAATTCGTCCGCAGGGGTGGGCCCGCGCAATTCTACCCAGCGGGGTATTTGGAGGACGAAAGAAGGAAGGAGGCTGAGGCTCACCAGAATTTGGGTAGGAGGAAGCGCACGATGCGTTTCAACCTATCCGCGTGTAATTTTGAAAGGCCAACCTCTAGTTCAACACCAACTCTACCCAAGATGGCGGAGGGAGCCGTTGCTGAGGCAACAGGCGCCCTCCAGCCACCGGTTTCGTTGGCTGTTGGCAAAGGGAGAGCTTCGGGAGTTAGTGCGAGCATAGTCACCGAGAAGACGGGAGAGGCAGGCACAAGGATGGAAGTGGTGGTGCCGCCGACCCCACGAAGAGTGGAGCCGGTTGTGCCGGAGCGACCAACCCTTAGGCCGGTACGACCTGTCCCGACTCCTCAGGTGGCGAGCCCGGCCTCGTCCTCTGCATCGCCGTGTTAGGTCGACGAAACAGGGTTTCGGTTGGTAAGAGGTAGCTTCCTGCAAAACCTGGCTCCGGTCCTCTGGGATGAGGAATTGGACGTGCCCTCGTTCCGCTGCTTCAATTGCAGAACGGGGTCACATCCCAGGTCGGCCTGCAGGAACCCGCCTCTCTCGCGTCCGGTTTGTAGAAACTGTGGGCGACTCGATGTCCGCGTGCAAGATTGTCCGCGTTGCCGCAACGCCTTTATGGCAGACCAGGCGCGCGCACGATCGGTGGAGGAGGTAAGGGTTTGGGCTCGCCCAGGCGAACCAGTAGAGCTCCCGGCGACGCAGCCAAAGACTGTGGAGCCGGAGCTCGAAGCTTCTAGGTCAATGCCCGAGGTAGCCAGCCCTGAATCCTCCGTCGGGGAGCCCAAGGCGAAAAAGCCCAGGCACCGATGTGGCAGGCGTTTTCGCGCTAAGCTCGCGCGTAGGTTACAGGCGCTTGCTGCAGAGGGAGCCGGGAATGAAGCCATTTCGACCGAAAATACGGGGATGGAAGTCGCGTCGCGGACGGAGCAGGCATCGGTCCCCGCGGGTGAGCCGAGCGATCGGAGCGCCGAGGTGATTGGGTCCGAGGCGACTGATGATGCCGGCCAAAGACTATTCGGGGCAAGTGCTTCGTTCCCTTCGGCGGAGGAGCTTCGAACGCTCAGGCTCCGGTATTTGGAGTCGTTGGAGCGGCAGTGAATGGTAAGATTCTTGGTTTAATTGGGTACTGAGTTAGTCGCGATCTTGGCGCAGTGGATTAGTCGGCTTGCTATGACGAAAGGTTAGGCATATCACTCGGATTAGACTATTGGGTTTGTTAGATTTTGCTCTTAGTTGATATGGTTGTTACCAACTTAGAATTAATTATGATTTAAGCTAAATCTAAGGTATTATTATATAATTTAGCGTCTATCGTTGGTTGCCACTGCCGGTCGACAGGGAGAGAGAGAGGGAGAAACGGAGTCAGGCCGTTCGCGGGTGCGAACTTTGGCCTTGGAAGGGGGTGTGACGAGAGCAGGCCGTGCGCCGGTCTCTCGTCCGCGTTTCTCCCTCCCCCACTCGGCTAGGCGCGGTGGCCAACGTTAGGCGCATTAAAGTATGCGTCTAACACTTGGCCTTTTGTTTCAGCGCCAAGGACGAGCCAGCGCAGTTGAGCGCAAGAAAAGTTGAAGAGCGCAGAGAGAGAGTGAGAAAGAGAGAGAGAGAGAGAGTATTAGGCCTATGCAGGGATTGGCAGGCGCGCAACGCGTGACCGATAAGCGACGCGTCGCGTGCCGCCTAACTAATAGGTCAAGGTAGGGAGAGGAGCGAGCGCCGCTGAGCGGTTGCAAGATGCGCGTAAGAATTAGTGCGTGAGAGAGTCGCAGCCGAGCCCTACTAGAGTGAGGGAGTCTAAGCCTAGTCCTACGAGAGTGCGGAAGTCCGAGCCCAGCAGAGAGAGCAGTTTGGGATAGCCGGGAGGAAGGAAGATCAACCCTTCCGGCAACGGCTTTGCCAGCATCTGCAGCCAGCCCACCTGCCAAGAGAGTCAACGTCGCCTACGGATACCTGGTCAGCGACAGCGGTTAGCGACGATCTGACCAGCGACGACACCCGGTACTTCCTGCGGCAGCACATCGCTCAGGATTCCCGACGTTGCGAGGAACAGGAGAATAAAGGTCAAGCCTTCCTTTTCTTCTTTCTCTCTACACTCTCTCTCTCTCTGTTGATGCGACGACCGGTGCGCGTGGAAAGAGATAGCCTGGCACTCACGTGCCGGCTATCTGAAGGTTCGCGCTAGGTTTAATTCATAGTGACGTAAGTTGCGACCGGTGAATTGTCCAGGCGCCCACGTGCCGGGCAATTTACCCGGTATTAGTCCGCGTAGTTTTTAAGTAAATTTGTAATAGGTTAAGTATGCGATTTGGTATTAGGATAAAATGCGAAATGTTCATTTGTGATTATCTTAAGTAGTTTATTGTTCGATTTGTAGTTTGTTGGTCGGTAATTTAGATTATGTTATGCGCGCGTATGTTCTGTGTGAATAATTATTAATAATAATAGGTTGTAAGTGAGATTTGATTCTTGTCTGTGTATAATTTATTTATCAACCTCCCCTCGTTCTTCTCTCTCAATTGTCATGAGCGAAAGTGCCTCACTTACCCCGCAAAAGAATTGGTAACAAAGGATCGAGTTTTGTTACATGTTTACGTATGTAGGTGTGTCTGCAACTCTTGCGTCCCTGGCTTCTGCTCCTGTCTGTTCAACTTTTCTTCCCATTTTTCTGTTCTCTTCCTCTCCCTTTTCGAGATCTGCCTTTTCCGCTCTTGTTTTTCTCTTTCTTGCTTATTTTCTTTTCGACTTCTTCCTTTGTTACTTTCTTTTGCCTTTTTACCTTTGCCTTTACTTTGCTTTTGCTCTCTTTCTTGCTAATCATTTCATTTGTCTTTCTCCTTTTTAGGGCTTTGACACCTTTTTCTCATTTCCTATTGCTCTCTCTGCCTTTCTTTTCCTCAACCTTGTAACGGTCCTATTTATGAGCTGTTTATTAAATGACTGCAACTAGTCTAACGTATTTATCTGTTAGTCAAAACAATACATTAATCGGCGCTACCTCAATGTTTACGCGACTGTACACAAATAAGAGTCGAATCAAAACAAATAGCGTGACGTCACAAATAATAGACATAGATATAATGAACCATAATATTTAGAAAAATATGTTAATTATAGATAATTTGAATATAACAAAGTATCAATTATATAGATTTTAACATACAGATTCACAATATCTTATTCAATTATAAATTAATAATGAATATCGATATGTAAAGTTAATTTATTTATTAACATAGGAAATATTAGAAAAATATAAATAATTTATATGTAAAATGAATAAGCATAGAACATGAGTAAGAATTGGTTTCATTAATAACAGCTAAATAACAACTGTTATTAATAAATAAACAATTAATAATTTATTTAAACAATAAGCTATATATAGAACGAAAATACTAAGTTAATACTTGATAATGACAATTTTATGATTTAGAAATCTTAGATAATTAATCAAATAATCGCATGTTAAGATTAGAATAAAACCGTTACAAATATGAAAAAATAGTCATAATTCAAATGTTATTAATTAATTTAAATAATTAATTTTGGAAAATACTTCCAAAATTAATCAACTTTAAGGTTATATGAAATTTTAACAATTTTCTATTGTAAATAATGTAATATCACGTTAATTAACTTTATTAGTTAATAACTTTTGACGACACTATTGGCGATAATTGTATATTGTATAAAATCAACAAATAACTAGTTCTGTAAAATTTACATGTATTAAAAACTTAATATTAATGGTTATTTACTTGTAAATGAAGAAAAATAATTTCTCAAAATTCGCGAATGTCTCTCGAATTTTCGATGAAATCTCTCCTGCAATAATAAGCGGGAAAATCTGTGTATAAATAGGCCCACCTTTGCACAGGCTAGATTCATTCACTTCTAGCCTTGCAAAGTGAGCGCATGAGTTTGAATAAACTTGGATCAACACCTAAGTTCTTTCTCTCATTGTGATTTACTAAGCAAGACTAACCTTTCCTTATAATTTGAGCTCGACTTATAGAACATCTCGCGCTATAAGAAACTTGGGCCGAATTATATCCTATCCAAGAAAGACTTTAGCTCTGCTTATGGGACAACTCGCACCATAAGAAACTAGGGCATTGTCTGACTTTCCTCGATATTTTATAATTACTTATATATATTTGATTTACTTGATTATCATATTTATTTCATTTATCTACTTTCCTGAAATTAGAGTAAAATCATCGGAAACAAATTCTTACTCATTAGCTAAATTACGAGAGTTCGAATTATTTTTATTTATAAGTGATACGAACATCACAACCTCATTTATTTTCTTTAGTATCTTATAATTTGTCTTTTTGTTTTCCTTTTTCTTATCTTCTTCGATTTTTCTTCTTTTCCATTTTGCTCCTGCATCCAATACCTGTTTCCTCTAGCTTGTGTAGTTGCTAGTACTTCTGTTTTGTGTGTGTGTATGTGTATGTGTATGTTTGCGTGTGTGTTTTGTGTGTATGTTTGCGTATGTATCATCATCCGCGCTATCTTTTCTTTGCTTCCTATTATTATTTTTTCTCATTCTTCCCCTTCCTTTTTGCTTTTTTCACATTTTTCTATTATGTCCTTCCAATTTTCATCCTCTTTCATACACATTCTGTATCTCTTATTTACTTCTTTTTCCCAATACCTGCTTCCTCTCGTTTCATTACCTAACCTAAAGCTTTCCCTTATTTGTAGGCCTTTTATTCTTCCCTCTCCTTGAATTTCCTTTAACCTATACCGTTTCCTTTCTTCTTTCAGTTCTTTCCACTCGTTTATGTATCTTGATTTTTCTAGTTTTTCTTCTAGTTCTTTTTCTCCTTTTTTCTTTAGCTCATCTCTTATTTCTTCCCAAAACTCTTCCCTCATTTCATCTCCCTCTTCCCTCTCTCTATATATTTTACTTTTGTCTAGCCTTTCCTCTCTCTCCTCCTTCTTACCCTTTTTATCTTTTCCATTTCTTTCCCTTTTCTTTAATTCTCTCCATGCTTTTTTTTTATTAAGCCATCAACTTTCTTCTCTTATTTTGTTTTCATACCTCATTGCTCTTTCTAATGATGTTTCTTTCATTTCTTGTCTTCCTGTTTCCCACTGTATTAAGTAACTTGGCGTGTTTCTATCTAATCCCAATACCCACTTTATGTATTTTAGTTGTAATCTCTCTATTTCTTCATATCTCTTCCATCCCCAGATGTCTGCTCCATACATAATCACGCTTTTCGCCAGTGCGTCGAACAGGTTCATCCTTAGCTCCCAATTTTCTCTAAATAGCTGTTTTTTAGCCCCCATAGTCTTCCGAGTCTCATATTTATTTTCCCTTCTACCTTCTTTATCTGCTTTTTATTTCCGTAATTTCTGCTTATTACATATCCCAAGTAATTGTACTATTTAACCATCTCTATCATCCCACATTCCCATTCGAATTCTTCTTCCTTTCCCCTTCCTCCTCATCTCCAGCATTCATCATCTTTGATTTTGCTACATTCAGCTCTAATCCCCTTTCTTCCAGGTACCATTTTAATTTTTTCAGCATTGCTTTCATTCCACTTTCACTCTTTGCCATCATCACTATATCATCTGCATATCCTAATGTCCATATTTCCTTCCTTCCCATCACTACCCTTCCTTCTTGCACCTGTTTGATCTTGACTTCCAGGTCAGCGAAGGCAAGATTAAATAGGGTGGTGCTCAAAGGGCACCCTTGCCTTACGCCTTTGCAAGTCTTAAACTCCCCAATTATTTCTCCTCCAACTTTTACCTTGCTCCCTGTCTTCTTATATATTTCTTCTATTCTTTTCCTAATTTTTCTATTTATCCCTTTCTCTTTCATTGTTTCCCATATTTTCTTCCTCTTTATCTTGTCAAAAGCGACCTTCATATCGGCAAAGAATACAAATAGTTTTTCTCCTTTTTTTCTTATTTTCTTCCCTTTTATTGTTTTTCATACAGTGCCGGTCAGCCACTTTTACCCCCCCCACGGGCAAAATCAGTCTAACTTCAAAGTTTTATATCTCTGATAGAAATTAACGTACAGAGACGCGCGTGGGTGCGCTTAAAAGGTCTTTCAGAGAGCTTTCAAATGATATGACTCACGGTTGCCATAGATTGTTTTTTTAAATTTTGCAACAATTATGCAAAATTGAAAATTCTGAAATTTTTTTATTATTTTTGACAATTAGCCAATTTTGGAAAAAAAATCGTACGAAAATTTGAAGTACACCATTTTTTAGCTATTACCAAGCCCTATCTGAATCACTCATCAAAAATTTATTTTCGTCAAATATGACGCGCGCACGGGCATTTTTTTCTGGAAGTGACAGTTTTTTTCAACATTTTTTATCTCCGTCAAATTGTAACAATCGAAAAAAATTTATAGGAGAAAAAATGTTTGTTTTTTCACGTAGAATACTGCAATAATTTTTTTTTTCGGTTTTTCAAAAAATTTTTTTTTCCGGTTTTTTTCAATTTTTTTTTCTCACAGTCGGTACGCTAAAAAGATGAGAAACCACAAAAAAAAATTTTTTTCCACCCATTCAATAATACTACATAACAAGTATCGTAAATTACATCAAAAAAAAAATCTTTTTTTTTTCGACCTTGAAAAATAATTTAAACCGAAAAAAAAAATTTTTCGAAAAATCGAAAAAAAAATTATTGCAGTATTCTACGTGAAAAAACAAACATTTTTTCTCCTATAAAATTTTTTTCGATTGTTACAATTTGACGGAGATAAAAAATGTTGAAAAAAACTGTCACTTCCAGAAAAAAATGCCCGTGCGCGCGTCATATTTGACGAAAATAAATTTTTGATGAGTGATTCAGATAGGGCTTGGTAATAGCTAAAAAATGGTGTACTTCAAATTTTCGTACGATTTTTTTTCTAAAATTGGCTAATTGTCAAAAATAATAAAAAAATTTTAGAATTTTCAATTTTGCATAATTGTTGCAAAATTTAAAAAAACAATCGATGGCAACCGTGAGTCATATCATTTGAAAGCTCTCCGAAAGACCTTTCAAACGCACCCACGCGCGTCTCTGTACGTTAATTTCTACCAGAGATATAAAACTTTGAAGTTAGACTGATTTTGCCCGCGGGGGGGGGTAAAAGTGGCTGACCGGCACTGTATGAGCTCTTCTTTTATCTTCACTAGATTACTGCTAGATTCACTAGATTTAACTCATATATTTACTTACATCAAGTAGTATATTAAACGGCGCCACCGCATACATTACATGATTGATTATTACTAGGGTCAAATTTTATGACTATATAAGGAGCTTAACGTCACTCTACTTATAGATATAGATATAATAGTTTTTGTTATTCAATTAAAATGCGTTAATTAAGAGTAATTACAATGTAACAAAGCATTTTTGATATAGATTTTAGGGCATAGATTAAGATTATAATAAATTTAATTACTTTTAACTACTAATTTATAATGAAAAATACGAAAATTAATTATAATTCAAATGTTATTAACTAATTTAAGTAATTATTTTTTGGAATTACTTTTACAAACAATAAACTATTGCTATATGTCAAATTTTATCATTATTTTATTATGAATATTGCATTATTATATTGTCTAACTTTATTGATTAAAAACTTTTGATTATACTCTTTGCGATAAGTGTAAATTATACTTCAATAATCCATATATAATTCTGTAAATTTTATATGCTTTAAAATTACGTTATTGCTGTCTATTTTATTGTAAACAAGAGAAAATGATTTTGCATACTTGCGTAAACAGTTCGAAGAGGGCTGTCCTGTGAAAGTAGGCGGGAAAATCTGTGTATAAATACGTTGATTTTTGCACAGGCTAGGATTCTCTCCTAGCTTTGCAAAGTGAGCGTTCAAAATTGAATAAACTTTGCTTATACCTAAGTTCATTTTCTGAAGTGAAATTAACTAAGCAATTTCTTCCTTTCCTATTGTAATTTACGCTCGACTCATAGAACACTTCGTAAGAAACTAGGGTAAAGTCTATCTTTCCTTACGCCTAATTCAATAATCATAGATATTTCATTTATAATTTTATTTCAAACTTAATATTCATAAACATTTTCAAAGTTAAAGCGAATTCTTACTCATTAACGTGACAGACCACAATAGTACGAACAAAATAATAAATAACAGGTGATATTAACATCACAACGTGTATGTAAGAAATGATGGGTTATTTGGATTTAACCACCAGTGGATACAAGCTTCCTAGTTTCTATAAAAAAGAACTTAATTTGTCCATAAATTAATTCTTCTGATCAAAAATTTAGAGACAAATCTGTCCTGAAACATAAGTAGCATATCTACTTAAAATTTTTTCTAGAAGGTTCCTAAAATATTCCAGTAATATTTTTATGTATGATTTCAAAGTAATATTTGTGAAAGATATTTATAATATTTTGTGAAATATTTTTAGAAACATGATTGAAATTTTAGAGCTGTTTCCACGAAATAATATTTTTTACTTTCACGAAACCTTTGAGGTAATATTTTAAATATATTTCCGAAAGCTTTTGGGCAATACTTCAAATAATATTTCCGAAATACGTATGTCTAGAAAAATAGCTGAAAGGTTTCGTGAAATATTTTTGAAACATTATCGGAAATATTTCGTTAAAATATTAAAAAATTCATATCTTCATGTTCATATGTTCATTTTTTAATTATAAAAAATTTAATTCTAGTACAAACAATATTATCTTTACCTTACTTAAAGCTTATTATAATATTATCACAAAAGCTAATTCATATATTATCAAAAAACAAGCGGAATTATATGAGTCGAAGGAAAACAATTTGACAGCTGGAGAGCTGTTACTTGTTTTAGATTTTTCTGAAAATTATAAACTTGTGACACAGAATGCTGCACAAGCATTTCATTTGTGATCAGGCTACCGTATTTTCAATAGTTTATTATTATGTTAAAAATTTTGAGCTTAAACATAACAGTTTGATATGTCTTCCAAGTCTGAAAAGCATAACACAGCTGCTGTTTACACTCTCCCAAAATTAATGGTTCCCTATCTTAAACAGAATCATAAAACAAAAGAACTAATTTACTCTAGTGATGGTGCAAACAGCATTTCAAAAATAAATATGAAATGGTGAATCTTGTCAATCATAAAAGAGATTTTGGTGTCAAGGCAGAATGGCATTGTCATCCAAAAACGTATGCTAATGATCCTTCAAATGCATCAGAAGATTCTTCAAAAGAGAAGCTGTTAGATATAATCTATTATGTAAACCCAAAGAAGCGGTATTAAGCGCTAAAAGACTTTTCGAGTAGTCGAAATCAAGGTTTACAAACACCATGTAAATTTTTTATCAGCAGAACTAACAAAGAATGTCAGGTTTTTGAATAAAAGATTTAGCAATGCCCTAGCTGTACCGCTAGTTCTTGACTTCAGTGTTAAAAATGAATCATTAATGATTAAAAGATATTCGTGATTTAAAGCAAATTCACTAAACTTCAGTATCAATTATATCAATGTCAAATCTTCGGTTTCCATTTTTAAATAAATAAAAAACATTAAAAAAACATAAAAACATGCAAAATTAAAATAAAAATATAAAAAATAAAAAAAAATAAAATAAGTCCATTTTAGATCCGTTACGTTGGAATGCAAATCAGAGCTTGTATTGTTACTCAGCGACGTAAAAATATCTATATAACGGAATTGGTGGAAAACACCTAATGAAAAAAAATTTTTGTCGGCCATCTTGGACTCAGCAAATCAATCATTGGATTCATAATCAGTGACTACAAAAGCCTCCATATATCGAATTACATGAGAAACTGTTGATTTTTCAAAAATCTCTACGTGTGGATTTTACCCCGAACGGAAAAATTCTTACTATATGGTTTTTGAAAGCAGAGCTCAAGACCTTTTATTCGGGTCGTTCCAGAGCTCAATCAGTTTTATGATGCTGATTTTATTATCAATTTAATAAACAAAAAGTAGAGTCACGTGATTTTGGCCGTCATATTTGATCAGATATGTAGTTTGGAGGAAAAGACCGCTTAAATTTCAAAAGTAGGCTTCAAGATCTTTCGAATAACCATCTATAGAAATTAGATGAACAAAATGATTTTTTGTTTATAGGGGGTCATTCGTTGAGAAAGAATGACTCATAAATATAATTATATATGAGTATATATGTATACTGCAACGATTGCCGAAAATCGTTAGGTCTCGCGTGAACTGCTAAGCGTAATAGCCGTGATCGGCTTAGGTTAGAGAGCTAGCGAGCCAGTACGACTGTGTTCTTCAGTTTGGCGACATCGTAGTTTTTCCTCCTGGAGTTAACAACGTGTAAAGCCGTGCCGAGTGACCAATTGAGATATCTGATAGATACTTTGTGCTACGAGTGGAGTGACGAGTGCGCACACTGCATAACGTGTGCAGCATCGGCAGCAGCGACCACAACCTCAGTTGCACCCACGACGCAACGCAACAATAGCAGCGAGGAGCGGTTATAAAGGTAGTTCGTCGTTTGCGTAAGTGGATACGGTTGGCCACCGTATCCTCATCAAATCAATCGGTAAGTGCGCTGCACTTTGTAATACGTTTTGCGTGCGATTCCGCGCAGCGTGCGCGGTGAGTTTTTAGGTAGCGTGCGTGCGACTAGTCCGCGACGTCCGCGAAATCTACTCTCTCTCTCTCCCCATTCAAATTATTATGTCGATACAGCGTGTGTTCAGACTCTCGGCAAATCGTCCCTTGTACAGGATTAGTTTCGTCCAATAAAGTGGTCAGATATCAATAAGAGACGATCTTATTATTTCGTCTCCCCTTTGTCCGGTGTCGGTGTTTATGTTTTCATTTTGATTCGAACGCGCCGGTAATCCAACACGGATCGCGAAAGCAATAGAAGGAGCTGTTCGTCAACCGAGTTGCCTGCAGTGGCCGACGGAGCGCTGGTAAGCAAGCGCATCAGCGCCCCTTGCGGAGAGTTCGCATATCCAAGTTAGATTACTGAGAGGACTCGACGCATGCGTACACCGGAGCAAGGTGAGTTAGTGTGCTCGACGTATACAGCTAACAGAGCACCGGTTGGCCGTATTGATAACTACAATTGCCCGGGATTTGCGGCTGAACGGTAGCCTGTTACAATACATCACTGTATCTTTCAACTATATTTGAAATAAAATTATCCAAACTATTATTCATAATTATTTATAGTTCTTTATAGCAATTAATCCTTAAATATTGAAATGTTTGGCTATATCAATGTGAAATTCTGTCGATCTTGAGAAATATTCTTCGATTTATTTAAAATCAGTCATTTTTATAAAAATTCTAGCAGTATATAAACTCATAATAATTGTTCAAAAAAAATTTGTTCAGAATAACATAAGATCTTACGTAGCGTAAGATCTTACGTATGAATTTTTGTAATTCTTACGAAAAACATGATAGTTGAAATACGCCCGTAAGAACTTGCGCAAGGTGAGAGGTGAGAGAGCGTCTGTTGAAAGGACTTAGTAATGCACTCCGAAAGGCTACGGAAGTCTCTGTATCGCTTGTGTTGATTAATAAATATTTAAAGTAAAATACCACTAATCATTTATTTTAAATTCGAAAAGGTCTAGCGCCTACTTAATACAGCTACAATCCATCTCTGGATTCTGCAGTACGAGTTGTACAACGAATCAACCTACAGATAAATCTATTTATATTAATCGTTACTTTTTTCTAGTCGCCGTCTTAGTTTTATTGCCAGCCTCCTCTTGCTTAGTCTCATACCCGTGGTAAAGCGCTTACGCGTTGGCTGAAAAGAGACAGTCGCAATTGAGTAATTATTGACGATCCGCGGACGTTACATGAGATGTAACAGTTGGGGACCCCTTCGGATTTTTATTATGAACAAAAGCAAGGATAGGCAAAATATTTTTTTTTTCTCTTTCCGAAAACAATATGGCTACGGTAGCTGATACAAGAGGCAAACGAAACGCGGAAGTACTAATAGTTTTAAAAAACTGTATAGGAAAAATAGATGAAAATTTCATAACCGGTAGAGAACCAACATTATTGGAATGCATAAGATTTCTGTACGCTCGTCAGGATGTAGGTTTTGATATAGAAAGCAACAAACAACAACTAGATAAATTAATAAAAATCTTAGAACATTATATAGATTGAAAGTTAATAAGGAATGCATATCGAGATCCACTTTTACTGCTTATTGTAGAAGAGTTAACGAAACACAATATAAGCCCGGAAGAAATTTTAGAAGTAGTGACTCGCACTGATAAAGAAGTACAATTTAAAAATAAGTTTGAACCAATAGTTGTGTCTACCGCGGAAATAACAGACGACGAGTCATGAGAATTTTCCCAATCTCTGGCATACTTGATAATTGACGATGATAACGACAACGAAAGAAATAAAACACGAAACGAAATACATGGTACGAACCAGAAAAACGTAAAATTTTCAATACCAAATTTTAACGAGAAAAGTGATCGAGTAATTAATCAAAACGAGAAAAGTAGTAATACAGAATACGTATTTTATAACCAAGTCGACATTCAGATCATTTGTCAATACAAGACCGATTTCTCATTCAACACCACAAGATTCAACGCATACAATGCAAAATTATGCAATTAGCCCTATGAGAAATGTAGGTTTGAAAGATATGGTCGATTTCATTCCTAAATACGACGGATACTATATTCCGCTACATAATTTTTTAGATGGCTGTTGGAAAGCTTATAATGTTATTCCACCTGAAAACGAAGTAAATCTGGTAAGATTAGTTAAAATGAAATTTTACGAGGATGCATTAAATAGTATATGAGGAAAACATCTTGAGACAATTAGTGAGTTTGAAATATACTTAAATCATTTATTCAGATCAGACAAAACTTTCAATCAACTGTCGAATGAGCTGACTATGCTCAAGCAAAAAACCTCGGAAAACGTAGTAAAATTTTCAAACAGAGTTAAAACAGTAGCGCGAGAATTAGTAAGCGCAGAAATGCGTGAAAAAAGGTATAATGTAGAATCTTTAAACCAGCTAGAAAAGGATAAAGTCAAATTTTTCGTCCGCGGCTTAACTGGGTGATTAATGCACAAATAGGACAGGTGAAAAAGCTTGAAGAAACAACAGCAAAAGCGGAAAAGATGGAACGCGATTTTGCAACACAGGAACCCAACGATCTCACTCAGATAGTAAAAGTACTTGCAGAAGCAAAAAAAAACTAGCAAACATAAAAAATGTAAAAGTAGTAAAAACAAATAACCCACAAGCATGTCAAATTTGTAAGTTAACAAATCATTTAGGTTAACAAATTATTTAGATACTTGTTTTTACCGTAACAATAGCGAAACGAAATCCAGAAACGAAAGATTTGTTAGTAATGAAGGGCAAAAGCAAATGGATAGTCAAAACTCAGTCAATAAAGAAAAAATTAGTCAGCAAGTAGCCCCGCCCCAAGCAAATCAGAACTCCGCACCAAAAAATCAATACCAGGGAAATTTTAATTCTAATAATCGCAGACCAGAAAACCCAAACAGAGAAGCAACAGCTTGTAATTAATGCGTCATTAAAGGTCTCTAGAAAATTAGCTGTAACAAAAGAATTTTCAACGAACAAAAAAAACAGCAGCAGGAAAACGCCAGTGGTTTCCAGGTGACCGGTGCGATCGGGGAAACGAGCAGCCAGACAGAGCGCCGAGCATAAGTAGGAATACAAAGAAATTAGAAGTAACGAAAACATTGGTATTATTGAACTTGAAGAACTCACCAGTTTTCATTTTAAAAAATAAAAATCAAAATATTAGTTTTTCTATCATGCTCAATACTGGTGCCGAACCATCTCTACTCAAATGGTCTAAGAAACACACGGAAGCATATCTGAACAACTAAAACATTGTAGAGTTGCAAGATATTACACATAACATCGTAGCAACATTAGAAAAAATAAATATTAAAATACAAGATTTAGAACTCGAATTTCATATGGTAGACGATGATTTACTCATTGAAGAAGACGGACTAATGGTAGTGAATGTATGCGTAAGTTTAACGCTAGAATAGATTATAAAAGCAATACTCTGCAAATTGCTGATAAAGTTTTTTCTTTGTCAAAAAACAATAAAAATACCAATAATCAAATTATAACATTGCAAGATAGTAATAATTGTTGAAAATCTATAACAAATTGCAAAACTTACGCTAGAGTAGTTAAAAATCAAGACAGAATTTGTAGCAGTTTTGATACACTTACGAGAAGAGCTACAAATAATAAAGAAAGCAATGAAGATTCAGAGACAGATCTTAACATTAATCATACCTTAACGGGTCAAATGACCCATTTTGAACTTTTGCATTGATAATGCATATTATCTTATTACTTCTCCAAATTTAACTTACTGACTTTTTCTGACTAATTAAGTCTACTGTTCTTATACTATTTTTATAATTTTTTGTTTTGTTTATTTTGAGTAATAACTGTCGTTGTCTACCACATCGGGTCATTTGACCCGGAGAACATTTTTTTTGTTTTATAAGCTTATCAATACATATTGCTTATCTTATTGTATTCAGTAAACTGCAAACGTATGCAAAGACTGTTACGTAAAGTAGTTCAATCAAAATAGCTGAGAATAATTCAAGAAAATATAAAAATCTTAGATTGAAACTAGATTTTTGTGTAAAAAAGGTAGCAAAAAAAGAAAAGTTTGGTACATAGTTTTTATTTTGTTTTGATAGCTTTATTAGTGATACAGATAACTATTTACCCATAAAATGTCGAAACGAACGAGACAATCCAAATTCTTAGAAGATATAAATGATATTGGAGAAGAGTTTTCGGAAATCGGTGAAGATGAATTTTCTGAAAACGAAGATATATTGGTTACAAACGAAAATGAGTCTGAATCTACAGATACTGACAATGAAGAGGAAAATATTGTGAATATCGGTTGTGGACGAAAAAGAAGAAGATTACTCTCAAGTTCTGAAGAAAGTGAAGCAGAAATAAATGAACAACGTGTTGCAATTGATGGATCTGTTTGGAAAGAAATATAAATAGGTGGCACACCTGGAAGACTACCACTTCATAATATTTTCAGGCAAGAAGTAGGCCCAACAGGATATGCTAAACGTCATATAATGAAATGTAAAGTTAGTACTGCATTTTCATTGATAATTGACCACCGTATTATGAACCATATAAGAATATGCACAATAGAAGAAGCAAACAGAGTGTTAGGATCCGATTGGAGTTTATCTCAAGAAAAACTTGCTGCATTTATTGCAATTTTATATGCACGAGCTACATATGGAGCAAATAATTTGAAACTTTCTTTTTTGTGGAATAATATATAATAATAAATTTTTTTCTGAAACTATGAACAGAAATAATTTTACCGAAATTCTTAGATTTATTCGTTTTGATATAAAAAGTCATAAATTTGCTATGGTATCCACGATTTGGAATATTTTCATTGAGAACAGCCAAAACTGTTACAAACCGGGTGGTAATATTACTATAGATGAACAGCTATTGCCGACTAAAGTACGATGTAGTTTTATGCAATACATGCCTAACAAGCCGGATAAATTTGGAATCAAATTTTGGTTAGCATCGGACGTCGATAGCAAATACGTCATAAATGCATTTTCATATCTAGGAAAAGATGAAAATAGACCCTCTTCAGTACACTCTCTGAATATGTTGTACTCAAGCTGATCGAGCCATTTACGGGTTGCGGAACAACGGGTTGACCACGGACAACTTCTTCACAAGCAAATCCCTAGCCATATAACTTCTAGCAAAAAGAACTACCGTAGTTGGAACCATTCGCTCAAAAGGGAGCTGCCACTAATTGCAAATTTAAATTAGTAACTAGAAAGATGACATGGCAAGATTTTCTTCGAAAATTTTTACTTCTGATAATTCTACTCTTACAATTTATAAAAGCAAGCCAAATAAAAAGGTACTTTCACTTAGTTCTAAACATAAATTTGTATCAATAGAAAATAATGATAAGCGTTTACCTGAAACTGTTTCATATTACAATAAAGCCAAATTTGGTGTAGACATGACCGATCATATGGCGAGGAAATTTACTACAAAGTTTAAGCCTTGCAGATGGCCACTGCAAGTTTTTTTTAATATCCTTGATTTAGCTGGTATAATTGCCTGCATTTTATACAAGCAAACGACAGGAGATAATATCTCGAGACAAGATTTTTTACTCAAGCTAGCAGTAGAACTTGCCGACGATTTCCGAGTTGCCCGTGAACAACCAAAAGAAAAAGCAAATACTAAACAATCGTTGCCTAACCCTGTTACAGATTCTAATAAACGTAGGAGGTGTCAAATAGGATACTGCAAAGAAAATAAAACTAATAAAATTTGCTCCACTTGTAAAAAATTTGTTTGCGGGAAATGTGCGACGGAAACACTTATGTGTAAAAAATGTGATGTATAAAAACAACTCTTATTTTTTGTGTTTGAAATAGAAGTTGTAAAAATACTATTTCATATAATTATAATACATATTTTATTATCATTATATTTTTATTTCCTTTAACATCCATATTTCATACATAAAAGTAGGAAACGTAAATTTCGGGTCATTTGACCCGCTATGGTAAACTAGGTATCTAATAAGTGTTGGTATGATTAGTGTTAAAGCTGTGAAATTAATGTTTTGCCGAGTTAGTGGGAGTGATTCCAAACACAACCGTTCAAATAAAATTGAAGTAAATTTGCGAAAATTTGAAACCTATAAATTTGGAAATAAACAATCTGAAATTTTTAATTTTGAAATTGGGCCAGAAAAGGATAGCGTGTTATAATTTATGAACCTGAAATCTGTACGTCTGAAATTAGTAACTAGAATGTGGCAAACTGTAAGAAAAACTCCGAAATTAGAAAAAACTAAAATTCATACTTAGCTTGTAATTTGAGATTAGCAAACAAAGAACACGGGAGTGCACCACACCCAAGTTCCGCGAAAGCTAATTTGTTAATTACTCAGAACAATAAAATAAGTAGGGCTGAGCAAAGCCATGAAGAAGATATGCCGATAAAAATTATGCGGATGATAAAATTCACCCCACGAAATTATCAATGTCAAAAAGTAATTTAGGTATAGAGTCATATTATAAGTCGAAAATTGAAGAAATTGGTAGCCGGGATCGCAAGAGTGTAAATTATTACGATAGTACTGACGAGACTACGCTATTGGAGAGAGAGTAAATGAATGTTTTACAACTTTTGGTCGTATTAAATTTTTATTGAAGGGAAAGGCACCGATACCTTTTAAAATCAACGAGTGCATGCGGATAGCCAAAATAAGTATTAATCAGAATATGAAAGATAGAGCATCAACAATAATTAGTATGTCCCAATTAGATCATTTGAATCCAAATGAAAACGAACGCGTAGTAGATATAATTAATAAATTCAACGACAGATATCATTTACCAGGGGACTAATTAGGATATATCAATCTACTCGAACATGAAATTCCATTAACATCGAAAGTACCATTGTGCATAAAATCTTTCAGACAACCGCCAGAGTTAAGAAAACAAATTGATACTCAAGTTTTAAATATGTTTGAGCAAGGTATAATTGAAAAGTCTTTCAGCTTTTATTCATCTCCAATATTTTGCGTTAACAAAAAAAAGAATGCTGAAGGCCTAATCAAGAAACGACCGGTAATAGATTTCCGCCCGATAAATACGAGTACACTACTACACTGATTCCAAATTATAATTTTCCAGTACCAAATGTAGACGATCAGTTAGACGCCCTAGGAGGATCCACAATATACTCGGTGTTTGACCTTTATTTGGGATATCATCAATGCCTAGTTAAAAAAGAGTGACAGGCAGGTGACAGCATTTCAATATGATCAGGACCTTTTTCAATTTGCAAGGTCGCCTTTTGGATTGAAAAGAAACGCACTGGTTTTTCTATGATTAATCCGCCTTTTAATAACAGGAATAAAAGGAGTAGTAACTTTCTTCGATCATATTTGTGTACACAGTATGACCATTAAGGAACATTGTGAGAGTATTACTGAATTATAATGAAGCGTCTAAGAAAAGCAAATTTAGTAGTAAATCCGGAAAAATGTGAGTATTTTAAGTTAGAGGTATTATACCTGGGTTAAGTGATTTCGAAAGATGGTCTACTACCTGCGAGAGGGGTCAGCCACCGTGCGCCTTGGGCTGGTCTCTGCTAATTTTTACTGGTTTCTTTCTCGGTAAAGAAAGCCAGCGCTGACTTTCACAGACGGACGTTCGCTCTGGTTGGGGAGGATGATTCAAATAATCGGACACTTTAATTAACTTACATTACATATAGCGATCTCATTTATTGACGCCATTTTCACAAACGTTCGTTACAAAATTTAATTTACCGTGGCGAGCGCGCTCGCTCAGCCTTTTTGCAACCAGAGTTCGCGGGATCACGCGAGCGAGATCGCTCAGCGTGCGCGATGAATTACGCTTGATAAACTGGAATCTGTAAACGAGCGAGGGCTGGCTCAAGAGAGAATAATTTGGCGTTTGACCCACAAGGTGCCGACGGTCCATCGGTAGAGAGGCGACGCTGGCGAAATCGGAGACCCGCTGGAAACGGCACCCTGGCGACGATGGAAGTTGCCGCAGGAATGGCCGCAGCACGGTCTTTACTCCGTGGTCGACGAATGGTCGTTACGGGAACGGGTTCTGCTTCCAAAATAGCTTTCCTCACTGGCAGGTATAGCTGTTGCACAAGTAGCAATGGTTCCTCTGCCGTAGAAACCTTCTCCAGGACAATCTTCTCTAGGCGGCCTTAATTACTCGAGAGCTCGCGCCTAACTGCCCTTGTTCACACTTAATTTTCTAAGCCACACGCCGCCGCGATCCCACTTCTCTTGCCGTCAAAAATCATCCGATATCGCTCTCTCTCGCTCTTCTCGCTCTCGCTCGCACTCACGGCGACACCTCGCTGACCGTCGCACTCCTCTCTCCCGATCTTGCAACGACACAAGTATGTAGTCGCTATATAAGTATAAGTACTTGATCGCTGCGTTCATGCGAGGAGAGTGCCACACACAGAGCTAGCGAACATCGCTATAACCCTGTCACATACCTCACAACAATAAAATTTTAATCGTGCAGCAATTTCCCACACCAAGAAACCCAAGGAATATTAAACAATTTATCGGTCAGTGTAGTTACTACAGACGATTCATTGACAAATTTTCCGACATTGCGCAACCTCTGAACAAACCATATAAAAATATCAGCAGTTTATATGAAAGGAAAAGCAACAGAGAGCCTTTGAACTGTTAAAACACAAATTGTGTGAGCCATCCATATTAGTACATCTAGACTTCGAAAAATTTTAATGCTAGTGGATAGTGTGGTAGCTTATGCATAGCCGACAGCTTATGCATCGCGAGCGTTAAATGACGCGGAAAGACGTTACAGCACCTTCGAGAAATAAATGTTAGTAATTGTTTTCGGAATTCTTAAATTTCGACCGTACTTTATATGCTAAAACATTCACTGTCTTACTGATCATAAACCTTTAGTTGGATTAAGATCGCACAAAGATCTTAACTCCCGAGTAATTAGAATGAGACCAAAGGTAGCGGATTTTTAATGTGAAATTAAATATAAATCAGAAGCTACCAATATAAACGCGAATGTCTTGTCTCTTAACCCAATAGAATTACATACATTAGATCCGCAACTAATTCTAGAGCCGATCAATATTGTAAAAAGGTTAGGCAAAACATGATGAAGTGCCGAAACTAGCGGGAATGACCACGCGATGGCGTATTAGACGAAAGCCTAGCGCTAAATATGAAACTATAAGCGCGCTGAGACCTCGTAAACAGAAAACGCGGCGAGGTCAAAGTACCAGTGACGTAACAAAACAACACAAGGGGGAGGACAAGATGTCAGAAACCTCTGTGGACGCAACTGGCAATACATCAGGTACGCAATGAACCGAGAACCAAACGTCGAATACAGAAAGCAAGGTGAACAATGTGCCATTAAGAACTAGTTTAGAAACTATCGAAAACAAGAATGAATGTGAATCATACGAAACTAAAACCGACGCAATGGATGAAATTATAAGTGATGAGATTGAAAAAGAAAGTAAATTACCTCAAAGTAGCATCATTTATTGTCGTGAAAAGTTGTTCATGAGAAAAGACAATTATTTATATTTTATCAATGATAAAGGGGAATCTCTTGATGAAGGAGTACACCTGGTAAAAAGTAAATAAATTACCAAGATTAGAAATTTAAAAGTAAGTTACCTTGAACTAATTAAAGTGAGGAAAAGATCTCATTTAGTGATGCCGCTAAGGTTTGAACAATGTGAAAGCACCGATGATATAATTATTATAAATGCATTTCTCATGAATTTAAGAAAAGTCATTGATGAAAAGAAGATAGTCACTTTTACCGTAGCCAAGAATGAAAGTATAGAGAACGTATTATTTAATAAAGTTATTAATTGTATACGAGACAAACTTGGAAAACTAGATATTAAGGTTATAGTGTGGACAGGGCAGGTAAAACATCCCCCCACCTAACGAGAAAGCGGATATTACACAAGAGGCACATTGTTCAGCAATAGGGGGAAACGCGGGAATTAATAAAACATTTAATAGTATTTGTCACAAATCAAACTGGGAGCAACTTAAAGATGACGTCTTTAGTTTCGTAAACAGTGTGTCGATTGTCGAACGAAAAAATTAGTACGTGAAAAAACTAAACAAAAGATGGTGGTCACAGATTCACCGCCAGTACCATTTTTCAAAACGGCATGGGATATAGTGGAACCGATGCCAACAACCAAATTAAATAACCGTTACTGTTTAACATTTCAGTGCATGTTTACACGTTTCGCTATAGGTATTCCAATACTACATCAAACAGCTATCACTGTAGCAGACGCTTTTATTAAACGTATGGTGTGTGTATTCGGTGCTCCAAATGGTTTGCTTACTAATTGCGGGCAAAATCTTTTGTCAAAATTAATGAAAAGAATTGCAAATAAGTTTCGTATTAAACAATTTCGCACGAGTGTATTTCATCCCGAATCTAATGGAGTAAAAGAGAGACAGCACTCCTCGTTAAACGAGTATTTAAACATTTTTAAAAATAAGTTTAAAGATTGGTATGAATTTGTGGAAATGATAATGTTTAAATATAATAGCAGACACGAGACTACGCATTATACTCTGTATGAGCTCATGTTCACAAGAGTGCTATCAGCAACTCCTCCAGAACCCGAAGATCTTTTGCCTACATATACGCGCGGACTATATGTCACAATTAATTAACCGCTTGAATGCTTTGCACAAAATTGTTCCTGAAAAAATTACTCTTACAAAAATTAAATCAGAATTTTATTATGATAGAAAATAAATCCGAGAGAAATCAAGTTAAACGATTATGTTTGGCTTTTAAGCGGCCCGGAACTAAAAAAATGTTCTGATCAATACTCAGGTCCGTATATAGTATTAGAAGTATGGCCGAATGGAAATGTGCAAATTGAATTCGGCAAAAACCGCAGCAAAATTGTACATAGCAACCGCTTACGCATATCACACATAAGGCCAATGGCATAATTGTTTTGCAAAATATAATAGACGGTTATGCCAATTGTATGTTCTGACTAGGATCTATTAAGGAATAACTTAAATTTGCTGTTCACAGATTATGAGTCTTCTAAATTACCTACTGATCTTGGGAGTTGTCACGAAGGTGACGGCCTACATTTAGAAAAGAGAGAGTTAGAAAAGGAAATGATAATGAATGCACTAAATATCGCGAGAGTTAGTCCGGATTTCTTAGCCTATTATTTGATGAACGGATCAGGCTATATAGTATGAGCTTACTGACAGGCGAGATCATTCATATAATTAAGTGCTTACCTGTGGACGTACGCACAAAAAACTCTTCATCGTGCTATCAGAAATTGCCTGTAGAACGTACCGGCAGACCTATGTTTATGACACCGCGCAAGTATTTATTACAAATTTTCGGTACAGTGACAGCTTGTGATGAGACAGTACCAGTAATGTTCAAAGTAGGAAGTGGGTGGTTTAAAATATTACCAAGAACAACCTATTTTGATGACGGACCAGGTGTTTAAAAGCCACAAATAAAATAAACTTGGAAATATTTAGAACCCATCGATATAACAAACAGCGGAATTTTTTTCAGATATTGAAAAATAAAAATGTTATATCATGTTTCCAAACGAACAAGCTGCAATTTTGAATAAAGCAGCAAAGTGTGTGTCACTAATCGGACGTCCCGAAACAGAATTGTCATTTTATCATATGCTCGACGAAAAATTAACTGAATCTACATAGTCAAAATTATGGGGAAGATTTATGAGTTTTGACTCAGTAAGCGCAGGCATTATTTCCGTAATTATGCTCTTCCGCACGATAAAGTTTATACTCAATGAAATCATTCATGGGTATGCGCTCTAGTCGGTCTTCGGATGGTCTATTAAAATAATAGGTGTAGTGTGCAATTCACTGACCAATTTACTTGTCCATCTATCTCAGACTCCTACGGAAGAACAGGAACGAGATAGAAATCAAAATAATATCGAGTAGAGATCAGTGGCCAACAGGAACTATCCAGTCGCCCCTCCAAATTCCCCAACTTCTCCAAGTTCCCTGGACGCACCATCACTAAAAGCGAAAGTTATAGAGTGTACCTTTAAACTCAACACGCAGCATGTAGAAAACTGCTTGATGGATACTAGACTCTATCCCGTATTACAAGAGCTTTGCATTCGATCAATTCCACCACGGAAAAAACACGTTCGTTTAGATAGGGATGAGTTAAAGATTTGTAATAGCGTGGGCATTCAATGCCAACAATTTCGCTACTATTACCGAATTATTTAAGAGGAGGGCAAGGGAGGCGGTGTGTCGCTCCTAGTAAAGCAGGAAAGAGAAGTGCATGCAAATAACTTTAACAATATTCCAGAAACTGATTCTTTATTACAACCGCACTATCATAAGTGCTAACGAACTAAACAATTTCACTTATGCTAAAATAACATACTGCGCGTTTTCCCATTAAGCCGAGCGGCGCCTGTTATACTGTTTTGTACTCCTGGCACTTTTTACACTCGGCAATGAAGGTACTAACGTCGTACCAAACGCCCGGCCAGTAGTACTCACGTGCTATTCTATCGTAAGTCTTTTCCCGGCCTAAATGTCCAGAGGAGGGCTCGCAATGGGCGTCACGCAACACGCGTTCTCTATGCTCAACCGGCACTACCATGCGCACACACTCTTCTCTGTTAGTGATCGGATTGAGCAAATGGTTCTGCATAGACTTATAGAGCGTGCTACCTTCTACTCTCCACGTTCTATACTTTTTCGGTCTAGACAACACGTCCTGTATCCATTGCAAATACCATTTATCGCTCGTGTCCTCAAACGCGCATACCTCGTATTCGTCTTCGAATTCTCTAGATAACGCGTCTGGCACATGGTGTAATTTCCTATGTATTATCTCGCAGTCGTGCTGCTGAAACTCAAGTACCCACCTCTCTAACCGGCCTGTAAGTTCTCTTTTATTCAAAATTTTCGTAAGCGCGCTATGATTAGTAACTACAATAAAGTGTGATCCTTCTATTTACGGTCTGAACTTCTTTACCGCGAATAGAACGGCTAAAAACTCTATCTCACTAACTGTGTAGTTACGCTCATGAGTGTTAAGCATTCGGCTGGCATAGCATATCGGATGCTCGCCATCGTCGAATATTTGAACTAAACACGCGCCAACCGCAAAAGATGAACCGTCATAATGCCAGTAGAAAGGGCGCGCGAAGTCCGGGCGCGCAAGAACAGGCGCCTCAGTCAACACGCACTTCAGCCTTTCAAATGCAACTTGCTGAACCTCGCCCCATTCCCATGGTTGATCTTTTCTAATCAACTTAGTCAGAGGGACTTTGATATCACTTTCGTGTTCAATAAACCTAGCGTACCAGCCTACCATCCCGAGAAAGCGACGCAATTGAGCTACGTTGCTCGGAGCCGGATAATCAACAATCGGTTGCACCTTATTGTCGTCCGGACGCAAACCCTCACTGTCTAAGCGATAGCCCAAGTACGTCACTTCTGTGCAGAAGAAATCCGACTTCTCGAGATTGATTTCCAGACCTACGCTTGCTACCTTTTCACCGTACGAAATGCTCGATTTTTGGTTCTCTGGCTTTAGGGGCCCGTCCAACGCCGAGGAAATAAACTCTCCATTAACTGCGAGGTCTGGTCTCTCCAGCTTCCCGTCAGTTACATCGTAAACGACCTCACTACCCGGCCTACAAACGACTTGCTTACTTTCGTTTGCATCCGACTCTAATTTCTCACCTACATCTAATACTACCAGCCTGCAAATGACTTGCTTTCTTTCGTTTGCATCCGATTCTACTTCTAACCTCACACCAATACTGCGATCGAAATTCCTTATTTCCGACGCAATAACCGAGTTCTTCCTTTTTTGCAACTCGTCTATCCGAACCGCCCGTTCGATTTGCTTTAAGCAGGAGTCGCTGAGCGGTCGGCGGCTCCCGCACCCGAGTTTCCCTATCTTGCTTGACTACAAGTCGGACAATTTCGGAAGACAAACCCAACAGTCCCATAAACCTGACACTCTGGCTTGGCCTCTGTCGGTCTCAGTGGGCCATTGTTTGCATAGTGCCCTGGTTGTCGGCATTTATAGCAAACAATCGGCTGCGAATTCTGCGCAGCCGGGCACTGAGACTTCTGCTGGCCAGGTAAACCGCACGCGAAACACGCGCCCACAAAAGGACGTTGTCCTCTCGCGTTGTCCGTTTGAGCGCCATTCGTTTGTCCACGCTGTTGTGGAATCAAACTCGGCGCAGAAAACATTGGTAGCTGGGCGGCCGGCGACTGCGCTGCAACGTTCGGCTGAGCTGCAACATTCGATTGCGCTGCAACGTTTGGCTGCGCAGCCTGCTGCAAAGAGCGGTTCGTCGCCTGCGGCTTCGTGCCTTGGACATTAACCGCGGCAACTTCGCTCTTCCGCCCTTTGCCCTTGACCTTCGTTTTTCTTCTGCTAGCGCGCGTATCTTTAGCCGGCTCTAGTGTTAAAACCTCATTTAATTCGCTCGCGACCTGTTCTACCGCCACGACTGCTTTCTTTCCAGCCAGCTTCTTAGGCTCGGTATAAGAAGACTCCGGCACGAGTGTAACGTCTGCTCTTGGTGGACGCTGCCACCTTTTCCAGCCCGCCATACGGTCTTCTAGAGCTAATCCTGCCTCCTTAAATTGACTTAAATTTTTAAAGCTTTTTGTCTCTAGAAAACGCTTGTACTGCGGGTGTAGCCCTTCCACAATGATAGCTACTTGTCTTTTATCGGATACCGGAGGATCGAAGCGTCTTAAAATCGATTGAAAAGCAGCTACATAATCCGATATACGCTCGCGCTCTCCTTGCGATCTCTGTCTCAGCTCTCTGTACAGCTGTTCGCGATTAAGCCGACGACAAAAGTTAGCCGAGAAACTCTTTTTAAATTCTATGAAATTTGCCCACTGTTTACGATTAAGTTCGTACCATAAGCGCGCGTTGCCACGAAAAGTAGTGCCAATAGCATTTAGCATTTCTTTATCCGAAATACTATAGTAGCGCTGACAGTCTTCTAGTCCTGACAAATAACTCATTGCGTTCATATCATCATCGCCCGAGAAACGAAGCGACCATGCGGTCAGCGCACTAACACCATCGGCCGGCACGCCATTTATATACTTAACGCGTTTCGGGCTTTTTTCTCTTCTTTCAATTTTAACCGGCCTGTCGCCATGATGCGACACGCTTTCCTTACGATCCTCAATCTTTGACTCGGAGGAGCTCGAGAGGTCAACCGTGCTGCCATGGTCCGGCAAAATTTTTGTTTTTGCCTTGACCGGCCTGCTCTTTGACATTCTCGTCGAAGCTCTAGACACCGAGCCCGAGCCTACTTTATCTAATCTTGATGCGCGCGCGCGTTCACTACAAGATGCGCGTACTGCCCTTTCCCATTCACGAATCCACGTCTCTGTGTCAGGTTGCGGGGGCGATCTATAAATAGTTTCGAGAGAGCGGTTTGGAAAGAATATCTGATTCCTCGGCATTTCTCCACGCGGAGGAATGCCTGAATCTGATAGACAGGGCCGGCGGCCGCTAGTACATTAAGCGCCGCGCGGCCGGCCGACGGGTCGGTCTGCAACGGCCATTGAGCCTGTTGCGCAGCCTGATTCGTTCCACCATGCACTGCTTCTCTCTCTACCCTATATAATACATCGGTACCATCAGTGATACCTTGTTACACTTTCCGTCGGTAAATCCATCGTGAGACTACTGTTATCGCGTCCCAAACCTGACTAAAGGTACCGTTGCTGCGTCTTTCTAACTCGGGCGCAGTCGATGTGCGCACGCCTACCTCTGGTGTTACCGCACTAGCGGCAACGGTGGTGGGTAAAATTTCTTCCTCTGGAATGGGAGTAATAGCCCTTTCGCCCGGCGGCCGGATTGGCTCAGGCAGAACGGCAACACGTTCAGGTGATCGCGTCGCCTGTCCTGGTGATCGCCATTCTGCCGCTTTTGGCGGCGCAATCCTAACCGATTTGACCGTCTTATTCTCGCTCTCATCTCTATTAATTGCCGTATGCATCGGCTCGTCGCGCGATATATCAGGCACGCGACCCGACGCAAAATCGCTCGGCTGTAAGGGCGACCCAAATTCTGGCCTCTCCGACGCGATCGTGAAACGCAAGTACCTCTCCCTAAGTTCGTCCATGTCACTGTGTAACGCTAACCCACGGTAACGCATTAATTCAAGTAGGGAAACCGGCTTCGACGAATCAATGCGGCGCTCGACTTCCTTAACGCGGACATCGCGAAGCAACCTACGCATCGCAAGCCGATCTTTGCACGCGAGCGGCATGTCGTCTACGACTACGCGTACACGATCTGACTCTCCTTTCCTTTCCTTCATTGTCCTATCGCCAGTGCTCGAGCCCGGCGGGTTGCTGGCGGATGCGAACGCCGTCTCGCCTGTCTCAAGTCACCTTCTCCTGGTTACGCTCGCCAAAGCATGCGCTCTGCGCGCCATCCGTTCCCGATGTGCCTTTAACGTCAGCCATGCTCGCTCGAGCCAATTTACGCAGGGTCGGTGAGCGAATACCGGTTCCCTCCTGCGAGTTTCTCTGTGCTTTCAAATTACCTGCACACATAGGACAATCCTTGAATACAAAACTCGGCGTATCACAAACCTGATTCGACACTGAATTCCCTGGACACGTGTTAGCATAATGCCCTAGCTGCTTGCACGTAAAACATCGCGGCGCGTTCTCGCCGACTCCGTGACTTCTACCAGTGCTCCGGCCCGGACACTGCGCGCTTCTATTTATACTCACCCCATATGTAAAACAAACTCCACTAAACGGCCAACTACTTGCAAGCCCGCTACTATTCCGATGCCACTCCCTTCTCTGCTGCGCAACCAAACTCAGCGGCGTCGCGCCCTGCTGTCTCGCCTGTCCCGAATCGCTCTCCTGGACAGCCAAAGGTGCGGCGTCTTCCGCACTCAAACTTCCGGTGCCATCGCCTCGCCGCTCAAACGTCTTTCCCTGCCACGACCGCGAGATGTTCACCGCGACTTCTCCTCTGTGAAGGCACTTTTCCATCTCGTATTCCGTGTGTGCGACCGAGCATTCTCCGACCGTTCAACCGGGACGACTTCGGCCTTCTTCGCCTCTACCGCTGCTGCATTAGCAGATCTCTTCCCGGATCTCGAGGCGCCCTTATAAGCCGCATTAGCCACAAGCATGCGATCGGGGGCCGAAGGTGGCCGTCAGCGCTTCTCTCGGTCGCGTTGCCGCTCATACTCGTAACCTACTCGTTTTAATACCCTCATAGACAAGAAAGACTTTCGGTGCAGGCCTTCCTTGAAGATGTTCACCTGCCTGTTTTTCAACGGGGGACAGTCAAAACGCCTGACTATATACTGGAACGCAGTGATGTAGTCGTTCAAGGACTTTCCCCTAGGCTTACGTCCGTAAGCACAGTTCCTGGTATAAATCCGATCGCCTCCAATGCTTACCGAATTCCTCGTCAAAATCCTTTAAAAACTCATCGAGGTTAGACCAATTCAGTTCGTTATATCGGTACCACAACGCCGCTTTCCTCGAGCTACCACACATACTGCCTCCAATATCACCTCGTTATCTAAACCGTAAAAAATTTGACATCGTGTTAATTCCCTTATTAATCCGTCCGCGTCGGCGTTATCTTCCCCGCTAAACTTGAGAGATCAGGCATTTGAAAATTCACACTGACCTCTATATGACCTTGAAAATCAATCTTAAGGACAAATCTGTTATTACAGAAAGAGGTCTCCCATTGTCCTGAACAATTTTGTTAAAACAATTTTTTTTTGTACAACACCATGTGCCGAAAATTTCTAGGTGGTTTGTTTAAAATAGGACACCCTATACGAGGTGTGTTCAAAAAGTAAGGTGACTTTGTATTTTTAAGAAAAAATATTTATTTATTTATCAATATTTATGTTGTCCCCTTCAAAGTAATCCCCCTCAGATACAATACACTTATGCCAACGGTTTTTCCAATCCTCAAAGCACTTCTCATAAGCACTTTTCGGTATAGCCTTGAGCTCTTCCAGCGATGCAGTCTTTATCTCTTCAATCGTTGCAAATCTCCGTCCTTTCATAGGTCTTTTTAGTTTTGGGAACAAGAAAAAGTCACATGGGGCCAAATCCGTCGAATATGGTGGCTGAGGCATGATTATGGTGTTGTTTTTGGCCAAAAAATCTCTCACAAGCAAATATGAGTGAGCAGGGGCATTATCGTGATGCAAAAGCCATGAATTGTTTTTCCACAATTCTGGGCGTTTTCTTCGTATTGCTTCTCGTAAACGGCGCATAACTTCAAGATAATACTGTTTATTGACCGTACGTTCATATGGTAAGAACTCCTGATGCACCACGCCATGGTAATCGAAGAAAACAGTGAGTAAAATTTTGTCATTTGATCGAACTTGGCGTGCTTTTTCGGTCGGTCTTGGCTCATCTGGGCTCTTCCATTGGGACGATTGGACTTTAGTTTCGATATCATAACCATATACCCATGATTCGACACCAGTTATGACCCTTTTGAGTAAATCTGGGTCGTCGTTGACGTCATTCGACAGTTCTTGAGCGATGCTCATGCGACGGTTCTTTTGGTCAAAATTTAGCAATTTCGGAACAAACTTCTCTCACACGCGTCTCATGCCCAAAACGTTAGAAAAAATTTCATGGCACGAGCCAAGCGATATACCAACATCCTCAGCAACTTCTCTGATAGTGATTCAACGATTTTCCAGAACAATTTTCTTCACTGCTTGTTTTCATCAGTTGTTGACGTGCTTGGGCGTCCAGAGCGAGGCTCATCATTGGCATCTTCCCGGCCATCTTGGAAGAGTTTGTACCACTTGTAAACATTTTTTTTACTCAGAACAGTTTCACCGTATGCCACCGTCAACATTTCAAGTGTTTCAGAGCACTTTATTTTATTTTTTACACAAAATTTGATGCAAATCCTTTGATCCATATTTTTCGATAGCAAGAAATCGCCGAGCACGCAAAACACTTAGAACCTTTACTCCTCTCACAACCAAACAAAAAATGTTATACACCTGAAACTTGGTACAGATGTTCGGGAAGAGTGTACCAACTGAACAAAATAAAAAAATTGATAATCGAAAGTACGTTGCCCGTGAAATTTGAAAAGTCACCTTATTTTTTGAACACACCTCGTATACAGGGTGTCCAAAAAGTTCCGGGACACCGCAGTAAGTCCTGAGATATAACTATTTCCGAGGAGATTAAGGTCATTCCTGTAGTAACTTTGAACGAGGAATCCAGTGGTGACCTTGGTTTTGACCTTGAGCTTGACCTGCAAGGTTATTTCAAGGTCAACTTTTTTTTCAAATGGGAACCCTTATTTTTGACAACGGTAATCGAAAGAGCGGGAAATTTTACGTCCAAAACGGTATTTTAAAATTTTTTTTCATGGACTTGAGAAGGTCGATTTAAGGTCAAATGCTTGAAAAACTACCTAAAAGCGTTTTTTTAATTTTTAAGATATCGAAAAATGACCTCTAGAAAATTTGTTCAGAACAAAGTGGGCCATTCAATGTACCAAAAACCTTTGACCTTTAACCTCATTTTGAAGGTCATTTCAAGGTCGAAGTGTTTTTTGTAATGGAAACCCCTCTTTTTGACACCGGATTCGCACATAGCGCGAAATCCGACGTTTGGATAAGGTATTATGTTGAGTTTCGATTGATCCACGACGTTCATCGCTAAGGTCATGTGAAATTTAGATCCAATATTATTCGCGAAACATTTACAAAATGTTTCGGGCTAAATTTATTAACTTCTACTGGGAGCATGTTACAGTGACCTTATCTTTGACCTTCAAGATCATTTTAAGGTTATTTCAAGGTCACCTTTGATTGTTTGAATAATAAAGTAACGGGTTATCCAAACCGAAAGTCAAGTTGTTTTAAATGAGGAGCAAGCAGAGACATAGGTACAGTTTTTTCCACTCACTGCGTTTTGAATGTTTCTTTCTGATTTCGCGCTATGTGCGAATCCGGGGTCAAAAATAGGGGTTTCCATTACAAAAAACACTTCGACCTTGAAATGAGCTTCAAAATGAGGTTAACGTTCAAAGGTTTTTGATGCATTGGGTGGCCCACTCTGGTCTAAACAAATTTTGTACAGGTCATTTTTCGATATCTTAAAAATTTTAAAAAAAAACGCTTTTAGGCAGTTTTTCAAGCATTTGACCTTAAATCGACCTTCTCAAGGCCATGAAAAAAATTTTCAAATACCGTTTTGGACATAAAATTTCCCGCTCTTTCGATTGCCGTTGTCAAAAATAGGGGTTCCCATTTGAAAAAAAAAGTTGACCTTGAAATGACCTTGAAGTTCAAGCTCAAGGTCAAAACCAAGGTCACCACTGGATTCCTCGTTCAAAGTTACTATAGGAATGACCTTAATCTCCTCGGAAATAGTTATATCTCAGGACTTACTGGGGTGTCTCGGAACTTTTTGGACACCCTGCATAGACATACACATACTATACAGGGTGTCCAAAAAGTAACGATAAACCTGAGAAATTTTCTAAGCCGGTTATTTTTTTAACCGGGTGAAGGTTGTTCTTGAAGTAACTTTTTACGAGGAATCCGATGGTAACCTTGGATTTGACCTTGAACCTCATTTTCAAGGTTATTTTGAGGTCAACCATATTTTTTTAAATGGAAACCCCTATTTTTTATGGCGGAATCGGAAAGAGCGGAAAATTTTACGTCCAGATATGTATTGAGGTATGAGGTTGAGGTAACCCCTAGAGGTCAACTGGAGGTCAAAGTATGAATTCTTAAAAATCTCGCGAATTGAGTGGTTAAAAAAACAAACAAAATGATAACCCCAGGTAGCTTTCAACGGTGCTCTTTAATTTGTCCTTGAACCTCATTTTCAAGGTTATTTTGAGGTCAACCTTATTTTTTTTAATGGGTACCCCTATTTTTTATGGCGGAATCGAAAAAAGTGAAGACTCTCACGTATGGATGAGTTGAGGTTTGAGGTTAATGTGACCTCTAGGGGTCAGATGAAGGTCAAACTGTGGCTTTCTAATAGTACCGGGATTTTAGTGGTACAAGGAAGCAAATAAAGGTCATGGAAACCCCCATTTTCGACAGCGGCAATCGAAAGAGCGGAAAATTTCACATCTAAATATCTACTTAGATCATAAGTCAAGGGCGAACTTAAAGTTTAAGGTCAGTCGAAGGTCATCCAAACTTAAAGACGCCCTAAAATTTTTTAAAGTTTTTTTCATAATGGAGAAGGGTATTTATTTAGTAATTGCCCATCGGAGATCCGTAACCTTGAATTTAACCTTCAACCTCATTATCAAGGTTTTTTCAAGATCAATTTTTTTTACTTTTAGCGTTACCCAGGAACAACGACGTGGACGTAGTAAAATCTGTCCCCTTGGGGTGCTTTATTTTCGTGAGTTCCCCTCGCCTCTCACGATCGGGGTGCTTGATTTTCGTGAGTTCCCCTGGCCTCTCACGTATGATTTATCTTACATCAGCACATCTTATTTTAAGTGCTCGAATTGTTCACCTTTCACTTCTTGACAGTAAGCTAATCGGTGGTAAAAAGCATCAACAGCATTTTGGATCATTTCAGTGGGAATGAGAGCTGATTCGTCTATGATGCTTTGACGTAATTCGTCCAAGTTTTGGGGTTTAGTTTTGTATAACCGATCCTTTAGATAACCCCAATAGAAATAATCTAAAGGCGTCAAATCGGGGGACCTAGCTGGCCATTCAATTGTGCCTCTCCTTCCTATCCACCGATTACACAGGCCGACAGAATTTGACAAAAATATTTTACCAACAACCCGAGTATAGTTTTCCGAAGGTTTTTTGCGCGCTGAATCCGAATCCGAGGTCAGAATTACTCTGGTGGCTCCGGTTTTCGAGATATCCTAACCTTAAAGTGCAAAAAAACGCGATTTTTGCCTATATTTGAGGTTATGTAGCAAAGAAAAGAAATTTTTTTTCAAAAAACTGTATACATCAAATTAAAGTATGAGTTTTCTTCTTTCAAATGCCGTTGAGTATGCTCGGATATCTTTTTTTTTCACGAAGTTACACAAATTTGAAAATTTCAAATTTTATGAATTTAAAAAGCACCACATCATTCAGCCCAAGCTATCTAACAAGTAACCATATTAAAGAGCCACTCACCAATTTAAACCAAACTTGGAAATATGACAAAACACTAAAAAATATTGTGAGCATCGTGCTTCTATTTACAAAATGCTCTCTTACGGGTAGAAACCACCCCTGCCAACCCCGAAACAGGCTCACCCACATAACCCTGGGTAGAGCAAGTTTAATTAACTGCTTTTTAATAAAAAAACTCATTTTCTAATCACAGGTATGCGTACTAATATGATCTAGATAGGCCTCATCCCCAAATACCTCCTCAACCCTTTAAAACCAGCCCTCCCAACCCCTAAGCAGGCACACCCACATGACGCTGGGTAGAGCAAGTTAGCCAAGTGCTTTTTATTTCAAATTTGTGTAACTTCGTGAAAGAAAAAGATATCCGAGCATACTCAACGGCATTTGAAAGAAGAAAACTCATACTTTAATTTGATGTATACAGTTTTTTGAAAAAAAATTTCTTTTCTTTGCTACATAACCTCAAATATAGGCAAAAATCGCGTTTTTTGCACTTTAAGGTTAGGATATCTCGAAAACCGGAGCCACCAGAGTAATTCTGACCTCGGATTCGGATTCAGCGCGCAAAAAACCTTCGGAAAACTATACTCGGGTTCTTGGTAAAATATTTTTGTCAAATTCTGTCGGCCTGTGTAATCGGTGGATAGGAAGGAGAGGCACAATTGAATGGCCAGCTAGGTCCCCCGATTTGACGCCTTTAGATTATTTCTATTGGGTTATTGGGTTATTGGTAAAATTTTTTGTCGGCCTGTGTTATCAAACACCTCATCTAAGTAAATTCGAACGTCTCGTCCATAGTGAGCTGCAGCACCATCCTGCTGATACCATGTATTTTCGAAGTTGTCTCCGACTATTTCTCTAATTGCTGGAACTATTTGATTACGAAGCATCTCTTCATAATTTTGAGCGTATAAGTTACCATCAATAAAGAATGGCCCTATGATTCGATTATTCACTATTCCAGCCCAAACATTCAACTTCTGCGGATATTGCGATTTATCTTCTCGCATCCAGTGTGGATTTTCCGCAGCCCAGTACCTGTAATTATGTCGATTTAATGTTCCGTCAAGTTGAAAAGTTGCTTCATCAGAGAAAACTATGTTTGATGGAAAATTTGGATTTTCAATTATGCGTGACATCATATCTTCACAAAACTCAACACGACGATCGAAATCGTCTTCATTCAACTTGTGAACCAGGTGTACTTTAAACGGATGGAATTTTGCTGTTTTTAAAATGATATGTACGGACGATGTACTTGCGCAACTCTGCGGATGGAATTATGTGGATTTTCATTGAATGATAATAGAACATTTAATAAATTCTCTTCATTTGTTGCTGAGCGTGGTCTGCCTGACTTAGGTAGATTTCTGACATGGCCAAAATTTACAAACCTTGAAATAGTAACCTGAACAGTAGACACAGCAATTGGAGTTCTATTAACCCGAAATGTCTCATTAAAAAGATTTCTCACTGCCCTGTAAGATCTTTCTACTCCACCCCAGCCTCTCATTATAAGAAGTGATATTCTTTCTCGTTCAGTGAGGCGTTCCATTTTAAGTCAGCGAATCGAAATTTACTCAAAAATCAATCAGAATTAAAAACAAAAAGTTTGCAACCCAAATAAATGTTTTCAAAAAATGAAAATTATAATTTGAGTACTTTTACAAAAAAGTTCTACTACAGTCCGACTAATGCACTAATGCTTTATGGAAATTTTCGAATGGTAAAATCTTTTCAAATATGTTGCTTTTTTAAATATTAATTTTTGAAAATGCAATTGTCCCGAAGAATAAGCTCAAAACGATAATGTTAGGCATAGTACATTTCCTAAGGATAGAACCAAGTGAAATTGTTAGTGGATTTTCAATGAATAGGTATGGGATAGTAACCTTAAAAAGTTTAACCGGCTAATCAAGTTATTAAGAAAATAAGCGTAAAAAATCATTGTTGATAGGCGAGAGGAACTCACGAAAATCAAGCACTCCGATCGTGAGAGGCGAGGGGAACTCACGAAAATAAAGCACCCCAAGGGGACAGATTTTACTACGTCCACGTCGTTGTTCCTGGGTAACGCTAAAAGTAAAAAAAATTGATCTTGAAAAAACCTCTCCGATGGGCAATTACTAAATAAATACCCTTCTCCATTATGAAAAAAACTTTAAAAAATTTTAGGGCGTCTTTAAGTTTGGATGACCTTCGACTGACCTTAAACTTTAAGTTCGCCCTTGACTTATGATCTAAGTAGATATTTGGATGTGAAATTTTCCGCTCTTTCGATTGCCGCTGTCGAAAATGGGGGTTTCCATGACCTTTATTTGCTTCCTTGTACCACTAAAATCCCGGTACTATTAGAAAGCCACAGTTTGACCTTCATTTGACCCCTAGAGGTCACATTAACCTCAAACCTCAACTCATCCATACGTGAGGGTCTTCACTTTTTTCGATTCCGCCATAAAAAATAGGGGTACCCATTAAAAAAAATAAGGTTGACCTCAAAATAACCTTGAAAATGAGGTTCAAGGACAAATTAAAGAGCACCGTTGAAAGTTACCTGGGGTTATCCTTTTGTTTGTTTTGTTTAACCACTCAATTCGCGAGATTTTTAAGAATTCATACTTTGACCTCCAGTTGACCTCTAGGGGTTACCTCAACATCATACCTCAATACATATCTGGACGTAAAATTTTCCGCTCTTTCCGATTCCGCCATAAAAAATAGGGGTTTCCATTTAAAAAAATGAGTTTGACCTCAAAATAACCTTGAAAATGAGGTTCAAGGTCAAATCCAAGGTTACCATTGGATTCCTCGTAAAAAGTTACTTCAAGAACAACCTTCACCCGGTTAAAAAAATAACCGGGTTAGAAAATTTCTCAGGTGTATCGTTACTTTTTGGACACCCTGTATATAGGTATTTTATACACAGGGTGTCCCATTTTAAAGGAAACACCCCGAAATTTTCGACGGTTGGCGTTGTACAAAAAAATTGTTCAGACAACAGTTGTTTGGGACAATGGGGGCAACCTTACTGTGAAATCCAATTTGACCCTGAGATTCATTTTCAAGGTCATTTGAAGGTGAAAGTCATTTTTTGAATAGGAACCCATATTTTTGATCCCGGAATAAGAAAGAACGGAAAATTCTACGTTTAGATAACGTATTATGTGTGGGCTGCGGTTAACCCCGCCCCCCTCACCTAAGGGCATGTAGGGGTCAAATTTATGATTTTCTTCATCTATGCAGAGGGATGATCGGGCAAGGGTAAGGTTAATTGTAATAACCCAATAACTCCAATACCCAATAACTCGATAACCCCAATAACCCCAATAACCCAATAACCAAGAGATATTTTGAATAAGGACCCCCATTTTTTCGAATCCGGGATCAAAAATATGGGTTCCTATTCAAAAAATGACTTTGACCTTTAAATGACCTTGAAATAAATCTCGAGGTCAAATATGATTACACAGAAAGGTTGCCCACATTTTCCCTAACAACTGTTGTCTGAACAATATTTTTGTACAACGCCAACCGTCGAAAATTTCGGAGTGGTTCCTTTAAAATGGGACACCCTGTATATATATATATATATATATATGTGTGTATATATATATGTAAAAGAGAAAAACTTACTGTAAATGCATGTACGCGGTGTGTTCAAAAAGTAAGGTGACTTTTCAAATTTCACGGGCAACGTACTTACGATTATCGATTTTTTTGTTTTGTTATGTTGGTACACTCTTCCCGAATATCTGTACCAAGTTTCAAGTGTATAGAATTTTTGTTTGGTTGTGAGAGGCGTAAAGGTTATAAGTGTTTTGCGTACTCGGCGATTTCTTGCTATCGAAAAATATGGATCAAAGGATTTGCATCAAATTTTGTGTAAAAAATAAAATAAAGTGTTCCGAAACACTTGAAATTTTGACGGTGGCATACGGTGAAACTGATCTGAGTAAAAAAAATGTTTACAAGTGTTACAAACTCTTCCAAGATGGCCGGGAAGATGCCAATGACGAGCCTCGTCTGGACGCCCAAGCACGTCAACAACTGATGAAAACAAGCAGTGAAGAAAATTGTTCTGGAAAATCGTTGAATCACTATCAGAGAAGTTGTTGAGGATGTTGGTATATCGCTTGGCTCGTGCTATGAAATTTTTTCTAATGTTTTGGGCATGAGACGTGTGTCAGCGAAGTTTGTTCCGATATTGCTAAATTTTGACCAAAAGAATCGTCGCATGAGCATCGCTCAAGAACCGTTGAATGACGTCAACGACGACCCAGATTTACTCAAAAGGGTCATAACTGGTGACGAATCATGGGTATATTGTTATGATATCGAAACTAAAGTCCAATCGTCCCAATGGAAGAGCCCAGATGAGCCAAGACCGACCGAAAAAGCACGTCAAGTTCGATCAAATGACAAAATTTTACTCACTGTTTTCTTCGATTACCATGGCGTGGTGCATCAGGAGTTCTTACCATATGAACGTACGGTCAATAAACAGTATTATCTTGAAGTTATGCGCCGATTGCGAGAAGCAATACGAAGAAAACGCCCAGAATTGTGGAAAAACAATTCATGGCTTTTGCATCACGATAATGCCCCTGCTTACTCATCTTTGCTTGTGAGAGTTTTTTTGGCCAAAAACAACACCACAATCCTGCCTCAGCCACCATATTCACCGGATTTGGCCCCATGTGACTTTTTCTTGTTCCCAAAACTAAAAAGACCTATGAAAGGACGGAGATTTGCAACGATTGAAGAGATAAAGACTGCATCGCTGGAAGAGCTCAAGGCTATACCGAAAAGTGCTTATGAGAAGTGCTTTGAGGATTGGAAAAACCGTTGGCATAAGTATATTGTATCTGAGAGGGATTACTTTGAAGGGGACAACATTAATATTGATAAATAAATAAATATTTTTTCTTAAAAATACAAAGTCACCTTACTTTTTGAACACACCTCGTAGAAAGAGAAAGGCCAGCGAAACATTTAATCTTCTCTTGATCTCTTGCTTTTCTTCTATAAAAGCTATAGCCTTGCAAAAACTCATCGGTATTTATTTTTGGCATCATGTTGTATATCAGATCATGAGCATTGGCACCACTAGCTTCTTTAAGATGCTTTATCTGCAATTTCGTTCCATAAAGCACACTATACAAATAATTAATAATCTATTTTCAACTTTAGATGGTTTAATGAAATGCAATGAACTATAACAAGTTGGCAAACGAATTAGTATGTAGCTCAATAAATTTTAGGGGACTAGATGGGATTCAAGAGGGAAAAAAAAATTCGAAAAACTTTCTTATTTCAACATACTACGTAATAAAAGCTTTCATTTCATCCGTTATACGTTCCAAAATCTTGTTCCTGCGTTTTACCTGGCCGCCTTCAATGAATCGATAATCAAGTCCTGTAATATCATGATGGAATGAATTGCTGAAAAAATTATTGTAATCTCAGAAAAACCCAATCCCAAACTCCCAAAAACTATACAAGCATCGCACACACACACACACACACACACACACAGACCACACACACATATAATGTATCGAAATATTGATAATAAAAGCAGGATTCTAATTATCATTGGCATGAAAATGGCTTATTTATTAATTCCTGCTCATTAGAATCTGTGGAGAAAATACTACAGTATCGCATGCAAGTTTTGAACCATTTAATCTATGCATATACTATCTAGCGTAAATTACTTTTTACTCTAGTTGCTAAATCAATTTCCTATTGTGCAAACATTCTCGATAAATTGAATAACATACTTACATGCAAGTAAACCAAAATGAGTTGAATCTTAAATTACAAGTCATAGTAGTTCTATAAAAAAATCCATTAATTCAGATCACTTTTTAAAAAACATGAATCAGGGTGCCCAATTTAAATTATTTCATATTGTTCTACGACAAGAGGCCAGTACTCTCAAAAAATTTGCATTAAATTTTGTGTGAAAAATAAAATTAAGTACTCCAAAATAATTGAAATGTTGACAGTGGCATACGGCAAGTATATTTTACGTAAAAAAATGTTTATAAATACTACACACTCTTCCAAGATGGCCGAGAAGATTCCAATGACGAACTACGTTCTCGACGTCCAAGCACGTCAACAATAGATGAAAACGGTGAGACAAATCGTTTTGGACAAGGTTATATGTCAATGAAGATTATTACCTTCAAGCTGTACGCCGTTTACGATAAGCAATACGAAGAAAACGATCGGAATTGTGGAAAAACAATTCATGGTTTTGCATTATGACAATTCACCTGCTTACTCATTATTGCTTGTGAGAGAATTTTTGGCCAAAAACAACACTATAATCATACCACATGTTCACCGGATGTGGCCCCCTGGGACTTTTTCCTTTCTCATAACTGGAGGAACCTGTGAAAAGTCGGAGATTCACAACGATTGAGGTTATAAAGACTGCATCGCTGGAAGAGCTCAAGACTATACAATAAGTCTTATCAAAAGTGCTTTAAGGATTGAAAAAGAAGTTGGTATAAGTGTATTATGTCTGAGGGGGATCACACATATATTCACACACAGACACATGAATATTGATAAATAAATAAATATTTTTTCATAAAAATAAATAGATACCTTACTTTTTGAACACACCTGATATACAATTCATACAGTGGTTGAAGTTGCATAGGTGATAAATCAAATTTTATGTCAGTTCCATTCGATGCTTTTTATAATAATAGCCAATAAACCATGAAAAATTTACGAACTGATGATGGTTATAGTGTTATAAAAATTTGATTAGAAAAATAAATAATTTTAAACAAACTAATAATGAAAAATAAAATGTATAGTTATGAATACATTGCACAACACTACAATCTACATGTTACAACTTACGTGAAACAATATTCGGTTTTCTCGACAGAAGCATCGTATTTTAAAAATCCTTTTAAATATGAATTCATTACATAATACTTTACATTCATTATTTTAATACTTTTATTATTGTGATCGTTATGTGTCGCAAGATACATGCGAACTATCCTATTCAGGTATTTAGAGATATTTATAATAAAAATATACAGATGGATATTTTAGCAGGCTCTAACTTTTTGAATACATTTTTGTCGGTGTTATAAACAATTTTTATTGCTGTTAAGGTTGAAGATCAAGTACACTCACCGGAGATGAGTTCTGTCTACCCATTTAAATTTAAACATGGGGAGCCCATCTAACAATTCAAGTAATGGTCAGAATTAGTCTCCGGCGAGCGTACCTTATTGAATTACTTTCTAAAATACGGCATTTCAATAATAACGCGACTTACAGCGAAATACTCATCATAATCTTTGAAAATTTCTTATCTAGTAATTTTGCTTCTACTTCTATTTTTTTTTTATTATTATTATTAGTATCGATTATAAAAGACTCATGGAATATTTGTGATTATTCTTTAGAAACAGAACAATGTTCTGATAAAGTATGCCTTCTTTGATTTTTTAACATTTTGTCATTATTTTCTAGCTTCTTAAATATATAATTGACTTTTCTAAGAATAACTAACTGTTCATCTAAAAACAGTAAAAATTTTTTAAAACAAACACTTTTTCATATCATAAATAAGGTAGGTGTATCAAATATGAGAAAACTATGCTCAAATAGCTGTAACTCGTGACCACACTAGAATTTATAGGGGTGATATGACTCATTTGCATGTTTATGGACAGAGCTTTGAAATGAGCCGCCGCATGATAATTTTAATGATGTGTAGCCTGAATTATATCTTTTCGAACCTACCCTCTTTTTTTAAGCATGTAAAACAAGTGTATCCAATATGAAATACTACGGGAACAGATATTTTTCGCTCCGTAAGCTACGCGTGGCACATAATAATCAGATGTAGTGAAGATATTCAGAAAAAATATCATTCCTGAATATTTGTAGAAATGTTATTTTTAAGTTCATACATCGCCTACTATTAGGTTTTTCTAAAATAGTACATGGCACGGTATTAGACTTATTTGTAAAGTACGAAGAAATGAAGGAGTAATTCTGAAAGGTCGAAACATGAGGAATCTAGTGGTGTCTTATAGACGTATGGTCAAATTGAGTAAAGTGGTTGAAATGACATTTGTTATTTGAAAGAGCAACCGATTCAGTTGGAAAATTTGCTCGTTTAAGCGTAAAATGTCTGCTACAAACCGGGTTTTGCATTTGGGTATAGTTGAAAAATGGACGTGTTATTATTTGATCGTATGAATATAATACCATAAGCTCGTACGATCACAAAGTGCAAAAGTTTGAAATTTGACTATAGTCTCATATAGGGTACACCTACCTTAGGTGAAATAAAAATTAATGTTATGAATATTTCTTTTACCATAAATTTTTTGCAAGGACGGTGTATTATGTGCATCATCCCTTGTTGACGTATTCTGAGAACTTGAACAAAAATTCAGTTCGATTGATATTTTTTGTTGCAAAATTGCAGATCTTTCTATATCTAAAGGATCTTCTAAATTGCAAGTAGTTATGAAGATTGAGTGTGTCGTAAAAATAAAAATTTTGAGGACTAGAGGGTCGAGATTTTGAAAGTTTGAGATATCATTACGCTTAAAGGAAAAGAGTCACATCTAAATATGAAGTATATTTAGATTACTTAATATAAATAGAAAAAATAATATTAATTACGTTAACAGAAAAAATAATTTCTTCCTGTAGAATATGAAAATGACAATTTTGCACATTTACAAAAGCTTACTTCTTCAAGAATTCTAACTTTAACTTTCATATACTATGAAAACATGTCATTCTATATGAAATTATTCAATAGTGTGTATGATATAGATTGTCAACAATTTTTTCTATAATGTATGGTGAAAACGTATAATTTTTATTACTTTAAGAAACTAAGAATAATTACACAAATCTACAAAAAATGTTCTGGAAATCCAGTTGAATATCGATGTAGATTGATATGGATTGCATGTAAATTTCATTGAATTTTTATATCACGTGCCACGCAAGTCAGATATCAAACGCTGAAATGTTGCCGAAACAGCAATTTGTGTGCGATTTTTAGTCTCTTTCACGCAAACGGCTAACTGCGTAATTCCTCGCTCTTGGCAGCTTCGGTACGGATCGACCTCCAGACGAAATGTGCATGTAAGTTGATGTCGTTTCCGGCAGATAATGAGAGACACGTATGAGTTTTCGTCCAATATGCGCTTTTGACAAAAGCACATCGCCAAAGTGGGAAAGATACAGTCTTCTTTTCTCACGCTCTCGCGAGAATTGCTGAATAGGGTAAAGTACTGATACTCATGAAGCTGAATGAGCACTTAGCCCATTGGCCGATGACAGTAGTTAACACGTTGAGCGCCACGTCAGCCATGGGTGGCTGACACTAGACTTTCCGTTTAGGTCGCGTCAACCATCGTGGCCTGAACGGGATTGTCTTAGAAATACGCGTGGTGCTCAACATGTTAACAAGCCAGTGCGCGGGCCAATGCTAGCTTTTTTTCGATTGCGGAAAGGACTGGAAGGTACTCCGCGACTGCGAACGAAACTGTAACAAGCTATGCGAAACGTCTAAATCGCTAAAAAGATTAACAGTGTAATACTAATAAAGGAATCGATACTATAAAAATCAGTGAAGTTTCAACTCGAATCGAAACATTCCGCTAATCCCTTTTGACTTGTGAAGTGTGACTGGCTATGAGCGGTGATTTAGGCACACTCCACTATTCTCGTCAACACCGAACTGCAGTTCGACAAATCACAGGAGAAACTACAGGCTAAAGATGGCGAAGGATAATAATTCATCACGACAGGATTTTTCTTTCGATAATCCTGCCTAGCTTCACTCGCTCTAGACCGATTTTTCCAGTAAATTGCGGATATATTCGAGATTAAAAAGGGAAAATAAATATTTGTAAATTTCGAATGTAACATTGAGTATTTTAGAACTTTTAGAATTTGCAGCTAGATTCAAATCGATTTTTAGTTATTCCTGGTGGATTTCCTATATTTTTTTAGACTTTTATTACATTATTTATAAAACTAATCTTTTTTATAAAATTACTGTTTTAAAAAGTTATTTAATATATTAAAATATAAATATAAATAAATAGAAAGAAAGCAACTAATGAACCGATCATAGCTCGAACACAGGATCTCTTGCTTTCCAATTTCATACTCTACCGTCTGAGCTATTTTTTCTACTTAATTTCATTACAGTATTATATATACAGGGTGTCAATTAAGTCCCGGGACGCCTGAATATTTTCTGAAGTACTTCAGTAATGAAAAAGGTCAAGGTCATTCCTTTAGTAACTTTCAACGCGGAATCCGATGGTGACCTTGGATTTGACCTTGAGATTGACCTTCAAGGTTATTTCAAGATCAACATTGTTTTTTCAAATAGGAACCCCCATTTTTGACCCCGGATTCGGAAAGAGCGGGAATTTTTACGTCCAAAACGGTATTTTTAAATTTTTTTTCATGGCCTTGAGAAGGTCGATTTAAGGTCAAATGTTTGAAAAACTGCCTAAAAGCGTTTTTTTAATTTTTAAGATATCGAAAAATGGCCTCTACAAAATTTGTTCAGAACAGAGTGGGCCACCCAATGCACCAAAAACCTTTGACCTTTAACCTCATTTTGAAGGTCATTTCAAGGTCGAAGTGTTTTTTGTAATGGAAACCCCTCTATTTGACCCCGGATTCGCACATAGCGCGAAATCCGACGTTTGGATAAGGTATTGTGTTGAGTTTCGCGCTACGTGCGAATCCGGGGTCAAAAAGAGGGGTTTCCATTACAAAAAACACTTCGACCTTGAAATGACCTTCAAAATGAGGTTAAAGGTCAAAGGTTTTTGGTGCATTGGGTGGCCCACTCTGTTCTGAACAAATTTTGTAGAGGCCATTTTTCGATATCTTAAAAATTAAAAAAACGCTTTTAGGCAGTTTTTCAAACATTTGACCTTAAATCGACCTTCTCACGGCCATGAAAACAAATTTTAAAATACCGTTTTGGACGTAGAATTTTCCGCTCTTTCGATTGCCGTTGTCAAAAATAGGGGTTCCCATTTAAAAAAAACAAAGTTGACCTTGACATAACCTTGAAGGTCAATCTTAAGGTCAAATCCAAGGTCACCATCGGATTCCGCGTTGAAAGTTACTAAAGGAATGACCTTGACCTTTTTCAGAACTGAAGTACTTCAGAAAATATTCAGGCGTCCCGGGACTTAATTGTCACCCTGTATATACATTTATACATATATTTATATATATGTATTGTAACGGGGTGTAAATCCGCTTTATTTCTTTGTTCCGCCTGATGCGCAGTCGTACCGAAATATCCACGGTGAAATCGAAGTATTCACGTTTTGCTAACCGGAGAGCAGGAGGGGACAGGAGTCAGTCGACCAACTTACTACTAATGACAACAATACCTTAACGTTTAAATCATACATGGACTTGTTTATTCATTTAGTATTTTACAACACGTTTGACCCGCGCATTTACGCTTGTACAGCGCTCGCGACAATATCATGCATCGCCAGTTCGTTCACAATCCTTTGTTCGCGACATTCGTTTGCATGCACGCTATCGATCTTGTCATAATCGCCGGTACGAGGAGAGAGCAATCAAGCACGGTCGTTTGATAAAAATCGCGTCGCAAAGCTGGCCAGCTTACCTTATTCGAATGGTCGCACTGTCAGGGGAAGCAGGTTATTATCACCGCTGATATCTCAGGTTACCGTCTCTATCACGATCAAGTGTTTATTTTAGCGGGTGGAGGGGTTCCACAACCTCGTGGTTGGCCTACGATGGCGCAGTCACCACTCACTTCAAACGACAATAACAGAAAACTTTGATAGAAGTTATCGGCACACTCGCTTCTGCACTCTTTTTCTTTGTCCGTATTTGGGCTTGGCTCCTCTGCACTCCTTAATGCTCGGATGGCTAATCCTCGACTGGTTCTTTTACCTTCGCGCGAGTTCCATCCCGTATCGTATATATATATATATATATATATATATATATATTACATTATTTATGTATCATACATGATTCTGCTCAAAAAATAAGTGACATAATCTAATAGAATGCAAACGTGAAAATTAGCTTATCCACATCTTTTATGTGAGTAAATTCTACCAACATTTATTATTTAGTGCATGTTACTATTTTTTATTATTTGTAGATATGATCAAACAAGAAGTATCTTTCCTACCACATACATATTTATAGTTTCTGCAACTAGTCCATTATAATAATCATGATTTTGAGTTGTAACGATATTACAAGTATATGCTGTAAAAATAAAGTTAAAATAGATTTACAATTTTCATTTTTGAGAGGAAGCAAAAACTTGACCAAGAAAGATATAATTGAAAATAATAAAAATAGTAATTGCTATATGATTTACTGGTAGATATTGACGCATCCTTTCGTGAATATCAATAATCTTCACTCTTCACTCAAACCTTTAGAAATTCGCTACTTCGTGTCAAAGTCGCGAAGATGACTCTCCTTGATGACTGCGTGACATAAAGCAAGCAAATTTCAATAACAACTAGAAGTGACATTCATTGAGCAGTGAACAGAGTCAACACAATTTGTCATCTCGACTAAACGCTTGAAATTCTGATAACTATTGTGGCATCTATCAGGGAAAGGCTAGATAGCGCAACAAAAAATTAGTCGAATTGTTAGGCTGTAATAATCTAATTAGGAAATTACCTAAGGCTACTTTTTTCTCATAAGAGAGAAGGTTTTATGAGTTGAACACTTAGACAATCATGCAGAAAACGAAACTAGCAAGGCTAATCACTGAATAATGAAACAAATCTGTGGACATTGCTGAAACATCTATTACAGTGCTCAAGCAGTACGACAAACGATTTTATACTCATGGTGGAGGCCTGTCTTTATGTTGGCTAGTCCAAACAATACTTCTTTCGGATATTTGCAGAAACCTTAAACAAGCTTTAATGCTACGTTGTGCACGGGAAGTGAAAAGTTTGTGATGTAAAAAATGAACTTAAAAACGCTGAATTTTATTATATTATCGCTTATAAGACAAAATTTATTATAATATTATATAAACTTTTTACATCAAAAAATTGTATATGATACATGAGACGTCATTTAAGATGGAGTTTGTCAATTTAACAGATAGAATTTGAATAATTTTAAAATAAAAAATTCGCAAATTATTTCGTTTTTTCGTAGAGTAGAGAGAAAGAGAGAGCGAGAGAGAGAGAGAGCGAGAGAGAGAGAGAGCGAAAATGCGCAAGCAGATGAAAACCGGCTTTCTTACGTTCATTGTTCTTCGACCAGAGTGCGAGCAGGCTTGTCTTTAACAAGAAAAACTGAGGTGCAAAAACAGCGATGAGCGCAACGGATTGAAAAGTCCACCAGCGGAGATATCTAGAGAAGTTCTAGCCATTTAGCATCGTCGACCTCTTAGTGACTAGACTGCTTATACATTCAAGGGTGACATTCGAGCCACCGACGATGGCCATAGCTTACGGCCGAGTTTTCGGTCTTCATTAAGTAAGTCGCGTGCATCATACGGTGGCGCTAAAATAGCGAAGCTATGCGGTCGTGTTGTTGTCATTGTAATCTCGTTCTGGCGGTTGCAATCACGACGCTCTCAGGAAGCTCGATTATAATCCGCTTAGCAAAAACATGGATGATGCATATAGTGCACCATATGGCCAGCCGCGAGGCTGGCCAGGTCACTTTGTGCAAAATCTTTTGTCAAAGCGGCGGACGACAATTGTCTTCCTTAGCAGAGAACGGAGACTCCTCAAACAAACAACTCGTTGTTTCGGGCGAGGTTGTCGAAACTTCTCTCTTTTGCGTACGGGCATATACAAATGCTGAAGTACAACATGCGTCACCGATTGCCCTCGACAAGCAACTAATGCTAGTCGACCCGAAGTGAATGCAATGTATATTTGAACGAAGACTTGCAATCACAGAAACAGTAGATGCAAAGAAACAGTAGGCAAAACACACAACGCTTGCCCTCAGGGCTACAGGCCAACCGGCCAAACAAGATATAACAACACGGACCATAACAATACGTGGTGAGGTGCGGCCTGCAAACGCCCAAACATTCATCGCGGAGTCTACCACACCTCAAGAGCTCAACTCGAGCCCAGAAAAGCCAAAATCCGGGAGTCACTTGAGGGGAAATCTCTTGGGATTGTGGTACCGCGCGCCCTCTTAGAGGACGGGAGACCGCTCCGGGAGCTAGTTGCAGAGGGCCAATGGTCCCGGCAATCCGAATTTAACTCGGGTAGATAACAAATTTCCCCCTACCGACTGGCAATTGGTAGGTGCCACTACTGTGGGTAAAGAGTCGCGGCCGTGGTCATAGCAGCCACCCAAAGTTCTTTGCCTCGAGCTCCCGGAGTAAGGCCCGACACCAGTTGTGCGAGAGAACAGTCCACTGGGCCGAGTAACTCTCGATGACTAGAACGCACTACGGATGCCAAACCCTTAGGAAAAATGCTTCCACAGAAGGGCAGCATCCTTCCTGCTAAGGAATTGCTTTTGAGCCCTAATAACTAAAGCAATTTTGCAATCGAAAGCGAAATTAGTGGCTGTCAGCTCCTTTTGAAAGCGAAAACCATGCACTGAAAGTCCATCAGATCCAGTGCTGCTAATGGCGAACACAGGCTAAGATGATAGTAAAGGCGAAAACCCGACATGCTCAGTCAAATGCTACTTTGGTTGCAACTCGTCTAACACCTAACCTAACCCGGAATTGACCAAACGAGGTTTGATTGAAAATCAAACCCAGCGTGAAATAAAAACACGCTGGTACACTCGTAATTAGTTTTAAGTTATATTATAATAAGATTAGTCCTAAGCAATTAACTAAAATTTAAGCAATAGAGTAAGCAGTAGTACAGTAAGTAGAAAATTAGTATTAAGATGCGCTAAAGGAAGTTACCGATTAAAAAAAAAAAAAAAAAAAAAAATTAAAGATTAAAAATTAAAGATGAATCATAAATCAAAAATCAAAAATCAAAAATCAAAAATCAAAATCAAATCAAAAATCAAAAATCAAATAAAAGAAAATCAAAACAAAAATCAAAATCAAAATCAAAACTAAAAACAGATCAAAAGCTAGAAAAATAACTAGCTAATAAATCAAAATGTAAATAAAAGAGCCATGGGACCCCGAACCCATGGAGAAACCCGATAAGGTAACCAAGCTCAAGCCAAAGTAAACACGCACACGCACAAGTACTCACTGCTCGCACTTGAACGCCACTTGAACGCCACTTGCTTAGGTGAACGCGAAAGTTAACGCCAGGACTAAAGTTGAAAGCCACCCTCCAGATCGCCAGCAGCGATCCCAAAGGAGGAAAAATATAACTAGAAATTGCGTTGTACCTTGAAAGCGACATGGTCAACCACTCTAGGTATAACAAGGCGAGGAAACGTAAGCAGGAGATGACCGTCGAGAAACCAGAGCACTGCTCTAACACTCCGGTATCAACTCAGTTTCCTTCGCAACCAATCGAAACAGAAGAAAGCAAAGACGATTGCCCACCAGTTAAGAGGGTTTGTTTGAACGCACACCAAAACCCCGAACTGGGCCAGAAGTTGAGGATCATACAATTGAACCTCAACAAAAGGCAAGTAGCCAACGATGAGCTGGGAGACATCATGACGGACAGAAATCTTGACATACAGGTGGCACTGGTGCAAGAACCATATCACTGGAATAACGCGATTTCAGGTATGGGCAGCATCGCAGCTATTCATGGATCCAAAAAGGGTGAAAAGATTCAAGCTGCGATACTTTACAATCCGCACAAGGTCACCGCTGTCAAGATCTCTAATCTGTGCGACTCCCATTGTGTTTGCGCACAAGTGGTCGGAGCCTTTGGCGAAATATACCTCGTAAGCATCTACTGCCAGTTCAGCCACAGCAGGAAGACCTATCTTGACAAACTAGCTGAGACTCTGAAGCAATTGAAAGGCAAAAGAGTCTTAGTTGGAATGGATGCAAATGCCAAGTCAAAGATCTGGTCTAACACACAGGACAAAAATGGAACAGTCATTGAAGAATTCATAGACCAATTTGGGCTAATAGTGGCCAATAGAAGGGACCAACTTCCAACGTGCCGTAGCACAAGGGGCGAGACGGATATCGATGTAACCTTACACACGTCGAACCTGTCAAACCTCTTGGCTAGCTGGGCGGTGAAAGAGTGGACCACCAGTGACCACAGGCCCATAGTGATCGAACTGGATTTTGCCTCACAACCAGCCAGACTCATACGAACCGGAGAAACATTAGAACCAAGGTTCAACATGAGAAAAGCTGATTGGGAGAAATTCGGGAGACTTTGTAAATTCGAGAAAGAGAACCTAGCTAAACTCCCTTTAAGAACCGCTGAAGACATTGAAACTTATGTTTCAAAATTCGAAGAGGTTCTGATAAGGGCAGCAAAGGACTCTATTCCACCAAAAACGAGAAGAACGCGCTCTCAACCCTGGTGGAATCCTGACTTGCGAAGTAAGAAGCGGGCGATACAAGGACATCGAAGAATCGCCGCTCTGAAAGACAAGGAAGGACCGAATAGAAAACAAAGGAAAACCCTCCAGAGATTACTTAAAAAATTGAGACAAATGAATTCCGACTATGCAAGGGCTATTAAAAGAGCCAAAAATAACAGCTGGCGAGTTTTCTGTACCATTGAAAGCGAAAAGAATGCTTGGGCGTACCCGTACAAACGAGCATCCAAAAAGGTCAGAATCTCAAAAGCTATGTGCACGGTTAACTGTAATGGATCAGTCACAAAAGACTGGAAGGAAACAAGCATGGCTCTACTAGAAGGACTAATGCCTGATGACGACCCAAGCTGCGAAAACGATGTACACGCAACGATTCGCAGAGACATGCGAGAGGTTCCAGAAACCGACGACGCAACGCCTTTCCTAAAAAGGGAAGTCGAAATGGCCCTTATAGCGAACAAGGCAGGGAAATCACCAGGCAAAGATAAAATAGAGTCAGAAATGCTTGCTAACGCAAAACCATTACATCAGGAACTGACACGACTTTTCAACGCCTGCCTTGAATGCGGAGTGTTCCCCAGAAGATGGAAAAGTGGAATGCTAATCACGTTGCTCAAAGGGGTTGAAAAACCCGAGAACGAGATTAAATCATATAGACCCGTATGTCTACTCCCCATAGCCGGGAAGACACTCGAGAGGCTTGTGATTCAGAGAATATCCAACATTCTTAACTGCTCGGACTGGTCGTCGGAGGATCAATTTGGCTTCAAGGCAAACAGATCCACAGAGGATGCCATTAGAAGACTATATGAAATAGTAAAAGAGGCAGAATCTGACCCGTCGACAAAGTACGTAGCCGCTATTCCACTGGACGTCTCAGGAGCATTTGATGCCTTATGGTGGCCAAGCCTGCTCTCCCAATTGAAAGAAAGAAACTGCCCGAGGAACATCTACAAACTCCTTCAGAGTTACTTCAGCGATCGAGAAGTGGGCATATATGCTCACTTCGAAGAAACACTGAAAACAGTAACGAAGGGATGCCCTCAGGGTTCAGTATTTGGACCGGTAGGCTGGAACGTCGTCTTTGACAAACCACTCCGGGCAATCAGGGAAGCAGGATATGAGGTACTAGCCTACGCAGACGATGTACTTCCCATCATTAAGGCAAAGACACGCACTGATTTTGAAAGACAAGCCCAAGAAATTATTAATATAATGATGGACTGGTGCAAGTCTGACAAAATGAAATTAGCAGTAGAAAAGTCAGCACTAATATGGCTAAAAGGCCAACTAAGCGAGAATAGAAATCCTACAGTCAAAATTGGGAAAGACAACATTAGAACGCATAAAACAGTCAAGTACCTAGGAATCACAATCTCAAAGGGCTTCCAACTAGAAGAACATATTAGAAATGTGATTCATGACTGTAATAACACCTATTTCGAGCTAAGTAAAGTTGCAAAAGCAAACTGGGGCCTAAAATTCAATTCTTTGAAAAAGATTTATAATGGCTTCTTAGTATCGAAAGTTACATATGCCGCTGCGGGCTGGTGGCAAAGAACCAACAGCAAACAACAATCTGCGTTAGAAAGATTGCAGCGATCAGTTCTTTGCAGGACACTTAAAGCCTACAAATCGATCTCTCATGAGGCGGCGCATGTGCTAGCAGCCTCCCGACCAATAGCTCTCGAGCTCGACGCGAGAGTTGCAAAGTACTGCGTCAAGAAAGGGAAATCGATTAATATGCACGGCATCCGAATTAATTCGGAAGAACTTCGATCTGGCAGACTAAAACTCTCGAAAGCCATACAACTCATCAACGATGAAATCGAAAGGGTATGGCAGGAGAGATGGCAGTCAGCAACAAATGGCAGGAGAACGTACTGCTATTTCCCAGTAATCAAAGACAGATTAAAGAAGAGGTGGCTAAACCCCAACCACTACACAGTCCAGTTTATGACTGGACACGGTGCTTTTAAGTCATACCTCCATAAAAGAGGATTATGCGAAGACCAACTGTGTAGCTGTGGGGAAATAGAAAGCGAAAGTCACATTCTCTTTAACTGCGAAGATATAAGGGAACTAAGGAAGCCATTAACAGAAGCTGTTGAAGAGGAGGGCCATACATGGCCATGCCCGGAAACAGTCCTAGTATCTAGCAGGAAAATCTACAAAGCCTTTGAAGACTTTGCTAGAAAAGTCATAGAGCCCAGAGAGGGAGCACCTATAACAAAGAGAAAGCGTAGAAAAATAGTCAAGAACTATGGCAGAAAGACGCCGCCTCTTACAAGGTCCCTAACCAAAGGACAAAAACTCCCACAATAAACTAATTTTTGAAATCTCGAACGAGGACAAGCTTACAGAGCTTGAAACTTTTGAAAGATAATTTTTGAACACCAACTTCAGAATTAATTTCTGAAATTGGAATACTTGAACGCGATAAACCCCGTTTTGACCTAACGACAGAATGTTAAACCGAATGCATGGCATAATAGGCAAGAATACTGAAAACTGCCTGGGGAGTCGCCTTGTCGGCTAGACGAGACCCCGCCCTGACACAACAGTCAAAAACCAAATTGAAAGAGCAAACAACAGTATCAGCCAAGCCATAATACCATTCATTAGAAAGCGAGATCTGACCTTGAGTCAAAATGGAGTAACAACAACCTATCGAATGACGGATACCCACCAGCGTGAGCGGGGATGACCGAAACGCAATGGGGAGACATACCTCGGTATGTCGAAGCGATGGACCTGTGAGTCGTGGGAGAAATCCCTTAATACAGGTACGCAGGGTGGGATGTTTTTCGAACGCGAGCCCAGGAGGGGGGACTTAGTTGGTCGATCGTCTTAGGAATCTTCCTCTGGCTGTCCTGGCTGAGTCTCCCTTCTGGCATCCCAATTTGGGTTGGCCTCTGCGGGGTAGTGGTACCAGGTCAAGCAAATCTCGTAAGATTTGTACGCTGCGTGCTTCCGACGCAGTAGACGTTGGGGCAACTAGAGTCCCGTCGCGCCCAAACCGAGGGTCAAGCCTTTAGTTCCGCTCTCCCTGAGCGTTGAACCGTGAAAAGATCGGTACTCCTTTCGAGGAGGTCGCCGCCTTAGATCAAAAAGGTTCCGACTCGCTGAGTGCGTCAGGGATGTCGCAGCAAACTTGACTTCCGGATCCCCAATATATTTGAAAGCGAAGGGGTGAAAGACAGTGGGCTATGCCAACCTATTGGCGCCCAGAGAGAGGGGTGGTAATGTTTGATTACGCCGCGCCACCCTCAAAGCGGAAAAGTGTGGACGACACACATACACTAACTGTAATCTCGTTCTGTGTAATTGCTCTAGTTGTGCGTCCGTCTGCGCCAAAGATTTTCTCTCCCTCTCTCTTTCTCTCTATCTCTCTATGATGTTAACAAGTGCATAGTAAATTCGTTTGTAAGAAATGAGGTGTTGAGAAAGTTGATTAATAAAATCCCATACGTTGCAGTTAAGTGTCCGCTTGATTTTCTTGCTTCGCACTCCTGGCCCGTCGGTGATATAAGTTTTGAACCTGATTTCCCTGTGCAAGCGCATTACATGATTCACACATGATCTTTCGTGCCAGCCACTCCGTTGCGAAAACACCTCTGTGTATGCACGCAGATCCATTAACGGGATGTAGAGAAGTAACCAAGGTGCGCTTGTGATATAGGAATTGACGACATAGATAATAGGCGACTGATTTAAGTTTATGACAGAGAATCGCTGTATGGCTGTCGTGTCAGCCATAGAGCTCTCTTCGAGGTCCACGTGTCACGCCAGGCTGCGAGTGTATGCGTTGCGAACACACACTTATGCAAGCCTTCTTCTTTTTCAGAGGTGCAGCGTTGAAGCAGCTGTAAAGGAGAGTAGGCGGTAGATAGAGAAGAGTGAGGAGAGAGAGAAAGAGGCCGAAGAGAAGTGAACGATAAAGCTGCGCGCGCATTCTTGCGCCGAATTTGGAGCGAGTTGGTACTAAGCATTAGTACGGTCCGTCACGCACGCTCACGTTTTTTCTTTACTAACAATTGCTTGTGCCTTTGTTAGCTGAATTTTCCCGCATCCTCACCGACGTTCAAGTTCAGAGGATACGCGCCAGTGTGTGTGAGTTCTTTCGTTGAGTGGAGTGGAGATTGGCTGGGTCGCGCCCAGCCACGTATCGTTTCGAGACCCACACCGGTGCGAGCAAGGTTTCAGGCGAGGTGATGTAACCGTGAGTATGTAAGCAGCCATCGTTTGAGAGGACTCGAGTAGCATCGGCGGTGATAGTTTGGCAGATTTGGAGTGAGAGGAAGCAATTGGCGCCGCAGTAACAATAACAGTAACAACAGCCACAACAGCAATAGTAACAGCAATACAACAACAGCAGTAACAATAAAGACAACAATACTAACACCGGCAATACGAGAATCACAAAAACACACACACACACACACAGAAGCGAATTCATCGTCAGGAGGAGCAGACAAGGAGACAAGGGCAGGTGGACAAGGTCGGTGCCGAGTTTTCTGTCTTTCTCTTTCGCATGTTCCGGGCGTTTTCGTTGAGCGGATAGCGCAGCAGACTACTTGCCAGATACCTTACTTTTCGCCATCGTTTTCAATTTTCTTTGTTACGGGCGCCATTTAATTTAACTTTCTAAGTGTTGGAATAGTAATGCGAAGGTGGATTGGGTGGCAGTCCTGACGCTGATTCATATTTCTTCTCGGATGCGGAGAGAATTTTACTGATCGTGCTACGAGCGGGAGCTTTGTTGTTGTTATGTTTACGTTTTCAATTAGTTAAGTTCCATTCCAGGAACATTTTAAAAATAAAAAATAATTTATGTATATATATAATTTTAATAATTTTTATTTATAATTTATAGAGTACTAATGATATCCCACGCGAGCTGCTGTATCGGCTGCTCATTGTTATTTTAAACGCAGTAAGGTCTTTTTTTATATTATTTAATATTTAATATTTAAATATTTATTTATTTATTTATTTTCAGTTGCTTAGGTGTGCAGGCAACGCACAACACGTTGCCCAACTAACCCAGATTATTGCGATTGTTCGTGAAGTAAGTATATTAATATTATTATTTAATTCTATACATGTACTTATACAGATTTTTCATTTTTCAGTGGATCAAAGAATCAATGACTGAAAGACTGGTCGCACAACAATTGGCCTATCAGATTGAGAAGACCGTAGAAGAGCGAGTGAGGGCGCAGCTATGTCGCCAGAAGCGCGCAGAAATAATGAGAAAAAAACAAGAATTCTCACGATTAGAGCGCAAGAGAAAAGCTGAGCTGGCCAAGACGGTCAGGATGAACTAGCGGCCAAAATAAAAAAAAGATTAGTTCCAGCACAATCATCGTCATCAGCGTCGCCCTCATCTGCATCATCTTTAGTATCGGAGACGTTGTCATCGTCGTCTACGTCAGCATCGTCTAAGTCTGCGTCATCTACGTCTGCGTCTGCAACATCATCGATGCCTTCGCTCGACATTTTACAACAAGATGAGGCAATTGATTTGTCTACTAAGGTAAGAAAACACTTATATTTATTATAAAATTTATATATTTTATGCGTTTATTTTAAACAAAATTAATTAATATTTTTAATATTTTACAGAGAACTGTGCCGAAGAAGCCACAAATCAAGAGTAGTGAGGCTATTCGGCGTAGAATAATTATGATTCCAGCTGAACTGACAACGAGAAAGCCGACTCGCCCTCTCAAGGTAGTAGGAACGTATAAGAAGAAAGAAGACAAAATAAAATAAAATAATATTATTTTTGTAATTATTAATATAAATTTTGAATAAAATAAATTAAAATAAATAAAATGCTTAATTTTTTTAATTAGAGAGAGGGAGAGAAAGAAGTGAGAGAGTGAGAGAACTAGTGGTAGAGAGATAGAGAGAGGGAGAGAGAGAGAGAGAGTTACATATGCTTTTATGATTAGGTATTATATATTTAAAATTAAATTATTATTATATTTAAAATTAAATGCTTTTATTCATAAAATTTAGCGTGATGTACTGAATGTTACACATTTAAATTTATTTAGCTTATATTTAATTGTATTAATTCCAATTTATATTTTAAATTAAATTATTATTATATTAAAAAGTAAATGCTTTTATTCATAAAATTTAACGTGATGTACTGTATGTTACACATTTAGATTTATTTAGCTTATATTTAATTGTATTAATTCCAATTTATTTAGAGAGTAAACTATATAAACTAATTTCTTCACATCACCGCTGATTGGATCTGCCAGTAGGCCCTCCGACAGAGTGCCTTCCCCAACCATCCATCCACCTACTCCACACACCCACACCCACCTACAGAGGTTATTAAGGTAGGATGCTGTAGAAGTTGGTAGGGCTTTTAGTAAGCTATATGATAATTTCTCTCATTCTCCTTCTATAGTAGGGAGCATAGTAAGCTTTGCTGGCTAAGTTTGGGCCCTCGGAGAGGGGGTAGCGTCTCTAGCTTGCTAGGTGCGTACGCCGTTTAGTGTGGATGCTGTTCTGTCTCTCTCTCTCTCTCTCTCTCTCTCTCTCTCTCTCTCTATGATTATAGGTAGTTTGTATTAAATTCTAACAATATATAGTGTATATGTATATATATATGGGACGATCCATGTCAACCGGATCACTGCTGTGTCCAAAATTTGATGTGACCAAAAAAATCGTGCAACGACTCATTTTAAAGCTTAGCATATCTACTTTCTGATGCTGTGTGCGCCTTTGCAAAATCCAACATGGCGGCTCTTTTTCAAGATAGTCGTTTTTCTGATATATTGGGTGGTACTCAGCATCGGTAGAAACTCAGTAACGGTCCTTCTCAGGATAGTTATTGAGATAATTTTCCAGGTTTGTGCGGAACATCGGTGGTCAATTTCCAACAGTCCTTTTCAGAATAGTTGGTGTATTTCCTACTTGTTTCATTTCTTTTAATTTTCTTATTTTATGTCCATTGTTTTTACAAGTACGTATTCGCATCCTAACTGTGGACATGGCTGATTCGTCACAAAATCTCCATTCTAAGAGATGTTGTAACCCACTGGGTAAAGATGGTCATGTGGGTAAAAACTTGCGGAATATTTCGCAAGGTATTTTTGAGTCCTATCCAAATTTGCATCCACTTTCAAAAATTTGTCACACTTGCAGAAAAAGTATTTATAACTCTCATTAAGATCTTTCTTTTGAAGGTAATAGTCGAGATTACCTGGAATTCGATGACTCCTTGAATGAACCTCCGAATAAAGGAATACGCGAATCCTGCAGTAAAAATGATAGTATAGAGGACATGAAATTTGATGATTCCTTGGAAGAACTTGCATGCAAATCTAGAGAAGAACAAATAGAAGAACTCTTGAATGGCCTTAAAAAGAAATTCCTAAGTTTATCTGAAAATGATCCAATGCGTACGTCTATTCTCACTATAGCTCCTGATTGTTGGAGCATTCGTACAATCATGGAAGAATTTAAATGTTCTTATAGACTGGCAAAAAACTCTAAGGATTTGAAAAATTCTGGTGGAGTATTATCAGTACCACCTTTCAAAAGGGGAAAAATATAGATGAAGAAACTGTATCGAAAGTTCGCAGAGCTGCGTCCTAAATGGTGTGTTTCAGCTGGATCATCAGGAACACACAGCGTTTGCATATGCACGACTTACCAGAATGTTAAACTAATGTTAGATGCTATAAATCTTAAATTTTTGAGCAGGGATTCTGAATTTCAATTATGTGACTACAAAGATTGTTTTAAATTCATTCAGTGTAAGAAACCTACAACTGATTGTCATTTGCTACAGTGTAACAAATGTCCTAATACAAAGAAGCTTTCCGACTTCCTTTTGGAATTATTGAAAAAAAATAAAATCGAACAAGTTATATTCAGCACTTGGCAATCTACTGATCGCTGTACCCTCAAACAAGAATGTCTTCCCTCAGATGAATATATAGAAGTATTGTGTGATCGCATCAAAGTTCTCATTACGCATAGTTTTATATCAAATGAACAAACAAAATTTATATCTGATAAAAGGGAAAATTTAAAAGAAAATGAAATATTGCTACACTGTGATTTTGCGGAAATTTATGCATACGTGGCTCAGGATGCCGCTCAAGCTTTCCATTATAACAATGACCAATGTTCGGTTTTTACTGTTGCATTTTACTATCGCTCCAATACCGTATTAAAACATCACAACATGATTTTACTATCAGATTGCACAACCCATGATGCAACAGCAGTTTATTTAATGCAGCAGAAAGTGATACCGATAATTAAAATGTTGTGTCCAAAAAGTACAAAAATTTATTATATATCTGATGGTGCCAAGTAACATTTTAAGAATAGAACTCAAATGATGCACCTTGCCCATCACAAGACTGATTTTCAAATTGATGCGGAATGGCACTGTTACGCAACGTCTCATGGTAAATGCATCTGTGATGGACTAGGTGCTTCTTTGAAGAGTGAGGCAACCCGATATAGCTTACAAGCTGAACCAAAAAATGCTGTATTAAATTCTATAACTCTCTTTAAATGGGCTAAGGAAAAGTTCAAGAACATACAATTTCTTTACTATACAAAAGAAGAACATAAGAGGTTATCTGATACATTAAAAAGAAAATTCCCCAACCCACCTGCTGATATAATACAATATTAGAATTAACAGCAGTTGTACATGAATTGGACAATATCTTACACCATATCTAACCACTGAATTATTCCCAGTATAATTTAAAAACAGCTGTCCCCCGGGTACACATGTTTAACGCCTTGGGGTTATAATTTATTGAATTTTTAATTGCAAACAGTTTGCCTCATAGCTTGTGTGGGTTATTTGGTTATTGGCCTCACTAGTTTATTCTCATTATAATTTAAAAATTGCTGCCCCTGGGCATGCAGGTTCAATAGCTTGGGGTTAATTTTCTTACATTTTTATTTATAAACAGCTTCTCCTGAGCTTGCGTGGGTTATCTGGTTGGTGTCTAGCGGTCCAAGTTACTTTTTCGATTTACTCAAAAAGGATCGCCTTTACTGAACAATCTTATAAAATAAAAAGCTCTTAGAATTAGTCGTAGACTACGTATGAATTTCTGTAAAAGATCTTGGGAAGTTTTTTAATTTTTCAAACAATCTGATAAATCCAAAAAGCAAACAATCGCTCAAAGGAATTCGAAAAAATTCACACTTGTGTTTTGATGAATTTCAAGCAATTTTGTTCCTTAAATTTTTTTTCCAAAGTCATTTCCTTCTGAGTAAAAAAATCGCAAAGTTTTTTATTTTTGAAAATTTTCAAAAAATTATAACTTTTTTATTTTTCATTTTAGCGAAAATGGTCTCTGTTACTTTTTTGTAGGAAATGAGCCAGATTTTCATAAAAAAATATGAAATATTAATTTTTTTAACATTTATTACTAAAAATTTGAAAAATAAAATTTTTTGTTTACGAGTTTGTCTCTTATAGCCGTCATATTGGAGCCGCCATGTTGGATTTTGCAAAGGCGCACACAGCATCAGAAAGTAGATATCCTAAGCTTTAAAATGAGTCGTTGCACAATTTTTTTGGTCACATCAAATTTTGGACACAGCAGTGATCCGGTTGACATGGAACGTCCCATATATAATTTTATTGAAAAGCATTGTGTACATTGATCATATAATGTCTTGTTAATTTTAAACTAATTTTTTAACATCACCACTAATTGGATTATATTGTACAATACGATTGTATAATATTAAGCAGTAGGCTGCAGTATCTTCAGGAAAATCGGTCCGAGTTTCAAATTCTAGGCGAACATCGACTAGAGCGCTTTTTAATGTTTCATTTTGTTTGGAGCAGTCTATAACTATTAACGGCACTTTATTAATGAAATCCTTTTTATTGAGTAACGCCTCGTTTTTTTTACCATAGTAAGCGTTTTGAAAATTAGTATACATATCGTAGAGAACAGCAAACTGATTTTGATTGATATTTAAATTGAGATTTCCATACGGATAGCATTGTGAATTGAGGAATAGCTTCACATTACTAATATTACAATGATAAAAATTACTAGAATTAATACTTGCTAAACTTTTACGTTTAGTTTGAAAAGCTAAAATAACAAAGCGAGGCTTTTCCAATTGATTGGAAGTCTTAACACTCCAAACATGCTTTGATGTACGAGGTAATTTTGGATACTCATACATTTCCCAAGTACGATAACTCATAGTAATTGCACGATCTCGTCCAATCTGATTGAGTAATTTGATTTTTTCTTTGTCTGCAACCATCACATATGGCACACGGTGTTCTGTAGACAATTTAAATGAATCGGTCTCCCACCCCGCCGATTCTTGCGTCATTATGTTTCTTATATCATATACAATGAGAATTAACTTGATTCAAAATCGCGAATGATACACTTTTTGAGAAAAACAAATAAAAGCGTTTTTTATCAAAAAAAATGTAAAGTATCAATTTCCGGATTCAAATTAATTAAAAAAAACATGCTTACAATGACAAATGTAGGCGCATATCCATATAGATATGTACATCGTACACACACAGACACGCACATATACACTCATACACACACATATATATGTGGGATCTTGGATAGTGATAATATTTTTACATTTAATGATATACGCTGTAGCAATAGATCTTATAATATGATCATGCTTGAAAATGCTTGGTTGGCTACCGGCGACTTTGTTTTGATTCTTTTGTGTACATTGAGATATATGTATACATGGATGAGGCGAACAGCTTGTATAATATTTGGTCAATATCATAACACATTACAGAGACTTTTCGTAGCTTTCCCAATTAGTATTGATTAAGAATTTTCAGGCACAAGATGCTTTTTATTCACTGTGTATGGAAATCAATGTATTTCCAATAATTACAACAAAATACCACTTCCGGTTTCGAAAAAGTGTAACGTTTCACCATCTCATGAAGATAACAGGGAAAGACTCTGTTTATTATGTCTATCTTCAAGTAAGACATTGAAAACAATTCAAGGCAAGCTTCAAGTGAAAATTGAAGGCATAGTGGGCTTCAGAATTGATGCATCTGCGTCAACTGTAGTAGTTTGCACCACATGCTACACTAAAGTTTATAAAAAAGAGAAGATTATTCTGCCTGACTTTTCAAAATTTAATTTTCGTTCTACGAGATCGAGTCATCATAGTGCGTGCAACTGTTTTCTTTGTGAAACAATTAGAAATCGAAAACATACCAAAGTTGAAAAAGCAAAAAAAAAAGCAACAATCTGTGGAAAAAAGGTGTACAAGGTGCTTTTCAGTCATTCATAGAGGTGTTATACATAAATGTGTTGGTAAAGTGAAAAATATTTTGAAAGTAGCCCAAAAACTTGAAAACAAGGAATCAGATCATGTCGTTTTTTCGTTACTGACAGAAAAAATGAATCTTGTCGAAGAAAATACCAATGCAGATAGCAGAAGTATTTCTCTCTCGCAAACTCACGGTAAACCGTTAAAAGTGTTGATAAAACCGGTGAAAGCCAAAAATAAAACAATCTCTGTCGAAGATGTTTCAAATTTACAAAATACCTATAACTTCAGTTTGAGAACTACAAAAGGCGTTGTTTCGTTTTTCAATAATGCCACAAGTGATAAAAAAATTTTTGAAACAGATGTCATAAATAAACTCGTATCTAAAAATCACGATGTGGATAAATTTTTTCAAATGGAAAAAATTGAATTTATTCATTCGAAAGCGACAGTTGAAACTTTAGTAATGGAACCTTTGGTGTATTGTAATGACGCGATGGGCTTTATTGATCATATTAAAAAACAGCGACGAATTACCAACGAAAAAGTTCATCTTAAGATAGGTACAGACGGCGGTGACGGCTTTTTTAAAGTGTGTTTGTCAATTCAAATTATGAACAATACAGAAAAATGTAAAAAAGAAATATTTAAAGACTCAGGCGTAAAAAAAATGTGTCTTCTAGCTATTGCATCTGTACAAGAAAATTATTGTAATTTAAATAAAATTTGGAATAAACTGAGCTTGAGTAAATTATTGGAAAATGATGCAACTATTTCCACTGATTTAAAACTAGCTAATTTGCTTTGTGGCATTGGAACGTATGCCAGTAAATTTCCTTGTGTAGCTGTACATGGTGTACAGCTGAAAAAAATAAATTACATTTGAAAGGTACGCAGAGAAAAATTAGTAACATAATAAATAATTATAAAAACTACTCTGCTGCTGGTTCGAATCCAAAAAAGCTAAAGATTTTGAAAGTTGCATCAACATGCCTATTTTTCATGATATTTCTGATAAAAAATTTTAGATGTATTACCTCCTCCCGAATTACATCTCATGCTAGGAGGGGTTAATAGTATCATTGATCATATTCATAATAATAAGCAATGCAAAAATGATATAGATGAATGGATGAAAGAATGTTTTTTAGAGAGAAAAGTGACTTATCATGGTTGTTCTTTAGAAGGAAATTCATGTAAAAAATTACGTACTTCACTTGACACTCTACGATCTAAAAAAAATATTTTTCTCATAAAGTATGTACAGATACTGCAAGATTTAAAAGATGTAATACATGACTTCTTCGGGAACGATTTGAAACCTACATTCGAAATAAGTATTAAAATTTCCAAAAAAATTATTTATCGACAGGTTTATCTATTACACCAAAAATTCATCCGATATTTTTTCATGTTCTAGACTTTTGTAAAGATAATAATCGTAGCCTTGGATTTTATAGTGAACAGGCTGTCGAAAGCATTCACCACGATTTCAATAAAATATGGTCAAACTATTTAGTAAAAAATCGACAGAATCCTAGATATGCCAATTCTTTACTAAAAGAAATTCGGCAATTCAATGCTCGTTATTTGTGAAAGTACTCTTCCATTGTTATATAGTTGTTACATGTAAGAATTATGTATAAACATTGATCGTAAATATAATCAAAGTTAATAGATTTATAACTTGTTTTAATGGTTTCTATTTATAATTGTATTTTCATCTTTGCATATATATATATATATATATATATATATATATATATATATATATATATATATATATATCTGTGTGTGTATGCGTAAATATGTGTACGATGTACATATCTATATGAATATGCGCCTACATTTGTCATTGTAAGCATGTTTTTTTTAATTAATTTGAATCCGTAAAATGATTTTTATAAAAAACGCTTTTAATTGTTTTTCTAAAAAGTGTATCATTCGCGATTTTGAATCAAGGTAATTCTCATTGTATATGATATAAGAAACATAATGACGCAAGAATCGGCGGGGTGGGAGACAGATTCATTTAAATTGTCTACAGAACACCGTGGGCATCAACCATTCAACCTTAGTTAAAGTAATTTTTGTTTTTTCTAAAGCATCAGGATTCCTTACTGGAATACTTAAAATAGCATTCAAATCATCTTTTGATCTTGTGAGAATAAGTTCATGCTTGACATTGACTACAATTTTGCGATAATCTTCAGCAAAGCCCAGCAACATACTGAGAGGGATAGTCACATCAAAAAAACCTTGAGCGTTACATATTAAAACTTCATTGTTATCACCATTCCATCCGGCATTTTCAGCGATAGAGCTTTGACATGGATTGAGTGAAAGTCAATTTTTCATGAGGCTCGTTAAGCCTACATTTTTCAATTTATCAATTTCAATAGCATTTATTTCATATCGTATTTCCTCGAACAAATGACAGAGGGCGTTGTTGACTAATAAAGTGTTCTCCACTGGCGTAGTACCGTCCGGCTTGATCAACCGACCACAAATATGAATCATACTGCGTGATGGAAGCAGAGATAAATCTTGATGTTGAATTGCTATATGGATTTCATCACTATTATTGAAATATGATAATGAATAAGGCTGATGCGTATGAACTTCATAATGAGCTATAGACTCATCGAAAGCGACACCTGAATGAATGTCTAGAATTCCCTCCATATTGATGTTATTGTTTTATACAGCACACTAATATGCACAATATTTTCTTCCACGATTTTCGACGACTTTCAGTCTCAAGCTTTTCAGGAATTGACTGTTCTGAGGTGTGAGCGTTCTGATAGCTCGCTGTTGACTGGTTGTTGATTGACATTTTTGTCTCTTAATATAGCCTCGACCGGACTTTATATTGTAAATGATACCCATTACTAAGATATGGTCTTTATATGTACTTGCACTGTGATGACTTCTCCTCAAAAGTTAACTAGGTTTCCGTCTTGATCAACTATACGAATTTGAAAATGATCAATGCTCCTTACAGCGACTGGAAGGTAAATGACTTGAGAGGGAACTTCTATAATCTTATATCCAGGTGGAACTGCTGGGAAAAATTCATGTATAGTATGTACTTTGCGATCGTTTATGTAAGAGCCTGTAGTAATATTACACTCTACACGTAAAGCGTTGACTTTGAGAATAGTAACGGGTAAGTCAGAACTATGTGTTTCGTTTTCAACGAGCGCACGTCTAGTGAAGCCTAAAATTGATCCAGCAGAATCTTCTGGTTCAAAATGTATTTTTTGACTGCACTGAATGACACTACGTAAAGTATTATTATTTGGTTTCAGGCTAAACGATATACCTTTAGATGCTAATGCTTCTTGGAGAAAGCTTTCAATATCTTCTATTTCGTAGCTACCAGTTGGTAAAGTGATAGCTTCTTGACCTTCAATGTAAAACTTATTATAACCAACGTCAATGTTTGGTATTGAATTAAATGTTAATAGCTCAACTAGACCAAGAACGTATTTTTTGTTTGGTATCAATTCGATCGGTGGAAAACAATATGTTTCGAGTACGGATGAAGTTCCTGAGAGACTCAATGACAGTGTATTCTCCATAACAGATTCATGTCAAATGATAGTCATTCTTTGAATGAGTATTTTATATACTAGTCGTCTTTTCTATAGTTTGTTTAAAAGAAATTTGAGACAAAGATGACCGCAATTATATGTATTAAAATCTTGATATCTAATATAATTATATATGATTCTATTAACTTTGAGATAAAGCAATAAATCTATAGGTGGTTGTAGATTACCAAAACTATCAAAATACATAACCTCATCACCTTTCTTTTTGTATGCCACCCAATGAGTACCTGGTCCACGTTTATCATCTAAATTTACAATAACTGTCTCTTTATATCGTGGTCCATCAGTTGGCAGAGCATTACGCATGAAAACACCTCGAAAATTTGCAATTTTTAGTATTTTAGCATATTTTCTTATATCATGATCTGTCAGTGCTCGATTAGGTAAAGTTATTTCGAGCTTTTTTTTTTAAACCTTTTCCACTTGAATATGGTTTCAGATGAAGACCATAACCTTTACGATATGGTTTCAAATAAAGTCCTTTACCGATAGCAATAACCTCCATAGTTTTATTATGTCTATGAGCTTCTTTCAATTAATTTTGAGCGGCCTTAGCACTGTTAACGGCTTTTGCTATTGAAGCAGCTCTTCCAGCTAGAGCTCCAGTGGCGCTTACAGCAGCAAATAATGGAGTTAAAAAAGGAAGCGCTCCACCAACTTTACTGGGAATAGGTAAAATACGGGGTATATTTATTTTACTTCTACCGCCAGCCTTTTTCACAGCTTCTTTGGCTCCTTTTATAACTACAAGAGCTCTGTTGTTAGGCACACTACTTTTCGAGACCGTCTTAATAATTTTATTCAATGTAACTGACGGCTTTTTGATTTTTCTACATTTCTTTCGTACTTGGCGTTTTTTAAATCCTCTACCTCGTTTCTTACTACCTTTCTTCATAGCAACACCCATACCAAGCTTACTTTTAACTTTCATAATGTTGGCTACAGTGAAGGCATCTGCTTTCTCACCAAATCTGCTATCTTTAGCTTGCACTCTTTCCCAAGCTTTGTTAGCTAGAATTTCGTCAGCTTTATTTCTTATCGCATTATCCTCCAGATTTTGCGCATAAGCAATATCGTGTTCTTTACAAGCAACGTTTAGTGGATTTTATCAGGATCTCTACGTGCCAATCGTTTGTTCAATTTTGTGCCAGGACCACAATACTGATATCCAGATAAGCGAGCTTCAATAGACAAGTTATTTATAATCTTGTTCACTAGAGCACCACCAGTCTTTCTTTTATAGTACGTGATCATACTTCTTCGAAAGACAGCATGTTAATGAAATAAAAGATATATAAGCAGACTTTTTATACCTAACAAACTCATTCATTGAGGTGTCGATGATGAGTAAACAACGTGGATTTCAAAGAACAACCTCTTAAGCTTCAAGTCATTAATTTCGATAGAGTGGTGGAGACGGAAAAACAAGAAAAAAGACATGGTGAACTATTGCCTAATAGTATCCGTGCCGTTTTCTGCGCACCTAGTAATTGTGGAAAAACTAATTGTTTATTAACATTAATCACTCATCCTAATGGTCTTAGATTTGAAAACGTATATGTCTACTCAAAATCCCTTAATTAACCTAAATATACATTTTTGAAAGATTTATTAGAGCCTATTAATGATATTGAGTATCATGCTTTCAGCGAGCATGAGACAGTTGTTTCATCAGATAAAACACGACCAAATTCTATCATGATTTTTGACGATATAGCCACTGAGAAGCAAGATAACGTAAGAGCATTCTTCTGTATAGGTAGACATAAAAAAGTAGATAGTTTCTATCTCTGTCAATCGTACGCTCGCATTCCGAAGCATCTCATTCGAGATAATGTGAATTTACTTGTTTTGTTTCAATAAGATGGCGTGAATATTAAGCACATTTACAATGATCATGTTAACTCAGATATGTCTTTCGAGAAGTTTAAAGCAATTTGTTCAAAATGTTGGAGAGACGATAATCATGGGTTTTTGGTTATCGACAGAGACAGACCAATAAATCATGGACGATATAGAAAGGGATTTGATTCTTTTGCTATAAATATAGATGAGTGAGAGGATGAAGATTATTTAACTTCAGAAATTAGAAGCGTAAACATGGCTGACTTTGAAAGAGAAAAGAAGGTGCTCGAGCAATTATCCATGGCTCGTGATGCCATAAGACGCAAGTGTCAACTAATAAAACGCGGTAAAGCTGATTTAGAAAAGACATTGCATGAAACTTTTAAACCTATGGTTGATCCATTGAAGAAACTCGTAGAGGCAACTACTGATAAAAGTAACGCTACTACTGCTGAACAGCCAACGAAAAAGAAAAAGAAAATCGAGTTCGATAATGTTTTCAAGTCAGAAGTAGCAACTGACACTCCCTACAAATCTAGATATTTCAATAGTACTGCTAATGAATTAAATTCTACATTACAACCGCTTGATACTACATTTGAGTCTGCTATTTCTATTGATGATAATGATGATGATCATGATGAATCATCACTTGATATAACTGCTATAAATTTGAACAAAAGTAGTTCAAATGTAACTACAGAACAGAAACAACAGTTATTCGATTATAGGAAACTATGTTCGACTATTGCATGAACCTCAGCAGAAAAGTAATTTAGACAAGACATTTGGTGTTCGCTTACATGAAAATACATATGTCATAGGCAATTCTCCAATTTCCTTCCAAAAGGATAACGTGACTGTGAATGATAAAGCATATAGCAAGACGCTTGGTTTAATGGAACTTCTCTTTCGTAAAGAACCTGATTCTAAATTAATCAGTTCATTGGATATTGAAAATTATATAAAAATTCTCGAAATTACTAACGCTCATCGAAAGAGATATGAAACAAATGGAGAATATCGTAATAAGCATGTAAATAAATTCAAAAAGTATATTGGTCCAAATTTATCTTTGAGTAGTAGCGCTAAGAAGCGAAAATCGACTATTGATGGAAAAGGTCTTTTTCCTAACTATAAAATAGCTAGAAAAGGAATGTTATTTGATTATGTATATTGGAATGATCCAAACGAGCTCGTTGATCGATTGAGATTGCTTATTGCCGAACAAACCGCCGGTAATTCTAGTCATGTTAATGAAATTCATTCAATTATTGAAGAATTACGTGAAGCTGGCTATATATATTAAGAGAATCCTAAATATTACTTAGTAATAAAATGAGTGTTTATGTGTTTGGACGTATATTGAATAAAAAAAAGGAGGATAATCGAGGTCCTCCTGGTATAGGGTATAATATCACTGAAGACGGACAATACGACGCGAATGACAAAAGAATTTGTTATATAGCCGATCCTCAGGAGAGTAACGATGCTGTAAACTTACGAACGTTGCGAAAAACTAGTGAAGCTAACGTTACTACGCTTACGAGTATGATAAATGATCTCTCAAAATCATTGGATACAATAAGATTAGAATTAGTAAAGCATCGAGTAGTTATTGCTCAGTTAGAAAAAGGTAATATTAGTAATCATAAAGAGAAAGAAAAAACTATTGGACCGTTTGACATTTTAAAAACAACTTTAAAAATAGTTTAAAATGAAACATCAAAGAGTGGTGGATGAGTTGCATAAACCAGTACGTCGAAACTATTCCCGTAGAAAAGTTGATGTACGCGGAATAGATGAGACATGGCAAGCTGATCTTGTAGAGATGCAAGGCTACTCGAGAGAGAACAAAGGCTTTCGATATCTATTAACTGTCATTGATATATTTTCAAAGTACGCTTCGGTAGTTCCTGTAAAACAAAAAACTGGCGTAGACGTTGTTTATACAATGAAGTCTATATTAAAAAAAGGACGCACTCCTAGAAATTTACATGTGGACTATGGCAAAGAATTCTACAATTCAAATTTTCAAAGACTAATGACAAAGTATAAAATAAATCTATATTCAACCTATAGCAATCTTAAGGCAACTATTTGTGAACGTTTCAATCGCACGCAAAAAAATGTCATGTGGAAAAAATTCAGTCTTCAAGAAATTACAAATGGATCAACATTTTAGCTGATTTATTGAAATCTTACAATAATCGAAAACATCGTACGATAGATATGAAGCCTAAAGACGTAACTAAAGAGAATGAAATGCAGGTGTTGAGACGATTCTCTTACGACCGACGTCTTTTCGTTAAGAGCCCTAATTTCAAGTAAACAATAAAGTACGTGTGAGCAAGTCTAAACACGTTTTCGAAAAAGGATACACTCCTAACTGGTCTACTGAGATTTTTACTATTCAACGAGTTGCGAAGACAAAGCCTATCACTTATCATTTAAGAGATTATAAAGGCAATCCAATTATTGGAGGTTTTTACGAGCAAGAACTACAGAAAGCTATGTATCCTGATGTATATCTCATTGAAAAACTTTTAAAGAAACGTGGTAATCAAGTATACGTTAAATGGTTGGGATTCGACAATTCGCACAATTCATGGATAGATAAGACTTTATACGTATGAAAGAATAAAGACGTTTATGTAAAGTAACTTTTATTCAAATAAATGTCATAATAATAATAAATAATTTTTATTTTATTTCAATGGTAAGAGCCCCAACCTTCGCTCTAACCTGTGAGGTACATCCATTTGAACATCATCACTTGTGAGTCCATTAGAACAAGTCGAAACCTGCTTTAGTAGAAACACCTGTGACTCATTTACCTCTCCACAATATATTTTATAATAAATTTACTGTACATACTTTATTGAAATAAAGATACATTGATATTACATTAGATAATAAATTGAAATCTACTAGCGCTATGATATTCAATCTGTAAACAATATTTTTGTACATGATCTGAAAGTAATATATAAAGATCATAATGTTTCATGATGGCTCTGGAAATTCGATCTGGTAAAATAAGTTGGAATTCACAATCGAGCTCGAGATTGATTCGATTGTTATCTTCTTCCTTAAAGTTTGTTACTAAATAACAATGATTTTCTTCAAATTCATAAAGATTTTTCTCCGGTAGTGGATCAAAGGGCTTCATAGCTATTTTATTTAACATTTCTAAGTCAATCTTGCTATCGAAGACTTGAGAATAGTGGAGAAGGAAGTGGATACTATTGGTAATGATTCTTCTAACAGAATGATGTTTTCCGAGCTCTTCTCTCTCTTAATTAACCTTTACCCCACTACTACACTTTTTTCTAGCCGGCACGACCGCCTCCCTCCACTTGCTACTTCTTTCACCTCCACTTGCTGCTTCTTCCACCTTCACTTATATTTTTAGTTTGTTAAGTCTATATACTATACAATGATTTTTTAGTATAGGTTCAAGAATATGATTCATCATTATTATACGTTTTTTAAATAGTGCTCGTGATATTATACGACTTAGTTGCATAATACGACGTTGGAAGCGTTCTCGATCTCGTGCAAGCTGCTCCCACACTCCTTTCCTCGAGTCTTTGTCTTCAATAGGAAGATGATGAATTTGAATATTATCCGAGAACCATACATACTTCGTAGCGCGAATGCTCTTCTTGTTTCTTCTAATAGGCGCCATGATGAATCACAAGAGGATAGTCTTGCTACATCTATTTCTTCTCACTGAATGATGGTAAAGCAAACTATGCATCCTTCTTATAAATATATTAGAACTCGAATGACTGCCCTCTATCGGAACTTAAGGTTAATTATAGGAATAGTGAGAGCCCCAACCTCCGCTCTCACCTGTGAGGTACTTCCTTTCAAATCAACGCTCATGAGTCACCTTTACATTGAGATAAAATTCATTGGAAAGGGCTACATTAAGAACTTTTTTTTTTTACCTCTCCACAAAAGGAAATAAGAGGATAGTTAAATAAAGGAAAAAAGACTATTCAATTAGATATATTTTTTTTTATTATTCATAGTGTAGCTATTTACATTAGTATTATAATACATTTAATTACTATTCGTTGAAAATACAATTATGTTTAAATTCGAAATTTGAACCGACAATATGGTAAATAAATAACTCATTCTTCTCACTAGTCTGATGTAGGTTGTTCAACATTTCTTCATCTTTTTCGAGTACTATGTTAACCCTTTTAGGCAGGAACACATCAAATTCGTCATCAATTGTAATAACAACGTTAATCCATATTTCGTTGTTAATGATCTACCTTTAGTAACTTGATATAATGTGTTCGATGTTAATTGGGACATCGCCTTCCGAGGAAGGAAAGTCGTCTTAGAAATTTTATTTATTGCTGAGAAATCCATTCTGTAAAATAAAAAATCAAAGAATTAATTATTTATTTATTTATTACTAAGGTGTTAATAAACTAAAATTATTTAAATATCTTACTTGTTTCAATAGTTAGTGGAAGATGTATTAGAGGTTGAGGTAAGACTGTTGCTTGAGTGAGTGCTGAGCAACTATTTCGAACAAGAGTGAGCTCTTAGTTTTATAAGTGGCATCCCCACTCTTAAAGCTCAAGCCGCCGTCGCCGCTTCCCTCTCTTTCAGTCTCCCCTCTCTCATTATTCTTCATCTAAAACCATTCTCCCACTCTGTAGACTCAGATATCCATTGTTTTTCCCTCTCCATTACTAGTCATCAGCGCCATCTAGTAACTGTCGAAGGAGTAGAATTCTTTCGCTAGTGCTGCCCTCTAGAATTATTTTTTTCAAATCTGAATCTTTTCATATTACTATTTTGTTCTATCACTTCGTCTTCTTCTCTATACCTCTTTCTTCGTAGCTGTTCAATTCTTTCTTTCATTTCAGCAATTTCGAGAGTTTTATAATGCCCCCATGGAAGTGTGTCCGGATTATTATCAAAAATACATCGTTTATCATCATGAGGGCTTAGTGCTGTCTTTTCCTCTCTCTCTGTTAATACTTGATGTAATTTAGATCGAATATTACATTGAGTACGTTTAATAATTTCCATTTCGTTTAAACACCTTCGATAATCTGAGTGAGTTATTGTATTTTTTACTGTATATTTTTTCACTCCTTTTGCCTTTTTCAAGGGATCCTTATTTATTATTTCAATACTGTATAGTTTACTTCGTAACCCAATGTACTCCCTCATAATAGCAGCATTACACTCATCCTTCATAACACCAAGAACTTTTTTGTTAGCTAGAGGCATTCCAAATTGATTATCAGCAGGATAGTCCGATGTGTCAAATTTATCAATGTCTACTTTCATGATCTCATACATATCGACATCTTGAATTTCATAAATGAGGCTGTCAGTATCAGTATAAAGTAATTTACATTTTTCACCAATTCGTTGCTTCATGTAACCATAATGAAAGTCATAGACTAATGTTTTTGAAAGATCTAATACACATAGACCGATGTATATAGGTTTTTTAATACTGATAGTTGTCCACGATAATTGAATAGCAGCTAAATTTTCATGAAAGATGGAACTACTATGGAAATTTGGTTGGGCAATTCGAGCTTCAGCGCTATATCTACCACCCCATTGATTGATCAGTTTGACATGTTCTCGTTTTCTTTCGTCTTCCATTGTTTTTCCATATACTGCATTAATCATAAGCTTGTAAAATAATTTTTCAAACTCATTTTTAGCTTGCTTTCTTTTTTCCGTATTTAAATCAATATATGGTTTCAGCCATTGTTTTTGTTTGAATTCTAGCGCTCTATATATCTTTTTGAGTTTTAGTCCATATTTGAGAGCTTGTTTTAACGCTCTATAATGAATAACGTATCGTTCTTTATCATAAAGCGTTGTCAAAAGTTTTTTCTGTTTTGATCCGGGTGGTTTAGTATGTTCAGGACAAAGAGGTAGGTCTTTATGATCATCATGCAGCTCTTGTGGATACTCTAGATTTACTTCTAAAATATAGCCTACGTCGCTATCATCAGAGATATTGAAAAAATTTGACATATCCACATTTGAAACCCATTTGAAGCCCTCAAATGGTAGTGATTGAGTCATAGCCCAACCATAAAGGTTGTTTACGTCATAATACATTAAAAATTTGTTTGGCTCATCCTTAATGAATTCTTCACCCATATATTTATTGTTTGCTTTTGAAAATCTATTGCAGCATTGACTAATACCTCCACGAATACCTTTTTGAATGAATAAAACCATATCTATATTTGTTAATAGTTCAAGCTTCATATTTGTATATTTTAACATCGCGTCCCATGTTAATCCAGGGGTAGTGTAATAATGAGCAGGATCGAGATCATATGCATTCTTACAGGTTGATCGAAAATTCGCAAAAATATCAGCTAGTAAAAGTACATCAGTTTTCAGATAGAGATCAGAATACATTCCTAAATCTATTTTCTTCCAAATACTACCGAAAATATTCCATACGTTTTGAGCATGCTTATATTCTTCAGTAGGAATATCACTATCTGTCAATTAACTATGAAATTTTTCAATAGATGGTAACTCTGTCTCAGTTAGTCTATTTAAATTTTGTATGTATTCATATGGGAAATCTCCTTTCCTTTTGAGTAAATTAATCTGTTCTAAAGTGTAATTATCTTTCTGAAATTCTCTCTGTACAATATCTAGCTGAGGTAAATAATATGCTAATTTATCTAGAGATGTAGGCATAAATCGAAAGGAATCAATGAAACGAAAGCTAATTCGACTGTTTGCAACTTCTTTTGTGAAGGATATGTATCGCTCCTTGTTTTCAGCGAGAACAGAGATCTTTCCTTCAAATTCTGAGTTAGTAGCAATTTCTGTTATAATAAAATGTGAGTCATAGCCTGTAAAGTTATGAAATACGACTGGTATGAAAGCAGCATTTTTATAATTCAAATTGCAATGAATGTGAGCTGCACCTCTAAATTTTGCTGTTAAATGACGAACTCGTTTTTGGTTATCTTGAAAATATAGGTTGCAAATATGAGATCTTCTTGCCGTTTTGAATGTCTGTTCATTAATAAATGATAAATCCATTTTTATTGCATTATTATATATCTTTTCTAACTCAATCACTAGGGACTTCAATTGCTTTATAAACCATAATGCTGGTGATTCGTCTTCATTTAATTTTTTTCTATATGACTTATATATCGACTTACTATCATCATAACGGCATTTTACATATAATCTAATGCTATAGACTTCATGTTCTTGGAAACTATGTCTTTTAACATTGAGATTTCTGTTCGGATCTTCTATAGGTTTTAACAGACATTCAAAATCAGCGTATATAATAAATGGAACTTCCTCTTTATGCTTAAAATTTTTAAATTCTAAAGTAGCATCGTCAGGTAAATTAATCCGACACTTATTTATTTTGGAACAGTCAACTTCATAAGATTTCAAATTTTCCTCGTTAGTAAAATAATGAAGGCAGCGTTCGCAAAGATAAATTTTTTCAGTATGTTGAGTAACTTGTCTACGAAGGAGAGCAGATAAAGTTTGAATCCATACGTAGTGAGTTTTTAATTTGAATTTTTCATCATCTATTGATATTCGTGGTCTATTAGTATCATTTTCATCAATATATTTGTTTTGTATTAAGAGTAAGTTCACATGTTTAGTTTGTTTTAATTTCGTTATAAAGCACGGTGAGACTTCATATTTCGATCCATATTTTTTTAGTATATATAAATTTACACTTATATTATTCAACTTTTCAAATTTAGGCATATTTTTTATTTTTAAAGGGAAGCTTATATCATCAAAATTCAGTTCATTCTCATAGGGCTTGTACTTAATTACTCTGTTTGGATTTCTTGCAACTGGATGAAGGCATGAAAGTATAGCCCATTTAAAACATTCATTGTCTTCATTTTTAACATTAACACAGGCTCTTTTATTATCTATGCTTGACGGTAATGGTATATACGAGCATGGTTTAAATGGATTATACTTATTTATATTAATAGTGAGACCGACAATAGTTTTAGCGACCAGTCTGAGTCTCTTTCTTGAAATTCTTCGATTTGTTTAAGTATAATATCTTTAACGTTATTTTGAAACCATCTATCGTGATCAGTAGTCTTATAAATGCAAACATTTTTTGTATTGAAATACTTGATTTGAATATCTTCTTCTTGATTTTTCTTTATGATAAATTGTGATGCCATTCTGTATTTATTTTTAAGTTATTATAGATAGCAAGAAATTGAGGTATTTTAATTTGTAATAGTTGATTTGCGGCAACTAGAAATGTTTTTATATCTAAATGATCTTGATTAACTATACAGACTGTACTAATTCGATTTTCAAAGCTGTTAATGGTTGTATACTTCCACCAACTTTTATAGTTTTACTTAAATTGACTTCAGTAGAATTCAAATGACAAGCACAAGTTTGACACCTTTGTCGAATTGCTCTACTTAAATCAGATCGTTTCATAAACTCATTAATTGAAATTATAGCATTCACTGTTAGATTTCTCCATCTAATACAATCGTCTATATCTAAATCGTTCGAATGGTTATAAGCTTTCCATAAATTTTTAATTGTTTCTTCAAAATAGGCGATAGAAGTCATGTTGTTAGTTATCTAGTTTTTATTGTCTTGTACAGTCACTTGTCTATAGTTGTATAAAGGATTATTATGATGAAAGGATGGAAAAGGTAGTGAACAGCTCTAAAATGAACTTGTTCTCAGTTGGTAATGAATATTGATTTGTTTAACAAATCAATAAGGATTTAACTAACTACTGAGGAACTACTTGCAAATGGCGTAAGGTAAGGCAAGCTTAGCTCGCAGGCTGTCTCGAGAGACTGCGCTCTTTTGCTAGGCCAAAGCGGCTTTTAAAGGTTAAGTGAGGGCGCTGTCAGCAAACTGAGGGTGCTGCCAGCAAATTGAGGGCGCTGCCTACAAAGTGTGGGCGCTGTAGGCAGTATATGGAAGGGTTAGCTCAAACGAAAGAGTGGGAGTGAACCGACTGTAGCACCATCTAACTTATTAATTTAGTATTAAAGGGTTTATATATAGATATTCAGAATAAAAATATAGTCATTATTGCTTTGAGATACGATTCAGCTCACATATCATAGAGAATAATGGGATTTATACTCTAAGATGGACTATATTTTAGATATTCAAGGCTTTCAGAGTCCTAATAATACTTTTATTTGTAAGGAGTTTGCCTATTTACCAGTATGTTCTAATACTTCACCTACAGTACTACTTTTTAAACCTCCATATCATTGGCTCAAACTATCTATTGAATATCAAAGTGTTAATAAGTGGTTGGAATTACATCATCATGGTATTTATTTTTATTATCATTAATTAACAATGATTTTATTTGAAATATTTAATATAATCAATTTTATAGGTATATTATGGAGAAATGATATTTTACCATATAATTTTTTAAATTGTACTATACGTAGTCATTTACAAAATTGTAGAAATATTTATGTGAAAGGATTACAAAAGAAGCAATGGCTCAAAAAAATTATTCCTGAAAAGTAGGTTCAAATAATATACAATAGTACAAAATTCTAAATTCGAATTCAATTAGTTTTTTTAATTACAGAAATATTTTAGATATCGAAACTGAAATGAGATGTCCGCGTTTGGAAGATTTAAGTCTTAAATTTAAACCATCATGCATATATCATAGTCAAAATCGCGAGAATATAGTATGTGCTGCAGTAAATACACAAAAGATACACGATTGGATGCTGGAAAGACAAAAACAAGCAAAATCAAAAGGGATCGACACAGTCGAAAGATTTACAGATGACTATAATTCATATAAAAATTCACCTGAATATTTAAAAATAGCTATGTCAGACACTGAACATAAAGATTATAGAAAAAGTGTACTCTATTCAATGTTTAATTAAAAATAATAAATATTAAATAAATAATAAATATGTGCTTATTTAAATAGTAAAATAATCATAACGATTGTAAGAAAGGGTGAACGGATGGGAATAAGGTTCTCTCCTAGCAGAGATGTTTAGGAGGAACATCTCAAGGAGGTGTCAGTCGAGCGACTGCATTCGTAGTCTCTAGCATTCTCACGAAAACAGTTTCCTTCGTGGAGAGAGCACGTATTGACTATAGACAGCATACGCTCCCCTCCGCGCACCATGGTCCACGCTCAGCTAGAGCGTAGGAGAGAGAGAGAGAGAGAGAGAGAGAGAAAGAGAGAGAGAGCGCACGTTTACTACTATAGTAGCGCATCCCCATCAGGCCAGAACTATAGACAGCATACGCTCCCCTCCTCCTCCGCACGCTAAGGCCCTATACCTAATGTATGCGTGTGTACCTAATATACACAATATGCATCCTCTAAGGTACATGTGGCATTGGCTCTAGTGGTAGAACGCTAGCCTGCCAACCCAGAGGACTCCGGTTCGATTCTCCGGTCTGTCTCTTCATTTTTTTCAAAAAATCGTCGATATTTTCTATTTGTTTCATTCTCAATGTAGCAAGTAAATTGTCTATAATATATATTTATAACTTAAAAAAAAAAATTTTAATTTAATGAGACTGAAAGCACTAGGTATAGGGTCCCTAGGGACTAGGAGCCCTAGGGACTAGAAGCCCTAGAAACCTTCCTCAAAAATTATAAACAATTATTAACATTAATAATAATTAACATGGAAGGGTTACGCCAGGGAATCAAAGGGTAAAACCAGGGACCCCCCACGAATATTGTTAATAATAATTGTTAACAATAATAATTATTATTAACATGAAATGGTTAAGCCAGGGGGCCAAAGGGTTAAGCCCGGTGGGGCCAAAGGGTTAAGCATGGTGGGGCCAAAGGGTTACAGACCCCCCGCAGGTGTGCTGGAACATACATTGCTATACTACTAACGTTCGCGCTTCCCGAATTCCTATCGATAAATAATTTTCTACGAACGGTCTCGAGCTATCCGAATTTGGGACAGCCACGAATTAGCATCTCTGTTACAAGTTTGTTGCAAAATTATTTATGATTTATACTTATCAATTAAGTTTTGATAAGTATTGATTAATTAAGACGCATAACAAGTTTAGATTTGAGATCAGCGTATAGAAAATAAAATAAAAAGCGTTGAACGGTCTTATGAGCTATTTTCTTATTTTACTGAATCACTGTAACCCGCTATACTCATTAATCTGTTTACATCAATTAGTAAATTAAACTGCGCCACCTTTTTATATAGATTTTTTTATGCGCATTTTTTATATATATTTTAGGACATAGATTTATATTATAATAACTTTAATTGCGTTTAATTACTAAATTTATATTGAATTTTAATATGCAAATTTAATTTGTTTATTACATTGTAAATATTAATAATGCGGATACTCTAAATTCGTGATGAATATCTTACAAACATGAGTAAGATTTGGTTTCATTGATAACAGCTTAATTATTACTGTTATGAATAAATAAACAATTAATAATTTATTTAAACATATAATTGTATATAGATCGACAGCGTTAAATTTGTACATAATAATGACAACTTTATAATTTATTGATCTTAATTAACTAATCTATTATTTACATTATAAGATTTTACAAAAAACCGTTACAAATACGAAAATTGATTATAATTCAGATGTTATTAACTAATTTAAGTAGTTCTTTTTTGGAATTACTTCTACAAGCAATAAACTATTGCTATATGTTAAATTTTATCATTATTTTATTTGTGACGGAGAATCACGGCTCGACCGTTGCTCTCCGTCGGGCTCTCACCATTTCCCCGTGCGCTTTGACGAGCTGGGAGTGTGCACTAGTTGAGCACACTCTGATCACTCCGTTTCGTTCTTTGTTCTGTTCTTGAGGTACGACGGCGACGGCAGTGAATTGGGGAGAGCGAGAGCCGACGTAGAGAGCACAGCGAAGGAGAGAGAGAGAGAGAGAGAGAGAGAGACAGAAGATAAGCGCAAGCCGGCGAGGCGTCGGCAGACCTGCGCGCGCATCTCGCTGGCTTGAGGAAGGAACGAGTAGTACCTGCTGAGCTGCCGCACGGCCCACCGCGCGCACACGTTTTTCTACTAAATTTGCCTGTGATCTGTGAGTTCCCGCGCCCTCGCCGACGATTTGCGTTTTGTTTGGAAACACGTGGCCGGTGCGCGGAAATTGTGTTCTAGAAGATCGCTTGTGGAGGCAGCTGAACCGGCACCGGTACACGTGGCGACCGGCGAGGTGACGCGGGAGTGTGTGCGCGTGTGGCCATCTTGGAAGTGAGTTCCGTTACCGGTCTGCAGCGTGAGGCGAAACGCTGGTGCACGCGGATACACGCGCACGGATACATACACACGGACACACGTACACACATACACGCACACAGTCACGTCCAAGGGGGCTCAACAACTCACCAATACGTCCACGCACTAATGGCAACAACAGTAATAACAACGATAACAACGGTAGTGAACACAGTAACGACAACGGGAGCATAACAACGACACCATTAACAACGAAGATGGGAACAGCAACAAATACACTATTAACAACACCAACCGGAACAGCGAGATCGGCGAGAGAGTATTCAAGGAGCTGAAGGTGACTTTCATCTAGCCGTCGTCTTTGTTTTTTCTTTCCAGAGTGTCTACTTGCGGGATCTGCAGGGACGAGGACGCGACAGGAAATCTAAGTCGACCCGGGCAAGGTTGGTGTGGTGTTTCTCTTTCTCTCTCTCTCTCATCCGAGGCGCCGGACGGACACCTTGCAGTTCGGCAGCTCTGCCGATTGCGAGGTCGCGTTTATTGTGTTCGGGCGGTCGTTACACAGTCTAGTACACAGCGAAATCTTCTTTATTTTTGTAATCTTCTTTATTTTCGATTTTTCTTTAATTTGTAATTTTCTTTTATTTTGTAATTTTTCCTTATTTGTATTTCTTTTTATTTGTTCATTTTGATTATTTTGTAATTTCTTTTATTTTGTACTTCCTTATTTTGTATTTCTTTTACCGTTTGTTTATTTTGTTTTACCGATCATTTGAGTTTAACTTAAGTTCCTTTGTTTGATTAGTTTCCGCGTTTAAGTTTGCTTACCCTTTTTTTTGTTATTATAATTATTATTAAAGACTATTGTTCCACCTAGTCTCCGCCTCCGTTTTTTTTCTACCCATACAGTCACTCCTATCCCGGGTACAACAGTCCGCGTACGATTAACGCACGTGCTCGGCGCGTTATTCAGCCGTGGGAACAGTTTTAGCTTCCCGAATCACCAATTAAATAATTCGTGCGGACAGTCGAGAGCTATCCAAAACGGACGACTGAGATTCCTCGTTACATATTGTAAATATTGCATTATTATATTATTAACTAAAATATATTAGTTAATAACTTTAGATGATATTTTTTGCGATAATTGTATATTATATTAAAATGATCAATATTTACTTATGTAAAGTTTACATGTTTTAAAATTTCATTATTACTGTTTATTCTCTTGTAAATTTGGAAAAGTGATTTTGCATAATTGTGTAAACAACTCGAAGAGAGCTGTCCTGCGAAAAAAGGCGGGGAAATCTATGTATAAATACGCTGATTTTTGCACAGGCTAGCATTTACTCCTAGCCTTGCAAAGTGAGCGCATGAGATTGAATAAACTTGGCTAATACCTAAGTTCTTTCTCGAGTGATTAACTAAGCAAATCCTTTCTTTCCTATTGTAATTTACTCTCGACTCATAGAACACTTTGCGCTATGAGAAACTTGAGCTGAATTGCATCCTTTTATAAGAAAGACTTAAGCTCTGTTTATGGGACACTTCGCACGATAAGAAACGTCTACCATAACCATAAGAATAAGAAGTAAAGTCTATCTTTCCTTGAAATCTCACTCATATAATCATATATATTATTTATTATCTTATTTCAAAGTAATAATTAGAATCATTTTGAAAAACCAAAACAAATTCTTACTCATTAACGCGATAGACCACGAGTGTACGAACAATAATATTAATAAAAGGTGAAACGACCATCACAAGTGCTTTTGTTCATGAAAAAACATTGAAGTTACAATCGCATAGTAAACAATATATTTAAAATAAACATGAGGTTTCACTCTTATATGGTAATGATTTTTATCAAGTGCCCCAACACATCTAAGCTTATAATTGAAATAGTGCCTTAGTTTTGATAGCACTTCTTTTTATTTTCAGAGGTGTGATAGGTTGCCGTTATGCAGTTATGAATAAAAACAAACATATTAGACCAAACCATAAAATGTCACTAGTTTTATTCTTTTTTTTGTTAATATTAATATTTTAATACATTAAAAAGTTATGTAACACAATAATGTGATAAGTGAAACGATTTTTAAGTAATTCAATTGAGGCCTGCAATGGCTCGGTCAGTAGGGCGACGGACTCGCACCTGGTAGGCCCGGGTTCGATTCCCAGTCCATGCTGATTGATACAAGCACCACTGAAAAAAGTTTTATGTGCTTTTTTCTCAAACACATTGCAAGCTTCCGTCGCTGATTAGCACTGATGGAGCATAAATAGAACGACGTTAAACAAAATAAAAAAAAAAATAATTCAATTAAAATCCGCGTAGGATTTTATAGAAAATCTACCTGGATTTATTAAAAATCGACTTTGATCTGTCGGTCTACGATCTGAAAATATGTTACCTCGTGGTGAATATGGGCGTCGCCATTTTTATTTCTCGCAGCTTGACAGCTGCACATGTTATAGAAGCCTCAGGTAAGAACGCTCTTATTTGATAAATCGACGGATCACTCGTGAGATCGTCCGTTCGCTACCACAGCTCAACAAATGCTGTGGCTCCGTAAGTAGATAAGCAATGTATGTTTAAGGACAGACATCTTTTTATCCCTAGATTCTAGTGACAATTTCCCTATGCTTAAGTATGTAAGTAGGTAAACCAGAGGGGCCTCAATTCAGAGGGGTATCAGCTCACTGAGTTGAAGCGTGTGAGTTGAGGTGTGTGCGTGTTCACCTCACCCCCCCCCCCCTTTCTAATCGGCCCGTGCGTTATCGACTCACCACCCCCCTCCTCCTACTAAGTTATACCGGTGCGTTCTACGAACTTCCCCCTCCCCTACTGAGTTGATCTGATGTGGCGTGCGTTCTTTCCCCTGCTCTGCTGTGCTGTGCGTGTGTTCTACGCACTCCCCGCTCTCCTATACTATGCTGATATGCCTTGACGCGCGTCCTCTGCACTTTCCCCTCTCTCAGCCTACTAATTTGATTCCTATGCACTGTGTGCTGATGTGTTCTGATGCAACGTGCGTTCTCTGCACTTCCCCCTCCCTCCTCCTCCTTCTCTCTCTCTCTCTCTCCTCGTGATCTGATGTATTCTCGATGCGCGCGCATATTCTGTGTTACGCGTTTTGATTTTTTATTGTGTGTGTGTGTGTGTGTGTGTTAAATTTTTGAATTTATCGGAAAAAAACGGACGGATCGGGGGATCGAACGCGCGTCCTCCGGATCCGCAGGCCGATGCTCTACCGCTAGAGCTTCAGCCACTGTTACTACGGGCAATACCGTATGGTGTATACTAGCTACATTTGATATGTGGGGGGGCGGCGGCGCCGCCGGCGGCTGCTGCTGGGGAGGGCCCAAGCGCTAATACAATAAATTTTAATAAATATACTAATTATAATAAATATTATACACAAATATTTTTTATAATTGGTATATAACGAATAATAATATTTTTTTTTGATGTTCAATGTGTGCGCGCGCGCGCGCGTGTGTGTGTGTGTATGAAATAAAAAAAAGACATATTATTATTAATAATTATTTATTATATAAAAAATACAACAAAATATAAAAATGTACATCAAAATACAAAAAATGTATAAAAAATTATAAAAAACTGACGCTTAGTTATCGTTATCATCATCGCCATCATCATCATCATCATCATCATCATCATCATCGGCGTCGGCGCCTTCGTCGTTGCCGTCGTCGTCGTGATTAGCGGTGAAAAATTTGGCAACTTTATAGCGTGGGGCGCCGTCGACCGTTTCGTCCATGACGCACAGGCGCTTTTTTTCCCCGTGATGTGGAGATTCTGCATCTCGACCTGCAACAAAAAATGAAAAAAACTTAGAACATACTACCGCCGATTAGAAAAAAAAGAAAAAAAATCATACCTGTTCTCGTTGGTGGCAGGGCGTCTCTTGTATCTCTGGTGAAACTAAGTTCATCAAGAGCGGCTGTTGTGACGTTGTGATGTCGATGATCACGGGTGCTGCTCGAGGCGTCACCAGGTCGACGTGTGTCATGTGTCGTGATGATGGTGGTCTCGACGCGAGACAATTATCTGACAGACCATCTCCACGTAGTCGTCGTCATCGTCATCAGAACTGCAAAAAAAAGATTCTTTAATTGAAAAAAAATCAATTCATATATCTATCTATATATAACAATATTCAACGTACACGTTCACCGTTGGAAGCAATCGCGAGCTTGGAGAGGGTAGCAGTAATTCAAGTGGCGACCGATGCCTGCTGTAATAGGAAACACATGTATTTGTACTGAAATTCCCTGTATAATAAAACTGTGAGAGTAACAGTGTACTATGCCGATAACGACTACGACGACGAAAACCTGACATCGTAAAAAAAAGAACGCGATCCAAACACAAAACAAGAAATTTTAACTACGTGAGAGAAAGGGACATTAAATTTGAAATTGGAAATACTCTCTCTCTCTCTCATATACATACGTACATACATATTATATAACGAATAATACAATATTATTCAATGAAAAAAACGAACAGAAACTCCTTTTTAATGTAAAGAACATATACGCTCAATTTCTTGCAAAAAAGTCGCCGCGTTGATGTGTGTGAAACAATGCTTTCTGACTATCAGGACAAGCTCAAATGCATGATTACGGGAGATGAGACTTGGATTTATGCTTACGACCCTGAAACAACCGACCAATCAAGCGAATATCGTGCTAAAGGCGAGGCCAGACCGAAAAGAGCACGTCAAAGTCGTTCAAAAATCAAGGTCATGATGACAGTTTTCTTCGATTTTCGTGGTGTGGTGCACTATGAATTCCTTCCACCCGGCCAAACTGTTAATAAGGAATATTATTTGAGCGTTATGCGTCGTTTGCGTGAAGCACTTCGTCTAAAAAGACCAGAATTATGGGCCAACAATTCTTGGTTTTTGCATCACGATAATGCACCATCTCACACTGCACTCGTTCTTCGTGACCATTTCGCCAAAAATTCGACGCATATCGTTCCGCAACCACCGTATTCGCCTGATTTGGCTATTCCCAAAACTCAAGAGACCACTCCGGGGAACGCGTTTCGAGTCGATTGAGGAGATAAGAGCTGAATCGAAGAAGGCGCTGATGGCTATACCGGAAAGGGACTATTTGGCATGTTTCGAGGATTGGAAAAAACGTTGGCATAAGTGTATTTTATCGGGAGGGGATTACTTCGAAGGGGATGACATTGATGTAGAAGAATAAATAAAGATTTTTCATTTTACAAACAAATTCACCTTACTTTTTGCCCACAGTAGTATATGATCACCAGACTCAAACAAGTTGAAACACGATACGGTGCAAAAATCGTAGCCGAAGTGAACGAGGAGTTTGAACTGTTTCTACCCAACAAGGTATCGAGTGCACTGATCGTGAATGAAAAGCTGTTCAACGATATGTCCGATTACGCTAATAAACTTAAATTATTTTTCACCCATAAGGGTAATGGTTGTATAGAATTTACAACTGCATAAATATCGTATGTATATAAATGTATGCATAACAAAAAAAAGAAGAAAATAAACTTTCGTTATATCTTTTCAAATCAAAATATGTGTGTGTATTTATTTATTAGTTCTTCAATCTACATACGAGGTGTGATCAAAAAGTAAGGTCAATTTTTATTTTTCTCAAAAAATATTTATTTATTCATCAATTTTTATTTTATCTCCTTCAAAGTAATCCCCCTCGGATATAATGCACTTGTGCCAACGCTTTTTCCAATCCTCAAAGCATTTCAAAAAATCATTTTTTGTGATCTTGTTTAATTCATCCTTCGATGCCGTCTTTATCTCCTCAATCCTGGCAAAACGCCGTCCTTTCATGGACCTCTTCAGTTTTGGGAACAAGAAGAAGTCACAGGGGGCCAGATCTGGGGAATACGGTGCCTGTGGCATCGTTACTGTGTTGGTTTTAGCCAAAAATTCGCGCACAAGCAACAATGTGTGAGCAGGGGCGTTATCATGGTGCAAAAGCCAATTTTTATTTTTCCACAAATTCGGACGTTTCTGGCGGATTGCTTCGCGCAAATTGCGCATAACTTGCAGGTAATATTCCTTATTTACTGTTCTACCCTGTGGCAAGAACTCATGATGCCCCACGCCCCTGCAGTCAAAGAAAACTGTAAGCAAAACCTTGACATTTTATCGAACTTGGCGTGCTTTTTTTGGTCTTGGTGATCCAGAATGCCTCCACTGGGACGATTGAGTCTTAGTCTCGACGTCATAACCGTATACCCATGTTTCGTCACCTGTTATAACCCTGTTGAGTAAATCTGGATCATCGTTGACGTCATTCAGTAGCTCTTGGGCGATGCTCATGCGACGTTTCTTTTGGTCGAAATTGAGCAATTTCGGAACAAACTTCGCTGATACACGTCTCATGTCTAAAACACTCGTCAAAATTGATTGGCACGAACCAAATGAGATGCCAATATCATCAGCAATTTCTCTAATGGTAATTCGACGATTTCCCAACACTATTTTCTTCACTTCTTCAACATTCTCATTAGTTGTTGATGTGCTGGGGCGTCCAGAACGAGGTTCGTCGTCGGTGTCTTCTCAGCCTTCTTGGAAGAGTTTATACCACTTGTAAACATTTTTTTGGCTTAAAGTAGACTCACCGTATGCCACTTTCAGCATTTCAAGTATTTTGGAACATTTGATTCCATTTTTCACACAAAATTTAATGCAAACTCTTTGATCCATGTTTTTAGACAGCAGCAAATCGTGGAGCACGCAAAACACTTCTAACCTTGATGCCTCTCACAAACAAACCAAACATACTACAAAGTTAAAATTTGGAACGTATGTTCTAGACGAGTGTACCAATATAACCAAATAAAAAAGTCGAAGATCGAACGGACGTAGCCCGCTAAATTTCAAAATTCACCTTACTTTTTGATCACACCTCGTAGTGTTCTTATTTTTTTTTCTCTCTACAATTCGGTTCTATTTATCCAACTATTGTGCGAATCATCAAATCCTAACCACTTTACGAAAACTTGATTACCACGCCTCTTAATAACCTTTTCCACTAGATAGATGTCGGGATATTTGGTTTTCTGAAGTTCCTGTTCGTAGATGCCACCTAGGATAGCCTTATTTTGATAATCTCTCAAATGATAAGTAGTTGGATTTGTTGATGCCACGCGTACAATTGTAAATATTTCCGTTGACCAATTCGGTGTATATTTCAAATATTTGAAAAGCAAATTTATATATTTCAAATATTTGCTTTTCAAATATTTGCTTCGCTTTGCTCACTCTGACTTTGTCGCCAACTTTGAACTTTGGCTTTCTTCTTTCTCTTCTTCCAACGTATTGTATAAATTTTTTTAATACTTGAGCTTGATTCGCCGCTGTAACTTGGATAGGTTTTATACCAATAGTTTTGTGTTTGCGATTATTGTAAGCAGCTGTGAGCTCCGGTAGTACGTCCAACCATTTGTAGTTCCCACGGAGACTAAACTTTTTCCACATAGCGTTCTTCAACGTGCGATTAAATCGTTCGCATATCGAAGCTTGGAGCGAACTATTGGTAGAATACAGATTGATATTATATTTTTTCACGAGAGCTTAAAAATCTACATTGTAGAATTTCTTGCCTCTACCCGTGTGAAGATTCTTTGGCCGTCTACCTTTCGCTAAAATAGATTTCATGGCCGCTGTCACATCGCGACCGGTTTTCCTTTTCACTGGCACAGTCCACGCGTGCTTGGAAAAATTATCAATTATCGTGAAAAGCCAATTGTAGCCGCGATTTTGTCTAGAATAGGCCTGCATATCGACGAGATCGGCTTGCCACGTCTCATCGATACCTCGAACGTCGTACTTTCATCTTGGATAATTACGTCTCGTTGGTTTGTGCAACTCCTCCACCACCGCTTTCATATAATGGACTGTTTTCTAAATTTTCAACACTTGACTTTATTCGTGGTAATTCCTCTTTGATAATTGCATCCAAATCCTCAAGATCACTCCTTAATCGTGCGATCACGTCTCTCGTAGATTTGATTGCCATCTGATGTTTTCCGCAGTTTCCCAATTTATAGCATCTTTAGCCTGCCACGGAGGAGCAAGATTTTCCAATCTTTTATTCTCTAGATCGTAATGGTACTCGCTCGTGAGCTTGAACACATTACCGGGCGGATCACGAAGACCGTAGACTCCTTGCTCTTTATAATTACGTCCGAATATGTCGACGTTCATTTTGATAATGCTCGAACGATAGGTGTGCTCTTAGTATATATATATATATATATCCACCCTCGCGTAATTCTTCGATTATCGAATGAATTTCGTTGATGTGATTATTGTTACCAGCTGATTGCTCAGCCACTAACAATCGAAGACGATCAAAGAGCTCATTCGGATCATCCCAGTATACGTAATCCATAGAAGTATTGTTTCGCGCAATCTTGTAGATAGGCAAAGACGTACCAGTCGTCTGTAGCAGCCCCTCGCCTCCTTTTGTATTTTTTTTTAGTCAAACCAAATAACGGACTAATTATGTTATTGAATTTATTACTATTGTCCGCTCGTATAGCCTCGTTTGGATTATTTTTCTTCCTATGAATATTAGAAATCTCCAAGATTTCTTTGTAGCTCTTGAGATCATTGGAAGCCATTAAATTTTGATCAGGTTGCTTTGCAACCAGTAACTCCATTAAACCCTGTGTTTTTGGATACTTGAAACCATCGACGTCTACGTTATCTTTGTCAAAAATCACCGTAGATTTACCAAGCGTGTATGATCCATTTCGTTCTTTACGTACTCCATAAATCAAGTCCACAAAATTCGAATCACTTTTATCCAATGCATTCGTGTACTTGTCGCCAGCTAAATGCTCATCCTCGCTCGGCTCGTCGGATAAACTGTTATAAAACTGTGTAGTATTGTGCGTGACAGTAGCATCGCTATCTCCGCCACTAGACCGAGCGGTTTCGTACTTGTCGACATTATCAGCCGAATTGATTTCGTATTTTAATTTTTTTTTGTTTAGAAATTTCGGCTTTTTAATAACTGTAACGGGAGTTTCGGGGGGAAGATTTTTTTTTGTTCCTTCTCACTTATTATGACTTTAAGAGGATCGACTATTGGTTTGAATGTCTTATTCAAGACTTCGTCGGTATACTCTCGGTTATGCTTCAATAAACTATATTTTCGTCTTATCGCGTCTTGCGCTTTTACGAGTTGAGAAAGTACATGTTTTTCTCTTTGATGATCAGCCATGTTAACGCTTCGACGATCATCAAGAAACTGTCTACTGCATTACTATCGTGATATATTTATAACAAAACAATCAAAGCCCTTTTGATATCTTCCACAGTTTATAGCTCTGTCTTTGTCGATCACTAAAAACTCATATTTATCATCCAACCAGCATTTTGCACAAAGTTCTTTAAATTGATTGTAAGTGATATCTGAATTCACATGATCGTCGTATATATGTTTCATATTTGCTTCGTCTTGTCGAAAAATTGCCAGTAAATTGATGTTATCAATCATGAATGATGTTGAATGTTATCTCTCACGAGATGCTTAGGAATACGCTCGTACGTTTGCGAGAGATAGAAACAGTCGACGCTCCTATGTCTGCCCATACAAAAGAAAGCGCGTACATTGTCCTGTTTCTCACAGGCGATGTCGTCGAATATCATAATTGAATTAGGCAATGCATGCTCGGGATCGATCACGGATTCGTGCTCCTTGAATGGAAAATACTTCACTCCGTCTATCGGCTTTAACATCTCTTCCAATAATCTATACTTTGGCTGAACGAGCGATTTCGAGTACAAGTAAACATTTTCGAATCTAACGCCATTGGGGTGAGTGATAAGCGCCAAAAGACTGTTGGTCTTGCCACAGTTGGACGGACCACAAAAAATAGCTCTGATGCTATTCGGCAGTAAATCTCCGTGATGCTTTGGTTGCTTATCGTCCCGCACGATGACGTCAAAATTTTTTACGGGAAGTTTCACAGTTTGTTTCTTTAAATTCATTACTCACGAGACAGAGTTCGAACGATAACTGACCACATGGCTATATATACACACCTGTTTTTATAGTTTCAAACGTTAGTCGTGTGTTGGACTTGGTCGAGTGATGATCATATGCAAACGTCAAAGAGCAAAAAAAGGACGAGGATTCGTCAATATCATTAATAAACTTCCATTTAAACTCCATATTCCAGGCTATCAATATTGCGGACCAGGAACTAAATTACAGACAGGTTTAGCTCGCGGCGATCCAGCAATCAATCCTCTCTACGCAGCTTGCAAGCAACACGATATAGCTTACTCGAAAAATCGAGAAAATATCCAGGCTAGAAATATCGCAGACAAAATTTTAGCGGAAAAAGCGATCAAAAGAGTCTTCGCTAAGGATTCTAGTTTTGGTGAGAAAACAGCTGATTACGCTATATCTAACGCCATGAAATCAAAATCAAAGTTTGGTATGGGTCTCGCGAAGAGAAGAAAGAAAATCAAGACGAAAGGACGCAAGAAAACGAAAAAGTTAGTTAATTTGAAAAGCGTGATCAAAGCGGCCATATTCAAATGGTCCAAGGGTAAATGTGCACGCAAAATCATCGGTTCTGCTTTGAAAAAAGATCGTACAACCGTTAAAAAAGCTGGTGGAAAAGCAAACATCAATATTCCACGAATTCTGCTAATATCAACTAAGACGGGTGGAGCTTTGCCCTTCCTCATACCACTTTTTGCAGGCTTGAGTGCAACTGGCGCTCTAGCTGGTGGCGCCGCGGGAATCGCAAAAGCCGTGAACGATGCAAAGTCTGCAAAACAGCAATTGGAAGAGAACAAGAGACACAACAAAACGATGGAGACCATTAGTCTGGGGAAAGGCTAGTATCTCAAACCTTATAAAAAAGGCTATGGACTTTATCTCAAACCTTATCTGGGATCAGGTTTGAAAAAAAAAGTTCAAAATAAATTTACCGGATAGAGCCCTCACAAATGCCGACTTGATGAAGTATGCAAAAGTTTTGAGTATACCAAATTTTCGCGGAGTCTTCATGAGAAATGACTTACCGAGTTCTGGACCATATTATCACGAATCAGCTATAGTCTATCATGATGGCGTCGAAGGAACAGGAACGCACTGGGTGGCTTATCGCAAAATCGGAAAAAACGTCACATACTCGTATTTCGATAGCTTTGGAGATCTTAGACCACCTATTGATTTAATGATGTATCTTGGCGATATCGAGATCAAATATATTACGAAAAGATATCAAGAATTCAATTCTCACGTATGCGGTCATCTTTGCTTACAGTTTTTGTGTGAGGTTATAAAAGTAAAGGCAACGTGAAAATATCGGTAGTCATGTTCACACAGTCATGGAGGATTCGTTAACTCTGACGCTCTCGGGTAATTCTTCACTGTTTGAAGCGCATTGTTTCCCACCAATCGATCTATCACAGCATAAACATTACAAGTTGGGCTTAACCGAGTTCCTAATGTACAACTTGATACCTAATATCGACATACATAATAATAAATTTTACGTCGCAAATTAAATTATCGTCACTGATGATAATAATAATATAATATCAAGTTTGAAACCAAACAAGAACACCTTGCATTGTACAATCAAGTGTTCCGAACCTATCGATTTTCGTCCGAGAATTCTATCGGACGATTGTTGGGTTTTTCACAACGTACAATAGAGGCAAACGTTTCTCACAACTCTGATCTGCCCGTCAGTATTTTTAGAGTGAACGCTGTGAGAGTTGAGTGTAATATAACCGCTGGAGCTTACTTGAACGGAAACACCGTTCACGATATTCACGAATTTTTTCCAGCAGTACCGCCTGGATATAAAATTATTGAAATCCCCTATCACGTGATTTATCTTCCAGTTACGAAAAAGTCTATAGATTATTTACAATTACGCATTGTCGATCAAGAAGGAAATTTAATTAATTTTCGCGGTGACGTCATAACCATCAGATTACACCTCAAAAACGTATAATGGGAATTGTTTACGATTCAAAGAGTGGTAGGGGCTATATAAGCTTTGAAAAATGCAAACCTATCAATTCTCGTAAGATCGAGTACTGATTTAAATGCAGTTTATCAAACGAAGAAGACCGTGGCCAAAGTTGAAGCTTACGAAGAATTCAAGATTAATGTAACACGTCTCGAATGGCTTATGCCCTATGTGACTGTATCGAATACAAAGAAAATACGTCTGCTCGACTTTCTAAAAAGCGAACGAAGTATTTCAATGAGTTTTCGTAGTTGGGAACTGTACGAATATCCAGCGCTGCCTACAAACACAAATCACGTCCGGACAGTTAAAACGACAAATCAGTTGGAGAAACCACGCTATGTCATCTTTGCCTTCCAAACCAATCGAAAAAATAAACCAAACTCTAACGCTAGTATATTTGATGATTGTAACATCAGAAATGTAAAACTGTACCTCAACTCTCAGTGCTATCCATACGGTAATCTCAACATTGATTTCAGAAAAAACCAGTACGCAATGTTGTACGATATGTATGCCAATTTTCAAAACGTATACTACGGTAAGGATGCCGAACCGATGCTCAAAAAACTCGAATATAAAAATTACATGCCACTCGTAGTGATTGACTGTTCGAAACAAAACGAATCATTAAAGACTGCTCCAGTAGATGTGCGCTTGGAGTTCGAAACCAGAGAAAATATTCCCGAAGGAACTACAGCGTATTGTCTTATTCTACACGATCGCATCGTTTAGTATAATCCGATAAATGGAGATGTGAAGAAACTTATTTAGGAGTGGGGGGAAGGGTATTAAAGAATTGACTCTTTCCTTAAGCAGCTCAGTAGTAGCTTTCTATCGCAATGGAGTACGTAGTGAATATGCAAGGCTTCATGATGCCTGGCAAAACTTATGCTGTGAAACAGTTAGCGATACTTCCACTTAACTACAACGAAGAACCGCTCGTACGCTTGTTCAAACTTTCCTTTCCATGGCGAAGACTAACGGAGAAATATAAGCGAGAAAATCTCTGGTTAGAACTCTACTATCATGGATTAACATGGAACTCTGGCGATTATATATACGAAGAACATAAATTCATCATCACAGATACACTCAAAGATGCCACAAAATTTTTCGTTTCCGGAGATTTGAAAAAAGAGTGGTTAGAACGATATGGCCTCAAAGTTTTTGATTTGAATGATTGGGGCTATTCGCCTTTCGAAAAATTAAATTCAGTTACCGTATGCCCTAATCATAACGGCAAATCCGTAACGACATGTGCACATCATAACGTTAAATTAATGAAAAAGTTTTATATCGATGGCTGTTGTATGGATTGAGAAGAGAGCGATGAAGTCGTTGAAGGATTTCTATAGTGATTTTGTTTTTTAAGTAAATAATTTGTAGAATAATATGTATTTTTTAAGAACATGTAGAATAAGATATATTTTTTTATCAATAAAAATTTTTTGTTTCAATTGATACAAAAAAAATATTCTTTTATTTTTTAATTAAACCATCCAAAAAAAAGCGAAATTCTTCGCTGACTTTGACGATGACAGCAGCAGCAGCAGCAGCAGTTCATCTTTTTTTATAATAAATTTTATATTTTTTATCTACAAAAAAATTTATACAACATAGAATTTAGATGAAAAAAATGTTTATTTATTAGTTGAGGTGGTGTACAATGATGACATGTATACACATGATTATTATTTCTTCTTTTCGTTATTGAACTGCTGATAGCCTTTCTGTTCAGGAAAATTTTTAGTATGCTCGAAAATTTGGAAGTACTTTGTTTCCATGTCGATGATTTTTTGTTCTTCTTTTCGTCCGGGTCTTCCTGTGGAAGACGAGAGTAATTTACTTTAGAGTAGCGATCCATTTTATTGGAATGCTGGTTGATGAATGATTCGATAATTCTTACACTGTGCTATTTATAGTAGCTTACAACCCCGAAGTCTACAAATAAAAGAAAGTAAGCAGGTACTTGTACGTTTTTTCTATTAAACCATCTTCGGTAGATGAGACACGCATGCACGCACACACACATGTGCGCGCACATTGAACATCAAAAAAATTATTATTATTCGTTATATACCAATATAATAAATATTTGTGTATAATGTTTATTATAATTAGTATATTTATTAAAATTTATTATCATTTGTATGTATTAGCTTGGGCCCTCTCCAGCAGCAGCCGCCGGCGGCGTCGCCGCCCCCCACATATCAATTGTGTAGCTAGTATACACCATACGGTATCGCCCGTAGTAACAATGACTGTAGCTCTAGCGGTAGAGCATCGGCCTGCGGATCCGGAGGACGCGCGTTCGATCCCCCGATCCGTCCGTTTTTTTCCAATAAATTCAAAAATTTAACACACACACACACACACACAATAAAAAATCAAAACGCGTAACACAGAATACGCGCGCGCATCGAGAATAAATCAGATCATGAGGAGAGAGAGAGAGAAGGAGAAGGAGGGAGGGGGTAGTGCAGAGAACGCACGTTGCGTCAGAACGCATGAGCACACAGTGCATAGGAATTAAATCAGTAGGCTAAGAGAGGGGGAAGTGCAGAGGACGCGCGTCAGAGCACATCAGCATAGTATAGGAGAGGGGGGGAGTGCGTAGAACGCACGCACAGCACAGCATAGCAGGGGTGAGAACGCACGCCACATCAGATCAACTCAGTAGGGGAGGGGGGAGTGCGTAGAACGTCCCGGTATAACTTAGTAGGAGGAGGGGGGAGGTGAGTCGATAACGCACGGGCCGATCAGAAAGGGGGGGGGGGGTGAGGTGAACATGCACACACCACAACTCACACGCTTCAACTCAGTGAGCTGATACCACTCTGAGTTGAGGCCCCTCTGGTTTACCTACTCATATATGTACGTTTCAGGACAGATGTGTCACTAGGCACTAAGCCCTATGCTTAAGAATATATGTATGTTTCAGGACATGTTTCTCCCTACAGACTAAAGACTCTAGTGCTCTCGTTCTGGTAGTTTTTGATGAGTAGAATTAATTTATAGATGAATTGATTTGATTGTAATTATTATTTTATTGCGCAATTAAATAATGAAAATAGAAAGAATCCTTTGCCACGTGTTTGGATAAGCTAGTAATTTTCCAAAATGGAACGGTCGCATCAGGGAATCGACCCCGCGTTCTCTGAATCCACAGGCCGGCACTTTACCATTCGAGCCACTGCAGGACAAACCTTTTACAGTTCTCAGTGTATATACACGGTAACTCTAAAACATGAAATTTATATCACTGGATTCGTCTTAAAAAATTATTTAAGATAAAATTATTTAAAAAAGTTTTTGGTAATTAGGTAACGAGATAATCAACTTTAAAGAGTAGCCAATTAGCGACCGACTTTAGAATGTATAACACAGCTTGGTTAGCGGGGTGAGAGTTGACATGCGTGCGCCGCAGTCAACTGAAAACGGTGCTCAACTATTATTCATGCGCGTAATGAATTTTGCTTGTTAACTGCAATTTTCAGTAATTCAACAATTACTTTAATTTACTTCAATTATTTTATTTGATATCAAGTGACGAATTAAGATGATGAATTTGAGTGAGTCGAAAATACTACCGTTTTTAAAAATTATGCTACATAGCGGAATACAAACTACGCTATTCATAGACAATTTGGAAAAATACCAAATTTTTTTCTTTTGTTATTTGTTAATGATTACAAAAATACTTTCAATAAATGATTCAAAAATAAATTAAAAGTACAAGCTAATGAATGAAACTTAATTAAATGCACGAGCTTGCTTTTTCGAGCGTGCGTAAATCGAGTCTTCGCCCAGGGAACATCGAAAAAATGCAAGAGCAGTACTGCTAACGAATACCATAATTATTTAGCAATATGACAATAGTTAATAAGCAGAATTAAAGGTAAGTAAAACATTTTTTTAAGTAAAGATTATTCTGGAAAAGCTAGTTAGTTTTTACATAAACTATGTTGATTATCTTAACTTTTTTTATCCTTATCTAACGTAGTATTAATACTAATTAATACTAATGTTATGTCGCGACTACGTAGCCGCGACGTATGATTTTAGAGTGTGTATGATCATTCATTTATTAATAATTATTATAGTGACAGGAACTTACCTGGGTTATTATTTCGAGTTAAATTGGCTGCTTGGCTCTATCTCGATGAAGTAATGATGCACGAACACTCGATTTAAGTAATTATTTATTTATTCAAGAACAGAAATGATTTCTCAAAAATAACAATAGATAAATTGTACGTTATTCGGCCGTCGCGCGTCGCGAATCAGCTCGTAAGAACTTTAACAAATTTTAATGTTATTGAGTAGTCGCGCGTCGCGAATCAACTGCCGAGAAGTCGAGTCTCTTCAGCCTATTTTAATGTGTTGAGTAATGAGAAAATCAAAATGTCGGGCGCCTCAAATTTTCGGACTACTCATCTTTTTTAATTTCGCTGAGTTTGTATTTCGTAAAAATGCCGTTCGTCGTTTATACATTATTTCGTTTTCAATCGATTGTTGATGAAATCAAAATGAAGAAATATTTACGTCTCAGGACGTAACACCTCCGTGGCTAGATCGTTGTATATCGGTGTGATATCAACGCAAAACAAACAGAGAGAAAGAAAAAAAAAGGAATAAATAAATAAATAAATGTGCGTTACTCTTAGTTATTCGGCAATCGATTGAATACGCTTTAATTTTGCCTTAATAGTACTTTTAATGCTACGCGAACAATAAGACTCCGTATCATGGTATAATAGAGCTTCATTTCAGGATTCGATATGTATATATATAACTGATTTGTGTTTTTAACTAATGTGATTCTAATGTGAAAATTGGGATATGTTGCTTCTTTCTGGTGGAAATTTCTTTAGGAGTAGGGACGGGGGGTGTGGTGTTTCAGGTCTGATTCGTGAATGGGGTTATTGCTTGTGGGTTCTCATTTTTTTGTTTGTCTATTACTATTTCATCCAATGTATATTCTTCATCTTTCGATGGAGTTTGGTTTCTCTGTTTGATCAGTGGTTTGTTCAGTGCCACCAGTAATTGTGTTATTGAACTAAATATGGCTCCTAGCAAATATGCAGAAATTCTATATATAAAGTGTAGAGTGTAGCCTCTGATTATTACGTTGATTAAACTTTTACCGCATTGAAATATAATGGCGGTCATTATGATGGCAGAACTTATAGAACTAAATTTAGTTAGTTTGGTGATGAACTTATTCCATGTGCTTCCAGTGATGTTGATTAGTGTTTATTCTGTCAGTATTAGGTTTGATACTAATCCTCCCTCTACACTTTCGTCACCTCGCATACTTCTCGCAATTACGTTGAGGAGTGATGCTTTCTCCATGGGAAAGAGGATGTAATTTTGTAGTTTTTGTAGGTCTTCTTGGGAGTAGATCCCACTGGTCGCCAATGATTCTAGTTCCGTCGGTTTCCATGTTATTTTGGTGGTCGGTTTCAAGGTTAGAACTGCGTTGGTTGTTCTTCTCGGTGTTGGCGTCAAGTTTATCCATTCGTTTCCTATTTTGTAGTATTGGGGAATGATTTTGATACAGTTTATTTCTGTTCCTGTTTTCATTAAGATGTGTGTTTTTGGTGTGAGGTATAAATTTCGTTTCTTGAAATGACTGGAAGTTGCGAGAAACATTTGTATGTATGGAGTAGTTTAACTTCTGTAGGCGTAAATTGTATAATATGTAAGGCTTCCCCTGCCAGGTGAGCTATGTACCCGGGCTTCTCCATGATGTTGTATGCAAATTCATCTGGTGAGAGGGATGCCAGGGATAAGGAGTTATATAGGACTTCCCTTTCCAATTCACATTTTTGTTGCAATATATCTATATAGAGGCTTTTTATTTCGACCCTGAAATGTTTCTCTACATACACAAATTTGCTATTGAAATACATGAATAGATCATAGCTAAGTATCCCTTGCTTCGTTTGAATATTATTGTCGTACAAAATATTGAATTAGGTTCGTTCATATATCAAAAGTTTTGGATGTTCAGTTGTGATTAAGATTCTCTTGCAAAAGCTCATGTTCCCTCTAGTTGACAATGCAAAGGATACTTCGTTCGTACTTATGCTAAAAATGGTTTCATGATTGGGTGAGCTTATTTTAGTGACCGTTCTTCTATACAGTGTATCGTATTGATTCTCGAAACAGTTCTCGTGCGGTAGTAATGACCAAAATGTGTAACCCCCTTCCATATCGATACAATGTTGGTCCGAAAATTTATATACTGTACCCGAATTTAATCTTAATCTATCGTTGTTTAATTCGACTGCTGCATAGCTTTCTAACAAAGTTATTTTTATAAGTCCCTGTACGAGAACATCGCTCCACGTACCAAATCGGTCGGCGTAGGCTGCCCCTGAACAAGTTTTTCCCTTAACGTTTCCTGCTAGATCTAAACCTACACTTTTTGTCGAGTTAATCCTTAGGTCGGCTATTGTGTGTGCGTTATCATATTTAAAAATACTCGTATCATGTACAGCTTTACAGTTGTCGTGTGATATTTCGTAAATGTATTCTTGTATTGCATTTTCGGTTGGGCCTAAATGACTAAACATACCGCAATGAAAAATTGTTCGCCTTATTTCTATTTTACATTGTATGATTTTTATTGATTTGAATTCCGTTTTTTGTAATAGTTCGATAGTGGCTTGTGTACTATTTACTTGAGTTACTTGAAAGTTGCATTCCCCTGCATCCAAGAGTGAATATGTTGTAATGGTAGGGTTCGTTGAGCCGCAATTGAAGCCAATAAGTTCTTTGCTTGTTGAAAAGAAGGTGATTATGATTAAGATAGTCATTGATTTCTGCGCCATTGTGTTTCCTGGAAATAGAATAAGATTACTATGTTTGTTTTGCTACGCTTAATTTATTGGCATGGATTGTTTTTGGTTTTCTATTGTAATCGAATACAACACTGCCTTTTTCAGTTATTTTTAATACTTCAAAAGATCCAAAATATTTATTTTTCTCTAATTTTTCCGGTTTTGGTTCTTTCATGAACCATACTTTATCTCCAATTTTTAAATTTACTGGATTTGTAAATCGGTCATAATAATTTTTTGATTTTTGTTTTGAGGTTATTAGATTTTCTCTAGCCATGTGTGATATTATATTCATGTTTTTTATTAAATTCTCTAGGTATCCATTAAAAGTTGGTAATTGTTCGGATTTTTTTAATGGTACACTAGATGGTAATTTAGCTGGAAAAGCAAAAACTAATTCATGTGGTGTGAAATTGTGACTAGTGTGTACGCTGGTGTTGTAGTTGAATTGGGCCTACTCTAGGAGTTCGTCCCAATCACATTTTTTTGATGTAAATTGTTTGATGTATTCGCAAAGCGGATGGTTAGCCCTTTCGATAGATCCATTAGATTGAGGTGAAAAAGACGTTGTTTCAATTTTTTCGAAATGAAATCTTTTGGCAATTTGCTTTAACATTTTGCTTCTGAAGTTTTGTGCTCTGTCCGTTAGTACTATTTTTGGAGTTCCGAAAGTACAAATAAATCTTTTTATAAAAGCTTCGCTTACAGCTTCCGCTGTTCGGTCTTTTAATGCTACTAATGTGATAAATTTTGAAAGTAGGTCTTGAATTGAAAGTATGTACCGATTATTACTTTTTGTAATATCAAATGGCCCCATTATATCCATGGCAACTTTATCAAAAGTTTTGAAAGGTGTATCTGTTATAATCATTGGTTGTCGTGTCGGTTTACGTTTTAATTTGTTTCTTTGACATTCTATACACATGGAAATTCTCTTTTGTATGTCGTTCTTTAGATTTTCCCAACAATATTTATCTTTAATTCTATTGTAAGTTCGATTCACTCCCGAATGACCTCTTATTTCGAAGAATGATATATTTTAAAAATTTTATTTCTCTGGTCTAACTCACATATATATTCAACATGATTCATACAAACAATAGTCTTGTTGTTAGTTCCTATGAAAGTATCATTTATGATTTCTTCTATTTCTGACCATTGTATGTTTCTTATGTCAATCTTTTTTGAAATACTCAGCATAGAAATCTTATTTTGTAATAGAAGTCTTTTCAAATTTTTGAACAATTCGGCTAAATTTTGTTTTACTGTTTCCGTCGCTGTGGCAGTGTTCAGGCACAAAATAAATATTTTTCGTTTACCGTAGTTTAATGTTTCCAAATTATTACTGGATAAATTTTTGTTTATTTTCAAATTTTTCTCTGCAAGTATGTTACTCGTATTTTTATCCAGCCCCTCATGTTTTTCAGAGATTAAGTGGATAATGTTATCATGACGAAGTTGTATAGAACTTTTGCTATAAATGACATGACCTCTATTATAATCATTATTAATGCTATTATTTTTTATACATTTTTTATCTATATTGTTGGATTTGTATGTATGTTTCCGTTTGCTCTTTTCCTGAATGCATGCGTGATATGTAATTTGTTACTTTTTGTCAATATTTAATGATTTTGTCTGTACTACCTCGTCTAAGGTTCTTTTTCTTTGTGCTCGTGTCATAACACAAATTTTTGGTTCTACCGCAATCCGCGATAAACAGTCAGCTGGACCGTTTTCTTTGCCTGGGCGATAAATTATGTCAAAATCGTAATCAACTAGTTTTAGTCGCCATTTTTGTACTCTACTATTATTATCGTCCGACTTTAATCAAAGTAAAGGTTTGTGGTCTGTTACTACCGTAAATTTATTTCCGAATAAGTATGTTCTAAATGTTTTAATAGCGAAAATTATTGCAAGAGCCTCTCTTTCATAAGTCATATAATTCTGTTCTGTTTTGTTCAAAACCCTTGAAGCGTATGCGATGGGTTTATCGTACCCTAATTCTCCCTGGGAAAGGACCGCGCCCAAACTATGATTCGATGCGTCTGTTCTAACGATGTAAGGTTTGTTAAATTGTGGATATTGTAGGATAGGTGCTTCGCATAGTAGTTTTTTTAATTTATTTAAGGCTTCCTGTTTTTCATTGTTCCAGAAAAATTTTGTGTTTTTATGTAAGAGTATAGTTAATGGTTTTGTTACTTCTGCAAAATTTGGAATAAAACGTCTATAATAATTGCATAGCCCTAAGAACTCTCTAACGTTTTTCGTAATTGTCGGTGTTGGAAAAACTTCAACAGCTTGTACTTTTTTTTTATCTGGTTTAATCCCATATTCACTGATAATATGTCCCAAAAAGGATACTTCTGTTTTGAGCCAATCGCATTTTTGAGGTTCAAGTTTTAGGTTAGCTTCTCTTAGTTTTTGAGCTATTTCAGAAAAACGTTTATTGACCTCATCCATTGTTTCTCCAAAGATGATTATATTGTCAATAAAAACAAAGCATGTATTGGCGATTAAGTCCCCCAAAATTGTATTAAGAATTCTTTGGAATGTTCTAGGCGAGTTTACTAATCCGAATGGTAAAACGAGAAATTCAAATCTTCCTAATGGATGTATGCTAAACGCTGTTTTGAAAATATCGGGTGCATTGCTACCTGATGGAAGCCGGATTTTAAATCGACAACATAATAAAATTTTGCTTTCCCGAGTTGATTAAATATTTCTGTTATGTTTGGAATTAGATATGGGTTAGGAGCAGTGTTTTAATTCAATTTCCTGTAGTCAATTACTAATCGCCATCTAGCTTTCCCGTCTGCTAAGCTCTTTTTCTTCACTACCCATGTTGGTGCATTGAAAGCACTTTTCGATTTCCTTATTAAATTATTAGATATCAATGATTTTACTTCTTCAATAGCAATATCTTGTAATTTGTGTGGCAAGGGAAATTGTTTGACGTAAACCGGTTTGTTGTCTGTTAAATTAATTTCATGTTGTTCTATATTACATGTACCTAATCTGTCGCTATCGGCCCAAAATACATGTTTGTTTTCCTCAATAAGTTCTTTTATTATCTTATAGTTGTTTCCGATTAAATCTCCCAAATTTATTTTTTCTAATACTCTTTCCTTGTGGCTTAATTGATTTCCTTCAATTTTTTCTTGTTCCTCTCCTAAAAAATTTATGCTACCCGCGTATACAATTTCATTTTCATTGACATTGAAATCTATATTTTCCGTTAGTTCAATACTGTTTGGAAAGTTTTCTAAGTCGAAAGATAAATATTGATACGTTTGGCATTCTTCTGAAACAGTATTTTCCGACGGGAATTCTATTCCTATATTTTTTTATATAACCGATATAAATTGTTTATAATCATTATTGTCTGCATAATCATCCTTTGTGTTAGTCATTTCATCAGTACGTATTGCTACATTTATATCAGTAATCATGTGTTCTATTTTCGAAGGGTCTTTCTCTAATTCAGCTTCCAAGTTCGTTATTCCTTTGGAAGAAAAAGGTATTAGTAATGAGTTTTTACAACTTTCGATCTCGCGTTCTAGTTTTAAATCCTTTACAGTCATTGTTTCGTTATTTATTTTATCCGTTGTTGTTGTGCAAGGAAATATAAAAGATTCGGGGTCCTCTAGTATATTTTCTCTTTCTAGTGGATGAAATTTGTTATTTTCCTCAAAGATTTTCGATTCTTCGTAGTGTTTTTCTTTTTCGTTTTTTGTTTTATTTTCCTTATTAATGCCATGTAAAATTTTACTTAAAAACCCTTTTGTTCTTCTGTTATCCTTGATTCCTCTTTCTTTTTGTTTTCGGTAAAAACGTTTGAGCTCATTTGAGTCAACGGTATTGATACAAGTTTTATTTTCTTACTATTTATTTCCAAATAACCTTCATCTAATCTTAATTTATTTTCTTTCAGAACAGGTATGCCAAGAATGCCGTCATAAGAGATTGAAAATTCTCTTGGTACAATATGAAAATCAATTAACAACCCATTAATTGTTATTTTTATCAAACCTAATGTTTGAATTGTTTTATCAGTAATACCGGATAATGAAATTTTTTCTGAGTCCAAAATAGCGTTTGATGGTATACAATCGCTTTTTATGATATTGATTTGAGCTCCGCTATCTATAAGTAAATTAAAATTAACACCCGAAAACGGATTTGGAACCTGTATGTATTGTAACAAATTTTTTAACTTTAGGAAATATATTGGCATTTTAGTTTCAATAATACTTGTAAGTTCTATATTGCCATTACATTCATTATAAAGTTTCTTTTGTTTATTATTTCGGAGGCATACTTTATTATTTTTTTCCGTTTTGATTTGCGACTCATATTGTCCTATTAAATTTAATGCGTGAGTTTCATTTTGGTCATCAATGTCCATGTTTCGTGTTGTCGTTATTTCGTCTCCTAATTCTGCAGCGAGTGACTTTTTATTTATTTCCTCCGTGCACTCATATTCGGAAGAATCTATTCGTTTCCCTGATTATTACGTCTGAAACAAGTCGACTCTATATGATCGGTACGTTTACAAATTGTACAAAATTTTTCTTGGTTATTTTCTAGTGATTTTATAATTGGACATGATTCGACTTTATGACCTGATTCCTTGCAATACGTACAAATACTAGTAGTTTTTGCATTTCTTTCTAAAGCTCTCAATTTCAAAGAATTTTCAATTACATGATTATTCATGTGGCTATAATCGCACTTAGTGTTATTATTTCTTTTCCCAAAATTATTGAATCGTGAAGGTCCGTTATCGTGACTAAAATTTCCATTTCTACGTTTATCGTCACTAAAATTTGTATTTGAACTGATTTTATTATCGTTACTTCTATTGTTCTTACTATAGCTAACCAGGATTCTTGCCAATTCACAATTATTGGCTTCATGACCTTTTTCCTTACAGATTGCACACATTGCAAATCTACATTCTTTTGTTTCGTCCGCGTTTGAGCAATATTTTACTGAGTGACCGATTTCATTGCAACGCCTGCATGTCACATTCGGGCAATTGCGTATCGTATGGTCGCAAGCAGCGCAAAAGTTCGCTGATTTGAAAGATTTAGAACAGTTGTGCGGGGCGTGTCCGCTTTCCTTACATTTCCAACATACTTCAAATTCTATAATAAATGGGCATTGTGTAACCGTATGACCCATCACCTGACAATATTGATAATGATTTCCTTTGACTCTGTTAAATTTGCAACCGTCTATAGAATGCCCCTGAGCATTACAGAATTTACATATCAATTCGATCTTTTTATTTACAATTTTACAATTGTTTGATAGGTGATCTTTGTTTTTACAATATACACAAGCTCCTTTGTAACAAAATAAAGCTTCATGGTTATAGTCCTGACAAATTTGACAATTATATATGTGAGTAACATTTGCTGAAGCAGTAACCGAGTCTACATTACTATGAAAAGGACTAGCGATATCACCCCTCAATAATCTTTGTTTTTTTAAGTTTGTTTCAATTTCAATAGCGTCTTGTAAAACAGTACCCAAATTAATGTGATTTCCTAATTCTAAACGAATGTCTTGTTGTAAACCTTGTTTAAAAATTTTTAACGGGTCAGCATTTAATACTGTTTCATACGTTTTGAAATCTTCGTCAGTTACGTCTGCATCTAACTTTTTCATTTCTTTAATTTGCAAAACTATTTCCTGTAAACGGTTTGCATATGCTAAAACGGGTTAATTTGGTTTTTGGATGATTTCCGTAAATTTCCCATATAAACTATGAATATTGTCAAAGGAGGGAAATAGCTGCCTTATTACTTTGATATAATCATTTATCTTATCTATTTTGATGTTTACTAATGCTTTGTAAACTTCTCCGCCCAATTTAATTTTCAGAATTGATATTAAACTTGGTTCATCTAACTCAGAAACAATTGTTTTTACGTGTTTCAATTTTTCAATATATTCATTAGTTGTCATATTTTTTCCATCGAACGTTGGAACTAAAGCTGCAACGTATTTAAGCGGTAAACGTAACGGTTGCGTCATTTTGTTGCCTGTTTCTACACCGTCGTTATCGACTTGTTCAAATTTATTTGTGTGAATGATTGGATTATAGAGTATTACTTGTCTGTCCGTTCCGTTCGTATCTATTGTACGTTTCGCATCTTTGCAAATACTCTCCTCGTTACAAATACCACCAATATCTGTGTATTCGTTATTATTAAATAAAAATTCGTAATTCTGATCAAGAGTAAAGTCCAAATCTAATAATGAATTTAAGTGTTCAAAATTTTGTGTTAATCGTTTAAGTGGATTTTCTACAGAGTTGTTTACGTCCAACGTATTAAATACTTGCACTTCTTGTATCGTGCTTTCGTTAGGTGTTACTATATTATTTAATGCTTTTTCCGTATTTTCCCTACTAATTCCTTTAGGAGGAGAGTGTACCAATTTCCTTGATCGTTTGAAAGGATCTATAACGGATGTGCTCGGTTGCACTATATCACTTTCCAACTCTGGTTTATTTTTTACCTGAAGCCGCGTGAGTCGTTTTGCTTTAATAGGGCTAGAGCAGTTTTTGTTACTCAATAAAATGTGGTTTCATCTAGAATGTTATTTTATATAAAACAAACACCCATTTAGTACCGGAACCAATTTGTTATGTCGCGAATACATAGCCGCGACGTATGATTTTAGAGTGTGTATTATCATTTATTTATTAATAACACAGGTTTACAAAATAAACAAAGTTGATGCCTATTTGACCAGACCATATAACTTTTATGTATTTCGATGCGCTGAATACGAATCCGAGGTCCGTTGATCTCCATCACGTCAGGTTCAAGGTCTTTCGAAGGTCAAATGTATTTAATACAACGGAATTCAAAATTTGACTACGGATTCGGAAAGAGCGGGAAATTTTACGTTCAAATACATATTGTTGATTTTTTCCAACATGACCTTTGAAGGACATCTAGAGCTCAAACAAATAATAAATAGACCTTATTTGCTTTTTATCCATATGAACTTGTTGTTGAGACTTCCGATGGGCTTCTATTGTATACTGTCATGTATCTTTGTATTCTGAATACAAACCTGGAATCCATTTGACCTCATCCAGTTAGGATCAAGGTCACTTCAAGGTTAATTCGTTAATTTTGCACAAAAAAAAACAAATATAACCCTAGTCTTTGAACCCTGGTTGCTTTAACCCTCGAACTCTGCATCTCTGCGTGACTATAACCCTGGACTCTCAACCTCCAATCTCCATATCTTAATTTTCTCAGCCCCGAGCCCGGTAACCTGCAACTCTACAACCCCGACCTTCACATCCTAATTTCATGAACCCCTGATGCGATGAACTTCGATCTATATCGCGAAAGGCTTTTGAGCGTACAGAGGCGAGGGGCCTTGAGGACATCTAGCGCATACTGGACGGTCTCGAGGGAAGCTATTCTGGTTGTCGATGGTGTAATCCCCGTAGATCTTCTTGCTAGGGAGCGCAAGAGGATCTATGACAGAAGGTTAAACGAAAATAAAGTAGAAGTAGCCAAGGAGAAGAATGATAGAACAATAGAGGTATGGCGAGAACGGTGGTCGAGAGATGGTAAAGGCGTATGGACGAGAAGCTCAATTCCAGACATTAGGGCGTGGATGGAGAGGAGCTTCGGATAAGTGAACTTCTACCTTACGCAGATGCTTACGTGCTTTGGGTACTTCAAATGCTACCGGGATTCTCCGAATAGTAAAGTAGAGAACAGGGTTCTAGATAGGAGGATTCGCTTGCTTTTTACCACCGCATAAAAAATCCCAAACACGGCATAGTAAATTCTACACGCCCCGACCTTGATATTCTCGAAATCGAATTGAAATCCAATCGAAATTTAAGATCTTCTAACTTTCTAAAGTCAGTTAAAGGTATGAAAATCAGGAAATCTTTGAAATTTATATTAAGTATTTCAATGTCATGGTGAAACAATCATTTTTTATTATAATCTCATGGAGGGTACTTCTTAACATCGAGGTTTATGTCTCTTACTCTGTTAAGCCACCACTCTTCAATGTAAACGTGCTTTCTTGCTAGGTCTACATCTTTCATCGAATGTTCTTTTCAGCGCTTTTCTCTTGTGCTTAACTGAAGTATCCCTCTTAAGGTTCCAGCAGTAATCTGACATCATATTGACATCCCAAAATCCTTGATAGCGCCTTTCCATCTCTTTAATGTCTTGATGAAATCTTTCACCTTGCTCTTCACTATAATCTCCTAGATTTTCTGGAAATGTGTCCAAATGAGAATCTAAAAAGTGGAGCTTCAGACTCATGAGACATTGAACAGCTTTGTAGTTTACGACCAAGTCGTTGACTACTTCTTTATAATTTTGATCTCTGTTGTTACGGAAAAATTTCGTACAAACGTCAATAAAGCTCTGCCAAGCTTTTCGTTCATCTTCTGACATTCTATTCGGGAATTCGAGATCTTTTATGAGTTCTCTTATTTGAGGTCCATCAAAAATTTCCTCTTTGAGTTTTGCTTCGGATAACTTTGGGAATTTCAAGAAGAGATATTGAAAAGCTTTACTATCTCTTTTCTTTAAAGCTTTTACCAGCTGTTTAATCAAGCCTAATTTTATATGAAGAGGAGGCAGTATTATTTTATCAGGATCAACCAATTTATTGTATTTGAGATTTTTGTTCCCTACAACAAAACTATCCCTTGCTGGCCACTCCTTTACATCATAATGCTTTTCACGAGCTCTGCTGTCCCATTCACATAGAAAACATGGGTATTTCGTAAAACCAGATTGCTGTCCCAAAATGATTGTGACAACTTTTAAATCCTTGCAGATTTTCCATTTATACAACTCGTAATTAATTTTATCAAGTAAATATTCCATATTCACGTAATTTTCATCCATTGTCGTAGAGTGAGCCAATGGAACAGAAGCTAGTTTATTCCCATTGTTTAGTAATACAGCATTAAGGCTTCTCTTAGAAGAATCAATAAATAACCGCCATTCTTTAAGATCATGTTCAACTCCAAATGTTCTAAACAACCCATCTATATCACTACAATATACCAAAGAACCACCTTAAACAAAATATTTTCGAAAAGGCTCATCTCTGTTTCTGTAGTATGTTACTTTTGTTTTTTTGTGTAAACAACCTTTTTTTTCAGCCGTGATGCCAATAGTTCCGATTGCGCTTTAGATAGCCCTAAATCTCTTACCAAATCGTTGAGTTCACTCTGATTGAACTTTGAAAGGGTTATCTCGTTACCCGTTGTACTAACATCACAATCAGTTTCTTCGTCATCTTCTTCGTAACATTCTCGGTCATTCATTTCATCATGTTCTGCGTCATCTTCTTCTTTATCTTCTTTGTCATTTTCTTGGTCCGTGTTCCCCAAAGATTCTGTAATGTTTTCATCACTTATATCGATTTCCATTGCTTCATCTTCATCATTACTGGTATCGCTTACTAAGACTGGCATTGTGACAGACAAAGTAGTTGTGTAAGTCACAGATCGAATGTTTCTTGAATTAAATCCAAATTTGGTGTTTATACAAAAATAGCAATCATTATCATGATCTCGAGGTGCGCGTCAAATCATAGGCGATGAAAATATCATTTGTCGCTCTCCACTTTTCCAACGTCTTAAACGTGAATCGTAAAATCGACAGATGAGTTTTGGAATCCAGGGTTGGTTTAGATCCACATCAGTGGTTTTAAAACACTCGTCGTAGATCATGCGAAGTTTCTTAGAGAAAGAAATGAAGTTTCTATGAACGTTGTATTTGCCGCACAGAACACAGAAACTTTTTGAGCACTCATCCATTTTTGCTGATCATAAATCAAGTCCTGCTGTATTTGTACAAAATAACTAAATAAAAACTGGAGAAATCGCTGCTGCACCGGATATCCAACTATCCTGAAAAGGACCGTCGGACGGAGCCGCTGGTGCACGCTTATAGCTTATAGGACTCGGTTATTAAGGAAAATGTACTATTAGGGATTGGGTGTAAGATGTCTCAGAGTTAAGTGCTGGGGAGTTAAGAACATTGGAATATGGGGAATCGGGTTTTAGGATTAAGTGCTCGGTGGTTATTGGATTGGGGGTATGAGGGATTGGTTCAAGGCGTTTTAAGGTCAAGTTCTCGGGGTTTTAGGAAATTAGGATGCGGAGGTCGAAGGTCATAGAGAGTTGCAGGGCTCGAGGTTTAAAGCAACCAGGGTTCAAAGACTAGGGTTATATTTGTTATTTTGTGCAAAATTAACGAATTAACCTTGAAATGACCTTGATCCTAACTGGATGAGGTCAAATGGATTCCAGGTTTGTATTCAGAATACAAAGATACATGACAGTATACAATAGAAGCCCATCGGAAGTCTCAAAAACAAGTTCATATGGATAAAAAGCAAATAAGGTCTATTTATTATTTGTTTGAGCTCTAGATGTCCTTCAAAGGTCATGTTGGAAAAAACCAACAATATGTATTTGAACGTAAAATTTCCCGTTCTTTCCGAATCCGTAGTCAAATTTTGAATTCCGTTGTATTAAATACATTTGACCTTCGAAAGACCTCGAACCTGACGTGATGGAGATCAACGGACCTCGGATTCGTGTTCAGCGCATCGAAATACATAAAAGTTATATGGTCTGGTCAAATAGGCATCAACTTTTTTTATTTTGTAAACCTGTGTAATTATTATAGTGACAGGAACTTACCTTGGTTATTATTTCGAAAGAAAGAAATATTTACTTCTCAGGACGTAACACTAATATCAATACTATTGTCCTAAATTAGGTATGTTAATAAGCACAATTACAGGATTACATATATCGATGTTTCCAAGACTTTTTTTTACACTTAGAATTGATTCCTGGAAGTCTGCGAAGTTCGTTTTCTTTCTTTTACCGAGCTCTATTAAATAGTCCTACTCGTCTATTTTTTGCGATTTTTAAACCACCCTTTTGGCGGTTTTTCTCCCTCAAAGAGACCTCTCACCCCTCAATTTTCTGAATTTTCGATAACATTTTCTTGACATGAACTAATATTCAGGGGGCTGTAAAGATACTTTTTTTTAAAATTTGCACTCTTTACCCGAGAAAATCGCCACTATAAGGGAGATTCAAGAGTTTCGTACCATTGGATTAGTCTTAAAAAATTGAATCAGATGGCCCAATTAATTTTTTCTTTATAATGAGATAGATAATCGCGATTCAATATTAGCCAATTTGAGGCTGATTATGGCCGATGACCCGCGCGACAGCGGATCATGACGGAGTAGGCAAATTGACTCTCGCATATTAATCAACACGTGATAGCGTTGTTGCGTTGTTTAACTCGATTGCCACTGCGTACTACATTACTGACTGTATATTGTAACAATTTTTTGATAATGTTATACTCATCGCAAATGACAACAATAAATTAGTTTAATTATTACATAACAAAAATTATGTTTTATTTTAATAAGAATTCATGGAAAAAGCTCAGTGAAATAAATATGAATGTAATCTAATGAGTAATTACGAAATTAATAGAAACATTAATGAAATTCGAATTAAGTATAAATACTAATAAATTACCAGCAACGGTAATTGCACATTATTTATCCATCCTATTTGACAAAACGCGGTTAGTGTATTCCATTCACTGACATCGAAATGTTCTCTTTGGTGTTGTGGAAGTTGTGTGATCCGGCAGAATTTAGTGTTGTGGTGTCAAATAATGTAAGACGCATCAACGGGAAATAGAAAGCCAAATAGTATTGATAGTAGTATCAATTATTATTAATACTACGTTAGATAAGGATAAAAAAAGTTAAGATAATCGACATACGAGGTCTGTCTGGAAAGTATCGGGCCTTACTTTATATTTTCGCGCTAGCGTTATTCTTTATCATCTGGTGGGTGGCATCCTTCAAAGTAATCCGCACTTGATTGAATAACACGGTTCTATCGATGTTTCCACTTTTCAAAATAGACCTGGAACTAACTTTTAGGGATAGCCTTAAGTACACTCGTCGCATTGTTTTCAACCATTGTTTTGTCATTGAATCGGTGTCCTTTGAGTGGTTTTTTTAGTTTTGGAAACAGCCAAAAGTCACAACGGGCTATGTCGGAACTGTATGGAGGTTGTCAAAGCAATGCGATATTGTGTTTGCTCAAAAACTGCTGCACAAGATTGGATGAATGCGCTGGCGCATTATCGTTATGGAGAAGCCAGTCACCACTTTCCCAAAAGTGCGGCCGTTTTCTTCTTACTGCATCATGCATGTTGTATTCTTTATTGATTGTCTGATCTGTTGGTGCATATTCGTGATGTACAACACCTTCACAATCGAAAAAAACAATCAACATTGCCTTAACATTGCTCCGACTTTGACATGCTTTTTTTGGTCTTGGCGATTCAGAATGCTTCCACTGTTAAGATTGTTGTTTTGTTTCAGGATCATAAACGTAAATCCATGATTCATCACCTGCAATAACTTTTCTAAGCACATTATCATCATTACTGACTATTTTCAGATTGTCCAAAGAGATTTATTTCTAAGCGAATGTTCTTCTGCTCTGCTGTGAGCAATTTTGGGATGAATTTCGCACACACGCGTTTCATTCCTAAATTTTCGGTTAAAATTTCTGAAATGATAGTTTTTGGTATCCCAAGGTCTTCTTCTAGATCTCGCACATTCATACGACGATCTTGTTCGATTGCAAGTCGCACCCGCTCAATATTATCTGCGGTTTTTGTCGTCTAAGGTCGGCCGAAACGAGAATCACTATCGACAGAAGTGTGACCATCCTTGAACCGTTTATACCACTCTTTTATTCGTGTTTTGCTCATTCACTCGCTTCCGAAGGTCTTTTGCATCATTTTTACAATATCAAAATCCGACGAACGCGAAATAGACACTGTAAACAAAGACACGCTGCCCATGAACTATACGTCCGGCAGGTATCAGTAAGTAACCAATAGATTCGTGAGGCTTTACTGTTGACGTTTCTGTCCGGTGAGGTCGCCCGAACACTATGGCGCGAAGATATAAACGTAGGCCCGATACTTTCCGGACAGACTTCGTAGTTTATGTAAAAACTAACTAGCTTTTCCAGAATAATCATTACTTAAATAAATGTTTTATTTACCTTTAATTCTGCTTTTTAACACACCCGTATGAAGAATAAAGCGAGTGGTAATTTTAGTCATTCACAATTCACACCATAGAATTTATACATATGCGTGAATCGTACGCGTAAATAAAGAATAGTATGCCATCCTCGTACTATTGTTATATTGCTAAATAATTATGGTATTGGTAAGCAGTATTGCTCTTGCATTTTTTCGATGTTCCCTGGGCGAAGACTCGATTTATGCTCGCTCGAAAAAGCAAGCTCGTGCATTTAATTAAGTTTTATTCATTAGCTTGTACTTTTAATTTATTTTTGTGCATTATCTTATGTAACGATTGCCGAAAATCGTTAGGCCTCGCGTGGACTGTCAAGCGTGGCTAAGTATAATAGCCGTGATCGGCTTAGGTTAGCGAGAGAGAGGGCGCGTTAGGGGCAACCACCGGGAGGGGAGAGCTAGCGAGTCAGTATGACCGTGTTCTTCAGTCTGGCAACTTCGTAGTTTTTTCCTTCGAAGCAACAACGTGTAAAGCCGTGCTGAGTGACATACGGAGAGATTAATTAGATAATCTGTGCTGTGAGTGGAGAGGCGAGTGTGCACACTGCGTAACGTGTGCAGCATCGGCAGCAGCGACCACAACCTCAGTAGCACCTACTGCGCAACGTAACAACAGCAACGAAGGGCGGTTGCAGAGGCAGCTCGTTACTTGCGTAAGCGGATACGGTTGGCCACCGTATCCTCATCAGATCAGCGGTAAGTGCGCTGCACTTTGGAATTTGTCTTGCGTGCGATCCCGCGCAGCGTGCACGGTGAGCTTTGTAGGTAGCGTGCGTGCGACTAGCCTGCGACGTCCGCGAAATCAACTCTCTCTCCTCATTCGATGTATTTTTTGTTGATACAGCGTGCGTTCCGACTCTCGGCAAATCATCCTTTGTATAGGATTTACCTCGTAGAATAAAGTGGTTAAATATTAATAAGAGACGATCTTATTATTTCGTCTTACCTTGTCCGGTGTCGGTGTTTATGTTCACATTTTCATTCGAACGCGTCGATAGTCCAACACAGATCGCGAATGCTATAGAAAGAGCTGTTCGTCAACCGAGTTGTCTGCAGTGGCCGACGGAGCGCTGGTAAGCAAGCGCATTAGCGCCTCTTGCGGAGAGTTCGCACATCAATGTTGGATCGCTGAGAGGACTCGGCGCATGCGTACACCTGAGGAAGGTGAGTTAGTGTGCTCGAAGCACACAGCTAACAAAGCACCGTTTGGCCGTAGCGATAATTACAATTGCCCGGGATTTCCGACTAAACGGTAGCCTGTTACACTTATTAAAACGTTATGATAACATTAAGACCAAATATTTTTATAAATAAAAGATTTTTATAAATGAAAGTATATTTATAATCATTAACAAATAACAAAAGAAAAAAATTTGGTATTTTTCCAAATTGTCTATGAATAGCGTAGTTTGTATTCCGCTATGTAGCATAATTTTTAAAAACGGTAGTATTTTCGACTCACTCAAATTCATCATCTTAATTCGTCACTTGATATCAAATAAAATAATTGAAGTAAATTAAAGTAATTGTTGAATTACTGAAAATTGCAGTTAGCAAGCAAAATTCATTACGTGCATGAATATAGTTATATTTAAGCAAATTATAATTAAGCAAAAATAAATTCACAGAAAAATTGTACCTTCTGTAGTCTAAATTGTACCATCGGTACAATTCTATAAATTTGTTTCTAAAAGAAATAATAGGACAATTACAAATTACCACTAATTGTTACAACTTACAAGGATGTCATCCGGAAATGCACTTTGCGCAGGTGTAGAGCTTTGTAATTGTCCTATTATTTGTTTTAGAATCAAATTTATAGAATTGTACTGATGGTACAATTTAGACTACAGAAGGTACAATTTTTCTGCGAATTTATTTTTGCTTAATTATGTCTTTTATGTGAATAAATAGGAGGTAAATTATCGATAACGATATTTTTTATTTTTTATGAGAAATATAATGGTACAATAACAAATAATTATTTTTTCGAGAAGTACAATTAGACATACATGAGGTGTGATCATTTTTTTTAATAAAATGTTATTTGTGTCGGGCTGTTTTCGCATCGGTTCTTATATCCAGGTGGTACGGCTTGGAAAATTTCATGTATAGTGTATACTTTACGTTCGTTTACGTATGCATCTGTAGTAATATTACACTCTACACGTTAAGCATTGACTTTTAGTATAGTTACTGGTAAATTAGAACTATGGGTTTCGTTTGGACCAACTTTACGTGGAATGAAGCCTAAAATCGATCCAAAAGAATCCTTCGGTTCAAAATTTATTTCACGACTGCATTGAATAATACTAAGTAGAATATTGTTGTTTGCTTTCAGACTAAATGATATATGCCTCAGTGTTAAGACTTCTTTGAGAAAACTTTCTACATCTTCTATCTCATAACTACCAGTCGGTAAAATGATTTCTTCGTGACTATCAATATAAAATTTATTACTACCAACGTCAATGTTTGGTATCGAGTTGAATGTTGGTAATACGCGTTTTTATACTATATATAGTGTATTCGAAAGAAATTTAAGACAAAGATGACCAGAATTGTAGGTATTGAATTTTTGATATCTAACGTAATTATACTCAACTCTATCAATTCCGAGATAAAGTAATAAATTTATAGGTGGTTGACGGTTACGAAAACTGTCAAAGTATATGTCCTCGTCTTTTTTCTTTTTGTAGGCTACCCAATGAGTACCTGGATCATTTTTATCATATAAATTTACAATAGCTGACTCTTGATAGCGAGGTCTATTAGTTGGCAAGGCATTACACATGAAAACTTCTCGAAAATCAACAATTTTGATTATTTAAGCATATTTTTTTATATTTAGATCTGTCAATGCACGATTAGATAAAGGTACTTTGAGCTTTTTTTAGACCTCTCTCATTGATATACGGCTTGAGCTGCAGACCATAACCTTTATTATGTGACTTTAAGTAAAGGCCTTTACCCATAGAAATCACTTCCATAGTCTTATTATGTCTATGAGCCTCTTTTAAGTGACAAATAATGAAATTAAAAAAGGAGCAGCTCCACTTACAGTTTTTGAAATTAGTAAAATACGTGGTATGTGTATTCTACTTCTACCTCCGACCTTTTCGACCGCTTCTTTAGCATACTTTATAGCAGAGCGAATAACTAAAAGTGAACGAGTGCTAGATACAGTACTTTTTGTATCAGTTTTTACGATTTCTTTCAATGATGTCGTTTGTGTTTTACTTTTTTTACATTTATTTCGTGACTACCGTTCTTTTATACTGGTTGCTCGTTTTTTTACACGTTCCTACTGCCACTTTTTTTTAGACATTTTGATTTCCATACCAAATTTACTTTTCATTTTCATAATGTTCGCTACAACAAAAGCAGCTGCTTTTTCATCAAAAGTACTATACTTAGTACTCACTCTATCCCAAGCCCTTTTAGCTAAAATATCATCGGCTTCGTTTATCGCTACAATGTTCTCTTTATTGAGGCAATATGCAATATCGTAATCTTTCAAGCAACGTCCAGTGTATTTCTACCAGGATCACCTCGAGCCAATCGTTTTTTTAATTTAGTTTCTGGTCTACAGTACTGATAACTAGGTAAATGAACTTTGAAAGGTAAGTTATTGATAATCTTGTTCACTAGACCACCACCAGTCTTTCTTTGATGATAATGAGTGATCATACTACTTTAAAAGACAATACTTTAATGAAGTGTAAAATATATAAGCATTTATTTTATAGTCTTGAACTTATTTGTCGATGACTCAGTGACGAGGATCAAGATGAATTTTTAGGAGCAGATTCTCAAACTTCAGGTTATAAATTTCGATGGGGTAGTGAAGACAGAAAAATGAGAAAAAAGACATGTTAAATTACTGCCAGATACACGAGCTGTTTTCTGTGTAACCAGTAACTGTGGAAAAACTAACTGTTTGCTAACATTAATCTCCTATCCGAATGGTCTTAGATTTGAAAATGTATATGTTTATTCAAAGTTACTAAACCAACCTAAGTATCAGTTTCTAAGCAATTTATTGGAGCCGATAGATGGAGTATAATATTACTCATTTAATGAGCATGAGTCTGCAAGAGTGGTCAGCCTTCGTGCGCCTTGCGCTGGTCTCTGCTAATTTTTCTGGGTTCTTCCTCGGTAAAGAAAGCCGGCGCTGACTTTCACAGGCCGAAGTTCGCTCTGGTTGGGGGAGGTTGATACAAAGAATCAGACACTTTAATTCAATTATACTACATATGGCGATCTCATTTATTGACGCCTTTTCACAAATATCGCTACAAGATTAACTTCGCCGCGGCGAGCGCGCTCGCTCAACCTTTCCACGAGCAGAGTTCGCGGGATCACGCGAGCGAGATCGCTCAGCGTACGCGATAAAATCAAAATACGCTAATGTCCGTAATCGAGCGAGAGCTGGCGCGAGAAAGATAAACTGGCTTTGGACCCACCGGATGCCGACGGTCCGTCGACAGAGAGGCGACGCCGGCGAAAACGTAGACCCGCAGGGAATGGCGCCCTGGCGACGATTGAGGTTGCTGCAGGAAGGGCCGCAGCACGGCATTTGCTTCGTAGACGGCGAATGGTCGCTGCGTGTACTGGCTCTCCTTCGAACGACTTGCTCCCTGGCAATCGTGGCAGTTGCACCGCTGACAGTCGTTCCTTTCCGGCCGAAATATCGCCTCGTCCAGTCTTCTCTCTAGGCGGCCCTAATTACTTGAGAGCTCGCGCCTAACTGCCCTTCCTCTCTCTTAATTTCTAAGCCTCATGCCGCCGCGCTCCCACTTCTCTCGCCGTCAAAAATCAGTCAAAATCGCTCTCTCTCTCTCGCTCTTCTCGCTCTCACTCGTACTCACGGCTACACCTCGCCGATCGTCCGGCTCCTCTCTCCAGATCCTACAACGACACAAGTATGTAGTCGCTATATAGCGTATACTTGGTCTCTGCGTTCACGCGAGGAGAGTGCCGCGCACAGGGCTAGCGAACATCGCTATAACCCTGTCACAGGCCCCCGCTAAGCCGCGCAAGCCGCAGGCATTCGTGGGTTACCCAACGCAACCCTCCTCGTCCGAACGCAGGACCAGCGAGAAAACGACTTAAAACTATAGTACAAAATCAAAATCATAAAACTTTAATAATTCAGCTCGCCAAAACCTTCAAAATCAATAAAAATAAAAATAAATAAACAAACAGAAATAAACATACCATACACAAAATAAAATAGAAAATAAAATAAAATAAAACAAAGCAACAGAAAACCCTTTTAAAGTGAACAGATTTGGTACCTCAGCCTTCTCATGCCTTATCTGGAGCTGCGCCCCTGCCAATCGCCCTGGCAGCGAGCTCACACGCCTGGCGTTGGATCCTGGTTACTTCTTCCCGTTGTTCTGGCGTTAAACATGCTAACTCTAACAATATTGCTTCTACGGGATCACGGCTCACACCATCCCCCGCTACAATTTGTCGTTGCAAATGCATTACCTCGAGCTGACTCTGGTCTGCGATTTGAAGCTGTGGCTGCGATCTCGCTACCTTGGCCTCCGCAGCCCTCGCCTGCTGGTTTTCCCTACGGCGACGAACCATCACCCCCGCTCTTGGTGCTGGTATGCGTGTCCCATCGGGGAACACGCGATACCTATCCTTTCCACTACCTATGTTATACGGTTTAGCTGATCTCTCAGCAGCTTGATGCGATAACGTCACATCAGCCCCGCTTTCACCTAACTGTTGCGTCGATTCCGATTCATCAGCCTCAGACAAAACAGCCACCCGCATATCCACGTTTTCCGCCTCAACATCCATAGCTACCGGTGCTTTCTGCATCGCAAGTACCGAATCTAGCGAACTCGCCATGATCGGTGGCTCTGCGGCAGGCAGAGCACGCTGCGTTTCTCGCTGCTGCTACTCTCGCGCCTCCCCAAGTTCGACCTGAACCATTCTATCAGAGCAGCACATGCAAATGTTCTTACGGCGTCTTCTCAACGTTTCATATCTAGCTGCGTCTTCCTCTTCCCGAAGTTCCCTTAGGTATTCCGGTGGAACTCCATCCGTGCTCGCGCGCCACGTCGCGCTTACCGGCGGCAACCTACGAGGTCGCGGACGCTCCGATGCAGATGATGGATCCGATGCGCTAAAGCGCAAAGGACGCTCCGGCAGCAGATCCTCCGGCCTAATCAATTCAATCACGATCGGGCCAAACATTCCAATCAATTCCTGCCTTCGCTCCGGAGTCCGCACACCCCGACGAAGCTCAACTATCAACAACGGTGAAAAAGCCCTGCTGTTGTCCCATTCGTCCGACAAGCTTGCCCACGAAGTGGATGGTTGTACCTCCACCGGCAGCCAACTCCCAGTAGGCTCAGCCATCGCCACCTGATTCTCGAATTCTCGTCTCGGTGACGGTTTTACTGCGACCACCGGCAAATCGTGCGGCCATTCGGCGACCCTTGCCCTCGCTTCAGCGGCCGCAGCAGCAGCGGCAACCACCGCGTTCCGACCAGGTGGGCGAGTAGCAACACGAAGCGTACCTCGCTCCGTGCGCCTCTCAAATGGTCTCGCTACCGCTATCTCCAAGATCCTGTCCGCGATTACCTCGTTTTCGGCGCCCCCCTCGGGAACAGAACCAGCGTTCTCGCCTTGGTTCTGCCACGTAGCCGTTCCCGCATCAACAAGGTCACACGCGCCCCGCGGCACGATAGGCAGCTCTAACACCGATTACCCCTGCTGGCCTTCCTCCACCACTCCTGGCATCTCGGCGGACTCGCCAGAGAAGCCTGGCATTTCCTCCAGCATAATTACCTCTCCTGTAATAAACCATGCATGTATTAGCCTTGCTACCTCAACTGACATCCAGTCCGTTAACCAGATAATCACGGTTCTGTCTCCTCCTAACTCGTCGGAGAAATAAATGAAATAAAATAAACAATACAAACATCACACTCACACAAACATCACACAACAAACAAATCACTCTCGGCTGTTACCTTTCCTCGTACCTCGAGGAAGCACGTATCTTTTGAGCTCAGATACATGAGCTTTTGGTACCTGTTTGTTGATATTCGTGGTCAACATATAAATTCCCGGAGAAACCACTCGCAAAATCTTATACGGACCGGTATATCGCGGATCTAGTTTTGCGTTTTTCCCCGCACTCGCGCTTGACAGAGTGTGTGCTCGCCTCAAGACTAGATCGCCCATTGAAAACTCTACGTCTCGTCGTTTTCTATCATAATGTTTCTTCTGACGGTTTTGCGCTTCTTCAATATGTTTAATCACAAGATCGCGTAACGTATCGAGTCTCGCCATACGCTCGCTCCAATCCTCGATTGTGGAGCGGATGATCGGCGTTCGCATTTCTACCTCACGATGTAGACTTTTAGCCTGCTGCGGTTCGCGGCCAAAATTTAAGAACGCCGGCGAGACTTTTGTACTCGCCTGTATCGTCGTATTCAGCGCCTGCCTGAATTCATGCAAATACTTATCCCAATTCCTGTGATCCTGATCAACGAACATCGCCACCATCAGCTTCAGCGTCTTAATCGCTCGCTCGGCGAAATTCGCCTGCTGATGGTACGGCGGACAAAGTACGTGCTCAATCTTGTACTCGTCTAGCGTCGCTCGAAACTCATTCCCACAGAAATTCTTACCATTATGCGTGACAATATACTCCGGTATCTCCCATCGATACAAAATAAGCTCTTCAAGAGCCTGTGCGAGAGCTTTCCCCGTAGCTGACACAAGAGGTTTAAACTCCACGTATTTCGTGAACAAGTCCTGAAACACGACTAAGTATCTGAATCTATTCTTACTCCTCGGAAGTTCAATCACGTCTGCCGCTATCACCAACCATGGTTGCTCAACTACCCGCGTGCTCATGAGGCCCATCGGAAATTGTTGTTCTATTTTATACCGTTGGCATTTCTCGCACGATTGCACGAATTCCGTGATATCATAGTACATTCCGGGCCATGAATACTCCCTCGCGACTCTATCGTAGGTCTTATCCCTTCCGAAATGTCCTGCCGAGGGCTCGCAGTGTGCGTCTAGCATCACTCGAGCTCGGTGTTCTAACAGTACCACCAAGCGCCAACACTGCTCACAGTTTGTAACCGGATCAAATAATCTATCAGACGAGAATCTATACAGCATTCCGTCCTCCACTCGCCAATTCCGAAATTTATTCGGTCTCGCAAGTATGTCCTTCATGCGCTGCAAGTATACAGAGTCCCTGATCGTCGCGAAAGCTGCTACTTCCTTGCCGTCCTCATACGCGCGCGATAACGCGTCCGGCGTATGATGCAGGCGACCTTTCCTGTACACGATTTCAAAATCGTACTGTTGGAGTTCAAGAACCCACCGCGCCAACCGACCCGTAGGTTCCTTCTTATTGCGTAGCCAAGTAAGTTCCGTATGATCCGTGACTACCACGAAATGCACTCCCTCAATGTAAGGGCGGAACTTTTTAATCCCCATTATCACAGCCGCGCATTCCAACTCCGACACAGTATAATTGCGTTCGTGCACATTCAACATTCTATTCACGTAGCATATAGGATGTTCAAACCCATCCTCGTCCTTCTGAATTAGACACGCACCTAACGCATACGACGATGCATCGCAATGAATAAAGAAAGTCCTCGCAAGTCGGGTCTCGCCAAAACTGGCGCCTCCATCAGAGCTTTCTTTAGCTTTTCGAAAGCTTCGGCTTGCTCCTGCCCCCAATGCCAACGTTCGCTCTTGCGCGTAAGCTTCGTGAGCGGTACTTTCATCTCGCTCTCATGCTCAATAAATCGCGCATACCATCCGCACATACCGAGAAAACGTCGCAACTGCTTAACGATTCGGGGTTGCGGGAAGTCAATCACCGGCTTAATCCGGTCCGGATCAGGTCGCAACCCTTGACTATCCAATCGGTATCCCAAGAACGTCACCTCGGAGCACCCGAATTCACACTTCATCACGTTTACTTCGAGTCCCGCTTTTACCAGCTTCTGTAGAGCTCGCTCAAGCCAAGTTAAATGCTCATCAAAAATTCTGGTTACTACAATTACGTCGTCTAAATATTTGAAAACATATGGCTCAAATTCCGGTCCGAAAAGCGTATCCATCAGCCGTATGAACGTCGCTGGAGCATTTACTAATCCGAAGATCATATAATTACATTGGAATAACCCTAATCCCGGGACCACGAATGCCGTATATCTCTTGCTCTCCTCGCTTAGCGGTACTTGCAAGTACGCGTTCTTCAAGTCGATTTTAGAAATATAACGCGCCCCACGCAATCGATCGAAAACTGAGTCAATGCTCGGCATCGGATATCCATCTGTTTTCGTCGCCTTATTCACCAACCTTAAATTTATACACATTCGATTCATGCCATCTTGTTTTCTGACTATAACCGGCGCGCTTCTCTAATCGCTTATCGATTTTCTGATTAGCCCCGATTCCAGCTATTTCCTTGCCTCGCTTGGCATAAACTCCATCACCTGTGGCGAATATCGCCTTAAGGGAGTTTTTACTGGTCGTGCGCCCTGCACGTCGATCTCATGCTTAATTAAATGCGTACGCGCAGGTGACTTCTCGGGTACTACTCGCCTCACCAGACGTTCCACTAATTGGCACTGCTAAGATCGCAACTCGGAGAGCCCCGCGACCTCGGCTCTAACGCGAACACGCGCGAGCCCAGGCTCACTCGGGAACTCCACTCTTTCGCTCTTCAGCTCCGCGAACCAGTGCCACGGGCCATCCTCTATATGCCATCTCCCATTCGCATGATCCATGCCAATGCCAAACTCCTGAATGAAGTCCATCCTGATTATCATGTCGTATTGCACTGGTACATCCACGACTCGCGCTACGATCATTCGTGACACTCCTTCGATCTCAACCCTAAGCCGAAGTTTCCCCACGATCCCGGTTTTCGCTCCCGAAAACCCGAACAACGCGAAGTCGCACGGCTCAATCTTGTCTACAAAGTCGCCGCGTATTCGCGGATCCACGATAGTCACCATCGCACCTGAATCGTACAGCGCACTGTATGGCTTCCCCGCGATATGGACTACCAACAACTCGCGATTTTCCACCGCGTCCGCATTTGGTTCGCCCACGCAAACACGAGCACAGAGGCGCGAGAAACCTACACCGGTCCCCGATGACTCGCCTCGCTTCTCGCTCCCCCGACTATCCGTTAAATCTTTGCTTGTCGACTCGCATCCTGCGCCATCCGACGCTTCCAAACCCGATGCGATCGGTATCGTCCTAACTGCTATCGCTCAGCATCATAAACTCCCTGAAGAAGGTGACGGATCGCGACGACGTCTCGTCTACACCGTCAAGGTCGTCAGTTTTTGAGTTTCCAGCCTGCTGAGGCGATCTCTCAGTCCGAGTTTGTTCCGGAACCGGCCGCGCACGCGCCGCATTCCCCTCTGGACTTCTCGAAGACCGCGCGGTCTCTGCAGTTTCCATCGAGTTCATGCCCAGCTGATCCACCCCGGGCGTTCTTGTCGATTCACCTCTCGACCCACGCCTCAGCGCCGGAGTCTCTTGGCCATCTCCTCGATTTCGCTCTAATTCGCGTGAATTCAGCATTTCCCCCGACTCCAACGCTCGCTTTCCTCGCTCGCGCTCAGGCCCTGCTTCACGCCTTCTTGTCCATCGTTCGTTGAATTCGATCCAGTCGAACTCTTTCCTCGAACTTTCTTTGATTCTACCTTTCGCGCATTCGCGTTGCATAGAGGCCTCTACTTTCGCGTTATTCGCGCCCAATCTAGCTTCATTTCGCTCCACCTGCTGTTGAAACTCTGCGAACTTGCTATAAAACAGCCTCATGAACGCGACTTTTGCCCTGTTGGGTGCCCTATTACGCACAACTACGCGGAATCCGTCGGGCAACTGGGTCCCGCTTTTAAGTTTTCCAGAGCTTTGAGCCACACCTGACATTGCGGACATGTTTCCAACGTCTTATTTTCTTTACCGCAGCCTTGGCACGTTGACCCCGCTCTACTTCCTCGTGAACACCGGTTCGCGTAATGTCCTAGCTGTTGGCATTTGTAGCAGCGCACTGGGTTCTTTCCCCGATTGCGACTCGCACTTTGGTCAGGAACCCCTCTGCCACTCGTGCCTCCAGCCCCCAACGGCTCCGAACTTGTTCGCGTCGACTTCAAGTTCTCTAGGCTTGGGCACTCGGCCTTCCGATGTCCCAGCCCCTCGCATTTGTGGCATATACCCTGAAAGGTCACGCGCCCTGCAGCGTTCCTCGCAGCAGGGCTCGCATTTTTCCCTGGGCGGGCCCCCCCTGTGAATGAGCTAGCTGTAATAACACGGCCACTATATCTCTCGGCAACTCTTTTGACGAATCCACATCCTTACGTTGAGCTACACCTTCACTATCCGGATTGCGGCTTCTGCCTACGGGTTTTGTTGCCGACTTATTTTTCTTCCCTTGGCGGTCCTTACTATTCTCATTCCCGATCGCATAAGCTCGTTCGCCCATCGCAAAGTTCGCACCGCTGCTAGTCTTCGCGGTTCTTTTTGACGAATCTCCGCGGTAAGCGACTTCCGGCATCAACGACTCCTGCGGCGCTGGCGGCGGGCGGTAGCGATTCTCGATGTCCCGTCTGCGTTCAAATCTCTCCCCGTAAACGCGAAGGTCTCTGAGCGTTTGAACCTTCTTCGCCCTGATATAATTGCGAAGTTTCGGGTATAAGTTATTTTTAATCAACTCAAGCTGTCTACGTTCCGAAAGCTTCGGTTCTAACCTAGTCGCAATATACAGGAAGGCCGTGAGGAATTCACCTAATGGCTCATCTTCGTCTTGAGTTCGGCGGCGTAGCGCGTCGTAAACATCCTCGCGCGATCGCCGCGGACAGAACTGGCGCTGGAATTCATCTTTAAAATCCTGCAATGTATCCCAGCTCGGGCGATTCGTTTCCCACCATAAAGCCATTTCCGCGCTAGTAAACGACAACATTAACGCCGACAATATCTCCGCGTCCTTGAATCTGTAAAATGATTGCATTTCATGCGATCGCCTCAAAAATTGCTGCGCTGTCAGTCCGCCTTTCTTCGAGAATGCTAAAGACCAACTTCTTACCGCCGTGACCGCGTCTGCTTGTTGCCCATTAAGAAATCGGCCTCTTGGTTTGCTCGCTCGCTCTTCCTCTGACGCGCTCTCTAGCCACGTTTCGTCGTCATCGAGCGCCGAATCATAGTCCGTGTCCTCCGCTTCATCAGGCTCTCTACCGGCTTCACGCTTGCCTAACCGCGCATCCGCGGTATCATTCACGCGCTTCTGATCATAATTCATCTCACAAGGTTGGTACCTCGCCCCCAGCTGCGCGCCATCACGCACCGGCGTGCTCGTACTTCCCGGGCCTTGCGTTGCTACCTGCGATGTGCCCTCGCGCTCGTCCCAGCTCTCGGCATTATTTACCCTAGATGCTGCCAAAATCAGCCATGCCGGCCAAAACGTTTTTACTGCGCGCTGCCACATCGATGGCTCCTGACCATGGAAACAATCTCTGTTTGCGTGTTCGCAGAAGAAACTGGCGCGAAGTCCGTCGGCACCGAACGATGCAAGCCCGCTCTTTGTTTCCTTCCGCGCACCTCCTCACGTGCAATCGCACCATCTCTGGCGCGAACTCGCGTCTCCGATGGCAACGCACGTGTCTGCCGCATGACGTCACTCCGCTCTCGTCGAGCGCTTACTGCTGCGTTCACCTCCGCCTCTAAAGTTTCCAACAGTGATCCGACCCGTGCCGATGATGCGCTTCTCGCATCAACGATAGTCGGTATTTCACCTGATAGAAAATCGTCGGCTCTCACAGGCGGTGCCGATTCATGACGCACGCTATATAAAAATGCGCGAAATGCCCTGTCTTGCACGATCGCGGTCGTACCGTCCGTAACCAATCCGTTCGATGTCATCCATATCAGCAATTCCTGAATTTGCATTGCCTGAATGTGCTCCTATATTGACTTTACTACAGGAATTTTCATAACCCGCCTTCTAAACGCTTCTGGCCGCGGCCGCGATTCCGCAGATCTCCGATGCTTGGGCGATCTCGTCACCGGCATCGTATTTCACGCGACCCCGCGCGGTAAACAAACAGGCACCAAAACAGACCCAAGCTTTCCTAGACCTATTTCACCTTCACTAGGCCTAAGCGCGTTTGTCCTCTTTGTTTTAGAGAACAGCTCAACGTGCACAAACCGGCATGCCCATGGTGAGAGTACGCAACACAAAGACCTTACTCAGCCTATAAACACGTCTAACCTTGAGCTCACGCTCAGCAACAATCCAAACAGCCGAGAATGATCGTTGCGATTCTCGCAACTTTCAAATTCACAAACACACAATTCAAACGTACAAATTTTGACTAGCCAAAACACCCGGCTCGACTAATCGCAATCTGCGTAATAACAGTACACAAATTTACAGCGTAATCGCTTAATCACCACACCGCGATACTCGCCTCAGCCCGTTTCACTAGCTCCGGGCTTCCGCGTAACTCGAGCCAAATGCGTTGACGACACAATAATGACGAAAACTCATAATGTCCCATGCAACTAAAATTTTCCCTTTTCCAACTTATTTCCACGGCTCTCGCTCGCTACTCCGCGAATTCGCCGAAAAGCGCTCATCGGCCGAGAGACCGCACTGTTCAAAACTTATCACAAAGGGAATTATCGCGATCTCCTCTTTCCAACCAGAACAAAGCGATGCGAACAACGAAAACCCGCCGAGGTTAAACAAGGGATGCCATGCAAGAGTGGTCAGCCTCCGTGCGCCTTGGGCTGGTCTCTGCTAATTTTTCTGGGTTCTTCCTCGGTAAAGAAAGCCGGCTCTGACTTTCACAGGCCAAAGTTCGCTCTGGTTGGGGGAGGTTGATACAAAGAATCGGACACTTTAATTCAATTATACTACATATGGCGATCTCATTTATTGACGTCTTTTCACAATTATCGCTACAAGGTTAACTTCGCCGCGGCGAGCGCTCTCGCTCAACCTTTCCGCGACCAGAGTTCGCGGGATCACACGAGCGAGATCGCTCAGCGTGCGCGATAAAATCAAAATACGCTAATGTCCGTAATCGAGCGAGAGCTGGCGCGAGAAAGATAAACTGGCTTTGGACCCACCGGATGCCGACGGTGCGTTGACAGAGAGGCGACGCCGGCGAAAACGTAGACCCGCAGGGCATGGCGCCCTGCCGACGATTGAGGTTGCTGCAGGAAGGGCCGAAGCACGGCCTTTGCCTCGTAGACGGCGAATGGTCGCTGCGTGTACTGGCTCTCCTTCGAACGACTTGCTCCCTGGCAATCGTGGCAGTTACACCGCTGACAGCCGTTCCTTTCCGGCCGAAATATCGTCTCGTCCAGTCTTCTCTCTAGGCGACCCTAATTACTTGAGAGCTCGCACCTAATTGCCCTTCCTCTCTCTTAATTTCTAAGCTTCACGCCGCCGCGCCGTCAAAAATCAGTCAAAATCGCTCCCTCTCTCTCGCTCTTCTCGCTCTCACTCGCACACACGGCGACACCTCGCCGATCGTCGCGCTCCTCTCTCCAGATCCTGCAACAACAAAAGTATGTAGTCGCTATATAGCGTACACTTGGTCGCTGCGTTGACGCGAGGAGAGTGCCGCACACAGAGCTAGAGAACATCGCTATAACCCTGTCACAAGTCAGTTATCTCGTCAGATAAAGCACAATCACATTCTATTATGATTTTCTACGACATCGCAACCAAAAAGCAAGATAACGTATGAACATTTTTCTGTATGGGAAGGCATAAAAAAGTAGACAGCTTTGACCTTTGTCAATTGTATGCACGCATTCCAAAGCAATTTATCAGGGATTATGTGGATCTACTAGTTTTATTTCGACAAGGTGATGTTAATATCAAACATATTTACAATGATCGCGTTAATTTAGACATGCCTTTCGAACAGTTTCAGGAAATTTGTTTACAATGTTGGAGAGATGATAATTATCGATTTTTAGTTATCCGCAGAGATAGACCAATAAATCATGGAAGATATAGAAAAGGATTTGATTCTTTTGCTATAAATATAGTAGACTGAGTGAACGAGCGTTATTCTCTTTCATTAATACAACTGTCAATAGTATGACAGATTTTGAACGAGAAAAGATAGTACTTTAACAATTAACTGAACTCGTGAACGTATAAAAGCAGATTTAGAAATGACTTCGAATAAAACATTTAAACCAGTTGTTGAACTATTGATGAAGCTTATAGAGACAGCTACTAAGAAAACTAATACTGCTGCTGCTACTAACGAATAGTCAACGGAAAAGAATAGAATCCCTTTTGAAAAAATATTTAAGTCAAAAGCAAACAGTTCTAAGAGTTCATCCATTATTGAATAGCACTACAAACGAGATTGATACTACTCAACAATTGTTATATGCTACATTTAAATCTACTATTGATGCTGACGATGATACTGACAAGTCTGCTGATAACGAATATGCAGATACTACTATTATAACTGTAGACAAAACGTATTCATCGCAGCCGCTCGACGACACAATTTCAGGAATTTATATTCAATTGTAGCATAAGTCTGATGTGAAAAGTAATATACGAGTAGATAAAACATTTGGTGTCCATCTAAATGAAAATGAGTAGGTAATTGGTAATTCTCCTATTTATTTCTAAGGTGATAAAGTGATAGTGAATGATGAAAGATACATAAAAATTCTTGGTTTAATGGAACTTCTTTTTCGTAAAAAAACCCAATCCTAATTTAATTAATTCATTAGATGCAGAAAATTATATTAATTTTCTTGAAAAAAAAATTATATGAAAATTCTTAAAAACACTAACGCTATTATTATGAATCAAATGGAAAATATTGAAATAAGGATGTAAAAAAATTCAAAACCTATATTGATTCTAATTTATCTCTCGGCAACGGTGGTGATAGCGCTAAGAAACAAAAATCTATTGGTGGAAGTGGTCTTTTACCTCACTACAAAGTCGCAAGAAAAGAAACATCGTTTGATTATGTCTACTGGGATGACCCGAATGAGCTGTTGATCGACTAAGATTACTTATAGCTGAACAAGCAACTGTTAATCCTAGTCATATTAATGAAAATCACTCAATCGTTGAAGAATACGTGAATCAGGTTATAAATATTGAGAGAAAACTCTTACTATCTTACTACTGAATGAGTGTTTACGTATTTGGTTGTAAACAAAGAAAAGGGCTGTCGAGGTCCTCCAGGTATAGGATATAAAATCACTGTAGATGGTCACTTGGATGCAGACGGAAAAAGGATCTGTAATATTGCTCACTGAGAAGGATGATAATTAAATCGATAAATAAGTCTTAAATAATTAAAAACAGCATTGGATTAAGAATAATATATTTTTATTATAACTCTTATATTACTAATACAAAAGAAGACTTTTTTTAATTCCTTAATTATTAGAGTTCTTCAATTAAAATGAGTGACTCCAAATTTCGCCCGTTTTCAGGACATCTCTAGCGGATTGTAGAAAAATGCTAAAAATATTATAAAGGTACCAAAATACTAATCACGAAAATCCAAGATGAGCATGTTTCTTAGTTTTTTGAAATTTTTCGAAAATCACCCTTATTTAAGAGTGTGACGGTAAACGTCCGGTTTGCGTTACCGTCTTGATCGCGCAGCTGCCTGCGACGGCAGCATCTACCCTTCCGGTCAAGTCGAAAATGGGAACTCGGTCCGAAATGGGAAGGAATGCGTGCGCAGAGAAAAGAACCAGTGGGAGAGCGCCTTTGACACTGGTAATAACGTGCAGAAGTTCAGGAGCACTAACGCTAAGGTTGTGCAGCTACCCGAGAATCGCGAATAGCGTGCCCGAACCTAGGGGTGCCTTTAGCACTGGCAACGACGTGCATGCGTGTGAACGCCACAAGGAGCGTAAATGTGAAACGGCCGATCATTCTTTGTTGTTGCTGCGAGTTCAAGTAGCTAGCTGAGACATCATCGGAGGCCAGCCACGAGATTGCCGAATCCGTTCCACGGAAGCAGCACGACGACAGAGAGAGCCTCGTCTTTAATTCGGAAAAGTGGCAACCTGAGCTACACGCTGAAAAACGACAGTGAACTGCTCCCCTTGACCGTGCGAATAATCATATAAGGTAAGCTGGCCAGCTTCGCGTTATTGTTTTCGATAAGCAACCACGCGTAACATCTTAGCTCTCCCCTCACACCTGTGAATACAAGAAAATCGGTAGCGACCGAGCATGCAAGCAAATAACTCGATCGACTGATTGTGAAGGAATTGACAATACGTAAGATTGTCGCGTACACCGTATAAGCGTAAATGCGCGGGCCAAATGCGTTGTAGATTACTTGATGAATAAACTAGTCTATATATGATTGAAACGTTAATCTATTGTTGTGTTTGCTATTAGTAAGTTGGTCGACTGACATCCGTCCTCTCCTGCTCTCCGGATAGTTAATAGAATTGATTATTTCGATCTCGCCGCGCGCATTCCGGTACGACTGCACATCGGGCGAGATAAAGAAATTAAAACGGAATTCACACCTCGTTACAAGGGTTGAAAATACCCAAAAAGCAAGTCATCAAAATAGTATCAACTAATTCGGAAACGTTATTTATTACACATTGTTGTTGAATGAATATTAAAAAATTGAAAAAAGAAGTGCATGCGATTAAAGAAGACTTGCCGTGGTAAAAAAATTCACCACTAAAGCACTTAAAGGGGTGAAATTACCCCTTAAAAGCTTAAGAGTTTAAATAAATACTGAATAATTAAAAAAATTATCGATTTTGCCAGGATTTTGTAACAAGGGTCTTTGGGGTCGCTGAATCCGAATCTCACATTTTTTTTCAAAATTTAAGATGGTGGATCCAACATGGCGGCCTTTTTTTCAAAACTCCACAGACTTTGCTAAATTTCTGTACATAAAGTTTTTCAAAATTCAAAATAGCAGATCCCCCAAACTTCCCATCTTCGGCCTCCCAAACTCAATTAACCTTAGACTCCGAAGCCCAATTAACTCTGATCTCTAAAATCTCAGACTTCTGAACCCCACTAATCTTAGATTCCCAAACCCAAACTAGCTTTGATCTTCCAACCCTCAGACTCTCAAACCCAACTAACCTCTAGCTATCAAACCAAACTAATCCTAATCTTCAAAGCCTCAAACTCCCAAACCCAACTAACCTTAGACCCCTAGCCCGACTAACTCCGATTTTCAAAACCTCAAATGCGTCAGTATGCTTTTTGATCGTGAGTCCCCTCGCCTCTCACGTCAGGGTACTTTTTGACCGTGAGTCCCTTCGCCTCTCACGTCGGGGTGCTTTTTGAACGTAAGTCCTTTCGCCTCTCACGTGATTTTTTAGCGTTAATCTCCTTGCCAATCATTTCGTTCAATCAATCAATTCCGGGATCATTTTATTTTTTAGGAATAGTCAAGGAGATGTCAAATAAATCTGGATTAGGTATGTGGGGTGTATTATACTGCCCATAACCTAAATACCATATTATTATCATGATGTGACTACAACAGCCAACGGTTCTTGCTCCACTTTCACACGTACAATAATATTCGACAATCGAATCCCTCCCGATCTTACTTTTGTCAACCAGTACAAAAATATGATGGTGTTTACCTCCACGATAACAGGATTTCCTATATGCTTTGACCAACAACCGATCTTCAACAACAATATCATACTCCGAATAATTTAATCGAGCAGTTGCATGTCTTGGACCTGGTTGAAATTTGTGTACGAGGAATATATCTTCATGCATATGCTCTGTATAGTAGCTTATTGCATTATTAATTTGATAAGCTGATGTAATATAATTCTTCCGTTGTTAGATAGGTAAATTGAAGAAGGTTATTATTTTCCTCATTATTAAGGTTAGTATAATAGATTTTCATGTACGGGACCTTCACTTAGGTAAGATTATAATCCTCAACTACTATTTTGAGATTATTTCCTCTGTTGAATCTAGTTTTCATATAATGCGCAATACCATCATATTGTTTGTCGCTATGAATGGGTTTATGAAATAAATTCAATAGTGCAAATGCGATTTGTAGATAACGATAGTCATTAGATAATGTTGTATTATGAGCTGGAATTGAAAAGTATTTATACTTCTTTTTCAGTCTACCAAAAACTTGTTCAACCATCCATTTGATTTTAGTGACAAATCTCGATTTGTTAACTTCCTTAGTATCAAGTTGACCAAGACCTGGAATGTAAACTTTGAATTCTTTTTCATCCTAAATAAATTGAACCACATCACGGAAACCTCTGTCGACAAAAATAAAATCTCCTGGTTCTAAAACACTCATTGAAGTTTCAAATGATTTGAAGTCATCTTCCAGAATGACTGCATCGTTATGATTAGCATCATAAGGACCTAAAATATGCGTTATGTATCCATTAGGAGTACATCCTACCATTGGTTTTACCAAAGGCAATTTTTTTTGTTCGCTCCAAAGCATCTTTTGGGCTGAAAAGTTCTTAGATTTCTTTGTAAGGCGATACGTTGCACCAAAAATACAGCAAACTTGACCTTCAGGTACATCAAATAATATTCTGGACATAGGAGTATTATTATTTAATAATTTAACACGATCAGAAACATTTATGAACTTCGGTAAAATTCTTGAGTAAGTCTTCGCTAGCCTTTTTGAATCGGTTACTTATTGTTTGAAAACAACGCTCAAACAAAAAAGCAAATTGTTCATTGGATAAAGCACTACGTATTTTGCACAAGAAAATACCTAGATTCATTGAACTAGCTGATTTGAGGTAGTTACGTATCTGCTAAAACTCGTTTTTTGTATACTCGAACCAATTTTTAAATGTTTCATCTTTGATCGAATTTGTGTCATCGAAGACTGCTTTTTTTACATGTTTGTGATAATATTGGACGTAAAATCATGAATTTTTTTTTTTATCCTTATTCATTACTTCTTCTGATATTTGTTTTATCAAAGGCTAATGATTTTCTGTCCTTATATGAACTTTACATACGCGAGAATCAGATTGAGCAAAAAAACTCCATAAGCAATCTTTTTTGCAACTTACTAGGGACTGAGGTCAAGTTTTCTGCAGTTTTGCAACCAAATATATATCGTGAGATATATTCTATAAATTGACAAATCTGGTGATAAGTATTAGTTGATTTGAAGACGATGCTGTTTAATGATATTGTAACAAGACTTACAGATCTTGCTTTGAAGAGGAATTTCTGATATCCTATCTAATTTTCTCTTGTTTGCATTAAATGTTGATTGCAAGTTATTAATTACCATTAATGGATCATGTGCAATCATAAAAGTGATTTTTGAAAAATTTCAAAAAACTAAGAGACATGCTCATCTTAGATTTTCCTGACGAGTATTTTGGTACCTTCATAATATTTTTAGCATTTTTCAACAATCCGCAAGAGATGTCAAGAAAACGGGCGAAAAAACAGCGGTTTTTGGGGTCTCTCTTTGATCCTTCGTGACGTTCGTTCTTCTCACATGTTTCGTAGAGTTTCTTCAACGTGTTATTACCCTTTTCAAGAATCAATCTCAATCTGTTTGGTAAGAAAATCTTCATCAATAGTAATAACAATGCTAAATCTATATTTAGTTGTTAGCCATTTCAATTTGGTCATCTAGTAGGTGCAATCTTAATCAAATTGCAAGATGATTTTCTTGGGTAGGAAAGTCGTATTGATTGAAAAAAATCCATTAAATAAAAAACTAAAATCAATAAGTTGATTCGATCTACTTTTCTATTGAAAAATAATGAGAAAATTATATAAAATCTTAGTTTTACTAGAAAATTATTGAAGATCTACTGGAGGAGAAGGATGAAGATGCAACTGCTATTTCAGGCTAGTGTTCAACAACGGTGCTGAACTGGAGCAAGCTCTCAGTTTTATTACCAATATTCCCTCCTCTTCCTTCTTGTTTATTTTTTCAACTTTAGTCTCTTATATCAACACTATAGGTAAATATATTTGTTCCAAAAATATTCTTCGCTGTTCGCTTCCTTCGTTGTGCTGCAGCTTTGATTTTGAATTTCGCTACTTCAGTCGTTTTATGAACCCATAGAAGTGTATCTAGATTGTTTTCAATCATATAACGTTTATCATCATAAAGGCTCAGTGCTACCTTCTGTTCCCTCTCAGTTCTTACTTGGTGCAGTACACTACGTATATAGCATTGATCACGCCTTATATTTTCTGATTGTATTAAATATTTTCGGTAATCTTCATGAGATATATTTTTTTAACAGTATGTGTTTTCACTCCTTTTGCTTTCTTTATGATTTGCTGATCTTCTATTTGTATACTATACGTTTTACTTCTAATAGGAAGATCAATTAATTCTCTCATAATGTTTCCATTACATTCATCATTACTCTGAGAACTTTTTTATTGGCTCGAGGTATATCATATCTATTATTTTTTGGATAGTCGGATGTATGAAATTTAATAATGTCTTCTTTCATAATTTGACAAATATCTAGACAAGCATCTAGAATTTTGTACATAAAGTTGTCTGTATCCATATGGAATAATTTAATTTTATCATCTACCCTTTCTTTCATATATCTATAGTGGAAGTCTTACATTCTTGTTTTTAAGAGATCAAGCACACAAAGTCCGATTGTTAAGTGACAACTTTTAAATTTTCTTAATCCTGATTAATATTGTGTATTAGTATTATGTATAATTGCGCCGCGCGTATTAGTTGTACGCATTGGGCGCGCGTGGGCGGTTCAGTGGGCGCGTGGTGGCGCTCCCGCACTGCATTACTGTATCACCCATGCTTAATAACTCATTCCCGTCCCCGACAATGGCGCTTCAGTAAATATAATTAAGTTTAAGACTTTAAGGTGGACAACGACTTTTAATCTGGAGGAAGCTACTTCGCTTAGTGGCATTACAGCTCATACAGTACCGACATTGGGGACTGTTATGTTAAGCATAAATGGACGAAGTACTAAATTTCATATTGTATGGGACAATTTTCCAATTCAAAAAGATAGAATATTGGGAAAAGCATTTCTGAAAACTACAAGGGCTGTGATATCTTACCACGGCGATGCCTTAATGTTAAACAGCGATGTGATGAATCCATTGCAGTTCCTGCCAGAGAATGTTTCAATAAACAATCTACGGAACGATCTTATCGCTATGTACCCCATCAAGTACCAAGAAATGCTGAAAGAAGGTAAAATACCTTCGCATGAAGGGAAGACCGATTGTTCTGAAGGTAATTTAAATGATGCTGACATCAATAGTAGCAAGGTGAAATATAAGATACCTGCAAGGTCGCGCCAAGTTATTCAAATAAACTTCGTACGGACAAATCTAGTGGAAGGTTATCTCCCACGAATCAACGTAGGAGACGATCGAGTATACATGGGACAAGGAGTAGTAACAAATCAAAATGGAACTTGTAAAATTATGGCTGTTAATACTCATTTTAATAAGGACGTAACAATAGAAGTGGATCCGAGGGTCATACTGCCGTTCGAGCACATGAACCCCGAGGCTAGTTCGTCTTCAGAAAGTGAAGGCGAATGCACTAGTCCACAGAATGCTGAAATACAGCTCAAACGAAAATATAAGAGGTTACTTAAATTATTGAGAACAAGACATTTGGCACGAAACGAATACAGAAGTATTAAGCGTTTAATAAAACAATACCCAAATGTATTTTTACTGACAGGTGAGCCGCTACCATATACAAGTATTATTGAACATGAAATTCACCTGGAAAACAATGTGCCCATTAACGCTAAACAATATTGACATCCGCCGGCGCATAAGTAGTTTATAGAAGAACAAATTACGAAACGACTTAAGGATAGAATTATAGAGGAATCAAATTCTCCTTATAATTCGCCCTTATAGATTGTACCGAAGAAAGCCGGAAGCGATGGCAAACCGCGTTGGCGAATTGTAATAGACTTCCGTGAATTGAACAGTAGAATATTGGAGACGCTTACCCTCTCCCTAATATCGCAGATATCTTAGACCAGCTAGGATGCTGTACCTATTTTTCAACTTTCGATATTGCAAATGGCTTTCAACAAATTCCTTTGAAGGCCGAGGACAGAGCTAAAACTGCATTTTCTACTTTACGTGGACATTTTCAGTATATACGCATGCCCGAGGGTTTGGTGAACGCCCCGGCTACGTTTCAACGAATGATGGACCATTTACTAAGAGGACTGTTAAACGTTGAAATGTTAGTTTACCTTGATGATATAATAGTTTATGCAAAGGACCTGAACGTCCACGAGAGAAAGGTCAGAAAACTATTCGAAAGATTGTCTAATGCAGGATTGGTCCTACAGCCGGACAAAGTAGACTTCTTTCGTAGAGAAGTCAAATTCTTAGGACATATTATTAGCAAACGAGGCGTAGAACCGGATCCAAAATTGGCCTCTGCAGTCATGGACTTCCCACGTCCAACCGGTGTAAAAAGTATCCGTTTCCTTTTTGGGACTATCAGGCTACTATCGACGTTTTATTAAAGATTATTCGAAAATAGCAAAACCGCTGAGTGATCTAACTAAAAGAGACAGAGAATACGAATGGCGATCCGAACAAGAAGAAGCTTTCAATACACTAAAAGAACTCTTATGTAAAGCTCCCATACTGACTTTTCCCGATTTCGAGAAACCTTTCACTTTGACTACCGATGCTTCGGACTATGCTGAGTATTTATAGTCAATTTATAGTATATATATTTTGTTTTAATCTTTATTATTTATTTATTAATCACTATTATTTGCACTATTATTCTCATAATTACTACTCTGTAGATATTATCTATATTTATACATGTTGAAATTTTTTGGTATTTTTTTTTTATTTTTTTTTCTCTACGACGAATCTGTATTCTTATTCTTTACATGTGATTACATCTATTTTCAGGACTATCCTACTATTTTTTTTTCTTTCACATTAACCAATATGTGTATTCAATTCTATCTACTGTCGTTGCTATTTCTACCTTTCTTATGGACAAAAGGACAAGAAACATATACAATGGAAAAATTAGACAATAATCCTAGACTGTATTATGAACAAATGAGTCAGGTTAAAACGAAAAGTGCTGATTGGAAAGTTTATATAGCTCTCGATATCGCTTATTTAATAACACAGTCGCGACAATCGGTAGACTTCCACTCATTTTATGACAAATGTGTTATTCATCTACACAAGGCGACCTGTGCCAATACTTTGGGGGAACAGGGACTGGACCTAAAAATGAAAACTTTAAATAGTCTGCACAAGGACGTCATTTATGCTTCTAAAACAATGGGCAGTACTACTCCTCCCAAAATAAGGAGCCCACGTAGTATAAGAACTAAACGTCTAACGCCTTTTGGAGGTATTGGTACGCTTAGCCATAGCTTATTCGGACTCGTGATAGAGGACGAAACTAATGAGATAAATAAAAATATAGATCAGCTATTTGTAGATCAGAAAACTATGGCAAATCTAGTAGAAAAGAAAACTCACGTAATATTGACTGGCATGGACAAATTATATACTATGATGGACAAACATAGCGAAATTATAACACACCTAGAATCGCAAGTCGCGGACGTACTAAATAAAATGGAGGATAACCGGAAGCAATGGGACTACATTATGCTCTTGTATTCCTACGGAAGAGCACTAGAAGCACGTTTAGATCATTGTATCGATGAATTCAGAAGACTATTGTACATATTGCATAATGTCAAAGAGGGTAGGATACATCCAGATCTACTTACTACCGACATATTATATCAAATAACCTCTGATATCAAACACACATATCACGACTTGGATGTTTCGATACCTTCAGAATATGTAAGAATAGAGGAGATTGTAAAAATTTCTAAGGTAGATGCAATTCACAAATTAGGACGGACATACATAGTTTTGCATCTGCCCTTAGTGGACAGAAATTCATTAACCTTTACAGGTTGCATTCCATATTAGTTCCTCAACCATCCACATCTACTGGAAATTCAGCCTACATAAGATACAGATACCCATATCTAGCTCTGAACAATGATCTAAAACAATATATGCGTTTGGATTACGCCATTCTAAAAGAATGTATAAGTACACATTATGCATTCATTTGCCCGACCAAAACATCGCTACTGGACATTAACCTCAACCAGGATTGTGAAGTCCGAATGTTATTACAACCGTCGCAAAAAGAAATCTATAATTGCGACTTGGTAATTAGGAAACAACAAACAACGCAGTGGAATTACATCAAATCTGACGGGTCTTGGTTGTTTTCAGCGGCAAAACCCGAAAAGTTACGTATCAGTTGTATGGGTCATAAAGATGAACCTGTTCATCTGGAGGGCATTGGTATTATTAAATTAGCACCAGGATGTATAGGACACACAATTGATGCAACGCTAATGACCGAAATGGACAGAAATGCTACAGAGCAATATATCTACAAACCGGACCTTACCTTCAATGTAACTCTTCTTTATCCTATACTAAACGAATTCCCTAATATCCTCCAAATAGCGTCACTTAAACGACAAGAAACAATAAAATGGGCATCTCAATTGGTATATTAAAAATAAAGAAAGAACATTAACCGAAATAATGTACAAAATGGAAATAGTGGGCGAGCATAAACGTGTAACGTCCTATCATTCGAATCTAATTTATGGAGGGTTGGGAGTGAATGGAATTATATTCCTAACTGCTACACTCTTGCTAGCTTATAAATATTGCAAAACAAAAAAATGGGAAACATGTACTAACAACATTAATAAAAATATTAAATTGGACATGAAACAGAACCCTGCTACTATAATTACCTTCGCCAATACTCCGGAAACAACTAACATCGCTCAACACGACTTTACTAATATGTTACCCGATTCCGAAATTCCCACCTCCTCACCCGGTCGAGAGACAAAATCGGGGCTTCCGAAACAAAGTCCTGTAACAACCTAAACTACTAACTAACACAACTGGGACCATTAGTACCGGACTTTATCTCATGTATGGAAACATGATGGACGGATCTGTATTTTCTTTTTCAGCTCTAGTATTCTTCTTGGACATAATGAACAATCAGCCTGCTTTGAGTATTGATGATCCAAGAGGCATTACATTCTTGTACTCGGCCGACATAAAGCTGAGTGACTTACTCGTAAAACTGGAATCTGTAGGGACGATTATAGAATTCCATTCCATAGAAAGTATATCAGGACCGGATACAAAATTTGCTCTTTGCCGATATCAAGACACCAGACAGGCTGAAAAGGCTAGAAAGCTGCCGCAATGTATTACTGGAACTTCTCGAGAAGAAGCCGTATATTCAGCTGACTTGAGATCTCTAATATACAAGAGTGTGATAATAAAACCAAAGACACCTATTAATAAGAAAAGATTATTTTGTAGACTGCCTTGGGCAGTCCCGGAACAAAATAGGGAGGTCAAATTTTTTGAACATTTTGTCGAATTTGGACAACTATTATATCATAGAGTAGTAAGGGACAATAGAGGACGACTTTCATTGGGCTATGTACAATATTATGATGAGAAAGATGCAACTAGGGCTTTACAATACAGTAACCCTGAATATGGTGCACAATATGCTAAAGACCGTGAACAAGAGGCGGAGCGAACCGTATTATGCTGGATATGTGACGAACATGTCGATGCAAAACTAGAAGATGAACATTTCTACACTTGTAAGTGGCCAGAGGACATCGTGGTTAAACAAAAATAATTCTGCATCTAACGACAGACAACGTAAGGTTAACAAAAAACAACGTACATCCAATTCACTTGAACAACTGTCAGAAACGCCTAAATACACGTCAAATATATTGGTACAAATAACAAACACCGGTGCCGCCAGCTTCTCTGATGCATCGATCGAATCACAGACAGGACATGGAAAGGACGTTGCTGAAATATACATGAAGAAACCAAATCCAGAATCTGACTGTCCGGAACAGTCACCGAACAAGATTTGGAAATGACTGATGGAGAAATCGAGGCTGAGGTCAACTCAGAAGATTAAAAATACTTAGAAGATGCAGCTGCGTCATAAGAAAATATTTTTTTTTTGAATTCCTCTCTTTTATGAACAATTTTATATATACAATTTTGTTAATATAGTTTCGTGATGTTACGTACATTTTTATTTATCAAAATCTGTATTATTTTACTTTAAAATTTTAGCATGTAAAGTGGGTAGAAGGACAATAACTTTATAACCGGACTTCACGGACTGTCTTTATCATACATAGTTCCATTCATCCATATACTCTCTTTAAAACTCTTTTTCATTAATGTCTCTCTCTTACATATCTTTATCCTACTATTATTTCCTTCTACATGGATATAATCTTACAGGACATAGTCAGGTCACAGTAGCACCCTACCACCAAGAAGAGAACACCTTGGTGGTTACTTTCCTTTCGACTACTGTGGAGTTTGATGAGGTCCAACACTTCCAAACCTATGGACCCATCGAACAATTTCGTCAATTTGGATCTCGGCTGGATGGACACAAATCTCTCCGTATACGCTGCTGCGCTCATACGGACTATCATTCGGCTTTAAACAACTACTTGAATGATAGTATCCAGTCATTAAATCCGAACTGTTCTAGAGTTGTGGTCAGGGAACAGGAATTCGGCCACCGGGTATTCCTCCAAATCCCGGTATACTGTTCGCGAGAACAGTGTGCGATTTGTGACCAAGGAGTCTGCTGCTGAGGCTGTCTGACTATATCATAGGGTATATGGAGCCAAGGATTTCGAAGTCCATGAAACCCTATGCAACATGTAAATAGGTAGGGACTGGATGCAACCAGAGCAGTCCGAAGAACCTATGGCCTGAAATCTAAGATTCACCACTATGCTGGAAGACATTTTGGACGAGCTAGCAGCAATGCCCATGAACATTACCAATTTTTAATTTAATTTTCAGTCCTTGTAACTCTTTTTCCTTATTTTTATAATTTTTTTTTTCTCTCAATCCTTGTAAATTTTCTTTTATGTATAGTAATCATTTTGATAATATGATAGTAATCATTCTCATTGGACATATAATTCCCGAGGACGGTAATTATTCTAAGGGGGGGGAGGATGTTAAGTGACAACTTTTAAATTTTCTTAATCCTGATTAATATTGTGTATTAGTATTATGTATAATTGCGCCGTGCGTATTAGTTGTACGCATTGGGCACGCGTGGGCGGTTCAGTGGGCGCGTGGTGGCGCTCCCGCACTGCATTACTGTATCACCCACGCCTAATAATTCATTCCCGTGCGAAGGTTAATCACGGACAGTCGTGCCACAGCTTTGTTCTCTTCAGAATTACGTCATACAGATTATATTCAGTTCTTTTGTAAATTTGTCTTTCTTGTTTATAATCGGTTTTCATCTCAGTTTTCTTATCAATCAGTTTTTGTCATTAATTTCTAAAATCAACACACATATATATATATATATATATATATATATATATATATACATATATATATGTGTGTGTGTGTGTGTATGTGTGATTGTTAAATTCTTAACTATTTTGGCTTTGGTATTTTATTCTCGCGACTCTTCTTAATTTATTGTTATACTCGTAAATACCGCTCGCGCCGACCGGTCGGACTAGCGTTACACGATCTTTTCGATTACGTCGTATAATAGCCTACGCTGACGAAGTGTTTAACAATTAAGCACGTCCCCAGATAATATAATATGCATGTGTATAGGATGAATAGTACGTCTGCAATATTTTGATTATATTTAAAAGAACTTAAATTCTAATTGCTCGTCAAACGCAGCCATTACTACCTTTGATACCTTTGTCGTTAACCAGTGGAGTCGAGACTAATAAGAGTTTCGATCCATATAATTATTTTATTATATATATATGAATAATTGTGCCTATATTTGCGATAGTAATAGAAGGACCCCTATACAAATATATATTAGTTAATTGATTTTTTTTTATTACTATTTATGTCCCATAAAATATACTTATATATAAATTATATTTATCAAATAACTAGCGAGCGTTAAGTGAGCGGGGTCTCATACTTGCAGCAATTCACCACTACGAGTTGTAGTGTCACTTGTTTGCTCAAAGTACACTAACGACGTGTGTGTCTACTCGAAAATACGTCACACCGAGATATATAGATTTTTTAATTCAAATAGACGTCTATGTTAATTGTATTGCTACCGGATTTTTATGAAAGATGGAGATACTATTAAAGTTGAGTTATACAATCCGTACTTGTGTTCCATATCGACCACTCCATTTGTCGATTAATTTAACGTCTTTTAGCTTCTTTTCATCTTCCATAGTTTTTCCATATACTGAATTAACCATGAGCTTATAAAATAAATTTTCAATTTCATTTTTAGCCTCATTTCTTTTTTCAGTATTTAAATCAACGTAAATTTTAAGCCGCGGTTTTTGATGAAATTCTAAAACTCTATGTATCTTTTTCAGTTTGAATCCGTATTAGAGAGCTTGCTCTAACGCTCTATAATGAATTATGTAACGTTCTTTATCGTAAAGCGTTGTTGAAAGTCTTTTCTGTTTTGATCCGGGAGAGAAAAGTATTTATGTTTGTCATCTAGCTCTATGAGATACTCTAGATCTACTTCTAAAATATATCCAACCTCATTATCATTAGAAAAATTATGAAAATTTATTTATTCAACGTCAGAGACCCACTGGAACTTTCCATACGGTAGTGCCTCTGTCATGGCCTATCCATATGGGTTATTGGCATCAAAATATATCAATATCTTACACTACTCTTCCTTATTATATTCTACGCCCATGTAACGATTATTAGCTTTCAAATATCGATTACAACATTGGCTAACACCTCCTTGAATTCCTTTTTGAATGAATAAAACCGTATTTATATCAGTTAAGAGTTTTAATTCAATATTTGTGCACTTTAACATAAACATCCCATGATAATACTTGTGTTCTATAACAGTCCGCTGAATCAAGGTGATACGCATCTGTACAAGTTTTACGGAAATCCTCGAAGATATCAGCTAAGACTAATATATCTGTTTTTAGATATAAATAAGAATACTTTCTTAAATCTTTAATGTTAAAAATATTTCATATACTTTGCGCATGCTGATAGTCAGCCTTAGAGATATCGGTCAATTGGCTCTAGAAATTTTTAATAGTAGGTAGCTCTGTCTGTTTTAAGGGGGTATTACCAGTTATAATTTTGAAAAAATCATTTTTTTTCATTTTTCAACTAATTATGCCTTCCTAAATTTTTATTATAATATTCCAAAAAATGAAAAAGTTACAGCAATTTCAGCGCGCACGATTTTTTCGGTTGGTAAAAGGTATTTTCGGCAGCTGTTCACCGTTTACTTTCAAATAATATATAGATGCATATGTACGAGGTGTGTTCAAAAAGTAAGGTGACTTCAAATTTCACGGGCAACGTACTTACGATTATCGATTTTTTTGTTTTGTTATGTTGGTACACTCTTCCCGAATATCTGTACCAAGTTTCAAGTGTATAGAATTTTTGTTTGGTTGTGAGAGGCGTAAAGGTTATAAGTGTTTTGCGTACTCGGCAATTTCTTGCTATTGAAAAATATGGATCAAAGGATTTGCATAAAATTTTGTGTAAAAAATAAAATAAAGTGCTCCGAAACACTGGAAATGTTGACGGTGGCATACGGTGAAACTGTTCTGAGTAAAAAAAATGTTTACAAGTGGTACAAACTCTTCCAAGATGGCCGGGAAGATGCCAATGACGAGCCTCGCTCTGGACGCCCAAGCACGTCAACAACTGATGAAAACGTTCAAGCAGTGAAGAAAATTGTTCTGGAAAATCGTCGAATCACTATCAGAGAAGTTGCTGAGGATGTTGGTATATCGCTTGGCTCGTGCCATTAAATTTTTTCTAACATTTTGGGCATGAGACGTGTGTCAGCGAAGTTTGTTCCGAAATTGCTAAATTTTAACCAAAAGAACCGTCGCATGAGCATCGCTCAAGAACTGTTGAATGACGTCAACGACGACCCAGATTTACTCAAAAGGGTCATAACTGATTACAAATCATGGGTATATGGTTATGATATCGAAACCAAAGTCCAATCGTCCCAATGGAAGAGCCCAGATGAGCCAAGACCGAAAAAAGCACGCCAAGTTCGATCAAATGTCAATGTTTTGCTCACTGTTTTCTTCGATTACCATGGCATGGTGCATCAGGAGTTCTTACCATATGGACGTACGGTCAATAAACAGTATTATCTTGAAGTTATGCGCCGTTTACGAGAAGCAATACGAAGAAAACGCCCAAAATTGTGGAAAAACAATTCATGGCTTTTGCATCACGATAATGCCCCTGCTCACTCATCTTTGCTTGTGAGAGATTTTTTGGCCAAAAACAACACCACAATCATGCCTCAGCCACCATATTCACCGGATTTGGCCCCATGTGACTTTTTCTTGTTCCCACAACTAAAGAGGCCTATGAAAGGACGGAGATTTGCAACGATTGAAGAGATAAAGACTGCATCGCTGGAAGAGCTCAAGGCTATACCGAAAAGTGCTTATGAGAACTGCTTTGAGGATTGGAAAAACCGTTGGCATAAGTGTATTGTATCTGAGGGGGGATTACTTTGAATGGGACAACATAAATATTGATAAATAAATAAATATTTTTTCTTAAAAATACAAAATCACCTTACTTTTTGAACACACCTCGTATATCACAATACACACTGTTGGCTTAAAAAAATGCGCCTATACAGGGTGTCCGAAAAGTAACGATACACCTGAGAAATTTTCTAAGCCGGTTATTTTTTTAACTGGGTGAAGGTTGTTCTTGAAGTAACTTTTTATGAGGAATCCGATGGTAACCTTGGATTTGACCTTGAACCTTATTTTCAAGGTTATTTTGAGGTCAACCTCATTTTTTTAAATGGAAACCCCTATTTTTTATGGCGGAATCGGAAAGAGCGGAAAATTTTACGTCCAGATATGTATTGAGGTATGAGGTTGAGGTAACCCTTAGAGGTCAACTAGAGGTTAAAGTATGAATTCTTAAAAATCACGCGAATTCAGTGGTTAAACAAAACAAACAAAAGGATAACCCCAGGTAACTTTCAACGGTGCTCTTTAATTTGTCCTTGAACCTCATTTTCAAGGTTATTTTGAGGTCAACCTCATTTTTTTTAATGGGTATCCCTATTTTTTATGGTGGAATCGAAAAAAGTGAAGACTCTCACGTATGGATGAGTTGAGGTTTGAGGTTAATGTGACCTCTAGGGGTCAGATTAAGGTCGAACTGTGGCTTTGTAAGAGTACCGGGATTTTAGTGGTACAAGGAAGCAAATAAAGGTCATGGAAACCCCCATTTTCGACAGCGGCAATCGAAAGAGCAGAAAATTTCACATCCAAATATCTACTTAGATCATAAGTCAAAGGCGAACTTAAAGTTTAAGGTCAGTCGAAGGTCATCCAAACTTAAAGACGCCCTAAAATTTTTTAAAGTTTTTTTCATAATGGAGAAGGGTATTTATTTAGTAATTGCCCATCGGAGATCCGTGACCTTGAATTTAACCTTCAACCTCATTATCAAGGTTTTTTCAAGATCAATTTTTTTTACTTTTAGCGTTACCCAGGAACAACGACGTGGACGTAGTAAAATCTGTCCCCTTGCGGTGCCTTTATTTTCGTGAGTTCCCCTCGCCTCTCACGATCGGGGTGCTTGATTTTTGTGAGTTCCCCTCGCCTATCAACAATGATTTTTTACGCTTATTTTCTTAATAACTTGATTAGCCGGTTAAACTCCTTCCTATCCACCGATTATCAAACACCTCATCTAAGTAAATTCGAACGTCTCGTCCATAGTGAGCTGCAACACCATCCTGCTGATACCATGTATTTTCGAAGTTGTCTCCGACTATTTCTCTAATTGCTGGAACTATTTGATTACGAAGCATCTCTTCATAATTTGAGCGTTTAAGTTACCATCAATAAAGAATGGCCCTATGATTCGATTATTCACTATTCCAGCCCAAACATTCAACTTCTGCGGATATTGCGATTTATCTTCTCGCATCCAGTGTGGATTTTCCGCAGCCCAGTATCTGCAATTATGTCGATTTAATGTTCCGTCAAGTTGAAAAGTTGCTTCATCAGAGAAAACTATGTTTGATGGAAGTTTTGGATTTTCAATTATGCGTGCCATCATATCTTCACAAAACTCAACACGACCATCGAAATCGTCTTCATTCAACTTGTGAACCAGGTGTACTTTAAACGGATGGAATTTTGCTGTTTTTAAAATGATATGTACGGACGATGTACTTATGTCATGCTCTTGAGCAACTCTGCGGATGGAATTATGTGGATTTTCAGTGAATGATAATAGAACATTTAATAAATTCTCTTCATTTGTTGCTGAGCGTGGTCTGCCTGACTTAGGTAGATTTCTGACATGGCCAAAATTTACAAACCTTGAAATAGTATTCTGAACAGTAGACACAGCAATTGGAGTTCTATTAACCTGAAATGTCTCATTAAAAAGATTTCTCACTGCCCTGTAAGATCTTTCTACTCCACCCCAGCCTCTCATCATAAGAAGTGATATTTTTTCTCGTTCAGTGAGGCGTTCCATTTTAAGTCAGCGAATCGAAATTTACTCAAAAATCAATCAGAATTAAAAACAAAAAGTTTGCAACCCAAATAAATGTTTTCAGAAAATGAAAATTATAATTTGAGTACTTTTACAAAAAAGTTCTACTACAGTCCGACTAATGCACTAATGCTTTATGGAGATTTTCGAATGGTAAAATCTTTTCAAATATGTTGCTTTTTTAAATATTAATTTTTGAAAATGCAATTGTCCCGAAGAATAAGCTCAAAACGATAAAGTTAGGCATAGTACATTTCCTAAGGATAGAACCAAGTGAAATTGTTGGTGGATTTTCAATGAATAGGTATGGGATAGTAACCTTAAAAAGTTTAACCGGCTAATCAAGTTATTAAGAAAATAAGCGTAAAAAATCATTGTTGATAGGCGAGGGGAACTCACAAAAATCAAGCACCCCGATCGTGAGAGGCGAGGGGAACTTACAAAAATAAAACACCCCAAGGGGACAGATTTTACTACGTCCACGTCGTTGTTCCTGGGTAACGCTAAAAGTAAAAAAAATTGATCTTGAAAAAACCTCGATAATGAGGTTGAAGGTTAAATTCAAGGTCACGGATCTCCGATGGGCAATTACTAAATAAATACCCTTCTCCATTATTGAAAAAACTTTAAAAAATTTTAGGGCGTCTTTAAGTTTAGATGACCTTCGACTGACCTTAAACTTTAAGTTCGCCCTTGACTTATGATCTAAGTAGATATTTGGATGTGAAATTTTCCGCTCTTTCGATTGCCGCTGTCGAAAATGGGGGTTTCCATGACCTTTATTTGCTTCCTTGTACCACTAAAATCCCGGTACTATTACAATGCCACAGTTCGACCTTCATCTGACCCCTAGAGGTCACATTAACCTCAAACCTCAACTCATCCATACGTGAGAGTCTTCACTTTTTTCGATTCCGCCATAAAAAATAGGGGTACCCATTAAAAAAAATGAGGTTGACCTCAAAATAACCTTGAAAATGAGGTTCAAGGACAAATTAAAGAGCACCGTTGAAAGTTACCTGGGGTTATCCTTTTGTTTGTTTTGCTTAACCACTGAATTCGCGAGATTTTTAAGAATTCATACTTTGACCTTCAGTTGACCTCTAAGGGTTACCTCAAGCTCATACCTCAATACATATCTGGACGTAAAATTTTCCGCTCTTTCCGATTCCGCCATAAAAAATAGGGGTTTCCATTTAAAAAAATGAGGTTGAGCTCAAAATAACCTTGAAAATGAGGTTCAAGGTCAAATCCAAGGTTACCATCGGATTCCTCATAAAAAGTTACTTCAAGAACAACCTTCACCCGGTTAAAAAAATAACCGGCTTAGAAAATTTCTCAGGTGTATCGTTACTTTTTGGACACCCTGTATATGGTCCAGGGATAACAGACTGAGCACTTGTAAGTAATAAATATTTCGTTTTTTATACAATTATTGAATATATTCTGTAACGTGGTGATTACTCCGTTTTTATTCCTTAAATCATTCTACATGCAATCATATCAGAATGCGCGCGGTAACATAAAAATATTCGAATTTATTAACCGGAGAGCAGAAGGGAACGGGAGTCAGTCAACCAACTTACTACTAGCTAGAAATGATAACAGTAAAATTATCGTTTGAATCACATGCAAGTTAGTTTATTTCTCTATACGAGGTCTGTCTGGAAAGTATCGGGCCTACGTTTATATCTTCACGCCATAGTGTTCGGGTAACCTCTACCGGACAGAAACATCAACAGTAAAGCCTCACGAATCTATTGGTTACTTACTGATACCCGCCGGACGTATAGTTCATGGGCAGCGTGTCTTTGTTTACAGTGCCTTTTTCACGTTCGTCGGATTTTGATATTGTCAAAAATGACTGAAAAACAAGATCAACGAATTTGCATCAAATTTTGCTTTCAACACGCAAAAACGAGTTCGGAAACTATTGAAATGATGCAAAAGGCCTTCGAAAGCGAGTGTATGAGCAAAACACGAATAAAAGAGTGGTATAAACGGTTCAATGATGGTCGCACTTCTGTCGATAGTGATTGTCGTTCCGGCGGACCTTCGACGACAAAAACCGCAGATAATATTGAGCGGGTGTGACTTGCAATCGAACAAGATCGTCGTATGACTGTGCGAGAACTAGAAGAAGACCTTGGGATACCAAAAACTATCATTTCAGATATTTTAACCGAAAATTTAGGAATGAAACGCATGTGTGCAAAATTCATCCCAAAATTGCTCACAGCAGAGCAGAAGAACATTCGCTTAGAAATCGCTCTGGACAATCTGGAAATGGTCAATAATGATGATAATGTGCTTAGAAAAGTTATTACAGGCGATGAATTATGGGTTTATGGTTATGATCCTGAAACAAAACAACAATCTTCACATTGGAAGCATTCTGAATCGCTAAAACCAAAAAAAGCACGTCAAAGTCGGAGCAATGTTAAGTCAATTTTGATTGTTTTTTTCGATTGTGAAGGTGTTGTACATCACGAATATGCACCAACAGCTTAGACAAGTGATTAACTAAGCAAGTCTTTCCTTTCCTATTGTAATTTACGCTCGAGTCATAAAACATTTCGCGCTATGAGAAACTTGGGCTGAATTATATCCTTTTTACAAGAAAGACTTAAGCTCTATTTATGGGACACTTCGCATAATAAGAAACTAGGGTAAAGCCAATAACCTAATAACTCAATTCAAACAATCATGGATATTTTATTTATAATTTCATTCCAAACTCAATATTCATAAACATTTTCATAGTTAAAAGGAATTCTTACTAATTAACGCGACAGATCATTAGAGTACGAACAAAATAATAAGTATTAGGTGATATTAACATCACAAACTAAAGAAGATAAATATTTAATCCACACATAGTGGAATTTCAATTCGAAATCTTCATTGTCAATGGGCTTATGAGAATTTTGCAATTCATTTTTATCAATGTAATCACTGCAGTAAAAGAAGATTTATATGCATAGTTTGCTTTGTCTTCGTTAAATAATAAGGTGAGATTTCAAATTTTTATCTATGTTTCTTAAATATATATAAATTTATAGAAATACAATTCAATCGTTCAAATTTAGAAATACTATTAGTCTGTACCGGAAAACTTATGCCATCGAATTTTAATAATACATATCATCTACATAGGATTGATAATTGACTTCGACTCTTTCACTACGACATTTAACTGCATGAAGACAGGCAAGCGCTAACCATTTGCAACATTCATTATCAGTATTTTGAACATTAACGCATGCGCTTTTATCAGCTATTTCTTTTGGTAATGAAATATATGAGCCAGCTTTGAGAGGATTATATTGATTTATATTAATTATATTTTCAATGATATTTTTGAATGACTATCCTAAATCTCTATCTTGAAATTCTTCTATATTCTTGAGTATAATGTCTTCGATATGGTTCGTAAATCATACTTTTAGATTAGACGTTTTATGAAGGAAACCATTGTCTGTATTGATATACTTGATTTGAATATCCTCTACATTGTCTTTTTTAATAATAAAGTAAGTTGAAATTTTTGTATATAACTTTAGAGCTTTACGTATAGCAAAATATTTCGGTTTTTGAGTATGTAAATGTTTATTTACTGTTTTTAAAAATAACTTTATGTCTGTATATCCTTGATTTATGATGACTGCACTAGTAATACGTGTTCCAAAGGCAGAATTAATTTCTCGTCATACAACCCCATCTCCTTGAATTTGATTTGGACTTTCTCGTAATGTGTGTGTATTTCCTCCAACTTTTATTGAAGTACTCAATTTGACTTCGATAGAATTTAAATGAGAATAAATTCATCTACATCTGCATTTGGATCGTAATAAGTTTTCCAAATATTCAGCACTGCATCTGACAAAGTACAAAACAGAAGTCATTTTGTTAGTAAGTTATATAAGATAACTGTATATTACAATCGAATATTTACTTCGATATATCAAATAACTGTATGTTATTTCAATCGAATTCGATATCTATCTAGGAGTTATTACTACTACTACTGCTGCTGCTACTACAATCACTACTAGTAGTAGTACTTCTGAGGAAGGATGGGTTAACTGAGCTATGCTTGTTGGCTCTCGGGAAAAAAGTGCAACTTCTGTCGAACAAAGATAGCTTTTTTAAGCAAGATGATGGCACTGTAGGCAGTGGTTTCAGCGCTGTAGCCTATGAAGAAGGTAACAAAATGGAAAAGTTTGGAGGGAGGGGGTATGACGACTATGACGCCTTCCACTTTTGAATACTGATGAGGTACGTATAGACTTTATATAGAACAAACTCATACACATACTCTAATAACAGATTTGATATTTCATAGAGATCACATTAACTTCTTTATGTTTTCAAATAGATTATGTATTAGATATTCAAGGCTTTCAAGGCTCAAACAAGTATTTTTTATGTAAAGAACTCACTTACTTACTATTAGATATTGATATTTTTCCAACTGTACTTTTCTTTAAACCGCTGCATCATTGGCTTAAATTGCCTTTCCTATGTCGTAAAGTGAATAAATGGTTAGAAATGTTTCATCATGGTGTATTGTGGAAATCTGGCATTACACTATATAAAATTTTACCATGTGTTTTGAGCAATTATTTACATAATTCTAGAAATATTTATATAAACGGATTGCAAAAAAAACAATGGCTTCAAAAAATGCTACCTGAAAAGTAAATATAAAATAAATGTTTTTCTGTTATATAGTCAAAGATTAGAATCATTATTAATTAGAAACTTTTTTTTCCTTTTACAGAAAAATTTTTTATTTTGAAAGCAACATGAGATATCCGTCATTGAGAGAATTACCTTTGCCATTAAAAACGTTATGTATATATCATTACGGTAATCGAGCTAACTTTGTATATGCCGTTAAAAATGTACAAAAATTTAATTCTAAGGCATCAGTGAAATTGATAGTAATATATATAAAAATTCATGTAAATATTTCAAAATAGCTACGTTGACTACTGAAAATAAAGATTATAGACAAACCATTCTGTATTCAATGTATAATTGAATAATAAATTAGTAATATAATTATATGAAAAGTCTATAAGTTCTACCAATTAATATTCGAATAAAATTAACTATGGGGTTGTAAGGGTTCCGAAATCGAATAAGGCTATTATAGCGCTTACTTAGATATACAGCATTGCAGTCTATCTAACTACGGGATTTGGAATAAGAAGGAAGCATACAACATCTCAAGACGGAAGCAGTCTAGAGACTGAGTTAGCAGTCTCCAGTTCTCAGCTAGAGCTAGCACACGCTCCCCACTACTGCGCTACCAAGCCACGCTAAATCAGAACGAGAGAGAGAGAGATAGCTAGCTCGCGCCCTTGCCTTATGTCAAATATACAGGATGTCCTATTTTAAAGGAACCACCCCGAAATTTTCGACGATTGGTGTTGTACAAAAAAATTGTTCAGACAACAGTTGTTTGGGACAATGGGGGCAACCTTTTTGTGAAATCCGATTAGACCTTGAGACTCATTTTCAAGGTCATTTTAAGGTCAAAGTCCTTTTTTGAATAGGAACCCATATTTTTGATCCCGGAATCGGAAAGAGCGAAAAATTCTACGTTCAGATAACGTATTATGTGTGGGTTGCGGTTAACCCCCCCCCCTCGCATAAGGTCATGTAGGGGTCAAATTTATGATTTTCTTCATCCTTGTACAGATATGATCGGGCAAGAGTAAGGTTAATTGTAATAACCCAATTACTCGATAACCCAATTACTCGATAACCTAAATAACCCAATAATCCAATAACCCGATAACCCCAATAATTCAATAACCTCAATATCCCAAAAAATTGTCATACAACAGTGACCTTGAGCTTAAATTTCAAGTTGATTATCAAATTTGACTTCATGTATTCAAAGCCTTCATGAGAAGTGTCATTTTCCATTTTGTAGGATAACACGTTATTTCCATTCTTTTTTCTGGTGTGCTTCCGGACAAGCCTACAAAGTTTCAACTAAATTGTTTAATAACATTTTTTTAGTATTGTTTATGACAATAGTGATTTGCGAAAAGTCCTTCTCAGGATAGTTCAAGTGTAATTTTCTTAGTCGACTTAAAAGGAGGGAATATGCCGGATTATTCGAGAAACGAAATTGTTGATATTCTGTTGTCTCTCGGGGCATGTTAAGGCCGATATCGTGCTGCGGCAAAGTATTACCGCCAAAATTACCCAGGGAAGCTTCACTACCCAAACCACGTGAAAATCGGAATCATCGAGCAAAGAGAGAGACGTCGACCACGAATACGCAGAAATCGTCGTCGCATTATGATGCCGAACAACGATGATCCACGAATTCTCGTTGTTTTAGCAATGGTTGATTTGGATCATCATATCTCGTTGCGCGAAATTCAGAGACGTACTGGAATCCCAAGATTCCAGTACGCCGCTAGATTTTTGCGCCTGTACAGATTTCATCCGTATCACATAACTTTGACTCAAGCTTTGATGCCAGATGATCTCCGCCGCAGACTCGAATTCTGCAATTGGGCACAAGCAAGGATTCGTGAAGATCCTGAATTTTTCAGATACGTCATGTTTTCGGACGAAGCTACATTTCATGGTAATGGGCAACTCAATCGCCATAATAGTCATTATTGGTCTATCCAGAACCCTCATTGGGTACGTCATGTTGATAATTAGCATAGATGGAGCCTCGTAGGTTGGTGCGGTATAATAAATGGTTATCTGATAAGACCTTATTTTTTCGATGGGAATGTCAACGGTGCAGTATATCTTGATTTCCTGCAGAATGAATTACCAGAACTATTGGAAGATGTGGACTTGGAAACCAGAAGACGATTATGGCTTTAACAGGATGGTGCACCGTGTCATCGCTCACTAATGGTTCGTTACTTCTTGAACCAACGATACCGAAGACGATGGATAGGCATTGGTAGTGACATTACTGAGTGGTGTCCAAGATCACCAGATCTGACAAGTCCAGATTTCTTTTTATGGGACTATTTGAAAAATGTTGTTTATGCACAGCAACCAACAACACGGCAAGATATGATGCAACGCATCATGCAAGCTTGCAGAGCTATTCCGCGTCACGTTTTGATGTCCACAGTTGAAAATTTTGAACGTAGAATTCAACACTGCATAAATTTGAACGGGGGAATTTTTGAACATCTTATGAGATAAATGTTTGTGTTACAATCTTGATCATAACTTGAAATCTGTAGTCAACGTCTTGTCTTGATCGGCTGAGCATTCCCACCTTGCCTTCATTGGCTGGGTAATCAATACCTTGCCTTCACTGGTTGGGTAATCAATACCTTATTAACCTCGTCCTTGCCCCAGTGGGATGGGGGGGGGGTGAACCGCTCCCCCAACATAATACTTTATCTAAACGTAGAATTTCCCGTTCTCTTCGAATCCGGGATAAAAAATGGGGGTCATTATTCAAAATATCTCTTGGTTATTGGGTTATTGGGGTTATCAAGTTATTGGGTATTGGAGTTATTGCGTTATTACAATTAACCTTACCCTTGCCTGATCATCCCTGTGCATAGATGAAGAAAATCATAAATTTGACCCCTACATGACCTTAGGCGAGGGGGGCAGGGGTTAACCGCACCCCACACATAATACGTTATCTGAACGTAGAATTTTTCGCTCTTTCCGAATCCGGGATCAAAAATATAGGTTCCTATTCAAAAAATAACTTTGAAAATGAATCTCAAGGTCAAATCGGATTTCACAGAAAGGTTGCCCCCATTGTCCCAAACAACTGTTGTCTGAACAATTTTTTTGTACAACGCCAACCATCGAAAATTTCGGGGTGGTTCCGTTAAAATAGGACATCCTGTATATTTGACATAAGGCAGGGGCGCGCCTGCCTTATGATGGGACACCCTGTATAGCTAGCACATATACTCACTGCGAACTGTACAAGACTCGGCCCGCAGTTGCTCGAATAGTAGAGCACCGGCCTGTGGACCCAGAGAACGCGGTTTCGATTCCTCGATGCGTCCGTTCCTTTTTTATAAATTATTAGCTCAATTACTAGCTGAAAACTAGCTTTTCTACCTGTTTACGTGGAAAAGCATTCTTACTATTTTCGTTATTTAATTGCGCAATGAAAATAATAATTAAATTCAAATTGCTTATAAATTAATTCTACTCATCAAAAACTACCAGAACGGAAGCACTAGAGTCTGTAGTCCTTAGAAACAAACCTATCCTGAAACATACATATATGCTTAAGCATAGTACCTAGTTCCTAGTGTCAAATCTGTCCTGAAACATACATATATGCTCAAGCATAGGGCAATTGACCCTAGAATCTAGGGAGAAATCTGTCCTGAAATATACATTGCTTATCTACTTCCTTAGAAAAATAATGGAGCTATTCATATATATATATAAAGCACGGGTGCTGTCGAGCTATCTGTGACACGGAGCGGATTACTTCTTGTCACCTCATCTACAAAATACTGTTAAGACCTTTGTTCTTTCCTCACATATCGAAAGGGAATCCCGTTGTCAGGTTAGCAAAACTAGCTTATTCGTTGCGAGACTAGAAACCACATGTCGCGATCGAGTACCCTTTTCTCCGTCGCACACACACGCGCGCATACAACGATATAGACATGCATGTCGGTCATTGCAGATTCATGGTTCAGTGTATGCTTGCTAAACCGACTGATACGCGCGACTATTAACGATTCTCCTTACAATATTAATAAAATAAAGATTAAATTAACTTACCTATCATTGCATTATTTCCTCCTAATTCTAATATAGTCTTTCCAAATCGTTCCTGTACGACATGTGCTACTCGCTTTCCAATTGTAGAGCTTCCAGTAAATGATATAAGTGGTAATCTAAAATAAAAATTATGTAAATTGAGATTTTGATTTACTACTTTTAAATGAATTTATAAAAATTCCAATTGTTGATTATAGTTTTGGTTATTCGGTCAACTTGAATTAATCCTTATACAGTGCCGGCCATTAATTATGAACTGGTAGTTAATCTTTTGCTCCGCAAGATGGTTCATAAGGAACCTCTAGTGAGTTCTGAGATCAGTTCTGGGTGAATTTGTGACGTCAGAGAAGATTTGATTCTAGTTGCTACTTGCAAATTCAAAATATAAAACAAGTATTATCAACAATCGTGTTGTGAATTAACAAGAAGCAAGACTCGACCTATCGTTGCTGTACATGAGCGAGATAGGAGACGAAGCGAAATATTTACTTTTAATATTTGTAAATCTATGAAGTCACAACTGTTTACCATGGATTCATCGATTTGAGCGAAAAAGAAGCCAGTCACACAAAAATCCAATGATGAGGAGAAAATTAGAAAATGCAGGCCGAACCCTGAATATTCGCAAATCATCTTACTACAGTATTGAAGCCTCACCAAAAAATAATCACCGAAGAAGAAGAAGAACTCTTACTAGAAGGCTCTGACGTCTAAGACTAATCAAATCGATTAAAATAAAGGAAGTATTACAATTCATTAATAATATTAAGATTAGAAAAGCTCCCGGATCTGGTGATATCACAAGAAAAATGATCAAAATGTTACCGACAATTGCAATACGATACCTAACAATTGTTTTCAATGCATGCTTGTGTCTCTGCAAATTTACTTTCTAGTGGAAAGTAGTAGAGATTACTTTAATACCTAATCTCAGTAAAGAACCAGAACGAGTAATGTCATATAAAGCAATTAGTCTTTCATCGTCAATTTCTAAAATCTTTGAAAAACTAATTCTAACTAAAATTAACCTAATAATACTCAATAAAAACCTTATTCCTGTCAATTAATTCGGTTTCAGATGTTTCCATTCCAAGATTGAGCAAGTAAATAGTATCTGTTGCAAGGAAAGCCATGGGAGATAAACAATATTACACTGGTATATTCCTGGATGCTGCTCAGGCTTTTAACAAGGTTTGTCATGAATTGCTACTGCACAAGCACAAAAGATTTTTTCCTCGACCCCACTACAAATTAGAGTCTTATCAAAACGTTAGTTAATAATAGCAGGAGTACCGCAGGGCAGTGTTCTAGGTCCAACGCTATATCTGTTATATACATCGGACCTACCGAAGTCTATTAATATATTGACAGCAATATATGCAGATGATCTAGCAATTTTAATAGTACATCCGGAGGCAACAATAGCAATAAAAACATTACAAAATTACATAAAAAATTCTTCTGGAGAAAAACATAAAAAAAACTTCTGGAGAATAATAGTAAATGAAACTAATCAATACCTACGATATTCACACTTCGAAAAGATACATGTCATCCTATTAGATTAAACGAGAAATATGTTCCTCAAAGCAATAAAGTAAAATATCTAGGTAGACTTGGTCTTTTTTGTTTCAGCGCCAAGGACGGGCCAGCGCAGTTGAGTGCAAGAAAAAGTTGAGGAGGGCGGAGAGATAGTGAGAAAAAGAAAGAGAGAGAGAGAGTACTAGGCCCAAGCAGGGATAGGCAGGCGCGCAACGCGTGACCGATAAGCGGCGCGTCACGTGCCGCCTAACTAATAGGTCTAGGTAAGGAGAGGAGCGAGCGCCGCTGAGCGGCTGCAAGACGAGCGCAAGAATAAGTGCGTGTAGGAGTCGAAGCCTAGTCCTACTAGAGTGCAGGAGTCCAAGCCCAGTCCTGCTAGAGTGTAGAGAGTGCAGTTTGGGATAGCTGGAAGGAAGGTCAACCCTACCGGCAACAGCTTTGTCTGCGACCGCAGCCAGCCCCACCTGCAAGGAGAGTCAACGTCGCCTGCGGATACCTGGTCAGCGATAGCAGCCAGCAGCTAGCAACGATCTGACCAGCGACGACGACCGGTACTTCCTGCGGCAGCACATCGCTCAGGATCCACGACGTTGCTAGGAGCGGTGAATAAAGGTCAAGCCTTCTTTTCTTCTTTCTCTCTACACTCTCTCTCTGGTGATGCGACGACCGGTGCGCGTTGAATAGGATAGCCAGGCATCTACGTGCCGGCTATCTACAGGTCCGCGTTTAAGTTTAATTTGTAGTAGTGTAAGTTGCGACCGGCGAATTGTCCAGGCGCCCACGTGCCGAGCAGTTTATCCAGTATAGGTTCGCATAGTTTAAGTAAGTTTGTAATAGGTTAAGTGCGCGATTAGGTATTAAGACGAAATGCAAAATATTCATTTGTGAATACTATGAGTAATTTACTATTCTATTATGTAGTTGGTTAGTTAGTAATTAGACTATGTTATGCGCGCGTATGTTTAGTTTAAACAATGATTAATAATAATAGGTTGAAGTGAGATTTGATTTCTGTCTTTATGTAATTTATTTATCAACCACTCCTCGTTCTTCTCCCTCAATTGTCATGAGCGAAAGTGCCTCACTTACCCCGCAAAGAATTGGTAACAAAGGAGAGAGTTTTGTTACATACTAAATGTAAACAGTTGGGTCTAAAATTAAGGAAAATTTACCGGCTTATCGAAATAAAAATGGAGCTGTCAATTAAAAACAAACTACTGCTATATAAAGCTGTACTTAAATTAGTCTATACATATGGCATTCAACTATGAGGTGCTGCTTCTAACTCAAATATCAAAATACTGGAAAGATTTCAATCGAAAGTCCTGTGCAATATAGTACGAGCTCCATGGTTCGTACTGAATAAAATTATCCGAAATATTTTACAAATACCTACAGTTAAAGAAAAATATGAAAAATTCTTCGCAAAATATAATTCTAGACTTCAAAACCACCCAAATAAACTTAATTAATATTGTAAAACGAAGAGAGTATACTTACTGAAGTATACTGCTGTTTATACGTATATATATATAATAACAACAACATTTGCTTATTGTCTCTATATGTGAGACAGATTGTAAATAAAATAGCTGTACGTTTCCTCTTCTTATCAGCGAGAGATTGGAAGATGTGTTCTCAGTTTATAGAGTTAAACGCGTTCTTAAAATCTAGTGCAATTAGTCCAAAACCCTCATTAATTCGATAGTTCGTATAAGGCCTTTGTAATCCTTTTCTGTACCTCATTAAGGCATGGTGACTGGACAAATGGTGACTGGCAAAACTCGAATTAATTTGGACATGTTCGCTCGTTACATCTTCTTGAGTATCAAGACTAGTTTCTACTTCTTCCATCTAGTCAGAAAGGTTTCTTCGACTAAACCTTTATTAAAGACATCCAAAATCAGTAGAATCAGAGGAATATTTTGCACCACTAGTCTTAAAACCTCGTTAGGAATACCAGCGATTTCTAGGCTTTTTCAATAGTTAGTCTACTTACTACCATCTTGAGCTCCTGCAAGATGAAGAATTTTCCTGCTGAGATGTTTGCATCACTTGAGAAGCGAGTTCGGAATTGGCCAATTAGAAATAGGAATTTTCCGATCTTCCGTAGGTAAGGCTAATCACTCGGTACGTTCGTCCCGTATATTTTGTGTAGTTTGCCCATCACATTCTTGTAAGAAAATCCTTAAGGTCCTCGATTTATTAATTTAATGAGATCCTTACAATTTTTATTTTTACTTAGCTCATCTACTATCCACAAGGTTCTTCTAGCATTTCTATAGGCCTCCTATGCTTTGATATATCCGGTGCCATTTATTACACTCCCTTCGTAATCCTGCCAGTTCCTCATTTTACCAATAAGCCACTTCCCTGTAATAGTTTAGTGGCCTACGTATCAACGATGCATGGTATACTTTTGTTGTGATCTGATTATTAAGTTCTGCTGCTTCTTTTACGATCTATTTTTGGAAAGAACCAGCCCCTCAATTCAAGTATTTCTTTCTTGTATTTTGACTTTCTGCGATATTTGACGATATGTACTGGTGATCGTTAAGAAATTCATTCCTCTTACAATTAGTAATATTACTTACGAGGGAACATTCCCAACCGTCCGTCTTCAATTTTGTTGCGATTGAGATCTGTTATACTTTATAAAAAAATAAGTCACGTATTTTTTTTATCGGAGGAAAAAGCTGTCTAGGGGATGAAAACCACCCTCAAAAGTAACCCCTAAAAACAGTTAAATTGCAGTAACTTCAATTATAATGAATTTTTTTTGATGAAACAAAATGGAAAATATTTCTTACTTAAAAAAACAAAGTCGTATAGTTTTGGACTCGGGGGGGTTACAACTCCTAGTATGTACAGGGAAAGAACTTCATTTTTGAGTGGATTTTTCGTGTACAAAATCACAAAATTATCATAAAAAAATTGAAAAATAAATTTTCATCTAGGAAATGATAAAATAAAATTGACGTGTTTTGACGTCTTTTCATTTTTATGTATTTCAAGGGTGAACCATCCCTAAACCTTGTGACGGGCGAATCGATCGTTGAATTCGATCGCCCGGTTCGCCCTCTCTCTCTTCCGCGTGCCTTCCCCTGAGCCGCTGCCACATCGGTCTTGGTTGAGTAAAACCGAGTATCGACGCACGATGTGGCTTTGTTGCAGGTCTGATTCCTGATCGGCGGAGATGCCTGGCGTTAGGGGGATAGACGTGAGCGGGGAGCAGAGGAGGAGAGAGAGAAATAGTGTCGCCGGCATGAGCCGCACATGTGTGCGTAGCCGGCGGCGCTCGGCCGTTTTTGAGTGCCTATAGGGAGGGGCGCGTAAGAAATCGCGGAATTCGCGAGATACGTTGTAAGGTGACGTTCTGTTTCCTGTGCGTTAATTCGAACGGAACGAACTTAGCCCGGACTCGGCCGACGCGCACGTCAACGCCGAATGTATATTATTGTAGCAATAAAGAGTAAAATAGTTGAATTGATGAGTTTATTCTGTTTAAACCTGTCTCTCTTGTAATTGATTAAATTGCGACTATCGATATTACCGGACGACATAGCCCTCGTTAAATTTTCGCGACGAAGCGAATGTGCCTTCCGAGCCTTTCCCCTTAAATAATTTGTGACGCAACGTTGTTCGGACTTAAATTATTAACGTACGTGTTACATGGCATCCCATGTGGGGAACTCGCGGAAATCGGGATTGAGATGATCGCGAGAAAGAGAGACAGGACGCGAAATTATAAAATAGAAAAGTAATTCACGTAGACAAAAGAATTTGAAAAAGTCGGTTGAGGCCGAGAGGGGAGGTGATCGAACGATCGGCCGAGCTGCGTAGAGTCGCGGCTTGACCGGTGTTTGTTTACATTCCTCATCTCGGGTTCACAGAGAGCGCCGATCGAGAGAGAGATACGAGGCCGAAATTGTAGCATGGTTGTGTTGCCGTCGCTATACTCAGGCACGGGCGAGTGAGTCATCGACCTAACGTGTCGAAGGCCACTATTCACTATACCCATGGTATACGGCCAGTAAAAGGACGGCTAGACGAGTCCATTTAAGAAGCGGGTATTGTCAGTGTAGTTAGTTAAATACTTAAACGGTATGGCCATTGGGAACTAATCTGTTTTGATCAGCGGATTATAAAGGTGCGCCCTTGCCTGGGAGCCGCGACGAGAGAGAGAGTAGTTGGTATTTGTGTTTTATTTTGAGATTAAGGACGCAGAGCAGTGCGTATAATTCGCACTGCCTGAAAGTTTATTTTATATTATTGATTAAGTAACGGACAAACGAAAGAAAGCGAATGCGTAGAAGTCGCATCCGCCGTTGATGAGAATTGGCCGGACAATAATGTAGGGCAAGTTAGTGTTGGTCGTTAGTGTTTTTTTTTTTAGTTTGTTTAATTTCGTTTTATAATTGGACGGTTGCGCGACGCGGTCGGCGGTTGTGCCCACATCGCGAGCGTGATAGTAGATCGAGCGTTCGGGCGGTGTGAGAAGCAGGGGGCTTGTCAGGATGCCGCCAAGCGGGACGGCGGGCGCGATTATGCGCGAAATATTAAAGGATAGGTCGGTGCGGGCTCTTAAGCGGCGAATCAACGAAACGCCGCCCGCGGAGTTGCTGGGTCTCCTTAAGAGCTATGGCCTTAGCGTGACGGGTAGCTTCGGGGAACTTCAGGAGCGCATGCTGCGCTACATGATCTCGCGTGAACGGCCGGAGCTTAATCCGCCCCTGAGTCCGGGTGACTTTGAGTCGGGCGTTATGCCGGGCCCGCCGGAGGCCATTCTGCGGGAGGAATCGCGTGAGGTCAACAGGGACCTGCAGCCCGATAGAGGCGAGGGGAGTAATGGACGTCTGGAAGGCCGGATCGAGCCTGCGTTAATGCGCAGGCGAGAGAGCTTGGCATCCTCGGACGAGCGGCCGCCGCCGGTAGCGGTGCAGACAAGTGGGCCGGAGCATAGGAGCGAGGACGGGCAGGATAGCGCCCGAATTGCGTCACAGGATGGGACGACGGCTCCCGCCGATGCGAGGAGAGAGTTGGCATCTCACGGAGAGGTGGCGTTCCCGGGTGCCGCGGGGGGGCCGAGCGTTTTCGGACAGGCGTGGAACATCGTCGCAAGCCTACCTGGCTTAGTTATGAGGAGGGAAGTACGTGCAGCATTATCGGAAAGCGCGAATAATTTATATCGCGTAGAAGAGGCCGCGTTGGGGATGCAGGCGGGTAGGCGGGATGCGCTGCGCGCCGGGGACGTGACGACGACTCGGACGCCACGTAGACGGGCGCGAGAGGGGGGACGATCTCGCTCTGCGTCGCGCCGGCGGAGAGAAAGTAGCTCGCGTGAGCCGGTTTCGGAGGACGAATTTTTCTCCGAAGTGGAAAGCGACGCCACCGAGGAGAGAGAATTGGGGTCGTTCGACCGGAGAACGAGCACCCCGGCACTGCCACGCGAAGTTGGAGAGGCCATGAAGAATTGGGAAGATTTAGTTAGTAAACTGTTGAAGGGCGGCGCGTGAGAGAATTACGCTGTGAAAACCGAGGGAACATCGCCGCGGGCCAGGCCACGGTTTGCCGACCTGGGGGAATTTAGGGACAAGTACAGGCCGAGGTGCCCATCGGCAAGCGACTGGGAGGATAGTTGGAGCGAGTCCCCGAGTTCGGATGAGGACGGGCCGGATGAGGCGGGGTTGGTCAGTCGCAGACCGAAGCGCCGGAGTACTTGCAGGCGCTCAGGTCTGCGTCAGCCCCGACGTTATAAGCCGGTGGACGCGGTGAAGGCCTTTCGCTCTTGGTCGCTGAAGTTTTCGGGCGACGGGGGAGCGGATGTGGACGGTTTCGTAAGTGATATTAGGAAATGCCAGGATTTTTACAGGTTGAGGGATGAGGAAGTACTCCGGGCGGTAGGCATAATATTAACGGGGACGGCGGCGCTCTGGTACCGTAATAATGAATATACGTGGCGAACTCTTGGGGAGTTTCTCACCGATTTAAAGGAGGAATTCGGAAGGCATTATAAGCGAAAGGATTTATACCAGGAGTTACGGTTAAGGACACAGGCAGAGGGAGAGACGCTGGGTGATTACCTGACCGCCTTCCAATGTATCGTTCGCCGTTTTGATAGGCCTCCGTCGGAGAGAAGGCAGGTGGCGATTTGCAAAGAAGGCTTGCATCCCACCTTCGCGAGGTACCTGTACGGGAAGTCGTTTGCTACGCTCAAGGAACTGAAGAGGGTGGGCTGTGAATTTGAGCGTCAGCGGGCAAGGGAGAAGAGGTGGCGGCCACCTCCAGCGGCCGACAGCATGCTGGTTCAGGACGCGGCGTATCGAAGCTCAGCGGGACCAGCAAGAAAGGTGGCAAGGACCGCGGTGTTAGAGGCGGAAAAGGGCGCCGAGGTGACGCCGGAGGACGGATCGGGTGCGCGACGTTCTAAGAGGCGGTCAAAAGGAAAGAGTAGTGACGCATCCAAGAGCGAGGTACTCACGGCTGCAGCGCAGCCCGGCGAGGGTGGCGGGCCGACCTCGGGTTCCGGAGCCGGCGGGGGAATCAGTGCGAATAAGTCCGCACCCTCGGCCGTTCCGGCGGACCCAGGTGCGGCGTGGACACAGACCTCGGTTCCACCAAGTTCAGTTCCCCAGCAGAGGGGCGCGCAGCGAGGCGGTGATGGCGCTGGCGTGAGTTCGCGCGCGTTCGGAGGTAATTGTTTCACGTGTGGAGGCAGGGGACATAGGAGCTCGCAGTGTCCGAATCGCGTTAATCGCGAGGGAAGTAGGCCGCCCCCCACCTGTTATCAGTGTAGGCAGGCCGGACACTTTGCTAATGCGTGTCCGGGGGCCGCGGTTAGCTGCCAGGTTTGCGGGACCGCGGGGGTGGTCTTCCAGAACTGCCCCATGTGTGCGGATGGTCTGGTGCAACAGGGAAACTCGCAGGCGGGGGCCGAAACTCGCTCGTCGACCCCTGCTTGAGTCTGCTCGGGCGAGCGCGGTTGGCGCTTGAGTTGCGCCGGAACAGGGTGGCTCGCGCAATGAGAACCGGTAACGGGAAAATCAATGGGAGTGAGGAGGTCGGGCCCGGGGAGGCTGCGTTGTTATTCGCAGCCGAGGCGCCGGACCAGAATAAGAATAGCGCGATTGAGGGAACGGCGCGCGGAGTTGGAGGCGCATACCCGGAAATAGCTAAGAGTAGGTCAGAGGAATTTTGGAATAGTCTGTCGCGCCGTTATGAGCGGTTGAACGTGTCGGATCTCGGGGATGTCCAGTTCGGGAAGGCGATAGGAAGCGAAAGAAGGGAAGATCGCACTGCCGAAAAAGGGAAGTTCGGAGTAGTGGGAGAGCGATCCGATCGAGCGCAGGTTGAGCACGTGGCTGAGGAGCCACCACGACGCTCCCCGCTGCTCTCGGATGCGCCAAAAGTAAGAGAGCGATCCGAACGAGCGCAGGTTGAGCCCGTGGCCGAGGAGTCACCACGACGCCCCCCGCTGCTCTCGGATGCGCTAAAGATGAGTGAGCGATCCGAGCGAGCGCGGGTTGAGCGCGTGGCCGACGAGTCGCCGCGCCCTGGGGCCCTCGGGTGCGCCTCAGGTGAGAGAGGGGTCCGATGGAGCACGAGTTTGGCGCGGGGAAATGGAACCACCACGAGCCTCGCCAAGGCTCTCGGACACCGGTGAACGGTACAGTGGAGTGATGCGACAGGGATCGGTGGGCGAGGATCCGGCGAGCCGTGCGAGGGTGGCGGAGACGCCTTCCGTGGTAGCGGAGGGAAGAGCCGAGCCAGGCTCGGATAATCGGTTAGCGAGCCCGCGTGAAGATGATGACGTGGCCTAGGTGGCCGTAGTAGAGAATAGATTTTTTCTATCTATCAAAATAAATGGGAAAAATTATCTTGCGTTGTTGGATTCAGGTGCGCAGGTTACGGTGGTGAGCCCAGGATTGGCGAATAGGTTTAGGTCACGGTTGAGGCCGCCAACGATATTTGTAAGAGGAGTGTCGGGTGAGGAACCGGACCCGTTGGGCGATCTGAAATTGTACCTTGAGATAGGGGGAAAGAGCGGGACGCTGATCGCGTGTGCCGTGGCGCAGTGTGTGCATGACCTGATCTTAGGCGCGGATTTTTGGAATGCGTGGATGCAGGATATCAGCATCGAGAGACGGGAATGGCGACCGAGAGGCTCGCGAGAATGGATTCCCTTCGCGAATAATGAGGACGGGACGGCGCACGTATTCGCTGAGTGTGCGGGACTAGTGAGCTACGTGAGCGCGCAACGTGAGCGGGTGTTGGCGTTGGTGCACCGCATCGTACCGGAACCCGGAATTGCTCCGGCTGTGACGAATTTGATTAAACACGTAATAGATGTGGGGGATGCGACACCGATCAAAACGCCTATACGCCGGATGTCGCCGCCGATCTTAAAGTTTACCCAGGAGGAGACGACAAGAATGTGGCATGCAGGGGTAATCCGGCCGTCAGATAGTCAGTGGAGTAGCGCACCGGTCGTGGTGAAAAAGGCAGACGGGACGTATCGATTTTGTCTGGACTTCCGTCCGGTGAATAAAGTGACAAAGATCGATGCGTACCCGATGCCCAGTCTCGACTCGATTCTGGATCGGTTGCGTGGCGCCGTATTTTTGTCGAAGGTTGATCTTAGGTCGGCGTTTTGGCAGATCCCTTTGGACGAAAACAGTAAACAATTTACGGCATTTGCGGTTCCCGGGTTGGGGCTGTGGGAGTTCGGAAGAATGCCCTTCGGCCTGGTAAACGCGCCCGCGACGTTCATGCGCTTCATGGACGCTCTATTCGGACCGGAGTTCCCGCATAACGTGTTCTGGTATATGGATGACTTATTGGTGGTGAGCGCGAATTTCGAGGACCACATGCAGTGGTTAGAAAGAGTACTGCGGCGTTTAGTTGAGGTAGGGTTGGAGATCAACCTCGAGAAGTCGGACTTCTTTTGTACGCAGGTGACCTATCTTGGCTATAGGTTGGACGGTGAGGGCCTGCGCCCGGACCCGGATCGGATTCAGCCGATTATGGACTACCCGGCGCCTCGTTCGATAGAGCAGCTTCGTAGATTCCTGGGTATGGTAGGTTGGTACGCGCCATTTATCGAAAACAAGAGCGATATAAAGGTACCGCTCACGAAGTTATTGAGGAAAGACCAGTCGTGGGTTTGGGCCGAGGAGCAACAGGAAGCCTTTGAGCGACTGAAAAGAGCGCTCACTGAGGCTCCTGTGCTGGCGAGACCGGACTTTGAGCGGACGTTTTATCTGCATTGTGATGGTTCGTCATACGCGATGGGAGCGTGTTTAGTGCAGATTTTTGACGATGGGGAACACCCGATTTGCTATGCGAGTCGTATGTTAAACGCGCATGAGAAACGATATACGGTGAGCGAGATTGAATTTTTGGCGGTTCGATTCGCAGTTCAGAAGTTTAGGCCGTATATCGAGGGATTTCACTTCGTAGTAGTGACGGATCACAGCGCGTTGACGAGGCTTTTAAGCAAGCGAGATTTGACCGGCCGACTCGAGCGTTGGGTGCTGGATTTTCAACAGCTCGATTGCGAGATAGTGCATACGAAGGGTGCTTTACACCATGTCCCGGATGCACTCTCGCGCGAGTTTGAGGACGAAGCAGAGGTCGGCGAATTTACGACAATCAAGGACTCTTGGTACCAGCGAAGATGCCAAGAAGTCCAGGAGCGGCCGGAGAAATATAAAAATTGGAAGGTAGAGGACGGCCTGTTGTATCGCTATATGACGGACTATCTGCTTGATCCAGTTACCAATCGTGAGGAGTGCTGGCGAATGGTTGTTCCACTCGAGTATCGGGAAAGGGTTTTGCAGGACGCCCATTGAGCGCGTTCGGCCGGACATTTTGGACAGGACAAGACGTGCGATCGGGTCATAAGGGAATATTATTGGCCAGAGGTGCGATATGACGTGCGGACGTTCGTAAATCAGTGTCAGGTTTGCCAAAAATATAAGGTCGAGCAGAAAGTACCGAAGGGGTTGATGGGAAGGCGAATGATTGAGCGCCCGTGGGTGGTGGTTGCGACGGACGTGATAGAGTTGCCACGAAGTAAAAATCGATTTCGGTACATGGTAGTATTCCAGGACCTCTTTACTAAATGGGTCGAGCTCAAACCATTGAGCTCCGCGGACGGAAAGTCGCTCTCGCACGCGTTTGAGGAAATGATCCTGTTCCGATGGGAAACGCCCGAGTATTTGGTTAGTGATAACGCGAAAGCTTATCAGAGCAAGGCGTTTCAGGATACGCTCCGAGAATACGGCGTTGAGCATGTGTTCTGTCCCCCTTACCATCAGCAGAGTGACTCAGTAGAGAGAGTTAACCGGACGCTGAAGACGATGATAGCTATGTTCGTGGACAACGATCACCGGACTTGGGACCGCTACCTACACGAATTCAGGCACGCGATTAACACCGTGACCCAGTCTTCTACGAGGGTTACGCCGGCGTTCCTGAACTTCGGGCGTAATCCTCGGCCGGTGAAAAGTTTAAGGAGGGAAATAGAGCGGCGTTCTCCCGTGATCAGGATCAAACCCGAAATTTGGCAGGACCGATTAGAAAGGCTCAATGCTTTGCGAGACTTGGTGGGACGTCATATCGAGAAAGCGCAGGAAAGACAGAAGAGAGAGTATGACAAGAGGCGAAAGGACGTAGTATTTAGCGTAGGCGATTTAGTTTGGCGGAGGAATTACTCGTTGTCGTGTGCTGCGACGGGCAGGAACGCGAAACTGGACCCCAAATACACCGGACCGTATAAAATAGTAAAGAAAGTCTCGAACGTGATATACGAGTTGGAGACTGACAATAACTATCGGATCCCGACGGTCCACGTGAAGGACTTGAAGCGTTACGTTCCGCCGCGCGGTGTGGGCAACGAACGGCGGCCGACCGCCGTCGGGTAATGAAGCGGACGGGCTAGATTGTATTTTCGTTTTCTTCTCTTAATTGTTTTTTTTTATTACTGATTTTGACGGAAGGACCAAATAACTAATAAGCCTTAAATTTACAGATGGAGGATGAAATTACGACGTTGGCCGCTCTGACAGCCGAAATAGGCGTCAGGAGCGAGCCTTCTCCAGGACGAAACAGGACGGCGGACCCAGAACCCGAGAAAACGGAGGCAAGCGTGGCCGAGCCCTCGTCACCTTTGGCTCGGCCCGAGCAGTCGCTTGCCGGCTCCACGGATGGTGATGGAGAAGAAGTGCTCCCGGATCCGTGCGGCTTGGAGTGCACGACCGGAGAGGCGGCTCCCGGGACTCCGAAAACCCGGGGTACGCGAGTGCTGAGGCGAGCCGTGGCCATGGTCGCTGAGCTTTCGGCCTATCGCGTCCTGAGCGTCGGCCCGGGGTTTCCTGAAGAGAAACCGGGCACCGAGGGAGGAGAAGCGGCTGGCCTGATTGTGGACAGCAACGCAGCAGAAATGGAGCTGGAGGGCGAGACGCCTGTGCGTGAATTCGCACGTCCGTCGAACCCCGGGGGCTCTGCGGACCTGCCCGGCATACCATCGGCAGCAGCAGCGGACCGGCCCCAGGACTTGGGCTTTACCAACGGGCGGCTGCAGTTGGCGGGGGAGCCGGTTCCGGGAATTGCGGCGAGCTCGGCAGCGGCGACGGCGGTGGTGCGGTCGGAGAGGCACATCCACGAGCCTATGGAGTGGGTGCCTATGCACCAGCAGCGGCTGGACCCGAGATTCAGTTTCCGCCGGCAGGGACCGCCGTCGAGCATCCCGCCTGCCGGATACCTGGAAGACGAGCGGAAGAGGACCGCGGAGGAGCAGCGGGGCGGCGGCAAGAAGAAAAAGAAGAAGAACAAGGGCCCGGATTTCTCGGCGAGCAATTGGGTCTCGCCTCTGACTGAGGCCAGCGCGGAGGAACCGGAGCGGCCGTTAACCAGCAGCCTGGAGGCTCAAATCGGCCACCGTCGCACCGAGGACGCTGGACCGGGAAATGAGTGCGTAAATTCGCACCGTTTCCATGGCGAGGCGTCCGCGGAGGCGATAGCATTGGGGAGGCGTCCACGCAGACTGGAGATAGGACGAGCCCGTGGGCTGCACTGCCCCCGTCGCTCCAGGGAGGCACGTGTTTCACCTCCGCGTTCCGTTGGGTGGCCGCGGTGACCGTGATGAAAGGGTCTTCGCGAGGTCTGCCCTGGAGCCTCGCGAATCGGCCGGTCGGGTGTCGGTGGCCGAGCCGCCGTGTCTGGTGTTCCGGGCTGGGCGGTGGATCCGGGAGACGGACGGGGCCCAGCCGGTTTTGGGTTTCTTCCCCCATCACCGCCAACTGATGTGGGAGATTCCTGAAGGGAGGTCGTCTCCGCCGGCGACTCCGTGCTTGCCTGCTGCTGTCCGACCCGAGCCACGGCGAGGCGAGGAGGACGGGCCGATTGCGTCGAGTGAGGGCTCGCGGCCTCCGTTGCGGGACGCCTTTCCCGTCGGGACTCCAGCTGTAGGAGCCGGGGAAGAGGACGTGGTGATGGGCCGATTGACGGGCACCTTTCTGGCCGGCCTGAACTCGGTGCCGTTCGACCGGGAATAGGACGTGCGGCCGTTCACCTGCTTCAATTGCAGGACTGAGGAACATCGCCGCTCGAGATGCCCGGAGCCGCCGAAACCGCGAGAGTGTTGCAGGAATTGTGGGCGCCTGGACGCCACGGTTACCCATTGCGTGCGATGCGCGGCCGCTTACGCAAAGTATTTGCGGACTCGAGCGGCGGCCGACGGTGCGGCGAGGGCGTCTGGGGAGCAGCAGCCTAAGGAGGCGGATGGACCTTAACCGCCGAGTGAAAAGAGTGGAGGGGCCCGTGGCGAGGAGGCCGGAGAAGAGACTACAACCGAGCCGCGCAAGAAAAAGCAGCGGCATGGTGGCCGTCTCCGAAGAGAAAGGATCGAGAGGAAACGAGCTCTCGAAGCTGAGCGGGCCGGTCCGGACGATGCAGTCTTGAGGCTGCGAGAGGACGCGCGGCTAGAACACCAGGCTACAAGTTCTCTTCAGCGAGACGCCGAGGTTGCCCTGCGACGCACTCCGCCGGGATCCAGCGACGATTCGGAGAGGGCTGATCCTGCCCCTGGTCCCTCTGAGGAGCCTCTTCGGCCCCGAGCGGAGGTGGTAGGGTCGACGCATGAGTAGCCGTGGACGGACGAACAGGCCGAAGAGCTGGGTAGATAAGCTGGGGCGGTTAATCCTAGCCACCCCACCACGGCCGAATACATCAGGATGGTGCGGCTGCGACGCTTTGCGTTGCAAGCCAGCACACCTGATGCCCGGAGTACCAACGAAGGCAAATGGATGAGTAGTGGTGAAGGTTATATTTAATTGGAGTGAATGTTGAGTCTGATTATTGGCGTGTGCGAATGTTGCTCTCATGTTGTATTTCCGTTTGTGTCCCTCTGAGTTCCCGAGGCCGATGGCGGCGGTGCTGGGGAGGTCGAGGTGGTCGTCCACCGATGATCTGGGGGTATCGTTGGACTTGGGAGGGGGTGTGACGGGCGAATCGATCGTTGAATTCGATCGCCCGGTTCGCCTCTCTCTCTCTTTCGCGTGCCTTCCCCTGAGCCGCTGCCACATCGGTCTTGGTTGAGTAAAACCGAGTATCGACGCACGATGTGGCTTTGTTGCAGGTCTGATTCCTGATCGGCGGAGATGCCTGGCGTTAGGGGGATAGGCGTGAGCGAGGAGCAGAGGAGGAGAGAGAGAAATAGTGTCGCCGGCATGAGCCGCACATGTGTGCGTAGCCGGCGGCGCTCGGCCGTTTTTGAGTGCCTATAGGGAGGGGCGCGTAAGAAATCGCGGAAGGCGCGAGATCGCAGAGTAGAGTTTTGACCGGCAATTAATTGCCAGCTAGTCAAGCTTCGCGACCAGAACGAGTGTTTGTGCGGTTAATTGCCATATAGCGACCATCAGCAAGAAGGAAGACCGGCTGCATCGAGAATCCCGCCTTTGAAAGACAACATCGTTTGCTCAGAGGACGTGGACTTCAGCAGCAGCGCTCCCTCTCAAGGTCAGGTACCCTTTTTAGTTTCTCGGTGCGCACCTCGATTTCTCTCTCTCCTAGCATCGTATAGGCCGGACGCGGACGAGCGGTTGCATGCCTGAACTCGCATCGCCCAAGCGGAATTCGCGAGATACGTTGTAAGGTGACGTTCTGTTTCCTGTGCGTTAATTCGCACGGAACGAACTTAGCCCAGACTCGGCCGACGCGCACGTCAACGCCGAATGTATATTATTGTAGCAATAAAGAGTAAAATAGTTGAATTGATGATGTGTTACAACCTTACTATTGTTATATGAATAGTTGCCAATCACTAATTTCGCTGATTTTTGATTGGCTATAACGCTTAAAAATTGATGAGAGAATTGTACTGTTGTTGTGCTAAAAAAGGAACTTGGGGTCTAGAAACCATCCTCAAAAGCCACCTCCAAAACCCTGTTACAGCAATATCTTCGGTATTTATGACGATTTTTCGACAAAAAAAATTTGAAAAAATCTATATAAAAGAGAAAAGTAACCATACAGGTTTTTTCACTGGGGATTGACAGCCCCACGTTGTACAGGGGTGAAACTGCATTTAGAGTATATATTTTTATCGTTTAAATTCAAAAATGGATCATAAAAAAATTAATAAAAACGATCTATCTTGTAAAAATAATACGAATAAATGAAAAGCCTTTCGATATATCTCCTAAACACCCACTGATTAACTCCATACGCATATCCCTTAATCAACTTTCTCATTAACCCCCTGATTAGCCTCACTCGTATACTACTTGATCAACCTCAGCCCTGATCAAACCCAATCTTATTCCTCGTGATCAACCTCACCCCCTGATCAATTCCACTTGCATACCCTCCGATCAATCTCATCCCCTGATTAACCCTACTCGCATACCCTTCAATTAACTCCACTCGCATACTCTTGAACACTCCCTCATCAACTTCACTTGCTTACCCCCCGAATACCCCTGATCAAGTCCACTCGCATAGCCACTGATTAACCCCACGGTAAATCTCCGATCATCTCGATGAAGAAAAATGTATTCCTAATCTGTAAAGTGGATTTTAAAGAGTAGGAGTACTACTTTATGGTGTATGGTCCGTTTATAGAAATAAAATTCATTCACGATGTCACATAACTTTGACTATAGGTAAAAATCTAGCCTAAAGGCTTTAGCACGTTTACGTTAGAATATCTCGAAAGCTTGATGTGATTGCTTAATTCAGAGAATGGATTCAAATTTTACGCATAAAATTGCTTGAGAAATTACTTTCAGTTTTACTAGAATATGCACAATCCCGTTTTTTACTGTTCATGTAGTTCCAACTGCAAAACTTGTTTTGTTCACTTAAGTTACATATGTTATCGTATACTATCGGCCTATTGTACTGAATAGGAAGAAACTATTATGATAGAATTTCAATCTTGGTTTGCCTCGTTAACCGCAATTAAATCAAATTTTAATCTTGGAAAATATAGCAATTATGAAATGTGCATGGTGCAAGACACTACTATGCCTGCAATATTTGTTTATAGAGTATCATTATTGCTCACAATATCAATAGTGACAAGAAGACAGATCTTATATACAATACAATCATTAACTTTAAAAATTCGATTGAATTTAAAGATCCATATGATGATACCATAAAACGTATTAATATTGCATTATTAAAATAATTAAACATACATCACTTCTCCTGAATCAACTATAGGGGGAAATATTTGCCAAGCGGTGACCTGGGGGTAAACCCGTCGGATCACCATTCATTGGGTTAATCCTTCTGGAGGTAAAACTGTCTTAGGGATAAACTGGGGGCTTACATTTCTGACGGTTAACTTGACAAGTGGAGTTATTCAGGGGGTATGCGATTGGGGTTGATAAGGACTGAGGTTGATCATGGGGTATGCGAGTGGGCTTGATCAGGGTGTATGCGAGTGAGGTTAATCAAGAGATGAGGTTAATCAGAAGGTTCGGATTAATCAGGGGACATGAAAGTGGGCTTGATGAGGGAATAAGGTTAATCAGAGGGTACGCGAGTGTAGTCAATGATTTAGGAATCTTAGATAATTAATCTAATAATTGCATTATAAGATTAGGAAAAACCGTTACAAATATGAAAAATTAGTTATAATTCAAATGTTATTAACTAATTTAAATATTCATTTTTAGAAAATACTTCTAAATTGAATCAACTATAAAGTTACATAAAAATTTATTAATTTTCTATTGTAGATATTATAATATCACGTTAATTAACTTTATTAGTCAATAACTTTTGATGAAACTATTTGCGATAAATGTATATTGTATAAAATCAACAAATAACAAATTTTGTAAAGTTTACATATATTAAAAGCTTAATATTAATGATTATTTACTTGTAAATTAAGAAAACTCATTACTCAAAATTCGCGAATGTCTCTCGAATGTTCGATGACATCTCTCCTGCAAAAATAAGCGGGAAAATCTGTGTATAAATAGGCCCACCTTTGCACAAGCTAGCATTCACTTCTAGCCTTGCAAGGTGAGCGCATGAGTCTGAATAAACTTGGCTAATACCTAAGTTCTTTCTCTCATTGTGATTAACTGAGCAAGACTGATCCTTCCTTATAATTCGAGCTCGACTTATAGAACATCTCGCGCTGTAAGAAACTTGGGCCGAATTATATCCTATCCAAGAAAGACTTTAGCTCTGCTTATGGGACAATTCGCACCATAAGAAACTAGGGCATTATCTGACTTTCCTTGAAACATTGTACTTATTTATATATATTTTATTTATTTATTATTATTAGAATACATTTGATTTATGTATTTATTTTATTGACAAGTAGAGTAAAATTATTGGAAACAAATTCTTACTCATTAGCTAGATACGAGAGTTCGAATTATTATTATTTATAAGTGATACGAACATCACATTGTTCGTCTTAATATTGTGCGAGTGCAGAGAGTTTAAGTTTTATTTTTCTTTTCTTTTTTGTGTGTGTGATATATTAAGAGTTTCAACGTGTTTCTTAGTGATTGAGATTTTGTACGCGTATGATTGAAGATAATTATGGAATTTAATTTGGTTTTCTGAGACTCAACTTTCTCTTATTTCTTGAACTTTTCCTCCCTCTTCCCCGATTGCTTTGAGTGAGAGCGCCTCACTTGCCCACCCTAAAATTGGTATCGTTGCAAAATTGTTACAAATTCTATATAAATTGATCAAAAAGGAATAAAATAAAATTTAGTTTTTCTAAACGCATTGATTCATTATTCTTTTACAATATTAGATGAAGAAGCTCATTGAACATAAGTATAGTTTGAGAGTTCCATAAAAGAAGAATATAAATTATATATATGTATATTTTTCATTTGAAGAAAGAATTTTTTATTGAAGAAAGAAATATCGATAGATGCTTCCATCTTACTAGTGTCATTTTGAATTTTATAACTGCTAATTATCACTTCCAATTTAAGAACTGCAATTTATGACTTTCAAATATATAATTAAAAAAAGGCTCTGTCAGAGCCCTAATGCTGTGTTCGATTGGAAAAGCAACAAAGAGAAGGTATAGCGGTACCTGCAATAATTCCCCGTCACATGTTTAATTAAAACTTTTGCTTGTTTGTGAAATAAAAATATCCAAATGTTAATCATCAATTGTTTATCCAGGACAAATAATTATAAAACTTTCATTCTTTTGTTTACTGCAGCTATCTACATAAGGAAAAAGTGATTCGAGTCTACGTGTGTTAACAAAATATTGAGAATATATAAAAGAAACAAGGCTAATTATACTCGTAATTTTTAAGAATTTGAACAATATCTAAAAATATATAGAATTTTTTTTCATAGAAGAAGAATAAATAAACATGCAATAAAAATGTCTCAAAATTGCGATATATTATTTACTCAAAAATTGTCAATCTTCTTGTCTGTCTATAGTATAATTATGTGTATAAATATACAGGGTGGACCATTTTAATTGAAGCTCCCAGAAATCTTTTTCCAGGTAAGAATGCGTGAAACATGTTTCAGACAAAAGTTGCTGGACTCCGAGGGGGACATAATCGGGTGACCTTGACACTGACCTTGAGGGTCATTTTCAAGGTCATCTGAAGGTCAACTTTGTTTTTTTAAATAGAAACCCCCATTTTTGACCTCGGATTCAGAAAGAGCGGGAAATTCTACGTTCAGATGACCTATTATACGTGGGGTCTGGGTGACCACCAAGGTCGTCCCCAACATCACGTAAAGTTCAATGTTATTTTTTTCTTAATCTTTCCACCTAACTAACCTAAGATCGGTATGGTTTAGAGAAAAATGATGTAGACAAAAGTTATTGCATTTTGAGAGGGGCATCTTGTGGTGACCTTAACTTCGACCTTGAGGGTCATTTTCAAGGTCATTTGAAGGTCAAATTTGTTTCTACTTTTTTATTAGTAGTAACAGTAGTAGTAATTTCTACAATACTTGTTTTGGGAGTGTCTTGGATAGGGTAAATAAATCACACCAAAGTGTACAGTACACAAATTGATCTTATTTATCATGAAAAAATTATCATATTTATTATCTTTTTTATTAATAATTAATCAGGAATCACAAAGCATTGCGAAGAAATCTTAATAATTACAAAAAATGTCGTTTCAAAATAATGTTACTCAAGTTAGAATTACGAACGGGTTTATGAAAAAGCTTAAACAAAAAAACCCTTACAGGAAGGGTCACCTAGATACTACATGTGTTATGTTTCAAGAACGTCGAATTCTTTGTTGTTTTCGAATCCGTGATAAAAAAGTAGGCTATTCCGAGAAACAGAAAGTTGACCTTCAAATGACCTTGTAAATGACCCTCAAGGTCGCAGTTAAGGTCACCACAAGATGCCCCTCTCAAAATGCAATAACTTTTGTCTACATCATTTTTCTCTAAACCATACCGATCTTAGGTTAGTTAGGTGGAAAGATTAAGAAAAAAATAACATTGAACTTTACGTGATGTTGGGGACGACCTTGGTGGTCACCCAGACCCCACGTATAATAGGTCATCTGAACGTAGAATTTCCCGCTCTTTCTGAATCCGAGGTCAAAAATGGGGGTTTCTATTTAAAAAAACAAAGTTGACCTTCAGATGACCTTGAAAATGACCCTCAAGGTCAGTGTCAAGGTCACCCGATTATGTCCCCCTCGGAGTCCAGCAACTTTTGTCTGAAACATGTTTCACGCATTCTTACCTGGAAAAAGATTTCTGGGTGCTTCGATTAAAATTGTCCACCCTGTATAATTTTAGAAATCAATTTTTCTGTTTATTCGCTATTCGATCTAAAAAATAGATATTATCAAAATTAAAATAAGAAGTATTTTCTTCATAACAAGTAAAATTTCTTTACTCGTTATACATCTCTTTCCTTGTTGTTTAATAATCACCTGTGTACAACTTATTTTACTTTATAACTCATTGTATCAATCAATTTATTGTATTTATAGTCATTCTTGTACAAGTATGCTCACTCTTTTACATGAGGTAATTCAGAGCGGAGAGAGATGCGAATACGCAGGGCCTCACTAGACGCACGAGAGTGAGACGGATAGAGCAAGGATAGCTTCGCCGTAGAGAGTAGTCCCGCGTGCTGGTTAATTGACACAAGATGAAAACGCGAGACCGAGCCCGGGAAGTCAGAGAGGTATCATACCTGCGCCTTAATAGAGCTATATGCGGTATTCGTACTCATGTAGAAACGCTCACGACGAGATCCTCGATTAACATAACTCGGCTGCTTGCCTGAACGCTCAATTTGTAAGTACCGGCCCGATAGTTCTCTCTCTCTCTCTCTCAAGCCGCTTGTGTTAATGCTTCTTTATTAAAGAATCTTTGTTGATTACCGATGTCGATCTGTGTATACGTTGTTGTTTTATTTCAAATGCTTTATACTCTTGCGCCGTCCTTTATTAGCGTACCATCAAAATTCACGTTTTTGAGCCATCACAGTGAATTCATGCCGCTCCAGCCGTCCATTAGATGACGCGGACCTTACCTAGATTTCCAGATGCATTCCGGCCTATCGCATTAGTCCCTTTCTCTTATGTTAACAGGGTAAGCCGGGCTTAATCGCTGTTACATCTTTTAGATGTATTAGAATCATTTATTAGAGTAATTTATCAAAAGATATTTATTTAATTAATATCCAAAAATAATGAGCCAATTTAAGGCTAATATTAAATTTATTGATACGAGAATTTCATTTATACAAATTGAATATCTTACCTTTTATCACTAGTTAATATATGACCAATATCGCCTGATCCTGTAACTAAGGATGCAATTGATCCTGGAAGTTTGTTGGCTTCTAGAACTCTTGATATAATCTTTGTTATGGCGATTGATGTTAAAGGAGTTGTTGGTGAACTTTTCCATACAGTTGTATTACCACAAACCATTGCTAAAGCACTATTCCATCCAAAAACCTGAAACAAAACATTTTATCAGCTTTTTTCTTAACTAGATAAATTTTTCTGTTACTTTATTGAAAAAGTTATCATGATACAATGTTTATGTAGATTATATTAGTCAATAATACTGTCATTGTTCTCTTATTCTTCCTAGTATTTTATCTACCGAACTACGTGTACAATATTGTGTGAACAAGTTTGCTAAACCATCAGCATTTTTCAGATTCTTCACGAAGTACTTCAGCATCATTATTACGAGGGTCTGAAAAATAAGGTCTGAAAATCATGAGAAAATAGCAATTTGGGGCTACTATGAGGGTTGGTTTCAATAGATGTCTGTTTTTGTGAACAGAGTATGATTGTCGCAATACACGAAAGTTAGAAGTTTTGTGTATGTAGGAATATGTACTGTCAATTATACTTATGGTATTCCTTTCTGCAGGATCGGGATTGTAGAGCTCATTTGCAAAGTCTGTTACATGCTGTTCTATAAACTGCTACCTAGTTATGGCATCAAACCAGATATTTTCTGGAACAAATCTTTGTAGTCATGATGTTCTGACATATTCAATGATTAAACTGATATTTTGTCTGCTAGACTGATCAAAAATTATTTTCAAAAATTCATCACTCAATCCCTGCCTAATCTTACACAGAATAATTAATAAATCTTTCCTGTGAATATGTCCCAATTTTCCGTTTTGTACTATTGGATCACAAAAAGTTATAAGTTCTTCAAACTGTTGTTTATTGATTGGTAATAATCATTAAAAATCCTGATCAGTTAAGTTATTATAGTCAACTGGCTTACCCCTTTCCAATACCACGTTTCTCCTTCCTTGAAGAAAAACCTGTAATAACATATTGCTGACCTCTATTAACATACGGTCTATGAATAAATTGCAAGCCAAGCTTTAGTGGATCGAAGAAAACCTTACTGTCATTCAAGTGAAGTTTACAACTACGTACATTCTTTGGTATAAAAATGTTTCTCTTTATAAAAATCTGAACCTTACATTCTAACGATAACTTGAGGATGTTATTTTGCGCATTGCAAATAATGCAAGTTTGAGATGCTGTTTGCGTAAAAACGTTTAATCGCAAACAGGCTGAATCTGTATCTACTAAAGTAATTTCAGCAACTATTAACTGATTATAATTAACACATATTCTAGAGTTTTCATCTAGGACTAGAGTTGGATAATTACGTTCATCTAGTCTAGTAATTGCTATTTGTTTTTTAATGATATTCTGAATGCCATTCATTAATGCCAGCTGACGTGCATTCAACTGAACATTATACACGTAGCACTGCAATTTCGTAGAATTTCTAAATTCGCTAACTATCCTAAAAAGGACTGTTATGCAAGTCGAAGAAAGAAACCAAAGGAAAGGTTTCCACGGATATTCTGCTCTACTATCCTCAAAAGGACTATAGAACAAACAACCCTCGTAACTTGTCTGCATCCGACGAAAAGCTTGATAATTAATTTTTCGAAAACTCGAAAAGTAAATTATTCTAGTATTTTTGCTTATATTTCTTAATTATCTGATAGAAAAGGGTAAGAACAATCGATTGCAATAACCTTATACTTTTAATCCTCCGCAATGTCAATCACACAGTAATCAGGGTTAATTTGGGAAGGGAAAGTTTGTGCTTATTTATTCTTAAAAATCTAGAAAGAATTATTATATATATATGATATTACTGAATATATATCATGGCTAGTGTGATCAAAAGAATCTGATCGGTTATTCATAGATGACAGTTAGCCAAATAACCCAATGTATATAAGTATATATATATATATATTTATACATGTATACATACATACATATATACATTTGTAGACAATACCTATACCGATATATGAGTACATACCTATTTATATATATCTATATATCTCCGTTAAAAACATCATTCCCGTGCTTACGTTATACAGCGAATGAATAAAAAAGTTCGATTTTGACAGACTGTAACTCTTAAACTAAGATCCTTGGAGCTTTGGGCCTATGAAGACTGTTGTTCTACGTTTTAAGAACTATCATCTTACAAAGTTTCAAAAAATTAGTCGAAAGCCATTTCCCAGAAGAATTCTGCGGGTTACTTTGTGAGGTTTGTTTCGTCTATGTCATCAATGAGGGTTCTTACTTGTTTCAATTTTTTTTATATATTCTGTTATTGATAAATTTTTTCCATCGTATTCAGGGACGTAATTCGTAACATCATTTAAGTGTAATTTCATTGATTTTACTTATAATGATTCTTCTGCTATGTTAGTGTATAGTGTCTTATTAACTCTAATTGTGTTTTTCCTAAGGATATGTGTTTTATTTTCGTCTTATGTAAATCTATTACGTTATCTTTTACGTTACAATAGTGGTCTCTCGAAGTTTCCGGATATCCCGCCAACGGAATATAACGCTAATATAGCGGAATATAACAAGTTATGTTACATTATATATCCTTCGATTTTTAAATATTTTCCACTGATCTCGAGATCAAATGTTGTATTTGCGTGAAAAGATGCCGCACTGTATACTTGTTTCGAGGAATTTAGTTTTGGGTTCTTTCTTATTACGGTTTTTTGAATGATTTCTTTATTAGCTTAATCAGTTAATTCAGTATCGTTTGTTTGATTGTACTGAGTTTTTACTGATGATCTTTGTATTTTTGAACTTCTTCTGAATTCTTCTAGTTTATTACTAAGTTGACTTTTAAGCTCTGGAATTTTGTTTACTTATTGACGCGTAAGTTGAATTTGAATTGTTGATTTATTCTCTGGTGTTCTGTTATTGCTAATTTGAACATTTCTCAAATAAATACAGGTTGCTCTCTAAATGTTGAGCTTATATTTCTAGTGACCTAGTTATTGTATTTCTCAGAAGCACAGCATTGTATCTTTTTTTGATAGCGTTATCATTTTATCTGGCTCATTTACCACTACAGCTGTTGCTTGTGAATGTTAACGCTCCTGTTCAGTGTGTAACTTGTAGGTCATTGATTGGAATCAAGGTGATTCTGTAATCTTCTAGTTTATTGATTAGTTGCATTAATTGTAGATATTATATTTTATGTAGAATATTGAAGCTACAATATTTCGATTTACGTTTATTTTATTTTAAAAGCTACAATTTTTCGGTTTATGCTTATTTTATTTTAGAAACTGCGATTTACAGTTTTTGTTTATATTATTTCAAAAGCTATGACTCTTTTGTTTATGCTAATTTATTTATTTTATTTGGTGGTCCAACCGTTATTAACTTTGATCCGAACGATTTGTACGAAAATTCGTTTTTAGATAGTTAGGTACCGAAACCAGTTGTTACGTCTTGGGCGTTAGCTACCCGTTAAACCTAATATTTAAGACGTATCAATATGAAATCTAGTGGGCAAAGCTCACTTATATTTTCCATGTATATTTTATATATGATGTAGAAGTATGAACAAAAAGTTAATCTTATTGTAGAGATGTCTCGTAAATCAGGTTTAAAAATGCAGGAAATGACTAGCTGAATACTGTCTAACCAAGTAGTGTTTGCGCAAGCGCAAACACTATTTGCGCTTTGCGGGTTTTTATAGCTGCCGAATTTCGTTAAATTTTCGATATTTGCAATCTTTTGCTTGATTCATCGCAATTTGCAGAGTAAGATTTTTCAGTTTGCCACTTATCTGAGAGTTTATGAAAGTGCAATGACTTTTGCTGACGTATACAGAATTTGAGTTTCTTTAAGACCTTGAGTTTCGGAAGACGTAACAGAAGCATTCGAGAATGAAGAGTCTCGGGATAGTTTTATATTAGGTTTGAGAACTCTAAATGTAAATAATGATTTGACAAATCAAATTAATGAACTGACAACAATCATAACGCAACAGATGAGGATTTTTACGAATCCGATGAAAGTGAAGAAAATCTTTCTCTAAACAATAATGAAAAGTATGTTTCTAAAGATAGAGTGCGAACTGTTGACAAATATGATTAGAAAAGTCTCAACGATTTAATTGGTTCAACCAAAGAACAATCGAAGTTACTAGCTTCAGAAATAAAGAGGAGAAATATGGTGACAAAGGGTACTAAATTAAGTACATACCGCAGCCGAGAGGAAAAGTTTCGTAAGTATTTTAATGAAGATGCATCTAGTTTACTGCACTGACATAAAGGACTCATCGATGAATTAAAGCCAGATGTGCAAAAACCTGAGGATTAGCGACTGTTTATTGATTTATCACAGCGCATCCTTAAAGTAGTACTTGTTCACAATACAAATAAGTATGCTCCTATGCCTTTAGCACATTCAACTACGCCTGAAAAAGAGTATTCAAATTTTGAATTGATTTTGACAAAAATAAAGTTCAAAGAACATAATTGGCAAATATATGGATAATTGAAAATTGTATCCATGATATTGGAAAGCAATCTGGATTCACAAAATTTCCATGTTATTTGTGTATGTTCGATAGTAGAGATAGAACAAATCACTACAAAATACAGAATTAGCCACCAAGAGACTCACTTAAACCTGGAAAACAGAATATTCTTAAAGAACCTCTTGTGAATCCGTCTGATATTTTAATACCTCCTCTGCATATAAAGATTGAGTTGATGAAATAATTAGTCAAGGTATGGGACAAAAATGGCCAATGTTTTAAATACTTTGAAAAAATGTTTCATAAGAAATCAGATGCTAAATTAAAAGAAGGTATCTTTGACGGTCCTGAAATCCGTACTTTATTTAGAGATGAAAACTTTGACACAACCATGAATGAATCCGAGAAAGCGGCATGGTCAAGCTTTAAAGAGGTGTCAACAAAATTTTTGGGTAACACAATAGATGTAGACTACATAAATATTGTCAAAAGAATGGTATGTAATTATCAAAAATTAGGCTGCCTTTCTTGATTCTCATATTGATCAATTTCCTGAAAATAACGGTGACTTTAGTGAAAAGCAAGGTTAAAGGTTTCATAAAGACTTAAAAGAATTTGAACGTAGAAACGTCCAAGGAAGGTGGGGTATAAATATGTTGGCAGATTACTGCTGGATGATAAAAAGAGAGACAATTTCGACAAGGGGACAAAAACGTGCCAGAAACCCTTTACATCGATTATTCGATGAAAGTGTGTGCGTAAGCGAAAGTCAATTTAATACTACAACATCTTAAAAATAACTAAAATTACCGCACCCTGTCACACTTGTGTGACTGATGATTAATTTCAAACCAAATTTACATTCAACATTCCAAGTTAATCTTGTTTTCATACATCAAATCATGAAAAACCATTAAAATAGATGTTCAGGCCTCGGCCTGCATTATCCAATTTTTCCCTCAACATCGGACTTTTGTGTGGCTGGTTTCTTTTTCGCTCAACTCAAGAAATTCATGGTAAACAGTTATGATGTCATGGCTTTACAAACATTAAAAGTAAATGTTTGGCTTCGTCTGCTATCTCGCTCATGTACAACTAAGACAGGTCGAGTCTTGCTTTTTGTTAACTCACAACACGATCGTTGATGATACATGTTTTATATTTTTCATTACAGTAGCAACTGGAAAATCTTTTCTGTCGTCACAAATTCACCTAAAACTAATCTCATAACTCACCAGAGGGCGACTCCTCATTGACCATTTTGTCCCTTCTTCCAACAAATGACATAAAGGGAGAGAGCGCTCTGAGCGCTCTGAACAAGGGTATAAAGATCAATGCACCGGCTCATTCAGGCTATTATTTCGAGCGGCTTAACCAGCTTCGGATCTCTCTGAAGCCTTCCAGCCTTTTATCTGGGACAGAAGTACAACTAACAGTGCCTGCTGCCAAATCAAGAGAATTTTCAACGGCATTTCCAGTGGCTTTTCCAGAGGTTTTTCCAGAGGCTTCTTGAGTAATCTACCTTCTATCAGAATAGAGGCTCACCTCCAACTATCAGTGTCTGCTGCCAAACTAAGAGTTTTCAGAGACATTTGCAGTGGCCTTTCCAGAAGATTATTCTGAGGAATATCCCGGAAGTTCGCTTGTGACTACCAGGGCCTGCTGATCAGATTCAGCGTCGAAAAATACGTAAGAAAAAGTATGTCTTGTCGAAAGTACAGACATCTTTTTGTTTATTTTGTGAGTCTGTGTAATGATTCGTCAGTTTTGGTCCTTTTGATTTTTTCCAATAAATGACTTGATCTCTCTGAATAAGATATTACGTCAAAGAGCTCAGTACTACTGATGTTATCGTCTTCAATTAATTTATCCTTACAACTGCCAACAAAAAAATCATGAGACTTTTCATTCTCTACTTTTCGTCTGAGCTTTTTCTGAGTCGGTCTACAAACTTCGTTGTATATCGACCTCTCTTCTTTGCTGTTGATCATCATTTTTGTAAATTTAATTTAATCAAATGTAGCACAATATTTATAGAGTATGTTTCATTAGATTACACAGGTCTGCAAAATATGAGGTTGTGATCGTTATGGAAAAGCTGATAGTAATTTCCGAAGTAATGTTCGGCGTAGAACTTAAAATTACTTAGAATTGCTCCATCACTTCAGATTTTTGAGTAATCCTAACATATAAAATGCGAAAAACACGGCTATTCGTCATATTTGAGTATCCATAACATTGCCATTGTTTATTATTTTTCAAATCTGAAATAATCATCAGAAAGGGCTACACTCCAGATTTCCATATTACTATTTTATGTATGATTATTATTTTTCAAACTGGACCTATCCTCAATTGAAAAGAACTAAATTACTGGTTTCGCAATGACCGATATATGAACGGAAAAATGACAGGACGTGTAAATTCCTTTGATGAATCTTAGTTGAACGAGGCATTTGTAACGGTCCTATCTATGAGCTATTCTCTCATTTCACTGAATCACTGCAATCCGCTAAACTCATCAATCTGTTTACATCAATTAGCATATTAAACGGTGCCACCTTACCTATTATTTGATTGTCTTAGTACAAGAGTCTAATTTCATGACCATATAAGGAGCGTGACGTCACATACTTATAGATATAGATATAATAGTTTTTGTTATTTGAATAAAATATGTTAATTAAGAGTAATTTTGATGAAACAAAGCATTTTTTATATAGACTTTAAAACATATATTTAGATTATAATAATTTTAATTGCGCTTAATTATTAAATGATATTGAATTTTAATATACAAAGTTAATTTGTTTATTACATTGTAAATATTAATTATTAGAAAAATGCAAATACTTTAAATTTATAATGAATATCTTAAAAACATGAGTAATAACAGCTTAATAATAACTGTTATTAATTAATAAATAATTAATATTTTATTTAAACATAAAGTTGTATATAGATCGAAAGCGTTAATTTTGTACATAATAATGAGAGCTTTATAATTTATAAATCTTAATTAATCTAGTAATTACATTATAAGATTATAGAAAAAACTGTTACAAATATGAAAAATTATTATAATTTAAATGTTATTAAATAATTTGAGTATATCTTTTGAGAAATTACTTCTACAATTAATAAACTATTAATTTATATAAAATTTTATTATTGTTTTATTGTAAATATTGTATTATTACATTAATTAACTTTATTAGTTAATAACTTTTGACGATACTATTTGTGATAATTATAAATTATACTAAGACGATCAATAACTAATTTTGTAAAGTTTAGATGTTTTAAAATTTCAGTATTAATGTTTATCCACTTGTAAATTTAGAAAATTCATTTCTCAAAAGTGCGAATAATTCTCGAAGATTCGAAGAGAACTGTGCTGCGAAAATAGGCGGGAAAATCTGTGTATAAATACGCGGATTTTTGCACAGGCTAGCATTCACTCCTAGCCTTGCAAAGTGAGCACATGAGATTGAATAAACTTGGCTAATACCTAAGTTCTTTCTCTCATTGTGATTAACTGAGCAAATCCTCTCCTTTCCTGTTATAATTCATGCTCGACATATAGAACACTTCGCGCTATAAGAAACTTGGACTGAATTATATCCTTTGTCACGTCGATACAAAGAAAACGTATGTAACGAACTATGATAAGTAAATGTTACACATAACGGGTTATGGTAACTAACCGGGTATCGGTCATTTCATTTCCTATCGTATCTACCCTCCCGGGAACATTTGTAAATCTATCTAGTGGGATAGATTAGTCTAAGCACGTTCTCCATAATATTTCCGCGAATATTACTCATCGCATATTAATTCGGCGAAAACACAGAAAGGGGCACATCAGCCTATGGTATAAAAAGGCTGGATCGGGATCCGCGAAGAGCAGTTCAGTTCACACAATACACAGTTCGGGCAGTTCATATTACAGTTTACATTAGCGCTTATATTAGTACTCATATCCTAGTACTCGTACTTATACTGATTTAGTTATTTCTATGTCTCGCTATCCGGCTACTCAGAACCGGAATTATACTCTGCTAAGCATTATAAACTTGTCTTTAAACAATAAATCTTAAATCAAGCGCAAACACCTGAGACTGTTTGTAAAAACCTCTTCTGAAATCCAATCCTAACAAGGTAAGAAACTAAGTTATCTACCTAAACACGCTACATGTAATAAAGGTGCTATCCCTTTAACCAACCTCTGCTTAACTCCTGACTAAGATCCAACTTTTACCAACGCGACAGTATTTTAAACATTATTACGTTTAGCCGTAACATCTCCTTGCCCAGACATAACAATTAGGGGCCCCTCATTCTTGGTAATTAGGATCTTATCGCAAAAAAATTACAATGGTCGAAACACTCTATGAACGAAAACTAATTACTCTCAAAATACTAATTAAAAAAATTAGCGAAACAATACAGCTTGAAATAAATACAACTAAACAAAAATTCAGTTTCATCGTAGACACCGGAGCAGCAGTCTCACTACTTAAAATTTCAAGCAAATCAGACGGTGTCCACATAAATATTTTAGACAGATACGAACTACGAGGGATCTCGCAAGAAAGTATCTCGACATTAGGAAAAATTTCATTAACCTTTCATAACTTTATACTAGATTTTCACCTAGTACCGGAAAATTTTCCTATATTAGAAGACGGTGTAATAGGAAGCGAGTCATTAGAAAAGTACAGAGCGCATATTGATTACGCTAGGAATCTCTTAGAAATTAACGACTTGTTTTCCCAATTCTCACCGAAAGTAAATCCTGTTACATTGGAGCTATTCCCGTAGCAAAAAAAATTAACCAGGCACCCAGCAAGATACCTCTCGCAGACGAAGGGCAGGCACAGCCTGGCAATAACTCGTCGTATTCGGTCGACGGCCCTATCGGGAAACTGCCGGATCTAGCGGTCGAAACTCAGAGGACGAACGCACCTGTATACAAAACCCATGTAAAAAAATGATCACGATGCTATAAAACAGAATGACACACTGACTCCTAAAGAGAATATACCTCAGCTGTCTGAAAACAAAATCCGAGAAACACAAAAAAAATCAGATTCCGACAATCTGTACAACCTGTCTGTTAACGACTTTTCCAAGAACTCAAAAAAAATTAACGCTGTATCTGTAACTTCTGGCATGCGCATGCAAACTCTGAAAAACGAATCCGATTTACTCTACGCTTTAAACAAAGCATCAGAAATGATTGAAAAATCAGAAAAATCAGAATCAGATTATCCGTTAATACAAGAATTAACTAACAGTATTATTAGTTGTTTAAATAATAAAGAATCTGAAATTAATAGCGATCGCGTATACTTGCTCGAAATACTAAATAGATACCTCGATCCAATTATTAAATCACAAAGTAACTTACAATAACCAAATGTAGTTAGTAATGTATTAAATGCATTATTAACAGCCCGCTCGATTATCAGAGAAAAATTACCTAGAGCGCGTCACGCAGCACTGCTTGTTAACCCAAAAATTGATAATCGTCACGAAAGAGTCAAACAGTTACTTCAATTGATTAAATTGGACCATATCAAACAAGTTCAACGAACAAAAATTGAAGAAATCGTCGAAAATTACAGCGACAGATTTTTCGTTAAGGGTGACAAGCTCGGAGCCACGAGTATTATCGAGCACGAGATTTATACTACCTCCGAAGTACCAATCAGACTCCAACAATTTAGGTACGCCCCCCAAGATCAGTAAATTTACAAAGGAACTAATGCAGGAATTATTAGAAAGAGGGATTATCGAAAAATCAACTAGCGCATACTGCGCACCAGTCTTTTGCGTGCCCAAAAAGAATACGGAAGATGGCGAACCGCAACCGCCGCGCATTGTATTTGACTATCGCGCGCTAAATAATATACTAGTATCATACTTAAACAATGTAGTAGCATTTTTCAATGATATTTACGTCTATTCTAAAACATTCGACGAACACTGCGAGAGCATCATCGAGTTAATGAAACGCCTTCGCGAAACTAATCTGGTCCTTCATCCGAAGAAATGCAAAATTCTACGCCCGGAAATTGAATATCTCAGACATATAATCTCGAAATACGGAATACGCCCGTGCAACGACAAACTGCGCGCAGTAAAAGAATTCCCGGTCCCAAACACGCCAAAGAATGTTAAACAATGGCTCGGCCTGGCAGGATACTATAGACGATTCATAGAAAATTTTGCTAAAACCGCCAAACCACTTACTATTCTATTAAAGAAACGCCAGCCCTTCATTTGGGCGGAAGAGCAGCAAAGAGCTTTCGAGACACTACGCGATAAATTATGTGAACTTCCGGTGCTCAGACACCCGGATTTCGACAGAACATTTTTTCTTACCACTGACGCATCCAAAATCGGAATCGCAGGGTCGCTTTCTCAATTTGATGACGAAGAGCGAGAACACGCTGTAGCATAAATCTCACATACCCTGACACCTGCTGAAAGTAAATACCCTGCTATCCGACTTGAACTATTAACAATAGTATGGAGTATTTCACAATTCAGGCCTTATCTGTACGGTCGAAAATTCATCATCATTACTGACCATAGACCTTTTGGTACATTTATACTCGATAAGCGACCCAAATTCACAAGCAACTCATCAGCGGTCAGTCCCTCCTGCCGCGTCAGAAAAAGAATCCGCCTCCTCAGGAAGTAGACAAGCCAGTAACGGAAACAGACACGAATAATAATTATCCTATAGTTACTGTAAACACGTACTGGTCCGAAGGCAATAAAATTGGCACACAATATTATACGCATAATGAAGACTCTAAAAATAAACAGGATACACAACCAAAACAGGATATGACCTTTTTAAAAGACATGATGCTTGAAGACTCAGTGAACTCCCCTACCGAACCCGTGACTTTACCCAATGAAAACGTTATTTTTTGTCAGGACGCACTATTTATGAGGCGAGACAATTACTTATACTTCACTGACACCTTTGGTACCCCCTGGATGAAGATGCACTCAGCTTATTTAAACATGATAAACTACCGCAAATGAACAAATTACAATTAGCCGTTCCCACTGTAATCAAAATAGGGAACAAGATGCATTTTATTATCCCAATCCGTCGTAAAAATGGAGAGACTACTGAAATTTGGAAATTATATATACCTGGCACTGAAGCAATTAGTAATAAATTTAACTGAAAATAAAATTAAAACCGTCAGTATAGCCTAAAGTAAAAAAATTGAACTCGTCGATTTCTTTGAAATTTTACGAATGATAAAAAATACTCTAGGTCCTTCTGAAGTCAAGATTATAGTATGTCAGGGACTTATAGTTTTCGCCTCTATCAAGCATCATCAACAAATAATCGAAGAGGCCCACTGTTCAGGGATAGATGGTCATAACGGTTGCAATAGAACTTACAAACGTATCAAGAATAAATACTACTGGGTACATTTGAAGGAATATGTGCAAGAGTTCATTCAAAAATGCTTACCATGCCAATTGGGAAAATCAAATAGACATAAGGTCAAACAAAAAATGATCATAACCGATATCCCGCCGGTTCCCTTTTTTAATAAATATTTAAATAATTTTAAGAATCATTCAACGAAAACTTAAAATCTCTCACATTAATATTTTTTATTAATGTTTATTTCACGTATCTCATCGTTATTGCACGTAACAATAAAATTACTTTGTAGCCTATCTTTATACGAGGGTGGTCCGATAAGTACTTAGCCTACAAAAGAAAAACGAAAATTTTAGTAAAGTGACATTTTATTTTTCAACATAGTCTCCTTTTAGTTCAGTACACCTAGCCCAGCGATGCTCCAACTTCTTTAACCCATCTGAAAAATATGTTTCCTCAAGGTTCGCAAAGTAGGCCTCCGTGGCCGCGATTACCTCCTCAGTCAACTCAAATTTCTGCCCGGTAGGCGACTTTTTCAAGTTTGGAAATAAAAAGAAGTCGCTCGGAACCAAATCTGGAGAATACGATGGATGGAGCAACAGTTTGTAGCCTAATTCGACTAATTTGGCTATGGCGACGGCGGAGATGTGAGCCGGCGCATTGTCATGGTGGAAGAGCACTTTTTTCTTCGCCAAATGGGCCCATTTTTTCTGCAATTCGACATCGAATCAGCCCAATAATTCGGCATAGCACGGCCCTGTGACTGTTTAGCCCGCCGCCAGGTAGTCGATGTAGATCACACCTTGTGATCTACAAAAAAACGGTGGCCATCACTTTTCCGGCTAATGAGGCAGTCTTCGCCTTCTTCGGAGCAATTTCGCCGGGTAAGGTTCACTGTTTCAACTGTTTCTTGATCTCTGGTGTATACTAGTGGATCCATGTTTCGTCAACGGCCACGAAACGACGTAGAAACTCTTTCGAATTGCGCTTAAACAGCGTAACAGACACTGCTCTGAAGTTGTCTCACGGTTGCGCTTGTTGTCCGGAGTGAGCAAATGCGGTACCCATCGCGACGACAGCTTTCTCATGCCCAAAATTTCATGCAGGACATGACCCACGCGGTGAAATGCCTACGATCCCAGCTATCTCGCGCACCTTCAATCGTCGATCTGCCAATACGAGATTGTGAATTTTTGTTACGTTATCCTCCGTGGTAGCTGTTTTCACAGCACCTGGGCGTGGCTCATCAAAAATGGACGTGCGACAGCGCTGAAACTCGTTAAACCAATTTTTGACGGTCGCCATCGAAGGAGAAGAGTCACTGTACACAACATCCAAGCGTTTTTTAATTTCTTTTTTGATTTTTTGATTCGCTGCACGATTTCCCTTCCAAAAACAAGAATCGAATCACCGACCGATACTGCTGTTTTTCCATTTTTTAAAAATCAACGGACACACTTGCTTTTACGCGCTCTCAAAAATAAACTACAACTCCGATCCGGCATAAATCTTGACAGTAACCATCAAGAAGGATGTACTACGTGATAGAATATTTCTTTTGCGAGAGTGGCGCCATCGGGCGTTGAGGCTAAGTATTTATCGGACCACCCTCGTATACCAAAAATATGTTCCAGTGTTTTTTTCTTCTTCAAAAATCATACCCTTAGCCCACTTTGAATCGCTAAAACTGACACATTAATTTTGAATGAAATTTTGAATTCCTATATAAGGAATTCAAAATTTAATGTTCAATAAAATCTTCCAGAAAAAGTTGAGAAATTCTATTAGAGACTCACTTAAGTAATACAACGTTTTCAAATTAATAAAAAAGACACGAATTATTTCAATTTTATTTAACAATGTGAATAAAAAAATCTATGCTATTTAAATTTAATTAAAAATCTATCTATTTCATATCTGAATAATAAAAATTGTTCAATATAATTGAGTGTACTGTAACAGGCTGCCGTTTAGTCTGAAATCACGCAAACGTACCTTTAAATGCGACTAAACGACGCCTTGCTATCTATGTGCTTAAAGCACAGTAACCTACCTTGCCTCGGAGTGCGCCTGCGCAGAGTCTCTTCGATGTTCCGAGTTGGGTTCCCCCAACTCGCCACTTGGCGGCGCTGTCGCTCGTACTAGTAGCGCTCGTGCGGCCGCCTCCGGAACCTAAGTTATCGACTCGCGTCTATCGATACTTGCACGATTCGTGCTTCGCAACCGGCGAATTCGAATCTCCTGAAAATAAACACTGGCGCGACCTCCGGACAAAGGAATGACAAAATAACGACTAACGAACTCGAAAATAATGAGAAAGATACACTTTATTTAACGAATTAAATTACACGGGGAATCAGCCGAGAGTCTAACGCACGCACACGTGAATAACAACACACGTTAATCGAGAGAGAGAGAAAAAAAACCGCGATTGCCGCGAACTGCCTGCTCGCACGCAAAACAAATTCTTCGCGCTCGCTGCGCGGATTCGCACGCCAAAATTAACACAATGATTAATTACGGGAAAGAAGGTGCACCTACCGCAACGACGGCGTGGATACGGTGGCCAACCGTATCCGAATAACTCGCTGTTACTAAGCTGCTCCGCTGTGCTGCCTCTTATGCTGTTGCTGCTGTTGTTGTTGCCGCTACCAATGCTGCTGTTATTGCTGTTTCTGTTGCTGCTACTGCAGTTGTTGCTGCTGCTACTGCTGCTGCTGCTGCTGCTAGCACTCACCCACGCAAAATGCAATGTCAACGGCAAACAAACACCAAAGAAAACTCGAACGGCTCGGAAAAAACAGAGGTTAGGCGCACGAACTGACTGAGTGGCACAGTCATACTACCGGTCGGACCCTCCCCTCCCGGTCATTGCCCCTACGCTCCCTCTCTCTCGCGAACCGAGCGCGGCTACTCCCGTTTAGCCGCTCATTAACCTCGCGCGAGTCCTACGATTTTCGGCAATCGTTGCAGTACCAATAAAAATAAAAACGTAGTACTTGTGTTTGCAAAAATCAAAAGTCATTTATATTCCGTGGTCATATACTTTTTAATTTCAATTATTTTTATGATTTATGTACTTACCACAATTAGTGCTTGCACGAAAAATAAACAGACAAAATTATTTCAATTTATGTTGTAAAAAAATGGTAAAAAATTATTCTTGAATCTTTAAAAGATCCTATATAATCATGAAATTTAAAAAAAAAATGTATATGCTTATAAGACAACTATTTTGATATCTTTTGCAATGGTAGTCGATTCTATTAATCGATCCGTTTGCGATTCTCTAACTCGCGCGTTAGTACGAACAATTAAGAGAGAGACGGGGCGCGCGAGAATTTGAATAAGCAGTTACGCCTCAGCTGTTTACATGTCGATACCGCCAAATTTTATTTTGCACTGAGTTTCACCGATTGATAAGTTTTTCCTGGGACAATTTTACGTGCATGAGTACAACGGCATTACTACGACAACAAACAGCAGCAGTTCAGAAGCAGAAAATTATAGCTGATAGAAGAGCGAGGCAGCACAGTTGATAAACAGGAGGAGCAGCGGCAGTTGATTTGTCTCATCAACAATTACGGCTGATCACCGTAATTGCACCGCAGGGTAGCTGCACCTCCCGTTATTATTGCGTGACAAAATACATTCGATATTTTGTCAACCATGATAGCGATTTTTTGTGTTCGCACCGAGCGTACGCTTGTGGTAATTTTCGAATCTTCTCTCTCTCTCTCTCTCTCTCTCTCTCTCTCTGTCACCGAATAATAATAATTCATTGTAAAATCCTGTTCGCGTCTTTCAGCCCATAAAAGACTGTAATTATTTTTGCTAATTAAAGTCAGTCAATTTCATTCGCTGATTACGTAATTTAATTTCCCATTAGCTTAAGTAAATTGTAAAGGCATAGGTTTTAATCCAATTACATCTAGGGGATTGAGCGGATTAGGCGTAAAGTCGCCCACACCTAAGATACATCGGGTGTCACAAGTCACGTGACTTAAGGTGAGTTTAACTCCGTTTGATAGAAGACACTTAAGCGAAATCATCTGACATAAAGGCGAATACACGTACAACTATACGTGTTTAACGGAGCGGCGGTTAGCTCTGCATCGTGGGAGTTTGTGTTTAATAAATTTCTCTTTTTTTCAGATAACCTCCCCCGTACGCTTTATAATTACAAATGATATAAAAATTTCAATTCCCACTGTCAGAAATACAGAATGACATGTTTAATCCTCTATCCAATTTTATTTTATATTTATTCAGAATCTTAAAGACTTGGCTATGTCAGCAAAACTATCGCTATATTCCAAAAGTTAAGCTTTATTGAGCTTCATAAAGAGCAAACTTTTTTATATTTAAAAGTAACTTGATGATAACTTAACAATAACTAAAATAAATATGATTGCTATTTGACTGAATGGTCTACTTATTGAATTAAATATATAATTCTTCTAAGCGTCTATCAAAAAGGGAATCCCGATAAGTACTTTGGATGGGATAATGGAATTAAAATCTACTATCAAAAAGTAAAATCTAGAAGAGCACTATAAGTGACAAATTAAAATAGGGAACTTCGAAAAATAATTTCTCTTCATAATGTGTTGTAATAAAATAATTATATTTAATTATTATGGCTTACATTACAGTTGTCATTTTAGGTAATATAATTTTTTATTTAGTATAAAACCATTGTTATGTCTAGGCGAGGAGATGTTATGGCTAGACGTAATAATGTTTAAAATACTGTCGCGTTGGTGAAAGTTGGATCTTAGTTAGGGGTTAAGCGGAGGTTGGTTAAAGGGATAGCACCTTTATTATACTCGTATGTAGTGTGTTTAGGTAGATAACTTAGTTTCTTACCTTGTTAGAACTGGGTTTCAGAAGAGATTTTACCAAACAGTCTCAGGTGTTTGCACTTTATTAAGATTTATTGTTGAAAGATAAGTTTATAATGCTTAGCTAAGAATAATTCCGGTTCTGAATAGCCGGATAGTGAAATCTAGATATAACTAAATCAGTATAAGTGCGAGTATGAGTATTAGCATGAGTCTGAGCTATCGCGGATCTCGATCCAACCTTTTTATACCATAGGCCGATGTGCACCTTCCCTTGTTTTTGCCAAATTAATATGCGGTGAGTAATATTCGAGGAAATATTATGGAGAACGTGCTTAGCCGAATCTATCTCGCTAGATAGATTTATAAATGTTCCCGGGAGGGTTGATACGATAGGAAGTTAAATTACCGATACCCGATTAGTTACCATAACCCGTCATGTGTCATCTCGTGAGACTTAATTACTTATCATGGTTCGTCACGAACGTTTTCTTAGTATCGACGTGACACCATATACGAGGTGTGTTCAAAAAGTAAGGTGACTTTTTATTTTTAAGAAAAAATATTTATTTATTTATCAATATTTATGTTGTCCCATTCAAAGTAATCCCTCTCAGATACAATACACTTATGCCAACGGTTTTTCCAATCCTCAAAGCACTTCTCATAAGCACTTTTCGGCATAGCCTTGAGCTCTTCCAACGATGCAGTCTTTATCACTTCAATCGTTGCAAATCTCCGTCCTTTCATAGGTCTTTTTAGTTTTGGGAACAAGAAAAAATCAAATGGGGCCAAATCCGGTGAATATGGTGGCTGAGGCATGATTGTGGTGTTGTTTTTGGCCAAAAAATCTCTCACAAGCAAAGATGAGTGAGCAGGGGCATTATCGTGATGCAAAAGCCATGAATTGTTTTTCCACAATTCTGGGCGTTTTCTTCGTGTTGCTTCTCGCAAACGGCGCATAACTTCAAGATAATACTGTTTATTGACTGTACGTCCATATAGTAAGAACTCCTGATGCACCACGCCATGGTAATCGAAGAAAACAGTGAGCAAAACTTTGACATTTGATCGAACTTGGCGTGCTTTTTTCGGCCTTGGCTCATCTGGGCTCTTCCATTGGGACGATTGGACTTTGGTTTCGATATCATAACCATATACCCATGATTCGTCACCAGTTAAGACCCTTTTGAGTAAATCTGGGTCGTCGTTGACGTCATTCAACCGTTCTTGAGCGATGCTCATGCGACGGTTCTTTTGGTCAAAATTTAGCAATTTCGGAACAAACTTCGCTGACACACGTCTCATGCCCAAAACGTTAGAAAAAATTTCATGACAGAGCCAAGCGATATACCAACATCCTCAGCAACTTCTCTGATAGTGATTCGACGATTTTCTAGGACAATTTTCTTCACTGCTTGAACGTTTTCATCAGTTGTTGACGTGCTTGGCCGTCCAGAGCGAGGCTCGTCATTGGCATCTTCCCGGCTATCTTGGAAGAGTTTGTACCTCTTGTAAACATTTTTTTACTCAAAACAGTTTCACCGTATGCCCCCGTCAACATTTCAAGTGTTTTGAAGCACTTCATTTTATTTTTTACACAAAATTTGATGCAAATCCTTTGATCCATATTTTTCGATAGCAAGAAATCGCCGAGCACGCAAAATACTTAGAACCTTTACACCTCTCACAACCAAACAAAAAATTCTATACACTTGAAACTTGGGACAGATGTTCGGGAAGAGTGTACCAACATAACAAAACAAAAAAAATCGAAAATCGAAAGTACGTTGCCCGTGAAATTTGAAAAGTCACCTTACTTTTTGAACACACCTCGTATTAAATGAATGATTGTTTACGTCCAGTAACAATCTTTTCATTCATACTTATTTTCGTCCAAATCGAATATGTGAACCGGTTTTAAAAATGGTATTATAATGTTCCTCACCTAGAAATTAAGCCCAACAGAAACTTTGATGTAGAAATAAATTTTTATTTAAATATTCTCCGTGCATTTTAATGTAAAATCATCATAAAAAGTTAGAAAACGTTTTAAATATGCTAAATTATAACATTGGTTGTTCTCTTTGATCTAGAGGCCTACTTAATTTAGTGAATTCGATACCGGCTTTTGATGACAAAGTAACAGAAGAATATATCTACTTAAATTAAACCATACATAAATATATACTTTATCATCAATTAAGATAATATCTGCCATTGTTAATTAGTTAAACAACAAGAGTCATGGAAAACTTTCCTTGACTTTACATGTGCTTTTTTCAATAACCAATATGGATAAATGAAATTCTAACAATAAAGGGTCTAGCAGGGTAAAATGGTCAAAAATGCCTTTGAGTCATCCGGGAAAATAATTATACCCCCATGTTCAGCATGAAAAATGACTAGGATTCCCAGATTTTCAGACCCCTAAACCCATACAGGTCCCTATAAGGCCCAGTTTTGTCATTTTTGATTTTTTGACCAAATCTCGGTCAGTTTTTGAGCTAGAAAAATCTTTCTTGTTTTAAATTGTAGGGTTTTTAAAGCCCTATAAAATGGCCGCGCTCAAATTCGAAATTCAAATTTTTAGAGCCGTTCAAAAATTTTAAAATTTAATATTTCGAAAATGAAGACCGACTCTTTGCTAGAAAAAAAATATGTTGTGTATTTTTGACTGAAAAATGTTCCTCATTTTTTTCAGATTTTTAAAAGTGGTGGAACGACCTTAAAAAAAATAAAAATTAACAAAAAACCTAGTTTTTCTCCCCTAGCGCTTTGTAGGTTAAATCTATGATGAAACAAATAGCACCATCAAATTCTGCGGAAAAAAATACATCGAAAACATGTATCACATGTATGGAAAAAATCAAAATCCTTCACAAATTCAGTACATGATAGCATCGGCCATGCCGATCGGCTCCACTGGCAGTGTAAATATTTATTCCTTTTTGATTCAAGGTCAACTCAAGATTGTTTTCGAACATGTGATACATGTTTTCGATGTATTTTTTTCCGTAGAATACGATGGTGCTATTGGTTTTTTCATAAAATTGACCTCATGAGCGCTAGAAGTTAAAAACTAGAAAAAAATCAAGTTTTTTCGCGTCTTTGGTTGAGTTTTATGAAAAAACTCAGTAGCACTATCGTATTTTACGTGAAAAAATACATCGAAAAAGTGTATCACATTTTTTTATAATATATAAGACCTCAATAACACCGTATCATAGTTACAAGGCGTTTAATGTTGTATTATCGATTATTTTACTTGATTGGCATTTATAGTAAGCTTTTTTACTTGAATACTGTAGGGTAAAAATAGATTGCGCAGGTGGGGCTATAATACAGGATATTTGACTATTTCTGAAATAGAAATTGTTTTTTCCACAGGTATGTATGTTTTATTAACTTCACGGTTACAATCTCATATGCATTAAATCATTATTTTTACAAAACATGAGTAAGTGTGTGCATGTGTATCAAATATATGTGATATAATATAATGTTTACAATTTTAGATACTTCTGATTTAGTTCTTATACGCCAACTTATTTTGCTCAAAATCTTTCAAGAAATGGTCAAGTTATTATCACTTTTGCCATCACACCAAGCCGTGCCCTATATGCCGAAAATGATATTTCCGTCTCGGAAACATAATAATTAAAATTAATTTTTTTCTTATTTTTGGTAATTTTTTATATTTACGGAACTTTCGTTTTAATTTTATTAGTTACGGTATTGCTTACGACATGGAAAAAAGTTTATTTAAAACAAACCAGAAAAAACTTCCTAATTCTAAATCACATGAATCGATTATTGACATCGACATTTTTTTTGCAAATGCATTGATCTAGCGTGATCAGAGGTAAATCAATGTCAATAGTCGAATCACTTGCCAATGAAAATAAATTCAAAGCTAACGATTTGCTGAGCATGTCTTTTTCATCGTTAAATATTCTATCGGAGGTTCCTGAAAAGATCAATCTACATTGTTCATATTAACATTGTAACGTAGTGGATTTACAAAGTCGGTTAGTGGCATACAAATATCTAATGCGGTTGAAGTGCTTCTAAAACAAAAATATTAGTATTGCATTAAAAAATAGTGATTAATGGTTTGATTTAAAAATAAATAGTGTATTAATTAAGTAGAGTTACAGAAAATAAGGATTTTTATTCACTCCAACAGAATGAAATGACTCTGAATTTTTTCTATCATTCAACGAACATTTAAAAAAGATTATGACCTGACATTAGTTGGCGTATGATTTTCTTACATTCATAAAATAAATTATTCATTAATATTTTTAATTATAATGTTCTGCATTATTTCAAATTATGTAATAATTTTTGTTTTTCACAACGAAAGAGTTCATATAATTACAAAAATTTTTAAATAATGAGTGTGATTTGAATACTCGAAAATTGGAATTATTTTTGCTGGATTGAAAATAATAATAACATTTTATTATAAAACAGTGAGTTCATTTTAGAACCAAACATTTAGTGATTTCTAATATATCTATATGCATAAAATCAAATCTTTACTTAACATATATTGCCAATGAAGTAAACACTTTATCCCCACGTTATTACTCTTTATTATCACATTAGATCAATTATTCTTTAGAATTTTTTTGTGTTTTTTTCTAAATAAACTATTCTATCTCACAAGCTAATACTGCAACTGATAAAATTAAAATAAAAGTTCCTTAAAATAAAAAAATATCTAAAAAACGAAAAAAATCAATTATAATTACTTTTTTACAAACATTGCCAAATGTATTTAACATTTCAAAATTTTCTCTTCCAAATAATGACATTATTGATGAACTCCAATGTATTTTTTCCAGAATGTCACTATGTCAGCCTCAGGTATTGGTAAAAAATGCGCTTGCTGCGGTTTACCAGAGAAAAAATTAGTGGGACCCAAACAAACTGTTGACACAGATGATGAAGCTTATACTTTGTCCGATTATTTGGCTGTGACACTTGTAATGGGAGACATACTTTGTCAGAAATGCAGTGGTTCTGCCCGCTTCGCCAAAGCAAAACGCAGAAAAATCGATCAACCACAAAATGTAAATACTTTGCAAATCGACAGTCAAGGGTCAACATCTTCTTCAGAGACATTATCGCAACCACATAATGATACAGTTTATGTTCCACCAAAGAAAAAAGTTATTGAAAAAGCAAAAGATACTATCGAGTTACCTTTAAAAAGAGTAGTTTCTACTCATGATTACTGTTGTTTATGCAAAAGCAAAACAAATATTGTTATTGTTCCTTTCGATGCAAGAAAACAAGCTTTTGTTGAAAGAGATATATTCATACCAGAGGGTAATAGATGTTGCCGAAAACACTTAATAAAGAAAAGATTTTATTCAGATGAGTTAATTAATTTAAAAGTAGTTTCTAATTCAACTACCACAACAGCTGCAGATATAACAAAACTATTTAAATCTTTGAGTTTAACTTCCGACAGAGAATTACACGATAGAATCGGAGATTTTTCAATCTCTGAAGAGAGGATTCGTACGTTTACTGGATTGAATTGGGAACAACTAATAGAATTGCGAGAAATGATGGTTTCGTTGAGGAATACCGACAATCGGACTATTACGCAAGCTGTTGTTGTTTTTTTGTTCAGATTACGAACAGGAAACTCAAATGAGATAATCTGTTCTGTTCTCGGCCTTGATCGTCATCAGCAAGTCTCTGAATTTTCAAAGTCTGTGTTAAGTGCCTTTGAAAAAGATGTATTGCCTTCATGCTTTGGTTTACAAGCCGTCAATCGAGAGGACTTGATTGCTAATAATTCAACGATTCTCCTTCAGAAGCTTCATGGCATAAGTGATAACAATCTTTCGTTAGTTGGCGATGGCACTTATTTGAAGCACCAAAAAAGTTCCAATAACGAATACCAACGAAGATCTTTTTCTGGACATAAGAAAGTTCCTCTATGCAAGCCCTTTACTCTGTGCACTACAACTGGTTTTATTGTTGATGTACTGGGGCCGTTTTATGCTAAAGAAAACGATTCTATGATTTTGGAAAAAATTTTGAAGGCCCACGATAACAATTTAAAGAATTTGATGTGCAAAGAGGGTGATGTTTTTATTCTTGATCGAGGGTTTCGCGATATAAAATCAAAATTAGAAAATGATGGTTATCGGGTCCTCATGCCAGCCTTAAAAGATAAAAATCAGAAACAATTGTCAGCGGAAGATGCAAACAAATCTCGACTTGTTACCATACTTCGTTGGGTGGTGGAAGCGGTACACGGAGCTGTAGCTCAGAAGTATAAGTTTTTCCATCAGCAATTAGATAATCGTTACCTGACTGAAGCTGGTCTTTACTGCAGAATTGTTTGCTTTTTAATTAATCAATTCGGAAAACGAATCGTGTCAAGGGCTTCGACCGATAATGAGATACTCAATTACATTCTTTCAAGAAATTCCAATGAAAATAGTTTAGCAACGGAAGTGATATCAGGAAAATATAGTCGAAGAAAGAGTTTATTCAAAACGTTAAGGTCTGATGAGCTAGAAGATTTTCCTGAAATGACGGAACAGGATCTAGTCAAACTATTCACTGGAACTTACCAACTCAAACAAGCAATATCCTATTTAGCTGAAATGATGGGCGACACGTATGAAATAAATGTAAGTTACTACCGTGAATCTGCTGATCTAATCAAGTTACAAGTGAGATCTAGACATATCGAAAGTAAACAATACAACTGCTATATTCACTACAAACCAAATACCATTGGCTGTGCTGGCATACTCCGTTTTTGCTGTGAGTGTGCTAACGGTATGAGAACAATTGGATGCTGTTCTCACGTGGCTGCCGTTATTTATTATTTAGCGTACGCCAGATTCCAATCTTCCATTGTAAAACCTGCCCAACATCTAACAAAGATTTATGAACAAGATCATGTGGTGGCTGTTATTGAAGCAGATAGTGATGACGATTGATACATGTGGCATGGTTATAGATTATCTCAAAAGAATATTTTTTCTATTTTTGTAAAATGTAAACAAATTATTAAATAATTACAGAAAATTGATATCTCTAGAAATTGTTTGTTGTCTTCTTATTTATTAGTCGCACACTAATCAAGTATACCCTTGAACCATGCTCCAGCTAAAAATGAATCTTTAAAAAAAAATTTTCGTAAGGTTAAAAATAATAGTAACGATAATTTTTCTTATTCGATATTTTTTGAATGAATCGCTCAAAGTAAATCTTAGAATCAAACCAATACCACTATCGTATTTTTTGCCAAAAAATACATTGAAATCATGTATACGTGTATGATGAAAAAAACGTCTGCTCTATTAGCCGGATCGATCGGCATAAGACATCATTTTCTTACCTGAACTTGTTAATGATTAATATCCTTACTGAAGTATTAAAAAAAATGTGATACATTTTTTCGATGTATTTTTTCACGTAAAATACGATAGTGCTACTGAGTTTTTTCATAAAACTCAACCAAAGACGCGAAAAACTTGATTTTTTTCTAGTTTTTAACTTCTAGCGCTCATGAGGTCAATTTTATGAAAAAACCAATAGCACCATCGTATTCTACGGAAAAAATACATCGAAAACATGTATCACATGTTCGAAAACAATCTTGAGTTGACCTTGAATCGAAAAGGAATAAATATTTACACTGCCAGTGGAGCCGATCGGCATGGCCGATGCTATCATGTACTGAATTTGTGAAGGATTTTGATTTTTTCCATACATGTGATACATGTTTTCGATGTATTTTTTTCCGCAGAATTTGATGGTGCTATTTGTTTCATCATAGATTTAACCTACAAAGCGCTAGGGGAGAAAAACTAGGTTTTTTGTTGATTTTTATTTTTTTTAAGGTCGTTCCACCACTTTTAAAAATCTGAAAAAAATCAGGAACATTTTTCAGTCAAAAATACACAACATATTTTTTTTCTAGCAAAGAGTCGGTCTTCATTTTCGAAATATTAAATTTTAAAATTTTTGAACGGCTCTAAAAATTTGAATTTCGAATTTGAGCGCGGCCATTTTATAGGGCTTTAAAAATCCTACAATTTAAAACAAGAAAGATTTTTCTAGCTCAAAAACTGACCGAGATTTGGTCAAAAAACCAAAAATGACAAAACTGGGCCTTATAGGGACCTGTATGGGTTTAGAGGTCTGAAAATCTGGGAATCCTAGTCATTTTTCATGCTGAACATGGGGGTATAATTATTTTCCCGGATGACTCAAAGGCATTTTTGACCATTTTACCCTGCTAGACCCTTTAGGGTTGTCGTTCCTAATGAAATGTATATTTTACTTATGCAATAAGACAACATCCACCGTTGGCAGAGGGATAAGCCACTTTTTAAGTGCATTTCAAAGTGCATGTCGAACATTGTATTTTTCGAAAGTTGGTCTTAAATTTTTTTTATTGACGTTCAGAGATATTTCTTTACTTATTTTGTTGAATTTGAAACTAAATTACAGGAACAGAACTAGAAAATATTAATAAATACCGTAAAAAATGTAATTAAATAAAATTACAATTGATTATTTCAAAAAGGCTATTTTGTTCTCCAAATTTTTTCATAGGTAGAGTATTAGAAGATCTTTAAAATGGCATTAAAGTGTCCCGGAATATGCGTATTTCGGAGAAAAACTCCTTTTTCTAATTTTTTCTCATTATATTAATTAAAAGAGATATGCAGTTTACTTTTACTGAAAAACTAAATACTTTCTGTTATAGATGAATCAAATATATAGTTTATATTTACTACATAAATTATAAAAATGGTTTCTTTTAAAAATTTAGTTATGAAAATGATTTTTTATTTTAAATAAAATTGATCCTATATTTTTGTATACAACAATGTACATATATATAATATATTAATATAAGAAAATTGAAGAAAAAAATTTCTAAAAATATATATAAAAAAATGTATAAATATAAAACTTATAAAAAAGAAAAAAGTTTATAATAACGTTTTCATACTTTATATTGTAAATTTTTATTTAGTTTGTTACATATTAATATAATAAATGTACATTGTTGTAATGGAGATTAAGACCGGTTCACATAGTATACATAAAAAAATATATGTATATTATACGAGGTCGTTTGAAAAGTCCGTGCAAAGTCAGAGAGATGGCGCTACTAGTGCGTATCAAGATTATTTTCAGTTAGTGGCATATCTTGGAAGAGCACACATCAAGTTTCAGCCAGATGGGCCAATTACTTTGCGTTTTACATTCGTTTCAATCGAAGAAATCGAGTGGTTGTAAAAAAATGAACGAAAAAGAATTTCCAGTATTGATTAAACATTACTTTTTCAAAGGCAAAACGCCTCAGGAGATTAAACAGAAGCTTGATAAACATTATGGTGATTGTGTACCTTTGATTAGAATGGTTTATAAGTGGTTTCAAAATTTTTGGAGTGGCCATATGAGCACAAAAGACGCTGAACGTTCTGGATGCCCTGTTGAGGTTACCACTTCAGAAATCATTGATAAAATCCATGATATGGTGATGGTTGACAGAAGAGTGCAGGTGCGTAAGATTGCTAGTACTGTAGGCATCTCGAGCGAATAAGTACATAATATTTTGGACCAACATTTGGACATGAAAAAGCTATCCGCTAGATGGGTGTCGCGATTGTTCACGATTGACCAAAAACGAGATCGTGTGAAGTGTTGCAAGAATGGTTTGCAGCTGTTCCAGTAAAATCCGCAAGACTTTAAGTGTCGTTTCATCACTGTAGATGAAACATGGATACATCACTACACTTCTAAGACCAAAGAACAGTCTAAACAATGGGTTACCAAGGGGGAATCTGCTCCGAAAAAGGCGAAGACAATTCCTTCGGTCGGGAAGGTTATGGCGACTGTATTTTGGGATTAGCAAGGAATAATCTTCATCGACTATCTGGAAAAGGGTTAAACCATTACAGGCGAATATTATTCATCGTTATTGGATCGTTTGAAAAACGAGTTGCTAGAGAAACGTCCACGATTGGCCCACAAAAAAGTCCTCTTCCACCACGACAATGCGCCAGCTCACGCCTCAGCAGTTGCGGCCGCAAAACTGATGTAAATAGGGTTCCAACTCGTTTCACATCCCCCCTATTCTCCAGACTTGGCTCCGTCGGGCTACTATTTGTTCCCTAATATGAAAAAATGGCTGGCGGGGAAAAGATTTTATTCAAACGAGGAGGTGATTGCAGAAACGAATGCCTATTTTACAGACTTGGACAAATCCTATTATATGGTAGGGATTAACAAACTAGATAGCGTTAGATGAAGTGTTTAAGCCTAAAAGGAGACTATGTTGAAAAATAAAAAAGATTTATTAAAAAAAATCAAGCAGTTTTTATTTTTGCACGGACTTTTCAAACGATCCTCGTAGGTATGTGAATGTATACAAGTGGACCTCGAGGTTAGACTCGTGCCGTTTACTGGATGATTGGAACGAGGAGAATTCACTGTGTTGGCTTTAAGTTAGAGTAAGTTCGTGGGTTGAAGACTGGGAGCGCGAGGTACGGGCAGCTACTAGAGAGAAAGCGCAAATACCAGGTCCGTTAGGTGAAGGTTCGATTACTAGCGAGAAAAGTGTAATTAGTATAAGGCGACCTAAACAAAAGCAGGAGAGACAAGTAGAAAATATTAGTGGAATTGACACAAGCTCGAGTTTATCGGATACTGATAGTTGCAACATTTATAAAGTTAAATCGCCGCGGAAAACTAGGCAAGTTAAAGCGGAAAGACCAAGCAAAGAGAATGCTTCTCCAAGAATCAAGTATATAAATGGTATACCTGCGGATGGAGTAACCGCACTCAATGCCTGGTCTCTCCGTTTTTCCGATAAGGATTGTACAAACGCACTAAGTTTTCTATCAGGTTTGAGTGATTGCCAGCGCTATTATGGCATCTCGGATGAAGAGATGCTGATAGCAATAGGCACTGCATTCCGCGATAAGGCGCTTCCGTGGTACGAGGTTAATCGCGGTATGTGGAAGACGCTGAAAGACTTTAAAAAGAGTTTTTCTAGCGAATTCTGTCGGCGATTGAATAAAGAACAACTTTACGGTGAATTGCGTCAAAGAACACAGGATGAAAACGAGAAGATATCGGATTAAGTCGCGGCTTTCCAGACGATTTTGCGTCGTTTTAATCCTCCGGTATCGGTAAAACGCCAGCTAGCGATGATCATAGAGGGTCTGCATCCAAGATATAAACGATATCTTGAAACCAAGACCTTCTCTGATTTAAATAGTTTTAAGATGGCAGGTTTAGCGCTCTAGGATCGTATAGCCGGTTGGAAAAGGTGGCAAAAGCCGTGAACGACCGACGTGACGTTAATTCCCGAATCGACGTATACAGACATGAAGAAGTCTACCGGTAAATAGAAATCGGTCGGAACTATAAACAGTTTAAATGACGCGATTGATGAGGTCCTAACGATTGAACCTTTTAAAAAGAAAACGCAGCAGCGGAGCAAGAAGCTAAGAAAGAAGGGCAAGAAGCAAAAAGGTAAAATTGCCGTGGCTACAGCTAATAAGCAACAGCCACAAGCGACGAACCAGCTTACGAACGGAGCCGCGCTTACTCGTCAGAGCGCGCAGGCTTCGTGGGCCCCGGCTGTTGGTCTAACTCCTAGCTTGGTTCCGCAGCAGCGCAATCAAGGAGGTAGCAATTCAAATAGGCCATTTACGGGGGCCTGTTTTAATTGCAACGCGTTAGATCATAGGAAAGCTCAATGCCCAGTAGTTCAGATGAATCCGCGGGTAGTTTGCTACCAATGCCGACAACCACGGCATTATGCCAACAACTGCCCGACGCGAACTTCGGAGCCGACGCTTTACTGTCTGATTTGTGGGACAATCGGCTACGTGTCCAGAGATCGTCCTACTTGCAACCAGGTGAAGCAGGGAAACCTCAGTGAAGGAGCCGTCGACCGCTCGACGACTCCTGCCTAAGATGGATCGAGCGGGCCATTGAGGTAGAGAAAGTGCTTCGCGCAAGAAGCGAAGGCACCGAGGAAGAAGGGAATTGAGTTAAGGCAAAAAGGGAAGGCGAGAACAAGCCAGAAATTGCCAGTTCTGCGCCTCCTTCCGTGAATTTGGTAAAAGAGGAAGGCTATAACAAGGCAAGAATTGCCAGTTCTGCGCCTCCTCTCTTAGACGAGGTAATAGGCGAATATTTGAAAGTCAAGGCTAAAGTCAAGCGTGCAGTATTTGTAGAATATGAGGATCCGGAAAAAGGTAGTAGGGAAATTGTAGAGTTTAAAAACGTGTTTAAAGGCGAGTTTAGACGTTCGACATTGAAAGAATTTCGGGCGCAGAGTGACGAGGGCGTGAGTTTCCGTAGTCGGATTAGCAACGAATCCAAAGAGGCAAATAAACGCAACTCGTTACAGCAGGACGCGGAAAGTCTTCAAAAAGGTCGACACACTAATACGCGGGAAATTTCGGGTTTAACAAATTTGCGCGATAGTTAGTTCGCCCGAGAAGTGCCCAGCGAGGCAAAATGAGTTGCCATCGTTGCGCACGAACACGAATGAGGCAGGTTCGAGTATTTAGCCCACGGTTGGGCAGGCTTCGGAAAAGGCCGTTGCTTTAGAAAATCAGAGCGAACCTGTGATAGAATTTGTTGGTGAGAAAGCGAGCTCAGGCGCTGCGCTCCCGTCGGAGCGGGCTGCGGCAAGAGTCATAGTCACGCGCGATAGAAATGAATTCGTTGATAGTAAGGTTTTGTTGTCTGGACGTTCGGTCGTCGGTGCCGACGCACCTTCTATTTTGGTGAGAGGAGGGTTTGAGTGGAACTCAGAAATCCCAAAGAAAACGACAAATGAATCGGACGCAGCGTTAGTCGCAGTTGTAGAGAACAGGTTCTTTATTAAGGTCGACATAGGCGGGCAAGTCTATACAGCGCTGCTAGATTCAGGTGCTCAGGTATCGGTAGTAGGACCGAATATTGGCTTACGGTTTGGGGATTGTTTAAAAACGCCTATGATTTTTGTACAGGGTATTTCAGGCGAGAAGCCGCAAACGTGGGGCGACTTAAAGTTAAGTATTGAAATTGGCGGTAGGACGGATTGGCTCATTGCAACAGTAGTGTCTACACTTAAGCATGACTTGATTTTAGGAGTCGACTTCTGGATCACGCGGGATATAAACATTAGTTACGGTAATCGCGCTTGGCGGGCAGGCGACCAAGGCGATTGATATCAGTTAGCAGAAAAAGGAAATAAATCGATAGACGTTTTTTCGGAATGGGCAGGTTTAAGCAGTTACGAGGAGGCTCAACGAGAGACAATCTCGGCGCTCGTTCGCCGGATTGTCCCGGAGCCTGGTGAATCTCCGGCGGTTACAAAAGTTTTCGAGCACGTCATAGATGCAGGTGATGCGCGCCCGATGAAAACGCCGTTGCGCCGAATGTAGCCTCCTATCGCATTCACGCAGGAAGAAACCATGTGGCTATGGAAGGCGAAAATAATAGGCCATCGAATTGTCAGTGGAGTAGCGCGCCGGTAATAGTACGTAAATAAGACGACGGCTATAGGTTCTGCCTTGATTTTAGGATTGGTTTATTTTAGCTTGATTCCTCGAAAAAAAATGCGTGCGCGAGTCCAGTCCAGTTTGAGCAGAGAATGTAGTTTTGGAAGGAAGGCCTACTTTACTGGTGATCGCTTTGTCCACGACTACAGCCGGCCCCGCTTGCAAGGAGAATCAATATCGCCTGCAGATACTGGGCCTACGGCAACGACCAACGTCGACTGCAAATACTGGGCCTATGACAACGACCGACGTTTCCTGCAGATATTTGGCCAGCAACTACAGCAAGCATCGTTGGCAACAATCTGACCAGCAGCGACGACTGGTACTTCCTGCAGCAGCACTTCGCTTGAGGTTCTCGATGTTGCGAGGAGCATTAAAAAAGGTCAAACCTTCTTTCTTTCTTTCTCTCTACACTCTCTCTCTGGTGATACGACGACCGGTGAGCATTGAATAAGATAGCCAGGCATTCACGTGCCAGCTATCTAGAGGTTCTCGGTTAGTTTAATTTGTATTAGTGGTAGTTGCGACCGGTAAATTGTCAAGGCGCTCACGTGTCGGGCAATTCATCCGGTACCGGTTTCTGCGTAATTTGTAAGTAAGTTTGTAAGTAGGATAAGTATGTGATTAATAATTACTTAGTTAGGAAAGACCGTGATACATTTATTCGCGATGATGCTAAGTAGTTTCTTTTGTTCTATTTCTTCGTTAGTTAGTCAATAATTTTAGATTATATTATGCGCGCGTATATTTAGTGTGAATAATTATTAATAATAATAAGTCGAAAATTTAATTTGATTTCTGTCTTTGTATAATTTATTTATTGACCTCCTCTCTCTTTTCTCCCTCAATCGCCGTGAGCGAAAGTGCCTCACTTACCCCGCAAAAGAATTAGTGACACCAAGAGAATTTTGTCACATCGAAATTTTGAACACTTGACTTTATTAGTGGTAATTTTTCTTCTATAATTACATCCAAATCCTCAAGCTCACTCCTCACTCGTGCGATCATGTCTCTCGAAGATTTGATTTCTATCTGAACGATCTTTTCCACAGTTTTCCAATTTATAGCGTCTTTAGCCTGCCGCGGAAGAGCAAGATTTTCCAATCTTTTATTCTCTATATCGTAATGATACTCATTCGTGAGCTTGAACCCGATACCGAGCGAACCGCAAAGACCGTGGATTTCTTGCTCTTTAAATTTACTTCCGAATATGTCGACGGTCATTTTGATAATACTCAAACGATAAATGTGCTCTCAGTATATGTATATATATATATATGTATATATATATCCGCCCTCGCGTAAATCTTCGATCATTGAATGAATTTCATTGATATGCTTATTGTTATCAGCTGATTGTCCAGCCAATAACAATCGAAGACGATCAACGAGCTTATTGGAATCATCTCAGTATACGTAATCCATGTAAGTATTGTTTCGTGCAACCTTGTAGATAGGCAAAGACGTACTAGTCTGTAGCCTCTCGCCTCATTTTGTCTTTTTAGTCAAACTGAACAACGGACCAATTATGTTATTGAATTTGTTACTATTGTGCGCTCGTATAGCCTCGTTTGGATTATTATTTTTCCTATGAATACTAGATATCTCCAAGATTTCTTTGTAGCTCTTGAGATCATTCGAACTGATTAAACTTTTATTAGGTTTCTTTGCTACCAGCAACTCCATTAAACCCTGTGTTTTTGGATACTTGAAAGCATCGACGTCTACGTAATTTTTGTCAAAAATCAGTGTAGATTTACCAAGCGTATATGAGCTATTTCGTTCTTTACATACTTCATAAATCAAGTCCACAAAATTCGAATCACTTTTATCCAATGCATTCGTGTACTTGTCGCCAGCTAAATGCTCTTCGCTGGGCTCGGATAATCTGTTATAAATCTGTGCGTGACAGTAGTATCGCTATCTTCGCTACTAGACTGAGCGTTGTCATACTTGTCGACGTTATCAGAATAATTGATTTCGTATTTTGTTTTCTTTGTTTGGAAATTTCGACTTTTTAACTGTAACAAGAGCTTCGGAAAAATTTTCCTTCTTATTTATTAAATTTTTGGTTGGATCCACTTCGCTTATTATGGCTTTATGATGATCGGCTATTGGTTTGAATGTCTTATTCAAGACTTCGTCGGTATAATCTCGGCTATGCTTTAATAAACTATATTTTAGTCTTATTACGTCCTGTGCTTTTACGAGTTGAGAAAGCACGTTTTTCCCGTGATTTGATAATCAGCCTTGTTGATGCTTCAGCGATTGTTGAGAGACTGTATACTGCATTACTATCGTGATATATTTATAACAAATTAATCAAAACCCATTCAATGTCTTCCACAGTTTATAGCTCTATCTTTGTCAATCATTTAAAACCCATATTTATTATCCAACCAGTATTTTGCACAAAGTTCTTTAAATTGATTGTAAATCATATCTGAATTCACATGATCGTCATATACGAGTATATATTTCATATTTGATTCGTATTGTCGAAAAATTGCCAATAAATTAACGTTATCTCTCACGAGATGTTTAGGAATACGTGCGTACGTTTGCGAGAGATAGAAACAGTCGACGCCTCTATGTCTGCCCATACAAAAGAAAGCACGCACGTTGTCCTGTTTCTCAAAGGCAAAATGTCGTTGTAAACAAATGAACTTTGCGCGGCTACTGAGGTGTTTCATCGGTATCTCGGGGTAATGACGAGAAGATTAGGAATTGCTGATTATATTCGTACCCACCAGAGGTCGCCTGAGACTCTCCATGCAAAGAAAGAACGTAGATCGGATACTTGTGGGACAAACTTCGTATCTTTATTAAGTTTAGAATTTTTTTTTTATTTAGTTAAGCTTAACCTATATGGAGGGTTCTTTTGCAAGAAAGAATTACATATTCGTAGTTCGTGAAGAGATACATAAAAGATAGACGGAATACTGTGGTTTAGATCTAAATACTTAAGTTATAATCGTTGAAAATGTACATATATGACGAGCGATTTTAGCATTAATATTATTTAATATCACTGTACTAGAGGAAGGAAGGAACATTTTGTTGAGTATTAGATTATGAATAAATTTCGATCTTTGTTTATCGTACTAAGGGCATTGCCCATAGCATATGGTCGAGATCTGGTAACACATAGTTGCATTCACAGGTAGAATCAAGGCAGAGTCCGATTTTAAAAAGTGATGATTTTTAATTATAATTCCCTGATCTACATCGGTTAATACTAGTTATAATGGAACGTGGTAATTGAAATTTGAACCAAGATATGGCTAAAGCTATGTCTTTTGTGATGTACAACTATCATTAGTACCTAATATCACAAGTATCATTGTGAACATTTTGAAAATAAAGTTGAGTTTCAAATGTTCCTTCCTCAACGACGAGATCAAGAGTGTTGCGTCAAGTAGTATATTTAAGGTTCATGCGAAGATCAGTGAAGGGAATTCTTAAATTAGGATCAGGAGTTATTAGCGTGGAATCTTTAGCAAGACGGTCAGCATTTTCATTACCTTGAATTCCAGATTGCGCTGGAATCCAAATGAGTTTAAAGAACACTAATTCGAACTTTTAGACTGGAATTCTTAAATGTTTTTCCTGAGTTCCACAATAAACAGATCAACTTTAATATTGAGATTAACGTTAAATTTCTAAGAAATAATAGCACACTGAAGGAATCAGTAAAAATGATTACATTGCAGTTGAGCTGACTAAGAGCAAATTTTACAGCTTCATTAATGGAAACACATTCAACTATAAAAAAATAAGCTCTGCTGTCGAGTCTATTAACAATCGAAATGCCGTAGCTTTGACATATAGTTGTAGTGCCTATAAAGATACTCTCTATTGTTTTGCTACCTTCTGTGAAGATCGTATAAGCTTTTTAATCAGCTCAATCATTAATGTGTTAATAAGATCAACAGCTTTGCTTAACTGAAGGCCAAAGAGTATGTCAATATTGATAGGATTGAAAAGGATAACGTGACAATACAGATAAATATTGTAGTGCATATTAGTATAAACTTTGTTATCAGTAAACTCAGAACTCCTAATGCATTTTATAATTAGGCGTATAGACTTTGTGTTTTGTTGAAAATTCTATGAATATTTTTGTGAGCCGCCAATCTGAAATTAGACATAACTTTGTCAGTGTAGCCTTTATATAGAAAATACGAGTATACGCACTCTATGAAAGGCTGTTTAGATTCGAACAGCAGAATATTTGTGGGACTGCTGTTACGATATCCAAGCGTGAATCTAACGACAGCAAATTGAACATTTTCAAGAAAAGAGCCCAGTTCCAAAGTATAAGATAAATGAAACAATCAAGATACAGTGTACATAATATTTGTGGAAAACAAGCAGGGTTGCGGACAAGACTCCCACCTGGCGTCTCGTAAATATTTAATGATATTGATGGCCCTATGAGTTTTTTGGATAACGGAACGAGTGTTATGCTTAAACGTAAATCGATCGTCGAATAGAACACCAAGGAAATGTACAGTTTCACTTAAGTAAATAATATTATCCTTAATATGAATTCATGTTCCTCCCGGTAGAATTACCGACTTATTGAAGTGAAGTAAGTCGGTTTTCATCGGGGCTAGATCAAGTCCAAGTTCATGAAGATTGTGGTAAACTATGTCAATGAATTTTTTAATGAGTTTCTGGCTGGAGGAAAAAGGACGAGGCTTACAGTAAAGTGCAATACCATTAGCTAATTTGGCAACTTTGACGGATTCAGGTAATCGGTTGCAGATAGATGATATATTGATGTAAAACAATAACTACTCCACCCTGAGGGACTCCCTTGCTGACTGTACTTGTAATTTCCCCTAATACTCCAACGTGAATTATTATGTTAAATGCTGGATGAATTTAATAAGGATGAGGGGACACCCAACAGCTGCGAGTTTCACGAGCAAGATTTCAACATTGACATTGTCAAATGCACTTTCAATATTAAGAAAAGTTGCATATGCACTTTTATTCTCAGAGACTTCCTCAACCTCCAGTAACAGGCTAATTAAACAATCAATGGATTGGCTTTTTCTAAAATCAGTTCGAAAGTTAGGAAGTATGAGGTCTGTCCGGAAAGTATCGGGCCTACCTTTATATTTTCGTGCTAGCGTTATTCTGTATCATCTGGTGGCTGGCATCCTTCAAAGTAATCCCCACTTGATTGAATAACATGGTTCCATCGATGTTTCCACTTTTCAAAACAGTCCTGGAACTCACTTTTAGGGATAGCCTTACGTACACTCGTCGCATTGTTTTCAACCGTTGTTTTGTCATCGAATCGGAGTCCTTTGAGTGGCTTTTTAGTTTTGGAAACAGCCAAAAGTCACAAGGGTCTATGTCGAGACTGTATGGAGGTTGTCGAAGCAATGCGTATTGTGTTTGCTCAAAAACTGCTGAACAAGATTGGATGAATGCGCTGGCGCATTATCGTTATGGAGAAGCCAGTCACCACTTTCCCAAAAGTGCGGCCGTTTTCTTCTTACTGCATCACGCACGTAGTATTCTTTATTGATTGTCTGATCTGTTGGTGCATATTCGTGATGTACAACACCTTCATAATCGAAAAAAACAATCAACATTGCCTTAACATTGCTCCGACTTTGACATGCTTTTTTTGGTCTTGGCGATTCAGAATGCTTCCACTGTGAAGATTGTTGTTTTGTTTCAGGATCATAACCATAAACCCGTGATTCATCACCTGCAATAACTTTTCTAAGCACATTATCATCATTATTTCCCATTTCCAGATTATCCAGAGCGATTTCTAAGCGAATGTTCTTCTGCTCTTCTGTGAGCAATTTTGGGATGAATTTCGCACACACGCGTTTCATTCCTAAATTTTTGGTTAAAATTCCTGGAATGATATTTTGGTATCCCAAGGTCTTCTTCTAGTCCTAGCATAGTCATACGACGATCTTGTTCGATTGCAAGTCGCACCCGCCCAATATTATCTGAGGTTTTTGTCGTCGAAGGTCGGCCCGAACGAGAATCACATTGACAGAAGTGCGACCATCATTGAACCGTTTATACCACTCTTTTATTTGTTTTTTGCTCATACGCTCGCTTCCGAAGGCCTTTTGCATCATTTCAATAGTTTCCGAACTCGTTTTTCTGAGTTGAAAGCAAAATTTGATGTAAATTCGTTGATCTTGTTTTTCAGTCATTTTTGACAATATCAAAATCCGACGAACGCGAAAAAGGCACTGTAAACAAAGACACGCTGCGCATGAACATATGTCCGGCAGGTGTCAGTAAGTAACCAATAGATTCGTGAGGCTTTACTGTTGATGTTTCTGTCCGGTAGAGGTCGCTCGAACACTATGGCGCGAAGATATAAAGGTAGGCCCGGTACTTTCCGGACAGACCTCGTATATTATTAGTTTCAACACACCATTGTAATTTATTTTTGAGTATAGTGTTACGTCTTACGACGCATCCTTTTTATAAAATGCACATTCGCGAAATTCAAAGCTACTAAACTATTCGCACGTCAGCTAAAGCTAACTAAACGCGAGGTAAATGACTCTCCGAAATTAAGCCTTACGACGCATCCTTTTTGTAACTTATGCACATTCAAAACTGCTAAACTATTCACACGACAGCAAAAAGCTGTCGAAACACACTCCGAAACTAAGTCACCAAAACGCAAGAATTTATAATCAGCGAAAACAAAAATGTCACACAATATCGCAATACTGACCTGAAAAGAGCTATAAAAGATATAAAAAGCAATGAACAAATTACTCTCGGTAGTTGATCAGTAGTCCGTCAGTCAGTCAATAAGTACCTGTAAGACTCAACTCCGTACACACCGGCCCGACAATTGGTGATCATTTTACTTAATAAACTCGCGACTGTTACAAAGTAATATCGTGCAAGTAATTATTCAACAACCTACCCAAAACAATTCAACAAACAGTTAGAGCCTGCTACATTTAAACAATTCAACAAGCAGTTAGAGCCTGCTACATTTAAACAATTCAACAAGCAGTTAGAGCCTGCTACATTTATTCAATTCAACAAGCAGTTAGAGCCTGCTACACTCATACAATTCAACAAGCAGTTAGAGCCTGCTACATTTTATCAACAATTAAAAGCTACGATTATCAAGGTAGTACAATTATCAGACATACATTTCCACATACATTTATTATAAGTGAGACATATCCAACCACTAGTCAACATATTGGAACGTCTCATTCATTAGCTATTCGTAGTTGATGCACGAGACGTAACAATAGTATCGAAGACTTTACATATACTCAACAGAGAACAATTGATCTTACGCCTTTCTTGTTGAGCTTATTAATGTAGTGAATATAAGATTTTTTCCATTTGTCAGGAAAGGAGATCGTTTGGTACATATCGTTAAAAATGTCTACAAGAATAAGATTATGTTTGATCGGTAGTCGTTGAATAGCTTTATAGACTAACCCGTCTACGCCATATGAAGAACGCGTGCTTTTACTACTTCGTGCTACATTGAATCTAGCGAAGTTGAACAAAGATTCGAAAAGAAGATTGGATTGACAGTCGGGTAGAGTATTCGGATTGTTTTCGCATCAGTACGGACTGATGCGATCGAAGTAGTCGTTAATGGATCCAACCCTCAGTTCTGATGATTTTCGGAGGAACTATCGAAAGTAATTATAATCTATTTGTTTTTAAATAATTTTGATTTGTTCCAGACGTATTTCTGATTAATATTAAAACTGAGCGATTCAGCAGTTTCGAAAATTGGATCTTTTCTTATATTTAAACATTTTGCAAGTCACCGCAGCGGCCATTCTGTAATCGATGCAGTCGTATTGTTTTTTAGGGAAATGTCATTTTCAAACGCAGTTCTTCTAAGTCTTCTTACTCTGCCGCAGTCAGACTCCCACGAGGAAACTGGATTTCGTTATATTCTGTTACTAATAATTCTCTTTACTGACGTGTTTATCTTAATCGTATTGGCTACAATATCAGTAAAAATAGAGTATTTAGCATGAGGTTCTGCTGAAATGTACTCATCTTTAAGGAAATTATTGAAGCTGTTTTCAAGATAGTCTGTAACCTTATTCCGAACATTGCGAGTTTATTTGAGATTAAAAGTTTTCTTACGATAAATGTTTTTATAAATACTGATATCTACATAAATAGGAAAATGATCAGAACCTCAAGTTTTGTCATAAACCAAGACGTTAACGTTATGTGTAAAATTACTGGAGGAAAAAATTAAATCCAGAATCGAGAAATAATTCGAGTTAGAGCGAAAGTACGAGGATACGTAAGTAGAATTACGACAAATTGAAAGAGAACATTCACTGTTACGGTCACAGTCGTCGCAGTTCCAAATAGTGTGATGGACATTGAAATCGCCCATGATAATTATTTTTTGTTGCTGTTGATATTATTAAAAATATAGTTTCATTTGTCTCGAGAATTACACAGGCCGACAAAATTTAAAAAATGGAAAAACCCAGAAACCAGACAGTACGTTCCCAAAGGTTTTTGGTGCGCTGAAACCGAATCTGACCTCAGAATTGCTCCATCACCCTAGGTTTTCGAGAAATCCTAACCTAAAAGTTCAAAAAACACGATTTTTCACTATATTTCGCGTAGTATTACGTCGTAAGACAATTTTATTTTAAAAAACGAGTAATGCTATCTCAAAGTACTACTCTTACCCTTCAAAACCCTTTTTCAGATTTAAAAAATCTTTTTTTTCCATCGAGATATCGAAAATTGAATTTGAGTAATTTAGCGATTTCGTTACAGCACGAAATAGTGGCGAATTTCCGAATAAGGAGTTATAGTGTAATTATGTTTTTTGGGTCACTGAATCCAAATTTAACGTCAGAATGACTTTATAATCTCAATTTCCTTAACCCTCGAGCCCTTTAACCTGCTGCGGTATAACCCCCGACCCTCACACCCCAATTTCCTTAACCCTCGAGCCTTTAACCTGCGAAGCTATAACTCTCGGCCCTATCGAGGGTTAAAGAAATTCGGGTTTGGTGGTCGGGGAATACCGCTGGGTCAATGGAACAACGATAGTCGTCATTTCTGCGGTAAAAGAAGGTAAAAGAATTTGTGTCGGTGATAGGAAAATTCATATCCAACTTACGTATACAAGTACAATTTACGTTTACATACAAGTGTCTATAACTTGCGAAATCGATCAGCTAGGATTTTTAATCTTACATTTTTCTGGTCTACTAACGATGAAGAATGTATCTACGTTAGCAGATATCGGATTCACGTAGGGCCTACATTTCCTTACTTGAGGATAACCGTGTATGACATTGCTCAAAAACTAAAAATTTTTGTGCTTCCTTCTTCATCCGTGTTAGGGATCGTGTTTGAGCGGCATGCTAACGGATAAGTCACTGGAATTGAATTTTTGGTATTATTTCTCGTACAACACTGCGTGTAGTACTTTTACTAATCTTTATTATTATTTTGTCTTCTAGAAATTTAATTATATTTACCCATTTCGTTATTAGAATAAGTTTATAATATTACTCGTGATTTTCAATTAACTTATAAGTTATTAAAGATGTCGGCATGTAGAATTCCATGCAAAGGAAAAATCGATTCCTTTTGTAATATCTGCGGTAAATTTGAGTTAGCTCGACTTCGTCGACCAATCACTGATATCATTAAAGATCAGTTTGAAGAATGTTACGAGACACCTATGAAGAATTTAGACAAACCATGGCTTCCTAAATATATTTGTGAAGACTGTCGCCGAAGTTTGAAAAACTGGAATAAAACTAAAACCGAAGTTGTTCTCCAACCAACAATATGGTGTGAACCAAAAAATCACCATGATGACTGTTACTCTTGTAAATATGATACTTTAGGCTTTAATCATAATAACAAAGCTTCTCTCCTTTATCCGAACGTTTCTAGTGTAACAGCAGCTCAGTATAGAAAAATAGAAAGAAAAAAAATTCTGATTCTGAGCCAAAAAAACTTCAACCAATAGAAGTTCCGGTAACAGACAAAAGTAGCAGTAGTGATGAAGAAGATTTTTCTGACTCAGAAAAGTCCAAACTTTACGACCAAAATTCTTTGGATGATCTGATCCGTGATTTGAATCTTCCGAAAGATTCTTCAGAACTCTTAGCTTCAAGACTAAAAGAAAGAAATCTTTTATTACCTGAGACAAAAGTTTCATTTATAGGAAGAGAGATATTAAATTTCGGCCATATTTTACTTGCGTGGATAACCTTGTTTACTGCAACGATATAAAGCATCTCATTAGTTTATATGGAGTGCAAGGAGGTTATAATCCAGAGAACTGGCGACTCTTCGTGGATGCATCTGTACAAAGTCTCAAGGCAGTACTTCTGCACAATGGGAATGAGTATGCAGCTATTCCCATTGCTCATTCCACTGTGATGAAAGAGTCCCACGATAACTTTCGATTCCTTCTTGAGAAAATCAATTACAATGAACACAAATGGCTCGTTTGTGGCGATTTCAAGATGATCAATATATTAGTTGGCTTGCAATCTGGAAATACGAAGCACCCCTATTTTTTGTGTCTCTAGGACAGCCGTGCACGGGTTCGGAAAGGATGGACGAAAAGAATCGGAATGGTTGTTGGATCACACAATGTCGTCCATGAGAACCTTGTTGATACTAAACATATCTTGTTACCTCCACTTCATATAAAACTGGGCTTGATGAAACAATCCGTCAAGGCACTGGATAAGGAAGGCGAATGTTACAAGTATCTTCAGGGCAAATTTCCTAAATTGTCTGAAGCGAAAATTAAGGAAGGCATATTTGTAGGGCCAAACATTCGAGCACTTATGAAAGATGATGAATTCCTCTTGACAATGACGACTAATGAGAGAAATGCTTGGATAAGTTTCAAAAGTTTCACCGAGAATTTACTCGGAAACCACCGGGACCCTAAATACAAAACTATTGTGTCGACAATGCTACAGAATTTTAAAAAATTAGGGTGTTTGATGAGCCTGAAAATACACTTTTTGTTTTCACATTTGGAATACTTTCCGGACAATGTTGGGGCGTTCAGTGAAGAAATGGGTGAAAGATTTCATCAAGATTTCAGAAACAAAGAGGAACATTATCAAGGTAGATGGAATGAGAGCATGATGGCTGACTATTGCTGGGCTCTACACCGACACGATACATTGACAGATCATCATAGACGCAAATCTTAAACGTTCATTTCAAGATAAACGAGAGCGTTTTCATAAAAAAAAGTAGTGAAAAACTGTAGGGTTGCAGATATTCAGATGCAACCCTCACAAACTGAATAAATGAGATTTAAAACGCGTAATTGAAAGCTGTGTAGAATACAAGGCTTGGATATTGAAGGGATTGAAATGTAGAAACATACGGTTATACGATAGCAGCTTGAAGTGCTGATTGAGGAAATTCTGGCAAAGGAGTCTGAGGTTGCAGACTTGCAGGGCTCGGGGGTTGAATATAATTTGGAGGCTTGAGGTATTCTGCGTAGCGAATTTCGGTATGAGGGTTGGAGGTTATAGTGTCGCGGTAATTGGAGTCGAAGGTTGAGGAAATTGGGGTGTGAGGGTCGGGGGTTATAGCTTCGCAGGTTAAAGGCTCGAGGGTTGAGGAAATTGGGATATGAGGGTCTGGGGTTATAGCTTCGCAGGTTAAAGGCTCGATGGTTGAGGAAATTGGGGTATGAGGGTCGGGGGTTATACCGCAGCAGGTTAAAGGGCTCGAGGGTTAAGGAAATTGGGGTGTGAGGGTCGGGGGTTATACCGCAGCAGGTTAAAGGGCTCGAGGGTTAAGGAAATTGGGGTATGACGGTCAGGGGTTACAGCGTCGCAGGTTATGGGGCTCTATGGTTAAGGGAATTTAGATTATAGAGTCATTCTGACGTTAATTTGGATTCAGTGACCCAAAAAACATATAATTACACTATAACTCCTTATTCGGAAATTCGCCACTATTTCATGCTGTAACGAAATCGCTAAATTACTCAAATTCAATTTTCGATATCTCGATGGAAAAAAAAGATTTTTTAAATCTGAAAAAGGGTTTTGAAGGGTAAGAGTAGTACTTTGAGATAGCATTACTCGTTTTTTAAAATAAAATTGTCTTACGACGTAATACTACGCGAAATATAGTGAAAAATCGTGTTTTTTGAAATGTTAGGTTAGGATTTCGAGAAATCCTAGGGTGATGGAGCAATTCTAAGGTCAGATTCGGTTTCAGCGCACCAAAAACCTTTGGGAACGTACTGTCTGGTTTCTGGGTTTTTTTCCTTGTCGGCTTGTGTTATCAATGCTTGGAGCTCTGTAGTAAGTGTGAAAAATAATATTCAGAGTAACATTCGTGATTTTGAAACTTAAAAACTCAAACGCTTCATTCAAAGAGAGCAGGTTATCGATCTCGAAATTGGCTAGATTATTTTCTATAAACACAACGATACCATCACTTTCTTTATGTCTGTCTTTACACAGAATTGTGAATCTAGAAAAATGTATATTTGGGTCATGTTCATTTAGCCATGATTCGACACACACTAGAATGTCCACTTTTTTGTGAATTTTTAGTATTTCTTGAAACCTGGCTTTAAAGATTCGACAGTTCCAGAAGACGATCTTCAGATCTTTGCTTGGAATTTCATTCATTTTAAGTGTTATTCAGTTTCAGTACCTTCGTCGTACGCTGGTTGACGCGATGAATACGACAATTTTATCGACAGTCTTTTGCATCGAGCCTTGAGTTTAGAATCAGTGATGAGTTCAATCAATCCGCTCATTATATTTTGAAGACCAGTGATATCCGGAGTATTTATCTCGGCAATTTGAACAACGTTGCTTTTGACATACGTTAAATAAAGAAAATTTTTGAATTGGGAAAAGTTTAAGCAATATGCAGAGAAATTTTTAGTAACTTCATTATGAACAGCTTCCAGAGATGAATCCATATCATTGATTTCAATCTCACTACAGGAAGTGTTCGAAGGTTTATCATTCTTAAATTTTATATATTTGGAAGGTAGATTAATTTTGTTATGTGAATTCAGAGCTGTCTGGTGATAATTGATTTTTAGGTTTACGCTAACACTGTTCTTTTCAGGTGAAATAACTGTGAATTGACTGGATAAAGATAAAGATTTTTTCAGAGTGTTTCCATTAATAGAGATGTTTGAATCATCTGTGTTTCTAATTTGTTCTGAAATTTCCATAGATGTCATATTCACATCATTTTGAGTTATAGAGGCAGCAGACGTAACTACAGGTTAAGTTGGTGGAGATGAAGGATTCTTCGAGCATTGCTTAGCTTTATGCCCTTACTGACGACAAAAAAGCAGCTAGTAGAGTTGGTGCTGAAGTAGATTCAATAGTTAGTGTTGTTGTAGTTTATTTGTATAGAGCAAGAGAGTAAAGATTCATCGCCTTCTTTGATGTAAACTTGACAGCGAAGTGAAAGAATGTGTGTACGTCCAAGTTTGCTTATGCTTGTACGAATACAGTGAATTTGCGAAACTAGATGGATTCCTTTTTCTTCAAGTATATCAATGATTATTATGATTATTTGATTAGGAATTATCGGGGTAACATTGAAAATGACAACCCGTTTATTTTTTTCGATGCGAGGTCGAATGCTGAGACAATGATTAAGGATTCTGATTTGTTTAGTGACGAGACTCTCGTCAGCAGCTTTGGACATGAGAAAAAAGCAGATTCGAATTCCGGAAATTTTAAATAGTTTAGTTAGTTTAGTTTATTTATTTACAACTTATATGTTACATTTGGTTTACATTTCTTAAATTTCTATTTGTGTCTCGTATCCAGTTTGTGTAGTTGATTATGTATGTGTTTTGTGTGTGTGTGTGTGTGTGTGTGTGTGTGTGTGTGTGTGTGTGTGTGTGTGTGTGTGTGAGTGCGCGTGCGTGTGTGTGTGTATGTGTTGTGTAAATATGTGCCTTTGTAGGTGTGTCTGCAACTCTTGTGTCCCTGTCTTCTGCACCTGCCTGTTCCTCTTTTCTTCTCATTTTTCTTCTGATTAATCTTCTCTTCCTCTTTCTCTCTCCAAGATCTGCCTTTTCCGCTCTTCTGTTTTCTCTTCAGCTTTTCCTTTATTACATTCTTTTGCCTTTTCACCTTTGCCTTTCCTTTGCTTTTGCTCTCTTTCTTGTTAATCATTTCATTTATGTTTCTCCTAATTAAGGCTTGGACACCTTTTTCTTGTTTCCTATTGCTCCCTCTACCTTTCCTTTCCTCAACCTCACTTATTTTTCCTTAGTATCTTATGATTTGCCTTCTAGTTTACCTTTTTCTTTCTCTTCTTCGATTCTTCTTCTTTTCCATTTTGCTCCATCCTCCAATACCTGCTTCCTCTCGCTTGTGTAGTCGCTTTTACTTGTGTCTTGTGTGTGTGTGTGTGTATGTGTATGTTTATGTTTGCGCATATGTTTGTGTTTTGTGTGTATGTGTGTGTGTATGTGTGTGTAGATGTGTCTGCGAGTCTTGCTTCTCTCTCTTCTGTTTCCGTCTCTCCTTAGGGTCTTGTAGCTTCGTCTTCTTACTTTCCTTTTTCTTTCTTTTCATTTCTTCTTCTTTTCCATTTTATCTCCATCATCCACGCTATCTTTTCTTTGCTTCCTATTATTATTTTTTCCCATTCTTCCCCTTCCTTTCTGCTTTTTTCACATTTTTCTACCATGTGCTTCCAATTTTCTTCCTCTTTCATACATATTCTGCCTCTCTGATTTTCTTCTTTTTCCCAATACCTGCTTCCTGTCGTTTCATTACCTAACCTAAACCTTTCCCTTATTTGCAGGCCTTTTATTCTTCCCTTTCCTTGAATTTCCTTTAACCTATACTTTTTCATTTCTTCTTTCAGCTCTTTCCACTCGTTTATGTATCTTGATTTTTCTAACTTTTCTTCTAATTCTTTTTCAGATTTTTTCTTCAGCTCATTTCTTATTTCTTCCCAAAACTCTTCCCTCATTTCATCTCCCTCTTCTCTCTCTCTATATATATTTTACTTTTTTCCAGCCTTTCCTCTCTCTCCTCCTTCTTACCCTTTTTATCTTTTTCATTTCTTTCCTTTTTCTTTAATTCTCTCTATGCTTCTTTTCTTATTGAACCATCTCTTTCTTCTCTTATTTTGTTTTCATACTTCATTGCTCTTTCTAATGCTGTTTCTTTCATTTCTTGTCTTCCTATTTCCCATCGTATTAGGTAACTTGGCGTGTTTCTATCTAATCCTAATACCCACTTTATGTATTTTAGTTGTAGTCTCTCTATTTCCTCATATCTCTTCCATCCCCAGATTTCTGCTTCATACATAATCACGCTTTTCACCAGAGCATCGAACAGGTTCATCCTTAGCTCCCAGTTTTCTCTAAATAGCTTTTCTCCTAGCCCCCATAACTTTCCGAGTCCCATATTTATTTTCCCTTCTACCTTCTTTATCTGCTTTTTGTTTCCGTTATTTCTGCTTATCACATATCCTAAGTAGTTGTACTCTTTCACCATCTCTATCTTCTCATCTTCCCATTCGAATTCTTCTTCCTTCCCCCTTCCTCCTCCTCTCCTGCATTTCATCATCTTTGATTTTCCTACATTTAACTCTAATCCCCTTTCTTCCAGGTATCTTTTTAATTTTTTCAGCATTACTTTCATTCCACTTTCACTCTTTGCCATCATCACTATATCATCTGCGTATCCTAATGTCCATATTTTCTTCCTTTCTATCACTACCCCTCCTTCCTGTACCTGCTTGATCTTCCCTTCCAGGTCGGCGAAGGCAAGATTAAATAGCGAGGTGCTCAAAGGGCACCCTTGCCTTACGCCTTTGAAAGTCTCAAACTCCCCAATTATTTCTCCTCCAACTTTTACTTTACTCCCTGTTTTCTTGCATATTTCTTCTATTCTTTTCCTAATTTTTCTATTTATCCCTTTCTCTTTCATTGTTTCCCATATTTTCTTCCTCTTTATTTTATCAACAGCGGCCTTCATGTCTGCAAAGAATACGAACAGTTTTCCTCTTTTTTCCCTTATTTCCTTCCCTATTATTGTTTTTAATATAAATATCGCGTCCATTGTTCCTCTTTTCTTCCTAAATCCCATCTGCGTATCACTTAGCGTTTCTTTAGCTTCTAGTTCTCTCCAGCTTTTTTCTCAGTATTTCCGCATATATTTTATATCCCGTATCCATCAGCGTTATTCCTCTATAGTTTCCTACTTCTTCTTTCCTCCCTTTCTTATATATTGGTACTATTATTCCCTTCCTCCATTCTTCCGGATATCCTTCTCCGTTCCATATTCCATTTAAGCATTTTGTCAGATCTTTTATCAAGCCTTCCGTGCCTTCCACCCACGCTTCATTTGCTATACCATCTTCTCCTGTCGCCTTTTTCTTTTTCATTTTTCTTATTACCTCTTTTACTTCTCTTTCTTTAATTTCTTCACCTTCCTCTCCTTCGCTGTCTTCGGTTTCTTCTCCTTTACTTTCTTCCTGTTCTTTCTCTCCCAATTGTTACTTGAAGTGCTTTATACATTCTTCTTTTCCTATATTTTCGTCTAATCCAATTCTTTTCTTCCTATTGCCATTCACTTTATCCCAGAATTTTCTTCTCGTCTTATCTGTTCTTATTTCTTCTGCCACTCTTTTCCCTTCATCTTCTTTTGCTTTTCTTATTTCCTCTCTGTATTCTCTCTTTGCTTCTAGGTATTTGCCTCTGTCTCCTTCCCCTTTTCTTACCTTATTTAACTCTGCCATCACCCTATCCCTTTTTGCCTTACATTCTTTTCTCCACCAGCTTTTTTTTGATCCTTTTTTTTCCTTATCTTCTTTTTTACAACTGCGTTCTTCACTCTAGTTTTTATATCTTTCCATTTATCTGTTCCCTCTATTGCGTCTATCCATCTCTGATACTCCCTTATACCTTCTTCACTCCAGTCGTGTATCATTCTTTCTTCCTTTTCTTTTCTTTCTTCCGCTATTTTGTCTCCCAGTTCCACCTCTATTGGTAAGTGGTCCGACTTTACCCTCTCCTTAATTTGAACCTTTTTTATCGCCTCATCACCTTCCTCGTTACCTACTACATAGTCTATCGTTGACATTCCTCTCGCTTCTATATATGTTATTTCTCCCTCTTCATCTCCTTCTTTTCTCCCATTCGTTATCACTAAGCCCATTTCTCATAGCTATTTTATCATTTCTTCTCCCTCTGCGTTTAACACTTTATCCTTGGCCTTAATTTCTTCTAGGTTTTCTTCTGTCTCCCATTCCCTTCCTTCGTTTCCTGTTCTTGCGTTGAAGTCTCCTCCTATAATTATTGTTTTTCCTCTGTTTTCCTCTATCTCTTCACTTAGGTATTCATAGTTTTACTTCTTCTCATGTTGCATATACACCGATGCTATCATGTATTCCCTTCCTCCGATCTTTATTTCTCCTACTATTACCTCACTTGTCCTTTCTTTCTTCCATTCTACCTTATTCATCCCTTTCCTTTCTCTTACCGCCATTATTCCTCCTCCTTTTTCTCTCCCCCTTCTTCCTTCTCTTCTTGAATCCCTCCACTCTATACTGTACCATTTCAGTTGTTTCTCCACACCAGTTCTTGCCCCTTGTCTCTTTACCCAGGTTTCCGTTAGCCCTATTATGTCGAATTCCCTAACATATTCCCAGTCGTCTTCCTCCATGCTCCTCACCCCCGCCACGTTCCAGAATAGTATTGTTACTACCTTTCTCCCCTCTCTCTCCCTTCTCTTCTCTCTCTCTCTTTTATCCCTATTGTTTTCGAAACCCTTCCACCCCCTTTCCTACCATTTTTCCCTCTCTCTCGCTCCACCACCATTCTTCTTCCTCTGATTTCACCCCGTTATGCCACATCTTTACCTCTTTATCTTTACTTCTTATTTCTTTCGCTTTCCTTCTTACTTCCTCTCTTATCTTTCTCTGCTTCCACGTCCAGTCCTGATCTACGAGGTGTGTTCAAAAAGTAAAGTGACTTTGTATTTTTAAGAAAAAATATGTATTTATTTATCAATATTTATGTTGTCCCCTTCAAAGTAATACCCCTCATATACAATACACTTATGCCAACGGTTTTTCCAATCCTCAAAGCACTTCTCATAAGCACTTTTCGGTATAGCCTTGAGCTCTTCCAGCGATGCAGTCTTTATCTCTTCAATCGTTGCAAATCTCCGTCCTTTCATAGGTCTTTTTAGTTTTGGGAACAAGAAAAAGTCACATGGGGCCAAATCCGTCGAATATGGTGGCTGAGGCATGATTATGGTGTTGTTTTTGGCCAAAAAATCTCTCACAAGCAAATATGAGTGAGCAGGGGCATTATCGTGATGCAAAAGCCATGAATTGTTTTTCCACAATTCTGGGCGTTTTCTTCGTATTGCTTCTCGTAAACGGCGCATAACTTCAAGATAATACTGTTTATTGACCGTACGTTCATATGGTAAGATGCACCACGCCATGGTAATCGAAGAAAACAGTGAGCAAAACTTTGACATTTGATCGAACTTGGCGTGCTTTTTTCCGTCTTGGATCATCTGGGCTCTTCCATTGGGACGATTGGACTTTGGTTTCGATATCATAACCATATACCCATGATTCATCATCAGTTATGACCCTTTTGAGTAAATTTGGGTCGTCGTTGACGTCATTCAACAGTTCTTGAGCGATGTTCATGCGACGGTTCTTTTGGTCAAAATTTAGCAATTTCGGAACAAACTTCGCTGACACACGTCTCATGCCCAAAACGTTAGAAAAAATTTCATGGCACGAGCCAAGCGATATACCAACATTCTCAGCAACTTCTCTGATAGTGATTCGACGATTTTCCAGAACAATTTTCTTCACTACTTGAACGTTTTCATCAGTTGTTGACGTGCTTGGGCGTCCAGAGCGAGGCTCGTCATTGGTATCTTCCCGGCCATCCTGGAAGAGTTTGTACCACTTGTATACATTTTTTTTACTCAGAACAGTGTCACCGTATGCCACCGTCAACATTTTTAAGTGTTTCGGAGCACTTTATTTCATTTTTTACACTTATAACCTTTACGCCTCTCACAACCAAACAAAAAATGCTATACACTTGTAACTTGGTACGATGTTCAGGAAGAGTGTACCAACATAACAAAACAAAAAAATCGATAATCGAAAGTACGTTGCCCATGAAATGTGAAAAGTCACCTTACTTTTTGAACACACCTCGTATGTATATCATTTTCTGTGCCAGATTCTTTTTCTTCTTCATAATTCCTTCTTTTTGTTCCCATGACGCGCATCTAATTTGCCACATATTTTTTTTACTTCTTTCTCTCCGATCATCTCTCTCCGCTGTTCCTCCTATTCTTCTCAGATTCACTATCTCTCGTTTCATTTCTAGTACCTCCCTTAACCAGACCTCTGCCTCTCCCTTCTTTTCCCATCTTAACTCACCCTCTAAGTCTGTTACTATTATATTGTTTATCCTACTTTCTCTATTCATTTTTTCTCTCATATGCTCTAATTCTTCCTTATTGCCTACTTCTGTTCCTCTTTGCTTCTTGTTTCCTCCTTCTATGCTTTCTTTTAGTTTCACGCACTCCTCTCCCAACTGGTCCATCCTCTCTCCCCATTTTTCCTGCAGTTTCTTTTCTCTACGTTCTGCTTTTTCCCTTTCTTCTTTCGTCTCTTTCTTTCTTTCTTCTCTCTCTCTCCCTTGTTCTTTCCTAACTTTTCCTATTTCCTTCTCCCACCTTTCTTCTCTTCTTTTCCCCTCTGCCTCCATTCTTTCCATTTTTCCCATTATTTCTTTAAACATTTCTGTCCATTCTTTCCTTTCCTCCTCCCATACCTCTCTTAATTCCCTTATGTCTGTCCGTATCTTTTCCATTATTTCTTCTGCACCACTACTTTTTCCCACTTCTCTTATCGGGTTGTCCAATCCTTCTCCCCCCTCCCCATCCATCTCGCTTCCCTCGCTCTCACACTTGCATCTCTTTACCTCTCTCATTTCTCCTCTATTATTCTCCCTCAGCCCCTCCCCGCTCTCTCTCCCCCTCACCACCTTTACTCTTTTCTTCTTTTCCTCCTCTGGGCCTTTCTTATCCAACCTTCCACCTTTATCTCTTAATTTTTCTGTTGTCACAAATCTTTCCATCCTATCCCGTACGCCTTAATTCGACTCTCTATAACTACCGGTGATCCCACCTTTATTTCCTGTCTTACCTTTTCTGTCTCTGCCTTTACTTCTTACCGCCCCTACTCTCTGCCTGCCTTTCCCGCTTTCTGATTTTCTCTCTTAACCTCAACTTTTATTTTATTCTTTATTCCTTTCTCTCTGCTTTTTCCTGCTTTTCTCCGGGCCTCTCTCTCTCTTCTCCACTCCTCCTCCACCTCCACGCTCTTTTTACCTCTATTTCTCTCCTCAAACACTTTTCCTCTTTGACTTTCTTACCAAAACTCGCGCTCACATCCAATACACGTCCACACTCCCCTCGAGTGAAATCTAATCTCCGGAAATTTTAAATATAAATTTTATGTGATAGACGTCGATTAAGTTTTCTAAGCCGTCTGTGTGACAATCGTTAGATAACCCGTCGATAGATTTGATGACAATGGCATTTTCACTCAATGGTTGATAAGTGGCTTGAGCGTACAAAGGGGGGAACAGTCGGTGAATAGGAACTCGAGTTTTCTTCTAGGCACCCTGTTATGGAAGCAATCGCTGAGGATTTGTTTAGTTCAAACACTGCAAATAGTGTGTAAATGCAAGTACAGCACTGAGCACAAGTATGAGAACAAACTGAATAAGAGAGACAACAGCAGACACGTCTGCTCGCTACCAATGCTCAATTGCTCAACGAGCACTGTAAAGTTAGAGTTTGTTAATCGATTTATGAAGAATAAAGAAATTGTAAGCTGTCAAAATTTATTTTATTTAATGGATTAGATGTTTTATGTAAGAAACAAAAATGAGTCGACTTTTCTAATTCCTGTCATTATTATCGTTGTTGTTATTGGACTAATTTTGTAGTGTGTGAATGTTAAAAATCTATGTTGTAACGGAGAATCTCGGCTAGGCCGATCTCGTCCGTTTGGCTCTCGCACATGTCCGTGCGCCGCGCCAGGCTGAGAGTGTGTGCGTTTGGTACACACACTCATGCTTGGATCTTTTGTTTACGAGCTGCTGAACACGGGCTGAGCTGACGACTGGAGCGATGCAGATAGCGCAGAAGAAGAAGAGAGAGAGAGAGAGTGAGGGAGAGAGAGGACGCTCGAATTGCGGAACGCCGCAAAAAAATTCGGGAAGTCTCTGCTAAGCTATGAGTAGAGGAAGTCGCGCGCGCGGATAAAACCGAAAGGTTACGGTTTTCCAAGTTGGCCCCGCGACCTCGTCGACGTTCATTCGTTTCGGAGACATGCCCGGTGCGCGGACGAGTATTGGAGCGTGAGGCTGGGTCGCGCCCAGCCGTGTTCCGAAGTATACCCGGTACTGGTGCGTGTGGGTAACCGGCGAGGTGCGTGAGTGCGCACGTGAGCAGTCTGGACGTGCTGCAGTACTGAACAACAAGGATAACGACGATAACAACAATAACAACAATTAACGAGCGAGGTACGGATTGAGGCGGCAGTATTGTGGGGCGAACGAGGGAACGAGAAGGAGGAAAATAGCGACGACAACAAACATTAGCGAGACGGTCAGCGGGGAGCACACCAGTGACGTCACGGTGCAGAGCGCTCTAGCCGTCGGAGAGGCTGAAGGTCGAGGTCGGTGCCGTGTTCAACGGTTGAAAACAATGCGACGAGTGTACGTAAGGCTATCCCTAAAAGTGAGTTCCAGGACTGTTTTGAAAAGTGGAAACATCGATGGAACCGTGTTATTCAATCAAGTGGGTATTATTGTTATTCAATTATTTTGAAGGATGCCACCCACCAGATGATAAAGAATAACGCTAGCCCGAAAATATAAAGGTAGGCCCGATACTTTCCGGACAGACTTTGTATATACTAATTGAATTGAGTAGATTGACGAGTTTAGCGTGTTGCAGTAATCCAGTGAAAATAAGAGAAGAGCTCATAGATAGGACCGTTACAAACGATTAATTATGATATATTATAAATAATCGAATTCTGTCATTTAAATTTAATTTAAAAGATGATTTGGTTCGGAAAAAAAAGCTTTTTATTTTATTTTTTCATTAATATTAGAAAAAATTCGAATCTCCATAACAACTTTGAAATGAGATCATATCTCATGTAAGGTCAAATATGCGATTTGTCGTTCTCACACCTATACATCTTTCGGTAAGGTAATGTCTTATTCTCGATAACATATTATCCTACTGTTGTATTTACATACTGTTGTATGTAGGGTCTCTTTCAGTGTCTTTAAATCACTTTTAGTTAAAGAATTTAATAAAAACAGATGGAGTATACGGAATTTAATGAAAGTTATATTATTGCAAAGACTAATATACTTACAGCTGCGGGAAAGTTGAAAGCTGTAATAATTCCTACTGCACCTATGGGATTCCATAATTCTAGTAAAATATGGTTATCTCGCTCTGACGGAAAAATTTTTCCCGGCAACATTCGGGATAGTCCGACCGCATAGTCACATATATCTATATATTCCTGTACTTCACCTATTCCCTCAGATAATATCTTACCTAAAACAATTAAAAGCTATTAGAATACCTAATATAAATAATTATATACTGAATATTACTTACAATTAGTTTATATAATTTGTTCTTTTAAATTTTACGAGAGTTCCTTTGTAAAGCTTTTATTATTTTTCATCCTTCATCATTATTAATAGTAATGTATGTTTTATACAAATGAATCAAAGATATAAAAAAATTTTTCCTAATTTTCTAAATAATAATCGTTGATCGTTTCGATAAAATTATTTAACATGTAAACATTATTTAATCTCTTCTGACCTATGCGCACATTTGTAGAAACATATTTACGAGGTGTGATCAAAAAGTAAGGTGAATTTTGAAATTTAGCGGGCTACGTACGTTCGATCTTCGACTTTTTTATTTGGTTATGTCGGTACACTCGTCGAGAACATACGTTCCAAATTTCTGCTTTGTAGTATGTTTGGTTTGTTTGTGAGAGGCATCAAGGTTAGAAGTGTTTTGCGTGCTCCACGATTTGCTGTTGTCTAAAAACATGGATCAAAGAGTTTGCATTAAATTTTGTGTGAAAAATGGAATCAAATGTTCCAAAACACTTGAAATGCTGAAAGTGGCATACGGTGAGTCTACTTTAAGCCAAAAAAATGTTTACAAGTGGTATAAACTCTTCCAAGAAGGCCGAGAAGACACCGACGACGAACCTCGTTCTGGACGCCCCAGCACATCAACAACTAATGAGAATGTTGAAGAAGTGAAGAAAATAGTGTTGGGAAATCGTCGAATTACCATTAGAGAAATTGCCGATGATATTGGCATCTCATTTGGTTCGTGCCAATCAATTTTGACGAGTGTTTTAGACATGAGACGTGTGTCAGCGAAGTTTGTTCCGAAATTGCTCAATTTCGACCAAAAGAAACGTCGCATGAGCATCGCCCAAGAGCTACTGAATGACGTCAACGATGATCCAGATTTACTCAACAGGGTTATAACAGGTGAGGAAACATGGGTATACGGTTATGACGTTGAGACTAAGACTCAATCGTTCCAGTGGAGGCATTCTGGATCACCAAGACCAAAAAAAGCACGCCAAGTTCGATCAAATGTAAAGGTTTTGCTTACAGTTTTCTTTGACTGCAGGGGCGTGGTGCATCATGAGTTCTTGCCACAGGGTAGAACAGTAAATAAGGAATATTACCTGCAAGTTATGCGCAATTTGCGCGAAGCAATCCGCCAGAAACGTCCGAATTTGTGGAAAAATAAAAATTGGCTTTTGCACCATGATAACGCCCCTGCTCACACATCGTTGCTTGTGCGCGAATTTTTGGCTAAAACCAACACAGTAACGATGCCACAGGCACCGTATTCCTCAGATCTGGCTCCCTGTGACTTCTTCTTGTTCCCAAAACTGAAGAGGCCCATGAAAGGACGGCGTTTTGCCACGATTGAGGAGATAAAGACGGCATCGAAGGATGAACTAAACAAGATCACAAAAAATATTTTTTTGAAATGCTTTGAGGATTGAAAAAAGCGTTGGCACAAGTGCATTATATCCGAGGGGGATTACTTTGAAGGAGATAAAATAAAAATTGATGAATAAATAAATATTTTTTGAGAAAAATAAAAATTCACCTTACTTTTTGATGACACCTCGTATATATGAAAATATATCCACTAAATAATATATTTCTATATATTTAAAATTTTGCAGCATAAAGGACTGTAACAAAATTGCTTCGCCTTAGCAATTTTTTAGAAAGGAGGATAAAGGAAGCGTCCTCGCTCTTACGGTTGGGGTAAGGAGACGGAAGGTTAACAGAGGAAATGAATTTAATTAATGAATGAAAAACAAACTCAATCGATTTATTCAACAAGAATAAAAAAAAAAGATACCTGGCGATGCAAGCTAGAAATATCCGGCGGTTCAATGCCTTAGCTATTTAAAATCTCTCACCTACAACTTGAGATAACAACCGGCGGTTTGAACAAGAGGAAAAAGAAATACAAGGCAGCCGACGAATAAGCGCTATGCTATCCAGTATCACCGAATTTAATTCAATTTATCCAACTCAAATTTACGCGGATGCGAATCTACTATGAAGAGAAAAAATTAGCGAGAGATAGAGAGAGAGAGAGTACAAAAAAGCAACTTGATTTGACTGGACACCTGCATATAAGTAGCACTCCATGGTTAATGTAGCATTGGGGATGATTGCATCTATGTGATAGCATCTATGTTCTACTTATAGCAATCTTAAGTCATATATTTTCGAATCTTTCAACCGTACGCTAGAAAATATTATATAGAAATGATTCAGTCCACAAGTAAATGACAAATGGTTTGATATTCTTGTTGATTTATTCAAATCTTACAATAACCGAAAACATCGTATAATCGAAATGAAGACTAAAGATGTGACTATAGATGAATGAAATAGAAATGCTGAGACAATTCTTTTACGATCAACGTCTTTTCATTAAGAAACCGGAATTCTGAGTAGGCGATAAAGTACGAGTTAGCAAGTCTAAACATATTTTTGAAAAAGGATGTACTTTCATCTCTCCATAAAAGGAAATAAGAAGATAGTTAAATAAAAATAACACTATTCGATTGGTTATTATTTTTTGTTAATTTTATTTAGTAAATTATATTTATTAAAAACTAACTAATAACAATAGTAATACAAAAATATTTTTATTATTTCTTCGGTCTATACGACAATTATTTTTAAATTCGAAGTTAGGACCATCGCGATGAGAAATAAACAGCTCTTCCTTCTTGCTAGTTTGTTATAAACCCTTAAGCATTTGTTTGTATTTCTGAAGCATGCCCACATTTTTAGAATAAAACATCTGAAATTCGTCATCAATGGTAATGATAACGCTAAATTCATATCGATTTATTAATCATTTGACTTGAGTGATTTGGTGGAGATTGTCCCTAGCTAGTTGAGACATCGTCTTCCTGGAAAGGGAAGTCGTTTTGGCAACCTTATTCATTGTCGGAAAATCCATTCTACAAAAAAGTAAAAATCAAAGAATTAGTTGATTGTTTATTGCTAGCGTATTAATAAATAGAAATTATTCAAGTGACTTACTTGTTTTATGAGTTGGTAGTTGATATACTAGTGATTGAGAGTAAGGCTGTTGTTTTTGAGCGAATTCTGAACAACTGTTCAGAATTTAATAATAGCGAAATCTCAGTTTTATTAGTATCAACTCCACTCTTAGAGCTCGAGCCGATGTTTTCGTTTCCCTCACTTTCAGTTTCTCGTCTCTGACGATTCTTCATTTTAAGCCATTTTCCCACTCCACCGATTCTGGCAGCCGGTATTTCACTCTCGTCATTCTTTCCTTCTAACCTGCTGTCAGTTTCAATCTCTTTCTAGGCGGCTCGTCCTGCTCGCTACTTGATGCTGGTCGTGAGCAACATCTCCTGACTGTCGAATGAGTAGAATCCTTTCGTTGATGCTGTCCTCTAGAATAATTTTTTTCGATTCTTAATCTTTTTACAATGTTATGCTCTTTCATCACTTTGTTTTCTCTCTATCTCTTACTCGTAGTTTTGCAACTCTCTTTGTCAGTTTTCTAATTTTGAGAGTTTTATAATACCCATATGAAAGTATGTCTGGATTATTATTAAATATCTGAATATGGAATGGAATGGAATATGGAAAGATTATTATCAAATATACAATGTTTACCATCATGAAGACTTAGTGCTGTCTTTTTCTCACTCTCTATTAATACTTGATGTAATTTGATTCGTATATTACACTGAGTACATTTAATAATTTCTTCTCCATTTAAGCATTTTCGATAAACTGAATGCGTGATACTTTTGCTTTTTTCAGCGACTCTTTATTTGTTATTTCAATACTATACTATTTCGGAACCTTGTACTCCCTCATAATGCAGGCATTGTGCACAACTTGTAGAGAAAGATATTAAAAAAACTAATACTACTCCTACTATCGAAATACCTACGAAAAGAATAGAATCATCTAAGAATAGAATAAAATTTTCAAGTCAAAAGCAGCAATAGTTCAAAGAGATCTCTATACTTTATTGATACTACCAATGAGTTTGATATTTATATGCAACCATTAGATACTATATTTTAATCTGCTACTTGGTAACGATGATACTGTGAATGAATTAGATATGTCTGATGATAATAGTGAACCTATAGATACTACTACGAAAAATTTCGACAAATCATATTCAACACAGTTGCTGGACGACTCAAGTTCAAGAAACTATATTCGATTATTGCAGGAGTCTGATATAAAAAGTAATCTAGATAAATCATTTGGAGTCCGTCTACAGAAAAATAAGTATACAATTGGTTATTCTCCTATTTATTTTGAGAGTGATAAAGCGATAGTGAAAGATACTCCAAATCTTTTAGTTTAATAGAACTTCATTTTCGTAAAGAATCTAATTCTAAATTAATAAACTTATTGAAAAAAGAAAATTTAATGGATATTCTTAAAAACACTAACGCTATTATTATGAATCAAATGGAGAATATCGAAATAAGGATGTAAAAAAATTCAAAAACTATATTGGTCCTAACTAATCTCTTGGCAACGACGGTGATGCTAAGAAACGGAAATCTATTGAAGAAAGTGGTCTTTTATCTCAGTATAAATTTTGTAAGAAAAGAAAATGTAGTTTGACTATGTCTACTAAAATGACCTGAATAAGTTTATGGACCGAATAAAATTAATTACAACCAAACAAGCAGATCATAATTCTAGTCATATTAATGTAACTTATTCTATCATTTAAAAGTTACATCAAGCAGAATTTACACTACCCTTCGTATGCTTTTGGGCATTTAACATTGGGTATTCAAAAGAGGAGATGAAGGCATTTAACAAATGCTATTGCAGACTTCTAAAATATCAAATTTTAGTTTAATATGACTAATAAAAAGGTAAAAAATATAAAAAATTTCATATGAGTTTAATAGGCCGCAGACTTCGACCTCGTACGTGAAAAAAAACTGGTCACAGCTTCCAAAGAATTTCTTTAGCTTCAAAATGAGAGGTCGAGCACGTTTTTCAATAATCTTTTACCAAGTTAGAGCATTTTTTGTAAAAAACGAGATTTTATTTGATTGCGAATACATAAAAGAATAAGCTAGATAGAAAAAAAATATAGAGAGGAAAAATATATAGTTTTATCGATAGAACAAAGATTTGCGGTTTAAATTTGATTTTGAGAAAAAAACTTTTTTCCAATTTTTTAGCGAGCACGAAATATTTAGTTGCGTCATCGACCACGACACCATGAATATAGTACAAATGATGTTCGAATTATGGTAATATTAACATTTTTTCATATGAATCCTCAGATAAAATCGCGTCAGATAGTCAGAGTAAGTGGTATTACTAAGGCAGTGGTTCTACGGATATTAAAAGTTCTGAATTATCAGCAATACCATATTACCTTAACTCAAGCTTTAACACCGAATGATTCGTTAGAACGCACTCATTTTTCTCAATAAGCCTTACAAATGATTGAGTTCGATTCATACTTTTTTCAATTTGTTCTTTTTTCTGATGAAGCGACATTTAGAAGTAAGAAAAGCTCGAAATCGGCATGATTCCTATTATTGGTTAGATGAAAACCCTCACTGGTTTCAATCAGTTCAATATCAACATTGCTTGAGTATCAATGACTGGTGTGGAACTGTTAATAGTTACTTGGTTGAACCTTTAATACCAATGCAAATGGACAAAATATTTTAAAATTTTTCCGCGAGAGAATGTGGATAAAACTAAATAGAGTATCTGCACATTAAGCACGCATAGTGAGGAATTTCAATCAAGAATATGCTCATTGATGGATTAGACGTATAAGACCAGTCGCATAGCCAGCTCGTTCACCCGACTTGATATTATCTGATTTTAATTTGTAGGGATATCTAAAAAATATAGTTTACTAAGAACTCAAGCAACCACAAGAGCAAACATAATAACATAATAACATAAGAAGCCTGTACTGTCATACCTAGAAATGTTTTATTGAGTACAGTGGTATAATTTCAAATAAGACTTGAATTGGCGATCAATTTCGAAGAAAAGAGCTGTAAGTTTTTTCATATCTGTATGATTCAATAATTCAAAAATCAAATTAAGACATTATTAATTGTTTAATTTTTCGTTGTAAATCAAAAATAAGTTGGAAAAGTATAATAAGAAATGTTCCAAAGATTTATATATTGTTCAACAACAACTCGCTAAATAACAGATAAGATATACCTTTATCAGAAACGGAACCATCATTAGTTTCAAAAAAAAGCAGTAAGTTTTTCATATCTGTATTTTTCAATAATCCGAAAATTGAATTGACTTTTTATTAATTTGTCTATTTTTCATTATAAATCAAAGATGAAAACAATAAACCAATAGCTGAAGTCAGTGAACCCATTTTAACAGAGCAGCAATCTGAACCAACAGCAGCTACGATCCCTATGTTGTTAAACCAGACTGATCTAAATCAGTCACTTATAGCTGTGGTAGCGCGCCCGTAAAAGACCGTGACATCGAAGAGAATGTCCGAAAAGAGCATCAGGCTGAACTGTGTACAGACAAACCTACCTGCTTAATAGAGCAGCAATGCGACCCTCCAATTAGAGGAGCCTCAGAAGAAATGGTCTAGACTCGACGGTGGGCGATGGTCAGGGTGTTGCCCGAGACCGAATACCTCTTCGTCGATCGTGTTAACGGGCTGGAGCGAATCAGATTCACGAGCGCACGATATTGTAAAACGAACCACAGGCGCATGAAAACTATCAGCTCTCAGAGTCATTAGTCCGGCGACAGAATATCAAACAGCGACCTCCCTCATGTCGCCGGTGACTGCGGCTTTCATTAGCCCTCCTCACTTAGCCATCATTTTTTTAGGCGGCATGCGACGTAGCTTTTATTGGCCGCGTGCCAGCCCGAGCTTACCTATACCTCATGTGCGCTCTCTTTTTTTCTATCTCTCTCTTTTGTTTATCTCTTTCCGTCTATTGACTGTCGTTCTATCTCCCTTGATTGCTCGTTCGGTCGTTCGGCGATCTTCGTCGGCTGAAAAAGAGGTTCAGTATTAAATGTATGTTCAGTGTACGTCCTATACCGACCACTGCGCCTTGCCGAGAGTGGAGAGGAGAGGCAAGTAAGAAGCAGGCTATTACTTGTGTGATGTTCGTATCACTTATAATTTATTTTATAGTTCGTACTCTCGTGGTCTTGTCGCGTTAATGAGTAAAAATTCGTTTCTTTCAAATTTACTCTAATTATTAATATGACATAAATCAACAAATAATGTATATAAGTATGGAAGTAAAATTTCAAAGAAAAGACAGACTTTGCCCTAGTTTCTTATGGTGCGAATTGTCGCATAGCAGAGCTAAAGTCTTTCTTATAAAGGATATAATTCAGCCCAAGTTTCTTATAGCGCGAAGTGTTCGATAAGTCGAGCATGAATTACAATAAAAAGAGACAGAATTTACTCAGTTAATCACAATGAGAGAAAGAACTTAGGTATTAGCCAAGTTTATTCAATCTCATAAGCTTACTTTGCAAGGCTAGGAGTGAATGCTACCCTGTGCAAAAATTAGCGCATTTATACACAGATTTTCCCGCCTATTTTTGCCGGACAACTCTCTACGAGAAATTTTCGAATCTTTGAGAAGTATTCGCACTTTTGAGAAATAAATTTTCTAAATTTACAAGTGGATAAACATCTAATACTGAAATTTTAAAACATGTAAACTTTACAAAATTAGTTATTGATCGTTTATTATGATTTACAATTATCACAAATAGTATCGTCAAAAGTTATTAACTAATAAAGTTAATTAATGTAATATTACAATATTTACAATAAAACAATAATAAAATTTTACATAAATTAATAGTTTATTAATTGTAGAAGTAATTTCTCAAAAGAAATACTCAAATTAGTTAATAACATTTGAATTATGATAAATTTTCATATTTGTAACGGTTTTTTCTATAATCTTATAATGTAATTACTAGATTAGTTAAGATTTATAAATTATAAAGCTCTCATTATTATATACAAAAGTAACGCTTTCGATCTATATACAACTTTATGTTTAAATAAATTATTAATTATTTATTTATTGATAACAGTCATAATTAAACTGTTATCAATTAAACCAATTCTTACTCATGTTTTTAAGATATTATTATGAATTTAGAGTATTCGCATTTTTCTAATAATTAATTTTTACAATGTAATAAACAAATTAACTTTGCATATTAAAATTCAATATCATTTAATAATTAAACGCAATTAAAATTATTATAATCTAAATGTATATTCTAAAATCTATATAAAAAATGCTTTGTTTCATCAAAATTATTGTTAACTAACATATTTTAAACAAATAACGAAAACTATTATATCTATATCTATATATGTATGTGACGTCACGCTCCTTATAGAGTCATGAAATTTCACTCTGGTACTAAGACAATCAAATAATATGTGAGGTGGCGCCGTTTAATATGCTAATTGATGTACACAGATTGAGTTTAGCGGGTTGCAGTGATTCAGTGAAATAAGAAAATAGCTCATAGATAGGACCGTTACACTTGCTCTCATCACATTAATATTAATATGAATAAATATAACCCTTTGAAGGCTGGCTCAGAAATTCCATTACTAAAACAAATCGCTACAAATTAAAAGTATTCCTAAATTTGAACGATTAAATTTTATTTCTATAAATTTATACATACTTAAAAAACATGGATCAACATTCGAAATCTCACATTGTTATATAGCAAAAGCAAAGCAAACTAAGCATGTAAATCTTCTTTTACTGCAAAGTGATTACATTGATGAAAATTCATATAGTCTAACTAACAATAAATATTTCAAATTGAAATTCCACTATGTGTGGATTAAAAAGTTATCTTCTCTAGTTCGAAGTCAATTAAAAAAACATACTATAACGAGTGTGAATGATACTCGTTATGTCTCTCTCTTCCATATTCTAATTTATTAATATAAGCCAAATGTATATTATATGTCATTTTAATTTCAGTAGGCTGAAGCAAGGTAGGTAACAGAGAGAGAGTAGGACGGAGAGAGAGAGAGAGATGGTCCGACTATTGAACGCGCGGACCGTGAGGAGGGCGCTTGATTTTCTTGGCACAGCAGATTCGGTGATCGTTCTTCAACGCGACCGCACGTGTTTTGCTGACGACACTCGTGCCTTGAGTCTGTGATTCCTGATCAGCGTGATTTAGAGTGTGCAGCGTGAGAGAATTACCGAACTGAAGTATCGTGCGAGTGTGGAGTGTGTGAGTGACGGTCTCCTGCCACCGGCGCGAGCCTATTCGGGCTTATAATTTAATTGTAGTCTGTAATTCGTGCACTTATTGCGAACCGACCTTCAAAAGGCAGCAACTTGTAAGTACTGCTGCGTACCTTTCTCTCCCTCTCCCAATTCAGCTTCTTGTTTTCTCTCTCTCTCACCTTTTGCTTCGCCGCTCTTATATTATTTTTGTTAACATTTATCCGTTATTCTAATAAATAACATGCTTGTTTTCTTAATGCGCGTCCGCTTTATTCCGTCCTTCCGCCTATCTCCTCGACCTTTTAATCTCGCGTTAGGCATGCGAGTCTTTCGCCACGACCTGGTATTGGAGCCACTACGCCCCGATAACACCTGACGAGCCGAGCTGTTCCTGCCTAACCGTGCCCGGATTTATTATTTGCGTTATCCGCGAATGCTCACATATCAGATTTCGACTTGTGCTAAAACTTTTTTAATGAGATAAACATCAGGATACATAGCTTTCTGTAGTTCTTGGTCGTAAAAACCTCCAACAATTAAATTGCCTTTGTAATCTCTTAAATGATAAGTGATATGCTTTGTCTTCGCAACTCGTTGAATAGTAAAAATGTCAGTAGACCAGTTAGAAGTGTATCCTTTTTCGAAAACGTGTTCGAATCGTCTCAACACCTGTATTTCATTCTCTTTAGTTACGTCTTTAGGCTTCATATCTATCGTACAATGTTTTGGATTATTGTAAGATTTAAATAAATCAGCTAGAATGTCGATCCATTTGTAATTTACTTGTAGACTGAATCTTTTCCACATGACATTTTTTAGCGTGCGATTGAAACGTTCACAAATAGATGCCTTAAGATTGCTATAGGTTGAATATAGATTTATTTTATACTTTGTCATTATTCTTTGAAAATTTGAATTGTAGATTTCTTTGCCATGGTCCACATGTAGATTTCTAGGAGTGCGTCCTTTTCTTAATATAGACTCCATTGCATAAGCAACATCTACACCATTTTTTTGTTTCACAGGAACTGCCCAAGCGTACTTTGAAAATATATCAATGACAGTTAATAGATATCGAAAGCCTTTGTTCTCTTTCGAGTAACCTTGCATCTCTACAAGATCAGCTTGTCATATTTCATCTAGTCCACGTACATCAACTTTTCTACGGGGATAGTTTCGACGTGCTGGTTTATGTAAGTCATCCACCACTCTTTGATGTTTCATTTTCAATCTATTTTTAAATTGATGTGAAAAGTCAAACGGTCCAATTTTTAGTTTTTTCTCCTTATTATTATTATTATTATCTTCTTCTAACTATTTAATAACTTCTCGATGCATTATTAATTCTAATCTTATGGTATCCAATGAGTTTATAAGATCATTTATCGTACTCGTAAGCGTAGTAACGATAGCTTCACTAGTTTTTCACAACTTTCCTTTTGTTTATAGCATCGTTAATCTCCTGAGGATCGGCTATATTACAAATTCTTTTGTCATTCGCGTCGTATTGTCCGTCTTTAGTGATTTTATACCCTACACCAGGAGGACCTCGATTACTCTCCTTTTTATTCAATATACGTCCAAACACATCAACACTCATTTTATTACTGAGCAATATTTAGGATTAATATATATCTTAATATACGAGTATAAAGACAGCTTCACATAATTCTTCAATAATTGAATGAATTTCATTAACATGACTAGAATTACAGGCGGTTTGTTCAGCAATAAGCAATCTCAATCGATCAACGAGCTCGTTTGGATCATTCCAATGTACATAATCAAATAATGTTCCTTTTCTAGCTATTTTATAGTTAGGAAAAAGACCTCTTCCATCAGTAGTCGATTTTCGCTTCTTAGCGCTACTGCTCAAAGAGAAATTTGGACCAATATACTTTTTGAATTTATTTACTTGCTTATTGCGATATTCTCCATTTGTTTCGTATATCTTTCGATGAGAGTTAGTGATTTCATGAATTTTTAAATAATTTTCAATATACGATGAACTGATTAATTTAGAATCAGGTTCTTTTAGAAAGAGAAGTTCCATTAAACCAGGCGTCTTGCTGTATGCTTTATCACTCACACAGTCACGTTATCGTTTTGGAAGGAAATTGGAGAATTGCCTATGAAATATGTATGTTCATGTGTGACGAGAGCAAGCGATGCGCTTGTTCTCGTCAGAATTTTCCCAAGGTCCCCTCTCTCTCGGCAAGGCACGGTGACCAGCGTTAGGCGCATTTAAGAATGCGTCTAATGCATGGTCTCTGTTACAGCTGACGGAGATTGCCGAGCGGGGCCGAGCAGGCCCGAAGCGGCTGAACTGGCGACAGAGAGAGTATAGAGATGTTAGAGAGAGAGAGAGAAATAGTCGGGGGCGTGCGTGCCCTACGCAATATTAGGCAGGCGCGCGTTTAGAACCAATTAGCGCGTTGGTCGCGCACCGCCTAGTAAGTAGGTGAAGTGGGGAGAGAAAAGATCGGCCAAGAAGCTGTAAGTCGCGAGAAAAAAAAAACGAGCGACACAGACGCTAGTAAGTCGAGGAGAGACTCAGAAGGTTTTCGGAGTCGACCAGAGCAGGACGGTGGACGGCCAGCGGCGAAGAAGTTCAGCCGAGGACAGAGGGCTGAGAGGAAGCCGACAGGAGTTGCCCAGCGACGACCTGCAACACCGTGCGCAGGGTGCAGCCAGGACTCCCGCTCCAGAACCAAGGTATAGTTTTCAATTTAATCTCTCTCTCTTTCTCTCTCTCTCTCTCTTCATCGACGGCACTGTGTGCGAATTTTAACATTAGGTAGGTAGCAAGGCATGCAGACGCCGGCTACCTGCCCTAATGACGGTAGGGCAGTAAATCGCGCAAAGAGAAATCGTCCAGGCGATCCCTCGCCGGACGACTTTCTCTGTTAGCCAACTAGCTTAAGTCGGTTCGTCGTCAAGGCGGTCATCTGCCGGGCGACGCGCGTTGTGTTTTCTAGAGATTTGTAAGCGCGATTAGATGGTTAATTTGTTCCTTCTTTGTAATAGTTGTTAAGGACGTCGTTGTGTTAGTCGATTAAAGAGTGTGTAATGCAGTTTGTTAATGTGCGGTATTTGCGGAGTTTAAGTGTAATTTAACTTTGGCTTAATGAAATTATATTTGTTTAAATGCGAATGTTGTTTGTGTGTATAAAGTTATTAACCATTTTCATTGATTTACTTCTTCCCCCTTCCCGCCTCAATATTGCTATGAGCAACTGCGCTTCACTTGCACACCTCTAAATAATTGTAACGAACGAGCCTTCGTTACATATGCAAGCGAACACTAAATGTCTTGTCTAAATTACTTTTTTGCTGAAGTTCATGCTATAGTCGAACATAGTTTCCTACCTTCGAATAATCCAATAGCCGTTGTCTCTGTTCTGTAGTTACATTAGAACTACTTTTGTTCAAATTTATAGCAGTTGTATCAAGTGATGATTCATCATCATCATCATCATCAATAGAAATAGCAGACTCAAATGTAGTATCAAGTGGTTGCAATGCAGAATTTAATTCATTAGCAGTACTATTGAAATATCTAGATTTGTAGAGAGTGTCAGTTGCTACTTCTGACTTGAAAAGATTATCGAACGCAATTTTCCTTTTCTTTTTCGTTAGCTGTTCAGCAGTAGTAGTAGTAGTAGCGTTACTTTTATCAGTAGTTACCTCTACGAGTTTCTTCAATGGATTAACCATAGGTTTAAAAGTTTCATGCAATGTCTTTTCTAAATCAGCTTTACCGCGTTTTATTAGTTGATACTTGCGTCTTATGGCATCACGAGCCATGGATTATTGCTTGAGCACCTTCTTTTCTCTTTCAAAGTCAGCCATGTTTACGCTTGTAATTTCTAAAGTTAAATAACACAGGCCGACAAAAAATTTTACCAAGAACCCGAGTATAGTTTTCCGAAGGTTTTTTGCACGCTGAATCCGAATCCGAGGTCAGAATTACTCTGGTGGCTCCGGTTTTCGAGATATCCTAACCTTAAAGTGCAAAAAACGCGATTTTTGCCTATATTTGAGGTAAAAAAATTTGTAGCAAAGAAAAGAAATTTTTTTTCAAAAAACTGTATACATCAAATTAAAGTATGAGTTTTCTTCTTTCAAATGCCGTTGAGTATGCTCGGATATCTTTTTTTTTCACGAAGTTACACAAATTTGAAAATTTCAAATTTTATGAATTTAAAAAGCACCACACCATTCAGCCCAAGCTATCTAACAAGTAACCATATTAAAGAGCCACTCACCAATTTAAACCAAACTTGGAAATATGACAAAACACTAAAAAATATTGTGAGCATCGTGCTTCTATTTACAAAATGCTCTCTTACGGGTAGAAACCACCCCTGCCAACCCCTAAACAGGCTCACCCACATAACCCTGGGTAGAGCAAGTTTAATTAACTGCTTTTTGATAAAAAAACTCATTTTCTAATCACAGGTATGCGTACTAATATGATCTAGATAGGCCTCATCCCCAAATACCTCCTCAACCCTTTAAAACCAGCCCTCCCAACCGCGTACAAAAAATAAGCTGCGTATGTCTATCTGTGATTAATTCCTTCATCGAATTTCACATGATTAAAATAGCTTACCCAGGGTTCTATGATTAGCCTGCCCAAGGATTTTTAAGGGTTGTACATGTATACAGGGATAAGGCATATCCAGGTTAAGATGTGTATGTCTATTTGTGATTAAAAAATTAATTTTTTCATCAAAAAGGATTTAATTAAACTTGGTGTAACTAGGGTTACGTATATAAGCCTGCAAGGGGTAGATAGGGGTGGCTTTTAACCCTTTTCGGCATACATTTTTCTATTGACTATTCTGGCTTAAAATTTCTTACTCGGGGGTTTTCGAGGTCGCTGAATATGAATCTATAGTCAGAATTTTCATTTTTGAAAATCCAAGATGGCAGATTCAAGATGGTGGATGAAAATCATAGAATTAGCATATTTTTGGTTGGAAATTAGTACTCGGGGGTTTTCGAGGTCGCTGAGTTCGAATATACTACCAAAATTTCGTTTTTTCAAATCCAAGATGGCGAACGCCAGATAGCGAATTCAAAATGGTGGAGGATATTTTTTTGAAATCAATATTTCGCTCGAAAAATAGTAACTTGAAGAGTTTCCAAAACCCCCGAGAATGAGTTTTTTTTACCGAAAAGCAGTTGATTAATCTTGCTCTACCCAGGGTCATGTGGGTGTGCCTGCTTAGGGGTTGGTAGGGGTGGTTTTAAAGGGTTCAGCAGGTATTTGGGGATGAGGCTTATCTAGGTCGAGATTAGTACGCATACCTGTGATTGGAAAATGAGTTTTTTTTATCGAAAAGCAGTTAATTAAACTTGCTCTACCCAGGGTTATATGGGTGAGCCTGTTTAGGGGTTGGCAGGGGTGGTTTCTACCCGTAAGAGAGCATTTTGTAAATAGAAGCACGATGCTCACAATATTTTTTAGTGTTTTGTCATATTTCCAAGTTTGGTTTAAATTGGTGAATGGCTCTTTAATGTGGTTACTTGTTAGATAGCTTGGGCTGAATGGTGTGGTGCTTTTTAAATTCATAAAATTTGAAATTTTCAAATTTGTGTAACTTCGTGAAAAAAAAAGATATCCGAGCATACTCAACGGTATTTGAAAGAAGAAAACTCATACTTTAATTTGATGTATACAGTTTTTTGAAAAAAAATTTCTTTTCTTTGCTACATAACCTCAAATATAGGCAAAAATCGCGTTTTTTGCACTTTAAGGTTAGGATATCTCGAAAATCGGAGCCACCAGAGTAATTCTGACCTCGGATTCGGATTCAGCGCGCAAAAAACCTTCGGAAAACTATACTCGGGTTCTTGGTAAAATATTTTTGTCAAATTCTGTCGGCCTGTGTAATCTTCATCCACTCACTCCTCTATATTTATAGCAAAAGAATCAAATCCCTTTCTATATCGTCCATGATTTATTGGTCTGTCTCTGTCGATAACCAAAAACCCATGATTATCATCTCTCCAACATTTTGAACAAATTGCTTTAAACTCCTCAGAAGACATATCTGAGTTAACATGATCATTGTAAATGTGCTTAATATTCACGTCATCTTGTCGAAACAAAACGAGTAAATTCACATTATCTCGAATGAGATGCTTCGGAATGCGAGCGTACGATTGACAGAGATAGATCTCCTTTTTTATGTCTGTCCATACAGAAGAATGCTCTTACGTTTTTTTGCTTCTCAGTGGCTATATCGTCAAAAATCATGATAGAATTTGGTCGTGTTTTCTCTGGTAAAATAACTGTCTCATGCTCGCTGAAAGCATGATACTCTATACCATTAATAGGCTCTAATAAATCTTTCAAAAATTTATATTTAGGCTGATTAAGGGATTTTGAGTAGACGTTTTCAAATCTAAGATCATTAGGATGAGTGATTAATGTTAATAAACAATTAGTTTTTCCACAATTACTAGGTCCACAGAAAACGGTACGGATACTATTAGGCAATAGTTCACCATGTCTTTTTTCTTGTTTTTCCGTCTTTACCACTCTATCGAAATTAATGACTTGAAGCTTAAGAGGCTGTTCTTTGAAATCCATGTTGTTTACTCATCATCGACACCTCAATCAATGAGTTTGTTAGGTATAAAAAGTCTGCTTATATATCTTTTATTTCATTAACATGCTGTCTTTCGAAGAAGTATGATCAGGTACTATAAAAGAAAGACTGGTGATGATCTAGTGAACAAGATTATAAATAACTTGCCTATTGAAGCTCACTTACCTGGATATGAGTATTGTCGTCTTGGTACAAAATTGAACAAACGATTGGTACGTGGAGATCCTGGTAAAAATCCACTAGACGTTGCTTGTAAAGAACATGATATTGCTTATGCGCAAAATCTGGAGAATATTGCGACAAGAAATAGAGCTGAAGAAATTTTAGCTAAAAAAGCTTGGGAAAGAGTGCAAGCTAAAGATAGCAGTTTTGGTGAGAAAGCAGCTGCCTTCACTGTAGCCAACATATTGAAAGTTAAAAGTAAGCTTAGTATGGGTGTCAATATGAAGAAAGGTAGTAAGAAATGAGGTAGAGTGTTTAAAAAACGCCAAGCACGAAAGAAATGTAGAAAAATCAAAAAGCCGTCAGTTACATTGAATAAAATTATTAAGACAGTCTCGAAAAGTAGTATGTCTAACAATCGAGCTCTTGTAGTTATTCGTTCGGCTATAAAAGGAGCCAAAGAAGTTGTGAAAAAGGCTGGCGGTAGAAGTAAAATAAATTTACCACGTATTTTACCTATTCCCAGTAAAGTTGATGGAGCGCTTCCTTTCTTAATTCCATTATTTGCTGCTTTAAGCGCCACTGGAGCTCTAGCTGGAGGAGTTGCTTCAATAGCAAAAGCCGTTAACAGTGCTAAGGCCGCTCAAAATTAATTGAAAGAAGCTCATAGACGCAATAAAACTATGGCAGCTATTGCTATTGGTAAAGGATTTTATTTGATACCATATCGCAATGGTTATGGTCATCATCTGAAACCATATTCAAGTGGAAAAGGTTTATAAAAAAAAGCTCGAAGTAACTTTACCTAATCGAGTACTGACAGATCATGATATAAGAAAATATGCTTAAATACTAAAAATTGCAAATTTTCGAGGTGTTTTCATGCGTAATGCTCTGCCAGCCGATGGACCACGATATAAAAAGACAGATATAAAGTAGTAATCTACTGTTCTCCAAGCTAACTATAGCCATATGCAAACTCTATAGGGCTCTAGACCGTATGCTACTTACTATATACATCGCATGTGTTCTCGCAAAAGTACATTAACGCATTATTGTTTTTTTAATTTAGTTTATTTTATTAGTTTTCTTTTATAAATTTTACAAAATTTACAGTTTTTTTTCTTTTTTTAATATTATTACTATTATTTCAATTTTTTTGATCCGACGACCTTCGAGGGGCAAGTAGGTTTCCTCACTGTTGGTTGGGCCGGAATCAAGATAACTTTTCGTCGAACATACTCGACATTTTTCACCAACGAAATTTTTTTCTGTAAAAAGAAATTTTTGTAATTATTATTTTTAATTGATATTTATTAATTATTTACTTATTTCTATAATTTAAGTACTTACAGTAGTAGTCAAATCGAGTGGAACATCGACTTGCGCTTCTTCTCTTTGACAGCATGTGGATGTTGCTGTTGCTGTTAACAAATCCATTGCCTCATCCTGTACAATTTCAATTGAAGGCATCGATGATGTCGCAGACGTCGTAGACGTCGCAGACTCAGACGTCGCAGACGCAGAGACGTAGCCGACGATGACAACGTCACCGATCCTGAAGATGATGCTAATGAGGATGACGCTAAGGAGGACGATTTTGATGACACTACTCTTCTCTTGATTTTATCTGCCAATTCGTCCTGCTTCAGCTTGGCGAGCTCTGGTTTTCGCTTTCGCTCTAATCGTGAGGACTCCTGTTTTTTCCTCATTATTTGAGCGCACTTCTGGCGACAAAGCTGCGCCCTCACTCGATCTTCTACCAATTACTACGCAATCAGCCTTTCGGTCAATGACTCTTTAATCCACTAAAAAATAAAAAAATCTGTATAAGTTATGACGATAAACGTCCTATTAGCGCTATCAACCCAACCATGCGGCTGCCCGCGAGGGCAGCACCTACCGATTGGGGGAAAATGTAATAAGGAAATTCGGTACGATATGGGACGGAACGCGCACGAATATAAATGAACTAGTCGAGGATAAGCAATCCGAGTGTCTAACTGCAGTGAGCGATAAAAAGAAGTTTCCCAAGTTTTGGGAAGTACCGAGACGAGTTGACGGACTCATCGAGAGGAGCTGTGCCTTCGTCTAACGAGAGCGAGTGTGTGTGAACGTACGTGAGTGGAGGATTTCGCCATCGAGGGCGAAACCGAAAAGCGCGAGACACCTCGCCCGCGGACAAACAATTCCCGAGACTAGCGTGCGCTGTGCGGATACTTTCTACCTCTCTTGTTGACTGCGCGACTGTTGATAAGATAAGGCGGTTGCAATCACGACGCTCTCAGGAAGCTCGATTATGGTCCGCTTAGCAAAAACATAGATGATGCACATAGTGCACCATATGGCCAGCCTCGCGGCTGGCCAGGTCACTTTGTGCAAAAATCTTTTGTTAAAGCGGCGGACAGTAATTCTCTTTCTCAACAGAGAACGGAGACTTCTCAAACAAACAATTCGTTGTTTTGGGAGAGGACGTCGTAAACTTCTCTTTCCTGTACGGGCATATGCAAATGCAAATGCTGAAGTACAAAATGCGTCACCGATTGCCCTCGACAAGCAACTAATGCTAGTCGACCCGAAGTAAATGCAATGTGCATTTGAACGAAGACTTGCAATCACAAGTGCGGATGTGTGTACCTTCACGTGGTGGGGCTGAAAACGCTGTCTCTGTAAAGAAACAGTAGGCAAAACACACAACGCTTGCCCTTAGGGCAAGCCAACTGGCCAAACAAAAGAAATAACACGGATCATGACAACACGTGGTGAGATGCGGCCTGTAAACGCCCAAACATTCAACGCGGAATCTACCACATCCCAAGAGTTCAACTCGAGCCCAGAAAAGCCAAAATCCGGGATTCACTTGAGGGGAAATCTCTCGGGATTGTGGTATCGCGCGGCCTCTTAGAGGACGGGAGACCGCTCCGGGAGCTAGTTGCAGAGGACCAATGGTCCCGGCAATCCGAATTTCATTTGGGTAGATAAGAAATTACTCCCTATCAAATGGCAATCGGTAGGTGCCACTATTGTGGGTAAAGAGTCGCAGCCATGGTCATAGCAGCCACCCAAAGTTCTTTGCCTCGAGCTCCGGGAGTAAGGCCCGACACCTTTGTGTGAGAAAACACAATTTGAACGCTAATTTCGAAAGATAAAACACCTGATTTGAGCCTGGATCTCGGAAATTGATTCGTATGAGTGGCATGACTGGCACGAATATTGAAAACTGCCTGGAGAGTCGCCTTTCGGCTAGGCGAGACCCCGCCCCTGACCCAAGTTAGAAAATATTAATCGAAAGAGCAGAGATCAATATCAGCGAGTCATAAAAGCCTTCCATAGAAAGCGAAATTCGAGACTCGGGATATACTGAGCCAAGTGCTATTATCTCTCAAGGAGATATCTGAAGGGATGAAGCACAACTTGACTTCGGAGGACCGCACTAAGATGCCGGAAGCTCCCCGAAGACGGAAGGTAGACTTCTCCAAACCACTCAAGTGTATCGAGTGTGGATTACTGGGATACAGCAAAAAGTACTGTCCCCAATGTAACAAGAGAAACGAGGAAAGGAGTGGTTAGGTAATAACGCGAATTTTGATGGTACGCTAGAAAGGACGGCGCAAGAGTATAAAGCATTTGAAATAAAACAACAACGTATACACAGATCGACATCGGTAATCAACAAAGATTCTTTAATAAAGAAGCATTAACACAAGCGGCGTGACAGAGAGAGAGAGAGAGAGAGAGAGAGAGAACTATCGGGCCGTTACTTACAAATTGAGCGTTCAGGCAAGCAGCCGAGTTATGTTAATCGAGGATCTTGTCGTGAGCGTTTCTACATGAGTACGTATACCGCATACGGCCTTCTATTAAGGCGCAGGTGTGATACCTCTCTGGCTTCGCGGGCTCGCTCTCGCGTTTTCATCTTGTGTCAATTAACCAGCACGCGGGACTACTCGTTACGGCGAAGCTATCCTTGCTCTATCCGTCTCACTTTCGTGCGTCTAGTGAGTCCCTGCGTATTCGCATCTCTCTCCGCTCTTAATTACCTCATGTAGAAGCGTGAGCATACTTGTACAAGAAAGACTATAAATACAATAAATTGATTGATACAAAAAGTTATAAAGTAAAATAAGTTGTACACAGGTGATTATTAAACAACAAGGAGAGAGAGGTATAACGAGTTAAGAAATTTTACTCGTTATGAAGAAAATACTTTTTATATTAATTTTGATAATATCTATTTTTTAGATCGAATAGCGAATAAACAGAAAAATTGATTTCTAAAATTATATATTTATACACATAATTATACTATAGACAGACAAGAAGATTGAAAATTTTTGAGTAAATAATATATCGGAATTTTGAGACATTTTTATTGCATGTTTATTTATTCTTCTTCTATGAAGAAAAATTCTATATATTTTTAAATATTGTTCAAATTCTTAAAAATTATAATTAGCCTTGTTTCTTTCTTATATTCTCAATATTTTGCTAACACACGTAGACTCGAATCACTTTTTCCTTATTTTAGATAGCTGCAGTAAACAAAAGAATGAAAGTTTTATAATTATTTGTCCTGGATAAACAATTGATGATCAACATTTTGATATTTTTATTTCACAAACAAGCAAAAATTTTAATTAAACATGTGACGGGGAATTATAGCAGGTACCGCTATACCTCCTCTTTGTTGCTTTTCCAATCGAACACAGCATTAGGGCTATGAAAGAGCTTTTTTTAATTATATATTTGAAAGTCATAAATTGCAGTTCTTGAATTGGAAGTGATAATTCGCAGTTATAAAATTCAAAATGACACTAGTAAGATGGAAGCATCTATCGAAATTTCTTTCTTCAATAAAAAATTCTTTCTTCAAATGAATAATATACGTATATATAATTTATATTCTTCTATTATGGAAGTCTCAAACTATACTTATGTTCAATGAGCTTCTTCATCTAATATTGTAAAAGAATAATGAATCAATGCGTTTAAAAAAACTATATTTTATTTTATTCCTTTTTGATCAATTTATGTAGAATTTGTAACAATCTTGCAACGTTACCAATTTTAGGGTGGGCAAGTGAGGCGCTCTCGCTCAAAGCAATCGGGGAGGACGGAGGAAAAGGTCAAGAAATAAGAGAAAGTTGAGTCTCAGAAAACCAAATTAAATACTATAATTATCTTCAATCATACGCGTACAAAATCTTAATCACTAAGAAACACGTCGAAACTCTTAATATATCACACACACAAAAAAGAAAAGATAAATAAAACTTAAACTCGCTGCACTCGCACAATATTAAGACGAACAAAGAAACAGTATCGCGCGGCGGGTGACCACCTTCGCGATACATCGACTTGGCCTAATTTATGCTAAGCGAAATCATCCGGTGAGTGATCGCCTTAACGGTTCGCTAAATTAAACCTAGAACACTGACTGTGCAATTACCAGAAGGTAGTCGGCGAGCTAACGCCTTGCCACCTTCCTGACTTCTACACTTTCGCCATATTGCCAGAGAGAGAGAGAGAGAGAGAGAGAGAGAGAGAGAGTAGCCTTGGCATTGCTATCTGTATGCCGCAAACGTTGGGAAGGTCTGGCTGCGCCCTGCGGGTGGTTGTACTAGCCGTCGCTGGGGTCAACGCTAAGCCGCATTCTTCTTCGGGAGCGTTCCTGGCAGAGGTATGGTGAAGGTCACTGGCAATTTCTCTCCTTTGCATGGTACCTCTCGTTTCTGCCCCAGAATAGCTCGAAAATGGCTCTTTGCTCTCTAGGTTTCGACAAAAACATTTCGACAAATAAATTTGAAAAAATCTATATAGAAGAGAAACGTAACCATACAGGTTCTGTCACTGGGGATTGCCAGCCCCACGTTGTACAGGGGTGAAACTGCATTTATAGTATATATTTTTATCGTCCAAATTCAAAAATGGATCATAAAAAAATTAATAAAAACGATCTATCTTGTGAAAAATAATACTAATAAACCTAAAGTGTTCCGATATATCTTTTAAACACCCAGTGATTAACTCCATACGCATATCTCTTAATCAACTTTCTCATTAACCCCCTGATTAGCCCCACTCGCATACTCCTGATCAACCTCACTCTCATACTCGGTGATTGACCCTCATTGACTACACTCGCGTACCCTCTGATTAACCTTATTCCCTCATCAAGCCCACTTTCATGTCCCCTGATTAATCCGAACCTTCTGATTAACCTCATCTCTTGATTAACCCCACTCGCATACACCCTGATCAAGCCCACTCGCATACCCCATGATCAACCTCAGCCCTTATCAACCCCAATCGCATACCCCCTGAATAACTCCACTTGTCAAGTTAACCGTCAGAAATGTAAGCCCCCAGTTTATCCCCAAGACAGTTTTACCTCCAGAAGAATTAACCCAATGTGAATGGTCATCCGACGGGTTGACCCCAAGGTCCCCAAGGTCTTGGTAAATCACAGTGCTTTGAATGGTTTAAAAAGTTTAAAAATGGCAATTTTGATGTGAAAAATGAAGAACGTGGAAGACCACCGAAGAAATTTGAAAACAACGATTTGCAAGCATTGTTGGACGAAGATGACTCTCAAACGCAACAGTAACTTGCAGATCAACTAAATGTCACACGGGAAGCGATCTCCATACGTTTGAAAGCCATGGGAAAGATTCAAAAGGTAGGAAAATGGGTCCCACATCAACTGAACGAAAGACAGCAGGAAAACCGAAGAACATCTTGCGAAATGTTGCTTGACAGGTTCAAAAGAAAGTCATTTCTCCATCGAATTGTGACTGGGGATGAAAAGTGGATATATTTCGAGAATCCTAAGCATAAAAAATCATGGGTAACTCCAGGCGAACCATCGATATCCACTGCAAAGCCAAATCGCTTTGGACGGAAGACAATGCTCTGTGTTTGGTGGGATCAGAAGGGTGTGATCTACTTCGAGCTGCTAAAACCAAGGGAAACAGTTAATACTGCACGCTACCGACAACAAATGATCAATTTAAACCAAGCTGTACTTGAAAAACGTCTTCTTGAAAAATTCTTTCGCATGCGGCTTATTCCCCAGACCTAGCTCTATCCGATTTTTACTTGTTCGCATCCATGGGACACGCACTAGCTGAGCAGCGGTTTACTTCTTACGAAGATGTACGAAAATGGCTTGATGATTGATTTGCTTCAAAAAACGAACAATTTTTTTTGGCGAGGAATCCACAAATTGCCAGAGAGATAGGAAAAATGTGTAGCTAGTGAAGGAAAGTACTTCGAATAAAATATTTGTGTACCATTTTCGCACAATAAATGTTTCTTTTCTATTGAAAAATTCCGGTTTCATATTTACACACCTGGTAGACGATAAAAATATATACTCTAAATGCAGTTTCACCACTGTACAACGTGGGGCTGGCAATCCCCAGTGAAAAAACCTGTATGGTTACTTTTCTCTTTTATATAGATTTTTTCAAATTTTTTTTGTCGAAAAATCGTCATAAATATCGAAGATATTGCTGTAACAGGGTTTTGGAGATGGCTTTTGAAGATGGTTTCTAGACCCCAAGTTAATTTTTTAGCACAACAACAGTACAATTCTCTCATCAATTTTTAAGCGTTATAGCCAATCAAAAATCAGCGAAATTAGTGATTGGCAACTATTCATATAACAATAGTAAGGTTTAGGGATGGTTCACCTTAAAAATACATAAAAATGAAAAACGTCAAAACACGTCAATTTTATTTTATCATTTCCTAGATGGAAATTTATTTTTCAATTTTTTTATGATAATTTTGTGATTTTGTACACGAAAAATCCACTCAAAAATGTAGTTCTTTCCCTGTACATACTAGGAGTTGTAACCCCCCCGAGTCCAAAACTATACGACTTTGTTTTTTTAAGTAAGAAATATTTTCCATTTTGTTTCATCAAAAAAGATTCATTATAATCAAAGTTACTGCAATTTAACTGTTTTTAGGGGTGACTTTTGAGGGTGGTTTTCATCCCCTAGACAGCTTTTTCCTCCGATAAAAAAAATACGTGACTTATTTTATTATAAAGTATAACAGATCTCAATCACAACAAAATTGAAGACGTACGGTTGGGAATGTTCCCTTGTAAGTAATATTACTAATTGTAAGAGGAATGAATTTCTTAACGATCACCAGTACATAGCGTCAAATATCGCAGAAAGTCAAAATACAAGAAAGAAATACTTGAATTGAGGGGCTGGTTCTTTCCAAAAATAGATCGTAAAAGAAACAGCAGAAATTAATAATCAGATCACAACAAAAGTATACTATACATCGTTGATACGTAGGCCACTAAACTATTACAGGGAAGTGGCTTATTGGTAAAATAAGGAATTGGCAGGATTATGAAGGGAGTGTAATAAATGGCACCGGATATATCAAAGCATAGGAGGCCTATAGAAATGCTAGAAGAACCTTGTGGATAGTAGATGAGCTAAGTAAAAATAAAAATTGTAAGGATCTCATTAAATTAATAAATCGAGGACCTTAAGGATTTTGTTACAAGAATGTGATGGGCAAACTACACAAAACATACGGGACGAACGTACCGAGTGATTAGCCTTACCTACGGAAGATCGGAAAATTCCTATTTCTAATTGGCCAATTCCGAACTCGCTTCTCAAGTGATGCAAACATCTCAGCAGGAAAATTCTTCATCTTGCAGGAGCTCAAGATGGTAGTAAGTAGACTAACTATTGAAAAAGCCTAGAAATCGCTGGTATTCCTAACGACGTTTTAAGACTAGTGGTGCAAAATATTCCTCTGATTCTACTGATTTTGGATGTCTTTAATAAAGGTTTGGTCGAAGAAACCTTTCTGACTAGATGGAAGAAGTAGAAACTAGTCTTGATACTCAAGAAGATGTAACGAGCGAACATGTCCAAATTAATTCGAGTTTTGCCAGTCACCATTTATCCAGTCACCATGCCTTATATGAGGAACAGAAAAGGATTACACAGGCCTTATACGAACTATCGAATTAATGAGGGTTTTGTACTAATTGCATTAGATTTTAAGAACGCGTTTAACTCTATAAACTGAGAACACATCTTCCAATCTCTCGCTGATAAGAAGAAGAAACGTACAGCTATTTTATTTACAATCTGTCTCACATATAGAGACAATAAGCAAATGTTGTTGTTATTATATATATACGTATAAACAGCAGTATACTTCAGTAAGTATACTCTCTTCGTTTTACAATATTAATTAAGTTTACTTGGGTGGTTTTGAAGTCTAGAATTATATTTTGCGTAGAATTTTTCATATTTTTCTTTAACTGTAGGTATTTGTAAAATATTTCGGATAATTTTATTCAGTATGAACCATGGAGCTCGAACTATATTGCACAGGACTTTCGATTTAAATCTTTCCAGTATTTTGATATTTGAGTTAGAAGCAGCACCTCATAGTTGAATGCCATATATATAGACTAATTTAAGTACAGCTTTATATAGCAGTAGTTTGTTTTTAATTGACAGCTCCATTTTTATTTCGATAAGCTAGTAAATTTTCCTTCATTTTGGACCCAACTGTTTACATTTAGTAAATATATGTTCTTTCCATGTAAGTGTTCGGTTAAGGTGTCTACCTAGATATTTTACTTGATTGCTTTGAGGAATATATTTCCCGTTTAATCTAATAGGATGACATGTATCTTTTCGAAGTGTGAATGTCGTAGGTATTGATTAGTTTCATTTACTATTATTCTCCAGAAGTTAAATCAATTTTGAAGATAATTTTTTATGTAATTTTGTAATGTGTTTAAAATTGCTAGATCAGCATAGAATAAGTTTTTTATTGAGTATTATTAGGTTAATTTTAGTTAGAATTACTTTTTCAAAGATTTTAGAAATTGCCGATGAAAGACTAATTGCTTTATATGACGTTACCTGTTCTGGTTCTTTACTGAGAAAATCCACAAATTACTTTCGTTTTATTAAATACTCACAGATAAATGAGTAAAATTTAGTATTAAAATAGTTATCTCTGCAGTTTTATGTCAATACCACAAAAAATAAATATAAGTTTCGGGCCAATATTTTATATAGCTACTCAATTGTAATAATAGGAACAAAATAATTGTGGATTTATTCTTATATATTTAGAATACATATTCAATTAAAATTGAAACAAATGCTGTGTAATACAATTTGAAAAAAAAAAGAAAATAGAGCTAAGTTAGAAAAACAAGTTCATAACAATTTTACAATTAATTAAATAAAATATTTTTTTTAATTTACATTCCAATACAAGAGTTTATTGCATATTATGACTGTTGAAAAAGCTAAAGAATATTAAAATTTTAATTGTAAAATCTATCAATACACTATACGAGTCAAAACATTACACTTAGCTGCAACGATTGCCGAAAATCGTAGGACTCGCGCGAGGTTAATGAGCGGCTAAACGAGAGTAGCCGCGCTCGGTTCGCGAGAGAGAGAGAGAGCGTAGGGGCAATGACCGGGAGGGGAGGGTCCGACCGGTAGTATGACTGTGCCACTCAGTCAGTTCGTGCGCCTAACCTATTTAGAGCCGTTCAAATTACGTGCGTTGTTTGATTCCTGGTGAGAGTGCGAACTTCGGTGCGGTGTGCAGCAGCAGCAGCAGCAATAGCAGTAGCAGCAACTGCGATAGCAGCAACAGCAGCAGCATCAACAGCAGCAACATCAGTGGCGACAGCAGCAACAGCAATAACAGCATTCGAGGCGGTGCAGCGAGCAGCGTAGCGGCGTTCCAACGATTCGTCGTCCGGATACGGTTGGCCACCGTGTCCTCATCGTTCCCGCGGTAGGTGCACCTTCCCCCTTTAATTGTTGTTACGATTTGCGTGCGAAACCGCGCAGCGAGCGCAAAGAATTTATTGTTGCGTGCGAGCAGGTAGTTCGCGGCATTCGTGGTTTTCTCTCTCTCTCAAATAGCGTGTCTTGTCATTCACGCGTGCGTGCGTAAGACTCTCGGCCAATTCCCCGTGTAATTTGCTTGATTTAATAAATCATCCCTTGGTTCTGTTTAAACGAGTTTCCGTTATTGTGTTCTTTCCTTTGTCCGGAGGTCGCGCCTATATTTGTTTACATTTCGTTCGAATTCGCCGGTAGCGTAGCACGGAGCTCGCTGAGATCGGTAGAGGCGAATCGGTAACAGCGTTTCCATCGGCGGCCGCACGAGCGCTACTAGCAAGGAGCGACAGCGCCGCCAAGTGGCGAGTTGGGGGAACCCAACTCGGAACAGCGAAGAGACTCTGCGCAGGCGCACTCCGAGGCAAGGTAGGTTACTGTGCTCTAAGCACATAGATAACAAGGCGTCGTTTAGTCACATTTAAAGGTACGTTTGCGTGATTTTAGACTAAACGGCAGCCTGTTACATAGCATATGCTGATGCCCAAATTATATTTGGTTTTGTTACTAATAAAAAATCACAAAAGCAATGGTTATCTGAAAATAAATTGACGATCAGAATCCTTGAATATTAGATAACTATTGTGCAACTAGAAAACAAAACTAAACTTGCCGTTACAAGAATAAGATATAAAAAATTGTTTCTATTATAATATAACATAAAGTTATATTCAACTAAAATAATATTTATATTCTAGTATTTATTTACCAAACATAAAGTCAATCAATACTACGAATTTTTATTAACTTAATATCTTTGACTGCAAAAATTTTTTTGAATTCTGTTTGAAATACTGTGCGCATGTGCGCGGGCGCTCACCGCGGCGCCTTCACGTTGCTGCGCTGCTCTGCTGGCTGGCGCTGCCATTCCAGCTATACCCTTCCTACAACGCGGAGCTCTTCAACTGGACTTACTTATTCTTTTGCTATTTTTGAGTTGTGTCTTAGTTAACATGAATTTAGAGCTTGTAATATCTTTAGAGTAAAGCATTTGTACAGTTTCACTTATATATATATATATATTCAATTAAAAGGTGTTTGTTGTTTCGATTTATCCTAATATTCCAACAAATTCAAGGTCAATCAAAATGTTTTTCGTGGTTTATTGTGGATTACACACGTGGTTTATTGTATATTACCACAATAAGCCAAGAAAAATAATAAGCTCTTGCTCTCTGCGGTCATACCATTTTAAAATACTAATCGGAAATTGGAAATTGTTTGTTAATATTGATTAAAATTATAAACAGCATTAATTCTTTCAGTTATAAATCATAAAGAATCAGTTATCAATTAATCAGTAAGTTTTTTAGAATACAAAAACGCGTAAAAACACGTCTTCCCCCAACATTTTTCAAAGATTTTTCGAAGATCGTTACAATATTCCAGTTTTACTCTAGGTTTATTATAATAGATCAGCTTTCTTGACTGTTTTAACATTGATATTTGATTAAATAATTGATTAGTAACGTTTACTAATGACAAGTACTTACAGTTAAAGTAGTATAAAGTCTGACTTATGTAAACATGTAGAAGTTAGTGAAATTCAGGTAGCTAGGAAAATCATTTCCAACACTGATACTCGTTTGTTTAATGACACTCTGAATTATATATATTAATTTCACTTACTCCACAAAACACTGCGCTGCTCCTTAACAATAGATAATATCTAAGTTAATTTCAACATAAACTCTGAATATCTGTGTCTCGGAATGTACGTGACTGAATACTGAAGCAAGGCGTTTGTAATGGCGTTTGTTCAACGACTGAGCTGGACGACGGAGGACGCGTTGCCGCAAGGAGAGTGAATTAGATCGTCCGCTCAGAGATGTCGCTTTTTTATGAATATATAATATCTTCTATGAATGCTTGAAATATATCTTTACAATACCAAAAAAATTATTGTAATTGATATCAATATCTTATCGCATAAAAGTATTTATAATTAATCTTTTACTTTCAATAAAAAAAATTTAATTTGAACTTCGGATTAACATAACTTAACATTCCAAATATTTCAATATGTACTACATTTATGATAGTAGCTTATTTAATTTTTCAAGAAATAAATTCTGAATTCTTTGGTTTTATTTTGACATTAAATATTGATATCCAATATGTCATTATACTAAAGTGAATGAAATGAAATCAAATAAAGATTGTATTAGATTATTGAACATACCCTTTTAAACAGTGCATAACTTTTGATGTTAATTTTTAATGATTTCTAATATATTTTCTATAAACTTCCAAAAAAAGTTTTTCGCAACTGTTTATTCATACAGTTAAATTGATTGACGACTTTTTGTTATCAAACAGATTAGCAGATTCAAACTGATAACAGCCATGATCGGTTATACTTTATAGCATGGAAATAAATAAGATATGTATTTTTTCGCTTAGAATATGATGGTGCAATTGGTTTTACTACAAGTGGCTAACCTATAAAGCATTAGAATTCTCTAGACTGCTTCCGTCTTGAGATGTTGCATGCTTCCTCCTCATTCCAAATCCCGTAGTTAGATGGACTACAATGCTCTATATCTAAACGCTGTAATAGCCTTATTCGATTTCGGATGCCTTTCAACCCCATAGTTAATTTTATTCGAATATTAATTGGTAGAATTTATAGACTTTTCATTTAATTATATTACTAATTTATTATTCAATTATACATTGAATACAGAATGGTTTGTCTATAATCTTTATTTTCAGTAGTCAACGTAGCTATTTTGAAATATTTACATGAATTTTTATATGTACGAGTGTGTTCAAAAAGTAACGAGAATTTTTAAATTTCGCGGGTTTGGAGAGTCTGCTTGTATAAAATTTTTTTTTATTATGTTGGTATACATGCCCCTGAAGTACGATAAAATTTTCAGCAATATTCATTGCTTACTTTTTAAGTGGCAGCCGCTAACGTTAGACGTGTTTTTCGAGCTCGGCGATTTTCGTTTGTGAAAAAAAATGGATCAAAGAATTTGTATTAAATTTTGCGTAAAAAATGAAATAAAGTGTAGTAAAGTTTGTCAAATGTTAACAAAGGCATATAGTGAGTCTGCTATGAGTAAAGCAAGGATTTATGAGTGGTATAAGCGTTTCCAAATTGGCCACGAAAACGTTGAAGATGACGAACGACCCGGACGCCCAAGCACATCAACAACCGATGAAAACGTGAAAAAAGTGAAAGAAATGGTTATGAACGATCGCCGAATCACAATCAGAGAAGTCGCTGATGATGTTGGCATATCAGTTGGCTCATGCCATCAAATTTTTTCGAATGTTTTGGGTATGAAACGTGTGGCAGCAAAATTCGTTTCAAAATTGTTGAATTTCGAACAAAAACAGCGGCGAATGGATGTTGCTCAGGAGTCGCTAAATGAAGTCAATAACGATGCAGAACTACTAAAACGTGTTATAACAGGTGACGAAACATGGATTTACGGATATGATGTCGAAACTAAGGCTCAATCGTCCCAGTGGAGGCATTCTGGATCACCAAGACCGAAAAAGGCTCGACAAGTGCGGTCGAATGTGAAGGTTATGCTCACTGTGTTCTTCGATTTTAATGGCATAGTGCATTATGAATTCTTGCCACAAGGTCAAACAATCAATAAGCAGTACTACCTACAAGTTCAACGTCGTTTGCGTGAAGCAATCCGAAAAAAACGCCCGGATTTGTGGCAAAACAATTCATGGCTTTTGCACCACGATAATGCGCCTGCTCACACTTCATTGCTTGTTCGTGAATTTTTGGCCAAAAACGAAACTGTAACGATGCCTCAGCCTCCATATTCGCCAGATATGGCTCCATGTGACTTTTTTTTATTTCCAAAAATAAAGAGAACATTAAAAGGCCGTCGTTTTACAAGCATAGATGACATTAAAAGCGAATCGCTGAAAGAGCTAAAAGCTATTACAAAGATCGAGTTTCAAAAGTGTTTCGAGGATTGGAAAAAGCGTTGGCATAAGTGTATTGTATCCGAAGAGGACTACTTTGAAGGCGACAACATTAATGTAGATGAATAAATAAATATTTTTTTCATAAAACGAAAATTCTCGTTATTTTTTGAACACACCTCGTATTACTATCAATTTCACTGATGCCTTAAAATTAAATTTTTGTACATTTGTAACGGCATATACAAAGTTAGCTCGATTACCGTAATGATATATACATAACGTTTTTAATGGCAAAGGTAATTTCAATGAAAATCTCAATGATGGACATCTCATGTTGCTTTCAAAATAAAAAATTTTTCTGTAAAAGGAAAAAAAAGTTTCTAATTAATAATGATTCTAATTTTTGACTATATAACAGAAAAACATTTATTTTATATTTACTTTTCAGGTAGCATTTTTTGAAGCCATTGTTTCTTTTGCAATCCGTTTATATAAATATTTCTAGAATTATGTAAATAATTGCTCAAAACACATGGTAAAATTTTATTTAGTGTAATGCCAGATTTCCACAATATACCATGATGAAACATTTCTAACCATTTATTCACTTTACGACATAGGAAAGGCAATTTCAGTCAATGATGCAGCGGTTTATAGAAAAGCATAGTTGGAAGAATATCAATATCTAATGATAAATAGGTGAGTTTTTTTACATAAAAAATACTTTTTTGAGCCTTGAAAGCCTTGAATATCTAATACGTAATCTATTTGAAAACATAAAGAAGTTAATGTGATCTCTATGAAATATCAAATCTGTTATTAGAGTATGTGTATGAGTTTGTAGTAGTAGTAGTAGTAATAACTCATAGATAGATATCGAATTAGATTGAAATAACAAACAGTTATTTGATATATCGGAGTAAATATTCTATTGTAATATACAGTTATCTTATATAACCTACTAACAAAATGACTTCTGTTTTGTACTTTGTCAGATGCAGTGTTAAATATTTGGAAAACTTATTACGATCCAAATGCAGATGTAGATGAATTTATTCTCATTTAAATTCCATCGAAGTCAAATTGAGTACTTCAATAAAAGTTGGAGGAAATACACACACATTACGAGAAAGTTCAAATCAAATTCAAGGAGATCGGGTTGTGTGACGAGAAATTAATTCTGCCTTTGGAACACGTATTACTAGTGCAGTCATCATAAATCAAGAATATACAGACATAAAGTTATTTTTAAAAGCAGTAAATAAACATTTACAAACTCAAATACCAAAAAATATTTTGCTATACGTAAAGCTCTAAAGATATATACAGAAATTTCAACTTACTTTATTATTAAAAAAGACAATGTAGAGGATATTCAAATCAAGTATTTCAATACAGAGAATGGTTTCCTTCATAAAACGTCTAATCTAAAAGTATGATTTACGAACCATATCGAAGACATTATACTCAAGAATATAGAAGAATTTCAAGATAGAGATTTAGGATGGTCATTTAAAAATATCATTGAAAATAAAATTAATATAAATCAATATAATCCTCTCAAAGCTGGCTTATATATTCCATTACCAAAAGAAATAGCTGATAAAAGCGCATGCGTTAATGTCGTAGTGAAAGAGTCATAGTCAATTATCAATCCTATGTAGATGAAATGTATTATTAAAATTCGATGGCATAAGTTTTCCAGTACAGACTAATAGTATTTCTAAATTTGAACGATTGAATTGTATTTCTATAAATTTATATATATTTAAGAAACATAGATAAAAATTTGAAATCTCACCTTATTATTTGACGAAGACAAAGCAAACTATGCATATAAATCTTCTTTTAATGCAGTGATTACATTGATAAAAATGAATTGCAAAATTCTCATAAGCCCATTGACAATAAAGATTTCGAATTGAAATTCCACTATGTGTGGATTAAAAATTTATCTTCTCTAGTTTGTGATGTTAATATCATCTATTATTTATTATTTTGTTCGTACTCTAGTGGTCTGTCGCGTTAATTAGTAAGGATTCCTTTTAACTTTGAAAATGTTTATGAATATTGAGTTTGGAATGAAATTATAAATAAAATATCCATGATTGTTTGAATTGTGTTATTGGCTTTACCCTAGTTTCTTATTATGCGAAGTGTCCCATAAATAGAGCTTAAGTCTTTCTTGTAAAAAGGATGTAATTCAGCCCAAGTTTCTCATAGCGCGAAATGTTTTATTAGTCGAGCGTAAATTACAATAGGAAAGGAAAGAATTGCTTAGTTAATCACTTGAGAGAAATAATTTAGGTATAAACTAAGTTTATCCAATCTCGAGCGTTCACTTTGCAAGGCTAAGAGAGAATGCTAGCCTGTGCAAAAATCAGCGTATTTATACACAGATTTTTCCACCTATTTTCGCAGGACAGCCCTCTTCGAGCTGTTTATACAAGTGTGTAAAATCATTTTCTCTTGTTTACAATAGAATAGACAACAATAACAAAATTTTGAAGCATGTAAAATTTACAGAATTAGATATGGATTATTTAAGTATAATTTACACTTATCGCAAAAAGTACAGTCAAAAGTTATTAACTAATAAAGTTAGTTTATATAATAATGCAATATATACAATAAAATAATGATAAAATTTGACATATAGCAATAGTTTATTGCTTGTAGAAGTAATTCCAAAAAAGAACTACTTAAATTAGTTAATAACATTTGAAATATAATCAGTTTTCGTATTTCGGCAAAACCTTATAATGCAAATATTAAATCAATTAATGAAAATTAGTAAATCATAAAGATGTCGTTATTAAGTACAAAATTAACGCTTTTGATTTATATATAATTATTTGTTTCAATAAATTATTGATTTTTTATATATTGATAATAGTAATAACTAAACTGTTATCAATGAAACGAATTCTGACTCATGTTTCTCAGATAGTCATCTGGAATTTAGAGTATTCGCTTTATTTTAATAATTAACATTTACAACATAATAAACAAATGAAATTTGCACATTCAAATTCATTATAATTTAGTAGTTAAAAGTAAATACATTTATTATAATTGTAACAGTTTTGACGCGCTGCTACCTATTTTTAAAGGGAAGGTAAGAAAGACTCTTTCGCTCTAGATGCAATCGGAAGAGTAGGCGGAAAAATAAACTAATTTTATGAACGGATATTTCTACGCTTCGGGGTACCGGATATGTTTATGTCCGACAATGGCACGCCTTTTAAGAATCGGTTAGCGGACGATTTCCTCGAAACACAGGGAGTTTTGCACGCGACTTGCGCTCCTTATTCGCCCAAAAGCAATCCTATGGAGTGAGTATATCGGACGATCAAAACAATGATCACCGCATTTATCGAGGAACGGCATACTACTTGGGATGTGCATGTAGCCGAATTTACCTTCGTCTATAACACAGCCATATACGACGCTACGAAAAGTAGCCCAGCCTTCCTCAACTATGGACGCAATCCCGAACCACCTCATTCAGCGCGTCGAGTTGAAGAACGTCCTGTCACTGATCAACTTGAGTCTGACGCGCTTGACGAGTGGCGTTGTCGTATGCAAAAACTCGAGGAATTTAGAGCTAAGTCCCATCAAAACTTCCAAGCCGCACAAGAACGGCAAGAAAATTATTATAATGCAAAGCACCTGATATTCGTTATAACGTCGGAGATAAGGTCTGGGTTCGGAATCGCGTGCTGTCCTCTGTAGCACAAGCCGTCGCGGCTAAGTTAAGCCCGAAATATGCTGGACTCTTTCTCGTAACTTCACGCCTGGGTACCAACACGTACCAACTCCAAAGTGACGATGGGGTTGATATGGGTAAAGCCGCCGTATGCAGGGGAGAGCTATTTGTAAGTACTGCTGCGTACCTCACTCTCTCTCCAAATTCAGCTTTTGCTTTCTTTCTCTCCTTTTGCTTCGCCGCTCTTATATTATTTTTGTTAACATTTGTTTGTCGTTCTAATAAATAACACGCTTGTTTTGTCAACGCGCGTGCGCTTTATTCCGTCCTTCCGTCTAACTCCTCGACCTTTATACTCGCGTTTACGTGTGCGAGTCTTATGCCGCGACCTGGCACTACAGCCACGACGCCCCGACAACACCTGACGAGCCGAGCTGTTCCTGCCTAACCGTGCCCGTATCTATTATTTGCCTTATCCGCGAATCCTCACTTATCAATTTTTATGCTAACGGGACTGTTGTCCGTTATACTATATATATATAACATGATTCATGTAATTCTTCAATAATTAAGTGATTTTCATTAATATGACTATATCGGTAACTAAAAATCCGCGATTATCATCTCTCTAACATTTGGAACAAATCTTATTAAACTGTTCAAAAGGCATATCTGAGTTCACATGATCATTATAAATATGTTTGATATTAACATCGTCGTGTCGAAATAAAACTAGTAAATTCACATTATTTATAATAAGCTACTTCAGAATGCGTACATACGATTGACAAAGGAAAAACTTATCTATTTGATGATATTTTAGTTGAAAAGGCTTGGAACAGAGTGAGAACTAAGTACTAGTATGGGAATGAAACGAAATAAAGGTATTAAAGAACGGCAATGACTAAAAAAATATAGAAAATTAAAAAACAAATGACATCATTGAAAGAAATTGTAAAAATGGCTACGAAAATTACTGTACCTAATAACCGTCTGCTTTTAGTTATTTGCTCTGCTATAATGGGTACTAAAGATGCGGTAAAAAATTACGGAGGATGTGAAATACATATACCACGTATTTTACCAATTCTAAAAGCTGGGGTAGCTCTCCCTTTTTTAATTTCTTTATTTGACGCTTTCAGTACCACTGTTGCTCTAATGAATTAAAAGAGGCTCATAAACATAATAAGGCTATGGAACCAATTTCTGTAAATAAAGGTCTTTATTTAAAGCCACATAATAACGGTTATGCGTCTCAAGCTTTATACTAATGGGAGAGGTCTAAGAAGAAAAAGCTCGAAGTACGAGTAGCTTTATCTAATCGTGCACTGACAGATCTTGATATAAAAATATATGGTTAATTGATGAAAATTGATAATTTTCGAGGAGTTTTCATGCGTTACCTTGCCAGCTAATGGACCTCACTATCAAGAGTCGGCTATTGTGAATTTAGATGATAAAAGTGTTCCAGGTACTCAATAGGTAGCCTACAAAAAGAGAAAAAGTGAGATTAGATATTTTTATAGTTTTGATGACCGTGAATCACCTATAAATTTATTACGTTATATTGGAGCTAACAGAGTTAAATATAATTATTTTAGATATTAAAAATTCAATGCTTACAATTGCGGTCTTCTTTGTGTAATGGTCCTATCTATGAGCTCTTCTCTTATTTTCACTGGATTACTGCAATCCGCTAAACCCGATAATGATGTTTATATTAGTTCACGCCATTTACAAAAATATAGCGGCATAGAACAACAAATAAATAATATAACAGTTGAAAATAATAAATCAATTGTAATGGGGTAGCTATCCGTTGATTTAATTTATGCGCGCGATCGTATCGAAGAGCGCGCGGGATTCTCTACACGTTCAAATTCGAAAATCGGAGAGCAGGAGGAAACGGGTGTCAGTCAACCAACTATCTACTATTGAGAAATAACAATATCAGAATTACGATCAATATCACAAGCGAGATCGTTTATTGCCTCTTAATGCTACACTGTATTCGGCCCGCGTGTTTATGTTTACAAGACGTGCGCGCGCGACAATAACATGCAGTGTCGGATCGCTCGCCACTCTTTGTTCGCCGAGTTATTACATATACGTTTCTTTTTAAGTACGAGAGACTAGTTATTAGCAATTCTATCACGATCACGAAATTAAGCTGGCCAGCTTACCTTTTTAGCAGTCGCGTGAAGAACGGAAGAAAAAGCTCGCACTCTGGTTGCGGGAAAGCCTGTCTTTGTCACGAGGTGGCTCGCGTTTTCGATTTCGCCCTCGATGGCGAAACCCCTCACTCACGCGCACTAGCACACACTCGCTCTGATCTGTCAGGTACAGCTCCTGTCGATCCTTGTCAGTTGATTCCCTTTCGTACTCCAAGGAAAACTCCGGAAAAACTCTAATCAATTTCTGCGACAGCTGAGCGTGCGGATTCTAATCCTCGACTGGTTCGTTTTCATACGCGCGCGTTCCGTCTCGTCTCGTGCCGAATTCCCTCAATACATTTCGCCCCAACCGGCAGGTGCTGCCCTCGCCGGCAGCCGCATGGTTGGGCTGTTAGCGCTAATAAGACGTTTACCGTCACACAATTAATAAAAATAACAATAATAAAGTAAATAAGAACAAATACAATAACAGCACAAAACTGATTCCACTAGATGTACCTAGTACATACCGCGTACTTCGTCGGGAAACACGAAATGTTGCGGGAAATGTTGCTTCTCGGAAATCGGAAAAATGCAAAAGCTTTCAACGAGTAACAACATTAAAATCTTATAACACGTTAACATCAAAAGAATTATTAACTATTTTTGAAGATTCTAAATGTAACGAATTCTGCATGGTTACCAATTCTTTCAAAGGTGGGCAAGTGAGGCGTACTCGCTCATAGCAATCGGGGAGGGAAAAGGAAGGATCAAGAAATAAACTGCACTCGCATCTCAGAAAACCATTAAATCGTTCTATCTAATTATTAACACAATACAAAACCTTAGACACTATTGAACCCAAATGAATTAATACCGCACACAACACACAAAGGAACGGAGATATTAATACACTAAAATTACCCGCGCTTACAAAATTTTAACGATAAACAGTATGTGTCGCCCGGTAGGTAATCGCCTTGGAGGTAAACCGACTCAGGCTAATTATGCTAAATGAAACTGTGCGGCAAAGGATCTCCTTGACGGATCGCTACCTTACATTACTATGCTGGCAGTGTAATTACCAACAGGTAGCCGGCACGCTAACATTTTGCCACCTACTTGACTATTACACACTTGTGCCGTACCGCTAAAGAGAGAGAGAGAGAAAAAGAGAGAGAAAGAATAAAAGAAAATGGCCTTGACCTTTACTATGCAGGACGTTGGGGATGCCTGGCTGCGCCCTGCGGATGGTGTTGTTGGCCGTCACTGGGTAACTCCAATCCGGTTTCTTTCAGTCTCGCAGAGGTGCTAATAAAGAGCACTAGTATTTGTCGTGCTTTTCTTTGTCTCCTTAGCTCTCGACTCAGCTCTTTGGGGTGACGAATGTGTACTCGGTTGACTGACTTTTGCCTGCTACACAACTGACCGACTTCTATTCGTCTACAACTCGCTTCCGCAATCGACATCTTCCTACGACTATTCTTTCTTTTTCCCCACTTTACCTACATATTAGGCGGTGCGCAACTAAAGCGTTAACTGGTTGTGTCGCGCGCCTGCTTAAACCTGCGTGGGGCATGCACGCCCCTCTTTTCTGACACTTAGCATCGTCCACTCTAGTGACTTCGGGCCAGCTCGGCCTCGCTCGGCGATCTTCGTCGGCAGAAAAACAAAGGCCACACATTAGGCGCATATAAAATGCGCCCAACGCTGGCCACTATGCCTTACCGAGAGAGGGGGAAATGGGGAATAATACTGACGAGAACAAGCGCAAGGCTCACTCTCGCCACATAGACAAGAAATTAATGGTGAATTATTAAATAATCAAAATAATAATGGGTGTAGATTTGTTCTGAAATACTTCTTTTATTAAATAATATTCCGGTAAAAGCTCTACTTGATTCGGGTAGTGAAATTTCTGCGATTTCAGAGGAATTTTATAATCAAAACCTACATATTTTTAAGGATAAACCAACTCTTCCGATTAGTGGGCATGTTATTAAAGTAGCTACAGGCCAAAAATCGGTGAGATTGATGAAACAAATTTATTTAAATGTAAAATGAAGTAATCAATATATTAATGTTATCTTCATAATCATTCCTAAATTAATAAAAGATTGCATTATCGGCTATGATACAACGAAATATATAAAGCTCAAACTCGATACGCATAATGAACATATTTATTTCGAAATTGGTAATATTTTAGAAAACCTAAAATATAACGATACATTTATAAATAAAAGTACTTTTCAAAGCTTAACTATTCAGTATGATACTGTCTCGGAATTTGGTAATGATCTACCATCGCTCATTGATCTAGCTCGAAATAAAATAGACGCTGAGATCGAAAAAGACGACTATGCGAAGCTAACTCGAGGGGAAATCAATGAGAAAATAGATGAAAGCTCAAGCCTAATCGATGCTTAAAAAAATGCTTTGCTCGTGTACGAATTTGAAGATGTATTTCGTAAAAAACGAGGTTTATTAAAATTACATACTCTATGACGGTAAATGTCTTGTTTGCGCTACCGTCTCGATCACGCGGCTGCCTACCGGCCGGGGAAGTTGAAAACGGGAACTCGGTCCGATAAGGAAGGGAACGCGCACAAAGGCAGAGGAGTCAGTCGAGGAATAGCTATCCTAGGATTTAAGAGTACCATGAGTTGGATCAACAACGTGCGCGAACTCGAACGTTAAAAGGAGTGCGGAAGCTAGACTGTTGATAATTTCCGATATTGTTGCTGTCTCGAGTGATCGGTGATAACGCCATCGTAGACCAACCACGAGGTCGCGGAATCTATCCGATAGGATCAGCAGGACGACGGAGAAAACCTCGTTTCCAATTAGGAAAAACGGCAACATGAGCTGTATATTGAAAGGCTATACTAATCTGCTCCCCCTGATAGCGCCACAATTCACATAAGGTAAGCTGGCTAGCTTCGCGTCACCTTTTTTAAATAACCGCACGTGATAATTCTCCCCTCACGTATATAAATATTGAGGCATCGAATAAACGTAAACGGGCGAGTATTTCGATTGAGTAACCATGAATGAACTGCCGACGCGCAAGATTGTCGCGCGCATTGAATAAGTGTAATTGCCAAGTGCGTTGTAGATTACGTGATGAATAAACCAGTCTATGCCTGATTGAAACGTTAATTTACTGTTGTCGTTGCTATTAATAAGTAGGTTGATTGACACCTGTCCTTCCTGCTCCTCGATTAGCTAGCAAAACTGGATTATTCCGATTTCGCCGCGCGCATTCAGGTACGACTGCGCATCGGGCGAGACACAGAAATTAAAACGGAATTCACACCCCGTTACATGGCGCCCAACGTAAAAGAACCTATAGCGTTTGTGATTGCTCAAAACGCCGGTTCCATTAGACACTGACCTTGCGCTCAGTCAACCAACGACCCAGGTAGCAATCAAAGTGTTGTGCACATTTTGAACGAATGCCATATAGGAAACAAAGTAAATCGTAATCTAACTTGCGAAGGCCCGCCGCAACGATAGTTTATAAATATTGAGTGTAAGCGCGTGCGAGTGCGACCTAACGACTCTTTATAGCTACCTCGTAATCACCAATAGGTTTTGAAGGTTACCGAAGAATAACAATATTGTACCCGTTGGCCCGGAGAAAAGATTAACGCCGGCAACATTCAAAACGAAATAAAGACAACTCAAATGTTTTCTTTCGTTTTGATTTCAATGTAGTTATATCTTTCAAGAGTTGCTAACTGTGATTATTGGTGATTGGGCAGAGATATACTCGCTGTATTAATTTAGAAAGCGTGTAATTCATTAATAAAATTAATCGTGGCGATAATAAAACAAAGCGCGATATATTAAATAAAAATGGAAGGAAATTGAAAACTGGGTACTGTCGGTCCAAGACGAGAAAATCAACGAGTACTTCGAACAATTGGAGCTAAGGAAATACGGGAGAAATCTCTCGCGAGTAGGGCAATTGCAAAATTGATTGATAGGCGACTACTCAGCAGCAGATTTCGTCGAAGTCGACAACCAAAACAACAACCCAACAAGAAGGGTAGCCCTACGCTCAGAGCTGATTATGTTCATCTGCGCTGAGCATACAGCATCTGAAGAGGAAGGAGAGCACCCGTTAACTCAGCTAATGCAAAACGCAGAAGTCATATCGCGGGTACAAGAAACAGCAATACATGTTGCAGATATATTAGACAATGGCGGAAACGGTAATAGTAATAAAAATATTACAATAACGGTTAATGATGGCAGCCAGTTTCATCTTCCGCCTGCGTTCGCTGTAATGATCCAGGACCTCATTTTCCGTTCCGAGTCTAACAAAGGTGTTAGACAAGATATACATATAGTAATTGCAGTAACGTTAAGAGCCAGCTTGATGACTTATCTACCAGAATAAGCATATTAGGAAATGCCGGAAATAGGAATGCACAGCAAGATGATGCGAGCCATTCAAGTGAATTAAGGCAACAAGAAAATACACGTAGCAGCGTCGCGTTTCAGGATACCTTCACCTACCATTATGACACGCGATTACCTCAAAGTACTCCAGCTGGACCCGGATATAGGCCCACGGGGGCAACCGACAGGGCCCCCCTCCGGATGCTCCCTTTCGGAGAAGGTAAAAAGCATAACATTAATGAAGTTAATGCTGAAATAGATAACCACATGCTGAGCACGTGGGCACCCCGACAGATAACAAACCCTTGGTCGACTACAAAGAATGTTGGTCGTATTGTCCGGGGATGGAAACTGAAGTTTTCCGGAGAGGGTAACGCGAGTGTGGACACCTTCCTCTCTATGCTAGACAATTTGAGCAACGGTACCGGAATCTCAGAGGATGAAATGCTCTTGTCAGTATCAGAGCTGCTCGTCGATCCCGCCCTTACCTGGTGCGAGGTAATGAAGGAAAAGTGGCTCTCCTACGCTGAATTTGAAGCAGACGCACGGGAATGGTTTGGAACCAGCGTGCAACAACAACAGCGACTGATGAGGGAAGTGTAAAGCTGATATCAGGGCCCAGATGAACCGGTCAACGTATACATTACCAACATGATGGGCCTAATGAGACGACTGAATCCACCGATGGCGGATGAACGCCAATTGGATCTGTTAAACGCTAACCTCCTTATTGATATTAAGATCCAAGTGCGTAGAGCTCAAGTAAATTCCATACGCGTTCTGAATACGTTAGCTACAGTGGCGCAGAATACCTTGAACCAAAAAAAGGTGGAACGTGTGGTACCTGGCCCCAGTCGACTCTGTATCCGGAGTTATCACCCTCACACCGATGGAAGCAAAGGCCGCAAGAACAAAGTAGTAGCAATATCCAGCGATAAGCCAGAGATTAGTGATCGGTTAGATCGTATAAAGAAAGTGTTGGAAAAGGTAACGAACCAGGTCGTCTATACACCGACGCCATCGGAGGCGACGCCTGGTCCGAACATTGAAGCGGTTGAAAGCTCCGCCAGTTGATTTATTGAACCAAGTGTTATTATCCCTTAAAGTAGTATCAGAAGGGACGAAGCACAATTTTGTTAGGAGAAACTCGACTTCGGAGGACCGCGCTAAGAATTAAGAAGCTCCTCGAAAGCGGGAAAGAGATTTCTCCAAACCACTCAAGTGTATTGAATTTGGATTACTGGGGTACTATCCCTAATGTTATAAGAAAAACGAGGAAAGAAGAGGGTAGGAGAAGTTGAACCCACTCCTTCGTCCCTTGAAACGAACCCCGTAAATGAAACCTCGCGGCCCTCGCCAACACAATTAGTACTGGTAATAATGAATGCGTTGAGTGCTGAGAGCGAGAATTGTTATGATTATGCAAATGATGAGAACGTCGGTAAAGTGAACGCGGAGAAGGGGAGTATTGACGATAGGATATATTGAGATGTTTGCGAAATGTACGCTATATCTCCACGCTCAATCTTAGTAGCGCGTATCACCAGATACCACTCAGACACGAATCTCGACTCATCACTGCCTTTATCGTGTCCGGATTGGGGCACTTCCAGTTTCTGCGAATGCTATTCGGTCTCTCGCATGTCGGCGTCAATTTCCAACGATTGATAGATAGCGTAATCGGTCCTGAGCTTGGCGATTTCGCCTTCGCCTATTTAGACGATATCATCGTAGTGTGATCCAAATTCGAAGATCACCTACGGTATCTTAGAACCGTATTGGATAGGTTGAGCCAAGCCGGACTCTCGATTTATCGAGAAAAAAGCGTCTTCTGCAAGCCGGAGGCCAAATATCTAGGTTTGCTGATTAACCGCGAGGGTATCAGATCCGAACCTGAAAAGGTGCGCTCTATCATGGAGTACTCTCGACCAGGAAACGTACGACAGTTGCGTACTTTCCTGGGGGTTGCTTCATGGTATCGCCGGTTCTTGAGTGATTTCGCAACCCACGCTCAACCGTTAACGAAATTAACGGGGAAAAAATGCGAATATGTGTGGGGATCAGACCAAGAACAAGCCTTTGCTAAACTTAAGGCACTCATGATATTCGCACCGTGCCTCGGATTACCAGAACCCGACGGACTGTATGTGTTGGAGACCGACGCTAACGCTACGGGAATCGGCGCCGTCCTGATTCAGAGAGTACGGGACGAAGACCGAATCATCGAGTACGCTAGTAGAGTCCTTAACCCGGCGGAGCAGAACGACTCTGCCACGGAGCGCGAATGCTTGGCGGTCGTATGGGCTATACACAAGTTCCACCTATATATAGAAGCATACAAATTCAAAGTCGTGACGGATCATAACAGTCTGAAAAGGCTGTATCATTTGAAGAGCGCTATAGGACCTTTAGCCCGATGAGCCTTGCAACTCCAAGGCCATAGTTTCGAGATGGAGTATCGAAAGGGGGCTGACAATGTATTGCCCGATGCGTTATCACGCGCGTTCGAGCCCGCGAAAGCTAAGGTCAGTGGGATAGACCAGCCTAAAGAAAGGAACGACGCCTGGTACTCGGAACAGTTCCGACGCGTCGAAACCAATCCGGAGGACTACCCAGATTGGAAGGTAGTTGGCAGTTTGATGTACCACCAAAAGTCCAACAGTGATTCCCAAGACGAGTACGTATACGAGGATACCTGGAAGCTTGTCGTGCCATCGGAAGACCGAAAGGCTGTTCTGTTCGAGAGCCACAACATTGAGACCGTCGGACATTTGGGGCGTGAGAAAACCTTCACCCGCATTACCCAGTCCTAATTTTGGCCAGGCATGCACGCGGATCTCAGAAGGTACGTTCGAAAATGTCAGATCTGTCAGCAGTGTAAGGTTGAACAGTGACTGCCGCGCGGACTCATGAAGGATCGAATTTTGTCCACACCTTGGCAAATTGTAGCGGGCGACTTGCCGAACCGTTCCCGAGGAGCCCTCGAGGGCACGAATACGTATTAGAGTTCGTCGACTTATTTACAAGAGGATCGAATGTAACCTATACGTAGTGCCAATAGTAAGACGATCGTACAGGAACTCCGGGAACGAGTAATCCTGCGCTTCGGCACACCTAAAGTCTTTCTGTCCGATAATGGCACTGAATTTCATAACCAGCTTGTAGACGGATACCTGAGGGAACGGGGGATAAGCCGGAACTTTACGCCGACCTATACTCCACAAGCCAAGCCAACCGAAAGAGTTAATAGAATTCTGAAGACGATGATTACCTCGTATCTGCACGGGAATTATAAAGAGTGGGACCGAGTCTTGCCCGAGCACGCGTTCGCACTGAACACTGCTATCAACAGCTCCATGGGAACCAGCTCTGCTATGCTCAGTTATGGGAGGCAATCGGAAGCCCTGAATATCCTCCGTAGGCAAAGGGATGAGCTTGCGACCCGGGAGGAAGACTTATTCCGAATAGAGCAATGGAACAAACATATGAAGAATAACCGGTTCGTAATTTAGGAAGCTCGAGAGATCGCCTCTAACGAATCTCTTAGACAGGCGAAATATTATAATGCCAAGCATAGGGCTTCAGGATTCAAGGAAAGGGACTGGGTATGGAAAAGAAACCGCATACCATCCAGTGCGACACAGGGTATATCCGCTAAGCTAACGCCGAAATTCGTAGGCCCTTACGTGATCATTAAGATACTCGGAGTCAATTCCTACCACCTTACCAACCAACAGGAAGAGGTCAGAGAATTGTTCCACGCCAAAGACCTTAAACCGTATTACGGACAGGAGGGCACCTTGTCAGAAGACGAATCCCGAAGGCGAGATGACGACAATACCCCTACCACCGAGGGAGCTGAGACGACGAATCACTCGCCTATAGCGAGCGATGCGATACCGCACGAAAGCAAACGCGCCGTTACCACGAATAATACGCCCCAGACCGAGAACACGACGAGTTCGAGTCACTCCTGTCGCACCCCTTCCAATCACCCCGACAAAACCCCGATAATAGCCCCATCGAATAGTACAGTAAAGCGCCCGCGCGGACGACCTCGCCATAACGCGCTGACTATTCGGGCTCCATCGTGCCAAGAAAGTCCACGTGTCTCTGAATGACGGCCTGCGAACGAAGGACTTGGGAGACTGGCGCAAAGAACCCCACCTTCAACCCCAGCGACGAAGGTCCTGAGCAACCGAACAAGCGCCCACCTTCGATATCAAAGGAAAAAGATTACCGGTATTGACAGTTAGTGTATGCGTTTTCACACTTTTCCGTTTTGAGGGAGGCACAGCGTAATCAAACCTTATCACCCCTCTCCCTGGGCGCCGAAGGTTGGCATAGCCCACTGTCTTTCACTTCTTCGCTTTCAAAGATACTTTGGAGATCCGGAAGTCGAGTTTGCTACGACATCCCTGACGCTCAGAGTGAGTCGGAGTCTTGTTAATCTAAGGCGGTGACCTCCTCGAAAGGAGTACCGATCTTTTCAAGGTTCACGCTCAAGGAGAGCAAGTCTTCTTTCAGTACACATTGCATTTACTTCGGGTCGACTTGCATTTACTGCTTGACGAGGGCAATCGGTGGGGCATTTTGTACATCAGCATTTGCATTTGCATATGCCCGTACAGAAAAGAGAAGTTTTTGATAATCTCTCCAAAAAACAATGAATTGTTTGTTTGAGAAGTCTCCATTCTCTGTTGAGGAAGACAATCATAATCCGCCGCTTTAACAAAAAGATTTTTGCACAAAGTTGTAACGAGTGCAGCGCCTTATTCGGCACTGACGTCACTAATTTATTAAGGGGAGAGTAAGAGAGGCACTTTCGCTCTTTAACAATCGGGGAACGAGAGGATCGGTCGAGCGAATAAATAATTTTCTTTACTTGGAACATACAACTTAAATCTATTCAGACAAACAAATACAAAATCGGTTACAATAAGGTTTACATCACGCGCACATGTACAGAACAACTTAAACTAACGCGGGAGGACGAATGGCCCGGCGACTAAATCGCCTTGGCCATTTACCTCCTTACAAAGGAAAGAATACGTCGAAACCTCTCTACCGCATTACGATGAGCGTAGCCGGCAAGTGATCGCCTGGCTACCTATCGTTCCTGCGCGGCCGCGCATCACCATGAGAGAGAGAAATACCGGGAGAGAGAGATAACCTGACCTTTGTCCTTGGCGATGAGCCGGCAACGGGGAGTTGACCTGGCCGCTGGCTGGACGTCTTCCTCGGCGTAGCCACTGGAAGTCATGCCGTGCATGGCGGCGAGGGCGACACTGAATGCCCTGCTGCAGGTGTTGCCGCCACACGTTGCTTCGGCTTGCCCTGGTCTGATCACTCCTGCACGTGTGTTTCTTCTTCTCTCATTGCGCTGCTACTTCCAACTTCTCTCCTCAACTTTCTTCCGGGAACTGCCTCACGCGACTTGACGCATGGTCAGCGTTCGCGCTCTCGCCGGGCTCTCCCACCAAGCCCACTCATTAGGCGGCGTGCGACAAAAGCGCTAATTGGTCGCGCGTCACACGCCGGCCCAAACCTGCATAGTGCGTGCATAGACGCGCACTCTAGCATGCTCGCTAACTTTCTCTCTCTCTCTCTCTCTCTCTCTCTCCCTCTTAGTCGCTGCGCTCTTGCTTCTTCGGGCGCTCTCAATCTTGCTCGGCAATCTTCGGCGGCTGGAAAAACATAAAGGCCAGTGGTTAGGCGCAATAAATATATGCGCCGAACGCTGACCACGTCGCCATGCCGAGCGATAAGAGGGAGAGAGAGAAGGAGGACAGACGAGGAGCAAGCGTACTGCTTGCTCTCGTCACAAAGTGACCTGGTCAGCCGCAAGGCTGGCCATATGGTGCACTGTGTACATCATCTATGTTTTTGCTAAGCGGATCGTAATCAAGCTTCCTGAGAGTGTCGTGATTGCAAGCGGCTACCGGTATCGAGAAAAGACGAAGAACAGGCACGAGCACGAGCTCGCGAGAGCTCGTCATCCGTTCTGATTGAAGAGGTGGGTGAAGATGAACCCCAGACTCCGTCATCTGCTCCGGGCGCCGTGTATGAAGAGACCCTATTGCTGCCAGGACCACCAGCTGGAGTTATCCCGACAGCAGCGCCGAAGGTATCAACGAGCACCCAAACTGATAGTGCTCTCATCGATAACGACTATCGTCCAGATTTCCTCGACCAGCCAACAGCGCCGGGTAGTCACCGGTCATGGGAAGAAATAGTCAAGGGCTTGAGGAAGGTTGAGTAAGGATGGACCACCCTCAACGCACTTCAGCGAGCAGTATACGCTGAATTTGACGCCTTTACGGCCAAGGGACACCGCCCCAACTATCTAGATCTCTGGAGCAAGGTGGTGCCTCGTCGTCGCCAGTTCGCTGCAGCGTTAAAGGAGGTGCTGCGTCGACACTGCCAGGCCCTCCAGAGCCCGATTGGCGACCGATCTTCGGACACCAACCAACCTCCGGTTGCCAAGACGCCAGCATATATCCCCATGGCGACCGTCAACCAAAACCAACGGACGTGCGGAGTTAACCTGGTAGTTAACCTTAACATTGGTAGCGTGGACCAAGGCTCGGGACCTGTCCATATTAATCTGGTGGTGGGGTCCACGGACGAAACGCCTTCAGTGGAGCTACCGTCTGGAACTAACGTGATTAGTGATCCCAAAAATCACAGTACAAGCTGCATTTCCAACGATACTGATACCATGGGGATGTGGCCTTTATAATCTACATATTACCACAGCGAAAATTTGTCATTGCCGATATCAAAAATAGATGTTTTCGTTTGAAAAAAATTTGTCATTTATGTCCTTCACTAATCCTGCAACATTTCCAGATGTTTCCCTAACAACACATGTTTGACCTTTCTTTCACCTCTAGGGTTGTCCTTGACCTTGGACCTCGATACATATTTGAACGTGAAATTTTCCGCTCTTTCAATAACCGCTATGAAAAAGAGAGGTTTCCATTTCACGGTGTTCTGTAGACAATTTAAATGAATCGGTCTCCCACCCCGCCGATTCTTCCGTCATTGTGTTTCTTATATCATATACAATGAGAATTAACTTGATTCAAAATCGCGAATGATACACTTTTTGAGAAAAACAAATAAAAGCGTTTTTTATCAAAAAAAATGTAAAGTATCATTTTACGGATTCAAATTAATTAAAAAAAACATGCTTACAATGACAAATGTAGGCGCATATTCATATAGATATGTACATCGTACACACACAGACACGCACATATACACGTATACACACACATATATATGTGGGATCTTGGATAGTGATAATATTTTTACATTTAATGATATACGCTGTAGCAATAGAGTTTATAATATGATCATGCTTGAAAATGCTTGGTTGGCTACCGGCGACTTTGTTTTGATTCTTTTGTATACATTGAGATATATGTATACATGGATGAGGCGAACAGCTGGTGTAATATTAGGTCAATATCATAACACATTACAGAGATTTTTCGTAGCTTTCCCAATTAGTATCGATTAAGAATTGTCAGGCACAAGATGCTTTTTATTCACTGTGTATGGAAATCAATGTATTTCCAATAATTACAACAAAATGCCACTTCCGGTTTCGAAAAAGTGTTACGTTTCACCATCTCATAAGATAACAGGGAAACACTCTGTTTATTATGTCTATCTTCAAGTAAGACATTGAAAACAATTCAAGGCAAGCTTCAAGTGAAAATTGAAGGCATAGTGGGCTTCAGAATTGATGCATCTGAGCCAACTGTAGTAGTTTGCACCACATGCTACACTAAAGTTTATAAAAAAGAGAAGATTATTCTGCCTGACTTTTCAAAATTTAATTTTCGTTCTACGAGATCGAGTCATAGTGCGTGCAACTGTTTTCTTCGTGAAACAATTAGAAATCGAAAACATACCAAAGTTGAAAAAGCAAAAAAAAAGCAACAATCTGTGGAAAAAAGGTGTACAAGGTGCTTTTCAGTCATTCATAGAGGTGTTATACATAAATGTGTTGGTAAAGTGAAAAATATTTTGAAAGTAGCCCAAAAACTTGAAAACAAGGAATCAGATCATGTCGTTTCTTCGTTACTGACAGAAAAAATGAATCTTGTCGAAGAAAATACCAATGCAGATAGCAGATGTATTTCTCTCTCGCAAACTCACGGTAAACCGTTAAAAGTGTTGATTAAACCGGTGAAAGCAAAAAATAAAACAATCTCTGTCGAAGATGTTTCAAATTTACAAAATACCTATAACTTCAGTTTAAGAACTACAAAAGGCGTTGTTTCGTTTTTCAATAATGCCACAAGTGATAAAAAAATTTTTGAAACAGATGTCATAAATAAACTCGTATCTAAAAATCACGATGTGGATAAATTTGTTCAAATGGAAAAAATTGAATTTATTCATTCGAAAGCGACAGTTGAAACTTCAGTAATGGAACCTTTGGTGTATTGTAATGACGCGATGGGCTTCATTGATCATATTAAAAAACAGCGACGAATTACCAACGAAAAAGTTCATCTTAAGATAGGTACAGACGGCGGTGGCGGCTTTTTTAAAGTGTGTTTGTCAATTCAAATTATGAACAATACAGAAAAATGTAAAAAAGAAATATTTAAAGACTCAGGCGTAAAAAAAATGTGTCTACTAGCTATTGCACCTGTACAAGAAAATTATTGTAATTTAAATAAAATTTGGAATAAACTGAGCTTGAGTAAATTATTGGAAAATGATGCAACTATTTCCACTGATTTAAAACTAGCTAATTTGCTTTGTGGCATTGGAACGCATTCCAGTAAATTTCCTTGTACATGGTGTACAGCTGAAAAAAATAAATTACATTTGAAAGCTACGCAGAGAAAAATTAGTAACATAATAAATAATTATAAAAACTACTCTGCTGCCGGTTTGAATCCAAAAAAGCTAAAGATTTTGAAAGTTGCATCAACATGCCTATTTTTCATGATATTTCTGATAAAAAAATTTTGGATGTATTACCTCCTCCCGAATTACATCTCATGCTAGGAGGGGTTAATAGTATCATTGATCATATTCATAATGATAAGCAATGCAAAAATGATATAGATGAATGGATGAAAGAATGTTTTTTAGAGAGAAAAGTGACTTATCATGGTTGTTCTTTAGAAGGAAATTCATGTAAAAAATTACGTACTTCACTTGACACTCTACGATCTAAAAAAAATATTTTTCTCATAAAGTATGTACAGATACTGCAAGATTTAAAAGATGTAATACATGACTTCTTCGGGAACGATTTGAAACCTATATTCGAAATAAGTATTAAAAAATTCCAAAAAAATTATTTATCGACAGGTTTATCTATTACACCAAAAATTCATGCGATATTTTTTCATGTTCTAGACTTTTGTAAAGATAATAATCGTAGCCTTGGATTTTATAGTGAACAGGCAGTCGAAAGCATTCACCACGATTTCAATAAAATATGGTCAAACTATTTAGTAAAAAAACGACAGAATCCTAGATATGCCAATTCTTTACTAAAAGCAATTCGGCAATTCAGTGCTCGTTATTTGTGAAAGTACTCTTCCATTGTTATATAGTTGTTACATGTAAGAATAATGTATATACATTGATCGTAAATATAATCAAAGTTAATAGATTTATAACTTGTTATAATGGTTTCTATTTATAATTGTATTTTCATCTTTGCATATATATATATATATATATATATATATATATATATATATATATATATATATATAGGTGTTAAGCCGCTTCCGACGACTTTTTATAGATTAGAAAAAAAGTATATATATTGGTATAGATTAGTGTCAACTATTAATCTATAATAAAATAAAACTTGTTAGAGCAAAAAAGGTGTTCTGATATGAGGCCGCTTGAGACGATTTGGAATCTATATGTCGTTTGAAACGGCTATACATCTGAGGATGAGCACAGAAAACATCGAATAAAGAAGTCTTTCGATAAAAATTAGTAAATAGATTTAATAGTCGTCGGAATCGGTCAAGTACTAATTATATATGGAAATGCAGCCACAAATCGAGCAGTTAAGAGGTTTTATTCGGAAATGTTTAATAATCCTCGTTTTGTGAGTCCTCCTGCAGGAACGACGATCATACTATTGAAGGTGTAGAAGTCGCCGGTTGGACATCGAAAAGTCGTCGGAAACGGCCAAGTACTAGTTATATATGGAAATGCAGTTACAAATCGAGCGGCTAAGAGGTTTTATTCGAAAAAATCAATAGTTTTGGTTTCTTAAGTCCTCCTGCAGGAACGAAGATCATACTATAGGAGGTGTAGAAATCGCCGGTCGGAATTCAAAAAAGCGTCGGAAACGGCCAAGTACTGGTTGTATATGGAAATACAGTTAAAAATCGAGCAGTCGAGAGAAATTATTCGAAAAAATCGATAGTCCTGGTTTCTTATGTCCTTCTGCAGGAAGGGACGACGTTCATACTATGGAAGGTGTAAAACTCGTTTGTCGGAAATCAAAAAGTTTATGGAAACGGCCAAGTACTGGTTATATATAGAAAACGTTCTAGTACTAGTTATATATAGAAATCCAGCCACAAATCGAGCGGTTCAGAGGATTTATTCGAAAAAATCAATTGTCCTGATTTCTTAAGTCCTCCTTCAGGAACGACGATCATACTATGGGAGGTGTAGAAGTCGTCGCTCGGAAATCAAAAAGTTGTCCGAAACGGCCAAGTGCTAGTTATATATGGAAATGCGGCAACAAATCAAGCGGTTGAGAGAAATTATTCGAAAAAATCAAGTGTCCCGGTTTCTTAAGCCCTCCTGCAGGGGCGACGATCAACACTACGGGAGGTGTAGTTGTCGTCGGTCGAAATTCATAAAGTCGTCGGAAACGGCCAAGTGCTAGTTATATATGGAAATGCGGCGACAAATCGAGCGGTTGAGAGGATTTGTTCGAAAAAATCAATAGTCCTGGTTTCTTAAGTCCTCCTGCAGAGACGACGATCATACTATGGGAGGCGTAGAAGTCGTCGGTCGAAAATCATAAAGTCGTCGGATAAGGCCAAGTACTGGTTATATATGGAAACGCAGCCACAAATCGAGCGGTCGAGGAGTTTTATTCGAAAATGTTTAATAATCCTCGTTATGTGAGTCCTTCTGCAGGAACGACGATCATACTATGGGAGGTGAAAAGTCGTCGGTCGGAAATCAAAAAGTCGTCGGTCGGAAATCAAAAAGTCGTCGGAAACGGCCAAGTACTAGTTATACGAGGTGTGATCAAAAAGTAAGGTGAATTTTGATATTTAGCGGGTTACGTCCGTTCGATCTTCGACTTTTTTATTTGGTTATGTCGATACACTCGTCTAGAACATACGTTCCAAATTTCAGCTTTATAGTATGTTTGGTTTGTTTGTGAGAGGCATCAAGGTTTTGCTGCTGTCTAAAAACATGGATCAAAGAGTTTGCATTAAATTTTGTGTGAAAAATGGAATCAAATGATCCAAAATACTTGAAATGCTGAAAGTGGCATACGGTGAGTCTACTTTAAGCCAAAAAAATGTTTACAAGTGGTATAAACTCTTCCAAGAAGGCCGAGAAGACACCGACGACGAACCTCGTTCTGGACGCCCCAGCACATCAACAACTGATGAGAATGTTGAAGAAGTGAAGAAAATAGTGTTGGGAAATTGTCGAATTACCATTAGAGAAATTGCTGATGATATTGGCATCTCATTTAGTTCGTGCCAATCAATTTTGACGAGTGTTTTAGACATGAGACGTTTGTCAGCGAAGTTTGTTCCAAAATTGCTCAATTTCGACCAAAAGAAACGTCGCATGAGCATCGCGCAAGAGCTACTGAATGACGTCAACGATGATCCAGATTTACTCAACAGGGTTATAACAGGTGACGAAACATGGGTATACGGTTATGACGTCGAGACTAAGACTCAATCGTCCCAGTGGAGGCATTCTGGATCACCAAGACCAAAAAAAGCACGCCAAGTTCGATCAAATGTAAAGGTTTTGCTTACAGTTTTCTTTGACTGCAGGGGCGTCGTGCATCATGAGTTCTTGCCACAGGGTAGAACAGTAAATAAGGAATATTACCTGCAAGTTATGCGCAATTTGCGCGAAGCAATCCGCCAGAAACGTCCGAATTTGTGGAAAAATAAAAATTGGCTTTTGCACCATGATAACGCCCCTGCTCACACATCGTTGCTTGTGCGCGAATTTTTGGCTAAAACCAACATAGTAACGATGCCACAGGCACCGTATTCCCCAGATCTGGCCCCCTGTGACTTCTTCTTGTTCCCAAAACTGAAGAGGCCCATGAAAGGACGGCGTTTTGCCACGATTGAGGAGATAAAGACGGCATCGAAAGATGAACTAAACAAGATCACAAATAATGATTTTTTGAAATGCTTTGAGGATTGGAAAACGCGTTGGCACAAGTGCATTATATCCGAGGGGGATTACTTTGAAGGAGATAAAATAAAAATTGATGAATAAATAAATATTTTTTGAGAAAAATAAAAATTCTCCTTACTTTTAGATCACACCTCGTATATGGAAATGCAGCCACAATTCGAGCGGTAGAGGGATTTTATTCGAAAAAGTTCAATAGTCCTGGTTACTTAAGTCCTTCTGCAAGATCGACGAACATACTACGAGGGGTGTAGTTATCGTCGGTCGAAATTTAAAAAGTCGTCGGAAACGGCCAAGTACTAGTTATATATGGAAATGCGGCGACAAATCGAGCGGTTGAGAGGATTTATTCGAAAAAATCAATAGTACTTCGTTTCTTATGTCCTCCTGCAGGAACGACGATCGCACTATGGGAGGTGTAAAAGTAGTCGATCGGAAATCAAAACGGCGTCAGAAACGGCCAAGTATTGGTTATATATGGATATGAGGCCACAAATCGAGAGGTTGAGAGGTTTTATTCGAAAAAGTTCAATAGTCCTGGTTACTTAAGTCCTTCTGCAAGATCGACGAACATACTACGAGGGGTGTAGTTGTCGTCGGTCGAAATTTATAAAGTCGTCGGAAACGGCCAAATACTAGTTATATATGCATATGCGGCAGCAAATCGAGCGGTTGAAAGGTTATATTCGAATATGTTTAAAAATCCTCGCTTTGTGAGTCCTTTTACAGAAAAGACGATCATACTATCTCATAGTGTAGAAGTGGTCGGTCGGAAATCAAAAAGTTGTCGGAAATGGCCAAGTATCAGTTATATATGGATATGCGGCTACAAATCGAGCGGTTCAGAGGATTTATTCGAAAAAATCAATAGTCCTGGATTCTTAAGTCCTTCTGCAAGATCGACGATCATACTATGGGAGGGAAAAAGTCGTCGGTCGGAAATCAAAAAGTCGTCGGAAACGGCCAAGTACTAGTTATATATGGAAATGCAGTTACAAATCGAGCGGTTCAGAGGATTTATTCGAAAAAATCAATAGTCCTGGTTTCTTAAGTTCTCCTGCAGAGACGACGATCGCACTATGGGAGGTGTAGAAGTGGTCGGTCGGAAATCAAAACGTCGTCGGAAACGGCCAAGTACTAGTTATATATGGAAATGCAGCCATAACTTTTCAAACGAGGCTCAAGATTCAAGGGGATTTCTCTTTTCATTTCTAGGAGCTCAAGTCAAGATATTTTCGATTACGTTATCATCGCACGTCAGTATCACACCGTCGGATCCACATGAGAAACGATAATAAATTCTATTAAAACTTCCCATAAGATGTCGATTTCGTATTATATTTCGAAATATAACCCGCGCAAAGCCGATTAGGACGACTTTTCAAACGAGACTCAAGTTTCAAGGGGATTTCTCTTTTCATTTCTAGGAGCTAAAGTCAAGATATTTTCGATTACGTTATCTTCGCACGGCAGTAACACACTGTCGGATCCACATGAGAAACGACGATTAATTCTCCTGAAACTCCCCGTAAGAAGTCGATTTCGTATTATATTCCAGGATATAACCTGCGCAAAGCCGATTGGGATGACTTTTTTAACGAGCCTCAAATTTCAGGGGGATTTCTTCATTCTTTACCACGAGCTCAAGTCGAGATATTTTGGATTACGTTATCTTCGCACGGCTGTAACACACTGTCGGATCCACATGAGAAACGACGATTAATTCTCCTGAAACTCCCCGTAAGAAGTCAATTTCGTATGAATATTTCAAAATATGACACGCGCAATGCCGATTGGGACGGCTTTTCAAACGAGACTCACGTTTCAAGGGGATTTCTCTTTTCATTTTTAGGAGCTCAAGTCAAGATTTTTTAAATTTCGTTATCGTTGCACGTCAGTATCACACTGTCCGATCCACATGAGAAACGATGATAAATTCTCTTAAAACTTCTTGTAAGATGTCGATTTGGTATTACATTTTGAAATATAACCTACGCAAAGCCGATTGGGACGACTTTCCAAAGGAGACTCAAGTGTCAAGGGGATTTCTCTTTTTATTTCTAGGAGCTCAATTCAAGATTTTTTCAATTTCGTTATCTTCACACGGCAGTACCACACTGTCTGATCCACATGAGAAACGACGATTAATTCTCCTGAAACTCACCGTAAGAAATCGATTTCGTATTATATTCCAGGATATAACCTGCGCAAAGCCGATTGGGATGACTTTTCAAACGAGGCTCAAATTTCAAGGGGATATCTCTTTTCATTTCTTGGAGCTAAAGTCAAGATTTTTTCAATTTCGTTATCATCGCACGTCAGTACCACACTGTCGGATCCACATGAAAAACGATGATAAATTCTCCTGAAACTCCCCGTAAGAAGTCGATTTCGTATGAATATTTCAAAATATGACACGCGCAATGCCGATTGGGACGACTTTCCTAATGAGACTCGTATTTCACGGAGATTTCTCCTTCCTTCACTACGATCTCAAGTAAAAATGTCTTCAATTACATTATCTTCGCACGTCAGTATCACACTGTCGGATCCACATGAGAAACGTTCATGAATTCTCTACTTTGGTTTAATTGCACGAATAAAATATAATTAAACGGTCTTACCCCGTTACAAGATATATTATAGTTCGTAAAAAAATAAAAGACCCGTATTTTTTTATCGGCGGAAAAAAGGCATTTTGAACATTTAATTAATAGTCTGATAGTAACTCTTTTATGTTCAAGTAAATAAATATATCTGTACACTGTACGATTGGTTTTGTTTTCAAGTTTAGTTGAATTATTGTATCTCAGTATGGCTGAATTAAATCAATATGCTTCAGTTGAATTTAGTTTACTTCTGTTTACTAGATGGCATTGAGTCTTCGACTAACTATGGAACCACCCCAAACCTCCGCCTTCGATTTTTCTGCAATTGAGATATGTTAGAGTTCGTAAAAAAATAAAAGACACGTATTTTTTTATCGGCAGAAAAAACTATCTAAAGGATGAAATCCATCTCCAAATAAATAGCCCCAAAAGCAGTTCTATAGCATTATCTTTAGTTGTAATGAATATTTTTTCATGAAACAAAAAACACAAGATACTTATAGAAAAACTAACAGATACACATCAATTTGGTCCACGGGGGTTGCAACCGCTGCCTTGTATAGAGGAAAAACTGTATTTTTAAGTGTATTTTTACCTTACAAAATCAAAAAGTTATGTTAAAAAAATTTTTAAAATGATAAAACAAAATTGACGTGTTTCGTGGTTTTCCTATTATCTATTATTTCGAGGATGAACTACCCCTTGATGTTATTAATACAATAAAAGCAGTTGTTAATCGCAGATTATGCTGGTTATTTCATGTTCTACGACGCTCAAAAAAGCCAAACACATGTATACTTTTGTTTTGCCTAATAAACTATTTAGCGGGTGAAAACTACCCACGAAAGTTACCCTTCAACACCACTTTATAGCGAAATTTTCGTATTTTATGCACCGTTTTCGACGAAACAAACTCTAAAAAATTCTTTTAAAAAATTTTAGATAAATATATGGATTTCGTCTACAGCGGTTGCAGCCCAACCCCCTAAGTCGCTTGAAAGAAAAGCTATGTTTTCAAATATTTTCTTCCAAAATTTTTTAAGAAGAAATGAAGCTTATGAAATTCCGTTTAAAATCTAATACAAATTATACGGTATCCGTCACCAGGAGCTGCTATCCCTTCATTGGAGAGTGAACAGAGCATTCATTTGTTACCCTGATCCCTTACTACCCCGAACACAATTTCCTTAAACCTCGAGCTAGTTACCCTGCCACGCTATAACCCGTAACCCCTACACCCCAATTTCATCAACTCTCGAGCTGGTTACCCTGCCACGCTGTAACCCCAAACTCTTATCCCCAATTTCCTTAACCCTCGAGGTGTTTACCTGCAACGATAACGAAATTTAAAAAATCTTGACTTGAGCTCATAAAATGAAAAGAGAAATCCCCTTGAAACGTGAGTCTCGTTTGAAAAGCCGTCCCAATCGGCATTGCGCGGGTCATATTTTGAAATAGAATACAAAATCGACTTCTTACGGGGATTGACAAAAGAATTTATCATTGTTTCTCATGTGGATGCGACAGTGTGATACTGACGTGCGATTATAACGAAATTCAAAAAATTTTGATTTGACCTCCTAGAAATGAAAAGAGAAATCCCCTTGAAACTAGAGTCTCGTTGGAGAAGTCGTCCCAATTGGCTTTGGGCGGGTTATATTCTGAAATATAATATAAAATCGACTTCTTACGGGAATTTTTAGGAGAATGAATCATTGTTTCTCGTGTGAATATAGCACTGTGATTCTGATGTGCGAAGATAACGTAATTGAAAAGATCTTGACCTTTAGGAGAATTCCTGAACGTTTCTCATGTGGATCCGACAGTGTGATACTGCCGTGCGAAGATAATGTAATTGAAGACATTTTTACTTGAGATCATAGTGAAGGAAGGAGAAATCTCCGTGAAACTTGAGTCTCGTTTGAAAAGTCATCCCAATCGGCATTGCGCGTGTCATATTTTGAAATATTCATACGAAATCGACTTCTTACGGTGAGCTTCAGGAGAATTTATCGTCGATTATCATGTGGATCCGACATTGTGGTACTGCCGTGCGAAGATAACGAAATTGAAAATATCGTGACTTTAGCTCCTAGAAATGAAAAGAGAAATCCCCTTGAAACTTGAGTCTCGTTTGCAAAGCCGTCCCAATCGGCTTGGCGCAGGTTATATTTCGAAATGTAATACAAAATCGACATCTTACGGGGCGTTACAAGCGAATTCTTTATCGTTTATCATGTGGATCCGACAGTGTGATACTGACGTGCAATGATAACGAAATTGAAAAAATCTTGACTTTAGCTCCAAGAAATGAAAAGAGATATCCCCTTGAAACTTGAGCCTCGTTTGAAAAGTCATCCCAATCGGCATTGCGCGTGTCATATTTTGAAATATTCATACGAAATCGACTTCTTACGGGGAGTTTTAGGAGAATTGCCTTGTATAGAGGAAAAACTGTATTTTTAAGTGTATTTTTACCTTACAAAATCAAAAAGTTATGTTAAAAAAATTTTTAAAATGATAAAACAAAATTGACGTGTTTCGGGGTTTTCCTATTATCTATTATTTCGAGGATGAACTACCCCTTGATGTTATTAATACAATATAAGCAGTTGTTAATCGCAGATTATGCTGGTTATTTCATGTTCTACGACGCTCAAAAAAGCCAAACACATGTATACTTTTGTTTTGCCTAATAAACTATTTAGCGGGTGAAAACTACCCACGAAAGTTACCCTTCAACACCATTTTATAGCGAAATTTTCGTATTTTATGCACCGTTTTCGACGAAACAAACTCTAAAAAATTCTTTTAAAAAATTTTAGATAAATATATGGATTTCGTCTACAGCGGTTGCAGCCCAACCCCCTAAGTCGCTTGAAAGAAAAGCTATGTTTTCAAATATTTTCTTGCAAAATTTTTTAAGAAGAAATGAAGCTTATGAAATTCCGTTTAAAATCTAATACAAATTATACCGTATCAGTCACTAGGGGCTGCTACCCCTTCATTGGAGAGTGAACAGAGCATTCATTTGTTACCCTGATCCCCTACCACCCCGAACCCAATTTCATCAACCCTCGAGTTGGTTACCCTGCCACGCTGTAACCCCAAACTCTTAATCCCAATTTCCTTAACGCTCGAGCTGGTTACCCTGCCACGTTGTAACCCCAAACTCTTAATCCCAATTTCCTTAACGCTCGAGCTGGTTACCCTGCCACGCTCTAACCCCGAACTCCTACACCCGAATTTCATCAACCCTCGAGCTGGTTACCCTGTCCTTTTCAATTTTCTAGTCCGAAATCCGGTTCACTGTTATTCATAATCCCAATTTCGACTTACTTGTAATATCTCTGAAGAAAAGGACATAGGCGAAATGATTGTAGAAGATAACGTTAAATTTATTTATTTTTATGTTATATTTACGTTATATTAATTCGTTCATTTCATCTGATATTGAGATTACATTTTTTGAATATAAAAATCAATCCTCGAGCTGGTTACCATACCACGCTGTAACCCCGAACTCGTGCACTCCAATTTTTCTGAAATCCGGAACCAAGCTCCCAGTCATTAATAATCCCGATTTCGAAATATTTATAGTATCTTCAAATAAAAGGACATATGCACATTTTTTGTAGAAGATAACTTTTAATTAATTATGTATATTTATGTATAGGTGGGAAATAGCAAATGCAACAATTTGCTATATACAAGGAATTTCATTTTTAAATCATTATGTTCAACAAATATTACTACTATCCCTGAGGAAATTTGATTATTATGTTATTACGAAACAATTCATTAGACAAACTGATTCTACCTTACTAATAGGTATATGTACGTATTTCGCGAGGCGGTTTTAGCTAATATGAAAATACTGACATGAGATAATGTCACTCTTATTTTCCACCTTAAACACACTCGAGTATGTGCGTGGCAAAACAAAATCTGTGGCATGACGTGGAAACCAGAATCAACGAATGTGGTTCATTCCTGTGGTTTAAATAGCAAGATTGGAACAGCAACTGTTTTTTTCCTTAATAGAAACCACAATCAATGAATGCGGATCATGTGGTTCAAATAGCAAGATTGGAACTACAACTGTTTTTTCCTTAATAGCAACTACAATCAACAAATGCGGTTCATGTGGTTCAAATAGCAAGATTGGAACTACAACTGTTTTTTCCTTAATAGCAACTACAATCAACAAATGCGGTTCATGTGGTTCAAATAGCAAGATTGGAACTACAACTGTTTTTTTATCTTGATAGAAACAACAATCAACGAATGCGGTTCATGTGGTTTAAATAGTAAGATTGGAACTGCAACTGTTTTTTTCCTTGATAGAAATCGCAATCGTTGACGTATGTGATAAGCCAAGATCTAACAGTGGAGGAACCTCGGGCACCTTGATTTGATATCGGTTTGTGTGGTCCCAACTTCAAAACATGTTTTGTTCACTTACAGTATATATAAGCATATTCGATCAGCATACTTCAGTAAATTAGTAACAGAACTTTGCTTTACATGTACGTTTTTGAATATCAAAATTGTGTTAGAATGGCAATTAATATTCACAACGTCATTCAAAAATTACTGAAAACATTCCACATAAGTGCGGTTATAGAAAGCATACCTATATTAATCGATGCAGAGAAGCAGCTACACGATTATGTTGAAGATATATTGAGAAAAAGCATTGGAACGAATTCAGGTATTGAATGTGAAACAAGTAAGAACTAATGTTTCCTGGATGATGATTTTGAGATTAATCCAGAAGTAATCAATTTGATCAATTTGAAGAAATACATGGTGTAGACTATACCGAGGTACCTACTTGTACGGTAACAAATGCGGTACTCGACGATGGATATAAAAGAAAAGCTATTGAATACTGGGAAAGTGATAAGAAAAAGAAACTGTCTTTGTGTTCCGTCCAGAGTAAATATAAACAAGTTTCGTCAGAACGTCACTTGAGAACACGGAAACAGCAAATTTTGACAAGTGGGACCAAAAGAGGGAATCTGTTTAAAGTTTCAGAATATACTTTACAACAACTCAAAGATGCTTTAGATTGGAAGTTATCAGTGCATGATTTAGATCTTAAAAGATGGGCTTTACAAAAAAAGTATGAATTAGATATGTCTTGGTTTAAAGCTTCACCCAATTGGATATTACTATTCAAAAAAAAGTATAAATTTGTATTGCGTAAAATAACTAAATATGTGACTAAAGTATCTGTAGAAAATGAGGCTAGTTTAAAGTTAGATTGTCAAAATTTTATCAACCTCATAAAAACAGAATTATCAACCAAAAGTGCAAGTAATATATATAATTCCGATCAAAGTGGATTCAATTTAGAAATGCATACTGGTAGAACATTGAGCGAAAAAGGTAAGAAGACAGTCGAATCAGTAGTACAATCAGTATCATTGACTACGTATAGTTCTACGATTCAACCGACAATATCTGCAGAAGGTACATTGCTATCACCCCTTTTTATAGTATTAAAAGAAACAAATGGTGAGTTTGGAACCATTGTTTCAAAAAAACTATTCAATGCACCTAATATATTTTTGCGAGCAAGCGCATCAGGAAAGCTGTCGAATGAATTACTTCAAACATGGTTGCAACATGTATTTTTTCCTAACTATGGGAAACAGCAGTTTTATTACTAAACTTATGGAGTGGACAGTGTGAACGAGCTGTGAGATTTTGGATGTAAATTTTCGATTGATGACAACTCCTAAGGGTACAACAGGCAAAATTCAGCCACTGGATGTATTCGGTTTTCGATTTTGGAAAAACTTTGTAAGAAAAATATCTAATGCCATTATTTTATTCGGATCAGACATCAGTTGACATGAGAGGAATAATATTTTAAAATTACAGTCTATCACAGATAATCAATTATCTTCACCTAGATTCAAAAGCGTATTTAAATATGATTGGTACAAAAGTGGGTACTTAGATAAAAAACCTGATTTGTTCGACAATCCTGTTAAATATTGCTTCGGACTAGAAAATTGAAGAGGGCAGGGTAACGCTCGAGGGTTGATGAAATTCGGGTGTAGGAGTTCGGGGTTAGAGCGTGGCAGGGTAACCAGCTCGAGCGTTAAGGGAATTGGGGTTAAGAGTTTGGGGTTACAACGTGGCAGGGTAACAAGCTCGAGCGTTAAGGAAATTGGGATTAAGAGTTTGGGGTTACAGCGTGGCAGGGTAACCAACTCGAGGGTTGATGAAATTGGGTTCGGGGTGGTAGGGGATCAGGGTAACAAATGAATGCTCTGTTCACTCTCCAATGAAAGGGTAGCAGCCCCTGGTAACTGATACGGTATAATTTGTATTAGATTTTAAACGGAATTTCATAAGCTTCATTTCTTCTTAAAAAATTTTGCAAGAAAATATTTGAAAACATAGCTTTTCTTTCAAGCGACTTAGGGGGTTGGGCTGCAACCGCTGTAGACGAAATCCATATATTTATCTAAAATTTTTTAAAAGAATTTTTTAGAGTTTGTTTCGTCGAAAACGGTGCATAAAATACGAAAATTTCGCTATAAAATGGTGTTGAAGGGTAACTTTCGTGGGTAGTTTTCACCCGCTAAATAGTTTATTAGGCAAAACAAAAGTATACATGTGTTTGGCTTTTTTGAGCGTCGTAGAACATGAAATAACCAGCATAATCTGCGATTAACAACTGCTTTTATTGTATTAATAACATCAAGGGGTAGTTCATCCTCGAAATAATAGATAATAGGAAAACCACGAAACACGTCAATTTTGTTTTATCATTTTAAAAATTTTTTTAACATAACTTTTTGATTTTGTAAGGTAAAAATACACTTAAAAATACAGTTTTTCCTCTATACAAGGCAGGGGTTGCAACCCCCGTGGACCAAATTGATGTGTATCTGTTAGTTTTTCTATAAGTATCTTGTGTTTTTTGTTTCATAAAAAAATATTCATTACAACTAAAGATAATGCTATAGAACTGCTTTTGGGGCTATTTTTTTGGGGATGGATTTCATCCTTTAGATAGTTTTTTCTGCCGATAAAAAAATACGTGTCTTTTATTTTTTTACGAACTCTAACATATCTCAATTGCAGAAAAATCGAAGGCGGAGGTTTGGGGTGGTTCCATAGTTAGTCGAAGACTCAATGCCATCTAGTAAACCGAAGTAAACTAAATTCAACTGAAGCATATTGATTTAATTCAGCCATACTGAGATACAATAATTCAACTAAACTTGAAAACAAAACCAATCGTACAGTGTACAGATATATTTATTTACTTGAACATAAAAGAGTTACTATCAGACTATTAATTAAATGTTCAAAATGCGTTCCAATTGAGTAATATATTTTTTATTTACTCAACGGAAAAACGTCCCAGTGTCATAAATAACTGATATTGTCATAAATGACTGAAAAACAAGATCAACGAATTTGCATCAAATTTTGCTTTCAACTCAGAAAAATGAGTTCGGAAACTATTGAAATTATGCAAAAGGCCTTCGGAAGCGAGTGTATGAGCAAAACACGAAAAAAGAGTGGTATAAACGGTTCAAGGATGGTCGCACTTCTGTCAATAGTGATTCTCGTTCCGGCCGACCTTTGACGACAAAGACCACAGATAATATTGAGCAGGTGCGACTTGCAATCGAACAAGATCGTCGTATGACTGTGCGAAAACTAGAAGAAGACCTTGGGATACTGAAAGCTATCATTTCAGAAATTTTAACCGAAAATTTAGGAATGAAACGCGTGTGTGCGAAATTCATCCCAAAATTGCTCACAACAGAGCAGAAGAACATTCGCTTAGAAATCGCTCTGGATAATCTGGAAATGGGAAATAATGATGATAATGTGCTTAGACAAGTTATTGCAGGTGATGAATCACGGGTTTATGGTTATGATCCTGAAACAAAACAACAATCTTCACAGTAGAAGCATTCTGAATCGCCAAGATCAAAAAAAGCATGTCAAAGTCGGAGCAATGTTAAGTCAATGTTGATTGTTTTTTTCGATTATGAAGGTGTTGTACATCACGAATATGCACCAACAGGTCAGACAATCAATAGAGAATACTACGTTCAAATTTTGAAACGATTGCGTGATGCAGTAAGAAGAAAACGACCGCACTTTTGGGAAAGTGGTGACTGGCTTCTCCATCACGATAAAGCGCCAGCGCATTCATCCAATCGTGTACAGCAGTTTTTGAACAAACACAATATCGCATTGCTTCGACAACCTCTATACAGTCCCGACATAGCCCCTTGTGACTTTTGGCTGTTTCCAAAACTAAAAAAACCACTCAAAGGCCACCGATTTGATTATAAAACAATGGTTGAAAACAATGCGACGAGTGTACTTAAGGCTATTCCTCAAAGTGAGTTCCAGGACTGTTTTGAAAATTGGAAACATCGATGGAACCGTGTTATTCAATCAAGTGGGAATTACTTTGAAGAATGCCATCCACCAGATGATGAAGAATAACGCTAGCACGAAAATATTAAGCTAGGCCCGATACTTTCCAGATAGACCTCGTAAAAAGGGCTACACAAGACCCAAAGGGCAGTTATTTTCAGTTGTCGTAGTGTCTGTGCAAAGCAGAGATTGAGTACCAGTAGGTGAGTGCAGGAGGAAACACAGAAATCAGTAATGTCAAGAAGTCAGCCAAGAAGTTAGCAAAGAAGTCAGCCAAGAACTCAACAAAACTCAGTCAAGAAGTCAGTCAAAGAGCCAAGCAGCCAAGCATCCAACCAATGGAACAAGAAAATCAAGAAAAAATCAGTTCATATAAAATAAGGACGCGCAGGCCGAAAAGAGTGAATTATTTAATAAAATAAAAGAGTAAGCATACAAAAAAATTTTATTGGTAATTTATCTATCTTTCCACTTTCTTCGAAGTAGCTCGTGACGTAAAATTCTTCCTTTTGCTTCCTTGGAAAGGAAGCTTTTTTTCGGGTTTTTCAATAATTTTTCCTTTTTCACTGTAATTTTTTTAATTTTATCGTTCGCGGTTCCATTCTTGTTTTTTTTTTGATAGATCTACACGTCCTGAAACTGTGTAAATTGATATTTTACCATAGAATTATTGTCTGAAGCTCAGAATCATCGTCAAAGTCATATTTTGATGACGTCTGTTCGTGGGGATGTATGAGTGTATGTGTGTGTATGTTCTATCAATCGCCATGACTATTCAAGTCGATAGATTTTGATGAGACTTTTTTTATATGTTTTGTTATGATGGAAGATAGGTGGGAAAATATTTTTTAAGGCCAATAACCGACTTAAAAAATATTTTATACCCAACCCATTTTTAGGAAAAAGTTGTCAATTTTTAAAAAGTGATTTTTTTGTAAAATTGCTACAACTTTTGATTGAGAACGTAGTTTTCGTCATATGATAGCTTGTTTAAAATCTTTTACAAGTAGCTTTCAAATGAAGCATCGCATATTTGAATAATTGCTAAATATCATAAGATATGAAATTCAATTGATAATAACGTTTATGTAAGTTTGAGTTTTAAAATATTATTTGAAACAAATACTTGATCAAATTTTTTGAGTTTTTTTATCATTTCTATAATGTTACATTATAGTTGAAATAAAATTATGCATGTAACCAATTATTTCATAATTGCTGTATGAAATATACTATATTTAATGAAATACAATGAATATTGCAACGATTACCGAAAATCGTTCGACTCGCGTAAGGTTAACAAGCGGCTGAGCGGAATAGCCGCGATCGGTTCGAGAGAGAGAGAAAGGGCACGTAGGGGCAATGACCGGGAGGAGAGAGTTCGGTAAGCAGTACGACTGTGTCCTTCAGTCAGATAGCATCCAAGTGCGTGAGCGTGGTATAGACGTTGTCTCTGTGTTTTGCGAGCGAGAGCCAAGGGTGCAGCAAATAATTGGTGAGTGGTGCGTTCACTGGTAAACGTGCGCGCCGATAGCAGCAACACCAACAGCAACAGCAATAGCAGCAGCAACGCCAACAGGAACAGCAATAGCAGCAGCACCACCAACAACAACAACAGTAATAGCGGCAGTGCAGCGAGCGGCGAAGCAGCTTATCAGCGGCTTGTAAATCGGATACGGTTGGCCACCGTATCCTCAACTATCTCGCGGTAGGTGCACCTTCCCTTATTGTTGTCAGCGTGCGATTCCGCGCAGCGTGCGCGAGGAAATTATTTATTGCGTGCGAGCGGTTAGTTCGCGCCGGTCGCGAGGTTTTCTCTCTCTCTCTCCCACCCAGCGTATTGTCAGTTGTGTTCGCGTGCGCAAGACTCTCGGCAAATCCCCCGTGCATCTATTTTATCGAATAAAGCGTTTAACTGAGATTCTTAATCGAGTCATTGTTTCGTCTATCCTTTGTCCGGAGGTCGCGTTTGTTTACATTCGGTTCGAATTAGCCGGTAGTCTGGCACAGACCGCGTGGAGGTAGCTAGAGGCGCATTGCAAGTCAAGTTTCAAGCAGCGGCCGCAGGAGCGCTGCTAGGCAAGAGCGACAGCGCCGCCAAGTGGCGAGTTGGGGAACCCAACTCGGATTGGCGAGGAGACTCTGCGCAGGCGCACTCACGGACAAGGTAGGTTGATGTGCTCCGAGCACATAGATAACTAGGCGTCGTTTAGCCATCAAATAGGTACATTCTAGGGAAATTACAGGTTAAACGGCAGCCTGTTACAATATAAAAACGATTAATAACGTAAACACAAACGTAAATAACAAAAATTCCAAGGAAGCACACCGCCAGAGCAGTTGTCAGCGTTTTTTTGTATCTGGAGACTACTTTTGATAGGCTCTAGGTATGATTTTGATAGGAAAACCGGGTTCTACTATTGATAGGACTCAGGGTACTTCCCGCTCTCGGATTACAACTATTGATTGGAATCCAAGAGTAGAAGTACAGGTTTAGTGGCACTGTCCCCTTCAGTATTATTAATTTTCGAATAGTGATCCCGCTAGTTTATGCGAGAAATTGCAGACTAGCAACAACAGAACCCTGAGACTGCACCAAGCCTCAGGTGCACCTGAGATGTGTTGTTGCCACGACGTCACAGTTATAATTGAGAAATAATGAAATTTAAATTATGAAAGTTTTCAAAATAATAATTAAATGTAACTGTCCTGTCTGATTTGTCTCCGATTTTCCTCTGCAAAACGGCAACCCGTCATACTCGAGACAATTAGAGAAAATCGGTAATTGAGCGTAGGCGCATTTCACACGTATATGCAAATGTGTTAGGGCAACTCTGCGAAAACATTACCATATAAGGAGCGTGACGTCACGACCGTGGGAAAATTTATTGTTTACAACCGAAAATCGTTAATTATAAAGTTTTTTAAACGAACAAAAGTGCTTCTATTTACAAAATGCTCTCTTACGGGTAGAAACCACCCCTGCCAACCCCTAAACAGGCTCACCCATATAATTAACTGCTTTTCGATAAAAAAACTCATTTTCCAATCACAGTATGCGTACTAATCTCGACCTAGATAAGCCTCATCCCCAAATACCTGCTGAACCCTTTAAAACCACCCCTACCAACCCCTAAGCAGGCACACCCACATGACCCTGGGTAGAGCAAGATTAATCAACTGCTTTTCGGTAAAAAAAACTCATTCTCGGGGGTTTTGGAAACCCTTCAAGTTACTATTTTTTGAGCGAAATATTGATTTCAAAAAAAGATCCTCCACCATCCATCTTGGATTTGAAAAAACGAAATTTTGGTAGTATATTCGAACTCAGCGACCTCGAAAACCCCCGAGTACTAATTTCCAACCAAAAATATGCTAATTCTATGATTTTCATCCACCATCTTGAATCTGCCATCTTGGATTTTCAAAAATGAAAATTCTGACTGTAGATTCGTATTCAGCGACCCCGAAAACCCCCGAGTAAGAAATTTTAAGCCAGAATAGTCAATAGAAAAATGTATGCCGAAAAGGGTTAAAAGCCACCCCTATCTACCCCTTGCAGGCTTATATACGTAACCCTAGTTACACCAAGTTTAATTAAATCCTTTTTGATGAAAAAATTAATTTTTTAATCACAAATAGACATACACATCTTAACCTGGATATGCCTTATCCCTGTATACATGTACAACCCTTAAAAACCCTTGGGCAGGCTAATCATAGAACCCTGGGTAAGCTATTTTAATCATGTGAAATTCGATGAAGGAATTAATCACAGATAGACATACGCAGCTTATTTTTTGTACGCGGTTGGGAGGGCTGGTTTTAAAGGGTTGGGGAGGTATTTGAGGATGAGGCCTATCTAGATCATATTAGTACGCATACCTGTGATTAGAAAATGAGTTTTTTTATCAAAAAGCAGTTAATTAAACTTGCTCTACCCAGGGTTATGTGGGTGAGCCTGTTTAGGGGTTGGCAGGGGTAGTTTCTACCCGTAAGAGAGCATTTTGTAAATAGAAGCACGATGCTCACAATATTTTTTAGTGTTTTGTCATATTTCCAAGTTTGGTTTAAATTGGTGAGTGGCTCTTTAATATGGTTACTTGTTAGATAGCTTGGGCTGAATGGTGTGGTGCTTTTTAAATTCATAAAATTTGAAATTTTCAAATTTGTGTAACTTCGTGAAAAAAAAAAGATATCCGAGCATACTCAACGGCATTTGAAAGAAGAAAACTCATACTTTAATTTGATGTATACAGTTTTTTGAAAAAAAATTTCTTTTCTTTGCTACATAACCTCAAATATAGGCAAAAATCGCGTTTTTTGCACTTTAAGGTTAGGATATCTCGAAAACCGGAGCCACCAGAGTAATTCTGACCTCGGATTCGGATTCAGCGCGCAAAAAACCTTCGGAAAACTATACTCAGGTTCTTGGTAAAATATTTTTGTCAAATTCTGTCGGCCTGTGTAATCATAAGTTGTAACGGGGGATTTCTTTCGGGGCGCGAATAGAAATCTTACCCGTTAGAGGAAGGATATTCCTTCTGTTGCGAGGCTAAACGCCACCTCGATCAGCTCGTTCGGATCAGCTCGATCTTCTGACCTCTCGCCCTAGAGCCCGAGAAAGCCCGCACGTGGAGGACACGTGCGGCGATTCCGGGTTGCCCAGTGACTCGAGGTCGGGCAGGTTCTGTTATGGGCGATAGGAGAGGAAAACCAAAAGGGAGTCCGAAAAGAAAAGTCTCAGCCAGTTGTCGCAAGATTTACAAATTTATTCTCCTTTGCCGCGTTAGGTCATACAAAGGTAACGCCGTGGCCGAGAGATTTCGTAGGGTATATCGCGCTCGTGATGAGAGAGAGAAAGACGCGCACTATCTAATTTCGCTTTCTGGCCGCGCGCACTTACATTTAATGTCGGGAACTTACGCTGCGGGGTCGAGTTGCTGCTGCCGAAAGTATCCTCGACGGTATTCGCGACTTGCGTCGGTTTCCGGCCCTTCCTCGCAGCACGCCTTTGAGTCAAGGTTTTCCCTGCCCGGGTTCGCAGTTGCCCGCGATCCTCGACTGTTGCCTCAGATCGCTCTGGGCAACTGGCAGTAATGGGCAGCGAATGACCTTTCCCTGGGGCGTGATTCTCAGCGACCTTGGAACCACCGAGTCTTCGCGTAATATCGGTCAAGAAGCTCCTTCAATTTCCAGTGCAGTCACTCGTCACTCGTGTTTTCTTGCCCGCAGGTCCGGACTTGACTGCCGTACGCATTCCTCACTCGCGCCTCGCGCACGCCGGCCGGCGGCCTAATCGCTCTCATTCCCCTTCCCCTTATTTCTACTGTCCCGTGCTACGCGCGTCTAACACACGCTGGCCGGCGCCCTAATCTCTCTTCTCTCTCTCACTTTTTCGTTCGTTCGTCTCGCGGGCGCTTTCCGCTTCTCCTTCTCCGATTTGTTTTCACGGACCGGCTTTTGCGTCGCCCCACGCGATGGAATCTCTTGGGCTCTACCTTTAACGAGCAACACTCGTTACAAAGTATCATTTCAAACGACTGAAAATCTAACTAACAGAATTAATTAATCAGAAAACAAGTAGAAAAATAATAAATAAAATTACAAATTTCATCATAGTCACGTTTTTGAGAAGAATATTTATTCATGAATAATAAAAACAATTCGAACAAATGACTAGCGTGCAGCCAATCGAAGGGTTTAGTTTGGACAATAGCAGGCCCAACTGGTGGACTTATACACTCCGACGATTTTATAAAGCAAAAAGTTGACGACAAAGAAACTATTTTCTCTAAGTCTAGTTCTTCCGAACATTTATATCCTGATTTGAATAAATTGAGAGAATTTAATGAATCATTAGACAATTTAAAGGTAAAGAAATGGAATTGATTTATCTGGTCCGACCAGTTCTCCAGTTCTACCGAATGGGATAAGAAACGGACGAGATACGTGTACGTCCGTAAATAATGAATTCGCTGCAAAAGTTCCAGTAATTAATATCGAATTTTTTAGAAAAGTGCTAGAAATAATTATAGATAGTGGATCAAAAGCTAACATTTTGAAGATCGGTATTGTATGAGATTATTTAAATTACGTAGATAATACCAAATACCATTTGTTAAGGGATTAGAAAGCTTTCCAACTATTGGAACGATCAGTTTCTCAGTACTAGACAAGTGGACTAAATTTTTATTAGTGCTCAAAAATTTCCCCGTAGCCTGCGGGGTGAAATTGATTCCTCAATCAATGAAACTATAATAGATTTTGAAAAACGAAGATTCATTTTAAGCAATCATTTAATTACTTTTATGAAACTGAAAAATTTTGTATATACAGGATTTTGTTCTGTTTATAATGTTGAAAGAGAACAACTAATTCAAAGATTTAAATAACGAATCTGTCTACGGGATCACAAGAATATTTTCTCATTGATACTGGATCTGAAGTGAGCGGAGCTAACTCTATACCATTCTAGATCTCGCAAATGGCTTTTATCAACTAAAGATGCACCCAAAAGACGCTCATAAAATAGCATTTAATACGCTTTTTGGTCACTATGAGTTCATTTGTATGCCCTTTAGTTTGAAAAATGCACCTTTAAATTATTAGTAAAAATGATTAGTAAATCGATTAAGGAAAGCTAGTTTGAAGATACAAATCATCAAATATGAAAAGGTATGCTCTATTGTGGAGTACCCACGACCGGGAAATGTTCGACAGTTGCGAACCTTTATAGGGGCTACATAGTAGTACTGTCGCTAGATGGAAGACTTCACTACGTGCGCTCAACCGTTGCTCAAGCTCACGGACAAGAGACGCGAGTATACATGGGGATCGAGTGGTGCTGAAGGGCGTATTGCAGCAACAGCGTCAGGCCCTCAAGGGCCCGACATTGAAAGAGTCTGGGGAGGCAACGATGCGTGATTCGGTGTCTGCGTATTGAAGTCGCAGAACCCAATCGAGGTTGAGTCAAGCTTAAGGTAAACCTCAGTGGTTCTCACAAGGAACAATACACGAGCCCCATCTACATTAATGTGGTAATGGGCTAGTCGGCTCATGAATAGCCTCAGCTCCCGCTGTGGACATCTCCGAACCGTAGAAACGAGTTGCTATTAACGCCCCGGGAGAGTGGACCACCCCGGGGAACCTTGTCGTGGGCACAGTGGAAAGGGTGCAACATATGTCACTATCCCGGCATAATCCGTACATCAAGGTACCCTCACGTCCATTAGCACCCGTAAATCAGTGCGAATAGCTAAACCATTTCATACCGCTACTATTCCGAACTAGAAGGGGCTGTAATGATGAACGTTATATTCGCGCACTTGTCTCGTCGGTGGGACTGCCCGCGGGGGCAACACCTACCAGCCATGAAATCAGCACACGCGGTGCCTACGCGATGATATGGAGGAGAGGTACCGGCCACTAGAGTTTCGATCTTGGACGACTACAGAAGGTACCGTGAAACCTGAGCGATGGAGAAATTGCAGATATCGCGAGGTAAACTGGCCAGCTCTGCGCAATATACGTGCGCGATCTTTCATTGTCCTACGTGTGTTATGTAAGGTATAACCCAAGGTAAATCACCGGGCGTGAACTCACATGAGCTTGAAAACCGCTACGGTATAATTGTGCACGTGTATCGGTGGACAAACGATCGCTGCGTGCACGTGGTAGCGAATAAAGTGGTGACGCCCGCATCTGCTACATGCTAGGCATTATCACCGTTGCGCAGGCCACAATTAATGAATGAACTGTTGTCTAATAAACGAGACCGTTGTGTTAATAAAGGACGACTTATATTGATCATTGACTGACTCTCCAGAAGTGCCTATTCTCACCTCATATTTGTATGTTTGTTTCTGTCATACGCTTTCGCACTTTTGCGTCCATTTTTAGCTAGCTGAATTGAGCCATAGGTTAGAGCGATGCTGAGGTTGTCCAGGAACAATAATGGCAGGGGCACACGCCTACGGTAAGGTCGCGGTGCAAGGTTCAACGCAGAGGAAGCGTTTGCGGTTGCCCACAGTAAGCGCACAGAGCTCCGCTAAAGGTGACACTCTGCTCACGGTTATCCGTGCACACATGGAGAGGCTTGTGCGCAAACCGTGTAGCCCATCAAATATTCACTCCGTTACAGCATATACCAACAAATAATTCAGTGTTAAAATAATTTTGAAATGAAACCAAATCTACTAAATTTTTGGAATTACATTTATTACATATTTGTAAAAAAACATCTTGATTCTTACATTTAAGCGAATTTTTTTCTGATATACATGATTTTGCATAAGATAAGCTATTTTTTATATATTATTTGTTTGATAAAGTCACTCAACAGGCATTTAAAAATATTCTTAACCTATTAAGAATGAGGGAGATACTTTTTTCATAATTTATTTAATGGCATTATTTTTATGGAAACTGTTCATGTAACAAAATATTTTGTTCATTTAACATAAAATCATAACAGAAAATTTTTTTATTTCGATGTTATGGCACCAAATTCACTTTTGGATTTCTTCAATTTGTTGATTTTTTGCGTCCATAGACCGTAGCCTTCAAAATATTCTATAGAGTTTTTTGAATTTAAGCATATCAATATCCAATATGATTACTTAAAGCCAAAAGTTTTTTGCTTATTATAGTATTTTTGAATAAATCAATTTATTCATGATTAATTTTGATGAAAACTAGTTTATGGGATGAATACGAATCTGTTAATAGTTTTTTTTAATTTGAGATGACGGGTCCTGCATAAATATTTTTTAAATTAAGACGATTTTTGTGAATTTTTTTGCATAGATATTTTATATTTCAAGTTAACAAGCAGTTAGTCCTTGAAAAATGCAACATATTTTTCTATTGAAGTTATTTTTTATAATCACAACTTTCAGAAATACAACGAATTTTATAAAAAAGTCAGTTTTTTGTAAAACGATTTATACCTCGTAAAAAACTAGTTTAAAAAATTTTTTCGCACATGGGTTTTGTAGCTTTTCAAACGAATTTTTGAATGATACGAGTATGTCTAGTTTTCTTGTCCGATAACTTCCCGCAGAAGTACATTGCTTTAATGTTCAAGAGAAAAAACGGAATGAATAGATTTTATTTATGATCTCACAGAATCTATAAAAAAGGAAAATCATATATGTATTTCATATGATCTGAAAGCTCGACAAAAGATCTTTAAAATCATATTTCGTCGGTTGTTGGAGCATGTTTTGGAGCCGAGATATAAATTTATAAAGTATTGCTAATTTTGGTCTAGGGTTGGCAAAAGTCGTCCGACGGTAGTGTATATTATTTTATCTTCAATTGTGAATGGTAACTACATTACTGAGAATACTTGGATATTTTCATAGGAATATTAGTTTTAACACCTTTCAATTAAAGAAAATCATAAAAAGACTATTAGTTTACAGATATACTTCTTGCCTGCCCAGCTTTTTCTTTAGCAATGACTCATGAGAAATTTATGAAATTAAATCAAAATTGAAGATGAATATACCAGAAAATAAAAATAATCATGTTGAGGCTTGCAAACTTCGGAAAGTTCTTCAAATTTTTAGGAAAAATTTACAGCAATTTGGTATTTTTTCTATCGCACTATCACAGATGAGATGATGGTAAAATTTCATAGTCATACAAGTTTATAACAGTTCATGCAAAACAAACCTGAACGATGAAGGATAAAAAAATGGGGAATCGCTAGTCCCAAAAGATATTTGTTCGATTATTATGGTAAAGGTTCAAATATTTATTTTTCTGGTGAAGAAGCTAAACTTACAAAATGTAATTTAGAAAGCCTTGTAGTTCTTTTAATTTTTCAAAATTGTCGGTTGTACCTAGAAAGTTGATTCAATATCATTTATATCAAGATAATTATTTTATTAATTCTGACTTATTGGTTCATGTAAAAAATGGGGTTTAAAGGTATGGATCGGTTCGAGTAAATAGAGTGAACGTGAATAACAATGTCGATAAAACAGCAGAAAAAGGTACATTTCATGGGCAGAAATTTGAGTCGAATGAGGAGGTAATCGCTGCCACGGAAGCCTACTTTTCAGACCTCGAGGAAACGTATTTTTCAGACGGGTTAAAGAAGTTGGAGCATCGCTGGGCCAAATGTATCGAACTAAAAGGAGACTATGTTGAAAAATAAAACGCCACTTTACCAAAATTTTCGTTTTTCTTTTGTAGGCTAAGTACTTATCGGGCCACCTTCGTACCCACGATTCATCACCAGTTATAATCCAGTTATTTTCTTTTTCTATTTTAATATTTTCTATAGCGCATAGAGATCTTTATAGAACTTCATAAAATTCGGAATTTACTTTTGTATCATCCGTCAATTATCTGTAATCTTCGTCACTTACGTAACATTAACAATAGCATTCTTGATATTATATTTCTTTTTTAAATCCTTATTTTTACAAAGGGAAATTTTATAATCCCTTTTAAATTTCCGTTGAAAAAGAGTACAATTTTCTGGATTTATAAAATGTTGGCACAAATTCTTCGAAGTTGAGGCAGCTTTTCTTCCAAAGTCAGGGTCTGTCGGTTAGTTGTTGAAGGTGTAGATTGTTTAGGTGGGTCCTGTACCTTTTGTTCTTTTGTCTGATCTTAACCTTTTTGTGACGTTCAATAAATAATTACCTAGTGAGTTAGTTAGATCTTGTTCTGTTTAAATATTTCTTTTAATCCCCTTCCCTATGTGTCCTACTGTAATCAGAACTCGTGTTTCCGGATTTCAGTCGCGATAGCTCTTTTTGTTTTTGTTAATCATTTTCTAGAAGTTCTGTACTCGAATACTATAGCAAAACGAAAAATACCAAACACTTACAAAATTATATTTTGTCAAAATAACTTACAAACTACTTATTTTCATCGACTCTTAATATCTATTTGTATTTTAGACTAACCCCCGTAATTTTTCATTTTGTTTAATTAAAATTTTTTAATCTATTAAGTTCTATTATATGAAATCTTTATTTCCTTTTTTAATTAGATTTTGATTAATTTGTTATTTTTTATTTGTGGTCTAAAAGCTTTTACTTGTTTTTTCAATGTTTTGTTCGCTTTAATTAATTAACAAATTTAATTAACAAATTAATCAACGCATATATTAGCTTTGTCATTTTCGATTCCCTAAGTTTCAATTTCTCACTTACCATTTATCGTTTATTATTATAAACTTCAATAAACAAATAAAAAATTTTCTATTATAAACTTCACAAAACTAAACCTACTTTACAGTTTTCGAATTAATTATAGTTTATAAAAGTAAACAATTTTCTTAAATCCTTTTATATAAATATTCTTTTAATTTTATTTCTTTCAGAATTATTTACTTCAATTACAACGAACAATTTTTGTTTAACTTAAATTTTTATTCTTCAAAATTATTTATCTCAGAATTTCTACTTTTGTAGTATTTTTTTTTTTAACAGAATTCTCAAGATTTTATTTAGTAACAAAATTTTATATTTCTCAAATCAATGAATTGTTATTTTCAACTTAAGCTATATTCTTGCTTTATTTCAATCTCTAACGTCGATACGTGACGTATCATACGAGCTTATAGCGTATACGTTTAGATGTAACTCTATGTATGTGCACGTATTTATACCTGTTGTTAAGTGAGCAAAGAACAGAACAAAATTGTTGTTAAAAGATTTTATTTAATATAAAGATGTATTTGGTATCTTGGAGAGAGTTGTGCACAGTCAGACGGTTACAATCCAAGTGGGTATTTTAACGCAGATATATCGGCGGCTCGCAGGCCGCTATACGCAACTGTCGTATACACACACTTACGGAGTGCGTGCATGCGCACACACATGAAATGCAGAGCAAGCTATCTTAAACACTGCCTTTCTTGCTTTGCATTAAATACAAAGAAAAAAAAGAACTTCTAAATATTAATTATGTCACATACAAAAAAACTTCTAAATATTAATTGTGTTACATCTAATTTTTGAACTAAATTTGTTTAATTAAATAAATAATATATATATATATACTTTGATCACAGAACGCACAATATTCTAATGAATATTGGAATCTAACTTACTATCTAAAATACAAAAGGAACTAACAGTTTTTCATCTTCTTAATTAAGTACTTCTAAATTCTTCTAAACAACTCATTATTGTTTCTAGTCAGCATTAGTGACCGCAGCCGCCTCTGAAAAAAAAATTAAATAGGAGAATGTTTTTACATTTATGTTTCTAAAATCAATTACAATGGTTCAACAATATATTTCTGAATTTTGAAGAGGAAGAAATGGTTGAAGACGAAGCGGCTTAGTAAATATATCAGCGGTATTATCATGAGTAGATACCCTTCTAATATCGACTTTACCTTCTAAAGCACACTGTTTCACGTAATTTCCGTGAGTATCAGACAACTTTCTTTTAACACCTATTCTTTCTCTTTCATCCAGACGTTTCTTAAACTCTTCTAAAGTGTCATCAAAATCTTTAAGTTTGTGACTACCCTCCTTTTGGGTACAATCTCTGGCAGATTGATTATCACAGTACAGAGTAACTGGATACATAGTGTAGCCTAATATATCTCTTAATGCCTTATCCAATGAAACGATTTCTTTGCATGCCTCACTCATAGCCAAATACTCTGACCCACAAGTTGAAGATGTTACCAAAGTTTGCTTATGACTTCTCCATGCAACGGTGTCTTTATACAATGAAATGGCCAAACCACTTGTGGAAGTGGAATCTGGCCAATCTTTAAAACTTGAATCAGAGTAAGCTTCTAAAGTATCACCATTACCTCTAAATGTAAGTCCTAACTTTGCTGTCCCCTTCAAATACCTAAGTACTCTTTTGACATCTAACTAATCTTCTTCGGTGGGAATAGATTGCTTACGCGAGAGAAAATTTACCGCGAAGGAAATATCCGGTCGTGAAGTATTCGCCAGATAAGAAATACATCCAATGACCTCTCTATATGGGACATCTAATTTTCTTCTAGTTTTTTCTTGATCTTGGTTGATTTTCTTGCTTCTAGCTTGTCGAGTAACCATTGGTGTTTCGTGTGGATTACAATCAGTCATTCCAAACCTTTCTAACACTTTGTAAACATACTCTGCTTGATTGATTGTCAATATTTTATTACTTCTATCTCTCTTTATAGTCATGCCTAAGAACTGTTTTGGTTCGCCCAAGTTTTTCATTTGGAAAATACCGCTCAAATGATCTATTATTTCTTTTAATTTCTTTGAACAGTTGCTCGCCGCAATAATGTCATCCACATACAAGACTAGAAAAACAATAATTCCTTGATATCTATAAGTAAACCGGCAGGGCTCATTAATATTCTTTTGCAGACCCAGTTTTAGCACTTCTACTGCGAATCGTTCATTCCACTTCTTGGGACTTGTTTTCAAACCATACAGTGCCTTATGTAGTCTACAAACTTTGGTCTTTCTAGTGAATTCATCTACTTCTAAGCCCTCTGGTATCTCCATATAAATTTCTTCATCTTCATTTAAAGTACTGTTTAAGAAAGCTGTTTTAACATCTAACTGGCGGACTTCTAAATCCAATTTGTTTATAATAGCTAGAGCTGCTCTTATAACTGGCAATCTAGAGACTGGAGCATATGTTTCTCTGAGCTCATAAATATTTTTATCCATAAATCCTCTAATAACGAGCCTGCCTTTTCTTTTCAGTATATATAATTTATCTAATTTCTTCTTGAATACCCATCTAGAGTCAATAACATTCGCTCGTTTACCATTCTTCAAGACTGTTGGCCTGTCCACCAAACTCCAAACTTTGTTGATTTCCATTGATTTCAACTCTTCTTTAACTGCCATAAGCCATTCATCTTTGTCTTCCATACTCATTGCTTCTTTAAAACTAATGGGGTCATGATTCATGACAGCCAAAAGAGCAAATACTGACTCATCTTTGTCTTCTAAGTCAATGCTTTTTATTTCACTCAAAAACGCAAAGCTGACATCTACTACCATCCCAGCATCAGAACTTCCTTTATCCATGGTCTTATAGTCTTTGGTAGTTTTTACATTTCTTTTCGGTTGCTTTCTAATGGGCCCTACATCTATAATTTGTTCCTCAGATCGGGCCTTCTTACTCCCTCTAGATTTAGATTTGGTTGAACTATCGACTCCCATGTTTTGGTTTGATGTCAGTTTCATGTTTTTAAGATTATCTTCTTCGACTTCTAATACTTCTAAATTATCTCCATATAAATGCACTGTCTTTTCTTTTTCATCTTCTAATTCAATATCTTGATTTCTTTTAATGCTATCTTCTAAAATTCTTTTGTTCTCAATATTTTTTGTATGTTAGTTTTTCTTTGATTTTAACGTGCTTTGAGTGAACAAATTTGCCCGAGCTGGGATGCCATAGTATATAACCATTTGATGTCTGACCTACCAGCACACCTTTAATAGCCTTGGCTGAGAATTTTGTTTCAAGGGCGTGTTTCGTAGCATAAGCAATACTTCCAAACCTTCTAATTTTGTCTATGTGGCATTTGCCTTCAGGATTTATTAACTTCAAAGGATTCTTGAAGTCAATTGATTTATTAGGAGTTCTGTTATACAAGTTTATAGATACATCTACAGCAAGTGGCCACATACTCTTAGGTAAATAGGAATCAATCATAAGTGACCTAGTTTTCTCAATAAGGGTTCTATTAAATCTTTCTGCAATACCATTATGTGTAAGGGCTAGAAAAATTTGGTTCTATGCCCTCCTTTTTCATTACTTCTAAAAACTTTTCTCTTGTGAATTCAGTACCATTATCAGCACCGATAAAACTAATCTTTTCATTTTGACCTAGCAGATTTCGTGCACTAACCAGAAAAACTTATAAACAATCACCTGATTCAGACTTGTGTTTTATCGAATAGGCCATTGCAAATTTGGTGTAGTCATCTACAAAACCTACTATATATCGACATTGATCTGGGAATGAAGTTGGTTTAATTGGACCAATAGTATCTGCATGAATCATATAAAGTGGCTTTGTCGCTCTGGTTCTGGTTTCTTTAAATGGTAATTTCGTCAATTTAGCAAAAATACAGATTTCACAGTTCATTATATTTTTATCGAATTTTATCCCTTTCAAGTTTACATCTAATTTCTGTAGTTCTTTGAGAAAAGCCTGAAGGGTGACCTAATCTAACATGCCATAACATACCTTCGTTTAATTTTTCAGTATGGAGTTTTTCTAATTCAAATGACGTGAACAGGTCTTCTATTTTATCTGCATCTTCTAAACTATCTATGTCTACCAATCTATAATTTAAGTATTTGAGTGAGGGATTATTGTTAAGTATTGAACTGGAATTTATTTCGTCCACATTGCACACCCTCTCAATTTCAGCATCTATATTTTTATTTTTGTTATTTTCGTCTAACTGATCGGATGATTTAATATGGGTTTCATCGAGGACTTCATCAAGAGTGATTATTCTCGCTTCACATCTATAACTATGATATTTTTCGTCTAAAGCATCAACAGGACTCTTAATACTCAGCGATATAATCCAATTTGGTTTACTATAAACGCCTGATAAATACACATGATTTGTTTCTTTGTCAAAAACTTTCAAAATTCGATCATCTAAATATATACTAAAACCTGCATCAACAAACTTCCAAAGTGACATTAGATTTTCACTAATATTATCCGCAGCTAAAACGTTTGATAGTACAATAGTTTTACTCTGACTATCAAGTTTTTCTAGAACAAGATCTCCTTTTCCATCTATTTTAATATCAGCAGTACTATTTCTATTCGCACTTCTAATAACTGCCCCGGGACATTCTTTAAAATTGGATAGAATAAAGCCTTTATTTACTATATGTTCTGTTGCACCGGAATCAGCCAGGAAACTTATATTATTGATTGAGGTATGAGTATTACTCTTACCTTGGATCGCTGCATGTGCTGCTGCAGTTTTGGCGTTATTCTGTTGCTGATTGCGTGGGGTGTATGGTCTAGTGTTGGATTTAAAAGATCTACTTTTACCTCTAAATATACCCCCACCTCTGTTTCCTTTATTATTTTTACCTCGATAATTATTACTTCTACCTCTATTTTTATTATTATTATTGCCTCTTCCTCTAAAACCTCCGTTGTAGCCAACTCCCTCTGAACCCTGATTCCTTTTGTAATTACTTCTATAATTGTTATTTAGATACCTTCTAGATCCATAATTGTCTCGTCCATTGTTAGGACAGCTTCTTCCATTGTGAGAGGCTACCCTACGACATACGTAGCAGAACCACTCATTTGTTGCTATGAGTGGGCAGTCACCTTTTGCATGCCCATGCTCATTGCAACGCCAACAAGCATCTGTGCCACCACGGTGACCAAGGGAAGGCTGAACAGTATTGACCATGTTTGCTTGACCTCTAGCTTCTAATTGCTTTCTGTGAGCATCTGCTTCTAACTGCAACACAATTGATTTTATTTCATCTAGAGTCATGTTGCTATTTTATGGATTAGCCTTTTTAATCGAATATGCAATGCTAAGTCCTGGGATCTCGTCTTTCACAGCTTGATAAAATGCACATCTCTTTTCAGCCTCGGTAAGAGGTAATTCCCTTCCACAAAGTTCTGACTCTTTTATTACAGCATTAAACCTGTCACAAAATTTATCGACCTTTTCGCTTCTGCCTATTTTCATGGAATAAAGTTTAGCTCTCACCGTTACTTCAGAGACGTTATTCTCAAGTTTCTTTGCATCTTTTATTATTGACAAAATAGTAATAGGATCTTTAACATCTAAAATTTTCTTATGATAGTCTTCCTCTAAGTGATTAATTATTATGTCTCTAACTATTTTGTTTCTTCTAGACTTTTCTGATGTATTATATGACTTAGTACAAGGTATTGAGGGATCTATTACATCTAAAAGATCTCTGGCTCCTAATTCAGAATTCAAATAATCAAACCAAATGTTTAGGTTCATGCTTCTAGTCAATTTGTATTCACATTTAAAATTATCCTTCGCTACAGTATTATTTTTTGCAATACAGTGTGCTAGCGCGCCTATAGATTCTGATAATTCTTTATTAACCCATTAAGGACGGGACGGACACTTTTTCGTGTCCAACTTCAAGCTACCACCAAGCCAATAATTTAATTGCAAAAAAATTCGCGAACCATCGTTTCCTATGTTACGTCTCGTGCATCAACTACGAATAGCTAATGAATGAGACGTTCCACTATGTTGACTAGTGGTCGGATATGTCTCACTTATAATAAATATATGTGGAAATGTATGTTTGATAAGTGTACTACCTTGATAACCGTAGCCTTTAATTGTTGATAAAATGTAGCAGGCTCTAACTGCTTGTTGAATTGTATGAATGTAGCAGGCTCTAACTGCTTGTTGAATTGAATAAATGTAGCAGGCTCTAACTGCTTGTTGAATTGAATAATTGTAGCAGGCTCTAACTGCTTGTTGAATTGAATAGGATAGGTTGTAGAATAATACTTGCACGATATTACTTAGTAACAGTCGCGAGTTTATTAAGTAAAATGATCACCAATTGTCGGACCGGTGTGTACGGAGTTGAGTCTTACAGGTACTTATTGACTGACTGATGGACTACTGATCAACTCTGCTCGTAATGATGTTCATTGCTTTTTATATGTTAATTTTCAGGTCAGTATCGAATTGTGACATTTTGTGATAGATAGGGACAGTGGGAATCTCGTTAATCCATTCATGCGCGTCACTAATTAGATGACGAGGCATTTGGCTACTCCCTGCGTCAACGAGCCCAAGTGGCTCGGACGTACTTCCCCAGCGCGAATCGCGGGTGATTTTAAAACTTAACAAAAAGATCACAAAACAAAATTAAACTATAACACTTTAACAATTAATAAACTCTAAAAAAAGATAAAACTTAACAACGTGAATGGGGTTCCCATCGTCCCATCCACAGCCAAGGCTCTGCAAAACGTCTGGAAAAATTAGTCACGGAGTGTTTTCACAAGCGGATCTTGGCAGTCCTAGTGTTGGACTCTCAGGGAAAACCGACGAGAAGGTGTCCGCCCCGCAGGCCATGGATTCCATGGCCCCGGCTCCGCGCCGCACCTACTTAATTAGCAGGATACGACTCGCACCAAGCAGATAGTCGCAGAGAGATCGGCCCGATGACCGGTGGCGGGAATCACTTCCGCATCCCTCGAAGCGTGAGTACCTAGCTCACCTCCGATCTCCCACACTGCTTCTGGGCTAATTGCTCTTATCGCAGTGCAGACCTGCAAGAGCACACGCAACAACGAAATAAATAAGACAATTTTCTTTCTTCTTGCTAAGTAATTCGTGTATACTTAGCAACGCTCTAGTCAATTCTAAAATTCCACTAAGTAACTCAATACTTAGCCACCCTAGCCAATTGTTTTCTTATCCGTCGCCTGATATCGATGATCTTATCTATCAGCGCCGTAGTCCATGAAAGTATTTAACATTTCAATAGAATTACGTAGCGCTATCAGTGACATCGTTATTAGTTCAGATTTGCTGAACCCTAGTCTCTTCAGGGACGTAATAGTTGCCTCCGGCAACGCTCCTCTCGAACCATACACTAGCGGGACGACCTCCACTGATGACGCACCTAGAGTGTTCATTACTACACTCTTGATATTACCGTATTTGTCGATCTTCTCTTTCGCAGCCGCTTTGAGAAACGATCTGTTCTCATAGCGAAGGGTAACATCGAGAATATAGGCTTTTCCATCATTCGCCTTAACGACGAGGTCCGGTCTATATCTCTGACCCTGACTTTCAAACATTTGCTCGACAAACACAGCACTATTGTTCTTCTCCAGCTTGGTGGCTATCATCTCTTTGATTTCATCGTGACGATGAATTCGTTGGTCCTTGGTAGAGGTACATTCCATTTTAGATTCAAATTTCTAATTTATGTTTGTGTTTGGTTTGAGTGTTTGTGGTGATATTGTTTCCATTGGTTTCGGTGTTAGTTTTATCCATTTGTTATTTACTTTGTAGTATGTAGGTATGATGGAGTTGCAGTTCATTGGAGTACCTCTTCTTTTGAGGATATGCGTTTTTGGAGTAAGAAACCAGGTTTCATTGCCTGAAATTACTGGTAATTCGCTGTAGCATTCGTTAAGGTGCTGTGCCTTCACTACAGTAGGGGTGCATTTTATGACATGAACTGCTTCTCCTGCGATCCTGGCGATGTATCCAGGTTTCTTCATGATGTTGTATGCGAATTCGTCAGGGGAGAGGGTTGCAAGGGATAGGGAGTTTTGTATTGTTTTCCTCTCTACTTCACACCTATCTGTAATGATTTTTCTATAAAGGTCGTTCAGTTGTCTGCCCAAATGCTTTTCGACATATACAAATTTAGAATTTACATATGTGAATAAATCTATGTTGACCTTGCTTTTGCTAGTAACAGTATCTTTATCGAATTTGTATTTGTTGAAGTTATTGTTTTCTTCCGCGATAAAGAGTTTTGGGTGTTCTGTTCTTATGAATTCTCTGTAGCATTTCAGTATTTTATCTTTAGCTGTTAAAGCAAAGGTCGTGTCGCTAGTGTTTACCATGTATATTATATCGTCATTGTGTGTGTTAAAGTATTTTGTTACTGGACCTTTATATAAAATATCGTAAGTGTTAGTAAAACATTCTTCCTGAGGTAAAATGTCCCAAAATGTATAACCCCCGTCAGAGTCTACGCAAGTTGTGTCTGAAAATTTACATATCGTTCCTGAGCTTAAATGTAATTTGTCATTACTCAGACAAATTTTCGCATATGCTTGTATTAATGTGATTTTAATTGTGCCTTGAACAAGTACCTTACTCCATGATCCGAACCTGTCTGCGTAGGCTACGCCGCTGCAGCTTCCTGCATCGCCAGCGAAGTCTATGCCCTTGGTTGTTGTGGCGTTTATTTTTAAATCGGCAATCGTATGAAAATTGTCATACTTAAAAATTCTTGTTTCGTGGATAGTTTGGCATTGTTCATGGCTCAATTCATACAAGTATTCCTGTTCTCCATTTTGTTCAGGTTCGAGGCGTCCGAATAATCCGCATTGGTATACTGTCCGATGGATTTCAATTTTGCATTGATGTACTGGAATATTTCTAAATTCGGCTGCTTGGATAAGTTCTACATTTACTATTGTTGAATTTATGGTTTTGGTGTTAAAGTCGCATTCGTCAGCGTCCAGTAGGGAGAATGTTGTGATGTTTGTGTTTGTGGTGCCGCACTGATATCCAATGTATGCATAAGTAATTTGAAAGAATGTAATGAATAACGTTATTTTTGAATACATGATTTGTTTGTCCTAAAACAGAAAAAGGTTTATTATTTTATATACTTTTGTGTAATATTAATTTATTTGCATGAACTGTATTCGGTTTTCCACCCTTATTTATTGTTACATTATATTTGTCTGTGATGTTTAATATTTCAAAAGGACCCAGGTTTTGATTCTTTTCTAATTTTCCTGGTTTAGGTTCTTTAATGAGCCACACTTGATCTTCTATTTTGAAATTGCAAGGGTTTATGTGGCGATCATAATATTTTTTTGATTTTTCTTTTGCTATTATGAGGTTTTCACGCGCTAAGCATGCAATATCCTGCATGTTTTGTATAAGTGTGGATAGATAATTATTAAATGTTGGCAATTGTTCTGAAGTTTTTAATGGTTCACTAGATGGTAATCGTGGTGGATAAGCGAAGACCAGTTCATGCGGAGTAAATCTATGTGCGTTGTGAATGCTTGTATTGTAATGAAATTGGGCTAATTCTAATAAATTATCCCATTCAATTTTTTTACTAGAAAAATTTTTTAAATATTCACAAAGGGGGTGATGTGCTCTTTCTAGGGAGCCGTTTGATTGTGGTGAAAATGCGGTGGTTTCTATTTTTGCAAATTTAAATCTACGAGCAATGGCTTTTAAAATTTTACTTGTAAAGTTTGCTCCTCTGTCGGTGAGGACTACTTTTGGTGAACTGAAAATACATATAAATCTTTTAATTAGGGCATCTGCAATTGTTTCTGCCGTTTGATCACTGAGTGGAACAACTATTATGAATTTTGAGAGGAGGTCTTGGATAGAAAGAATGTATTTGTTTTGATTATTAGTAACGTTCAGAGGTCCTACTATGTCCATTGCGATTTTGTCGAATGTTTTCATGAGAGTATCCGTTATTATCATTGGTTGTCTAGTTTTTATTCTTTTTAGTTTGTTTCTTTGACAAATTTCACAATTTTTAATACGGTTCTCTATATCAGTTTTCAGATTTTCCCAATAGTATTTGTTCTTTATTCTGTTCCATGTTCTGTTGATTCCCAAATGTCCTCCTAGTGCGCTTGAGTGATATTGGTCGAATATATTGTCTCGGTCTGTGAGTTTTACGTAGTCGATGTAATTTAGGCAAATGATAATTTTAGTCTTAGATGTTTCGAATGTTGTTGCTAGAATGTTTTCTATTTCGGTCCAGTGTATGTTTTTTAATTGTAGGTCTCTTGAGATGCTGAATGTTTTTATTTTCTTGCGAATTATTAATGTTCTTAATAATTTGAAGAGACTTTTGAGATTTTCCTTTATCCTTATAGCGGACTGTCTTGTGTCAAGACAGGCTATGAAGATGTTTTTTGTTCTTGACTGTATTATTTCAATTTCTTGGGGCTGTAGATTTTTGTCTGCTTGTATATGTTTGATTTTCATTAGACTTTCTGTTGTGTTATCTAATGATTGATGTTTGTAATCGATAAAATGTATAATGTTGTCTTTTCTTGATTCAATGGGTTTTTTCGTAAATCTTATGTTATGTTGTTTCTGTGTTGTATTTTCGACATCTATATGTACTTGTGTTTGTGTAATCTTTTTATTTCTATTTCTTTTTTCTTTGTCTTGTTTTCTTATTATTTTGATTTGTTCCTCTTGTTTTTCTTGTTCATTTGTTACTATTTCTTTTGATTCTTGTTTTGCTTTTTGTGCTCTGGTAACTGTGTTTATTTTTATATTTTCTATCGGATTTCGTGAGAGTGCATCGGCATTTGTATTTATTTTGCCAGGTTTGTAGATAATGTCATAATCATAATCTGCCAGTTTTAGTCTCCATTTTTGTACTCTTGAATTTTTGTCTGCTGATTTAAAGGATAACAATGGTTTATGATCACTAACGACGGTAAATTTGTTTCCATATATGTAATTCTTAAATGTTTTTATTGCGAATACTATGCCAAGTGCTTCTTTTTCGTATGTATGGTATTTTTTCTCTGCTGATTTTAAGATTCTTGATGCGAATGCTATTGGTTTGTCGTCACCGATCTCTCCTTGAGAGAGTACACAACCCAGCGCGTAGTTTGAAACATCTGTTATAATGATGAATGGTTTTTCCATATCTGGGTATTGAAGAACTGGAGTTGTGCATAGGGCGTTTTTTAATTTTTCAAAAGCTTCTTGTCTTTCTTCAGTCCAAATAAATGGTTGTTCTTTTTGTAGTAAATCTATGATAGGTTTTGCTATTTGTGAAAAGTGTCCAATAAAGCGTCTATAATAGCTTGTTAGGCCTAAAAATTCTCTGATATTTTTGATAGTTTTCGGGATAGGAAATTTCTTTATTGCTTCTATTTTCTTTGGGTCTGTTTTGATACCTTCTTCACTTATAATGTGGCCTAAGAATTCTACTTCCTTTTGGAAAAATTTGCATTTACTCGTTTCAATTTTTAATCCTGCTATTCTTAATTTTTCTGCTATGAATTTGAATCTTTCATTATGTTCTTCAACTGTATTTGCAACGATAATTATATCATCGATGTACAAGTAGCAGAACCCTTTTTCCAATAGGTCTCCGAGTACTTTTGTTAGTGCTCTTTGGAAGACTCTAGGTGAGTTTATTAGTCCGAAAGGTAATACTTTGAATTCAAAACGTCCCATGCCAGGGATACTAAATGCCGTTTTATGTATATCTGACTCTTTCATTTTTAGTTGATGAAATCCGGAAACCATATCGATGGTGGTAAAAACTTTGTTTTTTCCTATGCAATCGAAAATTTCCAATATATTAGGTATAAGATATGGATCTGGAATAGTTTTTGCATTCAATTTTCGATAATCTATCACCATTCTCCATTTTTTCTTTCCGTCTTTTGTTAATCCCTTTTTTGGCACAATCCATACTGGCGCGTTATATGCACTTGTTGAAGGTCTAATTAAGTTATTTGTAATTAGCTTTTTTTGTCTCATCACATGCGATTTGCTTGAGTGTATATGGTAGAGGAAATTGTTTAACATATACTGGTTTATCATCAGTTAAATTAATTTCGTGTTCTTCTATGTTGCATTGGCCAAGTTTATCTCCTTCTAACCAGCATATGTCTTCAAATGACAGTATTAAATTTTTTATGTTTTCTTTTTTTCGTTGAGTCAGGTGTTCTAAATTTATTGTATCTATCAGTTGCTTTCGTCGTATTGTTATTTCATGTTCTTGTGTCTCTTTTTGTGTAATTTCGTTGTGCGTAGTTGTAAATATATGTGTCGGTTTTAAATTAGTTTCTTTAGGTGTGAATTTTTCACTGATGTTTTTGAAGTTATTTTCTATATCATTTATAATGTGAAGGTTCGTCATTTTGTCATATTTTCTATCGATCTCTCCTGCAACGTTATCTCTCAATGTGTCGCAAAAATTTGAATAATCATTAATAGTATAGTTCTCCTTGGTTTCATTGGATTCGTCTTCCAGGGCTTTATTAATGTTTCCAATAAATTGTGTTACGCTTGAGTTATAGTTAGGTTGAGATATTTTTGTTTCTGGATTCCCATATATTTGATCATTCGTACTATTTTTCGTTTCTTCTTGTATGTCGCTTATTATATTTAAGATTTGAATTACATCTTTATGTATTGATACTTCTTTGCTGTGTGTAATCGTATTTGTTTCAATATCATTTTTGTTTACTATGTGTCTTTTATCAAATGCTATAGGTTTCCATGTGTCATGATGTTCATTAATTTCTTTTGAGGTTTGTATTGTAAATGTGTTTGTTTGATTTCTGCTAGTGATTTCTTTTAATGGCACTTTTTGATTATTTATTTCCAAGTATCCTCTGTCTAATCTTAATTTGTGTTTGGATAAGGCATTTATTCCTATTATTCCATCGTAAGGAATAGAGAAGTTATCTGGTGCTACATGGAAATCAAATGGTTCATCTGCAATATACATTTGTGTTGAACCTATTGTTCTTATTGCGTCTTCTGTGATTCCTGATATAGATATTTGTTCATATCTATTTAACTGCTTTTGTGGAATGCTACTATTTTTGATAATATTTAGTTGTGCTCCACTGTCTACTAGTAGTTACAGTTTATTATTCGAATTTGGTTCGACTATTTCTATGTACTTGAGCAGATTTTTTAATTTGATAATGTATATTTTGGTATAATCATTTGTAATTTGTTGATTAATATCAGTACTATTTTTAGCTATATCTGTCTGTAGCATGGTACTCTCTATTTCCTTTATATTTTCTTTGAATTTGCTGTATGTATCTATGTGATGTTTTGTTTGTGTTGGGAGAGTGAGTGTTTTGTCGTGGAACGTTTTTGTCTGCTCTTTCTTTAGGCGTTCCTTCCCAAAGGAGCTCCAGAGTTTTCCGAGTTTGTCCCAAGTTTGCGACATTGTTCTGTTGTATGACCGACACCTTTACAGATTCTACAAAATATTCTTTCTTCTTGTAATCTTTTAATTTTTTCACAGTTATCTATGTTATGTCCAGTTTCGTTGCAACCTTCGCATGTGATTGAAATATTTTGAGTTGGATAATTTTTTAATGCTTGTAATTTCCTACATTCACTTGCTATGTGACCTATATTTTTGCAATAAGCGCAGAATTTTTTCCTTTGATCATTGTTAAAATTGTTTCTGTATCCGTTGTTGTGGTTTCTATTGTAAGTGTTATAGTTTTGCTGATTTTGCTGAGGGTTTGCAGATTGTTGTGTATTCGCGATTTTTCTGCAGTACTTTGCTGTGTGACCTAATTGATTACATAATTGGCATTTGTAACTTGATTTATTTCTTTGTTCTGTGAAATATATTCGCGCTTCTTCACAATCTTGTTCTTCGTGTCCCTGTTCTTGGCATAGGGTGCATATTCTATAAGGTGATCTATTTTTACCTGTTGTGCAAAATTTGATAGAGTGACCTTTTTTATTGCATTTTTTACAAAAGACCTCAGGGCATTCTTGCGTTGAATGACTTCCTTCGTCACAAATATCGCATTTATTTACCTTTTGTGTGATCTTATTTTTACACTTAATGGCTTCATGTCCTGTTTCTCCACATTTCCAGCATTTTATGTAGTCGGCAATGTAGGGGCATTGACCTACCTCATGTCCTAATTCTTGACAGTATTGGCAATGGATATTTCTTCGTTTATTCAGTGGGCAAGCGCTTATTGAGTGTCCTTTTTGGCTGCAGTATTTGCATATCAAATTGATTTTGTCTAATGAATTTTTACAATTATTAGAAAAGTGATCTGATCCTTTACAATAGACGCATGCTGCAGAATGGCAAAATAGTGCTTCGTGTTGGGGGTCATGGCAAATTTGACATATCATGATTTTTTTTGGTAATTCAGGTCTATAATAATCATTGTATTCGGCATATGTGTTATTAATTGTTACATTGTCTGTTGTTTTTCTAATATTTATGTCATTTTCAATTTCTATAGCTTTTTTGGACATTTCTTGTAATGTTGTCTCATTGCCCAGTTCGTATTTTATTTCCGTTCGCATTCCTTTTTTAAAACATTTTGCTGCGTCCGCATCTAATTCTTCGTAGAAATTCTTCCTGGCTATTTCATTTGTTTCTTGTATTCTATATATTTCTTTTATTTCTAATACCAATTGACATAATCTATTTGTGTATTGGATAATTGATTCTGTAGTTCCTTGTGTTATTTTGCGTATCCTAGCACGCAGTTCGTGTATGTCTTCTTGAATTGGGTATAGACTTCGTATTGCTGTAATTAATTCGTCTATTGTTTCTACACAGCTGTTTCCTAAAGCTTCTTCTGCCTCTCCCTTCATTCTCACTTTCAATAATTCTACTACATTATGTTCATCTTGATCTTCTACTAAATTTTTTACTCGTCGTAATCTTCTGATGTACTTTGCGGGTGGCATATTTTTGCCATCGAAGTCCGGAACATAATTTACCAATTCTTTAAGTGATAATTTGATTGGGTGTGAATTTGCCATGTTTATTGGGTTTGTTGCTGGACTTGTGATACGTTGGTTTTCTTGAATTTGTTTTTGAATTTGCTGAGTGTTTCTTTCACTCTCCTTTTCGTTTATGTATTGTGTTTTGTTTATTTTTCTAATGTCTTTTTTTGAATCTTCGATGTTCTGTTGTTGGTTAATAGGTTCGTCAAAGTTTTTTGGTAATGAGTATTTTGTGTAGACAGATTCTTCGTTTGTGTTTATGCTGAATAATATATCTTTTGGTGTCCCTAATATTAGGCTTTGTTCACCTAAAAATCCTCCAATGTCTGAATATCTATCGTGTTTTTCTGAGTCAAATGTGTCAAACGTCTGGTCTAATAGTGAATATTTATCTGAATCAGTGCAGTCGGTTTTATTTGTTTGTTTTTCTGTTAAATCAACTAATTGGTCAACTGTTGGTATGATTTTCTTTATTGCTCCTGTGTTTTTTTCTTTTCTTACGATTTCTTCTTGGGTCTTGGTCTTAATAGGCGATCTTTGTAGCTTGTTACTCTTTTTGAAAGCTATCTCATCCAGTCCTTTTTCTAAAAGGTCTTCTAATTTTGGATTCTTGTCGATTTGTGATCGCGTAAGTTTCCTAATTATGGATGATGTGTCCTTCGTTGTGCTGGACTTCTTGCTCATTTATTGCACTTTCGTAATAAACGAGATAAACAAAGGGAATTCGACAAAATCAAAATAGATGAAGTAGGAAAAATATATAAAATAAGATAAATTATTGTTAGCAAAAAATTATGGTAGAAGTATATGGAAACACAATTGCTTATTGAGATGACAAAAATAAAAGGGGAAAAAAAGAAAAGAAAAAAGGAAATTCTATCTACGTATGGTATTTGACCTACTGGCTGAAAATTATTTCTCGGTCACTTATTTCTGCTGTTGTCTTAGTTTCATAATTTTGCAAAATTGCAATTTTGAAATTCGGTCACTATGAAAGAAAGTGACATGTGCTGCTTACTTCTGTAATACGACGCCTACTCGCATATCCGCGGTTTTCGAACTCTTTCTTTTATGTTTGATGCGTTAATTCATTAATAAGAACTAAGTTTTAATATGTATAAAAATAATTTCCTTTATCTCAATCGAATGTATTTTTCGTACCGGAACCAATTGTTACGTCTCGTGCATCAACTACGAATAGCTAATGAATGAGACGTTCCAATATGTTGACTAGTGGTCGGATATGTCTCACTTATAAATATATGTGGAAATGTATGTCTGATGATTGTACTACCTTTAATTGTTGATAAAATGTAGCAGGCTCTAACTGCTTGTTGGATTGTATGAGTGTAGCAGGCTCTAACTGCTTGTTGAATTGAATAAATATAGCAGGCTCTAACTGCTTGTTGAATTGAATAGGATAGGTTTGAATAATACTTGCACGATATTACTTGTAACAGTCGCGAGTTTATTAATTAAAATGATCACCAATTGTCGGACCGGTGTGTACGGAGTTGAGTCTTACAGGTACTTATTGACAGACTGACGGACTACTGATCAACTCCCCTCGTAATGATGTTCATTGCTTTTTATATGTTAATTTTCAGGTCAGTATCGAATTGTGACATTTTGTTTTTTGCTGAATATACATTCTTGTGCTCGGTGGCTTTATTTCGGAGTGCTATTTGTTTCGCGTTTTGTCAGCTTTCTGCTGACGTGTGAATATTTTAGCAGTTTTGAATTTCCTGAATATGCATTTGTTACAAAAGAGGATGTGTCGTAAGGTGTAACAACATTATTTCGGAGTATCATTTACCTCGCGTTTCGTCAGCTTTCTGCTGACGTGCGAATAGTTTTAGAAGCTTTGAATTTCACGAGTGTGCAGTTGTTACAAAAAAGATGCGTCGTAAGACGTAACAGACAGCTTTTAGTCTGCCATTTGTTATTAACCACTCCTTTTTTCAGTTTTTTTGCATAAAATTATTGAATGTCATATAATGAACTAGTGTACAAAGATGAAGCCCGCTGAACGATTGGAACTACTCCTAAGATAATTTTACAACTAATAAAATATAAGGAATACGCAGTATTCAGGCTGCTATTTGTTATTAGCCACTCCTTTTTTTAGTAGTTTTCCAAAAAATGTGATCGAAATTTGTTTGCCTTTCGTTTTTTAATGGGCTTAAAATTCACAAAAAAGGTGTCCATGATACCTTAACTAAAAAATATCGGCCCTACGAAAACCCAAATATATTGTAACAGGCTGCCGTTTAACCTGTAATTTCCCTAGAATGTACCTATTTGATGGCTAAACGACGCCTAGTTATCTATGTGCTCGAAGCACATCAACCTACCTTGCCCGGGAGTGCGCCTGCGCAGCGTCTCCTCGCCAATCCGAGTTGGGTTCCCCAACTCGCCACTTGGTGGCGCTGTCGCTCCTGCTTAGCAGCGCTCCTGTGGCTGCTGCTCGAAACTATGTTGGCGATTCTCGTCTACCGATATCCGCGTGATCCGTGCTACGCTACCGGCTTATTTGAATCGAACGTCAACAAACGCGAATTCCGGACAAAGGAATGACAAAACGATGACTTGATTTAGTAATAACGATTGATCGCTTTATTCAATTAAATCAAATACACGGGGGATTTGCCGAGAGTCTTGCGCACGCACACGCAGTTGACAATACGCTAGATGGGAGAGAGAGAGAAAACCGCGATCGCCGCGAACTAACCGCTCGCGCGCAACAAACAATTTCTTCGCGCACGCTGCGCGGGATCGCACGCTGACAACAATAAAGGGAGGTGCACCTACCGCGAGATTGTAGGGGATACGGTGGCCAACCGTATCCGATTAACAAGCCGCTGCTAAGCTGCTTCGCCGCTCGCTGCGCTGCCGCTATTACTGTTGTTGCTGCTACTGTTGTTGCTGTTGCTGCTGCTGCTGTTGCTGCTGCTCTCGCCGCACTCAGCACACCACACTCAAGTTCTCGTCTCTGGATCTCGCACCACCAAAAGAAACGCGTTAACGGCTCGGAAACCAGGTTAGCTCGACGCAGACGGACTGAGTGACACAGTCATACTGCCTATTGAACTCTCCCCTCCCGGTCATTGCCCCTACGCGCCCTCTCTCTCTCTCTCGAACCGATCGGGGCTTTTGTCGTTCAGCCGCTTATTTACCTCGCGCGAGTCGAACGATTTTCGGTAATCGTTGCAATATATATTTTTTAATAAATTTGCGTAAATAAACAAAAATTTCATTCACTAACTTCACAGATTTTTATCTCGAAAACTATCGACTTTCATGAAAAGTTTATAAGAACAAAAAATGCTTAGAATCAATCAAGGAACACGTCTGAATTTTTTCAAATTTTTGAGGACCATTTTTGGTTTTAAATTTTTTTTGAAATAACCAAAAATGGTCTCCAAAAATCCGAAAAAATTCAGACGTCTTCCTTGACTGATTCTAAGCATTTTTTATTCTTATAAACTTTTCATGAAAGTCGATCGTTTTCGAGAAAAAAATTATCCAAGTTTGAAAAAGCGTTCTTTAGCCGGCTAATAACACTACCGTTGCCCAGCTCTTACCACGGGGAGGTAAACGCATAATCAAGAGCTTCGTTTTTTTTGTGTTTTTTTTGTTTTAAAATTTTTTTTTTGTTTTTAATTTATGGTTTTTTTTTCTTTTTTGTTCATTTTTTATATTTTTCTTGTTCATTTTCTTTTAATTTTCTTTTGTTTTGTTTATGACGTGTGAAAAGTAAGAAAGCAGGACGAACACAAGTAAATTTCACATTTTTTGTGTCCTTGCGTTACATTTCTCAAAATTTTGACAATATCCTTTCTTTGCAACATGTACGCTTTCGTGCTTCTTTTATTTAGCTAGATAAGATTTTGCAATTTCCAAGGCGATCGATTTTGTTCCTACTTTATCATCATGAACTAAATTTCGAAGAATTGACGCATTAGTAATTGATGATTGTATCAATCTTAATAATATAGGCCACGTCCACTTTTTCGATCTGAAAGAAGGATATAAATTGCCATTTTCGAAAAAACCAAAAATGGTCCCCAAAAATTTGAAAAAATTCAGACGTGTTCCTTGACTGATTCTAAGCATTTTTTGTTCTTATAAACTTTTCATGAAAGTCGATCGTTTTCGAGATAAAAATCGGTGAAGTTAGTGAATGAAATTTTTGTTTATTTACGCAAATTTATTAAAAATATATATATTTGGGTTTTCGTAGGGCCGATATTTTTTAGTTAAGGTATCATGGACACCTTTTTTATGAATTTTAAGCCCATAAAAAAATCGAAAGGCAAACAAATTTCGATCACAAAAATTTTTTTTTCCAAAAAATCAGTGCTTTTTTTTTAATCTTCAAATTTTACATGAAAAAACTCATTTTAGAAAAAATTAAGTGTCATAATCGGAAAGAACATACTCCAAAACATAGGAAACGGTTTTTATTTTTTTTGGGAATTTTTTTGCAATTAAATTATTGGCTTGGTGATAGCTTGAAGTTGGACACGAAAAAGTGTCCGTCCCGTCCTTAATGGGTTAATGTCAATTGATTTTTCAGTGACGGATTCTCTCATAGTGTTATTTGAAACTGGTTGTACCAAGTTTTGAAAATTAATGTTTGTGGCATCTAATATATCAGAATTATTTGGTATTTGGTTTGCTAAACTAGTATTATTTAAGGGAGTCGAGCTATTTGGAGTTAATAAATTGTTGGGCTGTGTGTGATTTACCTCTAAACATCTAATAGTAGCATTTTCTAGATCAAGACCCTTTTGCAGTACTCCCTCTGCTACTGCCACGGCTGCCTTCAGAATTGCTGTCGCCACTTCATTTGATTGTAGCATCTCTTCTACCTGGTCCAGTCTTTGTCTGAGCAAACTGTTTGCTCCTCTGTCGGACGGCAACAGAAAAGCAGCTGGTGTGCTTGGTTCAAGCAAACCAGGGAACTTTTGGTTCAGTCTATTGATTACTTCTAAGGTGACTCTGTCTAGAACAGCATCTGCTATTTTGGAAGAGTCCATAATTCCTCCAGGTGTGGTTTGAACACCTGTGGATTGTGTTTGGAAGTCATCAACACCTCCCTGAGCATCAATATCCTCCTCGATATTACTGGAGCTACTCAAAGTCTCCTCAGCATAGTTGTTGCTGTTTGCGTCATCTAAATAAAATTAAAATCTAATTAATGTTTGGATTTTGTTTATAACTTCTATAGTGAACTTCTAGTGGCGGATCCGCACATTTACTTATAATATGACTTCTATTTAAATCTTCATGTAATTTATATACATGTAATTTTATTTTAATTGTTACTATTTTGTTATCCTTACCATGAGAAACATGAGCTCTTTTTAAAGGGGGTGGTGTTCCCGGAGGAGTGCCGGTTTCGGCATCAATACATTGCGTGATGTCACCCATTTCGTTGAGTAGCAGGCCTCTAGATAAATACCAAACATATCAATTAGTTTCTCATGGATATTTTGCAGTTTCTATTCCTTCCTGTCAAAACATTTGATAGTTCGGATTGGAAACAATGTTTGCTCTTAGCACACACTAATACTCAGCACATGCACCCCGCTAAAAACAAAATCGTACGACAAAGTTTTAAAAGTAGGGGGCGATCGCACACATGCAAAGCACCAGAAATGTGTTTCAAGCTCACGCCAGTCTATTAAGAAAAAACGTTCGAACATCGCCCGAAATTACTCGACTTTGCATTTAGGATTTACGTTATGATCAGTTTCACATTGATTTTGTACAATCTGGCTGATATAACATTTTATAATTTTAACAACTTTCTAATTTTGCATCAATAAAATACGTCTAATTTATTCTTCGAATACATCTAATTTATTCGTTAATCACTTTAATTTATTCTTCTAGTTACTTCTATTTAATGTCATAGTCACATCAATTTTACTTTCTAAGTACATCTATTATATTATATTACTTAATTTTATGATTTGAAATTATAACCCAATAACTTATGTTTTCATTTCACATTCTTTCTTTTTCCTCGAATTTCAGGCACGCGCCGACCTGTTGCTCGGAAACACGATAAGAGGACGGCGTTACTGTATATGCTCGCATCTTTATGCCTTCTACACGTGCTCGACTCGGGATCATGACGTCGCGCCTTTGTTAAGCCAGTCGAGACATGTAACGCTTGCTATCAAACGAACTTCCAAATCCTATATTATATTATCCTATCCTATATTATATTAAGCGTGATTACCGATTTTCGCTATCAATCGTTTTTTGTCCATTCGTTACACATCTTAGCCCAATGGTTCGCATATGATGGATGGATTTCGATTTTGGAACCATCGATTGGTAGCTGGCACCGAGTGCTATCCATTGATATACCCATATGGTCCATACCATGGTCATGGGCCGAGATGCGGACCATGAAATTTTTTTTTACAGCCTTTTTTTTTTTCTACGTTTTTCAATATTTTTGTATTCTTGACTTTTATCGTGGTTTACGGTGTTTTATGGTGGTTTATGGTGTTTTTAGGTGATTTATGGTGTTTTACGGTGGTTTATGGTGTTTTATGGTACTTTAAGGTACGTATTTTTAGGATTACGTGTGTGTGTGCGTATATTTGTTTTCGCATGTGTCGTAACATTTTACCGCCATTTTCGCGCATGCGTCGTAACATTTTACCGCCATTTTCGCGCATGCGTCGTAACATTTTACCGCCATTTTCGCGCATGCGTCGTAACATTTTACCGCCATTTTCGCGCATGCGTCGTAACATTTTACCGCCATTTTCGCGCATGCGTCGTAACATTTTACCGCCATTTTCGCGCATGCGTCGTAACATTTTACCGCCAGTTTCGCGCATGCGTCGTAACATTTTACCGCCATTTTCGCGCATGCGTCGTAACATTTTACCGCCATTTTCGCGCATGCGTCGTAACATTTTACCGCCATTTTCGCGCATGCGTCGTAACATTTTACCGCCATTTTCGCGCATGCGTCGTAACATTTTACCGCCATTTTCGCGCATGCGTCGTAACATTTTACCGCCATTTTCGCGCATGCGTCGTAACATTTTACCGCCATTTTCGCGCATGCGTCGTAACATTTTACCGCCATTTTCGCGCATGCGTCGTAACATTTTACCGCCATTTTCGCGCATGCGTCGTAACATTTTACCGCCATTTTCGCGCATGCGTCGTAACATTTTACCGCCATTTTCGCGCATGCGTCGTAACATTTTACCGCCATTTTCGCGCATGCGTCGTAACATTTTACCGCCATTTTCGTTTGCCTTCACCAACTTGTAAAAGCCAATTTTTGAATTGTCTGTCGTCATCCGATACACGTACGTTTCCTGTTAATGCCATTCGTTTGAATGTTCTCCATACTTCACAGTTTTTTACTAAATTCTCAATTATTTCAGTACGGCTACCGTGTCTAACGACGGGTAGGATTTGTCTGAAATCTCCTGATGCAATGATTATTTTTCCTCCAAATGGTAGGTCACTATTGCATATGTCCCTTAATGAACGATCTACAGCTTCGAATGCCATCTTCGATGTCATTGATATTTCATCCCAAATAATCACTTTGGCGTTGCGCATTATTTCTCCTTCTTTTGAGTTTGGTTTTATATTGCACACTGTTGTTTCTGTTATAGACAATGGCATTTTGAATGTTGTGTGTACTGTTTTTCCATTCTTCAATAAGTTTGCTGCTATTCCTGTCCATGCTACGCAAAGTAATTCATGTTTTTGTGTTTGTAAATAGTCAATTAAAATATTTAATAAATAACTTTTTCCAGTTCCTCCTGGTCCATCTATAAATATGCAATTTTCTTTATTTTCATTTTTAATGGTGTTTATTATATAATTGAATATTTTGCTTTGCGCTTCGTTTAATGTACTTATTTTATTTTCTAATGTGTCATTGCTGCTTTCATTATTTTCTAATAGCATTTCTGTGAGATCATCATCAATTCTATTTTCATAATCTGGTAGAGAATAATTATTTAAAGTGTATCCGTGTACTTGTAATATTTTGTCAATTTTTTTTAGAGCTACATTTTCACCCATTTCATTTGTGTATTTCGGATGATAAAAATGTGTTTTATATTTTTCATATAATTCTCTTGCATTTGTTGGATTATGAAACACACATATTATTGCAAATAATTGACATAAAGCATCTGGGAATTGTACTTTTGTTGCTTCTTCTAAGCATTTGTCCCATTCTTCGTCTTCGCCTATCAATTGTCTTGCTTTTGCAGCTTCAAAATATGTATTATGTAATATTCCATCAACTGTACGTAATTCTTCAAATGATCGTGGACCGCTCACATGTAATAATAATAATCTTATGTAATATCTTTCTCGGTCTTTAGGATTAACCAAATAAATCCTGCTGAGTATTGGTTTATTTGTTTTCTTTCTTGGTTTCCATGATTTTGATTTTTCGTCGAAAACGTAGTGTGACGGTATTTCGCTATATAAATATTTTCGCGATTCTTCATCTTTTTTATTCAATTCGAAATATGCCGTTAATGTTGTCCCCTTACTCTTTACAAGTTCTTCTTCTCCTTCCTTGAAATATACATCTTGCTGTCCATCCTCGTGGATTGCCAATCTTATTATTGCATGTGACATTTTGTAAATATCATATTTGAATAATCGCCACATTGCCTCCGGTGGACATAAATATCTTGTATTCAAATATTGTTTCACCTCGTCGTGATTGTAAATTTCGTCCTCTACATTTTCATTGTCGTTGGTGTTATTTCCCTTTTTGAATTTTATTCCCACGTGTTTCAGTTCTATGTACGCACAATCGTGTCCTTTGTAAATGTACTTAAATAAATATTTTATACATTGAACAGTTGAGCATACTTCTACGTTTATGTGTGCGTTAAATTTTTTCAATAAATATGGATTGTATGGTACAACAAATCGATTATCCGCTAATCTACTAGATTTTTCTCCTCCAAATCTGATTTTAAAGCCGTCATTTCTTCGACGATAAATTGGATATCCATTCGCTTTGACCCCTGTTACGTCTGTGTATTGTTTTGGAAAATCCTTTGTACATTTCTTTGTCTCCGTGTTCATGCATGGACTGTTTTTATTGCTTTCACCACATAGGCCATGTATCATAAATTGTTTAACTATGTCATATAAAATGGGGTACCAATCTTTATTTGGAATTTCTGCACTTATTAATTCGTCTATCTTTTCTGGGGTGTCTAATTTATGCTCTCCCTCTAAGAACAGTAACATATGCATATGTGGTAGTCCTCGTTTTTGAAATTCAATCACTGATGTATGAGCAATATGTTTTCCAAGACAATTTTTCTTTATTACTAAATCCCTAAATTCTTCAACTTTGGCATGAAATACCCTCGCCACTAAATCTGGTCTATCCAATGCTGTTTCATATGGTTCCAAGTGATCTGTTATTTCTTTCCATTTTGGGTTACATGTCATCGTAATAAATAAATCTGGTTTCCCATAGTGGTTGACTAAGACCATAGAGTCCAAAAAATTTTGTTTTAAATATCTCGGCCCGCCAGTAAAACTAGATGGCAATATAAACATTTTGCCTATTTTAACATTTTCATCTTTTTCCTTTGTCTGTAAATAATCCATTAATCCTCTATAACAATCTGTTCTTAAGGTGTCTTGTTGTTTTTTAAAAAAATATAATCTTGAACTTTCTACTTTGGCGAATGCGTCAACTGCGGCCTGCTGTGAAACTTTCCCAAGATTTAAATATGGATTAAAACCATTTCTGCAACTCATACGGTAGTTGTAGAATTGTAAATGTGAAATTTTATTTGTTCCAATTTTCTTTTTCATTTTTGGCATCCAACCGTATCCGCCATGTGGATAAATTAATGGATACGTCATAGGATCTGTGTGCTTGCTGATATTTGGTAGACTCATGGAACGATCATGCCGTGCATGTACTACAATGTCACGTTCTGCTGGAGGTAATCCGTTTTCTCCGACGAATACCATTGCCACTTCATTGCATGTTGATGGGTTATATGTATTTTTGTCTAAATGTACTTGTCGCGTTATGGCCATCGTAACTTGTCGTGGTGTTACACCTTGTTCTTTGCATCTTTGTATTTCTTCCTGTTCCACTTCATGCATCATTTTATATGCTTTAGCATATGGATTGTTTTTTCGTATAATTTCATCTAACGTTTTTAACATTTCATGATTTATTTCATCTTTCTTTGCAGTCTGCGTTCGTTCATTCGTTGCCATTTCATTGTCTAAAATGTATAATTGACCATATTTTCTAGCTTCATCTTCGTTCGGATGTAGTGCATATACATTATGATGCCAAGTATATGTAATGCATATACTTGGCCGCAAATTCGTATGACCCGTGGTCCTCTACCTGGCAATCTGTCAAAGTTCGCTCCAAAACTTGCGAATGCTAATGCATTATTATATAATCGTATGTTTTTTCTGAATTCTCCGCTATCTTGTGTATTACCAGTAGCGAGGTCTTTTAATAATTTTGGATAAGGGGGGTTATCTTGCATTTTTATTTTACCTTTGTCACAGCAGCTGGTAAATTTACCATTTGTGTCTTTTTCATTTTGAAAATGTAATGCATCGCAATTGCTACATTTGTATGTCATATTTCCTATGTTGTTCTCATCAATAAGACTTTCATCAAATTGAATATTTGCTATCCTTCCTATTATGTTTGATGTATTTAATAATTTTAATTTGTCGTCTTCGCACGTTTTTCGTCTTCGTTTGTTTTTTACGTAATTTTGTTCTTGGTCTAATGAATTTACTCGATTGATTTTGATTTCGTTTAGCATCTTTCCTGAATTTGGCATTCCATGATTTTCAAGCAAGTATTCGTCTAATTTTCTCTTATTTCTATGATTGTTTTCATTTACTTCAGATTTATATTCGTTGATTGATTTTTTTGCGTTTTTTTGTTGGGTATTTGGGTTGTCACTCCTTTCATCAACCACACTCATATTTAGGAAATGTTTTATCACATTGTTAATTTTCTTATTTTTTCTATAACGTTTCATTGCTGTTTTTACTTGCTGTAGTCTTTATAAAATCGTTTATTAAATATATTGTACTTATACCACCTGGTCCATTAATTTATATTCAATTTTTATTACTTTAACACTCATACTTAATCTTAGAATCATTTCCAAATAAACAGACAGAAAGTATGTTCTCTATTTACTAACGACATTATTTATCGAGCCAAGCGAGCGTTTACGAACGAGGTTTTTTAAATATAACTGTCGCTTAATCAATAGAAAAATATAAAATTGAACAGACTACAATTATGTTTTCCATTTACTGACGACTTCGTTTTGCGTACCGAGCGAGCGTCAGCGAGCGAGGTTTTTTACGCTAGTTTTTATTATTACAACAACCTCTAAAACACTCGCGATGCTACTAGAGACTTATTGCAACTAATTATCAAGAAGTAATACCTAAAGTAAGAACATACTTGAACTATTAACTACTCTATGCATGTAAATCGCTATTATTCTGTCCTTGTTCTAATTATCGTATACTTTCATGGGCTCGCACTTAGTCCTAAAACATTATCTATCCTCTTTGAATCTCACGCCTAAACGTCATCTGGCGTAGACGCTGTGACGAGAGAGGGCAGGCGAAAAACAATTTACTTTATTTCTTCGGTCTCCACGGCCACCAGCGGCGCAGTCAGCCGAATTCGCAGCTAGAATTTTATCTTGGGCGCCAGCTAATGTCCTCGCGTTAGGAGGGCGGGTAGCGCTGTGGGTCAGATGGCTCTGGTCGCTGAAAGTCGGATAGCTTGTTGTCTTCTCCGCACGCTGGCCTCGCTGGCCACCTAGAAGTGTGAGAACGAGAGTTGGTCATTCGCACGGCACTCTCACGAACGTAGCGCTAAGAAGAACGAAGGGGGGTGGGTTACTCACTGTCCTCACAATCCTTAGTCATAAACACTCAACGGGGGAAAATGCGAGGGAGTCATTGTTTTTATAGCTAGCTCCACGTCTGCTTCAGGATTCCGGACCTGTTTAGGTGCCGCCTCCTTAGTATTTACGTTCCTCGGGTCAATATCCTCGAATCTCTACTATCTGGTTTAATCCGTACTTATTACTATCACGAGCTGCTCAACTACTCTTAACTTTCATTCGGTCACTCATAATTCAGATCCTTTTGTCTATAGCTAGAATTTCAAACACCCCACGTCGTTTTCGCATAAGAGTCACCAGAAGAATAATCCGCGGCTAGCACGGCGTTGCCTCGCGTCCTCTTCGTCACCTCCCCTTACGGTCGCGGATTTTTATTTCATTGGTCGAGGCTGTTGCTAAGCCAATCGACAGCGCCGTCTATTATAGCCTGTTAGTCTGCGCGATTTTGCTACTGGTCGAGTGTCAATCAATAACACTTGGATATAGCCTCGTTTTCGGTTAATGCAGTGTTATTTTATTTATCAAATTTTTGTTAAAAAGAATGATCATGAAGATATTCAAAAAGATTTCAATATCTTGAATTTGAAAAAAGATTCGATAAACGTGATAATCTATACGGAGCAGAATCTTGAACCGCTCAACTGAATTGCCACAGTAGCTCCATCATTGATGAAAACCTGGCAATAGTTCAACAGTCATGGACTTTTATAAGTATTAAAAAACTGATATGCATTGGACTCTGTATCATTCAAAAACACTAATCTATGAATTTTACTATTTCAAGGGTCTTGTTCAAAAAAATGGGAATTTAGCGCATAAAAATGGAGAAATAAAAGTGAGAGAGAGAGAGAGAGAGAGAGAGAGAGAGAAGGAGGCGGTTTAGACGGCTGAAAACGCATAGTAGTAAATTAAAATTTCCATATGGAAAGCATTGTGGATTGAGAAATAGTTTTACATTACTAATTTTATAATGATCAAATCTGCTTGAATTACTATAGTGTTCAATTAATTTTTTCGTTGAGTTTGAAAAGCTAAAATAACGAAACAAGGTTTTTCCATGTTTGATTTGATGTTTTCATAGTCCAAACATGTTTTGATGTGCGAAGTAATTTCCGATACTTGATAATATAGACAAGGTTTTGACGCTAGAGCCAGCTAAAAATACGCGCGCGAGCAAGAAGAAAGCGAAGGCTAAGGGCAATGGACCGAAGGGCGAAGTTGCCACGGTTGCTGCTCAAGGCATCAAGCCGCAGGCGACGAATCGCTCTTCACAACAGGCAGCGCAGCCGAATGTTGCAGCGCAGCTACCGGTCGTCCAGGTACCGATGTTTTTTGCGCCAAGCTTAATTCCGCAGCAACGGGGGAGAGCGAACGGCGCTTATGCAGACAACGCGAGAGGAAAACGTCCTTTCGCTAGCGCGTGTTTCGCGTGCGGTCTGGTTGGCCATTAGAGATCTCAGTGCCCAACCGCGCAGAATGCGCGGTCAATCGTTTGTTATAAGTGCAGACAACCTGGGCACTATGCAAAGAGTTGTCCACTGAGGCCGACGGAGGTTAAGCCAGTATGTCAGGTATGCGATACCGTCGGGTTTGTCTTCCGAAACTGTCCAGTTTGTGATCAAGTAAGACAGGGAAACTCGGGTGTGGGAGCCATCGACCGCTCAGCGACTCCTGCTGAAGACAAATTGAACGGGCGGTATGGATAGAAGAGCGACTAAAAAGGAAAGATAATTGGGTTGACGCGTTGAAAATAAGAAATTTCGATCGCGCTGTTAGTAGTGTGTTAGGTGAGAAGTCGGGTGCAAACGAAAGAAAACAAGTCGTTTGTAGGCCGGGTAGTGAAGTCACTTACGATGTAGCTGACGAGAAGCTGGAGAGATCAGATCTCGTAGTTAGGGGAGAATTTATTCCCTCGGCGTTGGACGGGCCTATAAAGCCAGAGAACCAAAAATCAAGTAATTCGCAAGGCTAAAAACACTTGGTTCATCGTGTTAGTGCTAAGGTCGGTCATAAACAACGGGACGAGGCGACAAGCGGAACATTGCTTAAGTACGATGCCTGGGATGCGGTCGGAAAGAACAAAGGTCAGCTGAACGTGGACTCTTCCACATCTAACAACGTAGCAGGCTCAATAAATTCGCGTATAGAAAATACACAAATATTTAACGAATCCGCTAATACTACAATTTTGAGTAAGCGTCCGGTTGTCTGTATAGACGCACCGTACGTTTCAGTGAGGGGAGAAACTGAGCCTGGCTCAGATGTACCTTTGCTAACGACGGAAAAGTCAGATCAAGCGCTAGTACCCGTGATCGAAAATAGGTTTTTCTTGAAGGTGAAAATAGGCAATGAAGTCTATACTGCATTGTTAGACTCGGGTGCTTAAGTATCAGTTGTAGGACTGAGGCTTGCACAAAGGCATAACGAAAGTTTAAGGCCACCTACGATATTTATTCAAGGTATTTCAGGTGAAAAGCCGCGAATATTGGGCGATCCTAGACTGTGCTTTGAGATTGGTGGTAGATTCGCTTGGCTTACCGCGACGGCCGTGTCAAATTTAAAACACCACCTTATATTAGGCGCGGATTTTTGGAATAAATGGGATATTAACATTAATTTCGGGAATCGTGCTGGGCGATCAGGCGATCAAAGCGACTGGTGTCAACTGGCCAACACGAATAGCGAGGCACTTGATGTGTAGGCAGAATGCGCAGGTCAGAATAGATACGAGAAAACTCAGCGCGAGACGATCATAGCGCTCGTTTGCCAGATCGTCCCTGATCCCGGAGACTCGCCGGCTGTCACAAGTGTTATCAAACGTATCATCGATGTCGGTGATGCGCCCGATCAAAACACCAATGCGTCGAATGTCGCCTCCTATATTAGTATTCACGCAGGAAGAAACCATGCGACTATGGAAGGCGAAAATAATTAGGCCATCGAATTGTCAGTGGAGTAACGCGCCGGTAATAGTACGTAAACAAGACGACGGCTATAGGTTCTGCCTTGATTTTAGGCCGGTAAATAAAGTGACGAAGATTGATGCGTATCCAATACCGAGCATGGACTCAATCTTGGGTAGGTTGCGTGGCGCGGTTCATCTTTCAAAAATCGATTTAAAGTCAGCGTTCTGGCAAATTACACTCTCGAAAACGAGCAAGCAGTACACATCTTTTGCAGTACCTGGATTAGGTCTATGGGAATTTAAAAGAACGCCGTTCGGTTTGGTGAACGCGCCGGCAACGTTCATGAGAGTCATGGATGCACTTTTCGGACCTGAATACGAACTGCATATTTTCTGGTATCTTGACGATTTATTGGTAGTTAGTGCTGATTTCGATAGTCATGTCGTTTGGTTAGAAAAAGTCTTAAATAGGTTAGTAAGTGTAGGCTTAGAGATTAACCTCGATACGTCGGAGGCGCCCTCGGCGTTACTGACTGCTGCGGGTGGTCATCGGCTCAATGGTGCTGGCATCCTTACACCTATAGCCGAGGAGCTTAGGGCCCTTAAGCTCAAGTACCTGGAGGGTAACCGTTAGTCGTCGAGCCTTAAGATATGGTATTCTCATTAGTAATCTATCTGACTGTAGAGGTGAATACGCGTGCGGGGCATCTTGACGCGTTGTCGACCCGATGGTTTAGTTTATTTTTTTTTACGGTGCATGGACCACGCGTTTGCCCTTGTAATTAACACTTGTAAAATTTAGTCATCGTTATTAAGCTAAACTTCAGTTTTGTTCTTATACTAACTTAGAATTAAGTTAATCATAAGCCCATTAAGTTATTGAATAAGTTATCTATTGTTGCGTCAGGCCAAGTCGTGAGTCTATGCCGAAAAGGTGAGAGAGACTTGCAGTTGGAGTAAGGCCCTGTTGTCCTGGGGAGAACTTCGGCCTTTGGAAGGGCTGTAACGGTGTAGGTTGGTCATGGCCTACACCGTGCGTCCCTTCTCTCTCTCCAACATCAGCAAGGGCTCATGGCAGGCATCTAGCGCACGTACGTTTTCATGCCTTTTGTTTCAGCATCGGTTTCTCTCTTCATCAAAAAAGAAAGAGAGAGCAGCAGCAGTATTAGTGGACAGGAGCGCGTAACAACATGCGCTCTCGTCAGTCATCGAGAGAGAGAGAGAGAGAGAGAGAGAGAGAGAGAGAGAGAGAGAGAGAGAGAGAGTGCAGCTATACTGCGGCTGGGCGCGCGACACTGGCCACGCTTGGCGGTGCCGCGTGCCGCCGATTAGGTAAGTGAGTGGAGAGGGCATGAGAAGCAGTCTCTCATGCACTATTGCGTCGTTTCTCGCGAGCATTAAGGAAGTGACCCCGCGAGCAAGAGCATATCAGCCTAACGCACCGGCACAGTACTCTCAACAGCGGCCTTTGTCCACCAGTCACGCCATATCTGAAGAAGTCATTAGCCGACAGGAAGAAGATGGACGCGCCAGTCCAGCGGACTTCGCCAATTAAACAGGTCATACTCAATCCTCTCGTTTCTCTTCCTTAATCGGTTTTACCCTTTTTGGTTATTCGCGACTTGTGCGCTGTGCCAGGATCTCGCGGGCCGGCACAGCTGAACTAGTGGTTAAGTTTTCTTTCTTTATTGTGTATCGAGTCAGTGATGAGATGGCAAGGCGCTCTCGTGCCAGTCATCTCATTTAGTTGGTAAGAAGTTATTGTGTATTAGGTTAAGGTTTGATAGATTGTTCTGTTCGTCATCGCTCAAGGTAACGATTTTATAATAAATATATTTGGTTGGTAAAAGGTGAGAATATTTATTGAGATCGCCTTTCCTCTTCTGCCTTGCTGGGAGCGATACTCCGTCTCCCTCACCTCCTCCTTAAAGAATTAGGTGATAGCGGGAAAGGATTACCGGCCAAGATCGGACGGCGCTATTACAAGGAACTGAATTTTATAGGGTGTGAACGTTGGGATAGGTTTCTGTTGACTGATCACTGTCTGACATATTGGTCTATTAATATACCCTCGTCCAATCTGAACATTCTAGTTGTTGTATATAATACCGATTATGATATTATAGCTTTTATATGCAATCGTACAGTGATAATTTCTCTATAAAAATTTACTTGATTCCCGTCTTGATCTACAATACGTATCTGTAAATGACCAATGCTTCTCACAGCCATAGAAAGGTAAATGACGTATGAAGGAACTTCTATAATCTATAGATCCAGGTGGTATGATTGGAAAAAAACTAATTTATAGTGTGCACTTTATGTTCGTTTACATAAGCATCCGTAGAAACATTACACTCTATACGTAAATCGCTTACTTTTAGTATAGTAACTAGTAAATCAAAACTTATGCGTTTCGTTTGGGAAGGTTATTTTCGGGGGAGGTTATTTTAATGTGGCAAGGTATCGTTTCGCAAAACCAGGGCAGCACTGCGATCGAATAGTCGGTGGAATACCGTTGTTTTGAGTTTTGGAAATATTTAATAGTTTTCTATCACTTTTAAAAATCCTAGAATTTTTTGCACTTCGTCGTGAACAGGAAAATAATATTTTTTTTATCGGAGATTCGGGTGCAAAATAAAAGTAAGTAAAAAGGATTTTGAAACTACGTGGCTTATTCAACAGTGCCGCAGTACCAAATAGTGCAAAAATCTGATGAAAAATCCTACAGATTTTTTCCACAAAGAACATCCTAAAATATTTAGCACTTCGTCGTGAACAGGGAAATAAGATTTTTTTATCATTATCAAGGTACGAGTAGTAAACATAAGTCATGCATGTAGTCAGGAATAATAATAATATTGGGTTCAGCCTTTCAACGGAGTTTCAGAGATTAATAGTCGATTTCTCGTCGTATAATGATACTAATAATAAAGGTATGATGTATGTTTCTGATGTATTTTTGAACGTAAAACCCGATGGCGCGACTGATTTTATCGTAGAATGTAATTGAAAAGTGCTATAGTCAAAAAAATATCGAAAAACTACTGGAAAGCAGCTGCTTTCCACTAGTTTTTCGCTTTTATCGTTTTCGGGATTAGGCCTACCATAAAACCAGTTACACCATTGTGTTTACGTTAAAAAATACGTCGAAAACATGTATCATACTTTCATCGTTAGCTCTACCACGTAATGAAAAATGACAATGAAACGTGCGACCTTCGATTTTCCATGTATTACATGTGGGTAGGCTAAGATTGGGAGTTTAGTCGTCGATTTCTTAGGGTGTAATGGGTCTGATGATAAAAGTGTTATGCATGTTTTCGACGTATTTTTTAACGTAGAATACGATGGCGCTATTGATTTTATCGTGGAATGAAACTAAAAAGAGCTAGAATCGAAAAACTGGATTTTTTATTCGTTTTTAGTGGTTTTTATTTTTTTTAGGTACCTTCTACCACCTATAAAAATCTGAAAAAATTCACACATGTACTCCTATCTATGAGAAATATTCAAGATTTTTTTCGGAGTTGCAGGTATGAATGGACAAAATTGGCGTTAAATTGGAATTTTCGAATGCTTTTAAAAATTTGAATTTCGCGCTAAAAAAAATTTGGTGTTTATAGGTTTGTAGCTCTTCAAAAACTCTACAACTTTTATATTTACAGTTTTTAGGTATCTTCACAACCAACCGAGCTATTGTCAAAAAACCTAAAACCATAAAATAGTGTCCTATTTTGCCCCATGGGTCAATATGGGTCTGAAAATTTGGCAGAGGGGGTTTCATTATAAGCCGGAACATTGGGCTTTGTCACTTTTTCGAAAGGTCTAAGGGCACTTTTCACATGCTTACCCGGCTGGGCTCTTTGACTGTAGTATTATTACAATCATATAATATATGAGGTGGCGCCGTTTAATATGCTAATTGATGTAAGTATTGTAGATTGTCGAGTTTAGCGGGTTGCAGCAATCTAATGAAAATAAGAGAAGAGCTCATAGATAGGACCGTTATATAGCCCCCTCTTGAGATTGAATGATTCATTTGAAAAAAGTCTCATGTATCAAGTTTTCTATGAGCTTAATTCTTATTTTCTTTGCTTTGTTTTATTTGTTATTTTTGTTTTTTTTGTTTTTTTGTTTTGTTTCTCTTTATTATAATAATATTATATTAATAAAAAAATTTATTTTTTCGTCTTCTGCTACTCCACCATCCATGTCTTCCCAGGTGTTGGTTGGCACTCTGGTTGGGGTTAAGTTGCTGCCAGATGTTGTTGCAGTTCTACAATCCCCTCCTCTGTTTTCGCAATCCTCGCAGCCAGTTTTTTTATCTTTTTGCGCATTTGCGCTTCCACTTCTTCGAGGTGGTCGGAAGGGCCGCGGACAGCACAGGAAAAGAGGAGAAGCTGGGCGAGGGATGCTAGATGGAAGGAAGGATGGAGGATTTATTCTTTATTTTAACCCTCACCATCCAAGAAAGCTTGGATGGTGTCTGTGTGTTTTTGTACACAGAGCCAGGGACCATGTTTTGCGATGGTAAAAAATTTTTAGTTTTTGAGAAAGGGACAAAGTCCCGAGGAGTCGGTTTGAGTTGACTTGTCTCTTTCCATCTCAAAATTGATAGCTTATTCTCTCCAGTATTTGCACATATAATGAATCGATATACAAATTTGCTTGAAGAGATTCTTCTTCATTGTTACTTGTAGTTTGACTCCGTAATGATACATTATCATTAATTTTATATTGATAATGATTAATATTCTTATTGATACTACTAGCAAGTTTTATAAGTATTGAGTGCATTTTCTTTCTTATTCCTTCTATTTATTATAATCTGTTTACACGTTGGTTTTGGTATCTGGTATCCATCGATGCCAAAATCTCTCCGGTCTAATGTGGAGGTGTGCTTTCATAGGAGTCACTTCAATCGTCTCGTGATACACACAGTTTATAATTTTTTGTATTTTGGGAATTAATGGAGCTCAGCTTTTATGATTTTCATTGCCGTAAGTTCTTAAAAATCTTCCCAGTTTTGGATCGTGGATCGTGGATCCTCTCCACGATATTGCTTTGTGGATGAGGAAGACTAGAGAATATTAATTTTATATTAACTGAGGAAAGTTTTTCTTTCCAAACTTTTGCAGTGAACTGAGTACCGTGATCACATATAATTGTTAGTGGTTTTCCATAGTTAGGAATATAATGTTCAAAAATCTTTTTTATGGTTGTATATGTTGTTGATCTCTTTATAGGATATATAACAACAAATTTAATGAAACAATCTATGGTTGTTAAAATATATTTAACTCCGTTATGTGAAGTAAGCAAAGGACCATAGAAATCTATTGACAATAAATTATTTGGTTTTTCTATAAGTATTGGCTGCATTATAGACGATATCTTTTTAGTATAATACTTCATGTGCTGTATAATGGTATAAATCACATCAATTTATAGTTTCAGTAACCTTTTACGAAGCTTATACATAAAAATTTTCTTGTAACATTTTTGTAATTTTTCGTGATCAGATGTGACCATATACCTCGCGTCTTTCTTGGATTAATCCTCAAATAATTACTTGAGGTAACAATATTTTATTGTTAATTTTATCCTTGTTATATACTAAGTTGTTCTTGATTATATATTTATGATCAAAATTTTCCTTTTTTCTTAATTTTTGAATGTAGTCATCCTTCTGTTGTAATAAATCAAGATTTTTGAAATGTTTAATTAAATCACGAGAAGGATCTTTCATCAACGTAGCGACTTGAATTTCATTGGTGTAGTCGTTGCTGCAGTTCGTTTTGTATCTTGATAGGAAATCAGCGGCTTTATTATTGTTGCCTGGTGAATACTCGTACGTAATGTTGTAGTCTTGAAGAAACAAGCACCACCTCACTAATCTCGCATTCATAAATTTACAAGTAGTCAAAAATTTCAACGCTTCATGATCCGTACGTATAATTATTTCTTTCTCACCTCCAATTTTAGACACGACTAAGCTACAGCTAAAAGTTCTTTTTCTGTAGTGAAATAATTCAATTCCGCGTCTTTCAAAGTTCTAGATATGAATATTACAACTTCTTCTTCGCCTTTACTATTTAATTGAGACAAAGCAGCGGCTATAGTATGATAATTAGTATCAGTCGTTAATATATAAGGTTTACTAGGATCAGGAAATTTCAAAGTAATAGTGTCAATAAAAATCTTTTTTACATTTACAAAAGCTGATTCATGCTTAGGTAACCACTGATAGCCTTTGCTTTGTTGCAAGAAGTTCGTCAAAGGTCTACATATTTCAGCATAATTTTTCAAAAACTTTGTGTAAAAATTTACAAATCTGAGAAAGTTTTGCAATTTTTTAAAGTTTTTTAGAGTTGTATAATTTTGAATTATATCTAATTTACTTTTTTGAGCTTTTATACCAAATGGAGTAATAATATGTCATAAAAATTCAATTTCTACTTGAACTAATTTAGATTTCGCAAATTTCAATGTATAATTATCTCTACGACAACAATTAAATAGTGTATGTAAATGATGTATATGTTCATTAAATGTTTTAGAAATACATAATATATCATCATCAAATGAGATTATAAATTATTTTAAATCGTCAATTGATAAATTTAAAGCTCTTACTAATGCTGCTGTACTAGTGCATATACCAAAAGGTACTACATTAAATTCGTAGGTATTACCTTCAATAATAAATACCGTATATTTTTTACTTTCTTCTTCGGGAGGAATTTGCGAAAAACTACTTGTCAAATCATAACTAGATATAAATTGTATTCCGAAACAATGTTGAAAAATATCATTCATATGTAGTAGGGCTTCATAATCTTTTACTAATTTTTTGTTTAATTTTCGGGCATCTAGAGAAAATGCTACTGTTAATATTACTAACTAATTACTAACTGATTACGAATTACTAACTGATCGACGAATAACACCATCCTTTAGCATTTCTTTGATTGCAATTCGAACATTTTCTCGATGATGTAACGGTATAGGATACTGTTTTGAAAAATAAGGCTCTTTATCTTTTAAAATCAATTTATAAGTTGTAACGGGGTGTGAATTCCGTTTTAATTTCTGTGTCTCGCCCGATGCGCAGTCGTACCGGAATGCGCGCGGCGAAATCGAAATAATTAAGTTTTGCTAGCTAACCGAGGAGCAGGAAGGACAGGTGTCAATCAAGCTACTTATAATTAGCAACGACAACAGTAAATTAACGTTTCAATCAGGCATAGATTGGTTTATTCATCACGTAATCTACAACGCACTTGGCCCGCGCAGTTACACTTATTCGATGCGCGCGACAATCTTGCGCGCCAGCAGTTCATTCATGGTCGCTCAATCGAAATACTCACTCGCGCGTTTACGTTTATTCGATGCCTCAATATTCATATACGTGAGGGGAGAATAATCACGTGCGGTTATTTAACAAAAAAAGGTGACGCGAAGCTAGCCAGCTTACCTTATGTGAATAGTAGCGCTATTAGGGGGAGCAGATTAGTATCGCCTCTCAATATACAGCTCAGGTTGCCGCTTTTCCTAATTAGAAACGAGGTTTTCTCCGTCGTCCTGCTGATACTATCGTATAGATTCCGCGATCTCGTGGTTGGGCTATGATGGCGTTATCACCGATCACTAGAGACAGCAACAATAACGGAAATTATCAACAGTCTAGCTTCCACATTCTTTTTAACGTTCGAGTTCGCGCACGTTGTTGATCCAACTCTTGGTACTCCTAATTTCTAGGATGGCTATTCCTCGACTGACTCCTCAGCCTTCGCGCGCGTTCCCTCCCATATCGGACCGAGTTCCCGTTTTCCACTTCCCCCGGCCGGTAGGTGCTGCCCTCGCAGGCAGCCGCATGATTGAGACAGTAGCGCAAACAAGACGTTTACCGTCACAGCCCGTTCCAGTCCGGACTCTCGGGGTCCTTGACGATAGAATTGTTTGTGCTGTTCCCGTTGAGGTAAGGTGAACAAAAAGTAACGGCGAATTATATTCATTGGCATATACTTTATTGCCTGTGTATGATCCGGGGCTGGCCCTGCCCACAGGGGCAGGTACTCCTTACAAAAGTGATCTCAGATATCATAGGGCTACTTCTTCGTGACCCTCCTTGTTTAGATTGGGGGGTCCGCGTGCCTCCCAATCTAATCGTTCGGTTACAATTTCTGGATGTTGCCGAACGCGAACGCACCAATCTACTTGGGTTACACTAGGGTAATGGAAGATGTTACAGCCCTCCCACTACGTGCGCGACATGATGCCTTGTGGGAGTCCTCACTCTCTGAGGGTTAACGGCAACCCATTTCGCCGATTGGGCGCGGACCTCAGCGGCATCTTCGCCAGGGGCACTTCATCCGTAGATCCCACCATCAGATTGATGTGGATAGGTCCCATATTTTGGTCTACGTTACCACTGTTGACATTAACCACCAGATTTACCCCGCACGTCCGTTGATTTTGATTGATGGTAGCCGGTGGATTAAATACTGGTGCCTTCGTTGCGAGAGGCTGGACGGTGGCCGAAGATCGGTCATCAGCCGGGCCCTCGAGGGCTTGGCGGTGACGACGCTGCACCTCTTTTAACGCGGCGGCGAACTGGCGACGACGAGACACCATCTCGCTTCAGTGTTCTCAATCGCTGGGGCGGTGTCGCTTAGCCATAAACGTGTCGAACTCAGCGAATACGGCTCGTTGAAGCGCATTCAGGCTGGTCCAACCTTGTTCAACTTCCCTCAAGCCCTTAACGATTTCCTCCCACGACCGGTGATTACGCGGCGTAGTTGGTTGGTGGAGGAAGTCTGGGCGCCAGTCGGTACCGACGGGAGCACCATCAGTTTGGGTGCTTGTCGACACCTTTGGCGCTGCCGCCGGAATATCTCCAGCTAGTGGCCCTGGTAGTGACGGGGTTTCCTCGCACACGATGCCCGGAACAGATCATGGAGTCTGGGACTCAACTTTGTCCACCTCCTCGATTAGCACGGATGACGAGCTCTCGTGAGCTCGTACCCGTGCTTGCTCCTCCTCTTTTCTCGTTTCTTCAATGATATGGAGGGCGGCGTGTACGAGGGTGGTCCGATAAGTACTTAGCCTACAAAAGAAAAACGAAAATTTTGAAAAAGTGGCATTTTATTTTTCAACATAGACTCCTTTTAGTTCGATACACTTGGCCCAGCGATGCTCCAATTTCTTTAACCCGTCTGAAAAATACGTTTCCTCGAGGTCTGAAAAGTAGGCTTCCGTGGCAGCGATTACCTCCTCATTCGACTCAAATTTCTGCCCGGCGAGTGACTTTTTCAAGTTTGAAAACAAAAAGAAGTCGCACGGGGCTAAATCTGGAAAATACGGTGGATGCGGCAGCAGCTCGTAGCCTAATTCGACCAATTTGGCCATGGCGACGGCGGAAGTGCGAGCCGGTGCGTTGTCATGATGGAAGTGCACTTTTTTCTTCGCCAAATGGGGCCGTTTATTCTGCAATCCACGTCGAATCGGCTCAATAATTCGGCATAGTACAGCCCTGTGACCGTTTTGCCCCTCTCCAGGTAGTCGATGTAGATCACACCTTGTGAATCCCAGAAAACGGTGGCATTTCAGAAAACCTTTGCGGCCGATGGAGCAGTCTTCGCCTTCTTCGGAGCATTTTCGCCAGGTAAAGTCCACTGTTTCGACTGTTCCTTGGTCTCTGGTGTATACCAGTGGATCCATGTTTCGTCGACTGTCACGAAACGACGCAGAAACTCCTTCAGATTGCGCTTAAACAGGGAGCAAACGCGGCACCCATCGCGCCGACAGCTTTCTCATGCCCAAAATTTCATGCAGGACATGACCCACGCGGTCTTTTGAGATGCCTACGATCTTAGCTATCTCGCGCATCTTCAATCGTCAATCTGCCAATACGAGATCGTGAATTTTTGTCACGTTATCCTCCGTGGTAGCCATTTTCGGAGCACCTGGACGTGGCTCTTCTAATATCGACGTGCGACCACGTTGAAACTTGTTAAACCAATTTTTGACGGTCGCCATTGAAGGAGAAGAGTCACCGTACACAACATCCAAGCGCTTTTTGATTTCGCTCCGCGATTTCCCTTCCAAAAACAAGAATCGAATCACCGACCGATACTGCTCTTTTTTCATTTTTCAAAAATCAACGGACACACTTGCTTTCACACGCTCTCAAAAATAAACTAACCATCGAGAAGGTTGTACTACGTGATAGAATATTTCTTTAGCGAGAGTGGCGCCATCGGGCGGTGAGGCTAAGTACTTATCAGATCACCCTCGTATTGATATGATGTTGAAACTTAAGTTCAATCGTCCCAATGGAAAACACCAAAAGAGCCCAATTAAGCACGCGAAGTTCGATCAAATGTCAAGGTTTTGCTCACTGTGTTCTTTGATTACCGTGGTGTAGTTCATTAAGAGTTCTTACCACAAGATCGTATAGTCAAAAAGGAGTTACCTTTATGTTATGCATCATTTGTAAAAAGCAATACGCAAAAAATGTCCGGAACTTTGGAAAAACAATTCGTGGATTTTGCATCATGATAATGCAACTGCTCATTCATCGTTGCTTGTGAGAGATTTTGTGGCCAAAACCAACACCACAGTCATGCCTCAGCCTCCGTATTCATCGGATATGACTCCGAGTGACTTTTTCCTTTTCTTAAAAATTAAAAACTCCATGAATGGACATCAATTATCAACGATTGAGGAGATAAATACTACATCGCTGAAAGAACTCAAGGCTATACCTCAAAATGATTATCAAAAGTGCTTCGATGATTAAAAAAAGCGCTGGCATAAGTATATTATATCTAACGAGGATTTCTTTGAAAGGGACAACATAAATATTGACCAATAAATTAATATTTTTTAAGAAAACCATAAAGTCATCTTACTTTTCGAATACCCCTTATGTGGACATCCCATATCTATTGCACTGACTTCTGTCTTAGCGGGCTCGAACGCACGTGATAACGCATCGGGCAACAAATTGTTAGCCCCCTTTCGATATTCTGTCTCGAAAGTATGGCTTTAGAGTTGAAAGGCCCATCGGGCTAGACGTCCTATAGGATTTTTCAAATTATACAGCCATTTCAGAGTGTTGTGATCCGTCACGACTTTGAATCGGTACGCTTCTATATATGTCCGGAACTTTTGTATAGCCCATACAACCGCCAAGCACTCGCGCTCCGTGGCAGAGTAGTTCTGCTCCGTCGGGTTAAGGACTCTACTAGCGTACTCGATGATTCGGTTTTCGTCCCGTACTCTCTTAATCAGGACGGCACCGATTCCCGTAGCGTTAGCGTCGGTCTCCAACACATACTGTCAGTCGGGTTCTGGTAATCCGAGGCACGGTGCGAATATTATGAGTGCCTTAAGTTTAGCAAAGGCTTGTTCTTGGTCTGATCCCCACATATATTCGCATATTTCCCCGTTAATTTCGTTAACGGTTGAGCGTGGGTTGCGAAATCACTCAAGAACCGGCGATACCATGAAAGTCTCCCAGGAAAGTACGCAACTGTCGTACGTTTCCTAGTCGAGAGTACTCCACGATAGAGCGTACCTTTTCAAGTTCGGGTGTGATACCCTCGCAGTTAATCAGTAAACCTAGATATTTGGCCTCCGGCTTGCAGAAGACGCTTTTTTCTCGATAAATCGAGAGTCCGGCTTGGCTCAACTTATACAACACCGGTCTAAGATGCCGTAGGTGGTCTTCGAATTTGGACGACACTACGATGATATGGTCCAAATAGATGAAAGCGAAATCGCCAAGCTGTGAACTGATTACACTGTCTATTAACCATTGGAAGGTGGCGCCGGCATACGAGAGATCGAATGGCATTCGCACGAACTGAAAGTGTCCCAATCCGAGCACGGTAAAGGCAGTAATGAGATTCGGGTTTGAGTTGTATTTGGTGATAGGTGCTACTAAGGTCGAGCGTGGAGATGTAGCGCCTACTTCGCAAACGTCTCAATATATCCTGCATGAATGGTAAGGGGTACGTGTTTGGTTCGGTGACCTTTTTGACCTTCCTAAAGTCTATACAGAATCGATACGAGCTAGCCTTCTTGCGTATAGTTACCACCGGGCTCGACAAGCCACTATTCGTCGACTCAATCATCCCTTGGGCCAACATTTCTTTTACCAATCTATGCATTTCCTGCTTGACCTAGTGTGACACTGGATAGTAGCGCTGTTTGATCGGTTTCGTATCATCGACTCGAATCTCGTACTCAATCCCTGCCGCACATCCCAGTCTCGCGGGGCCCCGCGATAAGGCCTCGTTGATGGTCTTCTGCAATATTGCCTGTTGTGAAGCTGTTACGTCGGCTAGTCCGATAGTAGCTAATCTCGGGCCAGCTTCTAAACTAACTACACCTCTAGTTTCATCTTAGTTTGCGATTTCTTGAGCAATAATGTATCATCGTCAGGATCAAGAACCGCCCTAAACAATCTGACAAAAGTTACTCTTAAAATACATTCATCGACAAGGGTTGGGAGTATAGCTACCCTCGTCGGCATTGTCATATCACCAACGGTGAACGGCAACATCGCATGGCCAACGATCGTCAGTTTTCGTCCATCTGGCAGCCCTGCCGTACCCGCGTGGGTGGTATCCAACCTGATTCCCAGCGTCGACGCTATCTACAGAGCATTGCATCCCATTGCGGTGGTGGAAGCTCCCGGATCATAGAGAGCCCTTATTTGAAAGTCTCCTATTTTCACCGGTAGCCACCAGCGCGTTTCCTGTTCCAGGAAATATACCGAAACTGTTTCAGCGACTCCACAGACTTGCTCTTGGGATACCTTAGCGCTAGCTACTGTGCTCTCGCGTGATAAAGTGACGTCAACATTCATTCGAACCACCTCGGTTCGGACTATCGGAGGTCCTACGGGAATATAACTTGACAGGTTATCTGCTGTTATCAGCGCCTCCGAGGGTGTGGGCAATTTAATCTCCACCACCTCGGCCGATCTATACTCCTGGGCTTTACTATCGTCAATACTCCCCTTCTCCGCGTTCACTTTACCGACGTTCTCATCATTTGCATAATCATAACAATTCTCGCTTTCATCGCTCAACGCATTCGTTACTACCAGTACTGATTGTGTTGGCGAGGGCTGCGAGGTTTCATTTACGGGGTTCATTACATGAGAGTGGGGTCAACCCTTCCTAACCACTGCTTTTCTGGTATCCCTTATTACATTGGAGACAGTACCTTTACTGTACCCAGCAATTCACATTCTATACATTTGATTGGCTTGGAGAAATCTCTTTCCCGCTTTCGAGGAGCTTCTTGTTTCTTATTGTTAGTGCAGTCTTTCTGTGTCGAGTTTCTCCTAACAAAGTTGTGCTTCATCCCTTCTGATACTTCTTTGAGGGACAATAACACTTGATTCAATAAATTAACTGGCGGGGCTTTCTTGTCGTTACCAACCGCTTCAATATTCGGAGCAGGCGTCGCCCCTGATAGCGTCGGTGTATAGACGATCTGGTGCATTACCTTTTTAAGCACCTTCTCCATACGATCGAACTAATCACTAATCTCTGGCTTATCGTTGGATATTGCTGCTACCTTACTCTTGCGGCCCTTGCTTCCATCGGTGTGAAGGTGGTATGCTAATTCCGGATACAGAGTCGACTGGGGGTTAGGTACCATAAGTTCCACTTTTCTTTGGTTCAAGGTGTTCTACGCCGCCATAGCTAACGTATTCAGAACGGGTATGGAATTTACTTCAGCCCTACTCACTTGGCTCTGAATATTGATGAGGAGGTTAGCGTGTAGCAGATTCACTTGGCGGTCATACGCCATTGGTGGATTTAGTCTTCTCACATTAGGCCTATCATGTTGGTAATGTATACGTTAACGTGTTCATCTGGGCCTTGATATCGACTTTGCACTTCCCTCATCAGTCGCTGTTGCTGTTGCACGCTGGTTCCAAACCATTCCTATGCGTCTGCTTCAAATTCAGCGTAAATGAGCCACTCGTCCTTCATTACCTCGTACCAAGTAAGTGCGGGACCGACAAGCATCTCTGATACTAACAAGAGTATTTCATCCTCCGTGAGTCCGTCACCGTTCCTCAAATTGTCTAGCCTAGACAGGAAGGTGTCCACATTCGCGTTACCCTCTCCAGAAAATTTCAGTTTCCATCCCCGGACGATACGACTAACATCTCTTGTAGTCGACCAAGGGTTTGTTGTCTGTTGAGGTGACCACGTGCTCGGCATGTGGTTATCCATTTCATCATTAACCCCATTAAGTTGATGCTATCCATCCTCTCCGAAATGGAGCGTCCGGCGGGGAGTCCTGCCGGAGGCCCCCGTAGGCCTCTGTCCCGAGCTCTGGAGTACTTTGACGTAATCGCATGTCGTAATGGTGGGTGAAGGTATCTTGAAAACTTCTGCGCGTGTTTTCTTGTTCCCTTAATTCACTTGACTGGCTCGCATCATCTTGCTGTGTATTCGTATTTTCGGCATTTTCTAATATACTTATTTTAGCGGGTAAGTCATCTAGCTGGCTCTTAATATTGCTACTATTACTATATATTTTATCTAGAGGTTAGATTTCACTTGAGGGAAGTGTGGACGTGTCTTGGATGTGAGCGCGAGTTTTGGCGAGAAAGTCAAAGAGGAAAAGTGTTTGAGGAGAGAAATAGAAGTGAAAAGAGCGTGGAGGTGGAGGAGGAGTGGAGAGGAGAGAGAGAGGCCAGGAGAGGAGCAGAAAAAAGCAGAGAGAAAGGAATAAAGAACAAAAATAAAAGTTGAGGTTAAGAGAGAAAATCAGAAAGCGGGAAAGACAGGCAGAGAGGAGGGGCGGTAAGAAGTAAAGGCAGAGACAGAAAAGGTAAGACAGGGAATAAAGGTGGGATCACGGGTAGTTATAGAGAATCGAATTAAGGCGTACGAGATAGGATGGAAAGATTTGTGACAACAGAAAAATTAAGAGATAAAGGTGGAAGGTTGGATAAGAAAGGCCCATAGGAGGAAAAGAAGAAAAGAGTAAAGGTAGCGAGGGGGAGAGAGTGCGGGGAGGGGCTGAGGGAGAATATTAGAGGAGAAATGAGGGAGGCAAAGAGATGCAAGAGTAAGAGCGAGGGAAGCGAGATGGACGGGGAGGGGGGAGAAGGACTGGACAACACGATAAGAGAAGGGGGAAAAAGTAGTGGTGCAGAAGAAATAATGGAAAAGATACGGACAGACATAAGGGAATTAAGAGTGGTATGGGAGGAGGAAAGGAAAGAATGGACAGAAATGTTTAAAGAAATAATGGGAAAAATGGAAAGAATGGAGGCAGAGGGAAAAAGAAGAGAAGAAAGGTGGGAGAAGGAAATAGGAAAAGTTAGGAAAGAACAAGTGAGAGAGAGAGAAGAAAGTAAGGAAGAGATGAAAGAAGAAAGAGAAAAAGCAGAACGTAGAGAAAAGAAACTGCAGGAAAAATGGGGAGAGAAGATGGACCAGTTGGAAGAGGAATGCGTGAAACTAAAAGAAAGCATAGAAGGGGGAAACAAGAAGCAAAGACGAACAGAAGTAGGCAATAAGGAAGAATTGGAGCATATGAGAGAAAAAATAGATAGAGAAAGTAGGATAAACAATATAATAGTGACAGACCTAGAGGGTGAGTTAAGATGGGAAAAGAAGGGGGAGGCAGAGGTCTGGTTAAGGGAGGTACTAGAAATGAAAGGAGAGATAGTGAATCTGAGAAGAATAGGAGGAACAACGGAGAGAGATGAGCGGAGAGAAAGAAGAAAAAACTTGTGGCAAATTAGATGCGCGTCATGGGAACAAAAAGAAGGAATTATGAAGAAGAAAAAGAATTTCGCACAGAAAAAGATATACATAGATCAGGACTGGACGTGGAAGCAGAGAAGGATAAGAGAGGAAGTAAGAAGGAAAGCGAAAGAAATAAGAAGTAAAGGTAAAGAGGTAAAGATGTGGCATAACGGGGTGAAATCAGAGGAAGAAGAATGGTGGTGGAGCGAGAGAGAGGGAAAAATGGTAGGAAAAGGGGTGGAAGGGTTTCGAAAGCAATAGGGATAAAGGAGAGAGAGAAGAGAAGGGAGAGAGGGGGAAGGAAGTCAGTAAAAATACTATTCTGGAACGTGGCGGGGGTGAGGAGCATGGAGGAAGACGACTGGGAATATGTTAGGGAATTCGACATAATAGGGCTAACGGAAACCTGGGTGAAGAGGCAAGGGGCAAGAACTGGTGTGGAGAAACAACTGAAATGGTACAGTATAGAGTGGAGGGATTCAAGAAGAGAAGGAAGAAGGGGGAGAGAAATAGGAGGAGGAATAATGGCGGTAAGAGAAAGGAAAGGGATGAATAAGGTTGAATGGAAGAAAGAAAGGACAAGTGAGGTAATAGTAGGAGAAATAAAGATCGGAGGGAAGGAATACATGATAGCATCGGTGTATATGCAACATGAGAAGAAGGAAAACTAAGCTATGAGCAGAGAAAGTCGCGCGCGCGGATAAAATTGAAAGGTCACGGTTTTCTAAGTTGGCCCCGCGACCTCGCCGATGTTGTATTCGTTTTCGAAGATACGCCTGGTGCGCGGACGAGTAATAGAGCGTGAGGCTGGGTCGCGCCCAGCCGTGTCCCGAAGGATACCCGCCACCGGTGCGTGTGGGTAACCGGCAAGGTGCGCGGGTGCGCACGCGAGGAATTGGATGTGCTGCAGCACTGACCAAAAGCGAGGCGGCAGAAACAACGACAACAGCAATTCTCGGGTGAATAAACGGATTGAGCCAGTATTGTGGAGCGAGCGAGAAGACGAGCAAGATAGACGGCTACGACAACAAACATCAGCGAGACGATCAGTGAGGGGCACACCAATGACGTCACACTATAGAGCGCTCTAGCCGTCGGAGAGGCTGAAGGTCGAGGTCGGTGACGTGTTTTTCTCTTGATTCTCTCTCTCTCTCTCTCTTGCATGTTTAGGCGCTAGTTTATGGGTGGTAGCACGGCAGACTTGCTGGCTACCCGTTGATAGTTTATCGACAGAAAGTGTTTGTCGGGCATTTATTGTAATATTTAGCTCTAACAAGGGAATCGGCAGGCTGACCAGCCACTGAGTCACCTTCGCGTTCGCGTTTGTTATTGTGCCGCTCGTAGTGTATAAGTACGAGGTCACCGTATTGTAATCGATTGTTGACAAGTAAAAGACTAGTGTGTTAATCCGCTGTTGTGTTTACTCGTCGCTGTATCACTCCTCATCCCGATTTCGAATCTGTGCGTTTAATGTGTTTATGCTCGACGCGTTATTTAGTCGTGCATACGTCTTTTGCTTCCCGAATCCCCGAATAAACAATTTGTGTGAACGGCCGCGAGCAACTGAGAAGGACACGGCCGAAATTCACCGTTACATATTCTTATTACTATTACCGTTTCCGTTATTGTCTAATACATTTGCAACATTTATCCCTGTTTCTTGTACTTGCGATATAACTTCTGCGTTTTGCATCAATTGAGTTAACGTATACTCCCCTTCTTAAGATGCTGTATGCTCGGCGCAGATGAATGATATCAGCTCTGAGCGTAGGACTGCCCTTCTTGCTGGGTTGCTGTTTTCGTTGCTAACTTCGACGAAAACTGCTGTTGAGTAGTCGCCTAGCAACCAATTTTGCAATCGCCCTGCTCGCGAGAGCTTACTCCCGTTTTTTCTTAGCTCCAATTGTTCGAGATATTCGTTTAATTAGTCGTCTTGGAGCGACAGTATCCAGTTTTCAATTTCTTTCTAAATGTTGTCCATTTTTATTTATAATATCGCGCTTCGTTTTATTATCGCCGCGATTAATTTTATTTATAAATTACACAATTCCTTGAAAGACAGTGCAAGTGTAAGTGCTACAATTAATGCTTTATAAATAAACGTTTAGTTTCTACTAGCCAACGAAAGACTCAATGCAAGTTATTTTACTATTGCGCTAGCCGAGAAACTCTTATGCTTGCTATTGCGCAATACAATAATCTTGCCTATCAGGCGTACTAACTGTTTGTTAGCGCGACTGTGTTGGTTAGTTTCTAAATTAATACAGTGAGCTTATCGCCGACCAATCACCAATAATCACAGTTAAAAACATTCGAAAGATATAGCTACATTGAGACAAAAGCGAAAGGAAACATTTGTGTTGTGTTTATTTCGTTTTGAATATTGCCGGTGTTAATTTTTTCCCAGGGCCAACGCGTACAATGTTGTTATTCTTCGACAACCTTCAAAACCTATTGGTGATTACGAGGTAACTTACAAAGAGTCGTTCGGTCGCACTCGCAGACGCTTACACTAACTGTTTACAAACTACGCCACATGTGGCAGGCGTTCAAAGTGTGCACAACAACACTTTAATTTACACGTGGGTTGTTGGTCGACTGAGCGCAAGGTCAGTGTCTAATGGAACCGGCGTTTTGAACAATCACAAACGCTGTAGGTTCTTTTACGTTGGGCGCCATGTAACGGGGTGTGAATCTGTTTTAATTTCTTTGTCTCACCCGATGTGCAGTCGTACCGGAATGCTCGCGACGAGATCGAAAAAATAAAGTTTTGTTAGCTAACCGAGGAGCAGGAAAGGACGGGTATTAGTCAACCAACTTATTAGTAGCAAAAGACAACAGTAACTTTGCAAAGGGGGGGGGGGATTTATCCTCGAAACACAGCCAAGTGCGCCACTGTTATGCCCCCTGCGAGTTAATAAAGGGTCCTTTTCCGGTGAAGGAAGCCGGCGCTGACTTCCACGGGAGCGAACCTACCGTGATGACGGGAAAGGTGAACAACGGAAAGAATCGGTATGAGTACAAAGAGGCGATCCCTTTTTATTTACGCCAACGAAAGTACATCTACGAATATTACAAGTACAAAGGTGGTGAGCGTGTTCGCTCAATCCTCATTGTTCATCCATTTCTTCCAAATCTTCCCATTGTCGGCCATAATATGTCAGGTCACTGAATCTCTCTGTCCGTTTATCTGCCATATATTTACGATATGCTGAAAGAAGTCCTCGTCTAGCGATTATTATTTGTGTTCATAGTGATATGGGATGCTTGAATAGGCTAGCTATGTGTCGGAAGGCGTTCAGATAGTCCGTGATAGTTTCGCCTTCGTTTGGTGTTCGACGTCTGAGTTCTTCCTCTATATCATCATCGGTCATTTGTCTGCCGTAATGGTCCCGCAAAGTTCTTTTACAGTCCCGCCATGAATGAATTTCTTTTGAAATTCCTCGATACCATGAATTAACTTTCTTTAAGAAAACAGCCGTTATTGCTTGTAATAAGTCACAGTTTGATATTCTAATTGAATTTCATTCTTTTGGTCTACGATCTGGCTAATGAACTCTTCGGGTCCGTCCGTGCCATTAAATCTTATTTTACGACTTTCTAATAATTTAATGTTGCGGAGATCGCGGCGAGCTGTATCAAAATAATGATCTCGTGATCTGTGTGAGCAATGCCTTCTCTCATCTTCTATGCCTAAAGACGAATCCGAGCTTTCAATGTCAGAGTAATATCGGGCCGGTTATCGCCATTGTTCATAAGAATGTCGGGAGCCTGTATGCTTATTCCTCTGTCTGGATTGCGATCGTGACCGTGATCAAGAGCAATACCTAAGTCGGTATTTTGAGTTTCTCATTAGTTGGTAACTGTCAGATTCACTTTCTATTATATTTTTCCTTCTTTTCTTTAACGTCAAGTGCTGTTCTCGCCATTCCATTTTATTTCGGCAGTTATTTTGTAGACAGCTGCGGTCCGAGCGGTCTGATCGATGTGTAGTCCTAGAGTAACGGCTGTCGTTGGATGTATCATCTTTACTGTATTATTCCGAGTATTGTCTATTCACAAATCCTCTCTTTTTCGATTGCCTAGCATGTCTGTGGTAATCGTTTTATCTACCAGTTTTCCTTGACGGGTTAAAGGGGCTAGGTTGTTGATATGAGTGACTTTAGTGAGGTTCTTGTACCTTTGTATGTTTCCTACTATTATCTTTCTTACTCATTCGGTCTGATCAATCTATTTTGCGTTGTCGATTATTAGTTTCTGTGTGCTTTTCAACGTCATTGATAATTTCTCTTGTCTAAATACTGATTTTTATATTTATGGTTTAGTTTGTTTGTTTGTCTATGCATATACTGGCCAACCATTCCATAATGTCTATTTATTTTCTGAGCCATTTGAATGTCTTTTGGATTTTGTTGCGAGGAGAGAAACGCGTGTCCGTTTTTATGATGACTGTTTTTGTTAGTTGTTTTTATTCCTGTTGTTAATGTCAGTTTGTTAGCTGCTGTATACTCTAAGTGTCTAACTGTTTGTATTCTGTTTTTATCTATGTTGTCCCTTAATGGTCTTGAAGCTGGGATGTAATTCTTGTCTAAGTTCGTGTTTTTTTTTATTTCTGTATTGTCTGTTCTATTCCTTTTTACGGTATGATCTGTCGCCGCTAGCTTAGTTCTGGTCGGCCTGACTGTGGGGAAGGCAGGTCCGTATCCGCTTTGTTTAATGTGTAACGGACCGTGGATTTCCCTGGTTACGCCTCAGGCTACTCGCTCCTTGAGTAGTGATTTAGGTCGTCTGCGTGTCTTTTGTTTGGTTTCTGATGGTGACTCGGAGTTTCTATCGAACCATTTAGAGTCCGAATTTTATATTTTATGAGGTCTATTAAATGACGGCAAATGTGGCGTTTGAACTAGCGAATAGTCAACGTCTAAGCTGACTTAAGCTATTTCCGTTTTCCGATTCTTGATGGTTTTTATATTGTCATTATTTTCTTAGTTTTCATTGGTCTGACCCCATGTCAATGTCGATGAGGGTATGTGGAGTTGCCTTTGTAGCGTAGCTTGTCGACGAATAATGTCTGTGTCGAGTGGCAAGTATATTAATTGATTTATTTCCGTAGTCTGTCGTTCATCTGTCTCTAGCTCTTCGCCGGCCATCGACGTCGCGTCTGTTGTATTTGTTTTTGGGCGCTAATTGATGACTCTGTTAGAATTAGTTTCATGTTCTTCATTCCATAATGTTCTCGTAAACGGTGGAAAAATGTCAATTCATTGGCTGCGAGCCATGGAGAGATTAGCCGAGGGCCTTTGTTCTCGAACCACCTATTTCAGTAGCTCCAATCGATCTGTGTTATCATCATTGGATATTCGCCATTCTCTCTGGCGCAATTCATTACAAATTTCTTCCTCCGTATTATCAGCTATTCTATTTGCCACGTCTCGTTCTGTTTAATTTTACTTTAAAATATGCAGCAGGTCAGCATTTGATATTCGTGGCATATCATCATGTACAATAAGCATTTTAATAATACTGATTCTTCTCTTGTTTTTAATTTAATATGTCGAAATTAATTGTCAGCCTTTTTGTGATGTATGCATTTCTCGTTTTAACTACAAATTTTGAGAGTATTCCAGATTTTCAAGTCCGATTCCAAACTGTTGGAGTCAGAAATGTTACTCTTGAAACGATCGTATTTCAATAATCATCCAAAATCTGAACTGTCAGACTTTAATTTCGAAATCTAAACCACGTGAAAATACAACTGTCGAAATATGAAATAACAATTTCAGTTAAGTCAGACTCTGAAATGACAGTTTCATACCGTTAAATTCTGAACTGTCAGAATTTGAATTGGCCGAATTTTTCAATGTACCGTAATCTAGTATACTAAATTTAGCTAGAGTTTCGGAGTTTCGATTTTTGAATTTCAGATATACTAGTACAGGAACGGTCAGAATTTATATACTACATTGTCAGAATAGATACTGGATGTTAAAATTACTTACAATTAGTGTCAGAACTTATACTAAGAGACAATAATTATACTGGTGGTCAGTAGTTATACTAATGGTCAGAAATTAAGCTCAAAATAATCTTATTAATCAAATAATTTGTGACGGGCGAGTTGACCGTTCAGTTCTCTCGCCCTGTTCGCCCCTTTCTCTCTCTCTCTTCCGCGTGCCTTTCCCTGAGCCGCTGCCACATCGGTCTCGGTTGATTAAAACCAACTATCGACGCACGATGTGGCTTTGTTGCAGGTTTGATTCCTGATCGGCGGAGATGCCTGGCGTTGGAGGGATGGAGCGAGAGCGGGGAGTAGAGGAGGAGAGAGAGAAATAGTGTCGCCGGCATGAATCGCACATGTGTGCGTAGCCGGCGGCTCTCGGCCAATTGGGTACCTATAGGGAGGGGCGCGTAAGACGTCGCGGAAAGCGCGAGATCGCGACGTTAGTATGGCTTTGAACAGAAACTAATTTCGAGCTAGTCAAGCCTCGCGACTAAGGAGAGCGTGAACAGTTAATTGCCACCGAGTGAACAGTATCGAAGAGGAAGACCAGCTATATCCACATAGAGATCCACCTTCTGAAGACTACGTAGTTAGCCCAGCGGACGTGGACTTCCACAGCAGCGCTTCCTCCTAAGGTCAGGTACCCTTTTTCGTTTTTCGATGCGCACCTCGATTTCTCTCTCTCTGAGCATCGTATCGGCCGGACGTGGACGAGTGGCTGCGTGTGTGAATTCGCACCGCACTCACGGGGATTCACGGGACAGTTGTAAGGCGATGTTCTGTTTCCTCTGCATTAATTCGCACGGAACGGACTAGCCCGGACTTAGCCGACGCACACGTCAAACGCCGCATGTAAATTGCTGTTTCAATAAAGTGTAAATAAATGTCCGAAATGATGAGTTTCTTTGTGCAACCTGTCTCTCTCGTAACTAAGTAAATCGCGATTATCGACACTACCCGACGACATAAGCCCTCGTTAATTTTCCGCGACGAAGCGAATGCGCCTTCCGAGCCTTCCCCCTTAAAATAATTTGTGACGCGACGTTGTTCGGGCTTATTTCCCATGCGGAATTCAAAATTATTAACGTACGTGTGACAAATTGTTCCGGTTTTCCAGAACATATAATCACATATACATGCATACAGTAACCAACCACACATAATATTTATTTGTACATATAAATAATTATCAATATATAATAATAAGATAATATAATGGTCAGAACTAGTTCGCGATTTGCCGCTCAGTAACTTCACACGCAATCTAATAGATGTTGGACGCTAAGTGTGGTGGAGAGTTTCGGGGGGTCTATGCCGCGCACTCTAAATACTTCCGCCACAATACCTGATAGGACCATGTCCCCGACTAGTAATAAGGGCGCCAGATCGCCAATCCTTGATTACAGCGATCGTCGGGGATAGGGTCAGAAATCGAAGCAGGTTTTATCTGCCCACTGTGCGACTGCGAAGAGTGGGCAAGTTGGTGATCTCACGCCAATATCTTTTCCTCAAGCCGTGGTACCAACCAATCGTTGATCTTCTCTGTCCTCTCGCGTTCTGGAAGTGCCGGAAACTCAGGATACAACTCCTCGCCTCTAGTCGAAGGTTCGCTAGATCTAGCGCGTAGGTCACCTATTGTTCGAAAATAAAATCAGCATGCAGAGAGGGAAAAGTCAACGGGGCGTAAATAATAGAAATCGGTTACACTTCCCTTTCCTTTATTCAATGGCTGGGGTATAGAGTCGGTCAAAATGGTGGACGGTCAGTACGACTCGACGCGATTTAACACGTTGCGGTAACGGATCCACTCGTCCCGGCGAATCAAATACGTGACGAACTATATGCATGATCCCTAATTCGTGACGACGATTAGTACTTTACCTAGCTATCTAAATCTCACACTTCTTATACACAAGCTAGTCTGAGAAATGGTGGTTGGTCAGCGCGACTCAGTCGGAGTACTCTATTCCCGGCGTCGACGGATCCACGCGTCACGACGGAATTATTGGCACGACAAATCACACACAGCACCCGACAACTATTACTACTGAGCGGCACTTTGCCTAGTTACAGATTACAGCTGCAGACTCACTCTGTTAAAACACAAAGTCCTTCAATGGTCTCAGTTATTATCGGAATTGCGTGAATCGGAGCTCACGATCAGCAGCAAAATGGACGAGAAACGACTCTTTGCGATCAAAAATCCTTTACTTCTCCTCTTTCTGAGAAGATCATTTTATTGGCCGATATATTAGTTTGGATATCGGTAGCGCTCTCTGAATTTTCCGTCATTAGTCAATATGCAAATTAAAAATGTAATAGCGCCCTCCTTTTATCTCCTACTTCATTGTATTTTATCTCATACTTCCCTCTCTCACTCCTACTAAATTGGTCAGCATTGACTAATGAGCAAGATTTAACCCTACTCCTATTTATTCTTTGGTGCGAACGGAAATCAAATTTTATTCTAATTCGCTTAATGGTCGTGACGTCACCGGCCAGTCAGAGGTTCAAATTTCATCAGTCAATAACCTATCTAACTAGAGGATTGTAGCGATCGTGTACAAGTATTTCCAATTTTTTATTAGTACATTTTACATTTTAATTCGCATCGTTAGATCTTACCAATATAATACAATAGTTGTAGGTCGGTTTCATTTTCGTAGCACCCTCATCATCGAGTTTGTGTTCGAATTAGTATTGTATTTAATCTAGTTCGCTCGCTTTCATAGGTTCTGTCACGCTTTCTCTTATTTAGTCTGTCTCGCTCACCCCCACTTAGTCTATCTTGGCACTTCAAAATGGCCGCCCTCGTTCCCGCGTGTTATCCTCGTGCTCTGCTGCCGGTCTCCGAAGCGCCTCCTGAAGCGCTTCCCCTCGGGAGTGTGGTGCATGAGTGTATCCGGGTGTTATGTGAGTGTGTCTCCGGGTGTTATCAGGGGTCAGCAGCAGTGTGTGTGTGTGTGTGTGGCGTTCAGAGTGTCGTCGATGGTGCATAGCAGCCTGACACAACTGATTGCCGGCTGCCGCTTCATCGGCGATTTTCTGGTCACCCCAGGTGTGACAGCTTCCTCAGAGTATCTGTGCTAGTGCCTTGGTGTGTAATGTATCCACGGATTTTGCTCACATACATTTCCGTTGCATTTCCCAGTCAAATTTCCCGTGTTTTTACTCCAGCCGGTAACACGTGGCCGGTAGTGTGTGTATGCGTGTCCTCTCTTTTTCTCGTCGTGCGCTCCAGTTTTCGCTTATCCGTCGGATCGCGTTCATTAACTTGTTGCGTCGTTTTCTCGGGTGTGGTTAGGCGAAAATGAAAATAAAGCAGTGTGTCGGTTAGAGCGCGAGTAGATCATAATTATTCGGTTGGTTACGGGGCGGCAAGAGATGAGGATGGCTCTTCTAAGGTGTTGCAAATAGTGCAACACTCTCAGGCAAAACCTTGTAATACATCGCATTACAATTATAATAAACTAATTTCTTTACATCACCACTGACAATCTTCTCTCGTTTGACACTCAAGGCGAACGTCTACAGAACCACTTTTCATAGATTACTTTCGCTTTGAACAATCTATCACGATCAACGGTAATTTTTCGATAAAATATTTTTCATTAATCAATGGTAAATTTTGTCCATAATATGAATTTTGAAAGATAGCGTACATATAAGAAAGTAATGCAAACTGGTTATGATTAATGTTTAAATGATGATTTGTATATGCACAGCATTGAGAGTTTAGAAGTAATTTATCATTACAAATGTTACAATGATCAAGACTACTAGCAGAATAGCTTACTTCATTTTTTTGTCAAGTTTGAATGCTTAAAATAAGGAATCGAGGTTTTTTCAATTGATTTGATGTCTTCACATTGCTAACATGCTTCGATGAGTGAGGTAATTTCGGATACTCGTATAACTTCCAAGTGCAATAACTTATTATTATTGCTCTATCATGAATAATTTGATTAAATAATTCGATTCTTTCTTTATTGGCTGCTACTACATATGACATTAACCATTCCATTTTATTCAAAGAAATTAAAATTTTTTCATAAGTAATTGCGCGCAAGAGTTTAATTTTTCAGTTAAGCCTCAGCTATTGTGCACAAAAACCGCCAAAATTTTTTATAGTGTTTTTGCCGTTTGCCGATCAAAAGTTTTTTTGCTTTTGATACATACGTGAGTGTGAGAGCGAGGTGCGAGAAAAATACCAGCGTTAGCTAGCAGTAGCAAATTACAGCCGCAGCGAAGCAGCAGCATTGCACAGAGCAGCACCCATTACCGGTTATTAAGGTAGCGCAGCAGGTTCTCCAGCAGCTCCATTAACTTGGCTAATAAACGGTTACGACTAATCACCGTAACCGCACCGCAGGTTAAGTGCATCACATTAATTTTCGTGCGACGCTAATAATTCCGCGCATTTATTTGTTAGCGACCTTTACCCTTTTCGCATTCGCGCCAAGCGTTAGATTTCGCGGCAGTATTTCGAATTCACTCTCACTCTCCGCCCGTATAATTATAAATCCTATACGCGTGCGCAAGTCTTTCGGCCCAACAAAGCCTGTATCTTTTATCATTTATAAAATATTATATCATATATAACATTTTATCATATATAACATCTTGATTTTATTCACCGCATTACGTTATTTCATTTCCCTTTAGTTTAATGGATCCGTCACCGGTTATTTTTTAAACCGATTTCATCTAGGGAATAGTTGAAGTAAACATTAGGTCACTCACACCTAAGATAAAGCAAGTGTCACAAGTAAAGTGACTTAACATGAGTTCAACTCTGTTGGAAAGGAGACATTAGAGCGAAAGTATCAAACGTAAAGGCGAATACACTATGCTGATACGTGATTAATGAAGCGGCGATTAGCTCTGCATCGTGGAAAATTGTTCTTTAATAAACCCAAGTTGCATCAGTTAACCCACCCCGTCACAACGGGATATAATCTCTTATGAATATAAAAGATAATACACAATATAATAAAATATAAAAATATAAAAATACAAAGTAAATACAAAAAAAATAGTCACAACTTAACTAGACGTACAAAATTAACAGATTACTAACTTTATGATGAAATTTAATTAAATATAAAAATACAAAATACAAAAATAATATTAAACTAATAGTAAATAATTATGATGGGGAAGAAAACAGCAGTCAATTAAACGGGGATTAGTTATCGGAATTGAAAGATGACTGACTTAACAGTTCTTTCAAATAATCCAACGCTAATACAGAGAAGATATCGATTGAAGCCGACAGATTATAATCACGGGAAGTCAACCGCTTACAAGCGAATTGAATTCAAGGTGAGCCTTCTTCTTCTCAAAAATAGGATCTCTCAATTCACTTGACATCCATAACGAAAAAGTTTGAGAAAATGACTCGTCCACCGGTGTATTACAGCTAATTATTTCAAAAATTTTATTATAAAAATTCTTAACAACTGCGTCGATGTGTGACCGATCACTGAATACTAATTTCCAATCTAAGTTAGACAACGTACTATTTATGACCTGATAGTTTGCTTTTTTAAAGTTAAATATATTAGAAGAGCTGTATAGGAAAATAGCGGGCGATAGAGCAGTAAACTGAATGTCAACTATATGTGGCTCATGAAATCTGTCGAAGTGTGCTAATGGATCCAGCGGTGAACAAAACAAAGCTTTAAATTTGGAAAATTCCAGATCTAAACTGTTACTAGAACTATTAGCTGACAGCACCACTTGAGAACACTGAAGAGAATTCATACAGCTCTCAAGACGATGCACCGTTGAACGTATTGTAGAACTTGGAAGTGTACCATCAACGTGAAGGAGACCATCAATGTCGGACAATTTACAACATGGAATGTTGAAGTCACTTATACCAAGTAACGGCGCAGAAGAATATAACTGTGAGAGCTCTTCTAAAGTTGCACAGTAGTCATCCATAGAAGATGAGAAGATAGCAGGAGACAGAGACGATATCGGTGGCAAATAATACGTGTCATAATCGATGATCGGTCACTTCTAACAAAGGTGTACCCAGGAATCTACAAATCCTTATCATTAACTGTGCCATCAAGCTATAATTCTGTCAAAATAATTATGTTGAATTTATTAGCGTAAGTTAGAACATTACGAATAAATAAAGAAATTTTAGACTTAATTCTGCAAATATTTTAGTAGTAAACAGATATATTGAAAAGTGAATTGATAGCATTTAAGCGTTTTTTGAAGATACTATCTTCGGTATGTAATAGAGTCGACTTGCAACGCCGATGCACCTATCGCTATTACCAATTATTTAGAAGGGGGAGGGCAAGGGAGGCGGTATATCGCTCCTGACAAGGTAAAGAGAAAGGTGGACGCAATAATCATTCCTCATATCTTAAAAAACCCTTTATTACATCATGCTACCCTGAGCATACAGTTCGGACATTCAAACGCGCGTCTTATTATCTACACTACAATCTACGATCGCTAAAAGAGATGGCCGGCACGTTAGCGCCTTGCCATCTCGATACCGACTCGATATAATTTAACTTAGGCTAATAACCGAACCAGCCGCGCCGGCCCGTGAGAGCCTGGCGCAGCGCACAAGCCGTGAGTAGCCTTAGAGTGAGAATTAGAGAGAGAGAGAGATTAGAAATTGACCTGACGATTGACGATCTTCGATGCAGGGCCTCGCCGAAGATGGTGATGGCGTCTAGCTGCAGGCAAGTCTGTCCGTGGCCGGAAGACTCGACGAAAGATAGGCTGGATCCGGGGCCGATACTGATGCCGTCTCGGTTTCCTCTTATCTTTTCTTTACGGTTGACTGCAGGGGAGTCAGCACACCTCTCTCTGCTAATGGCCACTTTCTACTGCCCGTCACGAGTACGCTTCCGATTGCGTGAGAGACTGCTTCTCACGCTCTCCCCACTCTCTTGCCTAATCGGCGGCACGCGGCACCGTCAAGTGCGGCTAGTGTCACGCGCCTGCCTGCACTAATCACGTTCATTCTTTCTCTATTATCTCTCTCTTTCTCTCACTCTCTCTCTTTCTCTCCCACAAGAGCGCATAATAACAGGCGCTCTTGTCGACCAATGCCACTGCCTCTCTCTATCCTTCTTCTTCTTGCTCGTTGCGGTGGCGATGCTGAAAATATACAGGCATGCATCAGGCACGTGAATTATGTGCTATAGATCTGCCATGAGTCCACGCCGATGGTAGGGAGAGATGGGGAACACACAGTGCATGTCGAATCCACCGGCACCGTTACGGCCCCTCCGAAGGCCGAAGTTCTCCTCAGGACAACAAGGCCTTACTCCGATCTCCAGACTCTCTCTTTCCCTCTCGGCATAGACTCACGACATGGCCCGGCGCAACAATAGCTTATCTTAATGTAATTTAACTTATGACTAGCTTAATTCTAGGTTAGCGTAAGAACGAACTAAGGTTTAACTTAATAACAACGACTAAATTTACAAGGGTTAATCACAAGGGCAAACGCGGAGTCCACATGGTTTAAAGAACACAAGTTAAATTATCGGGTCGACAACGCGCCAAGGCGAACCGTGCACGTGTTCATCCCTAAGGGATACTATACCTTAAAGCTCGACGACTATTTCTTGGCCTCTAGGTACTTGAGCCTGAGGGCTCTAAGCTCCTCGGCTACAGGTGAGAGAGCGCCAACACCACTGAGCCGATGACCAACCGCAGCAGTCTCCGTTGCTGGGGGCGCCTCCGACGTATCCACCGGAGCAGTCTCCGATATATCCATCGGGGCGACCCCCGTCGAAACCGGATCGGAATCACTCCGCGACCGCGACTCCGCGTCGTTCAGGCGCCAGGAAGCTGCGGGGGAGCCTCGACCATAGCGGCCGCCTGCCTTTCCTGTGAAGGAAAAGCGGCTAGCCCCTCGGTCTGGCTCAACTCCTCAGCTTCCCACTCCATCGACTGCCGCGACGCGTTCGGGGAGTTCATCTCAATCGCGGTAGATGACTGTGCGGCTCGGTCAGGCTCCAAGGGTGCTGTGACTGCCAGATCCGTCGTCCCTTTTCCTTTGCAACGTAGTTACCGACACCTTTAAATGAAACAACGGACATTTAAGTTATTACCTCTCGAACGAACTACATACCTCATTAATTTCAGCGTGAACGTTATACTTAATCTCCTTTAACCTTTCGAGGTGCACGGTATCGCTTTAATTCGGATACATGTACCCGCGCACTACGATGTTTGCTATCCGTTTGAAAATCGTATACTTCCGGAGATAGTACTCCAACAATTTCATACGGACCGTCATACTTAGGGTCTAGTTTCGCGTTTTTACCCGCGGCAGCGTTGGAGAGCGAATGGACTTTCCGCCAGACTAAGTCTCCGACTTGGAAAAGTACTTGCTTCCTACCTCTGTCATATTGACGCTTTTGCTTTTCTTGAGCTTCTTCAATATGTTTCGCCACTAGGTCTCGAAGCGCGTTCAATCGCGTTAGCCGATCCATCCACGCTTGCGTATCAATTTTCGTGATAGGCAACTTCTTTTCTAACTCTCACCTAAGACTTTTAACCGGCCGAGGATCTCTACCAAAATTTAAGAACGCCGGTGATACCTTAGTTGACGATTGCGTCGCGGTATTTAAAGCGTGCCTAAATTCGTGCAAATAACGGTCCCAGCTTCGGTGGTCTTTATCAACGAACATAGCGATCATAGTTTTCAGCGTCTTATTGACGCGTTCGACCGGATCGCTCTGCTGATGATATGCAGGGCACAACACGTGCTCAATGCCATGCTCTCGCAATATACCCTGGAAGATCACGCTCTTGTATGCTTTCGCATTATCGCTTATCAAGTACTCTGGCGTTTCCCACCTAAATAGAATTAATTCTTCCAAGGCAGCGGCGAGATCAGGCCCATCTGCCGACCTAAGCGGTTTCAGTTCTATCCACTTGGTGAATTAGATCTTGAAACACGACCATGTACCGAAACCTGTTTTTGCTACGCGGTAGCTCGACTACGTCTGTGGCTACTACGGCCCACGGGCGTTCTACTGCACGTTTTCCCATTAGGCCGAGCGGCGCCTGTTGTACTGTTTTGTACTCCTGGCACTTCTTACATTCGGCAATAAAGGTACTAACGTCGTACCAAACGCCCGGCCAGTAGTACTCACGTGCTAACCTATCGTACGTCTTTTCCCGGCCTAAATGTCCAGAGGAGGGCTCGCAATGAGCGTCGCGCAACACGCGTTCCCGATGCTCAACCGGCACTACCATGCGCCAACACTCTTCTCTGTTAGTGATCGGATCGAGCAAATGGTTCTGCATAAACTTATAGAGCGTGTTACCCTCTACTCTCCACGTCCTATACTTTTTCGGCCTAGACAACACGTCCTGTATTCGTTGCAGATACCACTTATCGCTCGTGTCCTCAAACGCGCATACCTCATACTCATCTTCGAATTCCCTAGATAGCGCGTCTGGCACGTGGTGTAATACCCCTTTCCTATGTACTATCTCGCAATCGTGTTGCTGAAACTCGAGTACCCACCTCTCTAACCGACCTGTAAGTTCTCTCTTATGCAAAATTTTCGTAAGCGCGCTGTGATCAGTAACTACTATAAAGTGTACCCCTTATGTACGGTCTTATTTCTTTACCGCGAATAGAACGGCTAAAAACTCTATCTCACTAACCGTGTAGTTACGCTCATGAGTGTTAAGCATTCGGCTGGCGTAGCATATCGGATGCTCGCCATCGTCGAATATTTGAACTAAACACGCGCCTACCGCAAAAGATGAACCGTCGCAGTGCAAGTAGAAAGGGCGCGCGAAGTCCGGGCGCGCAAGAACAGGCGCCTCAGTCAACGCGCGCTACAACCTTTCAAATGCGACTTGCTGAGCTTCACCCCAGTCCCACGGTTGATCTTTACGAATTAATTTTGTTAGGGGAACTTTAATATCACTTTCGTGTTCGATAAACCTAGCGTACCAGCCTACCATCCCGAGAAAGCGACGCAACTGAGCTACATTGCTCGGAGCCGGATAGTCTACGATCGGTTGCACCTTATTGTCGTCCGGACGCAAACCCTCACTGTCTAAGCGATAGCCCAAGTACGTTACTTCTGTGCAGAAGAAATCCGACTTCTTGAGATTGATTTCTAGACCTACGCTCGCTAACCTTTTCAGCACCTTTTCTAGCCAAAAGACATGACTTTTAAAGTCCGCGCTAACCACTAGTAAATCATCCAGATACCAAAAAACGTGCGGTTCGTATTCAGGCCCGAAAAGTGCGTCCATGACTCTCATGAACGTTGCCGGCGCGTTTACCAAACCGAACGGCATCCTTTCGAACTCCCAGAGACCTAATCCCGGTACTGCAAAAGCTGTATACTGCTTGCTCGGTTCCGAGAGTGGAATCTGCCAGAATGCTGACTTTAAGTCGATTTTCGAAAGATGGACCGCGCCGCGCAACCTATCTAAGATTGAGTCCATGCTTGGCATTGGATAAGCGTCAATCTTTGTCACTTTATTAATCGGCCTAAAATCTAGACAAAATCTATAACCGCCGTCTTGCTTACGTACGACTACCGGCGCGCTACACCATTGACTGTTCGACGGCCTGATTATCTTTGCCTTCCACAGGCGCATCGTTTCTTCCTGCAGGAAGGCCAAGATTTTCGGCGACATTCGACGCATTGGCGTTTTAATCGGGCGCGCATCATCTACATCGATAATATGCTCGATAACGTTTGTGACAGCCGGCGAGTCTCCGGGCTCAGGGACGATCCGGCGAACGAGCGCCATGATCGTCTCGCGCTGAGTTTCCTTGTACCTATTTAAACCTGCGCATTCAGCGTACACGTCAACTGCCTCGCTATTCGTATCGGCTAGTTGACACCAGTCGTTTTGATCGTCTGACCGCCAGGTACGATTTCCGAAATTAATGTTAATGTCCCATTTATTCCAAAAATCCGCGCCTAATATAAGGTCGTGTTTTAGAGTTGACACGGCCGTCGCGGTAAGCCAAGCGAATCTACCACCGATCTCAAAGCACAATCTAAGATCGCCTAATATTCGCGGCTTTTCACCTGAAATACCTTGAATAAAAATCGTAGGCGGCCTTAAACGTTCCTCAAACCTTTGTGCAAGCTTCGGTCCTATAACTGATACTTGAGCACCCGAGTCTAATAGCGCGGTATAGACTTCATTGCCTATTTTTACCTTTAGGAAAAACCTATTCTCCACAACGGCTACTAGCGCTTCATCTGACTCTCCAGTTTTTAGTAAAGGCACTGAGCTATCCTCAGTCTCACCCCTCACCGAAACGGACGGTGCATCTGTACAGACAACCGGACGCTTGCTCAAAACTGTAGTGTTAGCGGGTTCGTTAAATACTTGTGTATCTTCTATACGTGAATTTATTGAGCCCACTACGTCATTCGATGTGGAAGAGTCCGCGTTTAGTTGGGTTTTGTTCTTTCCGACCGCATCCCACGCATCGTACTTAGACAAAATTCCGTTTGTCGCCTCGTCCCGTTGTTCATGACCGGCCCTAGCACTAACACGTTGAACCGAGGTATTTGCGCCGTGCGAAATGCTCGATTGTTAGTTCTCTGGCTTTAGGGGTCCGTCCAACGTCGAGGAGATGAACTCTCCACTAACCGCGAGGTCTGGTCTCTCCAGCTTCTCGTCAGCTTTATCGAAAACGACTCCACTACCCGGCCTACAAACGACTTGCCTACTTTCGTTTGTATCCGACTTCTCACGCAATACACTACTTTCAACGCGATCGAAATTCCTTATTTTCGATGCGCCAACCCAACTACCTTCCCTTTTTAACTGCTCCTCTACCCATACCGCCCGTTCAATTTGCTTTAAGCAGAAGTCGCTGAGCGGTCGACGGCTCCCGCGTCCGAGTTTCCCTGTCTTACTTGATTGCAGACTGGGCAGTTTCGGAAAACAAACCCGGCGGTATCGCACACCTGACATACTGGTTTGGCCTCCGTCGGTCTCAGTGGGCAATTATTTGCATAATGCCCTGGTTGTCTGCACTTGTAGCAGACAATCGGCTGCGCATTTTGCGCGGCCGGACACTGAGACCTCTGATGGCCGACCAGACCACACGCGAAACACGCGCCAGCAAAGGGGCGTTGTCCTCTCGCGTTGCCTACTAGGGCACCGTTCGCTTGCCCACGTCGCTGCGGTATCAAGCTCGGCGCGGAGAACATCGGCACCTGGGCGGCCAGCGGCTGCGCTGCAACGTTCGGTTGAGCTGCAACATTTAGTTGCGCTGCAACGTTCGGTTGCGCGGCCTGCGGCGAAGAACGGTTCGTCGCCTGCGGCTTCGTGCTTTGGGCATTAGCCGCGGCAACTTCGTTTTTCGGGCCTTTGCCCTTGGCCTTTGCCCTTTTCCTGCTAGCACGCGTATCTTTAGCCGGTTCTAGCGTTAAAACTTCTTCTAATTCGCCCGCGACCTGTTCTACTGCCCCGATCGCTTTCTTTCCAGCCGGCTTCTTAGGCTCGGAATAAGCGGATTCCGGCACGAGCGTAACGTCCGCGCTCGGTGGACGCTGCCACCTTTTCCAGCCCGCCATACGGTCTTCTAGAGCTAATCCTGCCTCTTTAAATTGACTTAAATTTTTAAAACTTTTTGTCTCTAGAAAGCGCTTGTACTGGGGGTGTAGCCCTTCCACGATTATAGATGCCTGTCTTTTATCGGATACCGGAGGATCGAAGCATCTTAAAATTGATTGGAAAGCAGCTACATAATCCGAAATTCGTTCGCGCTCTCCTTGCGACCTCTGTCTCAGCTCTCGGTACAGCTGTTCGCGAGTAAGCCGGCTACAAAAGTTAGCCCAAAAACTCTTTCTAAATCCTAAGAAATTTGCCCACTGTTTACGGTTAAGTTCGTACCATGAACGCGCCTTGCCCCGGAAGGTAGTGCCGATAGCATTTAGCATTTCTTCGTCCGAAATACTATAATAACGCTGGCAGTCTTCTAACCCTGATAAGTAACTCATCGCGTTCATGTCATCATCGCCCGAGAAACGAAGCGACCATGCTGTCAACGCACTAACGCCATCGGCCGGCACGCCATTTATATACTTAACGCGTTTCGGGCTTTTTTCTTTTGTTTTAGTTTTAATCGGCCTGTCGCTATGCTGCGATACACTTTCCTTGCCATCCCCGATCTCTGACTCGGAGGAGCTCGAGAGGTCAACCGTGCTGCCATGGTCCGGCAAAATTTTTGTTTTCGCCTTGACCGGCCTGCTCTTTGACACTCTCGTGGAAGCTCTAGACTCCGAGCCCGAGCCTACTTTGTCTAAACCTGATGCGCGCGCGTATTCACTACAGGGTGCGCGTACAGCCCTTTCCCATTCACAAACCCAGGTCTCTGTGTCAGGTTGCGGGGGCGATCAATAGATAGTTTCGAGAGAGCTGTTTGGGAATAATATGTGATTCATCGGCCTTTCTCCACGCGGAGGAACGCCTGGGTGAATCTGATAGACGGGACCGGCGGCCGCTGGTACGTTCAGCGCCGCGCGGCCGGCCGACGGATCGGCCTGCAACGGCCGTTGAGCCTGTTGCAAGGCCTGATCCACTCCTCCTTGCATAGCTTCTCTCTCTACCCTATATAATGCCTTAGTACCGTCAGTGATACTTGCTGCACCTCCCGCCGGTAAATCCATCGTGGGACTGCTGTTATCGCGTCCCAAACCTGACTAAAAGTGCCGTTACTGCGTCTTTCTAACTCGGGCGCAGTCGCAGCGCGTACGCCTACCTCTGGTGTTATCGCACTAGCGGTAGCGGTGGCGGGTAAAATTTCCTCCTCTGGGATGGGAGTGATAACCCTTTCGCCCGGCGGCCGAATTGGCTCAGGCAGAACGGCAACGCGGTCGGGTGATCGCGTCGCCTGTCTTGGTGATCGCCATTCTGCCGCCTTTGGCGGCGCAACCTTAGCCGATTCGACCGTCCTATTCTCGCTCTCGTTGCTATTAATTACCCTATGCATTGACTCGTCGCGCGTTACATCAGGCACGCGACCCGACGCAAAATCGCCCGGCTGTAAAGGCGACCCAAGCTCTGGCCTCTCCGACGCGATCGTGAAGCGCAAGTACCTTTCCCTAAGTTCGTCCATGTCGCCGTGCAACGCTAAACCACGGTAACGCATTAACTCAAGTAGGGCAACCGGCTCCGTCGAATCGATGCGGCGCTTGACTTCTTTAACGCGGACGTCGCGAAGCAACCTGCGTATCGCAAGCCGATCTTTGCACGCGAGCGGCATGTTGTCAAAAGAAAAAAAATTATTTTATTATTCTTCTCCTTTCAACGGCGTAGATGCAATGGCAACAAACAATCAAAGAAACGCACGGAACACGGTAACTGACACGCTAAGAATTCGATAACATGCGAGAAAAGGGAAAAAAAAGAAACTAAAAATACTGATAAACACAGTGGATTGGACTAGCCGCGCCTTCCTTGGATCATGTGCTGGCAAGTTATCGCCTCGCACAAGAACATAAAGGAATGCGTCATACGGTGTAACTGAATACCTCAACCAGTCAAATTGCAGAATGCGCACACTTTCGCACTGCACACACTTAGCTAAATTTTACGCGCACTCTCTAAATCACTCTTTCTCATTTACCTTGCCCCTTTCCCCACAAGGGATGCCATGTAATAGAGTCGGCTTGCAACGCCGATGCACCTATCGCTATTACCAATTATTTAGAAGGGGGAGGGCAAGGGAGGCGTTATATCGCTCCTGATAAGGTAAAGAGAAAGGTGGACGCAATAATCATTCCTCATATCTTAATAAACCCTTTATTACATCATGCTACCCTCAGCATACAGTTCGGACATTCAAACGCGCGTCTTATTATCTACACTACAATCTACGATCGCTAAAAGAGATGGCCGGCACGTTAGCGCCTTGCCATCTCGATACCGACTCGATATAATTTAACTTAGGCTAATAACCGAACCAGCCGCGCCGGCCCGTGAGAGCCTGGCGCAGCGCAAGTCTGTCCGTGGCCGGAAGACTCGACGAAAGATAGGCTGGATCCGGGGCCGATACTGATGCCGTCTCGGTTTCCTCTTATCTTTTCTTTACGGTTGACTGCAGGGGAGTCAGCACACCTCTCTCTGCTAATGGCCACTTTCTACTGCCCGTCACGAGTACACTTCCGAGTGCGTGAGAGACTGCTTCTCACGCTCTCCCCACTCTCTTGCCTAATCGGCGGCACGCGGCACCGTCAAGTGCGGCTAGTGTCACGCGCCTGCCTGCACTAATCGCGTTCATTCTTTCTCTATTATCTCTCTCTTTCTCTCACTCTCTCTCTTTCTCTCCCACAAGAGCGCATAATAACAGGCGCTCTTGTCGACCAATGCCACTGCCTCTCTCTATCCTTCTTCTTCTTGCTCGTTGCGGTGGCGATGCTGAAAACATACAGGCATGCATCAGGCACGTGAATTATGTGCTATAGGTCTGCCATGAGTCCACGCCGATGGTAGGGAGAGATGGGGAACACACGGTGCAGGTCGAATCCACCGGCACCGTTACAGGTATGCCATTAATATGCTTGATTTTAAACGACATTTCACCAGCGTATCACGCATACGCTGAGGCTGCTTCGTCGATTTATCAAGACTACATTTAACGCCCGGAAGATCCTTAAATAAATTAGGCGCACGTCTAAACATCCATCATCATGAGACCGCAAAATGACTTTCAATGGTCTAATTCTATCATCATTCCGCTTGCCAAGACTCAGCGTAATTATTTTAGCTGTGTCAAATTCCGCTCCCACGAGAAGTGATGTCAAATCAGATGAGTCCTAGAATGTCGAGGAACGCTCCGGAAAATTGTAGTTTATACAATTAAGCTCTTTCTTTCGCTGGTCATTGAGCTCGGCAAGAGTATCATCCTCGATATGCGAGGGAAGACCGCTGATATCTGTCTCAATTCAGGTAATTCTGCTCTCCAAATCATCGACACGAATGGTCTACTCTGCTATGGCCGAATTTATTGAACTTTTCTTGCTAGATAATGTGTTAGAGGCAGTAACCAATTCATGTTGCAAAACTGAAATCTTCGAGTCGGTAGTATCTGATCGAGCAATAACATCCTCAGTAATTTTATGTAATTTCTCGTCGAGATAGTTTATCGTCCATCAAAGTGAATTACTTTTGTTTCTTGTTAACAATGGAAAAAAGTGCGTTTCGAGCGGTGATAAAACATTTCTATCTAAAAGGACTTACACCGCAAGATATCAAAGCTGAGTTAGATGCAGATGAATATCGTCCAGACTGTCGTGTAGACGTGAGCACTCCGGAAATGATTAATGAAATTCACGACGTGGTGTTGAGTGATCGAAAAATAAAATTACGCGAAATAGTTGAGGTCACAGGGATTTCAAAATGTACAATCATTTCGATTTTGCATGAGAAATTAGACATGAGAAAAATTTCGACAAGACGGGTGCCGCGTTTGGTCTCAGTCGAGAACAGACGCAGTCGAGTGGTGGCCGCTGAGGCCCTCTTGGCGCGCATCCACCGTAATCTGGATGATTTTCTGCGTTGATTATAAACTGTAGACGAAACGTGGATATCACTACAAATCTAAGACGAAGGAACAGTCAAAACAGTAGAGCTAGAGCCACGAAAAAGTGACCACTGTTTTTTGGGATGCACGTGGAATTATCTTTGTCGACTATTTAGAAAAAGGAAAAACAATCACCGGAGAGTAATATGCGTCGTTTCTGAACTGGTCAAGCGAGAAAATAAAGAAAAAATGTCTACATTTGAACAAAAGAAAAATTCTGGTTTATCAAAACAATGCACGAATGCACACTTGCTTAGTTTCAATGGTTAAAATTAAGGAATTGAAGTTCAAATTATTAAACCATCCACGGTATTCACCAGATTTGGCCTCTAGTGACTTGTTTTATTCCCAAACTTAAAAAAGTGGCTTGCGGAACAACGATTCATCTTGAACGAGGAGGTCATAACACAAACAAATGGCTATTTTAAGGAACTTCCAAAACTATTTTTTTCTGATGGCTTAAAAAAACTTGAAGGACGCCTGGAAAAGTGTATCGAGCTAAAAAAAGATTTTTTTTTCAATAAAAAACAAACAAAAAAATATTGTTTTTCTATCTTTTTCTAAGGACTTATTAACTCACCCTCGTACTATTACTATTGAAACGCCACCTAAAAAGGAATAGAAAAAATATTCAGGTCAAAAGCAGAAAGTTTTAAGAGATTTACATAATTTAATAGTACAACCAATGAGTTTGATACTACCGTGCGACCGTTATATACTACATTTGAATTTGCTAATGATGGTGCCGATGATACTGTTAATGAATTCGATAAGTCTCTTAACGATGATGAATCTATAGATTACATTAGACCATCACATGAGTCTAATATGAAAAGTAATCAAGATAAAACATTTGGTGTTCGGCTAAAAGAAAAGAAATACATGATTGGCAATTCGCCTATTTACTTCGAAAGTAATAAAGAGATAGGGGATGATGAAAGATATACCAAGACTTAACACTAAACCTACCAGAGCATTCAAATGACCGCTCCTAAAGCTCGAAAAATAAATGTTTTTCAATTATTATATGATAATTATTTTGTGTTTATTGTTTATGCTAAATTTTGTATTAATTACAATCAACTAGAAAAGACTATAATTATTTATTTCAAAAGCGGTCAAATGACCGTCATTCGGTAGAAATAGGTATATGGATTATTCTTGGCTATTTCAATTGACTTATAACGCTTAGGTTACGGATCTTTTTTTAATTTGACACAATTGTTGTACACATGAAAGTGAGATTTTTCCCAAATTATGATGTCGATACATTAATTATATCAAAAGTTATTAACAATTAAAAAAAAATGATAAAAAATTTTCAAACGGCTATATTTTAAAAACTAATAAAGATACCGAAGTCGGATTTTTTCCAAAATACTTATAATACCTTTAACTTTCGAAATAATTACAACAATAAACGATAAAAAATTTTTTTCGAAAGTTATTAACTTTTTGTTTAAACAATTGCTAATATATCAAAAAGTATATTTTTTTTTGAAAAATTCTTACTCCTGAGAATTTTTGCTAGTGAAATCAATTATAAAATTCAAGGGCCCGACATATCGGAAGGCGTAGCCCTAATCAAAAGAAGATGCCTCGGTGTAAATTGCAACGGCAGCGGGACGTTTTCGTGGTCTTACGCTGAGCCGTCTTCTTTTGATTAAGGCTACGCTTTCCGATATGTCGGGTCCTTGAATTTTATGATTGATTTCGATAGCAATATTCCTCAGGAATACGTAGGAGCAAGAATTTTTCAAAAAAAATATATACTTTTTGAGATATTAACAATTGTTTCAACAAAAAGCTAATAACTTTCGAAAAAAATTTGTTATTGTTTATTATTGTAATTATTTTGAAATTTTAAGGCATTATAAGTATTATGAAAAAAATTCGACTTCGATATCTTTATTAGTTTTTAAATTAGTTTTTAAAATATAGCCGTTTGAAAATTTTTTATCATGTGTTTTAATTGTTAATAACTTTTGATATAATTAATATATCGACATCAAAATTTGGGAAAAATCTCAATTTCATGTGTACAACAACTGTGCCAAATCAAAAAAAAATCCGTAACCTACGGGTTATAAGTCAATCGAAATAGCCAACAATAACCTATATATAATACGTATGACGGTAGGTTTAGTGTTAAGATTTTTTTTTTTTTTTTTTTTATTTAAGCATTTGAACTGTCGTGAGACAGTTATTTGGCTTTACATAGATATATTACATATATTTATACATACATAAATAATTTTAAATCTGTAGTTTACATTTTTTTAGATAGTTATAAATAGCTTTACATATACGTGTATTTGGGTTCGCTAAAAGTGTGGCGCCAGATGTAGGAAGGCTGAATTTAAGTTTTTGCAGTTTTCTAATGAATGGTTGACGTTCTTGATCGTATAAGGAACAATTCCATAGAATGTGATCGATCGTTTGATTTTCATCGCCGCATTCGCAATGAGAGTTATCTTTGACTCCTATTTGTGCTAAGGAAAAGGCAAGGTTGTAGTGACCAGCTCTGCATCTGTTGATGGTAGATATAATTTCCTGTGGTAGATTGATTTTAAAGTACCAAGGCTTAGAACTGTCTTTATAGTAGTTTTTGAAGTATTCAGTGCCTTTAATTTGTCCTTGAGATTTGACTGAGTCTAATGTATTTTCTATTGATTTCTTTTTTGCTATTTCTTTGAAATCTGTAAATGGGATCTTATAAATGTCAGTAGATGCAGAGTTGGCAGCTTCCTTGGCGAGTTGGTCTGCTTTTTCATTTCCATTTATCCCTAAGTGAGCTGGTATCCATACAAGAACAATTTCGCAATCTTTGTGTGCTTTCTTTTGAAATTCATAAATTTTTTCTCGAATTTCTAGGAGGAGGGGATTAGTTTTGACGTTATTTTTGTAATTTTTGAGTGACAGAAGAGCACTAAGTGAGTCGGAGAATATAAAGCATCCTTGGTTAGGATACTCGAGCGCGATGTCTACGGCATCGTTAATTAGTGTTAAGATTTAATAATACTTCTTTTTCATAAAGAACCTAATTCTGAATTAATTAGTTCATATTTAATGAATTCATTTGAAGAATTCATTTGAAGAAAATTACAATATATGAAAATTCTTTACAACACTAACGTTCATTAGAATCTTTTTGAATCAAATGGAGAATATCGAAATGAGCATGTGAATAATTCAAAACTTACATTGTGTCCAACTGCTCTCGCCATCAGCCTCCGTGGTACTATGAAACAAAAGTCTATTGATAGGAGTGATCTTTCACCTCGCTATAAAGTTACATGAAAAACAATGTCATTTGAGTAAGTCTATATTCAGGATGGTTCGAATGAACTTGTTGATCGACTAAAATTACTTACAGACAAACAAGCAACTGATGATCCTAGTAATATTAATGAAATTCACTCTATCCTATCTTAAAAGAATGATGGATAAAATGTGTCGCCGACATCCGGCATTCTGATTGGTTGAGGTTTGAAATGGCGCGGAAATTTTAAAAGTTAGATTTCGTTTAATTTTTTTCATTTTTTAATTTAATTTATTTATTATTATTATTTACATGTACGTATAGTTAAAAGTGATTTTAATTTTATTATGCATAAACGTATTTTTCTACACGTTGGAAAATGTAGTCATCGAGATTCGAATTTACAAATTTCAAATATATAGAAATCCTAACCTAACTCTATGATTGGTACATCTTGATCTTAACATCAATTCTTTTTCTTTTTCTTTTAAGCTAAAAAATTTTTAGAGTTTTAAGCTAAAATTGTAGGATCAATTATAGGATCAATAGGTGAAAGAAGTAAGATGCCTCAAAATAAGAGGAAAGGGTGTCTCTTTATTTAATATTAATAAAGTTTACAATAAACAATGTATTTGTATGAAATTAATATGCACATAAATAAAGCCATCTTCAACCATGATCGCACCAAGCCGTTCAATCAAGTTCTATAACGTTTAGTTCAAGAAATCTACATGTGAATAATCTTGAAAGATGATTCGAGCTTGAAGAATATCAAGCCTCCTATTATATAGCGAGAAATAGAGATTGTTTTTAACCATGTTAGCATTTATGATTCTAATAACCTGCAATAAATTATTTTTCATAATTAAATGCATTCTGTACGCATATTTATGAAGAACAAATTTATTAATTACGTAATACTCACTTAATTGACTTTTGCATTTTTGAATAATGAAATTGGATGATCCCACACATCACACTGGATTGTACAGTCTGTGTCGTTACTTAAAATAAATTTGAATAACTGGTAGCGCTTATCTTTAACAGCTTCAACAGGATACAGTTCATTAATTAAGCCAGTCAAGGTAATCAAACTTGAAAATAATAAAATTACGATGAGTTAATGATTTGATAACTTGGAAATAAAAATTTATCTACATATTGTGAATTTTCCTCCAAAAGCATGAGATCCCATTATTAGTTAGTAGCATAAAAATCCATTTTACACATCTTTTGAAAGTGAAAATTCATATTATTAGAAAACAAGTTCTTATGTTATTATATTTAGTTCATTTCCCACAGTTCTCTATAATATTTCTATGATAAAAAATATTATTTTAGAGAAAGTAAACTAATTATTAGAGTCTGAATGTGTAAAGTATTATTATATTTTCACGGTTTTCCAATTTATATATTTCAATGCATGCATATATACTTACTTTGTTTTTCTTATCTCTCTCTGATCAATTGACTGATTAATTCAATTACATTATCAACTCGATAACTCAACAATAATAGTACCTGTATATACATGTATTTTTTGTGAACAAGCCAGAAGCACATTGCTGATACCTGTACAAATATTGAACGATATATCGAATGCCTTCGATAAGCCCACTAAGGCGCGATCGACGATACCGTATTCTACAGATGATTGTATTCTCCGGTCAATCCCATGGGTATCGTTGACAGTCATAATTTACGGATTCGTTGAAACCCCCTTCTCCAATTAAAAAGCGATTGCATTGCGTGAGTAAGGTCTAGGTCTAGGTGGCGTCATTGGCATTTCTGCAATTTTTTTTTCCTGTTAGCTAGCTATTGTTCCCTCTTGATTGAGTAAAAGTGAGCAGTTTTACGTGAGCAGGTTCAAGAAAAAACTTTGCCTGTTTTTCCGATACATACACTTGAAATTAGGTAAGTTTATACATATATTTCGTTTAGATTTTATTTTGCGGAAAATTTACGGCTGAATTAGTAATTTGTTTTCACTATTTGTAACCTCTTTGGTTAAAAAACACGTGCACGCGGAGATGTAAGTTTAATACATTTGTCTGTGGAAAACAAAGAACTGTAGAGTAGTTTTCTTTTTTTTTTTTTAACAAGAAATTATTTACATTTTTTTTTAACAAACGATGATTTATATGTAAATTACAAGTTGATCTCACTTCTTTTTAAAAAATAAAAAAACAATAGTCATCGTATAATATTTTCGTTCGCTCTGTGCGTTCTTTTTTCTAAGGCGTATATATCCCTTCATATACGAGGTGTGTTCAAAAAGTAAGGTGACTTTTCAAATTTCACGGGCAACGTACTTTCGATTATCGATTTTTTTATTTTGTTATGTTGGTACACTCTTCCCGAACATCTGTACCAAGTATCAAGTGTATAGCATTTTTTGTTTAGTTGTTAGAGGCGTAAAGGTTATAAGTGTTTTGCGTGTTCGGCGATTTCTTGCTATCGAAAAATATGGATCAAAGGATTTGCATCAAATATTGTGTAAAAAATAAAATAAAGTGCTCCGAAACACTTGAAATATTGACAGTGGCATACGGTGAAACTGTTCTGAGTAGAAAAAATGTTTACAAGTGGTACAAACTCTTCCAAGATGGCCGGGAAGATGCCAATGTCGAGCCTCCCTCTGGACGCCCAAGCACGTCAACAACGTGATGAAAACGTTCAAGCAGTGAAGAAAATTGTTCTGGAAAATCGTCCAATCACTATCAGAGAAGTTGCTGAGGATGTTGGTATATCGCTTGGCTCGTGTCATGAAATTTTTTCTAACGTTTTGGGCATGAGACGTGTGTCAGCGAAGTTTGTTCCGAAATTGCTAAACTTTGACCAAAAGAACCGTCGCATGAGCATCGCTGTTGAACTGTTGAATGACGTCAACGACGACCCAGATTTACTCAAAAGGGTCATAACTGGTGACGAATCATGGTTATATGGTTATGATATCGAAACCAAAGTCCAATTGTTCCAATGGAAGAGCCCAGATGAGCCAAGACCGAAAAAAGCACGCCAAGTTCGATCAAATGTCAAAGTTTTGCTCACTGTTTTCTTCGATTACCATGGCGTGGTGCATCAGGAGTTCTTACCATATGGACGTACGGTCAATAAACAGTATTATCTTGAAGTTATGCGCCGCGAGAAGCAATACGAAGAAAACGCCCAGAATTGTGGAAAAACAATTCATGGCTTTTGCATCACGATAATGCCCCTGCTCACTCATCTTTGCTTGTGAGAGATTTTTTGGCCAAAAACAACACCACAATCATGCCTCAGCCACCATATTCACCGGATTTGGCCCCATGTGACATTTTCTTGTTCCCAAAACTAAAGAGACCTATGAAAGGACGGAGATTTGCAACGATTGAAGTGATAAAGACTGCATCGTTGGAAGAGCTCGAAGCTATACCGAAAAGTGCTTATGAGAAGTACTTTGAGGATTGGAAAAACCGTTGGCATAAGTGTATTGTATCTGAGGGGGATTACTTTGAAGGAGACAACATAAATATTGATAAATAAATAAATATTTTTTCTTAAAAATACAAAGTCACCTTACTTTTTGAACACACCTCGTATATCATTTTAAAAATTTTTTTATATTAAAAAATCTATGATTTAAATCATTATTTAAAGTATTTTGCTAACGAGAGACCTACTTACATCATAATCTGTTATATCAAAATTATTTAGTAGTAAAAAATATTTTAATTTATAGATATATAAAATGGCTGAAGGAATAGAATTCACAACAAATGATGAATTGGCAGAGATTGTTAATAAAGATCAAAATGTGTAAGTATACCTTTTGTTTTAAAAAAATTTTCATCCTCAATTCATTTAATATTTTAAACGTGTATATATATATATATATATATATATATATATATATATATTTGAGTGAAATCATAGATTCTGTAGAAAACCTAATAGCTCCTGTGCAAGTAGGAGTGAAAAAATGGTGGCTTTTTAAAATTATTTTGAGCAACGGCAGCAAGAAAATAATGGTTTTGATGTGGGGCAAGGAATTAATTGATTTGTACCAACCACAGTTAACAATCAATAGGGTGAGCATTCAAATTAATATATATATATACATATGTATTCATATTTATTATTAACATAATATAATTCTGTTTATAGATTGTGCACTTAGAAAAAGCAACTTCTAAATTGTCCAATACGAATTATCGCAAAGATGAATCATTGATTGAGTATGAATTAATCATTGGAAAAGCAACAATAGTCAAGTTTTTAGGCACTCACGGTCAAGTTGATAGAGTTAGTGTTAGTCCAAAGATCATTGATTTTCCAGGCACTGTTGGTTTGATTGGGCCAATAAGTAAGTGAAAAAATTCATTTTTTTTCATGAAAAACATTGTTCTTTTTTTTCATAAAAGAAAATAATTATATATTTATTTTTCAGTTATTACTGGCTGGTTAAAAACTGAATTATCTCTTATCACTAATCAAAATAATACATCCAGTTGGGGCAGTGGCGCAATCACCGACAAGATTTATAAAACAAATGTGCAGATTGCGCAATTTTTTAACTCAAATATTAAAAAAGGTGTAAAGATTCAACTCGAAGGGGAGATCAAGACAACTGGTAACTATTTTTTTTTTATTTTAGTAATAACTTAAAATATAAATAATAACATTACTAATTTTTATTTCTTATTCAGATATGCCAACAACTATCCATTGTTTGGACATGACCAAGATAAAAATCTTGACTGATGAATCCATATTAACTGAAAAAGAATTGCGTAAGGGATGTCGTACTCCACAAAGACCTTTGGAGGACAAAACCAATACTTCTGAAAAGTCTCCGAAGAAGAAAAACCCAATAAAAATGGATTTAGAAGATGAGAATGATCTTTGAGTGATGTGGCGGGGAATTTCGGGGGTTTTAACAGCGCTACGAATTTCTTCCGCCACAAGGCCTGTTTGACTCTTTACCCCCGATTATTTAGGGCGCCAGACCGCCGGCTAATTAAGGCGATCGTCGGGGGTAGGGCCAAAATGGGGTTTTGTCGCGTGTATCCCGGTTTGCCTTCACGGCGACTGCGTAGTTTGGGCAAACGGGTGATTACTCGCGATCTCCTCCGTTTCAGGCCTCGGTGTCCAACTACTCGTTTCCTATTTTTCCTCCTCAATTATGGTATGCCGGCAGCTGAGATGATGGTTCCTTATTTCAGGTCGAAAGTTCGGTCGAATTCGCGCGTATGTTACCATATTATTATTTGTCTGATCCTAACGTTCACGTTCGATTTTATAAAATGACGGAAAGGTCGTCACAATTCAATAGGCTCGATAGTTTTATTCGGCTAATTCTACGTTCGCAATAAATATTATTTATTATTATTTCCGGGTCCCACGATAGGTAATATCGTGGGACCCGGAAATATAGCAAATGAGCGTTACCGGATTATAACCGCTCGCGGCTGAAAATCACCAGCATGCAAATGAGACAGGGTAACAACAGTAAATTGTATATAAAAAAACAATTAATCAGTTGTATTGGCGTATTTATTGATCCATAAATAAGTGGTCGGATTGATTAGGGTCAGTATGACCTGAAATAATTATGAGATAACAAGGACACGAATTAGTCGAAATGCTAATATTCTCCCGGTCGGTCTTCGATTGACAAAGATGGTGGAATGGTCAGCGCAAATGAATAAATCACGAATTCTAATTCATATATTCCCAATTTCTGCAATAAAGTATCATACGGCGGAAAGTCAGCGCGAATAATTGAATCACGAGTTCGAATTCGTCTACCTGCAATATTCACAGTGGATCATTTTATTGGCGAAAGGTCAGCGCGAATAAATCAAATCACGAGCCTCATTTGTCTGATCCTAATGCTCACGTTTGATTTTATAAAATGGCGGAAAGGTCGGTACAATTCAATAGGCTCGATAGTTTTATTCGGCTAATTCTACGTTCGCAATAAATATTATTAGCGAAAGGTCAGCGCGAATACCCTAAATCACGAGTTTTCTTGGTCTGATCCTAACACTCACGTTCAATTTACGAAATGGCGGAAAGGTCAGCACAATTCAATAGGCACGATAATTTTATTCGGCTAATTCTACGTTCGCAATAAATATTATTAGCGAAAGGTCAGCGAGAATATCCTAAATCACGAGTTTTCTTGGTTTGATCCTAACACTCACATTCGGTTTATGAAATGGCGGAAAGGTCAGCACAATTAAACTAATCAATAATTTTATTTGTCTACTTCTGCGTGCGCAACGATTTAGTATACGGCGAAAGGTCAGCGCAAATAACGCAACCACTGCCTGTAATCCGTATTAATCTAACAGTCACGTTCGATCTATGAAATGGCGGAAAGGTCAGCGCGATTCGATAGGCACCGGCATCGACGGATCCACGCGTCGCGACGACCTACGACACTGAAAATTTGACTCCCGCACTCCGCGATTAATATTAATGAGTAGCACTTTGCCTACTTACGATTTTCCTTGCTGTTTCGGCGAACGTAATTGGCGTCAACAGAAGGCGTCTAACGCAATTGATCCTGCGAGAAGATTATCTGGCGTGATCACTCCTTCTAGCTAGAAGACCAGTGGCAAAATGGAAGAGAATCGGCTTTTCGCCGTCAAAGATCGCTTTTCTTCTCCTCTTTCCGAGAAGAAATGTTATTATTGATCGGTATGCTAATTCGGATATCGGTAGCGCCCTCCGAATATTTTATCATTGGTCCGTATGTAAATTAGAAGGATACAGCGCCCTCCTTAACTCTCCTACTTTCGTCGTTATTTACCCTCTCTCACCCTCCACTAAGGTAGCTATCATTAGTTGACGGAAAAGATCTACCCCTACTCTTATCTATTTTTCTATCCGGACGGAAATCAAATTTTATTCTAATTCGCTTATTGGTCGTGACGTCACTAGCGAATTTCGTCAGAGGTTCGAATTCTGTCGGTTAATTTATGAATTTAATTTAAAGGGGTAGTTTTCGCTCGCTATTATAATAGGGGGTGTGTCGGTCGCATGCGAATTTTATGATTCGGTATTTATTCCATGTTCATTATAATTTTAATTTTAATTCGTTGTGAATGCATATATAATATACGTCGTTTCAATTGTAGCGCCCCTATTCTCGCATTTACATATTATTCTATTCATCATTTCATAACATCTGTCTCGCTCGCTCACTCTCAGTCGGTCTCGGTGTTTCAAAATGGCCGCTCGGTCCCTCGCGTGTACGCTTCGTGTTCTCGTATCGGTTATTGGAGCGCTTCCTGGGGCGCTCCTGTGTCGGTTAAGTGACGTTTTCCCGGGTGTTTGTGTCTGTGGTTATTGTTGTAGTTATGTGTGGCGCTCAGGATGTCGCCGATGGTGTTCGGCAGCCCGAGCCAGCTGATTGCCGGCTGCCACTTCATCGGCGATTTTCTGCTTGCCCCAGGAGTGTCAGTGTCTTGTGAATGTTGGTGTTGGTGCCTGGGAGTGTAACGGATCTGCATGTGTCATCAACATGCATTTCCGTTGCATTTCCTAGTGAAGTTTCCCGTTTTTCTTTTGCCGGTCGGCAACACGTGGTCGGGAGTGAGTGTGTGCGTGCGCTCTCTTATTTCGTGGTGCGTTCCTTTTTTTTTTTTGCGTGTCCGTCGGATCGCGTTTGTCGGGTTTGTTTCGCTAATATCTCCGGTGTGGTTGTTCGGGCATGAAAAAAGTAATCGTTTTTTATAGGGCGCGTTCGTTTATATTATACTCAACCGGTTACGGGGCGGCAAGGGACGGGAATGGCTTTTCTGAAGTGTTGCAAATAATGCAACGCTCAGGAAAGGCCTTGTAATGTACCGCATTACAGTGATTCTTTTCAAATGTTGTTTTCTCATATTTTTATAAGTTAACCTAACTCAAAATCATCATTTTAATTACTCTTTGAATTCAAATTAACGTAGTCTTTTACTTCATTTAATATCATTAATATGATTCCTTTGTTTAATTTGAAAATATCTTTGAAAATTTATTAAAAAAAAATATAAATAAATATTGTGTTATGCTGACTGCAATTTTTATATTATGCTACTTAAAATTAAGTATATATTTATTATATGAGTTCTATTCTAATAATAATTAATTATATTTAGTAATAATATTAATTGTAACGGGGAGGTAAATCTGCAAAAATGAGAAATTTATTAAGAACAAACTCCCACGATGCAGAGCAAACCGCCGCTCCGTTAACACGTATGTCAATACGTGTATTCGCCTTAACGTCAGCTGACTTAACCTAGTTGTCTTCGATCAAGCAGAGTTGAACTCACCTTAAGTCACGTGCCTTGTGACACACGATGAGTTTCAAGTGTAAGCGACTTTACTCCAAATCCACTTAATCCCCTAGCTATAATAGGATTAAAACCTAAGCTTTTTTCTAATTGTTTAAACTACTAGGAAAAATCATATGACGAAATCGGCGAATAAGTTTATTAGATTTTATTAACCCATTAAAGCCCACGCTAAGACTGGTTGAGATAGCGACAAACAAACTGTGCTATCTTTTGCATAAGTGAAAAATAAAATATACGTATTTTTTTTTATGTTATTTTCAATTGTTTATAACAAATTATTTAAACAAATTACAAAAAAATTCATAATTATCAAAATCTAAATGCGGGAATCGATTCTGGAGGTGAAATCAAGACGAAAACCTATATAACACTTTTTTGTCAGAATTCAATTTGTTAGTGTAACGTAGGAATAAACAATTGCATGTTGGGGAGAAAAAGTGACCATGTCAAGTCCCAAGCAAAATCTATCTGGAATAGCAAAAAATAAACTGTGCTATCCTTTGCATAAGTGAAAAATAAAATATATATATTTTTTCTTATGTCATTTGCAATTGTTTATAACAAATTATTTAAACAAATTACAAAAAAATTCATAATTTTCAAAATCTGAATGCGGAAATCGATTCGGGGGATAAAATTGAGATGAAAACCTGTATAACACTTTTTTGTCAGAGTTCAATTTGATATCTTTATGTAGAAATAAACTATTGACAAATAAGTGTTTTCATTCTCACACATGGTATCTGGAATCATATCAGTATTTTTTACTGATAAATTTTGAGATCTTATACTGTAATTGGATAAGTTTATTTCATTTCGTAAATCCTTCCGTGTTAGAGATCACGTTTGAGTGGCGGGCTAACGGTTGAAAACATTTATACATTGGATCTATTCTTTGAAATAATAATTTCGGAAAACTTTTAGTTTTTATTTTGTTCTAAATTGGTAACGTTACTGATAATGCCGAGACGGAGAATTAGCGATCTACCAAATTTAGTTGAAGATTCTGATAGTGATGAAGGTCAACATATTGATATAGCATTCATTCCTAATGAATATGAAAGTTCAGATGGAGATTCGGACGGTGATCCAAATGAAGATACATTATCAAATGAATTACCATCAGGTTCTTACGAACATGTTAAAAGTACATACACAAGTACTCAGAAATTGTTGGAACCGAATCATAAGTACAGTTGGAAAAATGATGCTTTGAATGATATTTCTCCGCATGTCGAGAGCAACTTCAATATTTCACCTATTTCATCATTGCAATCCAAAAATGCTTTTGAGTTGTTTGAGGTTTTCTTTTCGAAATCAATGAAAAACCATATCATTGAAGCCACTTCTGAAAATCATTTTGATTTATGTATGGATGATCTAGAAAAATTTATTACAATCATAATGATTACTATCTTCAATTCTAGAAAAAGTATTCGTGATTACTGGTCAAAAAAGCGAATACTTCAGTGTCCAGTAATTGCGGAACTTATGTCTAGAAATAATTTCGTTGCCATAAAAAAGAACATACGATTCTATAAACTTCAAGAAACTGATCAAAATGATAAAGTCTGGAAGGTTAGAACTCTGTATGATATGTTTCGTGAGAATTGTATGCAATTTGGTTTCTTTGACTATAATTTATCAATAGATGAGATAATGGTAAAATACTTTGGTAGGTTTGGTATCAAGCAATGTATAAGGAATAAACCCATTAGATTTGGAATAAAAGAATGGGCAGTCTGTTCTTCTGATGGGTATATATATGATCTTGATATTTACACTGGTAAATCAGGAATCGATGAACGAAATCCTTTAGTTGCCGTTGGTTTAGGGTCTAGAGTGGTGATAAAGTTACTTTCGAATTTATTAGAAAAAACACAGAGAGAAGAACTGAAAAAGTATCATATTTATTTTGACAACTTTTTCACAAACCCAGATCTTATGATTCATTTGAAAAAAAATGGTTTATCGGCGACAGGAACTGTTCGGCATAATCGTGTGAAAGTGAAAGTCGAAATGCCAAAAAAAGCTAAAAGAGGATACACTATTTCAATGCATGAAGTGAATTCAAAATTGAATTATATTACAGTTATGGACTCAAAGCCAGTATCGATTCTCTCTTCGAAATATGGAAATGAACCAAAAGTTGAAATGCAGAGATGGCAGGAATCATCGAAAAAATCTATTCTTTTTCCTCATTGTTTCTCTATGTATAATGAACACATGGGTGGCGTCGATCTACATGATCAACACTGTAATGCTTTGATGCCTACAATTCGAAGTAAGAAATGGACATGGTGCCTTGTATTACGGCTCATCCAAGCATCCTTAGCAAACGCTACAGTGATTTACAATAAGTTACATCCAGACGAAAGAAAAGGTTCCAAAGATATTGTTCAAGAAGTTTGTGAATATTATATTGACAAGTTATCTTCCAAACGTCCCCCCAAACGACAGAAACAGAGTGAAACTTCATCCCAAGAACACGTGATGAAACATGGGAGTCTTAGGAAATGTGGAATTTCAACATGTCGGACAAGAACGGAATGGTATTGTGAGAAATGTTCTATGCCTGTTTGCAAAAGTCATAAAAAAGGACATGGCAATGAACAATAATTCAATCCCACCGATTATATTTACAATAATTCATGCCAATATTGATGGATAAATACAATAATTAGCTTCATTTTATACGATTTTTTGAAACACTCTCAGGAGGCCGAATGTTTCTTCCTTCATTACAATAACTAATTGGCCTCTGACAGAAAAGTGTTATATAGGTTTTCGTCTAAACTTTACCCCCAGAATCGATTTCCGCATTCAGATTTTGAAAATTATAAATTTTTTTATAATTTGTTTAAATAGTTTGTTATAAACAATTGCAAATGACATAAGAAAAAATATATATATTTTATTTTTCACTTATGCAAAGGATAGCACAGTTTATTTTTTGCTATTCCAGATAGATTTTGCTTGGGACTTGACATGGTCACTTTTTCTCCCCAACATGCAATTGTTTATTCCTACGTTACACTAACAAATTGAATTCTGACAAAAAAGTGTTATATAGGTTTTCGTCTTGATTTCACCTCCAGAATCGATTCCCGCATTTAGATTTTGATAATTATGAATTTTTTTGTAATTTGTTTAAATAATTTGTTATAAACAATTGAAAATAACATAAAAAAAAATACGTATATTTTATTTTTCACTTATGCAAAAGATAGCACAGTTTGTTTGTCGCTATCTCAACCAGTCTTAGCGTGGGCTTTAATGGGTTAATAAAAATCTCTACAGTCTTTGTCGGGCCGAAAGACTGACGCACGCGAACAGGATTTACAATTAAATAACTTTCGGTGAGAAAGAGAGAGAGAGAGAAGATACGAAAATTGGCGCGATCTAACGCTCGGCGCGAATACAAAAAGTCAACGCTAACACAGTTGGACAAAATATCAAATATTTTATGTCGCGCGATAATTAAGGGAGGTGCACCTACCCTGCGGTGCAATTACGGTGATCAGCCGTAATTGTTGAAGCAAATTAAAGGTGCTCCTCCGATCCAAATCAGCTGTGCTGCCTCGATCACAAATCCGCTGTTTAATAGCTGTCACTTATGCTGCTGCTTTTGTGATGCTGCTACTGTTGCTGCTTCCTCGCTCACCCTTGCACACGTATCCAAAATCCAAATAAACTATTTATTGGCAAATCGGTGAAACAATGTGCAAAACTATTTTGGCGGTACTACACACGTAACAGCTGAGATGTAACTGCTAATTTAAAAGATCGCGCGCCGCCTCTCTCTCTCAATACTTAGAACTAACGCGCGAAAGTCAGAATCGCGAACGGTTCGATTAATTAAATCGACTACCGTTGCATAATCTAATAATAATAATTTAATATTTAGTTCATAATTCATTATTTATGTGTACTTTCATAATGCAATGACTCTTAGTTTTTACATTGTAAAGATTATTAAGATGAAAATTTTTTCAATTTGTAACAATTTGACTGATTTAATCGGGATATAGACTAATGATAAAATAAAAATAGTATTAATACTTATAAGTGTAGATGTATGAATTACCATTGAAAACATTTTCATCTACATAATCTTTTAAAATGTAATATATGTGATACCTCATGAATATATTTATGAAAAAATAAAAATAAAACAACCTTTCCCAATAATTACATAATAAAAAAAATTTACAAACGAATTTCTTTTTTTCTTCTCTTCTTTTTGATATAATTACAAAAAATATGAATTTACTGAATATAGATTTCAATTTAGTAAAATGAATAATATTATGATTATTTAAAAACATGTTTTATTATCACAAATATTGCGTCTGCAATTTTTAAATTCATAATTTTCTTTCGCTAATAACACGTTCCAAAAAAACCGTATATGGTAAATATTTTTTAATTTACAAAATTTATTATAATTATAACGAATTTGGATTTCAGTAACGACCTATATATATACACTATGTTCTGTAATTTGTGTATATTGTAAAAGCTATATTTTATTAAGCAATCGATTAATTTGCGCATGAGCATTTTCACCATTTCTATAGTAATGACCACGTTTCTTTTATCATACCAAAACAATTAAACACTGTTCAGTTGAATTTGTGCTATAAATTAATAAATAATTATTGTTGAGAATCGCCAGGGATCAAGAGTCTTATTCAGCCGTGATCATTGCCGCTCAATTTACAGTTTTATTTATTGATGTAAGTATAATATATTTAATTACTCAATAGATTTTCAATAAATTATTTTATAACCTTAAAGTTAATATTACTACTATTCTAATTAATTTATTTTCAATTCAATTTATTTTCATGAATTTCTATTTGAATTCAATTTATTCTCATGAATTTCTATTTCAATTCAATTCAATTTATTTTCATCAATTGTGACATAGTCGTAATTAAATATACTAAAACTAAAATTTGATTTATAATATGTGATATTTATACTTTCATTATATTTAAATCATCAACTGTTTTTGGCTAAGATAAATGAATTATATGTAATTTGAGTCTATGTACATTTACCAGTGAAAAAAAAATTTTAGTATTTCATAGTTCTTCCAATTATCAATCCATTGAGCGAAATTTATTTTTCTTTTTTAATGGAAAAATTGATGTGTATACCTATAATTAGCATAGTAATTAATCATTTGACAATTTGCTTTATTAGAATAGAAATATTTTTATAAGGGATTTTTTATTTTTTATTGTTATCTCGATATATAATACTTGATCATGAAACTAAGCAAATTGTTAAATTATTATGGGCATACTCATAATAAATTGCAACGATTACCGAAAATCGTTCGACTCGCGCGAGGTTAATAAGCGGCTGAACGAGAAAAGCCGCGATCGGTTCGAGAGAGAGAGAGGGCGCGTAGGGGCAATGACCGGGAGGGGAGAGTTCAATAGGCAGTATGACTGTGTCACTCAGTCCGTCTGCATCGAGCTAACCTGTTCTTTCGTGCCGTCATCGCGTTTCTTTTGGTGGTGCGAGATTAAACGTCGAGAACTTGAGTGCGGTGTGCTGAGTGCGGCCAGAGCAGCAGCAACAGCAGCAGCAGCAACAGCAGCAGCAGCAACAGCAACAACAGCAACAGCAACAACCGTAGCAGCAACAACCGTAGCAGCAACAACAGTAATAGCGGCAGCGCAGCGAGCGGCGAAGCAGCTTATCAGCGGCTTGTTAATCGGATACGGTTGGCCACCGTATCCCCTACAATCTCGCGGTAGGTGCACCTCCCTTTATTGTTGTCAGCGTGCGATCCCGCGCAGCGTGCGCGAAGAAATTGTTTGTTGCGCGCGAGCGGTTAGTTCGCGGCGATCGCGGTTTTCTCTCTCTCTCCCATCTAGCGTATTGTCAACTGCGTTTGCGTACGCAAGTCTCTCGGCGAATCCCCCGTGTATTTATTTAACTTAAATAAAGTGAACAACGGTTGTTACTAATCGAGTCTTTGCTTTGTCTTTCCTTTGTCCGGAGGTCGCGTTTATTTACTCTCGATTCGAATAAGCCGGTAGTGTAGCGAGGATCACGCAGAGATCGGTAGAGGCGAATCGCCAACCTAGTTTCAAGCAGCAGCCGCCGGAGCGCGGCTAAGCAGGAGCGACAGCGCCGCCAAGTGGCGAGTTGGGGAACCCAACTCGGATTGGCGAGGAGACGCTGCGCAGGCGCACTCCCGGGCAAGGTAGGTTCACGTGCTTCGAGCACATAGATAACTAGGCGTCGTTTAGCCATCAAGTAGGTATATTCAAGGGGAATTACAAGTTAAACGACAGCCTGTTACAAAATAAACTTATTTTTCATAAAATATATTTTTATTACACGAATATCTCATGTAATATACACTGGGATATATTATTATTCTTTTGTATTTTTCTCTACATACTAAAGAATATTTTTTTATTTTTCCAGATTAAAAATTCAGTAAAATAATAATAAGAATTTATAAACAGTATCCAATCCACTTGTGATGAACTGAATATTCCAATTGAATACCGTTGTGAGAATAAACTCAATCATTAATTTCCACAGGTACTTTTTATACACTTGATACAAAAACTTTAGTAATAGACTTTCAAATATTATCAAAGTTATTTTTTTACAATTTTGTGACCTATACATTAAAACATTATAGTATATACGAAATAAATAAATGTTAAATATTGTAACACTAATTTTATGGAAACATTTTTTTACGTAATAATAAATACAGTTACAATATAATTAAACATTGAATTCAGAAGAAAAATTAATTGTTTCAATTACAAAAGTATTTTAATTACGAATTTATTAACTACTTCTCTTTCTTTTTCAGGATTGCCTGGAACGCTGCTTACATTTACTTTTACAACATTACTTTACTTTTACAAAAACTTACTTTTACAAAATGACTTTACTTTTACAAAAACTTACTGAAAGTAACTAAAGCAACAACAAAATCAATAACAAAAAAAATAAATTTACAAAAATATGCAATGTAACGGGGGAGATAAATCTGAAAATGGGAAATTTATTTAAGAACAAACTCCCACGATGCAAAGCAAACCGCCGCTCCGTTAAACACGTATGATAATACGTGTATTCGCCTTAACGTCAGATGATTTATCCAAGTTGTCTTCTATCGATCGGAGTTGAACTCACCTTATGTCACGTGTCTTGTTACACTTGATGAGTTTTAAGTGTGAACGACCCTACTCCTAATCTTCTTAATCCCCTAGATGTAATTGGATTAAATCCTAAGCCTGATTCAAATACTTAAGCTACCAGGAAAATCAAATGACGAAAACGGCGAATAAATTTAACAGACTTTAATTAATAAAAAATCACTACAGTCCTTGTTGGGACGAAAGACTGACGCACGAAAATAGGATTTTACAATTTAATTATGTTCGGTGAGAAAGAGAGAGAGAGAGTAGATTTGAATTCTACCGCGAACTAAAGCACGACGCGAATACAAAAAATATAACGCTATCACGAATAGACAAAATACCGAATGTATTTTGTTTCGCTTAATATGACGGAAGGTGCACTACCATGCGGTGCAATTACGGTGATCAGCCGTAATTGTTGTTGCAAAAATTTCAACTGCCGCTGCCCTTCTATTATCAGCTGCGCTGCCTCAAATTAGCTACAAAGCTGCTGCTTCTGCACTGCTACTGGTTATCTCGAAAATACCGTTGCACTCACGTACGAAATTGTCCCAAAAAAAAATTATTCGGCGAAAACAAAGTGCAATATAAATCGGCGGTAAATTCACGTTCACAGCTGAGGCGTAACTGCTTATTCAAAAGATCGCGCGCCCCCTCTCTCTCTCTCAATAGTTCAAACTAACGCGCGAGAAGCAGAATCGCGAACGAATCGATTAATTAAATCGACTACCGTTGCAGAAAACAAAAAAAGTATTTTTTAATCAAACGTTATATAAAAATTATCACAACTTGAAAAATAAAAAATTTTTTTAACTGCAATAACCATTACAATCATTGACTTTTAACCTTTTCTCTGCACATTAAACATTGATATTATATATAATATATATAATATAATATTAATTTTATATCATTTTTACACATCAACATTTATTTGTTTTTCTGTTTTAAAAAATCATCTATATATTCAATACTCATTTTAATCTAAATTCTATTAAATATTACAAATTATTTTAAGATAAATGAGTTTAGCATATTTTTAATTTGGAAGTTTGTTTCTATATACATTACTCTCCATAAAAAATTCAGATTTCATACAAATTAACATTATTTTTTAATATAATTTTTCCTGTAATTTCAATCGTACATCTGCAAATTTCTATTATTATCATCACTTTCTATAATCATTATGCCTGCTAGAGCAGTTAGACGAACACCCGAAGAACAACGAATTTTTCAAGAAGCTAAACGACTTCGAGATATAGAAAATTTACGTCACAGACGTCAAGCAGCTCGAGACCGATTGAGGGTACGAGCTACACGAATAGACAAAGATTACTTAGGACCAATGAGTGTACTATGTTCACATTGCAATGCTAAACATTTTCAAGATGAAAAAATTTCTAATAAAGGTTTATTATTCAGTGACTGTTGCAGCCATGGTTCTGCTTTATTAGATCCTTTACGTACATTTCCTTCTGAACTTCAATCACTATTCACAGGCAACAATCCAAAATCAAACTTATTTATAAAAGACATTAGATCCTACAACAATTCATTAGCTTTTGCTTCATTAAATGCCAACTTATTTAATTTTACACCTAATCGTCCTGGACCTTTTTGTTTCAAAATACAAGGTCAAATTTATTACCAGATAAATACAGCATTGTACCCGAATGAAGGAGAAAATCCATCGTTTGGACAACTTTTTATAGTCGATCAATTAGAAGCATTAAATTATCGTTTAAGTAACAATTCTACATTAAATTTTGAACTTTTAAAATCTTTGGATACAATTATACGTGAAAATAATATTTTTGCTCAATCTTATGAAATGATGAGAGTTGAAATTGAAAGACAACAATTATTATTACAAGGCAATAATAATCTTACTGAGCCTGAATTGCAGCTGTTATTTACTTTACAACCAAATGTCGATAAAAGAAGATACAATTTCCAACGCGTTAACGAAGTTGCTGCTGTATTTTCAACAACAGCAGACGGAGAAATTCCAGAATCGTATGTAACGATTAGAAACAAACGTACAAAAGATTTAAAATTTGTCAGTACAATGAATCCAAATGTTGAACCTTGGATATATCCGTTATTTTACACATATGGTACTCAAGGATGGCATAAAGATATATTGCGCGTTAATAGTTACAAACGTGTCGCCAGAATGGCATATTATAGGCATCGAATGGCCATAAGACCAGATGAATTTAATCCTTTCATTATGGGTGGTAGATTATTTCAACAATGGGTAGTTGATAGTTACGTTAAAGTTGAAAAAGACCGAATCCAATATTGTAAAGATCATCAAAAAGAATTGAAAGCTGATACTTACAAAGGACTCAGTGATTACATGCAAAATACAGCTGAAGAAGTTGGCGGACAAATAGGTAAAACCGTTATTCTTCCATCGTCGTTTACTGGATCACCACGTTATATGCAGCAATGTTATCAGTATGCTATGGCCTTGGTAATGAAAAAAAGGTAAACCGGATATTTTTCTTACAATGACATGTAATCCAAATTGGCCTGAAATTAAAGAAAATCTTTTACCTGGTCAACAAACTTCTGATAGACCAGATATTGTAGCACAAATATTTCACTTAAAGAAAGAACGAATAATTGATTTAATTGTTAAAAAAAATTTTTTGGTAAAGTGGCTGCTTATGTTTATGTAATAGCATTCCAAAAACGAGGTTTACCACACATACATTTATTGATAACATTAGCAAATGGTTATAAGTGGACCACTCCTGAAATTGTTGATAAATTTATATCAGCTGAATTTCCAATTAAAGAAAATAATCCACACTTATATGATATTATTCTAAAACACATGGTCCATGGTCCAGGTGGTGATTGGTGTATGGAAAACAACAAATGTTCTAAGAATTTTCCAAAAAGTTTTCAAGATGAAACTACTATGGATGAAAATGGTTTTCCTAATTATCGTCGAAGAAACACAGGCTCTACACATCAACAAACTAATGGTCATCAAGTTGATAACAGGTGGATACCTCATTGTCCGCATTTATCAGAATTGTTCGATTGCCACATAAATGTTGAAGCAGTATCGAGTATTATGGCTGTAAAATATTTATATAAATACATATACAAAGGTCATGATGCTGCAACAGTTGTTATTCAAGATTCTGAAAATAGTGTATCGATTTATCACGATGAGATTTACCGATTTATAAATACTCGATATGTTGGTCCTGTTGAATCAGTTTATCGTTTATTAAGTAAAACATTACAAGATAAAAGCCATACTATTATAACATTACCTATACATTCACCCAATCATCAATCCATCATTATTTCAAATAATCCTGTAACATTAGAAACCCAAAATAGTGCAAGTAGTATGTTGTTAGATTACTTCAAACTAAATCTCGAAAATGAAATTGCAAGACAATATTACTATTCCGAAATTCCACAATATTTTACACATATAAAGAAAAAAAATGGCAATATAAGTAAATGGAGTACTAGAAAGAAACACTTTAATGTCATTGGGCGCATATATTCCATCAGTCCAACCCAACTAGAATTATTTCATTTAAGAATGCTATTATTGCATGTAGTTGTAAGTTTTGAAAGCTTGAGAACCGTTGATAACACAGTACACCCCACTTTCGTCGCAGCTTGCCTAGCGTTAGGACTGATCGAAAATGACGAAGAATGGAAACTAACACTAGAAGAAGGAACTAAATGGATGATGCCACAAAGACTGCGTCATTTATTTGTCCGAATTCTCATACATTAATCCAGAAGAGCTGTAGAATCATTTCAAAAATCCAATGTCAGAAAATTTTTTCGTCACCACGAAGAAAGTATAAGTCACAGATTAGCCTACTCTCACATCAATACCTTACTTAACAACGAAGGTCGTAGTTTAGCTGATTTTCCTACAATGGACCAAACAGTCGATATCGAATTTTTGATTCCAGATCAATCGAACGAAAACTATCCATTATATGTTAACAGAACTGACATATCTTTAGAACAAATGGCAAATATTGGAAGCAACGTTATAATACATTAAATCCTCAACAAAAAGAAATAGTTGACATAGTTTTCGAAGCGGCTCACAATTTACATTATACAGGTCCTAGGTGCATTTACTTGGGTGGTCGTTTATGAAACTATATATTATAAATTAACTTCAGAGAACATTAAAATATGTTCAATGGCATTTACCGGCATTCCAGCTACACTACTTCCAAATGGAAAGACTGTACATAAAACTTTTGGCTTACCAGTACCTCTGTTTCAAGATTCTTCTTCTAATATCAAAGCACAATCTCAAGAAGCTCAAATATTAAGAGAAACTGATGTATTTATTTGGGATGAAATTTCAATGGCTCTGAGATACACATTAAAAATCGTAAATAAAACTTTACAAAATTTTATGGACTATAATTTGCCATTTGGAGGAAAAATTATAATAGTAGGAGGAGATTTAAAGCAACTGTTGCCAATTAAAGTTCGAGGAACTTGAAGTGAAATATTAAGCCTTTGCGTTGTATACAGTAAAGTTTGGAAATATTTCACCAAATTTTCACTAACTGCAAACATGAGAGTTTTACCAAATGAAATAGAATTTTCCAAATTTTTATTAGATATTGGCAATGGAACATTGAATGATCAAAATGATTGTGTAAATCTTCCTAAATATTGTATACTTTTACCAACTTCTAACATAATTGATGATATATTTGGTATATTAATGAAAGAAAACAAGTTCCAAGATATGTGTAAATGCGCTATATTATCGGCTAGAAATGTTGACGTAGATGACATTAATAAACAAATTATCTTATTAAATAAAGATTCTGAACGTATATACACTGCCATCGATGTCGTTGTTAATAACAATGGTGAATTAGACGATCTTATTTTACCAGAACATTTGCACAATTTAAATCCAACAAGTTTACCTCCTCATGAATTACGCTTAAGAAAAAATTGTATTATAATGCTCATCAGAAATATCAGTATTAATGAAGGTTTGTGTAATGGAACGAGATTGCAAATAATCGACTTATCAAACCATTTAATAAAATGTAAAATTTTAACAGACGATAAAACTAACGAAGTTGTATTTTTAAATCGCATAACTTTGTATGATGTTGATTATCCATTTTCATTTAAGAGTAGACAATTTCCAATCAAACTGGCCTTTGCAATGACAATCAATAAAGCTCAAGGACAAACTTTTAATAAAACGACTATAGATCTTAGAAGAGACGTATTTAACCATGGGAAACTTTATGTTGCAATGTCCAGAGTTCGATCTTGGGATTCTATTAAAATATACTTAGGAAATTATGTACAGTTAAGAAAAGTTAAAAATCTCGTGTACAAAGAACTATACCAAAAATAATTCACAATTTGCAAGTTATCCAAATTTCAATAAATTAAAAACTGTAAATTATTCTTGGTACTTACGTGCAATAACATGTCAATAAATGCGAGACTGAATAATATGTGGTGCATACTTCTAAATTATTTTTAAATAAATCTTTTTTATATAGTTATTACAATACAGTTGAAAAAATAAAATTACAGCGCGCGTAGCTCGCTCATTGTTTCTAGTCAATAAAGAATTACGTGAAGTAAGACATATTTGATGTGAGCTTTATCTATCAGTAGACGGAAAAATGATCTATAATATTGCTCACCCTCAACAAGCTAAAGGACAGGGAATTTAAACTTCATATCTTAATCAGCTGAGGCTGAGGTTCGAAATTTTAACGAAAAAATTGCTCAAGTACGAAATGAGTTTGAGAATGAGTTTGCAAAAGTTAACCGTATCATCTGAATATGAAATATAAGAAAATTCTAGAAAAGAACCAAAATAATATCTGAATCATTAATAAAATAATTATTAAACAATAAAATATGGAATATGAAAAATTAATTAATGACCTACATAAACCAGCATGTCATGACTATCCACGTGGAAAAGTCGATATACGCGGAATAGCTGATGTATGGCAGTTTGATTTTCTAGAGATGCAAGGCTATTCAAGAAAAAACAAAGACTTTCAATGTTTTCTCAATATCATTGGTATATTTTCAAAATACGATTGGATAGTTCCTGTAAATTAAAAAATTGATGCAGATGTCGCTTGTGCATTAGAGTCTATATTAAAAAAAAGGACGTTCTCCTAGAAATGTCCACGTAGACAGAGGCAAAGTGTTCTACAATTCAAGTTTTCAGAATCTCATGAGAAAATATAAAATAAATCTATACGAGAAGCAACTCTTTGTAAAGGGCTGCTTCATTAACACGTTGAGCGCCACGCGTATTTCTAAGACAATCCCGTTCAGGCCACGATGGTTGACGCTGCCTAAAGGGAAAGTCTAGTGTCCGCCACCGATGGTTGACACGGCCTAAACGGTAAGTGTAGTGTCAGTCACCGATGGCTGACGTGGCGGTCAACGTGTTAATGACTACTCTTACCTTTCCAGAAAAGGAAATAAGAGGATAGTTAAATAATTAACTTCTTTACAACTTTATTATAAGAGGTTTTCAATAGTATTAGTTATTAAAATAGTATTTTATTCCTTAATATTACAATTGTTTTTAAATTCAAGGGTGTGCCTTTGCGATGAAAAAGAAATAGTTTTTCCTTTTTTCTGCTTTGAAATCTTCTTGAGCATTCTTTCGTCTTTTTCAAGAGAAGTATTAACTGTTTTGGGAAAAAACACTTCGAACTCGTCATCAATTATAACAACAACGCTCAATCTATATCTGGTTTTTTGTCATTTGACTTTGGTAATTTTGTAAATGGTATCCTTAGCTAGTTATCATCTTCCTGGAGTGGAAAGCCGATTTTTGTACTTTATTTTGAAGAAAAATACTTTCTTTAATTTGAAATAAAAATCAAAAATTTAGTTGATTAATTTATTGCTTAAGAATAAATGAATGAATGGATGAAACTCATTCAAGTAACTTAGATGAATTATAGGTTAGTAGTAGATACACTAGAAAATACTAGGGGAAGAGATGCACGTAAATCAGTTGATTTGAGTGAATACTGAATCACTGTTCTCGACAATAGCCTGGTTTCGGTTTTATTAACGGCATCCCCACTTTTAGAGCTCCAGCCGCCGTTTTCGTTTCAATTTTTTTTAATCTCCTCTCTTTAATAGCTCTTCTTCTAAAGTCATTCTTCTAACCCTCAAACTCAGGCAGCTCTTGTCTCCCTCTCTTTCTTCTTTCTTTCTAAACTATCAACTTTAGCCTCCTCTTAGCAGCTTATCTGGCCCAATACTTGTTGGTCTTGAGCGACATCTATTGACTTTAGAAGGAGCAAAATTCTCTTAGTGATGCTATCCTCTTAATTTTTTTATGTTACTGTTGTTTTGTATAAATTCTTCTCATTGCCTCTTATTTCGCAGTTTTACTATGATTAAATCTGAATTTGAATCTGAATCTGAGAAGACTACAATAATGGACAGAAGAAAACAGAAAACGGTAACTGTAATAACGAAAGTAACAACAATGAAGATTTTTCTGAATTAGAAGAGAATTAAGATGAAAGCGATTTGTCCATACCATCTAAAGGAAACATTTCACGTGTTGTAATAGTGTCAGTCGCTGATAATCGACAATTTTAATACTATTACCAATTATTAGAAAGGGAAGGCAAGGGAGACAGTGTATCGCTCCCAGCAAAGCAAAAAAGAAAGGTGAACACAATAACTTAATGCAATTTGAAGGAACACACGTTATTACAGAGGTACTACCACGAGTACCGGCAAAAATTACACACATATATATATATATATATATATATTGTGACGATAAGCGTCAAATTATCGCTAATGGTCTAACCTAGTGGCTGCCGGCGGGGGCAACACTTACCGGGAGACGAAAAATGTAACGAGGGAATTCGGCACACGACGAGGCGAAACGTGCGCGATTGAAAACAAACCAGTGAGGGATTAGCTATCGTCACGCTTGGCCAAAAGTGCAGGACTATCTACCGATACGGAGAGGCGCATATCAGAATAACTACCGATCGCAAAGCCGTGCCGCATAACCTTTGGACCTTGTTCCGAGTGTTCCTGGGGGCGTGAAGACAGATCAGATACGAGGATCGAGGGAAGATAGTTGACGGAACTGAGTGTGTACGAGTGTGTGCGTGAGTGGTGAGTTTCGCCATCGAGGGCGAAACTGCGAGCGAGAGACACCGCAAACGACAATCGGACAGTGCACGAAGACACAGCGTGCTGTACGAGATCCCCCTTACCCCCTTGCAATCCGTGCGAGAGCTTAAATAAAAAGGTAAGCTGGCCAGCTTAATTTCGCGACCGTAATATAATCGCTAAACAATAATCCCTCGACTCGATGAAAAGCGTGCATGCAATATCTTGGCTAACAAAGAGCGGCGTGCGTTCCGACACTGTATGCTGTTGTTGTGCGAGCGCGGTATGTAAACATAAACACGCGGGCCGAATGTAATGTAAGTTTCAGAAGTAATAAAGAGTTTTCGTCTGTGATATTAACCAGTGCTTTCGACGTGTTTATTTCGTATTCGTAGTTTGTTGGTTGACTGACACCCGTTCCCTCTTGCTCTCCGACTTCCGTATTGAACATAGGTAATTACGTGCGTTTTTCAATACGATTACGTGGATAAAATTAATTAAACGGTACCCACCCCGTTACAATATATATATATATATATCTTAACCTAATTAACACAATAATTAAATAGGATGGCCGGCACGTGAGGGCCTTGCTCGGTCAATTTCCATGAATATATTACAGAAGAACAATTCGAAATTAAAATATATCACATAGATCATAAAAAAGAAACAGATACAATATTAAAAACATAAGTAGTATAGCAATGTATGTTCCAGGCCACTTTGAGGGGGGTCCCTAACCCTTTATATCCCTGGCCTAACTCTTCCGTGTTAATTACACAGACCAACAAAATTTGACAAAGGTTCAGAACCAGAGACCAGACATAATATATTCGAAGGATTTAGATGCGCTGAATCCAAATCCGAGCTCAGAATTACGCCAGCACGTCAGGATTTTGAGATATCCTAACCTAAAAGTGCGAAAATCAAGTTTTTTTGGCTATATACGGTACCTTATAACATTGCGAACAATTTTTTTCGTGCAAAATTGACAACGGCATCTAAAAAGCAATTCTTATCGTAAAAAATCACTAACAATCTTTAGTTTATGTCTTCTTTTATCGTCAATTGAAATGTACTACTTATCAATTGGTTTATACGGCAACGCAATGAATTTCGACTCACATCCCTGATCTTGGAGCATTGTAACCTGCGGGGCAATAAACCTTGCCCACTTAACCCTAAATCCCTTAACCCCCGAGCCCTGTGACCTTCGATGCAATAATCCCCGTCCCCTTAACCCCAAATATTTTAACCCAAGAAGGTTATAACAAGCGCGGCAATAAAACCTGCCAACTTAACCCCGAATTTCTTCACCTCGGAATGCTGTAACCTGCGATACAATAGCCCTAGATTCCTTGTGGCGCAAATTACTGGGCTCAGGCATTAAGGAATTTGCGTAACGGCATCGAGGATTAAAACATTACAGGTTTCAGGGCTACAGGGTTAACGGATTTAAGGTTAAGGGGTCAGTTAAAGGTTAAGGGGTCGGTGATTTGGGTTCACGGATTTAGGGTTATGGCCACACAGATTATAGCCTTCTAGAATATCTCGGAATACTGACGTGCTGGCGCACTTCTAAGCTGGGATTTGGATTTAGCGCATTGAAATTCTTCGGGTGCGTTATGTATAGTTTTTGGTTCTGAAGTTTGTCGGCCTGTGGCACACAGACAAATATTAGAATTAAAAATTTAAATAATTTGTTTAAATAAATTTAAATGTACAAATCTGACATCAAACTCGTGACTAGTAACCCCCAAAACCATGGAAATGTGGTGCAGCTTGCAAAAATATTCTATTATACAGGAATTTGTTTAAAGAAATTTTTTAAATGAAATACATTTTGCAAATCTGATATCAGATTCATAACCAGAGACCTCAAAAATCAGCAAAAGTACGGGTAACTTGCAAAAACATTGAGTCTTGCAACATTTGTTTAAATAATTTGTTTAAATAAATTTAAATGTACAATACTGACATCAAACTCGTGACTAGTAACCCCCAAAACCATGGAAATGTGGTGCAGCTTGTAAAAATATTCTATTATACAGGAATTTGTTTAAAGAAATTTTTTAAATAAAAAACATTTTGCAAATCTGATATCAGATTCATAACCAGAGACCTCAAAAATCAGCAAAACTACGTGCAACTTGCAAAAACATTGAGTCTTGCAACATTTGTTTAAATAAATTGTTTAAAAAAATCTAAATTCACAAATCTAACATCAAACTCGTAATCAGTGACCCCTAAAACCATGGTAATGAGGTGCAACTTGCAAAAATATTCAATTGTATAAAAATTTGTTTAAACGAATTGCTTGAATAAAATAAGTTTTGAAAATCTGATATCCGATACGATCAGCGGAATCAAAAACCGTGAAATCTTTCATTCGTTTTTGAAATTCTGTAGATAGATGATGTAGAATATTACGTAACTTGAAATGTATGATTGTATGCTGAAGCTGAGATAGGTGAAAGCTGAGATAACTGATTTTGTGACATGCTGATCCTTCCGTGTTAGAGATCACGTTTGAGTGGCGGGCTAACGGTTGAATTTCCTGTAAATGCTAACATCTTATTTTCTTCTACTTTATTTATTATAAGAATATTTATCATAAGAACATTTTTTATCCTCTTTGTCATTCATTATAAGAAAAATGAGTTCCAGAAGCCCTTGTGCAAGAAAAATTGATATATTTTGTTCTGTTTGTGGGAAGTTTGAAACAACTTCTTATCGGCGATCGATGAATGATTCAATCAAAACTCTATATATGAAATGTTATAAGGTTCCGATCGACAATTTAGATAAGACATGGGTACCATCTTCAATTTGTAATTCTTGCAGACTTGCTATGTTGAAGTGGGATGATAATAGCAGCAATATGACTGTTATTGAACCGACTATCTGGCGTGAGCCCAAGGACCATGAAACAGATTGTTACTTCTGCTTATGTAATACAACGGGTTTCAATAAACAAAATTCAAATAAAATCATCTACCCTGCAATAGCGAGTGTAACACCAGCCAAAGTAGGAAAAGTAAGTAAACCCGGAAAAGAAGTTGGTTCGGTAAAAGTTGAACCGATGAATATTGATACGACTGAAGATGTTTCTTTTGAAGATAGTTCTGATAACGAGAGTCCTAAGCTTTTTGACCAAAGTTCGTTAGATGATTTTATTCGAGACCTCAATCTTCCAAAGGATAAAGCTGAACTCTGTGCTTCAAGACTCCAAGAAAGGAAGCTATTATTACCTGGAACAAAAGTGTCAATTTACAGAAACCGAGAAGAGGCGTTCATAAAGTACTTTACAATGGAGGATGTGATGGTGTACTGTAATAACATCGAAGAATTGGTTAACTTGTATATCCAAGATTTGTACAAACCAGAAAACTGGCGTCTCTTCATTGATTCTTCCACACAAAGTCGCAAAGCTGTGTTATTACACATCGGAAATGAGTATGCGGCACTTCCTGTAGGTCACTCAACTGCACTAAAAGAATCATACAATAGTTTTCAATTTCTACTGGAAAAAATAAATTACAAGACTCACAATTGGCTTGTTTGTGGTGACTTTAAGATGATAAATCTTATAGTTGGCTTGCAGTTGGGAAATACGAAATTTCCGTGTTTCCTCTGCCTTTGGGACAGCCGTACAAGAGATAAGCATTGGGTAACAAAAAAATGTCCCACAAGATCAGAATGGAAAATAGGTTCTCATAATGTCGCCTACGTAGGTCTTGTTGATAGAGAGAGAGTATTACTGCCACCACTTCACATCAAATTAGTTTTACTGAAACAGTTTGTCAAAACCTTGAATAAAGAAGGTAAATGTTTCAATCATTTGAAAGCCACATTTCCGAAATTGAGTGATGCAAAAATTAAGGAAGGCATTTTCGTTGGGCCTGATATATGAAAACTCATGAAAGATGATACATTTATCGAAACCATGACTTTCGTTGAAAGGAATGCTTGGTTGAGCCTCAAATATGTTACAGAAAAATTTTTAGGCAATAATCGAGACCCGTAGTTTGAAACTATTGTGTTCAACATGTTACAGAATTTCCGAAAAATGGGTTGTCTAATGAGCCTTAAAATACACTTCGTTCATTCTTATTTGGACTATTTCCCAGAAAATCTTGAAGCATATAGTGAGGAGATGGGTGAACGATTTCACCAAGACTTTAAACAAAAGGAACAACACTACCAAGGAAGGTGGGACGAAAAAATGATGGCCGACTATTGCTGGTCATTGAAAAGGGATGATAATAACCCTACTAGTCACAAACGTAAATCTCTTCAACGATCGTTTGAAATGAAGCGCCAACGTTTTCACAAAAAGAAAGCATAATATCACAGAATTGGCGGTTATAGGTTTAATAATATACATTCTAAAGATTGTCAGCTTCTTAGTGTAACCTTAGGTTGAAATGCTATGGATTACAGTCCACTTAAATTAATTTGTCCTGTGCCCTCACTGTTCACTGCATTTAGTTTAACCTATTGTGAGTTTAGCGCTCGCAGATCATAGCGAACGTAAGTTCACCTGTAGTGGTCTAGAGCTCGAAGGTTACTGCGCATATAGGTTATACTGTCGTGGATTCTAGTTTGCAAGTTATATCGTACTTAGTATACCTGTTGCGGATTATAGCGCGCTTAAATTAACCTGTAGCAGGTTATAGCGAATTTAGGTTAACTTGCCGTGATTTTGAGCTTGCAGGTTATACGCACTTGAGTCAACCAGCCGCGTATTATAGCACACTTAGCTTAACCTCTCACGGGTCATAGAGCGCTTAGGTTAACTTGTCGTGGTTTTAAGCTAAGTGTAGGTTATAGGGCACTTAGGCAATCCTGTCATGGTTTTGAGCTTGCAGGTTATAGCGCACTTAAGATAATCTGTCGCTGGTTCTAGAGTTATAGGATTTTCCGTGCATTTAGGTCATAACCATCTGCCTTAGCCTATCCTAAATTTATAGCTACCATTTTAGAGTGCATCTAATAAATTCAGCTAGATTCGCCGTAAATTAGTACAATGGTAGACCTTTATATGCCAGTGTAAGTTTTTCCTACTACTAAAGATTGCAAACTAATTAAGATTTTTCATACTCCAGTATAAATCAATTGATGAATGGCACATTTCAATTGACGGTATCTCTGCTGGAAAAAGACATAAAAAAATCGGTAATGCATTTTGTCGGCCAAGAGTTGCTCTTCCAGATGCCGTTGTCAGTTTTGCATGAAAAAATTTATTCACAATGCTATAAGGTACCGAATATAGTCAAAAAACGTGATTTTCGCATAGTTAGGTTAGGATATCTCAAAATCCTGACGTGCTGGCGCAATTCTGAGCTCGGATTTGAATTCAGCGCCCCAAAATCCTTCGGGTGTACTATATCTGGTCTCTGGTTCTGAAACCTTGTTGGTCTGTGTTTTTGTTATTATTATTAATTATTTATATTTTTGCGAAAAGTTCCTAGGGCCCCTGGTGCTTTCTGTCTTATTTATTTAAAGGTGTTTTGAAAAGTTATGAATATTATTAATATAGGTCTATAACTTAATTCGTGCAATTTGCTGAGAGATGTCATAACTTGTATTATTCCGAACATACGTTGGAAAGTCACTGCCATTGTGTATCTTTTCAGTATATGTCATTTATTTGAAGCGTAAACAACAGTAACTTTTTTTCACTCAGATATATCAAACTTTGTGCATGAAAAAGTGTTTTTGCGGGGAGTTCTTTTTCATTACTTTAATATGACGAAAATTGTTACCGAAAGTTTATGGTGAACATACTCTAGCTGAAAAAATGTACCAAAAATGGGTTGCATGATTTAAAAGTGATGATTTTGGCTTGGAAGACGATGAACGTCCTGGGCAACCAAACAAGTTTGAAGATGAAGAACTAGAAGTATGACTCGAAGAAGATTGTTGGCAAACATAAGAAGAGCTCGGAAAATCTTTGGGAATCACTCAAGCAGCCATTTATAACGTTTGAAAGTAGCTGGATATATTCAAAATTAAGGAAATTGAGCTGTATATGAACTCAAGCCGAGAGACGTCGAAAAGCGGTATTGCATGTTCGAAATGCTGCTGGAACGCCACAAAAGAAAGTCATTTTTGCATCAGATTGTTACTGGTGATGAAAAATGAATCCATTACGATAACCTCAAGCGCTATTCATTTTCAATTATTAATTAATTTAATTGTTAAATGAAAATAAATAGAAAGAGTTAATTTAAAAAAATGAAAAGATCGATCGGAGAACTGAACCGGCGTCCTCTGGGTTTGTAAGCTAGCACTCTACCATTATGCCACTGCCACATGTACCTTAGAAAATACTTATTGTGTATATTAGCTGCACACATTTTGTATAGGACCCAAGCGTGTGAAAGAGGGGAGCACGTGTTTAGCGTGGCTTGGCGGCGCTTTCTGTCTCTCGCTGTGGCTTAGCGTGGCTTAGGACCATGGCGCATGGAGGAACAGAAGAGCGCATGCTGTTTATAGTTCTGGCTTGGGGATGCACTGCGGTAGTGACCGCGTGCTCTTTCTCTCTTTTCCACGCTCTAGCTCAGCGTGGCTTGGAAGCGTACTAGGATAGAGAGTGCGAGCTCTGTCTCTCTTTCTCGCTCGCTCTCTCCCTTTTTCTCACTCTAGCTCTCGCCTTGGCTCAGCGTGGCTTGGGACCATATTTTCTCTTGTAGAGGGAACATTTTCGATTCTCTCTCTCTCTCTCTCTCTTCTCTCTCTCTCTCTCTCTCTCTTTCTCTCTCTCCATGGAGAGAGCTTCACTTGCTACGAGAGGGGATCAATAAGTCTTTACAAAAAGAAGGAAAGAACAGTTTTGCTTATGTATTTTTTTTATTTTTCAACATAATCTCCTTGAAGGTCGACACATTTTATTAAACGGCCTTCTAGTTTTTTTATACCATCAGAAAAATATGATTTCTGAAAACCCTCAAAATAGGCTATTGTTTCGGCGATGAATTCTTCATTCGACGTGAATCGTTGTCCGGCAAGCCATATTTTGAGGTTAGGAAATAAGATAAAGTCACTGGAAGCCAAAGCAGGTGAATATGGTAGATGGTCAATTAAATCGAACTTTAAATCGTTAATTTTTGCCATCGAAACTGCACACGTGTGAACTCCAGCATTGTCTTGAAGAAAAAGGTATTTTTTTTTTCAAGTGAGGACGTTTTTCTCTGATTTTTTCTTTCAGCTAACCTAATAATGACGCATAATACTGTCCAGTGATCGTCTGGCCCTTTTCCAAGTAGTGGATGTAGATGATTCCATACGCATCCCGGAAAACTGTGGCCATAATCTTGCCAGCTGATTTTACTGTCTTTGCCTTCTTTGGGGCTGGTTCCCCTGCGGTAATCCTTTGTTTGGACTGTTTTTTGGTTTTAGGAGTATAGTGGTGTACCCATGTTTTGTCTACAGTTACGAGTCGACGCAAAAAATCTTCCGGATTACGATGTATGCGTGCCAAAAGAGCCTCAGAGGTGACCACGCGGGTTCGTTTGTTTTCAACAGTGAGTAAACGCGATACCCATCTTGTTGATATTTTTTTCATCCCCAATTTTTCATGCAAAATTGAAATGATTGTACCCTTTGATACCCCTGTGACCTCACTTAATTCTCGCAATTTTAATCTTCTATCACTCAACACCATATCGTGGATTTCGTTGACCATTTCAGGCATACTCACTTCTACGGCGCGTTCTGAACAAGGTTCATCTTTTGATGTTGTACGGCCACGTTTAAATTCATTTACCCAGTTATAAACAGCCTTCAACACAGCGGCAGACTTGCCATGAACGGCGTTCAACTCAACTGTGACTTCTTTTGGTGTAAGGTCTTTCAAATGAAAACGTATTATCACCGCTCGAAACTCTGTTTTTTCTATTTTTCAAATAAACCAATAACTTTTTGTTCAACCAACGCTCACAAAAAAACGACTTAATGAATCGAGCTGAAACTTTGTACGATATCTAGTTAGTAGTATTGCTTGTCAAAAACATCATAATTTAAGCGTGACGAGCGCCATCTCTTGGATTTTGTAAAGACTTATTGACCCCCCCTCGTATCATAGCTGTTTTCGTGAGAATGCTAGAGACTGCAAGCGCAGTCGTTGGACTATCACCTCCTTGAGATGTTCCTCCTAAACATCTCTACTAGGAGAGAACTTTATTCCCATCCGTTCATCCTTTCTTATAATTGCTTGGTTGCTCAATCCTTGACATGTAATGTCTTTACTTAGAGAATATCGTATCCTTCTCACGCATGACTATTTGGTTATAGTAATTAGTTAAATATTAGTAAAAAAATATTACTTAAATATTAGTTAAATAAGTATACATTTTAATTTTTTACTTGATATTTATTATTTTTAATTACATATTGAGTAGAGTATACTTTGTCTATAATCTTTATGTTTCAGTATCCGAAATAGCTATTTCAAAATATTCAGTTGAATTTTTATATAAATTATAGTCGTCTATTGCAACGATTACCGAAAATCGTAAGACTCGCGCGAGGTTAACGAGCGGCTAAGCGAGAGGAGCCGCGTTCGGTTCGCGAGAGAGAGAGAGCGCGTAAGGGGCAATGACCGGGAGGGAAGGCTCCGACCGGCAGTATGACTGTGCCACTCAGTCAGTTCGTGCCGATCTAACCTCCGTTTTCCCGCGCCGTCCAAGTTTTGTGTTTCTCTGGTGACATTGCGAACGTGAGTGCGTGGGTGCGTTAGCAGCAGCAATAGCGGCAGCAGCAGCGATAGCAGCAGCAATATCGGCAGCAGCCCTAGCAGCAACAGCAGCATTAGCTACAGCAGCAACAACAACAGCAGCAATAGTAATTGAGGCGGTGCAGCAAGCAGCGGAGCAGCTTATTAGCAGCGTGTTGATCGGATACGGTTGGCTACCGTATCCTCATCGTTCCTGCGGTAGGTGCACCTTTTTCCCCTTTTCGTTATTGTAATTTGCGTGCGATCCCGCGCAGCGTGCGCGAGGAAGATTAGTTGTTGCGTGCGGGCGGTTAGTTCGCGGCATTCGTGGTTTTCTCTCTCTCTCATTTTCAGCGTGTGTTGTCATTCACGCGTGCGTGCGTAAGTCTCTCGGCCAATTCCCCGTGTAAATTAGTTACCTCAATAAAGTGCATCTTTATCATTATTTTCGAGTTAGATAGTCGTTATTTGGTCTTTCCTTTGTCCGGGGGTCGCGCCAGTGTTTATTTTCAGTGGATTCAAATTCGCCGGTTGCGTAGCACGAATCGTGCGATTATCGATAGACGCGAGTCGACGACTTAGGTTCCGGCGGCGACCGCACGAGCGCTACTAGCAAGGGGCGACCGCGCCGCCAAGCGGCGAGTTGGGGGAACCCAACTCGGAACATTGAAGAGACTCTGCGCAGGCGCACTCCGAGGCAAGGTAGGTTACTGTGCTTTGAGCACAGAGATAACAAGGCGTCGTTTAGTCGCAATTAAAGGTACGTCTGCGGGATTATAGACTAAACGGCAGCCTGTTACATGGCGCCCAACTAAATTAGGACTCACACACGAGGGAAATTGCCCGAAAAGAGAGAGTAACGCGCGCGAGAGAGAGACGTTTGCGCGCGTGCGTAATAAGGTGCGAGCGGGTAAAGTAACGCGTGGCTTGTTCGGTACGTGCTCTGCGGTAGGGGAAAGGCGCCTCTCCGACCCAATAACAACTGCTTTTGTGAGCCGAGAGCACACTAACCCCAGGGGTCGAAGAGACGTCCGTAGTCGCTCTAACGCGAATATAAAAGGTGACTAATTGTATTTTGGTTAACTTTTTGCTTTTTAAGTGTTTTATTACACATTAAAGTAATTAAGTGGGGGTCAGTCACCGAGCGACAGTACCAGTAGAGCGCGCAATTGGGGTGTGTGTAAGGTTAGATGAACTAACCCGGTGGAGCTAACAAACAGTTAGCCTCCACCTATAGGCAGGTAGTTGCGAAGCGGAAGTCCGTACTTCCTTAGAGTACGCGATACCTGCACACACCCACAAGCCACGCGTATTGTTGCCTTGTGAATAAAGGCGTAATTGGGTAGTTGGCGATAAAAATCGCAACACCCCGCTCGCGCCTTGGGCGATAGGAGGCGGTAGTGGTCGACTAGGAAAATTAACCTCAACCGCCACCTACGCCCCAGCATAAGCGTCATGGAGGATACCGCCGACGCGATAACCCGGTGGGCTTCGGAACTGCCTTCGACACAGCTGGACAGGTACCTGACGCAACTGGAGTTGCGAACAGATGGTCCTAAGCTGATGCAGGCAGTTCGATTAGCATATTGGCTGCTAGGTGAGTATATCGACCTAGACTTCCAAGGAGCGGCGTTGGATAGGGAGGCCACACAACGCAGGCGACGGAGTCGAGAGAGGTGGCTGGAGTCCAGGCGACAAGAGCTAGAAGCAGCTGATGCGGAGGATCTTGTCGCCCACCCACTCATGCTGTTATACAGGGATGAGGTGGTGGAGGCCAACCCGACGCGGACTCTCGCAGTCTATGACAACTTTGAAGAGGAGAGTCAGGGCGAGACGGGGGAGCGAGAGCCCGCAGAGGAAGGGGGGACCGGCGAGGTCAAGGGGCCCACGGAGGGGGTCAGTAGTGAGCACAAGGGCTCCACCGGATCGCCGGATAGGCGAAGAGCCCGTCGCTTCGAGAACGCGGAGCTACAACCTCCAGAGGAAGAGGAAGAGCGGTGCGTGACCGAGCGACTAAAAGAAGAGATCGAGTGCAACCGGGTCGGGATAAACCGCATATTGGAGATGCTGGAAAAACACGACCAGGTATGCGCGCGGTGGAGCGACCAGGTGACCGCTCTGCAGGTGGAGTTCCAGCAGTTTAGAAACAGGGACCCCACCAATCGACGAACGGTCATACCAGAGCGGCCCCGGAGGACCGTGGACTTCCAATCCACGTATACGTGCCACTACGACCCAAGGGTACCAGGTAGTACCCCGGAACCCCAGCGACCGACCCCTGGCGAACCTCGAGAGGCTCCCCAAAGGCAGGCGCCTTCAAGAACGGAACAGCCACCGAGAAGAGGACCAAGAGACGCCGACATGGATGAAGGGCAGGCGATCCCTGAAGGATCCGCCTGGTACGACGCCAATGCGGCGTCGGGGTACTACGCGACTCGGGACGCGGGTAGGATTGTGAGAGGATGGAAGCTGCGATACTCTGGCACGGCTTCAGAGTGCGTAGACACCTTCTTGTCGAGACTAGAAGATCTACGCGCGGGTTCTGGGCTAACAGACGGCGAAATCTTGTGCTCGGTATCAGAGCTCCTCGAAGGCGTTGCGAGGACCTGGTACGAGCTTAACAAGCTTAAGTGGAGGAGTTACGCCGACTTCGTGGCAGGCGCTCGACGTTGGTTTGGGTCGAGTGAGCTTCAGCAACAAAGATTGCTGCAAGAGGTCCAAGCCCGGTACCAGGAGAAAGGAGAGCTGGTACGAGAATATGCCTGCCACCTCCTCTTCATGTTAGCCCAGCTACGTCCGCCGTTACCAGAGCAGAGGCAGTTAGATTTGCTGTATGCAAATCTCCTACCCGCCATCCGGATGCAGCTACGGAGGAATGCGTTCTCCAACGTGGACGAATTCCACGCCCGGGCGACCGAAATCGAGACCGCCTTGCGGGACGACGAGCGCCCGAGGACCAGGTTGGAGCCAACGTCCACGTTGTACCCCGAACACATGGGGGTGTCAGCTAAGGCACCACCGCCCTGGGCAGGACCCCGAACGGCGGCCATGTCTAACAAGCCTCGGGGTAGGGAACAGCTGCAACCCGAGTCGCCGGTCAAAGCCCCGGCCAGGAAACCCGAGGACCGGCCCACAATCGCCGCAACGCAGGCGACAGACCCCATTGAGGATCTATCGTCGCAGATTGCGACCCTGCGGCGTGATATGGACCGGTACTTTAAGGAGAGGAAGGCTAACTCTCCCAGGCGGCCGAGGGGTCGGCCGCAAGAAAAGGGGAGGAATAAAACCTCCCCAGGGTCTCCTGGCCAGCGACGAGAGGGTCAGCGGAGGAAAATAGATTACTCCCAACCGATCAAGTGCTCGTCTTGTGGCAAACTAGGCTTTACCAGAAGGTACTGCCCGGATTGCAACAAGGGAAACGGGCAGGGAAGCGGAGGACGGAGGTCCCCTCCGCGTCCCCAGTAAAGGTGACCTCTCGTCACGGGTCGTTTGAACGTGGCAGGAGCCCGTCAACAACCTCAGGGTTCAGGGAGGTCTCGACAGGGGTATCGGACCCCACGAGACCTGGCAGTGCGGTGGCGTTGGAAGCGACAGCGACCGAACAGATGCCTGATCTGGGTAACCGGGCATTTTGTATCCTCGAAGGGTACGGAGGCCGGATTCAGGTGGTGGAGCAGGGGTTTGAAGGGGTCGGAGAGGAGACCATCAGACCCAAAAGCTCCAGGAGACCACCTGACGCTCCGGAGGATACGCCGACGACCCAGACACCTGCGGGCGAGAGCACGTCGATGCGAGTAGCGGCTGCCCAGGGCAAGAAGAGCCGTGAAAGCCTCCCGTCCACAGAGGGGAGAGAGACGGTGAAAGCTCCCCGCAGGTACAGACCCGAGGATGAGACCAGATGGTGGCTTCAGGTGGGGATAGGTGCCTACAAGTTAAGGGCACTCTACGACACCGGGGCCTCATCGACGGTAATGGGTCAACTCGGGCTTAGGTTGGCATCAGATATGGGGTTGGGCCTGGACGTCACGCGAGCGGGAGAAGCGAAGCTCGCTGACGGTCGCCCATGCCCCATCTTGGGTCATGTGATTTTCCACTTCACGGTAGGGGGAATCACAAAAGACGTAAGGGTCGCTATAACGCCACTGCTGTCTGATGACTGCTACGTCGGCGCGAATTTCGTGAGGGAATTCAGCGCCAACCTGGACCCTGACACGGACCAGCTGTACTTGGCGAAAGCCAAAGTGGCGGTACCGTTGGAAGTGGCAAGCGTCACTGGTACGTCGTGCCTCGCACCCGTAGGCCTGGTAGAAGCCACGGAAGCACAGCGTCAAGAAGTGGCTAGCCTCGTCGATGGATTGATTCCTGACGGAGGTCAGACTTTAGGTTGTGCCGTGGGGGTTGAGCATGAAATAGATGTTGGAAATGCTCGACCCATCAAACAGAAGTACTACCCAGTCTCAGATAGAGTGCGAGAGGAAATGCACACGCTGGTCAAGGCCATGCTGGACAACGATGTCATTGAACCAGCAACCAGCGGGTGGTCAAGTCCAGTGGTGATGGTTAAGAAGGCAGACGGCAAATACCGGTTCTGCGTGAATTACCAGAAGGTAAACGCAGTCACCAAGCCGGACGCCTACCCATTACCCTTCATGAGCGACATCCTGCGAAGGATCAGGGATGCGAAGTTCATCTCGACACTGGACTTGAGTAGCGCGTACCACCAGATACCTCTTAAAAAGGAGTCGCGCCCCATTACGGCGTTCACAGTCCCTGGCCTGGGGCATTTTCAGTTCAAGAGAATGCCCTTCGGATTGTCCTACGCCGGCGCGACCTTCCAGACGTTGATGGACAGAGTGATTGGCCCGGATTTAGATCCTTTCGCTTTTGCGTACCTCGACGACGTGATTATTATCTCGCCGTCTTTTGAGGAGCATAAGCGACACCTGGGATTGGTTTTACAACGAATCCTGGGTGCGGGCCTCACTGTGAATAAGACCAAAAGCCACTTCTGTAAGTCGGAAGTCAAGTACCTGGGGGTCCTAGTGAACCGTGAAGGGGTAAGGCCAGATCCAGAGAAGATCAAGCCCATCATGGAGTACCCAGTACCACGGACGATCAGACAGGTGAAGCGATTCATGGGGATGATGTCGTGGTATCGTCGCTTCATACCCGACTTCGCAACCATCGCTGAGCCGATAAACCGCCTGACGAAGAAGAGCATCCCGTTTGCGTGGCAGCAGGAACAGGAGCAGGCTTTCGAACGGTTACGAGACGCAATGGTCTCGGCACCGATCTTGCAGTCGCCAGATCCCAACGCGCAGTTCGTGTTACAAACGGACGCAAGCGATAGCGGGATAGGCGCGGTATTGACGCAAGAAGTCGATGGACAGGAGCGCGTAATTGAGTACGCCAGTCGCTCCTTAAACAGTGCGGAAAGAAACTATACAGTCTCCGAACGAGAGTGCCTGGCAGTAGTATGGGCTATCGGGAAGTTCCGGCCTTATGTTGAGGGGCACCACTTCAAAGTCATCACCGATCATAGTTGCCTTAAGTGGCTCCACAGTATGAGGAATCCTACAGGCAGGCTAGCGCGTTGGGCGTTAGCACTACAAGGCCATGTGTTCGATATGGAGTATCGAAAAGGAGACCTCAACGTGGTGCCAGACGCTTTATCTAGGGCCTATGAGGAGGGGGTGGTAGAAGTGGGTGCCATGACTCATCAGCCGGAAACTGCCGATGCCTGGTACCTTCAGAAGTATAGAGAAGTATGCCGGGATCCACATTCTCAACCTACCTGGAAGGTAGTCGGAGGGAGATTGTATCACTACAATCCGGCTGAGGAGAGCGAAGGGTCCATCGACAACGAGGAAGCCTGGAAGCTAGTGGTTCCTGCCGAGAAGAGGCATCAAGTACTCGAGGAGGTGCACGATACGCCAGCAGCGGGACACCAGGGGAGAGAACGAACGTTCTCCCGGGCTAGGCACCTGTATTTCTGGCCAAAGATGTACGATCAGGTCAGAGAGTACGTGAGGAGTTGCCCGGTATGTCAGCAATGCAAGGCGGAGCAAAGGCCGCCTTGCGGGCTGATGGGTCGTCGAGAGGTCTCGCGACCCTGGCAGGTGGTGGCCAGTGACATTACTGGCCCCTTCCCGAAGAGCTCGAGAGGGTTCGAGTACATTTTGGTCTTTTTAGACCTGTTCACTCGGTGGGTGGAGTGCGTACCCGTACGTAAGGCCAACGGAAGGACCATCGTACGGGAATTGCACGAGAGGGTGGTAACCAGGTTTGGGGCGCCAGAGATTTTTCTTTCGGACAACGGGACCGAATTTAAAAACCAAGAGGTCGATGCCTACCTGTCGAGGAACGGCATCCGGCGCGCCCTTACCCCAGTTTACCACCCGCAGGTAAACCCCACAGAGCGAGTGAACAAAACCCTCAAGGCCATGCTCATATCGTACGTGGAGCGGGACCATAAGAGCTGGGACGAGCACCTGCCAGAATTCAACTTCGCGTTGAACTCGGCAACTCACAGTGCGACAGGTTACAGCCCGGCCACGCTGGTCTTCGGGAGACAGCCCACTCCCCCCTCGACCTTTAGGAGGGCCCAGGATCAGTTGGCCCGGGAAGCTTCCGAGGGCCAATAACTGACCGAATGGGGCGACCACATGCGCCAGTTACCCAATTTGTGGGAACGTGCTGGCTCTAAGTCCAGGGAGGAGGCGGCCCGTCAGGCGGTCTACTACAACCGGAGGAGACGTCAGGCCGACTTTAGGGTTGGGGACTGGGTGTGGAAGCGGAACCGCATCTTGTCTTCCGCAGCTCAGGGCGTTTCGGCGAAGTTGGCGCCGAAGTATGCTGGTCCCTACGTAATTCAGGAGGTATGTGGGACTAATACCTATCGCCTAGGTAACCAGCAGGAAGAGTTGCCCGAGCTGATCCACGCCAAGGACCTCAAGCCCTATTTCGGTCCATTCTCGGATGAGGACAACGAGGAACCAGGAGGCGGGGACTCAGCACCGTTGGAGGAAGAGGAGGGCGTAGGCGACCCGCCAGCGAAGATCGAGGAATCCAGCGAGGATCCGATATGCGAGCGCGTCGCGAATGCAGCCCCCGCGAACGAGCGTGAGAAACCCGCGGTGGCTCCAGAGGTACCGATCGAGGCACCGGCTAAGCGAGGCCGAGGTAGGCCGCGCAAGAACCCCGCGTGCGAACCTCGGGAACCAGGTGGAGACGACCTGGATGGCAATGCGGTAAGGGGAAGGGGCGGACCACGTAGAACCGCTCAGCACGTGCGGAAGGTGGTACTGCCAGCTACCCCCGTAAATGGGCCATGCTCGCGAGGAAAGCGCCGGGGACCGGGACGTCCTCGTAAACAATAGCGTCGAGCGTCACACGGCGACGGGTAGGTTAAGGGCTGAGCCTGAGAAATCCCTTGACCCCACTTCTTCTCTTTTACAGATGGAGAGGAAGCTGGTCATCAGTAAAGAGGCCCTCGAGACGGCCACCCAACTGCTGCTCGACCTGGGATTGGGTCCGGGCGCCGATCGGCTGATCGGCGACCTCCGTAGGTTCGTCCGGGCCCAGGTCGAGGTGGCCGCTCGCGAGGGCCGCTCGCGCCAGCGGGTGGACGATTTCCTTCGGGAAGCCATGAGGCCCCCGGTCAGAAGGCCCGAGACCAGGGAAGCGTCCACCCAGACCGACGGTCCATCCGAAGAGGGCCGTCGGTCTCAGTCCACGCAGGACCAGGGTGTGCAGACCCAAGGGTCGAGCGCGGCAACGATGGAGAGCTCGACCCAGTGCCCCGGGCCAAGGGAGGCCTGCGGCCAGCAGCAGTGGGTCTGCAACCACCCACGGGTCCCCCAGCAAGATGGGCTTGTAAACTCCTGGAGGCACGTGAGGTTGGGCCTCCAGGAGTTAGAGAATGCCTGGGAGTTTGTCGGGGAACTCCAGCGCCAGGTACATGCACACCTGGGGGAGTTCCTCGACTTCCGCGGCGCCCAAGAGATGCTGGGGGAGTGGGCTCCGGTAGTTCGGCGGCAGAGGGCCTACGGTGAGGCCCTCCTGCGCGTTGACCGGGGGCTGGAGTCCCCAGAGGCCGCGGGCCCGCCGGCAGTGTTACCACCGGCGGCCCCGACAAGTAGGGACGCGGCCAGGACTCCGGCCAAGCCCCCGACCAAGACTCAACCCAAGAGAGTCTCGGGGGCCCCCGGCGCCGGACAGGAGTTCACGGTCTGCGTGGACGGGTCGGTTTCCGACCCTACCGTGGTGGTGCGTACCATGGGAGAACGCACATCCGCCACGGTGGGCGGCGTCACGTTTATCGCCGCCCCGGCAACAGCAGCCATGCCGCCCCAAACACCAGCAGGGAGCCAGGGCCATGGGGCGGAGCCCAGCCTTGTTAGAAGACCGGGCAAGGGCTGCTATATCTGCGGCCATCCCGGGATAACCACGACCTCCAAATGCCCCAACAAGTCGGAGCACTGGCGCTACCCAAGACACAAGGCGCCAGGGGGCTCCGGCAGATGACGTGGGGGGGTGGTGGCCCGGGATGGGCAAATAAAGCGTGTATTATTGAGGATAGATTGTGTTGGTTTCTCTCCTTTCCCAATCCTGTCCTTGGGGTCGCGAGTCAATGGGGTAGTTCGATCCGGTAGTTCGAAGCTAGGAGGGGGCTGCAACGATTACCGAAAATCGTAAGACTCGCGCGAGGTTAACGAGCGGCTAAGCGAGAGGAGCCGCGTTCGGTTCGCGAGAGAGAGAGAGCGCGTAAGGGGCAATGACCGGGAGGGGAGGCTCCGACCGGCAGTATGACTGTGCCACTCAGTCAGTTCGTGCCGATCTAACCTCCGTTTTCCCGAGCCGTCCAAGTTTTGTGTTTCTCTGGTGACATTGCGAACGTGAGTGCGTGGGTGCGTTAGCAGCAGCAATAGCGGCAGCAGCAGCGATAGCAGCAGCAATATCGGCGGCAGCCCTAGCAGCAACAGCAGCATTAGCGACAGCAGCAACAACAACAGCAGCAATAGTAATTGAGGCGGTGCAGCAAGCAGCGGAGCAGCTTATTAGCAGCGTGTTGATCGGATACGGTTGGCCACCGTATCCTCATCGTTCCTGCGGTAGGTGCACCTTTTTCCCCTTTTCGTTATTGTAATTTGCGTGCGATCCCGCGCAGCGTGCGCGAGGAAGATTAGTTGTTGCGTGCGGGCGGTTAGTTCGCGGCATTCGTGGTTTTCTCTCTCTCTCATTTTCAGCGTGTGTTGTCATTCACGCGTGCGTGCGTAAGTCTCTCGGCCAATTCCCCGTGTAAATTAGTTACCTCAATAAAGTGCATCTTTATCATTATTTTCGAGTTAGATAGTCGTTATTTGGTCTTTCCTTTGTCCGGGGGTCGCGCCAGTGTTTATTTTCAGTGGATTCGAATTCGCCGGTTGCGTAGCACGAATCGTGCGATTATCGATAGACGCGAGTCGACGACTTAGGTTCCGGCGGCGACCGCACGAGCGCTACTAGCAAGGGGCGACAGCGCCGCCAAGCGGCGAGTTGGGGGAACCCAATTTGGAACAGTGAAGAGACTCTGCGCAGGCGCACTCCAAGGCAAGGTAGGTTACTGTGCTTTGAGCACAGAGATAACAAGGCGTCGTTTAGTCGCAATTAAAGGTACGTCTGCGGGATTATAGACTAAACGGCAGCCTGTTACACTATAAATCTTTCGACTGCATCAATATCCCTTTTGATTTTGCTTGTTTTTGTCTTTCCATCATCCAATTGTATATCGTATGTCCAATTGTATATTTACCCTAGTATATACTATATTCTCTCGATATTAACTATGATACGAGTATATGCATGATGATTTTAATTTAAGACTTAAACCTTCCAATAGCGGGTATCTCATTTCAGTTTGGATTTCTAAAATTTTTCTATAATTAAAAAAAATAATTAAATTCAAATTTATAATTATATTCTACTTTAAATTATTTAAACCTATATTTCAGGAATAATTTTTTCACACATTGCTTCTTTTGTAATCCTTTGACATAAATATTTCTACAATTACGTAAATGATTACGTATAGTGCAATTTAAAAAATTGTATGGTATTATACCATTTCTCCATAATATACCTATAAATTTTAATGTATTAAATATTTCAAATAAACTCAATGTTAATTAACAATAATAAAAAATAAATACCATGATGATGATTCCAGCCATTTGTGACGGCGGGCCGTATAATTCCAAAAAGGAATAAATTTTTTTTCTTAGTATTATAACCGAGGACGGAGTGAGAACCGTTGCCAATTAGCACTGGGAACCGAGTCGAGCATTACAGGAAAATTCTTCTTGTCAGTCTCCAAACGGCGATAAAATCTGTACTCTGCATTGATGTAAGCGTACGTTCTTTTTTTAGTGCGTTCTTTCGCTCAACGTGCCCTCGCGCTTGCATACAAAGGGCAGGCACCCTCCGAATACGTGATCAGACGGTGCCAACATGTCGATAAAAGGAGAGGTCCATAAAACTGCGACTACATCCTATTCTCATCATGACTAATGATGAACTAACTTTTTCCTAATTTGAATATTGAACATTCGCAATATGTTGCAAATAATTTTGGCCTCTCAGAAACTCTTACCGAGTTCTCAAACTATATAATTAGCAAATAATCAAAATTTTGAAATAATAATAGACAGTCCATAAACTTATAACACGTACCGTGCGAGATAATAAGCGTTGCCTAATTCTTACTATTTTTATTACAACGCAATTAATAATTAACTGTACCTTGCGGCGGATTTAATTATAGTATTGTTCTTAGTATTAAGTAGTATATAAATTATGTACGACCGATTAGGTCTGCTCCGAAATTAATTATTAAATGATTATAAACTTTTTGAACGAATCATGGCTGCGAACGGTACTCGAAGAGTCATCTCGCGAGTCAAGGTCTGTACCTCAGCGTCCGCGCCCCGGATTTTCCCTACGCCCCGGCTCCAATTAGGGCCCGAAAACCAAGTGAGGGAAAATCGGAAGAGACAAGCAAGCCAATTAGCGCGCCATTGCCTGCTCGACTCTTCCCGAAAACGAGAGGCTGAGAGAGGGACTCGCCACACAACCACTCCCCGAGTATAAAAAGGGTATAACAAGTTTGACGTCAACTCGTTATGTCTCTCTCTCTCTCTCTCTCTCTCTCTCTCTCTCTATATATATGACCATAATATTAAGAATATCATATATTTATAATGTTACATTATTTGAACTATATTTCTCTTTAGCAGCAGCAGACGACGACTGCGGAAAAGGTAAGAGAGAGCACCGGCAGAGAGAGACCGCGTGCGCGTGTAGACATAGCGATATGTATGACGAGCCGCGCGCCGCGTGACGAAGGACCGGCAATTAGCCGATAGCTCGCGAGCCGTGCAGAGATATTCGGTCGAGCGTGCGTTTATATTAACTTTTCTTTGTGAATCGCCTCGTGGCAACAGAGAGACTTTTGACTGTGACAAGTTAGTGAGCTGCAACTGTGCGTCAAATACCTCCTCTCCTTCGCGACAAGCGACAGCACAGTCAGACGAATTCCGCAATCGTGCCGAGGTGTAATAAAAGGGCTTCGATTAATGTAAGTACCGACCGTTCCTTGGATCTCTCTCTCACTTTGCCTATCTCGCCTCTCTCTCTAAACCGCCCTGTACACTGACACGTACATGAACTATATATATTTTTATACTGCTAAAACTGCATGGCTTTTCCTTTGAACTACCCTTTCCTTCCTATCGCTTTCCTCAACTTTCGCGATTTAAGCTGCGTGATCCACGACACTCTCCGCAGACCAGTTGGCGATTTGACCTACCGGGCTGGTCTTACGTATTAGAACGTAATCCCGCGAAGAGCTGCAATTGTGCCAGCCACTACTTGATCTCGGTTTAATTAATATATTGTAGTTGTCTAAATCCTCGTTATAAGGGCTATATAAGTGTATAAAAAACAGACTTTATCGTGCTACCAGCGAGGAACAGATCAAGCAGAACAAGCCAAGGAAGTTAAGCAGCCAAGCAGCCAAACAAGTCAAGAAGCAAAGCAAGCCATAGAAGTTAAGCAGCAAGACAACACAACAAGCAGAACAAGCCAAGCAAGAAATCAACCAGTACAGAATAAGAACGCGCGTGTTCAGAAAAAGTGAAATTTTCAATAAAACAGTAAGCAAACAAAAAAAATTTTTTTCTAATTCATCTATCTCTCCACAATCTTAGAAATAGCTCGTGACCTAAAACTCTATTCTTTTCCGTATCTAGAAACTATTATTCATAGGCTCTAGGTACGACTTTGATATAAGAACCGGGTACTACTATTGATAGGACCCAGGGTACTTCTCGTTCTTGAATTACAACAAGTGATTGGAATCCAAGGGCAGAAGTATAGGTACAGTGGCACTATTCCCCCTCGGTAAAATAATTTTCGATTAGTGATCCAGCTAGTCTCGGTGAGAAATCGCATTTCTAGCGACAACAGCACCCTCAGACTGCGCCAAGCCTCAGGTGCACCTGAGATGTGTCGTTGCCACGACGTCACACATTTATTAACACTTTGATATTCAATAGGAAGTTTAAACCAATGATATGGTGGTTTAAAAAGTAGTACTGTAAGTGAAGTTAATATATTCTAATAGTTAATAGTTCTGTAGGTTAAGTTAATTAATTCTAATGAACATACTCGTAAATAAGTAAACTCTTTACAAACAAAAATATTTTTAAAATATAGTACATTTGGAATATAAATCCAATCATTCTCTGAGATATGTAAACTAAATCGTATCTCAAAGCAATAATGGCTATATATTTATTTTACAAATCTATATATAATCCCTACATACTAAATTAATAAGTTAGAAGGTGCTACAGTAGGTTCATCCTCACTCTTTTGCTTTAGCTATCTCAACCATATGCTACCTACAGAGCTAATAGCGTTGCTTGCAGTGCCATTACTTTGCTGGCAGCACCCTCACTTTCGTGCGCTAGCGCCCTCACTTTGTCGGTAGCACCCTCACTTAGCCTTCATAACCCGCTCTGGTTTAGCAAAAAAGTGCAGTCTCTCAAGACAGCCTGCGAGCTAAGCGTGTCTTACTTTATTCTATTTGCAAGTACTTCCTTCGTAGTTAGTTGAAGCTTATTGATTTGTTAAACAAATCAATAATAATTACCAACCGAGAACGAGTTCATTTCAGAGCTGTTCGCTAGCTTTCCTATCGTCTCATAATAATAATCTTTATACAACTACTCACAAGTGACACTACAAGACAATAAACTAGATAACTAACAATATGACTTTTATCCCTTATTTTGAAAATACAATGAAAAATTTGTGGAAAGCTTATCATCATTCGGAAAATTTAGATATAGATGATTGTATTAGATGGAGAAATCTACTCGTAGCAATTAATGCTATAATTCCACTTGATGAATTAATGAAACGGCCTGCTTTAAGTAGAGCAATTCGACAAAAATGTCAAACTTATGCTTTTCATTTGAATTCTATTGAAGTCAATTTAAGTAAATATATAAGAGTGTTAAAGACATTATACTTAAGCAAATAGAAGAATTTCAAGAAATAGACTCAGGCTGGTCGTTAAAAATTATTGTTTGGCTTACTATTAATATAAATATGTATAATCCTCTTAAACCATGCTCATAAGAGTATATTCTATTACCCTTAAGCTTAAATAATAAAAACTCGTGTGTTAAAAATTAAGACAATGAATTTTTTAAATGGGATATAGTTTTATGTCTTCATACAGTTGAACAACATTCTTATAAAGTAAATAAGTACAAGCCCTATGAGAAAGAATTAAATTTTGACCATATAAGCTTTCCTGTAAAAACGAAAAGTATTCCTAAATTTGAAAAGTTAAATAATATAACTATAATTTTGAACATACATAAAAAATATGGATCAAAATATGAAGTCTTACCATGCTATATAACAAATTCAAAACAAACTAAACATGAACTTACTGTTAATACGGAACGAATATATTGACGGAAAAGACACTAACAAACCTTGTATACCAATAGACGAAGAAAAATTCAAATTAAAAACTCACTATGTATGAATTACACATTTATCTGCTCTTCTTCGTAGTCAAATAACTCGACATACTAGAAAAATTTATCTTTGTGAACGTTGTCTTCAATATTTTACTAACGAGGAAAATTTGCAATCTTATGAAGTTGACTATTCCAAAATAAATTAGTGTCGAATTAATTTCCCTTACTATCCCACTCTAGAATTAAAAAATTATAAACATAAAGAGGAGGTTCCGTTTGTTATATACGTCGATTTCGAATGTTTGTTGAGACCTGTAGTAGATCCGAATAGAAATTTTGATATTAATCGATGTTAAGAGATGCAGTTTCCAAGAACATGAAGCCTTTAGTGTTGGATTCTATGTAAAATGCCGTTATGATGGTATTAAGTCTATGTGTAAGTCATATAGAAAAAAGTTGAATGAAGACGAATCACCAGCATCATGGTTTATAAAGCAATTCAAGTCTTGTAAAAGATGTGTGTTGGAATTGATTTTCATCAGATTTAATTAAACTCAACTTTAATAACTTTAATAAAAATCTAAAAATTATTGACATACTAGGGGTGTTCAAAAAGTAAGGTGACTTCAATTTTCGCGGGATACGTATATTCAAGTTTTTAATTTTGTTGTTGTTGTAATGCTACATACGCCACGATTATACTCGTATATTCATAGTTTTGACTAATTAGCACATGTTTTTTTTTGGCAGAGGCGTCAGAGACTAGAAGTGTTTGATGTGTTCGGCGATTTTCTTCTATCGAAAAGAATAGACCAAGAGTTTGCATGAAATTTTGTGTGAAAAATGGAATTCAGTGCTCTATAGCTCTTGAAATATTAATAACTGCATACGGTGAATCTACTCTGGGTGAGAAAAATGTGTATAACTGGTATAAGTTGTTTCAAGAAGGCCGAGAGAATATCGAAAATGAACCTCGCCCTGGACGTGCTAGCAGATCAATAACAGATGAAAACGTTGAAGCAGTGAAAGAAATTGTATTAAAAAATCATCGAATTATCATCAGAGAAGTTGCAGAAGATGCTGGAATATCGGTTGGCTTATGCCATGATATTCTTTCGGATGTTTTGGGCGTAAGACGTGTGTCAGGGAAATTCTTTCCAAAATTGCTGAATTTTGATCAAAAGAACAGTGCATGACCATCACTCAGGAGATGTTGAATGAAGTCAATGAAGATCCTAATTTCCTCAAAAGGGTTATAACTGGTGATGAATCGTGGGTATATAGATATAATGTCGAAACTAAAGTCCAATCATCTCAACAGAAGACCTTAGACGAGCCAACACCCACATAAAGCACGCCAAACTCTATCAAATGTCAAGGTAATGTCAAGGTTTTGCTCACTGTCTTCTTTGATTACCGTGACTTAGTTCATCAGGAATTCTTACCACAAGGTCGTATGGTCAACAAGGAGTATTATATTTGAAGTTACGCGTCGTTTGCGAGAGGCAATACGCAAAAAATGCAACAAATCGGCCTAGGGTAGCGCGGTGACCTTATCCGTACCTGGGTGACCACAATGTCCGGAAGCCTGTCTTCCTCGTGGGTCAAGCAGCCTTCGCAAACCATGTGCTCACGAAGCTGTAAATAGGGTTGTATTACGACAACGATACGCACGATACGAACGGCGTAAAGATGAGTAACGGATCACTTGGGCGCAGCACTATACGTAATTAAATATTGACAATTATCCCCTCATCATTCTAATTTCAGCCATTGCTGAACGCTCGTGTACACAGTTACAGCCGCTGCTGTACACTAACGCATATTCCATATATTGTAAATTATCTTAAATTAAGAGATACATATTTTTATTTGACGTTCTTAACCTAGTTGTTATATATTTAACTCAATACATAAATCGCTTATCAACTATACCATTATTATAATAAGTCGTTAGAAAGTACATTGTTCCTTAAATTAACAATCATTGCTTAAACCAAAAAACTCTAAAAATGATGTCAACCTCAAAAGTAGTCAAGCCAAACCGTCATTAATTTAATATCGCCTGGAAATTAAACAAATCTATGCCAAAATACGAGGTGTGATCAAAAAGTAAGGTGAATTTTGAAATTTAGCGGGCTACGTCCGTTCGATCTTCGACTTTTTTATTTGGTTATGTCGGTACACTCGTCTAGAACATACGTTCCAAATTTCAGCTTTGTAGTATGTTTGGTTTGTTTGTGAGAGGCATCAAGGTTAGAAGTGTTTTGCGTGCTCCACGATTTGCTGCTGTCTAAAAACATGGATCAAAGAGTTTGCATTAAATTTTGTGTGAAAAATGGAATCAAATGTTCCAAAACACTTGAAATGCTGAAAGTGGCATACGGTGAGTCTACTTTAAGCCAAAAAAATGTTTACAAGTGGTATAAACTCTTCCAAGAAGGCCGAGAAGACACCGACGACGAACCTCGTTCTGGACGCCCCAGCACATCAACAACTGATGAGAATGTTGAAGAAGTGAAGAAAATAGTGTTGGGAAATCATCGAATTACCATTAGAGAAATTGCTGATGATATTGGCATCTCATTTGGTTCGTGCCAATCAATTTTGACGAGTGTTTTAGACATGAGACGTGTGTCAGCGAAGTTTGTTCCGAAATTGCTCAATTTCGACCAAAAGAAACGTCGCATGAGCATCGCCCAAAGCTACTGAATGACGTCAACGATGATCCAGATTTACTCAACAGGGTTATAACAGGTGACGAAACATGAGTATACGGTTATGACGTCGAGACTAAGACTCAATCGTCCCAGTAGAGGCATTCTGGATCACCAAGATCAAAAAAAGCACGCCAAGTTCGATCAAATGTAAAGGTTTTGCTTACAGTTTTCTTTGACTGCAGGGGCGTGGTGCATCATGAGTTCTTGCCACAGGGTAGAACAGTAAATAAGGAATATTACCTGCAAGTTATGCGCAATTTGCGCGAAGCAATCCGCCAGAAACGTCCGAATTTGTGGAAAAATAAAAATTGGCTTTTGCACCATGATAACGCCCCTGCTCACACATCGTTGCTTGTGCGCGAATTTTTGGCTAAAACCAACACAGTAACGATGCCACAGGCACCGTATTCCCCAGATCTGGCCCCCTGTGAATTTTTCTTGTTCCCAAAACTGAAGAGGCCCATGAAAGGACGGCGTTTTGCCATGATTGAGGAGATAAAGACGGCATCGAAGGATGAACTAAACAAGATCACAAAAAATGATTTTTTGAAATGCTTTGAGGATTGGAAAAAGCGTTGGCACAAGTGCATTATATCCGAGGGGGATTACTTTGAAGGAGATAAAATAAAAATTGATGAATAAATAAATATTTTTTGAGAAAAATAAAAAAATTCACCTTACTTTTTGATCACACCTCGTATATCCATCTTTCATGAAAATTTAGCAGCTATTCAATTATTTTGGACAACTATCAATATCAGAAAACCTATATATATATATTGGTCTGTGTGTACTAGATATTTCAAAAACATTAGTCTATGACTTTTATTATGAATATATGAAGCGACGAATTGGTGAAAAATGCAAATTACTTTGTACTGATACGGACAACCTCATTTATGAAATTCAGGACATTGATATGTATGAGATCATGAAAGAAAACATTGATAAATTTGATACATCAGACTATCTAGTTGATAATCAATTTGGTATGCCTCTAGCTAAAAAAAAAGTTCTCAGAGTCATGAATGATGAGGGCAATGCCGCCATTATGAGAGAGTACATTAGGTTAGGGAATAAACTATACAGTATTGAAATAATAAATAAGAAGCCTCTGCAAAAGGCAAAAAGACTAAAAAAACGTATACTTAAAAATACTATCACGCATTCAGATTGTGGAAACTGTTTAAATGAAATAAAAATTATTAACGTATCCAATGTAATATTCGAACTAAATTACATAAAGTAATAACAGAGAGAGAGAGAGAGAGAGAGAGAGAGAGAGAGAGAGAGAACAGACAGCACGAAGCCCTTATGATGACAAACGATGCATTTTTCACACTTCCATGGGGGACAAGGCCCTGAAAGGAGGGCAGTTAGACGCCCTGAAGTTGAAAACGGCCGCCTCATAGAAAGATCTGCAAGGAAGAAGCAACTCTAACGCACAGCTAAGGCATCAACACTAGCACCTGCCTGATATGACTGAGGCCAACGTAGAATACAGCCATTCCGCGTCCAAGAAGCACGAACCGCGCTGCAGCTAACTCCGCGTCGGCGTAGGTTATTACACGGATGCCCCTGCCATCGGAACTTCGCTTTCACTGACGTCGTCTCTCTGTCAACGAGTCAACGGCACCTGGTGGGTCACTCTCATGGGCATTCTTTTTTTTTCCTCTCTCGCGCTAAATCTCGTTCGTCTACATGACTGCGAATAGGATAAGTTGAAAATAACGCGTACTCAGTGCGAATTCGTTCACGTGTTCCAGCGACTTTTGTCGCGATTCAGGCTGAGCGAGCGTGCTCGCCCATGTGTCATTGTAACTAACTTTAGGCATTGTTTGTATGAAGGCGTAAATAAAGGATCGTCTATTGTAACTTTACTTCGTTAAATTTCTTGATATCGCCTTATCACAACCAGAGCGATCAATTGGCCTCTGGAAGTCAGCGCCGGCTTTCTTTACCAAGACAGAATCCATAAATAATTTCGCAAAGTTCGAAATTATACTTTCGCAGATTAAGTATAAATGTAAATAAAGCGAGCGTATGAAAAACGTATATATAAGTACGAACAAGCTTGGACATGTACTCTCACTCTAGCTACGATATCAGAATTGCTTGCAATTATTATCTGGTCTAAAGAATTCCGACCTGTCCGAAAGGTCACAATAACTAAAGTCAGATGGTTAACAACTCGATATGGATTTAGCGTTATTATTAACATTGACGACGAATTAAAGGTGTTTCTCCCCAAAAGAGTGAGCATACTGCTAAAAAAAGATGAAAAAATGCTAAAGGGTTTATACCAAACCAGCGATAAAGAAGAGCTTTTTATTTTTTATCGCGAATGATCTAATTTTGAATTTAAAAATAATTGTAATGTATAAACTGATAAAATAATAATAATATTTTCTGTATTACTATTATGTGCTATAAGTTAGTTTGTAATAAATGTAAATTAATAACCAATCGAATACTGTGCTTCCTTTATTCAGCTATCCTCTAATTTCCTTTGGTAAAAAGGTAGAAAGTAGTCAATAGTGCAGCCCTTTTCAATGACTATCGACTCATTATAAAGGTTTCATTCGAAAGAAAGTACCTCATAGGTGAGAGTAAAGGTTAGAGCTCTCACTATTCCTATAACTAACCTTAAGTTCCCGATAAAGAGCAGTCGTTCGAATCTTACGAGTCCTAATATATTTATGAGAAAGATGCATGGTAAGCTATGCTACCGTCATTCAGTATGAAGAATCAGTTATAGCAATACTATCTTCCTTTGATTTATCATGGCACCTATTAAAAGCAAGAAGAGCATTCGTTCTTCGAAGCATGTATGGTTCTCAGATAAAGTTAAAAGTCACCATCGTCTTATTGAAAACAAAGACTCAAGAAAAGTAGTGTAGGAGCAGTTTGCACGAGATCGAGAACGCTTCAAAAGATGTATTATGAAACTAAGTAGTATAATATCGCGGGCACAATTAAAAAAACATATAATAATGATGAATTATATTCTTGAACTTATACTAAAAATTCATTCTACAATATATTTATTTAACCAACTAAAAATCTAAGTGAAGGTGGAAGAAGCAGCAAAAAGAGGCAGGCGGTTGAAAAAAAGTCTAATAGTAATACTAGTGGGGAAAAGGTCTTAAGAGAGAGAGCGAGAGAGAGAGAGAGCGAGAGAGATAGAGAAGAGCTGGAAAAACGTCGTTCTTTTAAAAGAATCATCACCAGTAGTATCCTCTATTCTCAAACCAAATCTCCACTAGCAAGATAGACTCTGAAATGTTAAATAAAATTGCTATGAAGACCTTTGACCCACTATCGGAGAAAAATCTTTATGAATTTGGATAAAATCGTTATTATTTAGTGACAGAATTTAAGGAAGAAGTTAATAACCGTATCATTCTTAATCTCGAAGCCAAATTCCAAATTATTTTATCAGACCGAATTTCAAGAGCTATCATGAAACATTATGATCTTTATACATTATTTACTGAACAGGTACAAAGATATAATTTACAGAATAAATATCGTAGCGCTGGTAGATTGCAATCTATTATTAAATGTAACAAATGTATCTTTATTTAAATAAAGCTTGTACAATACATTTTACCATATAATATGTTGTGGAGAGGTAATTGAGTCATAAGAGTTTCTACTAAAGCAGGTTTCGACTTGTTTTAATAGATTTACAAGTTATGATGCTCAAATGGAAGTACGTCACAGGTGAGAGAGAAGGTTGGGGCTCTTACCATTAAAAACAAAACAAAAATTATTTTTTATTATTATTATAATTGTAATGAAAGCTCCGCTCGTTATTAATTCTAAAGGTGGAAGGTGCACTCGCTCATAGCAATCGAGGAGGGGGGAACAGGGGGGGGGGGGGGGGGGCGAGGTAAAGAAATGAAAAAAATCAAAAATATCACACAATCACTTCAAATCGAAATCTAAACTAATCAAAATCAAATCAAGTCAAATCCTATTTAAACTTCAAATACCGCAAATAAACATAACGTATAACTATACTTATAACCAGCTTTATAAGCCCTTAACTTTTAATGAATACAACGATGTTACGAACACGTCTTAACACTACCGAACACAACGGTGTTCTTAACACCTACTACAATAAAAGAACAAAGAACGAATTAACTAATTTAATGGGCTTAGAAATCTAACCGACCTACAGAACGTGTCGCCCAGCAGGTGACCGCCATGACGACGAACCAACTTAGCCTATTTAAACTAAAAGAGAAAGCCGCCCGGCGAAAGGATCGCCGTGACGGTACTCTACCTGAACAAATTTATGACGCCGACCGTATTTAAGGCAGGTAGCCGGCGCATATGCGCCTTGCTACCTACCTGGCTCTTACGATTACTCGCTGTGCCATAGCGTTGAAGAGAGAGAGAGAGAGAAAGAAATATTGCTAGCCTTGACCTTATCTATCCAGGAACGGGAGGCCTGGCTGCGCCCTGCGGATGGTGTTGGTGGCTGTCGTTGGTCAACTCTTTGCCGGCTCCTCCGGGTAGCATTCCTAGCAAATACTGGATAAATCCTCTGTTTCTTCTCAGCTTCTCGTCTCAGCTCCTTGGCGGTGTGTGCGTTCGGCTGACTTTTGCGCTCTCAACTGCAATGCTGACCGACTAACAACCGTCTGTACCGCGGATTGACTGAAAACCTTCTCTACCTCTGACCGACTAACGATCGTCTGACCGCTTGTTCGCTTCCGCAATCGGCAGGTTCTTCTGGCTCTTTCTCTCCCCACTTGATCTACTCATGAGGCGGCGCGCTACCAACACGCTGATTGGTTATGCGTCGCGCGCCTGCCTAATTCTGTGTAGAGCACGCACGCCCCTAACTCTCTCTCTCTTTCTAACACCTATACTTTGTCGTCCATTTGACGACTTCGGGCCGGCTCGACCTCGCTCGGCAATCTCCGTCGGCTGAAACGAAGACCATGTATTAGGCGCATTCTTACATATGCCTAACGCTGATCACCGTGCCTTGCCGAGAGAGAAGGAATTGGGGAATAATACCGACGAGAACAAGCGCAACGCTTCCTCTCGTCACACCCCCTTCCAGGCCAAAGTTCGCACCTGCGAACGGCCTAATCTTCTCCTTCACAATCTCTCTCGACCGGCAACTGGCAACCAACGCTAAACGCTCGTACTTAAATAAACATCTTAAACATAGCTTAATTAAACTTAAGTCTAGGTTGGTAACAACCAAATTAGACTAAAGGCAAAAGTTTATCGTTTTAACCGGGAATGTCAAATCGAATACCAAGCCCGTCATCGCGGAAAATCGACTAAGCCACTATGTCCCAAAAATCGCGACTAACCAAAACTTAAACTAGACAAAAGGAACTTATCACTATTGTTGTCGCTCAAACGACTCCAAATACCGGAGCCTGAGCACTCGGAGCTATTCCACCGCAAGTGGAGACGAGTTCGATCCGGAGAGCCTATAACCGGCAATCTCAGTCCCCTCGGGTTCAGTTACCCTGGCGTCACGATTCACCGACCGATACTAGCACTTGTTCCGTCCGCGACGCGACTTTTACTTGCGCGGTGCTGGTTGTACTGGCTCCAACTTGGTTTCCCATCGTGTCAAGCGTTTTAAGCGCGAGTCTCTCTCTGTGCCTCTTACCGCACCTACGTTGGGGTTTCTTTGCCTTTGGCTCCCCGACGGAAGACTCAGGACTGGCCACTTCTGGCCTCGCCTCAGGATCCCTTGGCGCCGCCTCCACGGTTTTCCATCACGAAGGTTGGAGTCTTATCAGATCACTGGAGCGCTCCTGAGTCCTTTCCTCTTCCACGAGCATCCTGCGCGCGTGGTCCACCCTAAAGGCATCACGGCAGCACAGACAATCGTAGACGAGGATGCCGAATCGCCCGCGATTCCGGCATACAGGACGCGAAAGAGGCGGGTCCCTGCAGGCCGACCTTGGATGTGACCCCGTTCTGTAATTGAAGCAGCGAAACAAGGGCATGTCCAACTCTGGCTCCCAGGAGATCAGGACCAGACCATGCTGAAAACTACCTCGAATCAAGTGAAACCCAGTCTCGTCTACCCAACAAGGAGGCGCGTTGAGGGAGGTTGATCTTGCCGCCTGGGAAGACGTAAGGGATCGTACCGATTTAAGGGCTGGTCGTACCGGTGCCGCCAGATCCACTTTTGTCTTTCCGGCAGCGGTGCCCGTACCAAATTTCGAGGCCTTTCCTCCATCAGCCGCCAAAGGAACCGGTGGCTGGAGAGCGCTTGTTGTCTCAACAACCGCTCCTCCTCCGCCCGAAATCCCGTCGACGTCTGATTCGAGGACGGCCTCTCGAAATTACATGTGGAAAGGTTGAAACGCATGGAGCGATTCTTCCTTCTCGCATTCTGCCGAACCTCAGCCTTCTTCTTCCACTCTTCCTTCAGATAACTGGCTGGAGGGAATTTCGCGGGAATAATCTGGTACGCGGGATTCGACCTCTGAATTTCCTTCACCTTTCTGTTATCGCCTCTATAAACTCACGCGTTCTGGCCAACTGCGAGGTGCAGGAGCAACCTCGGTATCGTAAGAGGCCACCTGTCTTAAGCCTGAAAGCGGGGCGGCAGACCTCAACGCCTGGTTAACCTCCATCATAACCTCAGCAACTTCCAGCGGATCTACCCGTGCTAATGTGACGCCTGAAGGTATTTGGTTCTCGGCGATGCGGCCCGAGTCTCCGGACTCAGCCATCACCACTTTTCGTCGTTGCACTCGTTAAACCTTTAAAAAAAAAGAAACAAACAAAAATTATCATATCTCAATCGTCCCATGAACCTATTTATTTACCTTTCGCGGAGGCACATAACGCTTAATTGTAGAGGCATGCACTCAAGTAGTACGATGTTGACTGTTTATTGCTAACTCGTAGATCTCGGGCGAAATTACTGAAATAATTTCAAACGGTCCGTCATATTTCAGATCGAGTTTCACGTTTTTACCTTCCGCAGCACTCGAAAGCATATTTACTTCGCGCCAAACCAAATCGCCTACCTAGAAAAATGCCTGACACCTATCCTTATCGTAGTGTTGCTTTTGTCTTTTCTGTGCTTCATCAATATGCCTAGCTGCCAAGTCGCCTAACGCATTTAAACGTAATAGCCTGTCTTCCCACGCCTTCGTATCTATCTTAACAATAGGGACTTTTACCTCAATCTCGCATCTTAAATTCTTTACCGGACGCGGATTCCTACCAAAGTTTAGAAACGCCGTCGATAACTTTGTAGACGTCTGAGTCGCTGTATTGATAGCATGACAAAATTCATGCAAATACCTATCCCAGTTCCTGTGATCGGCATCTACAAACATCGCTATCATCGTTTTTAGCGTTCGATTCACACGATCAACCGGATCGCTTTGCTGATGATACGCAGGGCAAAATACATGTTCGATACCGTATTCTCGCAACCTGTCCTGAAACACTTTGCAACTATACGCCTTTGCATTATCACTAATGATATATTCCGGAGTTTACCACCTAAACAAGATTAACTTCTCGAGCGCGGCAGCAAGAGCAGGACCGTCCGCCGACCGAAGCAGTTTTAACTCAACCCACTTGGTAAATAAATCTCGAAAAACCACCAGGTATTTCAATTTATTCTTGCTACGGGGCAACTCTACCACGTCAGTCGCTACCATGGTCCATGGTCTTTCTACTACACGTTTACCCATTAGATCTTGAAGCGCCTGCTGGACTACCTTGTACTTTTGACATTGAGAGCACTCATCTACGAACGTCCTCATATCATACCATACTCCTGGCCAGTAATACTCACGATCAATTCGATCATAAGTCTTTTCACAGCCGAAGTGTCCGAAGAACGGTTCGCAATGAGCGTTTCTCATCAGCCTTTCCGGTATTCCAGCCGCACTACCACGCGCTAGCATTTCTTGCGATTAGTTACCGGATCGAGCAAGCGATCGCGCATGAACCGATACAGGATGTTATTCTCTACTCTCCAATTCTCGAATTTCTTTGAAGAACGTTTTTTACACGTTGCAGATATCATGCATTCTGTATCTTATCAAATGCTCAAGCCTCGAGCTCGCCCTCAAATTCTCGCGAAAGTGCGTCCGGAACATGGTGCAGCGCTCCCTTTCTATGTACTATTTCGCTATCTAACTGCTGAAATTCTAGTACCCATCTTTCCAATCGAGCTGTTAGTTCGCGTTTATTTAGGATTCTAGTGAGCGCACTATGTGTGAGCCTTCTATATAAGGCCTAAACTTTTTTACCGCAAACAGTACCACCAAAAACTCGATTTCACTTACCGTATAATTTCGCTCGTGCGCATTTAGCATCCGACTGGCGTAGCATATGGGATGCTCGCCATCGTCGAATACGTTGACCAAACACGTGCCAACCGCAAAGGAAGAGCCATTGCAGTGCAAGTAAAAAGGGCGCGTCAAAATCAGAGCGCGCGAGTACCGCCGCCTCTGTTAATGCGCGCTCCAACCTCTCCAACTTGCTGATCTTCCTTTCATTCCCATGGCTGGTTCTTTCAAATATGCTTGGTCAGCGGGACCTTTATCTCACTCTCGTGTTCGATAAAGCGCGCGTACCATCCTATCATACCTAGGAATCGGCGCAACTGAGCCACGTTACTCGATGCAGGATAATTCACTATTGGCATTACTTTATCGTCATCCGGACGCAAACTTTCACTATCCAAGCTGCACCCCAAATAAGTTACCTCTGCGATGTTCGTATCACTTATAAATAAAATAATTCGAACTCTCGTAATATAGCTAATGAGTAAGCATTTGTCTCCAATGATTTTACTCTAATTGTTAATCAAATAAATAAGTAAATCAAATGTAAGTAATTCGAAAATACATAAATAGGTATAATGTTTCGAGGAAAGTCAGACAATGCCCTAGTTTCTTATGGTGCGAATTGTCCCATAAGCAGAGCTAAAGTCTTTCTTTGATAGGATATAATTCGGCCCAAGTTTCTTATAGCGCGAGATGTTCTATAAGTCGAGCTCAAATTATAAGGAAAGGATAGTCTTGCTTAGTTAATCACAATGAGAGAAAGAACTTAGGTATTAATCCAAGTTTATTCAGACTCATGCGCTCACCTTGCAAGGCTAGAAGTGAATGCTAGCCTGTGCAAAGGTGGGCCTATTCATACACAGATTTTCCCGCTTATTTTTGCAGAAGAGATTTCATCGAAAATTCGAGAGACATTCGTGAATTTTGAGAAATGAGTTTTCTTAATTTACAATTAAATAACCATTAATATTAAGTTTGTAACACATGTAAACTTTACAGAATTTGTTATTTGTTGATTTTATACAATATACAATTATCGCCAATAGTGTCGTCAAAAGTTATTAACTAATAAAGTTAATTAACGTGATATTACATTATTTACAATAGAAAATTATTAAATTTTCATATAACTTTATAATTGATTAATTTTGGAAGTATTCTCCGAAATTAATTATTTAAATTAGTTAATAATATTTGAATTATGACTAATTTTTCATATTTGTAACGGTTTTTTCTAATCTTAATATGCAATTATTAGATTAATTATATAAGATTTCTAAATTATAAAGTTATCATTATCAAGTATAAACTTAATATTTTCGTTCTATAAATAGCTTATTGTTTAAATAAATTATTAATTGTTTATTTACTAATAACAGTTATTATTTAGCTGTTATTAATGAAACCAATTCTTACTCATGTTCTATGTTTGTTCACTTTGCATATGAATTATTTATATTTTTCTAATATTTCATATGTTAATAAATAAATCAACTTTGCATATTGATATTCATTATTATTTCATAATTGAATGAGATTTTTGTTATAATATTATTAATCTACATGCTAAAATCTATATAATCGATACTTTGTTATATTAAAATTATCTATAATCAACATATTTTTCTTGATATCATAAATCATTATATCTATGTCTATTACTTTGTGACGTCACACTGTTTATTTTGATTCGACTCTTATTAGTATACAGCTTAGGTTTTAATCCGATTACATCTAGGGGATTAAGCGGATTAGGCGTAAATTCGCCCACACCTAAGATTCATCGAGTGTCACAAGACACGTGACTTAAGGTAAGTTCAACTCCGTTGGACAGAATATACACTTAAGTAAAATCATCTGACATAAAGGCGAATACACGTACAATCATACGTGTTTAACGGAGCGGCGGTTAGCTCTGCATCATGGGCGTTTGTTCTTAAATAAATTTCCCATTTTTTCAGATAATCTCCCCCGTTACACAGAACAAAACGCGTAGGGATTTTTTTATTTATTTTTAATAATTAATATATGCGTTTTTTCATAATTTTATTATATGTGTTTATTATGCCAGAGAAATGTTTATGTATTATGTTTCAATCATATAAATGATGTATTCCTCAATTTCTTTCCTCGTGGTTACAATAGGGCTCCAGGCGAATGTTCAATAGTTTTACTTCAAATAATCGAATGGTAAATTATTAATATATTATTATTATTGTATTAATATATTATTCATTATTGTAGCATACCGCGCAATTCATTAAATTATTAATTCAATTTTTTATGCAATACTTTGAAATAAAATTTAAAAAAAACACAACGCGCCTAATGTGTTATAAAGAACAGCGAGTTTTTCATTAACAGATTGATGGAAATGTTGATTTGCACTAATAACTCGCTTTCTTAATACAGCAATTGACAGTACCTCGGTGGTGGTGTGGAAATCTGTCAAGCATAGGCAATTATATCTATTTTTCTAATGTTTATTATGTCATTTAAAAATGTCATTTGTAGTTGTATATGTTATTTGTTATGATGTGATTAAGTTTGAACCGCCGATCGTTAAAAGAGAAATACCGCCATGTCATAACTGCCAAGTACGGGCACACAAAAAACTATTGTTTCAAAAGTGCAGTATGTGTGAAATGTGCTAAACAGTATCCAACGGGGAAGTGTACAATAGAGAAAAAAATCAAAGAAGTAATATATGCAAATTGTCAAGGTAATCACAATGCAAGCTACAAAGGATGTCCAATACGTAAACAGTTGTAACAAAAATTGTATCCAAGGCTAAGACATAAACTACTAAATCAAAACAATAGACAAGTTCAGCCAAATTTAAATTTAAATACTAAGTTAATAGAGCTCAACCAAATATGACATATGCACAGTTATATCAAAACAAAACGATCAGAGAGAGAGAGAGAGAGAGAGAGAGAGAGAGAGAGAGAGAGAGAGAGAGAGAGAGAGAGAGAGAGAGGGAGAGAGAGAGAGAGAGAGAAATATCAAAACAAGCAGCTGTTCAAGCAGATGTAAGTAATTACAACGAAATAAACGCAAATAATAAACTCGATAAACTCGCTGATATGTTGGAGACTCATAATGGATACATTAGTAAAACTAGTTCTATCTATACTATCTTGTTAATAAATTGTCTCAACAATGAAAACTTTTAAAATAGCTATCTAGAATGCAAATGGGCTCATGCAAAGACACCTCGAATAAAAAGCATTTTTAGAATAAAAACCAAAATAAATTATCATATCCAAACACATACCAGTGTGATTTACCTGCAAGCGACTAGTGTAAGCATAAACAACAATAAAGGCCCTATAACTATAACAGCTGTTTATTGCCGTCCAAATAAAACAATAACAAACGAAAACTGGACAAATTTCTTCCATTCCCTCGGAAATTGATTTATAGCAGGAGGCGATCATAATGCCAAGCATCCGTGGTGGCGTTCAAGATCACCATTTCCAACATACAGAGGCAGAGTACTATATGAAACACTTCAAAAAAACAACTACTTTCCAATTTCCACAGGAGAACCAACATACTGGCTGACACATGTAAACAAGCTTCCGGATCTGATTGACTTTGCAACAACAAACAAATAAGAAAAAATAGTAAAAGGGATTAACAAAAATTATTTCGAAGTGGCATCATGTTTAGATTTAACCTCAGATCACTCACAAGTATTAATTACTCTACACTCTCAAGTACTTAATACAGTAAACAATTATACTAAAGTCGATTAAAAGACATATGCTCTTTTCATCGAGGAACGCTTAAGTGTAACGTTACTCTTAAATCAGAAAACAACATAGAAAACAGCATTGATACACTAAACTTACTTCTAACTGAAGCTATTAACAAATGTTCTACTATGACTACAAATAATAAAGAAAAGCAGCAAATCAATTCCAAAATAATAGTCCAAAAAATTAAAGATAAAAGATTATTTAAGAAAATGTAACAGATAACTAAATCGAGTTAAGATGAAACAAAAGTAAACAAAGTAACTAAAGAACTGAAGAAATTGTTATATGAGGAAAAAAATATAAAAACACAGAACTATCTTAAGACTCTAAGCCCTATATACTAAGCACTCTATAGAGTAGGTGGATAGAGTGGTATCTGGTACGAGGAAAGCCATCAAAGAGAAAAAGTACCGCACTGGTATTTTCCTTGATGTAGTCCAGGCATTCGACAGAGTATGGCTTGAAGGGCTATTTCGTAAGCTTAAAAGTTTTTTTCCTGTACGCCACTACAAAATACCACGGTTATATCTGCAAAACAGGGGATTTCAAGTTAGAATAAATAGAAATAAATTCAAACGCCAGCTAATAAAAGCAGGAGTGCCGCAGGGCAGTGTTCTCGGTCTAACTCTTTATCTACTGTACATCTCGCACTTACCTAAATCTTAAAACATTCTGACAGCAACATACACAGATTATACAGCAATTCTAACAACGCATTCAGACACAACAATTACATCAGAAATAATTCAAAAATACATTAATAATAATCATCGTCAAAATTGGTTCAACTCATGGAGAATAGTAGTAAACGAAAGTAAATCAATATATACAACGTTGACGCTTCGAAAAGATACTTGTCCACCTATTAGTTTAAACGATAAATACATCCCATAAAGTAACCAAGTAAAATATTTAGGTATTTACTTGAACCGAAGGCTTACATAGAAAGAACACATATTGACTAAACGTAAACAGTTGGGACTGAAATGGAGAAAAATGTACTGGCTCATAGGAGGAAAATCGGAACTGTCAATCGAAAACAAATTACTGCTATATAAAGTTGTACTCAAACCAGTCTGGACCTATATTACCATATGGGTAATACTGAGAGTTGAGGAAAAGTTTCACGTTCCTAATGTTGCAATGATCGAATACGCTAGCATTAATTGTTGGAATATTTTTTTGTTTAGTTTGAAAACTAAGATGGTATAACGTACTTTTTCCGGTTGATTTGCAGTTTTGACTGTCTATACAGGACTTGTGTTCATAGGTAGCATTGGATATTCATATAATTCCCAACTACGAAAATTCATTGAAATGCTTCTTTCTCTTTTCAGAAAATCATGTCGATGAATTTTTTTAGTATTTGATGCAGTAACGTATGGCATAAACCATTCGATGCGTGTTATATCGATTTTCAAGTTTTCGATGATTGTTTCTAGTTCCACTAATTTTGTTGTTTGGATAACCGCATTTTAATCACTGCTCGATCGTATGAAAATTAGTTCATTTTTCATGTTTACCAATACTTTACGATAATCTTCAGCAAATCGGATTATGAAATTTAAAGGAATAGTGACATCGAAATATCTTTCGTCGTTGATTTTTTTCTGATCATTTTCTGTTATCCATCCGACATTTTCAGCACTCCAATTTTGACTTGGATTAAGTGATAGCCAATTTGTCATAATAGTTGTTAGACCAACGTTATTGGATTTCTCGATTTCTATCACATTTAGCTCATACCTAATTTCCTCAAATAAGTGACAGATGGCGTTGTTCACAAATAGAGTATTTATTAAGACTGCTTTCTTATCGTCGCACAATCTACCATAAATACGCAATGAGCTACGAGATAATAAAAGACATAGGTCTTGATGTTGGATTGATATGCGAATTTCATCGCTATTTTTGAGAGATATATTGGTGTACGGTTGATGAGTATGAATCTCATAATGAGCCAAGGATTCATCAAAGGCGACAGGTGACTGTATTTCTAGAACGTTCTTCATTATTTCGTTGAGCAGCAAAAAATAATGCAAGTTACTTTCCACCAGAAATTATTTTTAAGCCAAGACTTTCTAAGAACTTTATGCTTTGATATGTCAATTCTTTCGCTTTTCAATGACAATTGACACTCGGAATTCGCCGTGTTGTCGCTTTTACTTTCAATCGATAACTGATGGTTAGTTTGTATATTTTACTGCTTATATAGCCACCACTACTGTTTAAACCGTAAACGATTCCCATCACGTACTTTTCAGGTATAATCTAATTGTTATCACGTCACCTCGAAAGTTTATTAAATTTCCGTCTTTGGTCAACGATGCGTAATTGTAAATTATCTACACACTTTACGGTAACTGGGAGATAAATTACATTTGAAGGAACTTCGATAATTTTATATCCAGGTAGTATTGCAGGAAAATATTCATGAATATCGTGAACCTTACGCCTATTCGTATATGCACTTGAGGTAATGTTACACTCGACTCTCAGAGCATTTACTTTGAAAATTTTTACTGGAAGATCCGATTGGTGAGAGTTGTTTTTTTCGAGTTTAAGCCGTGCAAACCCCAGTACTCGACCAATGGAATCTTGCGGACAGAAATCGATATCTTCCGAACTTTCAATTACACAACGTAAAGTATTATTGTTCGGTTTCAGACTCACTGTTATTTCAGGCTCTAAGGTTTTACGAAGAAATGTATCAATATCTTCAATTTCATAACTGCCCACAGGTATGATTACAGATTGTTTATCGCCAACGTAAAATTTATTGTTTTTTATATCTATATTAGGTATAGCGTTGAATATCAAAAATTCTATTAAACCCAAAACGTTTCTTTAATTTGGTAATAGTTTAATGGGTAGAAAATATTGCGTTTCCAGTAAACAAAAATTACCCGAGAAAGTAAAAGTGAATGATTCTTCCATGACTATTTAAATACGACTGTTAACTTTTTACGGTGTCTTTATTTATATAGCCTCACACAAAAACTGCAAACAAAGATGACCGCAATTATAGGTATCGAAATTTTGATATCTTTTTGGATTGTATTTGATCTCATGTACTCCGAGATATGCCATTAGATCAAATGTAGGTCTAAGATCTCCAAAACTATCAAAATATGTGACATTATTTCCAATTTTCCGATAAGCAACCTATTGTGTGCCTATTCCGTTAACGTCATCGAGATGACCAGACTTTGGTAAGTCATTTCTCATAAACAATCCTCCGAAATTTGCTATACTTAAAATTTTGGCATACTTCATTAAGTCGATGTTTGTTATAGCTCTATCAGGAAAATTTACTTCAAAAATTTTTTTTTAAAGCTGATTCCAACTAAATTTTGAGGTATAGTCCATAGCCTGTTTTATATGGTTTAAGATACATCCCTTTACCTAATGCAATGGCCTCCATCGTTTTGTTGTGTCTTTTGCTTTCTTCTAATTGTCGTTTTACAGACTTTGTATCATTTACAGCTTTTGCGATTCCTGCAGCTCCACCAGCTAGAGCACGAGTTACGCTTAGACCAGCAAAAAGAGGAATGAGAAAGGGTAAAGCTCAACCCATCTTCTTGGAAATTGGCAGAATTCGTAGATGATGTTGTAATGTTAGCTTTTCCACCAACCTTTTTAACGGCTGCACGAGCTCTTTTTAGAGCAGTACCGATGATCGTTCGAGTACATTTATTTTTTGGCCATTAAAAATTGACAGCTTTTATTATGGTTTTCAAGTCTATTAACTTTTGATATTTCTTTTTGCGACCTTTAGACTAAAGTATTTTTGCGTCTTTTTATTGTTCAGTCCCATACCAAATTTAGATTTTAATTTTTATTAATTTTAATTTTAATTTTAATTTCATGGTATTAGCTACAGCGTAAGCAGCTACTTTTTCACCAATGCTAGAATTTTTATCGAACATTCGCTTTCAAGCTTTCTCAGCTAAAATTCTATCTGCGATATTTCTATAGTATACTCTACACTTTCTCGATTTTTTAAATAAGCTATATCATGCTCTCTACAAGCTGTATCAAGAGGATTGATGCCTGGATCACCTCGAGCAAATCGTTTCTGCAATTTAGTTATCGGACCACAATAGTGGAATATGAAGTTCAAAGGGAAGTTTACTGATGACTTTGTTAACTAATCCTTGTCCTTTCTTTACTCTCTGATATTTGTGTGTGATCATCATTCTATGAAGTCCAGCACACGATTAACTTAAAGAATTTTAAAAGTGAATATATATAAAGCCATTGGATCAGTTACTGTTTGAACATTGTCTCGTGAGCATGGATTTTAAAGAGCAAACTGTAAAACTTCCTATCGAAAATTTCGACGTCATCGTATGGAAACATAAACTACCAAAGCGTCATGGAAATTTACTTCCACATAGTATTAGAGCAATTCTTTGCGGTCCATCTAATTGTGGTAAAATCAACAGTCTTTTGGCGTTAATTACTCATCCCAATAGTGTTAGATTCGAACACATTTACGTTTTCTCGAAATCTCGCAATCAACCAAAATGTAAATTACTGGAAGAAATGCTGAAGCCTATAGACGGAGTGAAGTTCAAAATAAAAACCAGCAAGAAGGGCACCCCTACGCTCAGAGCTGATCACATTCATCTGCGCTGGGCATACAGTATCTGAAGGGGAAGGAGAGCACCCGTTAAATCAATTGATGCAAAATGCAGAAGTCATATCGCAGGTACAAGAAACAGCGATAAATGTTGCAGACGTATTAAACGATGATGGAAACGGTGATAGTAATAAAAATGTTACAATAACGGCTAATGATGGCAGCCAGTTTCAACTTTCGCCTGCGTTCGCTGTAATGATCCAGGACCTTATTTTCCGGTCCCTAAAGAACGAAAAGAAGCTCGAGCTGCTAGACTCACTAAGAGTCAACGTATCAAGTCTAACAAAGGTGTTAGATGAGATATATAATAATTGCAGCAATGTTAAGAGCCATCTTGATGACTTAACCGCTAGAATAAGTATATTAGAAAATGTCGAAAATAGAAATGCACAGAAAGATGACGTTAACCATTCAAGTGAAATACGGCAACAAGGAAACACGCGCAGGAGATTAGCGTTTCAAGATACCTTCACCTACCATTACGACACACGATTACCTCAAAGTACTCCAGCCGGACCCGGACGGCGGCCCACGGGGGCCACCAGCAGGACGCCCCCGCCGGACGCTCCCTTTCGGAGAGAGTGGACAACATCAACTTAATAGAGTTAATGCTGAAATGGATAACCACACGCCGAGCACGTGGTCACCTCAACAAACAACAAACTCTTGGTCGACTACAAGGGATGTTGGTAGTATTGTTTGGGGATGGAAACTGAAGTTTTCCGAAGAGGGTAACGAGAGTGTGGACACCTTCCTATGTACGCTAGACAGTTTAAGGAACAGTGCAGGGCTCACGGAGGATGAAATGCTCATGTCAGTATCAGAGCTGCTCGTCGGTCCTGCCTTACCTGGTACGAGGTAATGAAAGAAGAGTGGCTCTCCTACGCTGAATTTGAAGCAAACGCACGGGACTGATTTGGAACCAGCGTGTAACAGCAACAACGACTGATGAGGGAAATATAAAGTCGATATCAAGATCCAGATGAACCGGTCAACGCATACATTGTCAACATGATGAGCCTAATAGACGACTGAACCCACCGATGGCGCATGAACGCCAACTGGATCTGTTACACGCTAACCTCCTCATCAATATTCAGAGCCAAGTGCGTAGGGCTGAAGTGAACTCCATACGCGTTCTGAATACTTTAGCTACGGCGGCACAGAACACCTTGAACCAAAGAAAGGTACAACGGGTGGTATCTAACCCCGAGTCGACTCTATACCCGGAGTTAGCATACCACCCTCACACCGATGGAAGCAAGAGCCGCAAGAGATCCAGATATCCAGTGATAAGCCAGAGATTAGTGATCGGTTAGATCATATGGAAAAATACTGGAGAAGGTAACATACCAGATCGTTTATATACCGACGCCAACGGGGGCGACACCTGGTCCGAACATTGAAGCGGTTGATAGCGAAAAGAAGGCTGCGCCATTTGATCTACTGAATCAAGTGTTATTGTCCCTCAAAGAAATATCAGTAGGGATGAAGCACAATTTTGTTAAAGGAAACTCGACCTCGGAGGATCACGCTAAGAAGCAAGAAGCCCTTCGAAAGCGGGAAAGAGATTTCTCCAAACCACTCAAGTGTATCGAATGAGGATTGATGGGGTACAGTAAAAAGTACCGTCGCCAATATAATAAGGGAAACGAGGAAAGGAGTGGTTAGGAGAGGTTGATCCCACTCCTTCGTCCTTTGAAACGAACCCCGTAAATGAAACCTCGCAACCCTCGTCAGCATAATCAGTACCAGTAGTAACGAATGTGCTGAGCGATGAGAACGAGAATTTTTATGGTTATGCTAATGATAAGAATGTTGGTAAAGTAAACGCGGAGGGAGGGGGTATTGACGATAGTAAAGCCCAGGACCATAGACCGGCCGAGGTGGTGGAGAGTGAATCGCCCACGCCTTCGGAGGCGTTGGTGACGGCAGATAAATCGTCAAACTATACTTCCGAAGAACCTCCGATAGTCCGAACCAATGTTACGTCTCACGTAACGGCCGCGAATTGACAAGAGTTACTCAAACGCGACTGTCACTTTTCGGTCAATGCGTAAGCGCTTTACCACGGGTACGAGACTAAAACGAAAGCAGGTCGGCAACGTATCTAGAATACCGAGTGGAAATGTAATAATTTAAATAATTTTACCTGTAGTTTAACTGGTCCAGAAACTCGTACCTCAGAAGCCAGAGATATAACGTAGATAAGATTTAGGTAGAACTGTCAAATAAGTTATTATAGAAATAGAGTTAAAATATTTATTGATCAAATTACAGAAGGTGCATAGTCTTACAGAGTCGAATACAGAGTATCTGTTACAATTGTTTTGTATCCTCTTTTATAGTACAAAATACATAAAAACTAATCAATAATGGATTAGTCCCAGAAGGGGTAACTGCGTCACTGAGAATAAAGTCAGCTATTAAATGACTATTACTTTTAATTACGGGAACTCCCCTTTCATAAAAAATCTCAAATTTTACCGCTATAGAATAGTCTGACTCGTCCTCGAAGTAATACGGCCGCCCCTGAAGACTAGCGACGCAGGGCGCTCGCAAGTTGTACCTGCCTATTTAAAATTTCGTACATCAAAACGTTATATTTACGTATACTTATACCTTGCACATAGCGAAGTTATAAACACTACGTACTAAACACAAAGTAATTTTACACATATATATGTTTAAAAGAGAAACACTTCGAAGCACTACTTAACATAAAGTCTCTAATTTTTAAAAGGCAAGAAACCATCACTCCACCCTACATTTAATCTTCTTAAAAATATTTCTTCTCGTATGGTGCCAGGTTTACATATACGGCACTTTTCTCCAGGTTGAAGGGCATTCTGATGAGCAGTTGACCAGCACTCCCAACTGATGAGGAAAATATTTTTCGGTCCGTGGCTTAAGTATTTTAAAATACATAACTTACATAAACGCCACACAGATAAAGTTCGCGAGCATTGCACACAGTTATCGAAAGTTAACAGATCCGCAAAATCTCTACCTCCATAAGGCAAATGCACAAATTCTGCGTATGTTCTTCCTCGTTCGATCCTTTCTCCATGAAAATATGAATCTAGTTAATCTATTCAGACTTGCATTTCTTCTCTAGTACATTCATCAGATGGTCGAGGAACAGACCCTACATACTGTAATTGATTATTCTCATACCTTAACTGCCACCTTTCCATAATGATTTGAAGCTGCTCGTTTGTTACATCTGATCCAGGTGCTATCGGTAAGATTAGGTAGTATCCCATCATACGAGCGCAATCATCCGATGCCTTTCGGTAGTCCTTGCAACTCTCATAACAAATTTGGCCTAAGACTTGTGTTTGATTCGTAAGGTTACCCGCTCTGGATGGTTACCCCATTTTCGCTGCTTCACTTTTCAACCACAAGACGATTCCTCGTCGATACATTTCCGGTAAAATTACGTTGTTGTATGGTTCCGGACTGTTGAATAAATTCAAGGGATCACTTATCACTTCAGTGATCATAAATCCGTGATTTTCTCCATAAGCCTCTTCCAACTTTTGCAAGACCTTACTCACGAACATGTTGCACTATCACTTGTAGTGGCACGGACATAAAACTAGTTCACACGATGCTGTCTCACTGACAACTAAGTCCCTTTTATTTTGCTCTACCTTTCAAACCGGGAGCTTAATCACTAATCTCGCCATAAAATTCTAATTTTACTTCTTTCCTACTCCTAGATACTACTTAGTTTATTCGAGCACCAGGTGTCGAATTTAGTGTATTCTATGTCAACTGTTTTTGGAGGAGCCTTGCCGGAAAATTGCAGTATAAATTTACTATATTTGTTAATATAATAATACGTTATTTATTTATTTCTATTTTTATATAAAAATAGCCCCCCAAAAAAAAATTTATTTACTAAGATTTAGCCAATAGCTACTGTTTTCTGAATATAACTAGTCTACTTCCCTACTCCACGCCTGAATTAATTCACTACCTCCTTGATGGAACCGGCATCTTTCGTCATTATTTTCTAATGACTTGCGATGCTCTGCAAAGGGACACTCCAAAATTCGCACCAACACGTCCTTACACTATTTACTTAAGTGTAAGGCTGTGCAGTAACGACAATAACGTACTGATAATAATGGTATTTGACACACTGCACAATATGCAAACGTGAGTCGGTTATCTGTATTAAGACTACTATAATCTATTTTAAACAGATGCTGAATGAATATATCAGTACTTTCACTCACGGTTTAAGACAGAGAATGAAACAAATTTTGGCTCTTGAACAAATTATCCTTCTGTATTGTAGAATATTCAGGATATTGAAATATCTCATTATTACTTCTTAATATAAAACGCCTGCCTCTGGCTTGTTGTTGTGCAACTGTGAGTCCTGGTATTACTGGACCTAGCAGTGAGTATCCCATCTTTGTTACACTCTCCTTACTTATTTTTTGAAATTTCGATGAACTATTATATAAAATTTCCCCAATTAATTCATACGTGTTGATTGGTTGGAAGGTTTGCACTTTGTATCCATATTCACTTGCTGTTTTGTTCAACCAGCGGCAAGCTCCCCAGCGATAAATATGGAACGGTTCGGGTGTCTTACAGTAGTTCTCACTAGTTTCAAATAGTTCTAGAGGGTCTCGTTGCACATCACCATCCTTGTTAAAGAGAAAACCGTGGCAAAATCCTCTTTCACTTATGAGTTTGATGGAAACACACTGAGCGTACATTTTTCACTGAATTATATTAATTGCTTGCTCTGTTGTTTTCTATAGACTAACTAATTTCCTCTTGCTCCATTCGTTTTAATACTGATTCCCTACTTTTCTCTTTCTACTTTTATGTTCCTGATTGATCACCATTTTACAATCTATGCCCTACTCTAGTCACACTCGAAAAGCTTTATTACCCACACTTGACCTAATACTACGGATAATGTTCCCCGCAAAACTAAATATTTCATATGAATGCTAAAACTGTAACTAGTAGGCTGACTCCTTCAATAACAGGTATACTTATTTATTCTTTGATATTTATTGATTCTGAGCTTTCAATTCCAATTTTTTTTGACGAGTCTTCCTTTAGTTCTTCATCTTGGGTTGATTCTAATAGAGTTGGTAACATATTTTCATAGTCATGATCCTTTTTAGGAGGTATACGGGGATCTCGTAAAACGGTGGCCCTGTAAAATCGTATCTAAATCCGATATCTAATTTTGACATTGGTATATATGTTTCGCTTACTGTAATGCCTCTTCTATTTTGTTTTTTGTTGACATAGCGATATACAATCAACATAATTAGAGAGCTTATAATTAAACATAAAATTACAATGCTGATACAAATAAAGTTCCAAATTGACAAGTCTACAACTTTTGATTCTACTTTTGTTGTTAGGGTAGTAATCGGTTTGATGTCAATTTTAGTTGTACTCTCTAGCCGCTGATCTATATTTAAAAGGGTTAGTCAAAAAGACGGAATAATTAGATTTTTTATTACTTTATTGCCGGTCACACCTCTATATATTTTTCCGTCGGCCCATATGTTACAAGACCTTGGGAGTTCAATTATGCCAGAAGAAAGTTTCGGAATAGTTATCTATTTGTTGGTGCATTTATTTTTAATGAATCATATTCTCTCGTGGAAAATAACCAGAGATGACTGCTAGGAGTTTTGATCAGAAAATATTTATCTTGACTTAATTTAACATTACATTCATATAAAGTTTTGATTTTTGGCTTTATTAGCATGTTGAACTCACAAAATGCTTTAGTATTTTCTATTAATTCGACACTATATATATTATAATATTTTACCATGATACATAATTCAAAGGCCATTTCACTCATAAAGAAATATGAATTATTAGTTTCTGATACAACAATCTAATCATTCTGTGATTCAATGTATGCAGCGATTGATTTGTTTGTCTCAGATTGTTGAAAAACTGGAAAAGACATCATTTTGTACACGACCAACTGTTTGGTATCTATGAACGGTAGTACTATTTCTAGTATTAATATTTTTTCATACATCATAAAATGTAACTGTGCTATGTCAGCAATATTTGCTGTATTAATACTATTAGGTTTAACAATGGATTTTAAAAGTGATGTCTTTTCAATTTCATGTACTACTGTTTGTTAAGTGTGCATAGCTAATAAATATTTGTTATATTTAAACATTTCAACCATTAATAAGATAATTTCTTTGCTTTCATGTTGTACTTCTTTAATGAGTGAAATTGCTATGTGGAAATTAGCGGCCTGATTTTTGTCTGTTATGTTCGGGTTTTGTTTTAACAGTTGCACACAACTTTATAGATATTCAGTTTTCAAGTTTATTGATCTAATTTGTTCATGCAGGCCATTGTCAAAAAAATAAGTGTTCGGTCTATCGCCCATAATATAAGATAGATCGTTTATACGCATGTTAGTTGCTCTTTCTATAACTTTTTTAGTGTTACTCAATGCGTAACTGTTTTGAAAAGATAAAGCTTTTCCTCCCCCCTTAATTTTATCAACATGCAAAGTGTTGACAAGACGATTCAGGGAATCGTCGACACGTTTAATATCTCTCAAATGATCCTTAACATGCTGTATAATCGAACTTGCTACTATGTTGAACACATTATCTTGTACAAAAATGCTATTTAAAGTAGTTACTTGATTAGTAAGCACCTGGCTCCAAATGAATATGTGTTGCAGATCAATGGTTGTTAGTAAACTCCAATTTTCACGAGTAAAGGCTATACGTTCAATTTTATGAAACGCAATCCCTGGATTGTCTTCAATCAGATGTACGACGGGGTTTTCTTCTCGTCCCCTAACTACCATAAATCCGAGAAGAAAATACAGGCGGATTGCTGCTTTTTTCATCTTGTTTGTTTTTTTTGTGTGTTCTGTGTGATGTTTGTATCACTTATAAATAATAATTCGTACTCCCGTATCTAGTTGCGTTAATGAGTAAGAATTCGTTTCTAATAAATCTACTCTACTTGTCAATAAAATAAATTAATGATTTCCCAGTGTTCTTGCAACGAAATTTTAACATATCCTGACACAAAAACGTCTTGAAATTCGCCATATGGGTCATTATAGTAGCCTGCGTTACTGTATCCACCCGTGCTACCAGCTGATCCTGCGAAAGTTATAGCGTGTACTACTGAATTATTCACTAGTAAAGATTGAAAGAGGCGATCTCCTATAGATATTGATCTGTGTACGTGTATTCTTTCGCATTTGTATCTTGATATTTCGCGTAGGTATTTTATTCTTCCTAATCCAACTTCCATATTATGATTATTATAGCCGCATCTCTTAGTGTCCCTATCTGTTTCTATTTTGCAATAGCGCACTCGCACCGACAAATATTCATTGAGTTGCAATAGTGATACTTCGATCCGCGTAGAATTGACTATTGGTGGTGGCAATTCGCAGTCTGCAATATCTACCAAAGAAAAAGATGTAATATTTGCGAACTTCTGCGCACAATCATAGGCAATGTAGGCCGTCGCCTTGGTGACAAGTTCCAAGAGCAGTAGGCAAATTAGAAGACTCATCATCTGTAAACAATAAATTTAAGTTATTCCTCAATAGATCTTAATAAAAACATACAATCTGCGCGATTGTCTATTAAATTTTGCGAAACGATTATTCAGTTGTATGTACATCAGAATATTTATTATAATAAATTTTCTATTTATTATAATAATATATATATTAGAATAAACTTTCCCTGGTATTGATTTTTTGATGCAGAGTTCTGATTTGCTTGGGGCGGAGCTACTTGCTGGCTTATTCTTTCTCTATTGGCTGTATTTTGACTATTCATTTGCTTTTGTCCTTCGTTACTATTGAATCTTTCATTTCTAAATTTCGTACTGCTATTGTGATGGTAAAAACACGTATCTGCTAAATGATTTGACAACTTACATATTTAACATACTTGCGAGTTATCTGTTTCTACTACTTTTACACTTTTGATGTTTGCTAATTCTTTTTTTGCTTGTGCAAGTACTTTTACTGTCTGGTTGAGATCGTTGGGGTCTTGTGTTGCTTAATCGCGTTCAATCTCTACCTCTTTTGCTGTTGCTTCTTCGAGATTTTTTGCCTATCCCATTCGCGCTTTAATCACCCTTTAGTGTAATCCGCGGATGAAAAACTCGACTTTATCCTTTTCTAATTGATTTAAAAATCCAACATTATATCTTTTTTCGCACACTGCTGCGCTTATTAATTCTCGCGCTACCGTTTTAACTCTGTTTGAGAATTTTACTACATTTTCTGAGGCTTTTTACTTGAGTATAGCCAGCTCACCTGATAATTGGTTGAAAGTTTTGTTTGATCCGAAAAGGTGATCTAAATACATTACAATCTCGCTAATACAAAATACATAAAAACTAATCAATAATGGGTTATCCCAGAAGGGGTAAGAGCATCACTGAGAAAAAGTCAGCTATTAAGTGACTATTACTTTTAATTACGGGAACTCCCCTTTCATAAAAAAAATTAGGATGAATCAGTTTTGCTATATTCCCCGGAACAGGAAACACGTTGGTGGCTACCGGTGAAAATAGGAAACTTCCAAATAAGGGCTCTTTATGATCCGGGAGCTTCCATCACAGCAATGGGTAGTAATGCTCTGCAGATAGCATAGGCGTTGGGCATCAGGTTGGATACTATCCACGCGGGTACGGCAGGACTACCAGATGGACGACAATTGACAATCGCCGGTCACGCGATGCTGCCGTTCACCGTAGGTGACATGACGATGCCGACGAGGGTAGCTATACTCCCAACCCTTGTCGATGAATGTATCCCAGGAGTAAATTTTATTAGACTGTTTAGGGCGGTTCTTGATCCTGACGATGATACGTTGATGCTCAAGAAATCGCAAACCAAGATGAAACAAGAGGTAGCTAGTTTAGAGGCCGGTCAGAGATTAGCTACTATTGGACTAGCCGAGGTGACAGCCTCTCAAAAGGCAATGTTGTAGAAGACCATCAGCGAGGCCTTTTCGCAGGCCGCCGTGGGTCTAGGATGTGCGGCAGGAATTGAGCACGAGATTCGAGTCGGTGATACGAAACCGATCAAGCAACGCTACTATCCAGTGTCACACAAGGTCGAGCAAGAAATGCATAGATTGGTAAGGGAAATGTTAGCCCAAGGGGTGATTGAGCCGGCAAATAGCGGCTGGTCGAGCCCGGTGGTTATGATACGCAAGAAGGATGGCTCGTACCGATTTTGTATAGACTTTCAAAAGGTCAACAAGGTCACCGAGCCGAACGCGTATCCCCTACCATTTATGCAGGATATACTGAGACGGTTGCGAAACGCACGATATATCTCCACGCTAGACCTTAGTAGCGCGTATCACCAGATACCACTCAAACCCGAATCTCAATCCATCAATGCCTTTACCGTGCCTGGATTGGGACACTTCCAGTTTGTACGAATGCCATTTGGTCTCTCGTACGCCGGCACCACCTTCCAACGGTTGATAGATAGCGTGATCGGACCTGAGCTTGGCGATTTCGCCTTCGCCTATTTGGACGATATCATGGTAGCGTCGTCCAAATTCCAAGATCACCTGCGGCATCTTAGTACCATGTTGGATAGGTTAAGCCAAGTCGGACTATCGATTAATCGAGAGAAAAGCGTCTTCTGCAAGCCTGAGGCTAAATATTTAGGTTTTCTGATTAACCGAGAGGGAATCAGACCCGACCCAGAAAAGGTGCGCTCTATCGTGGAGTACCTCCAACCTAGGAAATGGACAACAGCTGCGTACTTTCCTGGGCATTTCTTCATGGTATCGCCGCTTCTTGAGTGATTTCGCTACACGATTTCGTTGGATTACCAGAACCCAACGGACTGTATGTGTTGGAAACAGACGTTAGCGCCACGGGAATCGGTGCCGTCCTGATTCAAAGAGTGCGGAACGAAGACCGAATCATCGAGTACGCTAGTAGAGTTCTTAACCCGGCGGAGCAGAATTACTCTGCCCCGGAGCGTGAATACTTGGCGGTTGTATGGGCTATACAAAAGTTCGGCCCATATATAGAAGAGTACCGATTCAAAGACGTAACGGACCACAACAATCTGAAATGGCTGTATAATATGAAAAACCCTATAGGACGTCTAACCCGATGGGCCTTGCAACTCCAAGGCCATACTTTCGAGATAGAGTATCGAAAGGGGGCTGACAACGTATGGCCCGATGCGTTATCACTCGCGTTCGAGCCCGCGAAGACTGAGGTCAGTGCGATAGACCAGCCTAAAGAAAGGGACGACGCCTGGTACTGGGAATAGTTCCGACGCGTCGAAGCCAATCCGGAGAACTACTCAGATTGAAAAGTAGTTGGCATGGTAATGTACCGCCAAAAGCCAAATAGTGATTACTAAGATGAGTACGGGTACGAAGATACCTGGAAACTTTACGTGCCATTGGAAGACCGAAAGGCTGTTCTGTTCAAGATCCACCACATTAAGACCGCCGGATATTTGGAACGTGAGAAAACCTTCGCCCGCATAGCCCAGTCCTACTCTATTGGCCAGGCATGCAAGTGGATGTCAGAAGGTACGTCCAAAAACGTCAGATCTGTCAGCAATGTAAGGTTCAACAGTAACTTCGTGCGGACTCACAAGGGATCGGATGTTGTTCACACCTTGGCGAGTTGTGGCGGGCGACACTGCGGGACCGTTCCCGAGGAGCCCTCGAGGGCACGAATACGTATAAATGTTCGTCGACTTATTCACACGATGGGTCGAATGTATACCTATACATAGTGCCAATGGTAAGACGACCGTAAAGGAGTTCCGGGAACGAGTGATCCTGCGCTTCGGCACACCTAGGATCTTTCTGTCCGATAATGGCACTGAATTCCGTAACAAGCTTGTAGACGGATACCTGAGGGAACAGGGGATAAGCCGGACCTTTACGCCGACCTATACCCTACAAGCCAACCCAACCCAACCGAAAGAGTTAATAGAACTCTGAAGACGATGATTACCTCGTATCTGCACGGGAATCATAAAGAGTGGGACTGAGTCTTACCTGAACTCGCGTTCACACTGAACACTGCAATCCACAGCTCCACGGGAACCAGCCCTGCTATGCTCAATTACGGGAGGCAAACTGAAGCCCCGAATACCCTCCGTAGGCAAAGGGACGAGCTTGCGACCCGAGAGGAGGACTTGTTCCGAAAAGAGCAATGGAATGACCACATGAAGAGTAACCGATTCGTTATTCAAGAAGCCCGAGAGATCGCCTCTAATGAATCCCTTAGACAGACGATATATTATAATGCCAAGCATAGGGCTTCGGGATTCAAGGAAGGAGACTGGATATGGAAAAGAAACCGCATACTATCCAGTTAGTGTTTGTGTGTTGTCACACTTTTCCGATTTGAGGGAGGCACAGCGTAATCAAACATTACCACCCTTCTCACTGGGCACCAACAGGTTGGCATAGCCCACTGTCTTTCACTCCTTCGCTTTCAAACATTTTTGGAGATCCGGAAGTCAAGTTTGCTGCAGCATCCCTGACCCACACAGCGAGTCGGAACCTTTTTAATCTAAGGCGGCGACCTCCTCGAAAGGAGTATCGATCTTTTAAAGGTTCAACGCTCAAGGAGAGCGGAACTAAAGGCTTGACCCTCGGTTTGGGCGCGACGGGACTCTAGTTGCCCCGACGTCTGCCACGTTGGAAGCACGCAGCATACAAATCTTACGAGATTTGCATGACCTGGTACCACTACCCTGCAGAGGCCAACCCAAATTGGGATGTCAGAAGAGAGACTCAGTTACGACAGCCAGAGGAGATTCCTAAGACGATCAACTAGATAAGCCTCCCCTCTTGGGCTCGCGTTCGAAAACATCCCACCCTGCGTACCTGTATTAAGGGATTTCTCCCACGACTCACAGGTCCATCGTTTCGACGTACCTAGGCACGTCTTCCCATTGCGTTTCGGTCATCCCCGCTCATGCTGGTGGGTATCCGTCATTCGAAAAGGTTGTTTTCCGATTTCATCCCAACGTCGGATTTCTCTTTCAAAAGGTCGGCTCTTATGCCTAGCTGATACTGGTGTTTGCTCTTTCGATTTGGTGTTTTGACTTTTATGTCATGGCGGGGTCTCGTCTAGCCGACAAGACGAATCCCCAGGTAATTTTCAGTATTCTTGCCGGTCATGCCACATATTCAATTCAAAACTCCAATATCAGGTTAAGTAGGGGAATTCGCGTTCAAATTGTCGACCTTCAGGGTTTGTTTCTGAAGTTCAGTGTTCGAATTATCGTTCAATAATTTTTAAGCTTATACGCTTCTGTAGGTTTAAAAATTAGGTTATTGTGCGAGTTTTGGTTCTTTGGTTAGGGACCTTGTAAGAGGCAGCGTCTTTCTACCATAGTTTTTAACTATTTTTCTACGCTTTCTCTTTGTTATAGGTGCTCCTTCCTTGGGCTCTATGACTTTTCTAGCAAAGTCTTCAAAGGCTTTATAGATTTTCCTGCTAGATACTAGGGTGTTTCTGGGCATGGCCATGTATGGCCCTCCTCTTCAATGGCCTCTATTAATGGCTTTCTAAGTTCCCTTACATCTTCGCAGTTAAAGAGAATATGACTTTCGCTTTTTATTTCTCCACAGCTACACAGTTGGTCTTCGCATAATCCTCTTTTGTGGAGGTATGACTTAAAAGCACCATGTCCAGTCATGAACTGGACTGTGTAGTGATTGGGATTTAGCCATCTCTTCTTTAATCTATCCTTGAGAACTGGGAAGTAGCAGTACGTTCTCCTGTCATTTGTGACTGACTGCCATCTCTCCTGCCATACTCTTTCGATTTTATCGTTGATGAGTTGTATAGCTTTCGAGATTTTTAGTCTGCCCGATCGAAGTTTCTCCGATTTAATTCGGATGCCTTGCATTTTAATCGATTACCCATACCTGAAATCGCGTTATTCCAGTGATATGGTTCTTGCACCAGTGCCACCTGTATGTCAATATTTCTGTCTGTCATGATTTCTCCCAGCTCATCGTTGGCTACTTGCCTTTTGTTGAGGTTCAATTGTATGATCCTCAGTTTCGGGCCCATTTCAGGGTTTTGTTGTGCGTTCAATTTAAACCTCTTAACTGGTGGACAATCGTCTTTGCTTTCGTCAAGATTGTTTGGTTGCGAAGGAAACTGAGTTGACGCCGGAGTATTGGAGCAGTGCTCTGGTTTCTCAACGGTCGCCTCCTGCTTACGTTTCCTCGCCTTATTATACCTAGAATGGTTGACCATATCGCTTTCAAGGTACAACGCAATGTCTAGTTATATATTTCCTCCTTTGGGATCACTGCTGGCGATTCTGGAGGGTGGCTTTCGATTCTAGTTCTGGCGTTAACGTGCGCGTTCAATTAAGCGACTGGCGTTCGAGTGCGAGCAGTGAGTACTTGTGTGTGTTGACATGAGCATCGTTAGTTATCTTGTCGGGTTTCTCCATGGTTTCCCATGGCTCTTTTATTTATAATTGATTGGTTAAGCTAGTTATTTTTCTAGCTTTTTAATCTGTTAGTAGATTAATTGTTTAGATTTTATTTTATTTCTTTTGATTTGGTTAAGTAATTTTAAATCTATAGTTTTAATTTGTAATCTTTAATCTTTAATTCTTTCTTATTTTTAATTTTATTGATCTTTGATTGGTAACTTTCTTAATACTATTTACTACACTACTGCTTATATTACTGCTTAAATTATTGTTAACTGCTTAAGAACCAATTTGATTATAATATAACTTAAAACTACTTACGAGTGTACCAGCGTGTTTATCTTTCACGCTGGGTTTGATATTAATCAAACCTCGTTTTGGTCAAGTCAGGGTTAGGTGTTTGACGAATTGCAACCAAAGTAGCATTTGAGTGAGCATGTCGGGTTTCCGCCTTTTCTTAGCCTGTGTTCACCATTAGCAGCACTGGATCTGATGGACATTTAGTGCATGGCTTTCACTTTCAAAGGGAGCTGACAGCCACTAATTCCGCTTTCAAATGTAAAATTATTTTAGCTATTAGGGCTTAAGCAATTCCTTAGCAGGAAGGATGCTGCCCTTCTGTGCAAATATTTTTCCTAAGGGTTCCGGCATCCGTAGTGCGTTCTAGTCATCGAGAGTTACTCAGCCCAATGGACTATTCTCTCGCACAAAGGTGTCGGGCCTTATTCCAGGAGCTCGAGGCAAAGAACTTTGGGTGGCTGCTATGACCACGGCCGCGACTCTTTACCCACCGTAGTGCCACCTACCAATTGCCAGTCGATAGGAAGTAATTTCTTATCTACCCGAATTAAATTCGGATTGCCGGGACCATTGGTCCTCTGCAACTAGCTTCCGGAGCGGTCTCCCGTCCTCTAAGAGGGCGCGCGGTACTACAATCCTAAGAGATTTCCCCTCAAGTAACTCCCGGATTTTGGCTTTTCTGGGCTCGAGCTGCGCTCTTGGGGTGTGGTCAACTCCGCGTTGAATGTTTGGGCGTTTACAGGCCGCGCCTCACCACGTGTTGTCATGGTCCGTGTTGTTTCTTTTGTTTGGCCGGTTGGCCTATTGCCCTGGGGGCAAGCGTTGTGTGTTTTGCCTACTGTTTCTTTACAGAGACAGAGTTTTCAGCCCCACCGCGTGAAGGTACACACATCCGCACTTGTGATTGCAAGTCTTCGTTCAAATATACATTGCATTCACTTCGGGTGGTCGACTAGCATTAGTTGCTTGTCGAGGGCAATCGGTGATGCATTTTGTACTTCAGGATTTGTATATGCCCGTACACAAAAGAGAGTAGTTTTCGACGTCCTCTCCGAAAACAACGAGTTGTTTGTTTGAGGAGTCTCCGTTCTCTGTTGAGGAAGACAATTACTGTCCGCCGCTTTGACAAAAGATTTTTGCACAAAGTGACCTGGCCAGCCTCGCGGCTGGCCATATGGTGCACTATGTGCATCATCTATGTTTTTGCTAAGCGGATTATAATCGAGCTTCCTGAGAGCGTCGTGATCGCAACCGCCATACTATCCAGTGCGACACAGGGTATTTCTGCCAAGCTAGCACCGAAATTCATGGGCCTTTACGTGATCATTAAGGTACTCGGAGTCAATTCGTACCGCCTTGCCAACCAACAGGAAGAGGTCTAAGAATTAGTTCACGCCAAAAACCTTAAACCCTATTATAGATAGGAGAATACCTTGTCAGAAGATGAAACTCGAAGGTGAGATGACGACGATATCCCTACCTCCGAGGGAGCCGAGGCGACGAATCACCCGTCTATAGCGAGCGATCCGATACCGCACGAAAACCGACGCGCCGTTACCACGAATAATATGCCTTAGAGCGATAACGCGACGAGTTCGAGCCACCCTCATTGCACCCCTTCCGACCACCTTGATAAGACCTCGATAATAGCCCCACCGAATAGTACGGTAAAGCGCCCTCGGGGACGGCCTCGCAAGAACGCGCTGACTATTCAAGCTCCGTCGTATCTGTTGAAACCACGCGTCTCCTCTCTTACCGTCGTGAAGAAGAAGAGAGGAAGACCCCCGAAAACACCGACCGTTGACGAATGACACTCTGATGACGGACCTGGGATACCGATGCAAAGAACCCCACCTTCAACCCCGGTGACGAAGGCCCTGACAGCCGAACAGGCGCCCACCTTCGATATCAAAGGAAAAGATTACCGATTGACGTATAGAAACGTTACAGGATGAAGATCATGCAGAAACAAATAGAGCAAGCGGCGACCACTCTTATTGGACTGGATTTAGGCCCCGCAGTCAACGGAGTGGTACACGCCGCCCTCCACATCATCGAAGAGAAGAGGAAGGACGAGCAACAAACACGGGTACGAGCTCACGAGAGCTCGTCATCTGTGTTGATCGAAGAGGTGGACAACGATGAGCCCCAAGTTTCGTCATTTAACACGGGCATCGTGCGCGAGGAGACCGCATCACTGCCAGGGCCACCAGTTGGAGCCATTCCCGCGGCGGCAAAGGTGTCGACGGGCACCCAAACCGAAGGTGCTCCCGTCGGTACTATTTGGCGCCTCGATTTCCTCTACCAACCACTTGCGCCGGGTAGTCACTGGTCGTGGGAAGAGATCGTGGAGGGCTTCAGAGAGGTTGAGCAAGGTTGGACCACCCTCAACGGGCTTCAACGAGTCGTATACGTTGAGTTCGACGCGTATACGGCTGAGAGACACCGCCCCAGCGATTTGGAGCACTGGAGCAAGGTGGTGTCTCGCTGAAGGAGGTACAGCGTCGTCACCGCCAGGCCCTCGAGGGCCCGGTTAATGACCGTCCTTCGGCCACCGTCCAGCCTCCAACGACCAAGATCTCAGAGACTAACCCCACGGCTACCATCAACCAGAATCAACGGACGTGCGGGGTAAATCTGGTGGTAAACCTAAATAATGGCAATGTGGACCAGGTTACCGGATCCATTCATATCAATCTGGTGGTGGGGTCCACAAATGAAGTGCCCCTGGTGGAGAGGATGCTGTGGTCCGCGCCCAATCGGCGAGATGGGTTGCCACTAACCCCCAGAGAGCAAGGAATCCCACGAGGCATCACGTCGCGTGCACAGTGGGAGAGTTGCAACATGTGCCATTACCCCGGAGTAACCCGCACGGACCGTTGCCTTCGTGTCCGGCAAGATCCTGAAATTGTAGCCGAAAGACTGGATTGGGAGGCACGCGGACGCCACAATCTAAACGAGGAGGTCCAAGAAGATACAGTCCCTGGATACCCGAGACCATCTTTATAAAGGGTACCTGCTCCGGTGGGCAGGGCCGACTCCGGACCATAGCCGGGCAATAAAAAGAATATGCCAATGAACATAATTTCTCGTTGCCTTTTGTTTACCTTACCTCGAAGGGAACAGCACAAACAATTCTATCGTCAAGGACACCGGGGGTCCGGCTTGGGAGGGGACTGTGACGGTAAACGTCTTGTTTGCGCTGCCCATCTCGATCACGCGGCTGCCTATGAGGGCAGCATCTACCGTCCGAGGAAAGCGGAAAACGAGAACTCGGTACGATATGGGACGAAACGCGTGCGAAGGTAAAAGAACCAGTCGAGGATTAGCCATCCGAGCATTAAGAAACTCAGAGGAGCCAGGCACAAATACGATCACAAAAAAAAGAGTGCGGAAGCGAGTCTGCCGATAACTTCCATCAAAATTTCCGTTGATGCCGTTCGGAGTGAGTGGAAATATCGCCATCGTAGGCGACCACGAGGTCACGGAATCCCTCCGACAGAGTCAACAGGACGACGGAGGAAACCCCATTTACAACAGAGAAAAGCAGCAATCTGAGATACTAGAGGCGATACTGATTTGCTCCCCCTGATAGTGCGACTGTACACTCAAGGTAAGCTGGCCAACTTCGCGTTGCAATTTTTGTTAAACGACCACGCTTGATTGCTCTCCCTCACATCGGCAATTATGAGAAAATCGGTAGCCTGCATGCAAACGAATTTTGCGAACGAAAGATTGTAAACGAATTGGCGATGCATGAGATTGTCGCGCGCACCGTATAAACATAAACACGCGGGCCAAGCGTATTGTAGAGTATATTGAAAATAAACTAGCTCATTTATGATTGAAACGTTAATTCATTGTTGTCATTGTTAGTAAGTTGGTTGACTGACACCTGTCCTCTCCTGATCTCCGGGTAGTTGATAGACTCGATTATTTCAATTTCGCCGCGCGCATTCCGGTACGATTGCGCGTCGAGCAAGACAAAGAAATAAAACGGAATTCACATCTTGTTACAGCATATAAATTGTTGTGTACAATAACATACGTGAATATTTATGTATGGATATACTGTACCATACTATACTATACACAATAGTTTATGTGTAAAATATTTATATGCGCAATAATCGACTTACCTTGTAAATTTCGTAGTGAAAAAATAGTATAAGAGAACGAGTGAGAAATGAACGAAAAAGAAAACGGTCGATGTCTGTAATATAAAATAGTAACGGATATGCGCTAGACAAAATAAAAGTGAAGAATGTAGGAGCGGTCGAGATAAGTCTGAAAAAGGAATTAAACGGTTTTTCGGGATAAATAAAAAATATTAATATTTCCTTCTTCCAATTAATAGATACTTGACTGCAATACAGCGTGGAAAATTGCGTGACATCACGTTAGCATAGACTGGATGATTTCAACAAGAAAAAATCAAGAATCTTTTAATATATTTGTTCAGGATCAAGACTGTCTGATATATCGGTGTTAATCAGATTTAATATTGGTGAAAATAAGAGAAAAACAAACAGATCTTGATTGGTTGAGTTAAGAAGTTGCAGACTTAAAGACGAGAATGAGAACACTGCCACTAATCACTTAATTATTTTACTGGAAAAGTCTTTGGAAAATACACTTGGAAAAGCCTCAGAAAAAGCTACTGTAAACTATCATGCCTTGATAGCAAGTCCTGGTAGTCACAAGCGATTTCCTCGGAAAGTTTCTGGAAAAGCCACTGGAAATGTCGTTGAAAACTCTTTTAGTTTGGCAGCAGGGATTCGTAGTTCTACTTCTATTCCTGATAGAAAGCTGAAAGGCTTCAATGAGATCCGAAGCTGGTTGATCCGCTCGAAATAATGAAATAAGTGAGCCGATGCATTGATTTTTACACCCCTGTTCACAGCGCTTAGAGCGTTCTCTCTCATTATGTCATTTATTAGAAGAAGGGACAAAATGATCCATAAGATGTCCCATACTAGGAAGTTATAAGATCAGTTCTGGGAGAATTTGTGACGTCAGAGATTTGACTTCACTTGATACTTGTAATCCAAAATATAAAACAAATATTATCAACAATCGTGTTGTGAGTTAACAAGAAGCAAGATTCGGCCTGTCTTAATTATACATAGGCGAGATGGAAGATGAAGTCAAACATTTACTTTTAATGTTTGTTAAGCCATGATGTCACAGCTGTTTACCATGAATTCCTTGATTTAAGAGAAGAAAGAAGCCAGCCACCCAAAATCATATGTTAAGGGAAAAATTGGAAAATACAAGCCGAGGCCTGAACAATATTTGAAACGATAAAAAGTTATTTCACGTATATAGCGTCTATTTACTTCAATTTAGCTACAACTGTTATGATTTGATTCAATTATTGAATTGAATATTAATATAAACAAGATAAGATCGCGCGAATTATACTTGAAAAAATAGATTTCAATAAAAGTGATTAATTTTATAAAAGAAAAAAAGAGAAGAAAAAGGTTTCCGGACGAGTCTTAAACCAGAAACGACAAAAACAAACAAAAACGAGCATTAGCCATCTCGGCTATCGAAGTATTCAGTGCATTTATCGTGAATGTCACATATGTTAATCGAGAGGCGTAGGGGCTTGAGATAAAATGAGCTGTCAAGAATATAACTGATTATTATAATATTAGTGATTAACATAAAATATTGATTTATATTACTTTAGCAAATACGTAAATTTAATTTCATGATATAGAATTTTAGAAGGAATTTTAGAAATTTTAGGAATTTTAGGAATTTTAGAAGGATGTCCTCAATCGTCTGCGTGCAGATTTGCGTTGCTCTTTGCTCTGCTCATCAGCTAACACTGACATGCTGCTAAAATACACACGTACGCTCGCTTCCCCTTGTCTCCTTCGGACGCATATTCGCTTCTCTTACATTCTTTTATACGCACGTTTGTATACCCGCACCGTTTGAAAATGGGCATATGGTTCAATGCTTTGACCATAAGAGGTGCTCGAACCAGCGACTTTCATCGAGGACGCTCTGTAGCACTGCCGTTAACAATCTTCCTTTTTGTCTCTGGTGCAAGATAGAAAGAAATGAAGAAGAAGAATTCACGGTAAAAACTGGAGTCACACGGCAATATGTTAAGTCGACAGTTAAGAGTTATCTAGAAACAAGGCAGCCATCTGCTATGCAAAACTTTGTTCTTCCTATTGATAGCAAAACAGATTTGGAGGAAAAATATACTCATAAAGAAAGCATTCCCTTTACAACCATCACAACTAATAAGCCAGAGGGTAAAAATCTACTACTTTATCGCAACAGAAACATTCACTATATTGACGTGGGGGATTGACTTGGTTTCTTTCTCTCTCTCTCTATCTCGCATGCATGCTTCTGATTGTTACATTTGTGTGAAGATTGGTGTACATTAGTACATTCAATATATATTTTTCCACCTGATGTTTCGAGATTTGGTTGTGTTTAGTTTCCGTGTTGTATATCGTTTCTGTACCAACTACTTAAAGGCGAATCGCGATGTCGATGGTGCTATTTAGGATTTACTCTTATCAGATTAGAGTAAAGATAGAGTATGTTTATATTTGATTTCAATGAATGAGTTTTATTATTCGTTTGTCTCTCAAGTAAGATTCCGTTGCTTAGCAGGATCTTCTTAGCTATAGCGCACTCGAACTCTCCGAGCTTATCATAAATAATAATATGTTAGCATCAAGTCTGGCCTAGGGAATCTATCAAGATTTCAAAATAGGTTTGGGGGTTCGAGAAATAACATGTCTAAAAGTGAAAGACATGACAAAGTTTATCAAATACATATTAGAAAACCACTAAAGTACAATTTTATAGATATAGGTACTAGACTAGATATTAGGCCTTCAGCGTATTTGACTTAGGCCGCTTGTTGCCACGGATAATGTTTAGTAATTTCTTTCAAAGTCATTTATTGTTTGAAAAATTAATTCATTACTTACCCATTTCTAAAGATATCAGTTTTCCAAGAGAAATCTTGTTATTCCTAAGCATGTTACCAATTTGGCGAATTATTTCTCCACGCTTTGGAGGTGGCAATGTACTCCAGAGAAACCAAGCATTATGAGTTTTTTCAATAGTAGATTCTACTTCTTTTAAGCTTGGCATTTGAATTTTAGCGATCATGCATCCACTTGCAGGTGAAATAGACTCTAGTACCTACGGCATTATATATTTAAATTCTATCATACAAAGATAACTTAACATCAACTATCCATTCTGAACTACACAGTTTTCATTAACAGATTTTTTTCATATTAAGTCAAAAAGAAACAGATTATTTTGTATTGTATATTAATTTATATTTACCAAAATATCAAGGTGTTAAGTTAACTGTAAGAGTAAATAATTGTTTACTTGCTTATGTGGTAATGTGCAAAATCTCAAGACAGTTTAATTTCGAGGTTCAACAACAAAGGCTATTAATGCTTTTGGTATCGAAAACTAACTTAGGATTAGCTATGATCTTGTTGTGGCTTGTTGAGAGATGCCTAAATTGGCCAAACATGGCCTTGTGATTTTTCGTCATTCAGTACAACTCCTAATAGAGAGCTAAAAGCTTAATAATATCACCGTGACATCATTAGTAGATATAATTGACAGCGCCGTTATCAAGGGTTATCATCCCCCCACAAATTATGCGAAGAGGGGATTTCGGAAGCACGAATGCTCCCATGACTGAATCACGCGCAGAGCAAAACGCGTGCATCATGTCTAAACAAATTTGAGATCAGGAGTAAGTGAAGCGGCAAGTAACGGTGAGAGGAAATTAATAATAAAAGAAAAACTTTCTAAAACAAAAACAAGAAATAATAACGAAGTAATAATACAAAATGGGGATATCGTCACCGGCTCCTCTATGATCGATAATAGATCTCGTGCTCGCAAAAATCAAGCGGTGACAAGGCTGTAACCCGATTCGCTTTATTCTACCCTTACATCTCAATAAAGACGATGACGTCCGTACAAAATTCAATGGGCGATCGTAGCCGACAGTATAACTGGTAGTTATGTCACGCAAACCGCAAGATGTAGATGGCCATAATATACGAAAGAGAGTGATAGAGAGGGAAATGCAGCACCGACCCACAGTGATGCAGAACAGCAAAAGAAGTATCAAAATATTTGAATGGGTTGGATTTGACTTCAAACTAACTTGCAATATACTTTTTCAATCTATTTTGCACAAACGATACCAAATCCGTTTCCCGCGACAACCCACGATTACTCCATGGTGTCTAAAGACATGCGTTTGTAGCAAGTCATCAACCAAAAAATACATTTTTCATGGACAAATTTTCTTAAGAATATTTCATTTCATATATCTGTAACGTCGGGCCGTTTATTATCAAAAAAAATTTTTTTTTCCTTTTCCCGTGTGCTTTTTGCGTGTACAAGGTGTGTTCAAAAAGGAAGGTGACTGTATTTTGAAGAAAAAATATTTATTTATTTATCAATATTTATGTTGTCCCCTTCAAAGTAATCCCCCTCAGATACAATACACTTATGCCAACGGTTTTTCCAATCCTCAAAGCACTTCTCATAAGCACTTTTCGGTATAGCCTTGAGCACTTCCAGCGATGCAGTCTTTATCTCTTCAATCGTTGCAAATCTCCGTCCTTTTATAGGTCTCTTTAATTTTGGGAACAAGAAAAAATCACATGGAGCCAAATCCGGTGAATATGGTGGCTGAGGCCAGATTGTGGTGTTGTTTTTGCCCAAAAAATCTCTCACAAGCAAAGATGAGTGAGCAGGGGCATTATCGTGATGCAAAAGCCATGAATTGTTTTTCCACAATTCTGGGCGTTTTCTTCGTATTGCTTCTCACAAACGGCGCATGACTTCAAGATAATACTGTTTATTGACTGTACGTCTATATGGTAAGAACTGATGCTCCACGCCATGGTAATCGAAGAAAACAGTGAATAAAACTTTGACATTTGATCGAACTTGGCGTGCTTTTCTCGGTCTTGGCTCATCTGGGCTCTTCCATTGGGACGATTGGATTTTGGTTTCGATATCATAACCATATACCCATGATTCATCACCAGATATGACCCTTTTGAGTAAATCTGGATTGTAGTTGACGTCATTGAACAGTTCTTGAGCGATGCTCATGCGACGGTTTTTTTGGTCAAAATTTAGCAATTTCGGAACAAACTTCGCTGGCACACGTCTCATGCCTAAAACGTTAGAAAAAATTTCATGGCACGAGCCAAGCGATATACCAACATTCTTAGCAACTTCTTTGATAGTGATTCGACGATTTTCCAGAACAATTTTCTTCACTGCTTGAACGTTTTCATCAGTTGTTGACATGCTTGGTGGCTCGTCATTGGCATCTTCCCGGCTATCTTGGAAGAGTTTGTACCACTTGTAAACATTTTTTTTACTCAGAACAGTTTCACCGTATGCCACCGTCAACATTTCAAGTGTTTCGGAACACTTTATTTTATTTTTTACACAAAATTTGATGCAAATCCTTTGATCCATATTTTTCGATAGCAAGAAATCGCCGAGCACGCAAAACACTTATAACCTTTATGCCTCTCACAACCAAACAAAAAATGCTATACGCTTGAAACTTGGTACAGATATTCGGGAAGAGTGTACCAACATAACCAAACAAAAAAATCGATAATCGAAAGTACGTTGCCCGTGAAATTTGAAAAGTCACCTTACTTTTTGAACACACCTCGTATATGCATTTAATACGTGACTTAAATTTTAACTCTATGAGTGAGAAAAGGGAAAGCATTCAGCTAAAGCGGCAGGAGAACAAATGAAAATACCCGTCCCTTTGCCGTGCACTTTCCGAATTTTACTCCGAAAGATTCCACTTTTGAAAGCTAATTTTTTTACCATAGAGAAAAAATGTAATAATTATTTTGGTATAAATAAATTGAGAATATAACAGCACGATGGGAGAATTTCGCAGCTTCGTAAAACCTCCCGCACACTTTTTGATTAAAAACGTAGTTTCCGCACAATCAACGAAAATATTCAAAAGTTGGAAAATTGGATAAATATTCAAAAAGCAATTACATGAATGAACTATAGTATATTAGTCCAACATGTGACATAAATTAAAATTATGTTTGTAATAAATAAAATTGAATTCCATTAGATAAAATAATAAATCAATTAGATAGTCCACAATTAACTATTTATTAAGCTTCATGTAAACGAATACGATTCCTAAATAATGCATAATCTCTCCTTTCTCATAACATATTATTTAACAAAATAAATTAATAATTATAAGAAAATTTGTAACGAAAATGGTACTTGGAGAGCCATCTAACGAGATAGGGCCCATACCCTTGAACGCACGCCTCCGTTTTTCACCACGCCCTGAACCAATTAGGGCCCGAAAATTGAAAGAGAAAAGGGAGGAAATCTCAGTCAGCCAATTACATCCTGTTGCCATTTCCACTCTTTCTAAATTTTGAGGGACTGAAAGAGCGATTTTCCTCCCAACTACCCCCACGCTTTAAAAGGGCGTGCGCGAGCGAAAAAATACTCACTCTCTCGCTCCTCGCTAAGTTTTCAGTTTTACCTTGTTTTACAAAGATAGACCAAGTGCCAGGTCCAGTAGGATACCACTCTCCAGGTACCAGACAATTACGTTCAAAAAAAGTAAGTCGAAACTAAATTTTTTTATTGTTATCTCTCCTTTTCCTCTTCTGATTAGAGTAGTCAAATCGAAACTCGAGAGAATAAGTCTTCGAAAAGCATTTCAGCGTTAGGAAATAAATTAAATTCTTTTTATGTGATAATTCCAGCAAGGTCTGGGATATTCACATCCGAGTCCCGATACCACTGGATCCTGGTGTTTGATGGAAGACTTGCAGTCCAAACTTTTTTCTTCTCTTTTAACGCGAAACGCGAAATAGGAAGCTCTGATTTTCCAATTGCTTATCGCGGTTTAGGCGTACGCACGCAAACCAAAAAGAGCACCTGAGATAACGTCCATCTTAGACGTACCTGAGATAGTGACCCGGACGTCACATATCATACATTTTTTCAATGTATCTTTCAACGAGAAATCCAAATCCGTCATCTCCAGTACAATCTTTAAGCATTAACATAATGAAAATCACGATTATCATCAAGTTCCCCATCACTTTCATGAAAGCATGCAGCATGTATTTTTAATGAATTTGCTACCGAGAAATTTCTATTTTACCCTTTTTTGTCGTCATTTTTTGAGTTTTTCGCTATGAAATATAATTAATCCAAGAAAAATTTGTTTCTTCTCTGTCATTGTATATATTACACAATAATTTGGTTATAAAAATTGATTATATGTTATTTTATTATAGATGTACGATTATCAAATCAGATTTATAGAACAACATATAATTTTGAGTACAAAAATTTATTTACGTGAAAAATCCATTACTTGTACTTTATCCAGTACTTGTACAGTTTCAAATATTGCTGATATTTATATTATAAACAAATTGCGTTATGTTAGTTTGTCAATATGTTATAGTGTTTTCAGTCAATATCACTATTTTCTGATTCAGTCTCTTCTTGGCTAGTATTAATAAGTAATAGCTTTTTCATTTCATCCGACAATTTTGTCTTTGGTAATGTCTTCAAAGATGTTATTAGTGGATCAGAATTAAGAACACGTCTTACAAGGAAAGGTACCCAACCCGAACTCACCGATTTTGATACAAATTGTAGAACATAAAAAAATAAGAGACACGTATTTTTTTTATCGGCTAATTTTCACTTTTAAGGGGTAAAAACCTCCCTTAAAGTTAACCCCCAAAAAGCGTTTTTTTTTTAATATCTCGGCTTAAAATTAATATTTTTTAATGAAACAAATTAGAAGTTATTTCTTACAAAAAGAGCAAGTATTTCGTGGTGATTTGAAGAGTAAGGGTAGCATCTCCTATTTTTTAGGGGTTGAAAACATTTATTTTTTGGCCTAATTTTATAATAAAAAAGTTTAAACCGACTAAAAAAAAATGGGAAAAAATGATTAAACATACATAATAACAAAATTTAGCTGACGTCTTTCGGTGTTTTGATAAATATTACCCCTAAGAGGTGTAAACCACACCTAACACAAAATAACTGTAAATATGTAATTCAATACATAATATTTCGAGTAAATTTGTATATAGAGGTTTTCGAGGTCGCTCATTGCAAATCTGTTATCAAATTTTGAAAATTTAAAATGGCGGAACCAATATGGCTGACAGAAATATCGAAAGAAATTTTATATAATAAAAAAGTTTTAAATAATTAAAAAAATTTGAAAAATTTGTAAACATCTATAATAAACAAATTAAGTTTTTCGGTTTTTTCATAGATACTACCCCTAAGGGGAGGGGGGGGGGAAGTAAACCACCCCTAACACAAAATAACTGTAAGTATACTTCAATCTATAATATTTTGTAGAAGGTTTGTATATAGGGGTTCTTGAGATCGCTCTTTACAAATCTGATATCAGATTTTGAAAATTCAAAATAGGGGAACCAATGTGATGGCTGAAAATGACGAAAAACAATTTTAACTTTCATAAAAAGTTGTTTACTAATGTGTGATTTTTGTAGCCTGTACATGAGAACTAAAGAGCCTTAAGCCCTAAACCCCTAAACAACAAATAGGCTAAATGGTTGTGCTTTTCAACCAAACAACTCCAAATCCCTAACCTACAGACAGGCCGAAGGCCTATACTTGACCGTAGACACGAGTATAGACATATTACCGATATTTTATTCAAAACACAGCTTGTATAAATTTTACCGCTTGTTTTTACTTTAGATTGAAAAATGAAAATTAATCCGTTAAACGTTCTTAACTTATTATTAGCATACTTTCAAGCGTTAAACATACCTGATAGTCTCACAAATTATCATGAAACAGAGTTGGCCGAAAAAATAAAAGAAATTTTAATAGATGCAACACATGATTACAACGATATAGAAATGATTACTGATGACTCTTTGGATTTTCAAGAAGAGTATAAAGACCATAATGCGGAAATAATTGAAGATGAAGTGCAACATCATTTTCCTGATCCGGATATAGCACCAACAAATCAATGTACAGCAGATAATGAAGAATTTAAGAAATGAAGAAAATAGATTTTGAATACAAAAAAAGAGCTGTAGAGTTTTGGAGAAGTAGCAAAACGAAGCAAAATTTAAGTCTCAAAAAAGATGCAAAAAAGTATCATCTATTAGTCAGCTACGTCGTTCGGCTCATTCAATTAATAAAGGTGATACGTATAGAAAAAAAGTAGCACAAATTTGTCAGTATATCCTGTATAATTTTAAAGCAGCTCTCGACAGTGGTTCAATTATCTACGATGAAGATATAATTCGATGGGCCTTACAAGCTAAAAAAGAAATTGGTTTTGATAATATTACATTCAAAGCTTCTAAGCATTGGTTACTCAAATTTAAGAAGCAAATAGAATAGTTTCTAGGAAAATAAATAAGTTTATAACAAGAAAAACGCTAAAAAGTAGTGCAGAACTTACGGCTAAAGCTGAAGCATTTATCAATGACGTTAAATCGTGTATACCAAGGATTGGACGCGAAAATTTGTATAATTCAGATCAGATCGGATTTCAGCTAGAAATGCATTCTGGAAGAACATTAGTAGTAGAAGGAGTAAAGCAAGTGCAATGTCTGGTACAGTCAATTTCAGCAACAACGCATATTTATACTATACAGCCACTAATATCAGCTACTGGACAACTGTTGTCACCGCTGTTTCTAGTTTTAAAGGAACCAAGTGGCAAATTTGGCCCTATTGTAGAACAAAACATATTTAGACCAGAAAACGTATACGTGGAAGCATCCAATTCTGGAAAATTAACAACAAGTAAGGGAACTAATAACAATTTTTACATTGTAATATCGTTGATCAGTTATCCCCATGTAGGCCATCACTTAATGTTATTACTTGATTCTTGGAGTGGTCATTGTGACAAAGTTTTAGAAAAAACAATGCCACAAAATAAAAATATGAACATAAAAAAAATTCCAACTGGAACCACAGAAAAAATACAACCCCTTGATGTCTATGGATTCCGTATTTGGTAAAAATTTGTCCGAACATTTTCTGATAGTGTAATTTTAATGGATCATGATATGAATTTACATGTGAGAAATAATATAATTAAACTTCAATCATTGGTTCACAACCAACTGTCTTCACGGAGATATATAGATTTGTTTAAATATTCCTGGTATAAAAGCGGTTACGTGAATGAAAAACCAGATAAATTTGATAATCCTATAGATTACAGTTTTGGAAAGTCTTGTGCAACACATTGTGAAATAGAAGGGTGTACAAACATTGCAATTGTACAATGTGGTTTGTGCAAAAAAGCAATGTGCTTTAAACACTTTTATGAGGACTACCATTATTGTAAAAACTTCGTATAATAATATATTTCATGCTCAATACAAAAAATGCACTATGGCAAAAGATAAAAGACTGTAGATTATTATTATTATTATACTCTAATATTATAAACAAAAATACATTAATAGTTAAATTTACAATAAAGGAATTTCAATAATATTCTGATAACAATTCCTACGGAAATTATACAACTGCTTCACACACGGAATTTTCTTGTTTACAAATTTAGGAATTTGAGGTGGTTTGGTTAAAAAGCACAGGCATCTAGCCTATTTATTGTTTAGGGGTTTAGGGTTTAAGGCTCTTTAGTTCACATGTACAGGCTATAAAGATCACACATTTGTAAACAAGTTTTTATGAAAATTAAAATTTATTTTAGACATTTTCGTCCACCACATTGGTTCTGCCATTTCGAATCTGATAACAGATTTGTAATCAGCGACCTCGAAAACCTCTATATACAAACTTTCTATGAAATATTATGTATTGAATTACATATTTACAGTTATTTTGTGTTAGTCGTGGTTTACCCCCCTTAGGGGTAGTATCTATGAAAAAAACAAAAAACTTAACCCATTAACGTCCAAAATGTCAAAATTTCTTGCACGTTTTCAAAGTGATTTTTTCCTATCTAATTGGCGTTGAAAAAAATTTGAACCACATATTCTGATGTAAAATTGCATGCTCTTTCAGAATCCGTTGCCAGAATCATTATAAAACTCACAGGAAAAGAGATATGCTCGATTGAAACATAAAAAACACCTAAATTTTCGAAAAAAAAAATTTTTAGGATTTTTTTTCGAAGTGTTACGGTGAAGACCTTGCGACCGTGATCAAAGGTGATCATGGGATTTGAAGTTTAACAGGGAATTTTTTTGTTTACCTTGAACCATCGCTTCTTTACAAAATGGCGGAAAAAACGAATTTTTTTTTTTTCAATCTTCATCAACTTTTTTCTCAAAATCTATGGACTTTAGAAAAAAATTCATAAGAAGAAAAATGTCTTAGAATCACTTGAGAAACATCCTAAAATTTTTTCAGAATTTTTGGAGACATTTTTGAAAATTCCATATCCCAAGTTTCCCGGAAAATCAAAAATTGTCTCAAAAAATTCTGAAAAAATTTGAGAATGTTCCTCGAGCGATTCTAAGGCATTTTTGTTTTTATGAATTTTTTTCTAAAGACCATAGATTTTGAGAAAAAAGTTGATGAAGATTGAAAAAAAAAAAATTCGTTTGTTCCGCCATTTTGTAAAGAAGCGATGGTTCAAGGTAAACAAAAAAATTTCCTGTTAAACTTCAAATCCAATGATCACCTTTGATCACGGTCGCAACGTGATATCTTCACCGTAACACTTTGAAAAAAAATCCTAAAAATTTTTTTTTTCGAAAATTTAGGTGTTTTTTAGGTTTCAATTGAGCATATCTCTTTTCCTGTCAGTTTTATCATGATTCTGGCAACGGATTCTGAAAGAGCATGCAATTTTACATCAGAATATGTGGTTCAAGAATTTTTTCAACGCCAATTACATAAGAAAAAATCACTTTGAAAACGTGCAAGAAATTTTGACATTTTGGACGTTAATGGGTTAATTTGTTTATTATAGATGTTTACAAATTTTTTCCAATTTTTTTAGTTATTTAAAACTTTTTTATTATATAAAATTTCTTTCGAGATATCTGTCCGCCATATTGGTTCCGCCATTTTAAATTTTCAAAATTTGATAACAGATTTGTAATGAGCGACCTCGACAACCTCTATATACAAACTTTCTCGAAATATTATGTATTGAATTACATATTTACAGTTATTTTGTGTTAGGGGTGGTTTACCCGCCTAAGGAGTAATATTTATCAAAACACCGAAAGACGTTAACTAAATTTTGTTATTATGTATGTTTAAACATTTTTTCCCATTTTTTTTAGTCGGTTTAAACTTTTTTACTATAAAATTAGGTCACAAAATATGTTTTCAACCCCTAAAAAATAGGGGATGCTACCCTTACTCTTTAAATCACCATGAAATACTTGCTCCTTTTGTAAGAAATAACCTCTAATTTGTTTCATTGAAAAATATTAATTTTAAGCCGAGATATTAAAAAAAAACGCTTTTTGGGGGTTAACTTTAGGGGAGGTTTTTACCCCTTAAAAGTGAAAATAAGCCGATAAAAAAAATACGTATTTCTTATTTTTTTATGTTCTACAATATGTATCAAAATCAGTGAGTTCGGGTTGGGTACCTTTCCTTGTTACATAGATATCTTTATTTGTCTCCATTATGAAAAAGTTATTATTTCAATTGTCAATCTTTACATACTGATTGATTTTACATTTAGTGATTAATGAAAAGTAATTTTTCACACCTAATAATAATATTAATAAAGTAATAAAAATATTTAACATTTGAATAGATAATATTCTAAAGTATATTTACAATCTCAATTGAAAGCAATTTTTTCATTCAAAGTAATTTTTATGTTGCTAATTATCTTATTTTACTTTTTTGCAAAGAAATTTTAATAAATACCTAGAGCATTTTGTTGGCAATTTTTCTCTAAATTTTTTAACATTCTTATTATTACTCTTTAAATCTTCTTCTGAAAAACATCCAATCTATGAGAAATATCACGTAGAATAAGTCTATCTATAATTTTTCCAACCGTGTAATAAGATAACGTGTACAGATAGGGGCATGTATTAGCAGTTGTTCAATATAACATATATTTTCGCTGTATCTTCACAATAGATTTTCAATCCCTTTGTATTTATTTCATATCTGAACGATATCACTACAAGAATAACATAGAACCTTTGAAGTAGATTTTCATCGAATCCTACGACATGATATGTTTTATAGATTCTGCAACGATCTCCGAGAATCGTTTTGACTCGCGTAGGTTACGAAGCGGCTGAGCGTAGCAGCCGCGATCGGTTTGAGAGAGAGAGGGCGCGTAGGGGCAATGACCGGGAGGTGAGGGTTTGCTAGCCAGTATAACTGTGACCTTCAGTCCGGCTACATCTTAGCGATTGTGTTTGAGCTGCCAAAGTACGTAATAGTTCGGGTGCGATCCAGGGAGTTTGAGGATATTGTTCGAGGGTGCTGAAGTGAAGGTGCACACTGTTCAACGTGTGCATCGGCAACTAACGATAACTATCAGTGCGGTGAAACGGATACACACTGCGCAGCGTGTGTGACATCGTCACTGAAAACAATAGCAGTAGGTGCAGTGCCGAGTGCCCGCATTGTGGAACGTGGACGACCTCGGCACCGGCGTACCTAGCGTCGTCAACTGCTGCAGCGACGCAACAACAACAGCGGAACTACAACAGCAGAGCGGCGATCTTACAGTTGATCCGCAGCTAGTACATCGGATACGGTTGGCCACCGTATCCCCATCGATTCCGCGGTAGCAAGGCACGGATCGTGTAGGCAGCTTGAGAAGCGGCTCGCTAACCGAGTTATCAGCAGCGGCCGTCGGAGCGCTGCTAGGCAAGCGCGCCAGCGCCTCCAAGCGGAGAGTTCGAGAACCTAACTTTGATCGGTAAGAGAACTCTGCGCAGGCGCACTCCCGGACAAGGTGAGTTAATGTGCTTCTAGCACATAGATAACAAGGCGTCATTTAGCCAATCAAGTAGGTACATTCAAGAGGAATTACAGGTTAAACGGCAGCCTGTTACAATTCAAATAAAATATAATAATATCCATAGTCCAAAATTTACCGATTGCAATTACCAGTTGTATTGGAAACTATCTGAAAGTTGTTAAAAAATTATCTGGTGCTATTACCATCGTTTGTATTACGAGAACCTTCTAAAACTATATAGACTATTACTCGTATAGCGAGCTCGTCTCAAAGACCACATTGAATTAATTTTTTCCGTTGCTCAACTTCTTCTGCATCCGTTTGAGAAAACTATAAAAATGACAAATACTAATGATATTTCTGTGATACAACGCTTTACAAGAGTATTTCGTAATTTTCTACAATATGAGATAACAATTCACCTTCAAAAATTCCAAATTAATTTATGTAAACAGTTAAATATAAACTCTGGACTCTTCATTTGAAGGAATTTAGTACATAATAGGTATAAAGTGTGGCTTTATTCTTTTTCTTAAGTTTAATACTCATTTTTCACGTTGCATTCTCTTCCAAAACTAAACGGTAACTACATAATATGAAGTACTAATTCTATAAATCTATTATGCGCATGTAGTATGGAAAATCCATAATTTAATGATTCCTGATCAACTTTCATGTTTACTAATGTTTCGATGTCGTTTAAATGAGATAAAGCATATTTGGCTAGAGATATTATTAAGTGTACCAGAAATCTACATCGGTTAAATATTTTATTAATATTAAATTTATAATGTCGAAACCCGAAAGAAATTAAGAAAAGTTAATAACTTTCTATCAATCATTGTTGTTTCTATTCGAAAACCTGTATTATATCCATTAATACGAAGATCTTTTAAGCTATAAATTTCTTCTTTAAGTTTTGATTCTTCCTTTTGAATTAATTGGGTAGTTTCTTGGTCAAAATATATGTTGATTGATCGGCAAAATGTAAATGACAAAGGTCGGAGATTTCCCTAATAAACGGTTTTTTTGTCTACTAATTGAAGTGAAACCATACACGAAACGAATATAGTGGAACCATAACGAAGTGACACCATAATAAAAAATTCCAGTATTTACGCCTTCATTTTGAAATAACTCCTGTCTATATATTCCATCAAACCCATATTTACAAATTAAAATCAATCATGTGGAATGATCTCACTCATTGTCAAAATTTAATTTCAACTGTTCAACTGTGTGATAAAGAAGGTCTTGTAACGACACTGTACAGCCTTGTTGTGTTGCTACGTAATTTTAAAGATAAGTTTTTACTTTTTCAGCTTAAACCTAGAATACATGTATACTCATTTTCAGAGTATATTTTATGAACATGAATTTCCATAACTCAAAAATCCTAATATTTCAACTAACCTTACGGTATGAAGTATACAAATTATGACCATGTTATAACTTGCTCGCTTAAACCTAGAATACATGTATACTCATTTTCAGAGTATATTTTATGAACATGAATTTCCATAACTCAAAAATCCTAATATTTCAACTAACCTTACGGTATGAAGTATACAAATTATGACCATGTTATAACTTGCTCGCTAAAGAACGGAAACGGACGTACGAGACAAGCGCTCATGTAGGGAGAATCAACGCCGCAGTTGTGGAACGAGACAGAACACTAAATGACTGGAATGAACAATGGACAAGAGACGAGACGGCAACGTGGATCAAACGCCTGATAAGTGGCCTGAAACCGTAGACACTAAGAGGGTTCGGCGAGGTGGATTACTACTTGACCTAATTTCTCACTGTACACGGATACTTCAGACACTACTTATTCAGACGCAACAGAGTACGGACGCCGGACTTAAAATATTGCGGATGCGACAACGATGACGTAGAGCACACTTTTTATGAATGCCCACGATAGACCACGGACAGACTGCATCTGGAAACAAAAACTGGTACAAAATCACGTCGGATAATACTATGACAAAAATGCTACGCAACAAAGACAGCTGGACAGCGAGCACTACCGTCGCGGAGATCGTGCGGATGAAGGCGGACGGATGTCTGGAGTTTGGATGAATGTGCGAGAAATACCGCTGGTGAATAGTTGAATGAATTAAATGGATGGAAAAACGTAACGAAATAAACGAAATAATATGGAAGTAGTTTCACGCTACGGGCTGGACAGCAGGTGGAATTTTCAATTCGGAGGTCATGGTTCTGATCATCTTCAGGGGCATGCTTAACGGATGGCGGGTTAGACGGTTCCCATGGGACACCAAAGTCCCTGCTACGGATAGGCTGGAGTAATCTAGCTTACAATTCCCTATATTTTAAATCTCGTTTTTGTCAAATCAAAACACTCTTCAGTTGTAATACTTTTATATTAATTATTAATCATCCTATACTGCGTTCTAGTAAAAGCATTTTCATACGATACAGTAGGTCTTCCTGGTTTGTAATTTTAAAAAGAAAATCATATAATAACTTTCATTTGAATTTTTATGTAGGTATATGGAAATGACGTCTAATCAAGAAAAGATTTCAATTCTAAATTAAGTATTGGAGGTTGAAAGTTAAAGTCGGCGTAAATAATTTAAATAACTATATTTAAAATAAAGAATTAATAGAAATTTGAAATCGACTGAAAATAAAAAGAAAATTTTAGACTTATAAATCATTACGATTCACAGAAAATTTAAAGTATTAATATTAATCTTGTAAATAACCATGGATATCTCTAGCAATTACATTTACTCATAAAAATTAGTTTACTATATGTTATTTTGAAGTTCAAAATCAATGAGAAAATTTCTGAACAAAGAAAGTGGATATAACCTTCCAGTCAGTCCAGTCTTCCAGCTTATATATACGGTTTACCCAAGCACACTATTCGTATTTCAAAATTTTTCTACTAATCTTATTTCAATCTTATAATAATACAATGAGATTTCATACTCAATAGGACACTTACAAATAGGACTACATATTCACAATCAAATCATTTCATGTATACTAAAATCAGGGAATATTTTAATGGGCAGTTCTCGAGCGAAGGGCAGTTCTAAAAAAATCGTCAGTTCTCAAGCGAAGGGCAGTTCTAAAAAAAATAGTGTAACGGTCCTATCTACTCGTATGAGCTAGTATATTAATTCGGTCCGATATGGGACGGAACGCGCGCGAAGGTAGAAGAACCAGTCGAGGAATAGCCATCCTAGGATACAGGAGCATCACAAATTAAATCGGCAATGTACATTACTCGTAAAAAGAGTGCGGCAGCGAGACTATTAATTGTTTCCGTTGTTGTTGCTGTCCGGAGTGATTGGTGATAACGCCATCGCAGGCCAACCACAAAGTCGCGAGATCTATCCGACAGAATTAACAGGACGACGGAGAAAACCCCGTTTCCAGTGGAGAAAATCGGTAACCTGAGTTGTATTTTGAAAGACGATATTAATCTGCACCTCCTGACAGTGCGGCTATTCACATAAGGTAAGCTGGTCAGCTTCGCATCGCGATTTTTGTTAAACGACCGCGCTTGATTACTCTCTCCTCACGCCGGCGATTGTGAGAAAATTGGTAGCAAGTATGCAAACGAATATCGTGAGTGAGAGATTATAAACGAAATGCCGACGCGTAAGATTGTTGCGCGCGTCGCATAAACTAAATGCGCGGGCCGAGCGTATTGTAGATTATATAGAAAATAAAAAATAACTCATTTATGATTGAAACGTTAATTTATTGTTGACTTTGCTAATAATAAGTTAGTTGACTTACACCTGTCCTATCCTGCTCTCCAGTTAGTTAATAGACTCGATTATTTCGATCTTCCCGCACGCATTCGGGCGAGACAAAGAAATAAAACGGAATTCACACCCCGTTACAACATTAAATTGTATATAAAACGAAAACGTTAATTTTATATATAATAATGATAGCTTTATAATTTATAAATATTAAATAATTAATCTAGTAATTACATTATAAGATTATAGAAAAAACCGTTACAAATTTGTTATAATTTAAATGTTATTAACTAATTTGAGTATTTCTTTTTAGAGATTACTTCTAAAATTAATAAACGATAAAGTTATGTAAAAATTTAATATTGTTCTATTGTAAATATTGTAATATTGCATTAATTTACTTTATTAGTTAATAACTTTTGACAATACTATTTGTGATAATTGTAATTTACAATTATCAGAAATAGTATCGTCTAAAAAGACCAATAACTAATTTTGTAAAATTTACATGTGTTAAAACTTTAGTATTAATGTTTATTTACTTGTAAATTAAGAAAATTCATTTCTCAAAATTTGCGAATATTTCTCGAAGATTCGAAAACTTCTCGAAGAGAACTCTCCTGCGAAAATAGGCGGGAAAATCTATGTATAAATACGCTGATTATTATCGTCACGTGCGCTGATTGAACCGAATTTTCAACGGTTTTCCGGAGTCGTTCCCGCGACCTCGCCAACGATTCATTTTCGGAGACACGCCCGGTGCACGGACGAGAAACAGGGTATTGTGGATGGGTCGCGCCGAGCCGTGTCCTGAAGGATACCCGGCACCAGTGCGTGTGGGTAGCCGGCGAGGTACGTGGGTGTGCGTGTGAACGGTCATCGTCTCTGCTGTAGACACCAAGCGAGCGGAGGACAACGGGAACAACAACCGCAGCAGAACAACAACGAGCGACAACGGTTTTGGTTATCAGTATCTGGAACGAGCAAGAGGTCGAGCGAGAGAACGAAGAGCAACGACAATAACACCAGCGAGGCGCTCATCGGGAAGGAGCGCACTAGTGACGTAATCCAACGATAAATTCCAACCGTCAAAGGGGTTGACGATCAAGGTCGCTGCCGTATTCTCTCTTTTCTTTCTCTCTTGCATGTTTCGGCACCAGCTGATGGGTAGATAGTATGGGAGATCTGTCAGCTACCCCGTCGGCCACATTAACGGCGAAATTGCTTATCGGGCATTAATTATAATAATTAGGTTTAGAAGGGAATCTAATAAACTACTCGCTCCTCATTCTTCAGGCTCCGTAGTTCCAAGAAAACAACTCTTCCAAACTGATTTTAGAAATGCATTTGAGCATTATATAAATTTTATCAATTTGCATATAGACAAGAACTTAATGAAATAGCTAAAGAGCTGAACAGATGCTGGGCTAAATTTAATCAGTGATATTCTACTATAATCTGTAACAGCTCGCGATAACTATTAACTATTATTAGGCGTGATATTGTGCAAATTGCATCTAGACCTCTTACATTGAGAATTATTAATATCGAATTTTTCGACCGAGTTTGCAATAACACAATGAGCCCAAGATAGTCAATTTTTTACGCTGCCGTAAACATGAATAGACAGTTTATCTATGTTGTTACGTCCTGATACGTAAGCTCTACTTATTTTGAAGTCAGCGGCAATGAAGCAAGCTCAAAGTAACAAAATAAGCACTAAAATGTATTACACCTTTACGAAACACAAAATTGTCAAAACTAACCGAACTTAGCAGAATTCCAACCCAGAAATCGTAACACTGACATATTAACTTCTCGATTATGTGACAAACCAATGTAGACTAATAAGTCGATATTCAATATATAAAAGCGTACTGATTTCTTTCGGCAGTTGATTCGCGACGCGCAACAATTTAATTGTATTAATTCAATTACCGCTCACGGAGTGAATTCTATTCATCAAATAAAGTAAGATTTTATTAGTGTTCTTAAATATTGGGTTTAAAATTCATTGTTACAATTCCATTGTATTAATTCAATTATCGCTCACGGAGTGAATTCTATTTATTAAATAAAGTGAGATTTTACTAGTGCTTTTAAGTATTGGTTTTAAATTCATTGTTACAATTCCATTGTATTAATTAAATTACCGCTGACGGAGTGAATTCTATTTTTTGAATAAAGTGAGATTTTACTAGTGCTCTTAAGTATTGTGCTCAAAATTCATTGCTCTCTTCTATTGGGATAAATAGGAAGACATCCATCAACGAGAATAAGAATCGGGAATAATATTCCTCTAATAAAGAGCGATCCCGATTATCCAGCAACAAAGTAATAGTTGGAAATAATATTTCTTGATAATCAACCCAGGTAAGTCCTGCCATTATATATATATATACTTTATATATTTCGACCATACCGTCTTAAATTGAAATTCATTGATTTAAATAAATACATGTCATGGCTACGGAGTCGCGAAATAACAATGTTATTGGCTTGAGAAAGAGTGGCCGGATTTATAGATTGCCCGATTTGCGAATTTGAAAGTTTTTTTACTGGAGATAAAAGAGTTTGCTGACAAAATTTATGAGACTTTGTTTGCATTAGAGAATTTAAATGGTTTAAAACAATATGCTCCCTAAATTTTGTGCCATTTAATGTTGTAATCGGTAGTGTTTTTTTATTGTGTGAAAATAATTTCACAATCTCTGGAAATTTGATGTAGTCTTTGCAGTACACGCACTGCGCTTAACATGGATGGCGATTAATATAAAAATATATCAAGCTTTTATTGAATTTAAAGTTCAATTTGGATATCTCTGAATTATGTTTTTTGGGATCTGCTGTGTCTTGCACTTTATCTCTAGTTACAGTTTCAACTTTATTATCACTACTTTTCAATCTTTCCATTATCTACATGTTCAGTAGCATTTCTTTGAGTTTCTTTGGTATGTACATTATTTTCTAAATAAAAAAGGAATTCATAATTGCCATTTTGGCGATTGAGATGTGAGAGAGTTCGGATATGGGAAGTTTAAGAGAAGAATTCTCGTTTAATCTTTTAAAACAGGCAAACAATTGAATTATTTCATAACGGGTTGAGCTGATGGATGGAGATAATTCGTACTAGAATTCGAGTAATGACAATCGAAACCTCTATATACTTACGATCACCTTCATTATTTTCAGTTAATTGTTGAAAAGACGATTGTTTTGATTTTTTCAGCCACCCCAAGAAACTCGGAGGTTGCTGTTGATCTTTTCGATTATTAAAATCTCCCATCTCAAAGCAGAAAGTTTGCTACCTGTGTACCAACTTACTCTGAATGCGCTATCCGCCTTCACTGAAGGTAAAAATAAGGGAATTGAATAAAAAATGTTGTATCATACTGTACGCAAATACGGATGTAACGTCACTTTACACTAACTCCAGTTAGCACTAATAAGATTACAAGTATTGAAATGTTGTATAAAAACGAAAGATTATTGTACCTATGACAATCATTATAAATTATTGAAAGAGCACGGAGTATCACATCTACGGAATTAACATCTCCAAGCACTTAAAAAAGATTGTGAGAAAGACTGGTCTGAAAAAATGAAAATTTAAGATTTGGAATCCTTTTATTTTTTTTAGTTTTCTAGTATTATGGATTCAGGCACTTCTAAATGAAGTTTAGAATATTTCCTGTCAGGTTGCCCCCCAGATTGACGAGGTGAAGGTACCAGGGTGATTTCCCCGATGGACGAGTTGCCGGTGTCAAGATGATCCTTCAGATATTATATCATCGTAATATGCAACTCTAATTGCAAATAAATTATACATCATTTTCCAACGGGCAAGCGGGCGAACGACAACAAAAAGGTCTATTACTTTGATATAAGATTTATTATTATTAAGAATTTTAATTCTCTTTTTTTACAGGCTGAAGATTTTCTCTTTTGATTCTGCGCGGCGAGGTCGACTAGTGGACTGAGGAAGCTACAGCAGCCTCGAGAGAATAACCTTGCGAGAGAATGCCATTGTTCTCATTGCTGCCTCTCTCCTTCACCTTTCACCAAAATGGCCGTACGCGCGCACACGCACCGTGATACCTCGCCAGTTACCTCACGCGCACCGGTGCCGGCTCCGCTTCAGTCGCGGTTGGGCGCGACCCAAAATTCAATGTCCCACAGCACAACACTTCCGCCCACCGAGCGCGTCTCCACGTAATAATCGTCGGCGAAGGTGCGGGAAAAACTCGGAAAAAACGTGTAGCAAACATTGTGCGCGCGGCGGTCGTTCAAACTCCCAAGCTCAACTTAACTCTCCTCCCTCGTAACAGCAGAGTACGCGCGCACTTTCCTATCTTTCATCCCGCTTTACTCCTCTCTCTTCTCTCTTCTCTGTCTCTCTCTCTCTCTGTATCTCTTCTCTCGCAGCTCGTCGCTCTCTTTTGAGTTTGGCCCGCCGCCGCCACCATTAGCAAGGCCGTGATTCTCCGTTACAATTTTTAATTCTTCCCTCGGTACAGGTACCTTTCCTTCCTCCTGGAAGCATTTCTTCATTATTCGAACGAGGTCTGTTCAAAACGGATCGCGAATTTTGTAAATTTTCAAAAATTATTTACTTAATCATGAATATCTATGTTATCTCCTTCAAAATAATCCCCCTCGAATATAATGCACTTCTGCAAACATTTCTTTCCATCCTCAAAGCACTTAAAAAAATCTTTTTCTGTGATCTTGTCCAGCTCCTCTTTCGATGCCATTTTTATCTCTTTAATCGTAGCGTAGCGTCGTCCCTTCATGGGACTCTTCAGTTTTGGGAACAGGAAAAAGTCACAGGGGGCCAGATTTGGGGAATACAGTGGCTGCAGCACCATTACTGTGTTGTTTTTGACCAAAGAGGGCCAATTTTGGTCAGGGGCGTTATCACGGTGCAAAAGCCAGTTTTTGTTCTTCTTCAAATCCGGACGTTTCTGGCGGATTGCTTCTCGCAAATTGCGTATAACTTGCAGGAAATATTCCTTATTGACCGTACTATCCTGTGGCAAGTACTCATGATACATGACGCCCCTGTAATTGAAGAAAACTATGAGCAAAACCTTCACACGAGACGTGACAGAACTGCTGCGGCTCATACAAGAGACGGCCACGAAAATGGCCAAGGCAGCAAACATACAAAAGAACATGAACACGACAGTGAAGACGGGAATTAAGACAATTCTTGAGACTGTGGACATCGCGCTGCACAAGCGATCGGACACAGTTTCGGAAAGACGTTTCCAAGACAACAACAATACAGACAGGACAGCGGCGAATAACGAAGAAACGCCACGGACGAAACGAAAACGTTCGAAACGTTTGGAACCACGCTGGAGCCCTCACAAAAGAGGCCACCAACGATAGAACCGACCAAGGACTGGCAGACGGTAACACGAAAACGATCAGATAAGACAAAAAATAAAACGGACGTAAAGAATCGGCCTGACAGAGGGAGACCGGCCCACCGGAAAAGGGGTCTGGCTGTCCTGATCAGGCCGGGCACGGACGCGACGTACTCTGACATAGTACGGAAAACACGGACGACGATCGACCCGAAGGAAAGCCACGTGCAGGTGACAACCCTGAGGAAGACGAAGAATGGCTTATGTCTTCTGAAGCTACAGGTAGACGCAGACAAGCTGGGCGGACGTGAGATGTTTGGACGACAGATCCAAGACACGATCGGGAAAGCGGGCAGTGTCAGGGCCGTGACCTCCAAGGTCCAATTGGAGATCATGGATCTGGACTGCGTTGCGACTCCGAAAGACGTGACGGACGCGCTCAGACGAGAGACGGGACGAGACACGGACCTTCGAGTCCACATTTTCGGTCCAAACCGCGCTGAGCAGTATATGGCGGTCTGCGAATTAAAATCGCGGGAAGCCGATGCATTGCTTCGGCGTGGTCGGATCGGAATTGGCTGGGTGTATTGCCACGTTCGGAAACGACTGACGGTAACAAAATGTTACCGATGCCTAGGCTTCGGCTATGTAAAAGCTGAATGCACAGGCAAGGACAGGACGAAATGCTGCCGCAAGTGTGGCACATCCGGACACTACACGACGGAATGCCAAAACAAGCCGGTCAGCTCACTGTGCTCCGAGGTCGGGCACGGGGACATCGTCCACCTTGCCGGAGGCGGCAGGTGTGCCGTGTTCCGGGCCGTGCTGGAGGAGTGCAGGGGTGGATCAGAGGACGGACAAAATAATTCAGGGACCCCTGCATCGAAGTAGGACTGCAGTCATGCTCCTACCTCAGATGGCCGACGAATATGCCGCGGACTTCCTGATTCTGAGTGAACCATTCAGGAGAAGGACGACCCAGACATACATTACAAACGAGACAGAGACCACTGCTATCTGGGTACGGGGCGGCACCCAATCTAGAGTCTCCAATCGCGGTGTCGGGGATAACTACGTCTGGGTCACAGTTGACGCTGTCACTTATCTCAGCGTCTACCTGACACCCAACTGCACCGCGATGGAGTTCGAAAGGAAGGTGGCACTCCTAGAAGACGGGATCAGGGTCCTGCCCGGGATGTCATCGTTGTCGGGGATTTTAACGCGAGGGCGACCGAGTGGGGAATGAACGAAACGAATTGACGCGGACGACTACTGCTGGAAATGGCCGCAAGGCTCGATCTAGCAGTGCTAAATACCGGACATACGCCGACATATAGACGGCCAGGTGTTGGTGACTTTATCCCCGACGTCACGATGACATCGGACAGAATTCTGCCACGGCTGAGAGGATGGCGGGTGATCGAAGACTACACAGCCGGCGATCACCAATACATCGTCTTTGAAGTGGTGGATCGGACGGGAACGAGACGAACGAGAACCCATCAACCCCCGCAGTGGAACCTACGTAAACTCGACGGACGAAAATTTTCGAAAGAGCTAATGGCTGCACCGGCTCCAGGGGAGAGAATTCCCCCCGAACTAACGAGCCGGCAAAGAGCGGAAAGACTGACAGACGAGACGGCCAAATTAATAGACAGCTTATACAGAGGCACAATGCCGAAACGTCGACAGATACAACAAAGACAACCACAATATTGGTGGACGAACGAAATAGCCGAGTTACGCAGGATATGCCTGACAAATCGGCGACGAATGACAAGGGCAGGGGGCGGACCCGAAAGGGAAAACCTTCAAGCCATATACAAAACAGCACAGAAGACGCTGACCAAAGCAATACGGGACAGCAAGACGCGATGCTGGAGGAAGCTCTACGGAGAGGTGAACGAGGATCCCTGGGGAACCGGCTACAAGATTGTGACCGGGAAACTAGGGGCCCGAGTCTCACCGGAACTTAAAGATGCCGAAACAGCAGGACGGATTGTTGACAGATTGTTTCCGACGCACCCGATTAGGACAAACGTGATGGATGACGTGGACGCACAAATGCCCCCCGCTTTTGCCGCTGAGGACCTCATCAGAGCAACGAATGCGATGAAGACGGGTAAGGCACCGGTACCGGACGAAGTAACATCCGAGATCCTCCGGCTTGTGGCTCGTCTACGGCCGGAGATACTCCTCGACCTGTACAACATGTGTTTGACGACGGGAACGTTCAGCAATCGGTGGAAGGTGGCAAGGCTCGTTCTTATCCCAAAAGGCAGGGGCGATCCTCGCATGCCTTCGTCTTACCGAGCGTTGAGTTTACTTGAAACGACTGGTAAACTCTTTGAACAACTACTGAGACCGAGACTGATGGATGTGATACAGACCGGAGGAGGTTTATCAGATTTGCAGTTCGGTTTCAGGAGGGATCGATCGACAATTAGAGCGATCCAAAAGGTAGTCGACTCTTTCCTGGAACTAGACAGACACTGCCACGCAGCGCGACCTATAGTGTTGTTGGCGACGCTCGACATTAGGAATGCTTTCAATTCGGCCAGGTGGAAGGATATCTTGGAGGCGCTGAAAAGCAACTTCGGGATCCAGCCATACCTGATTCGGGTTGTGGAGGATTACCTAACAGACGGATAACGTACGAGACGATTGAAGGACAAGTAACGAGACAAGTCACCACTGGGGTGGCACAGGGGTCAATACTGGGACCTGACTTCTGGAATGGCATATACGATAGCTTGCTTCGGCTTGGGATGCCGTTCGGAGTGACCCTCGTCGCTTACGCTGATGACGTGGCGGCGGTGGTTACGGCGAGGTCCCCCGATCTAGCGCAGCTGGCGTTGAACCAGACCATGAAACGAGTCGGACGATGGATGACTAACCACGGACTACAACTCGCAACCGAAAAATCGAAACTTATGTTTCTCACGAGAAGACGCATACAGACGATACAGCACATGAGGGTGGGGATATGCGAGATAGAGACCAAGAGGGAAGTCAAGTACCTTGGGGTAACCCTCGATATACAAAGATGACCTTCTGGCTTCATATACAGAAAATAACCTGGAAAACGGCAGAGAGGATAGCATCCTTGAGTCGCCTGATAGCAAATACGACGAGACCGAGATCGGGAAAACGACGACTGTTAATGGCGACAGCTCACTCGATCCTTCTATACGGTGCGGAAATATGGGCAGACTCCCTGAAGACAAAGAAATACTGTAAGACGATGATGGTACAGAGACAGGGCGCACTGCGAATCGCTTGCTCCTACCGGACAGTCTCTGCGCAGGCTGTTTTGGTGATGGCTGGCGTAATACCCGTGGATCTTCTGGCCTTTGAATGCAAAAGCATCTACGGGAGCAGTGCGGACATAGGACGAAAGAACGCGGAAATCACAGAGCGCAACAGGACAATTTACATTTGGTAAGGCCGATGGACAGAGGAACGAGGTAATAACTGGACGAGACGATTGATACGGGACTTAAGGCTGTGGCTCGGAAGGAAATTTGGTGATGTAAATTTTTACGTCACCCAGCTCTTGACGGGCCACGGGTACTTCTGACGGTACCTTTACAATATGAACAGACTAGAAACACCCGACTGTAAGTACTATGGACACGAACGAGACGACGCGGAAAACACGTTTTTCGCGTGTGACCGCTGGACAAGACTCAGACAAGAACTGAAAGAAACGGTCGGCAGCATCACCCCCGATAACATCGTGGCTCTTATGCTGCATGAACCTGAATGGTGGCGCTTAGTCTCTACCTATACGGAAACTATACTGAGACGTAAGAACGCGGACGGCTGCCTGACAGACGATTGAGCAGACGAAGTGACTTGACGTAACGAGATACGGAGGAACGACACGAATGAACGAACACAGACAGAACCTCCAGTCAGAAATAATATCAACATAGTCCCTGGCTGGGGGAAGGACACCAAGGAGATGGCAGTTTGGTGGGTAGGACTATTTTTTTTCGGGGAGTCCCACACAACCCCTCAGTCAGAAAGACTAAGGGGAATCCGCAAAAAGGATTCCGCAACTCTTTGTAAAAATATAATAATAATAATAATAATAATAATAAAAATGATAATAATAACCCAATACCCAAGATAAATAAAATTTCGATTATCAAGGTCGTTTTTGATGTAATCATTACGTGTGTTTATGCCACATTTAGTAACGTGAACCAATCTAACCTATGTATGCAATGAGGGAGTATACTTCCTAATTGTTGACATCTCTCGAGGCATATTCGTGGTCGACGTCTCTCTCTTCGTTCAATGATTCCGATTCACACGTGGTTTTGGCACCGAAGCCTCCTTGGGTAATTTTGACGGTCAAGGCCGATATCGTGCTGCAGCAAGATATTACCATCCAGTTATTGGGCAAGATATATTACCAGCAAATTATTCGGTTATTACAATTAATCTTAACCTTGCCTGATCATCCCTGTGCATAAATGAAGAAAATAATAAATTTGACCCCTACATGATCTTGCGGGGGGGGGGGGTAACCGCACCCCACACATAATACCTTATCTGAACGTAGAATTTCTCGCTCTTTCCGAATCCGGGATCAAAATTATAGGTTCCTATTCAAAAAATGACTTTTCCTTTCAAATGACCTTGAAAATAAATCTCAAGATCAAAACCGATTTCTGGAAAAGGTGTCCCTCATTGTCTCAAACAATTTATGTCTGAACAATTTTTTTGTAGAACGCCAACCGTAGAAAATTACGGGGTGGTTCGTTTAAAATGTGACACCCTGTATATAAAAAATGTGGCGATAGAAAGATTGTTTCCAATTATCGCTCGATAGCTGAATTGAATATTTTTTTAAAGTTCTTTGATAACGTGGTATCCCTTCATTTATCATCTTTTCTTTTCCGCTTCATTAATGTCTCTCAACATGGATTCGTTCTATCTGGCTCGACTATCACTAACCTTGCTGAGTTTTTCGAATTTTTGACAGACGCCTTTAATGTTAATGTGCAGGTGGATACGGTCTATACAGACCTTAGCAATGTATTCGACTGTGTCATTAATGCTTTATTATTATCCAAGCTTTCTTTCTATAGGGTTCATGGTGCGTTACTTGCGTGGTGTTCTTTTTACTTGAAGATCGTATTTACTCTGTTAAGTTTCAGCAATTTGTCTCATCCGCGTTGACAGCTGTATCTGACGTACCATAGGGCTCTCATCTTGATCCGTTATACATTATCATATTCATTAATGATGTTTTTTCAGTCATGAAATTTTCTAAGATCTTGATCTATGCGGATGATGCAAAGCTCTTTAAGCTAATCTGTTCCATGAGTGATGCAGATGAGCTACAGTCTGATCTTGAGATGTTTCGGGTTTGGTGTGAGTTGAATGGTCTGATTCTGAAAATTGAAAAGTATACAACTTCTCCTTTTATCGCAGCAAACCACCTACGAGGTGTGATCAAAAAGTAAGGTGAATTTTTATTTTTCTCAAAAAATATTTATTTATTCATCAATTTTTATTTTATCTCCTTCAAAGTAATCCCCCTCGGATATAATGCACTTGTGCCAACGCTTTTTCCAATCCTCAAAGCATTTCAAAAAATCATTTTTTGTGATCTTGTTTAGTTCATCCTTCGATGCCGTCTTTATCTCCTCAATCGTGGCAAAACGCCGTCCTTTCATGGGCCTCTTCAGTTTTGGGAACAAGAAGAAATCACAGGGGGCCAGATCTGGGGAATACGGTGCCTGTGGCATCGTTACTGTGTTGGTTTTAGCCAAAAATTCGCGCACAAGCAACGATGTGTGAGCAGGGGTGTTATCATGGTGCAAAAGCCAATTTTTATTTTTCCACAAATTCGGACGTTTCTGGCGGATTGCTTCGCGCAAATTGCGCATAACTTGCAGGTAATATTCCTTATTTACTGTTCTACCCTGTGGCAAGAACTCATGATGCACCACACCCCTGCAGTCAAAGAAAACTGTAAGCAAAACCTTTACATTTGATCGAACTTGGCGTGCTTTTTTTGGTCTTGGTGATCCAGAATGCCTCCACTGGGACGATTGAGTCTTAGTCTCGACGTCATAACCGTATACCCATGTTTCGTCACCTGTTATAACCCTGTTGAGTAAATTTGGATCATCGTTGACGTCATTCAGTAGCTCTTGGGCGATGCTCATGCGACGTTTCTTTTGGTCGAAATTGAGCAATTTCGGAACAAACTTCGCTGACACACGTCTCATGTCTAAAACACTCGCCAAAATTGATTGGCACGAACCAAATAAGATGCCAATATCATCAGCAATTTCTCTAATGGTAATTCGACGATTTCCCAACACTATTTTCTTCACTTCTTCAACATTCTCATCAGTTGTTGATGTGCTGGGGCGTCCAGAACGAGGTTCGTCGTCGATGTCTTCTCGGCCTTCTTGGAAGAGTTTATACCACTTGTAAACATTTTTTTGGCTTAAAGTATACTCACCGTATGCCACTTTCAGCATTTCAAGTGTTTTGGAACATTTGATTCCATTTTTCACACAAAATTTAATGCAAATTCTTTGATCCATGTTTTTAGACAGCAGCAAATCGTGGAGCACGCAAAACACTTCTAACCTTGATGCCTCTCACAAACAAACCAAACATACTACAAAGCTGAAATTTGGAACGTATGTTCTAGACGAGTGTACCGACATAACCAAATAGAAAAGTCGAAGATCGAACGGACGTAGCCCGCTAAATTTCAAAATTCACCTTGCTTTTTGATCACACCTCGTATGTTATTTAATTATCATTTTGATTCTGTTGCCATAGGTAGAGTAACGGAGTTTAAGGACTTGGGAGTTTTATTCAACCCTAAACTTCGTTTCGAAGCTCATATTAACCAAACTTGTCTTTCGGCGTATCGTGCGTTATCACTTATTTTCAGACAGTACCGTGCTTTCAGGCAGCCTGGGTTACTTCTAACACTATATTCTCTTGTTTGCTCCAGGCTAATGTTCGCGTCAATAAATTGGTCTCCGCGTTATGATATTTACATTAAATCTTTGAAGATTATTTAACACTGTTTTTTGCGCTTTTTGTCGAATAGATTTGGTCATCGCATGGCCCCTTACTCCCACGATTATACGGAAACAACGAAATCTTTTAATGTTTGCTCGATCTCTTCCTTTATCAAATATTAATAAGGTATGGCTTGCACTTTGTAAAGATACATCGGGTTTTGAAGTTTAATCTGTAACGGTGTAAGTTGGTCATGACCTACACCGTGCGTTCCTTCTCTCTCTCCGACATCGGCAAGGGCTCTTGGCGGGCATCTGGCACATGTATGTTTCGTGCCTTATACCAGTCTTTTGTTTCAGCATCGGTTTCTCTCTTCATCAAGAAAAGAAGAGAGAGCAGCAGCAGTATTAGTCGGTAAGAGCGCGCAACAACATGCGCTCTCGTCAGTTACAGAAAGTGAGAGAGAGAAAGAGAGAGAGAGAGAGAGAGAGAGTACAGCTATAGTGCATCAGGCGCGTGACACTGGCCACGCTTGGCGGTGCCGTGTGCCGCTGAGTAGGTAAGTAAGTGGAGAGGGCATGAGAAGCAGTCTCTCACACACTAATGCGTCGTGTCTCGCGAGCATTAAGGAAATGACCCCGCGAGCGAGAGCATACCAGCTAACGCACCAGCAGAATATCCTCAAAAGCGGCCTTTGTCCACCAGTCACGTCATATCTGAGGAAGTCACCAGCCTGCAGAAAGAAGATCAACGTGCCAGCCCAGTGGACTTTGCCAATTAACAGGTCATACTCTCTTCTCTCGTTTCTCTTCCTTAATCAGTTTTACCCTTTTTAGTTATTCGCGACTTGTGCGCTGTGCCAGGCTCTCGCGGGCCGGCACAGCTGAACTAGTGGTTAAGTTTTCATTCTTTATTGTGTATGGAGTCGGTGATGAGATGGCAAGGCGCTCACGTGCCGGTCATTTAGTTGGTAAGAAGTTATTGTATATTAGGTAAAGGTTTGATAGATTGTTCTGTTCGTCATCGCTCAAGGTAGCGATTTTATAATAAATATATTTTGTTGGTAAAAGGTGAGAATATTCATTGCGATAGCCTTTCCTCTTCTGCCTTGCTGGGAGTGATATACCGCCTCCCTTACCTCCTCCTTAAATAATTAGGTGATAGCGAGAAAGTATCGCCGGCTAAGGACGGCCAACGCTATTACAAATAAACTATATTTTTGTTTTATTATGTCTTCTGCTTTTATAAGCTAGAAACCACATGTTTTTCCCATTGATAATCAACCATGTTGACGCTTCAATGATTGTCAAGAGACTATATACTGTTTTACTATCGTGATATACTTATAACAAAACAAACAAAGCCCTTTCGATATCTTCCACAGTTTATAGCTCTATCTTTTTCAATCACTAAAAACCCATATTTATCATCCAACCAGTATTGTATACAAAGTTCTTTAGATTGATTGTAAGTCATACCAGAATTTTATATATATATACGAGGGTCGTTTGAAAAGTCCGTGCAAAGTCAGAGAGATGGCACTACTAGTGCGTATCAAGGTTATTTTTAGTTAGTGGCATATCTTTGAAGAGCACACACCAAGTTTCAGCCAGATCGGCCAATTACTTTGCGTTTTACATTCGTTTTAATCAAAGAAATCGAGTAGTTGTAAAAAAATGGACGAAAAAGAATTTCGTGTATTGATTAAACATTACTTTTTCAAAGGCAAAAAGCCTCAGGAAATCAAACAGAAGCTTGATAAACATTATGGTGATTGTGCACCTTCGATTAGAATGGTTCATAAGTGGTTTCAAAATTTTCGGAGAGGCCATATGAACACAAAAGACGCTGAACGTTCTGGACGCCCTGTTGAGGCTACTACTTCAGAAATCATTGATAAAATCCATGATATGTTAATGGCTGACAGAAGAGTGAAGGTGCGTGAGATTGCTAGTACTGTAGGTATCTCGAGCGAACGGGTACATAATATTTTGCACCAACATTTGGACATGAAAAAGCTATCCACTAGATGGGAGCCGCGATTGCTCACGATTGACCAAAAACGAAATCGTGTGAAGTGTTGCAAGAATGGTTTGCAGCTGTTCCAGCAAAATCCGCAAGACTTTAAGCGTCGTTTCATCACTGTCTAGATGAAACATGGATACATCACTACACTCCTGAGACCAAAGAACAGTCTAAACAATGGGTTACCAAGGGGGAATGTGCTCCGAAAAAGGCGAAGACAATTCCTTCGGTCGGGAAGGTTATGGCGACTGTATTTTGGGATTAGCAAGGTATAATCTTCATCGACTCTCTGGAAAAGGGTAAAACCATTACAGCCGAATATTATTCATCGTTATTGGATCGTTTGAAAATCGAGTTGCTAAAGAAACGTCCACGATTAGCCCACAAAAAAGTCCTCTTCCACCACGACAATGCGCCAGCTCACGCCTCAGCAGTTGTGGCCGCAAAACTGATGGAGATAGGGTTTCAACTCGTTTCACATCCCCCCTATTCTCCAGACTTGGCTCCGTCAGACTACTATTTGTTCCCTAATATGAAAAAATGGCTGGCGGGGAAAATATTTCATTCAAACGAAGAGGTGATTGCAGAAACGAATGCCTATTTCACAGACTTGGACAAATCCTATTATTTGGAAGGGATTAACAAACTAGAGCAGCGTTGGATAAAGTGTATAAGCCTAAAAGGAGACTATGTTGAAAATAAAAAAGATTTATTAAAAAAAATCAAGCAGTTTTTATTTTAGCAAAGACTTTTCAAACGACCCTCGTAAAAGCACATAATTCTATATCGTTCCTAGACTGTTCCTAAACCTTCGCACCAAATTTCAAAGTTGTTATCCTTAAATTTCTTTATTGTCCTTTTTTTATTTAAGAAAGTAAAAATTAGAGAGATTAGCCCACAAGCGCACAAATTTGAAAATAATTTATCTCTGTAATATTGAATATAATCCCTCTACTATTTTTAAATGGAAATTTGAGTTATCACGGATACGAGATACAAGGAGTGTGATTAATAAAAATCAATTATTAATTTTTTATTCAGCAACATTTCGTATATACGAATAACTCAGATTTTCATAATAATCTTTATTCATTGTTGGAAACATTCAAAATCAAATATATATATATATATATATATATATATATACATATCTAATTTAGAGGATTGTAGAATAGAAAGAAAAATACTTGTATTTAAGTTTACCTAAATTTTAAAGAATTTGATGCTATCGCTGTAGTTTATGACTTCAACGTTGTTCCGTATATTACTATTGCAAAACTTGTCTCATCGTATATTGTTTTGTAATACTTCCTATTTTTATCTTATAGATTTTAAAATTATTAGAAACCTTTAATCAGAAGTTGTAAATGTGATTTTCTATGTTATTTTTATCATAACAAATTCAAGTTCTACGGCATAAATTAGGTTGAAAATTATACATTCTTTTATTCTACTTATAATTTTGAGAAAGATGATTCACTGATTTTAACACAAAGATAACTAACTTATATGATCATAAATAATATATCGTACATTGTAGTGAGTTAATCTTTTGACATAATCTTCAACATAAAAGAATCAATTTTCAGTTGTTTATCCTAAAGTTGTATCTTCGACTCTTATTTTGGTTATCTCGACCTGAAAAATATAGTCCCAATTGCTTGCGTAAAGGTAAAAAAATGTATTATTTCCTGAGTTGATACGAGAAAGAAATACCACACGACAGTTTTGACAGTTGTGTGTATATTGAGAAAGAATTATTTAAATAAAATGTTTTTGGGCCAAATTATCGACTACTTGAAAAATATTTAATTTCATTTAGGAAATATTGCTTTTAAGGTGTGAATTTCTACTTAATGAGAACACACCTTCAAAAATATATTTAAAATATATTACTATACTTTTCGTGATTAAAATTCGTAAGAAATGAATTTGAGTTGCTTCGATAGTATTAATAATTTGTTCGTTCAAGATATTCGTTGTAAGATCATGTAAAATTGAAATTTAAAAATGAGGAGAATCCTGTAACATTCTCTACATTCGACGGACGACCGTACAAAATTTTTTTTTATATTTCATTAAATTCTTACATGTTATAGCGTAAATAGATTTTCTCTAAATTTGGCTACACAGGGAACTTAATATAGTATAACGCGAGTCTATAGTACGTATAAGTTGTAAGAAAAGATTATAATAACCATTTGAAGTGAACCGGCAGATTTTTTTATTGTTTAAAGGTAAATTATATTAGTTAATTCTATATGCATAAGACATTTTTTCCATGCTATAAGTTATAGCTAACTGAATTTATTTATATATATGCGTTTGTGTATCTATACTTGTTCCGCAATTATTTTATTAGTAATTAATAATATTTCATAAGTCGGTATTTTCATTTAATTGTTTTTGAATACCATGTATAATATTTGAATAACATTATATTCTATTTCATAATTAGACATGCAAGTATTGTAAGGTATTATATAGAAATTAGGAATTTTTATTATTATTATTATTGTTGTTGTAATTATTATTATTATTATTATTATTATTATTATTATTATTATTATTATTATTATTATTATTATTATTATTATTATTATTATTATTATTATTATTATTATTATTATTATTATTATTATTATTATTATTATTAATATTTACTTTGTTGAAATGACAAAACTGAAATTGTTTTCTAGATTTTATTGTTAGACTAAATATTAATTGATCAAAAGAGTACAATAAATTATCCATGCTTGATTTTTATTTATAAATTAATTTAGTATTTATGATTTTTAATTTTCAAAATTTAGGCAGATGTTTATTTCCCGTCACCTATTTCACTCAATTTTAGGAAAAAATCTGGAAAGCACAAAAGTTCTTTATCGTAGCGAAAAATTATCGTAGCTTTCCAATTTCAACGTGATGTTGGTAAGTTTAAAGCTTTCAAAAAACCTATTCCGGACTAGATGAAACTAAAAAATATGTTCTAATAACAATAAAATAATGATAAAAAAATCAAAACATTTAACCCTCATGAAATACTGTATAGTATTTAAACTAGTTATCATATCTTAAAACTGTCAACGACATTTAAAAGCTTATGTTTATAAATTGAAAATGTGTGTTGAAGCAAGTTTACCCGTTAATTTTTGTACGACTTATAAGTATATTAGTAAAAAATTAATTATTTTTTAATATCTGAAAAATTAATAAAGGTACAAAAAAGTTGTAAATAGAAAAAAGATGTTTTTATTATGAAAAATATAAATTTTTAATGAAAAATATAAATTTGAAATAAAATAAGGAATGTAATTCTGCTTTAACGATGTGGATCTACATAGCGAATGGAAAGAAATATTATCAAACACTCTTAATAGATGTATTTAAAGAAGCCAAGAAGAATTTCTAATGCTATTTAGTCTAGGCGCCAGGGGGGTTTTCGTGGCCCTTTAATGTCCACGGGATCTTATAGGTGATTTTTATGTATTTTGATCTGCTGAGTCCGAATTTCGAAGGTACCAAGCTGTAAGTGGTGAAATTAATTTGTTATTAACAAATTAAATGTTTAAATGGTCATAACTTTTTTGTTATTCAATTTGTGAATATGTGCAACATGTCGAATTATTGCAAATTTAATCCTGAAAACGCTGGTATTTTCTGATTGAAAAAATATGAAATAGAACCCGAGATATTGTTAATTAACCAAACAAAAAGCTTTATAGCAGTAAATTTTGTTGTTCAACAGGCCATAACTTTGGTTCTATTCAAGTTAGAAACCTGGGCAGGGTATCAAAATATTCGTTAGACTATAGCAAATACGTCGATTTTGCAAAAATATTGATTAACAACGAAAATATTGCAGTTTAATTAAACAAAAATTTCTCTTTTTCAGACAATGCAATTATTTATAAGACCGTGAATTTGTTCCTGTGTAATTTCAGTGTGCTGGCTAACTATGAATAGATTCCTTATTGTCTGATGAATACATTGGTTGTTGAAAATTGCAAAAATATTCATTAAAACTGGAGTTACAGCGATTTTCGTGAATAAAAATCCATCGGTGCGCAAGCGCGGCGCAGCACGGCGCGGCACTTGGCCGCATTCTCCGTATATGACAGGAAATTTCTTATACGCAATCATAAATTATATTTATCAATTATAATTATACATCAATAATTATACTGTTCAAGTATTCGCTTGAAAAGTGTATAATTATTTCAAATATTTGTAAATATAAATATTGTTTACATAAAAAAATAAGAGCCACATCTTTTTTTTTTTGGTTATTTATTAAACTAATTCATAATTACTATTTACACTATTAGTAGATAAGCAATGTATGTTCTGGGACACAAAGGAGCCGACAAAGGATGCCGCCAATGTATAAAGGATATGCGTATGTTCTGGGATACTAAGGAGCCGCCCGATGAAGGTAGTGATACCTTTCAATTTATGGTCAGATTCCATGCTGAGTGTTTAAAAGGCATATGATGTACCTTTGACACCTCCCGCGTGTCAGTGGGCCCCATGCTGAGTGATTAAAGGGCATTTGATGTTCGTTTGACACCTCCCGCCTGCTGCCAATGTATAAGGGATATGTGTATGTTCTGGGACACAAGCCAATGTATAAGGGATATGTGTATGTTCTGGGACACAAGCTAATGTATGAGGGATATGTGTAAGTTCTGGGACACAAGTCAATGTATAAGGGATATGTGTATTGTTCTGGGACACAAAGAGGCCACCCAATGAAGGTGTCGCGGTAGTGACCTTTTAATTTAAGGTGAGACCCCATGCTAAGTGTTTAAAAGGCATTTGTTTTTCGTTTGACACTTCCCGCGTGCCAGTGGGCCCCTTCGACAGAGTGCCCCCCCACTCACCCACCCACCCATCTACAGAGGTTGTTAAGGTAGTTAGCTGTAGAAGTCCGTAGGGTGTTTGGTAAACTATATGATGGTCTCTCTCTCTTTTTCGCTCTCCTTCAATAGTAGGGTGTTTAAGCTGGCTGAGTGTGGGCCCTCGGAGAGGGGGTAGCGTCTCTAGCTTGCTAGGCGCGTACGCCGTATAGTACGGATGCTGTTCTCTCTCTCTCTCGCTCTCTCGCTCTCTCTCTCTCTCTCTCTCTCTCTCTCTCTCTTTCCTTAAGCAAGCGCTATAGTAGTTTCATTAGATTTCGGGAACCTTTCAACCTCACAGTTGATTTTATTTGAATATTAATTAATAAAACTAAATAGAATTTTCGTTTAATTATTAATTTATTGTTCATTCAACTATACATTGAATATAATACAGTCTGTCTATATAATTTTTACTTTTAGTAGTTAACATCGCTATATTGAAATATTGATTTGAATTTTTATATGTAATATTGTCAACTTCATCAATACCTTCCATTTCAGATTGCTTCCGTCTAGCTTTTATTCCTAAAAACAATCTTTGTGCATCTGTAACGGCACATACAAAGTTAGCTGGTTTATTGTAATGATATGTACATATTGTTTCTAATGGGTAAGGTAATGCGCTCATTGGTGGACATCTCATCTCGCTTCTAAAGTTCTAAAATTTATTTAAAAAAGGTGGACATCTCATCTCGCTTTCAAGTTCTAAAATTTATTTAAAAAAGGAAAAAAATTTTTAATTAGTAATGATTTTAATTACTAACAAAAAAAAATAAAAATACTTACTTTTCAGGTAAAATTTTTTGTAGCCATTGTTTCATTTTTAATCCTTTTACATAAATATTTCTAAAATTATTTAAATGATAGTTTAGCACACGTGCTAAATTTTTATATGGAATAAGACCGGATCTCCATAATAAACCATGATGACACGTTTCTAAGAAATGATTCACTTTTCGACACTTGAAAGGAAGTTGAAACTAATGATATGGTGGTTCAAAGAAAAACACAGTTGGAACAGTATCTACATCTAATGGTAGATATGCGAGTTCTTTACGAACAAAAGTCTCGTGTAAACTTTGAAAGCCTTGAAAATCTATTACGAAATCCATTTGAAAAGATGCTGAAGTTAATGTGAACTCTACTAGTTAATAAACCGTTATGAGAGTAGAGGCACGTGTTTATTCTATATAAAGCCTATACCTCACCATTCGAAAGTATAGGGCGTCATGGTCACTATATAGTATGATTATAGGTAGTTTTTATTAAATTCCAACAATATATATAATTTATTTTCTTTTTTATTCAAAAGCATTGTATAAATTGATTACATAATGTCTTATTAATTTCAAACTAATTTTTTAACATCACCACTAATTGGGTTATATTGTACAATACGGTCGTGTAATATTAAGCAGTAGGCTGCAGTATCTTCAGGAAAATCAGTCCGAGTTTCAAAATTCTAGGCGAACATCGACTGGCGCGCTTTTTAATGTTTCATTTTGTTTGGAGCAGTCTATAACTATTAGCGGCACTTTATTAATGAAACCTTTTCTATTGAGTAACGGCTCGTTTTCTTTACCATAATAAGCGTTTTGAAAATTAGTACACATATCCTAGAGAACAGCATACTGATTTTGATTGATATTCAAATTGAGATTTCCATACGGATAGCATTGTGAATTGAGGAATAGCTTCACATTACTAATATTACAATGATCAAAATTACTAGAATTAATACTCGCTGAACTTTTACGTTTAGTTTGAAAAGCTAAAATAACAAAGCGAGGCTTTTCCAATTGATTGGAAGTCTTAACACTCGAAACATGCTTTGATGTACGTGGTAAATTTTGGATACTCATACATTTCCCAAGTACGATAACTCATTGTAATTGCACGATCTCGTCCAATCTGATTGAGTAATTTGATTTTTTCTTTGTCTGCAACCATCACATATGGCATCAACCATTCAACCTTAATTAAAGTAATTTCTGATTTTTCTGAAGAATCAGGATTCCTTACTGGAATACTTAAAATAGCATTCAAATCATTTCTTGATATTATGAGAATAAGTTCACGCTTGACATTGACTATCACTTTCCGATAATCTTCAGCAAAGCCCATCAACATACTAAGAGGTATAGTTACATCAAAAAAACCTAGAGCATTACATATTAAAACTGCATTGTTATCACCATTCCATCCAGCATTTTCAACGATAGAGCTCTGACATGAATTGAGTGAAAGCCAATTTTTCATGAGGGTTGTTAAGCCTATTGAATTGCTACATGGATTTCATCACTATTATTGAAATATGATATTGAATAAGGCTGATGCGCATGAACTTCATAATGAGCTATAGACTCATCGAAAGCGACAGCTGCATGAATGTCTAGAATTCCCTCCATATTATTGTTGTTGTTGTTTTATACAACACACTAATATGCACAATATTTTCTTCCACGATTTTCGACGACTTTTAGTCTCAAGCTTTTCAGGAATTGAATGTTCTGAGATGTGAGCAGTCTGATAGCTCGCTGTTGACTGGCTGCTGTTTGACATTTTTGTCTTTTAACATAGCCTCGGCCGCTCTTTATATTGTAAATGATACCCATTACTAATACGAGTATATGGTCTTTATATGTACTCGCACTGTGATGACTTCTCCTCGACAGTTAACTAGGTTTCCGTCTTGATCAACTATACGAATTTGAAAATGATCAATGCTCCTCACAGCGACTGGAAGGTAAATGACGTGAGAGGGAACTTCTATAATCTTATATCCAGGTGAGACTGATGGGAAAAATTCATATATAGTATGTACCTTGCGATCGTTTATGTAAGAGCCTGTAGTAATATTACACTCTACACGTAAAGCGTTGACTTTGAGTATAGTGACGGGTAAGTCAGAACGATGTGTTTCGTTTTCAACGAACATGCGTTTAGTGAAACCTAAAATTGATTCAATAGAATCTTCTGGTTCAAAATGTATTTTTTGACTGCACTGAATGACACTACGTAAAGTATTATTATTTCGTTTCAGGCTAAACGATATACCTTTAGGTGTTAATACTTCTTTGAGAAAGCTTTCAATATCTTCTATTTCGTAGCTACCTGTCGGTAAAGTGATAGCTTCATGACCTTCAATGTAAAATTTATTATAACCAACGTTAATGTTTGGTATTGAATGAAATGTTAATATCTTAACTAGACCAAGAACGTATTTTTTGTTTGGTATCAATTCGATCGGTGGAAAATAATATGATTCGAGTACGGATGATGTTCCCGAGAGACTCAATGTCAGTGTATTCTCCATGACAGATTCATATCAAATGATAGTCATTCGTCGAATGAGTATTTTTTATACTAGTTGTCTTTTCTATAGTTTGCTTAAAAGAAATTTGAGACAAAGATGGCCGTAATTATATGTATTAAAATCTTGATATCTAATATAATTATAAATGATTTTATTAACTTTGAGATAAAGCAATAGATCTATAGGCGGCTGTAGATTACCAAAACTATCAAAATACATAACCTCATCACCTTTCTTTTTATATGCTATCCAATGAGTACCTGATCCCCGTTTATTATCTAAATTTACAATAGCTGTCTCTTGATATCGAGGTTCATCGGTCGGTAGAGCATCACGCATAAAAACACCTTGAAAATTTGCAATTTTTAGTATTTTAGCATATTTTTTTATATCATGATCCGTTAGTGCTCGATTAGGTAAAGTTACTTCGAGCTTTTTTTTAAACCTTTTCCACTTGAATATGGTTTCAGATGAAGACCATAACCTTTAAGATGTGGTTATAAATAAACTCCTTTACCAATAGAAATAGCTTCCATAGTTTTATTGTGTCTATGAACTTCTTTCAATTAATTTTGAGCGGCCTTAGCACTGTTATCGGTTTTTGCTATTGAAGCAGCTCCTCCAGCTAAAGCTCCAGTGACGCTCAAAGCGGCAAATAATGGAATTAAAAAAGGAAGAGCTCCACCCACTTTACTAGGAATTGGTGGTATACGAGGCATATTTATTTTTCTTCTTCCTCCAGCCTTCTTCACAGCTTCTTTAGCGCCTTTTATAGCCGAACGAATGACAAAGAATGATTTATTACTGGGTACAATACTTCTCGAGGCAGTGTTAATAATTTTTTTCAATGCAATTGATAGATTTTTACTTTTTACATGTCTTTCGTCGCTGTCGTTGTTGTTGGGCATTTTTTAATCCCTTATCTCGTTTCTTTCCTCGTTTTAAAATTTTAACACCCATACCAAGTTTACTTTTAACTTTCATTATGTTGGCTACATCAAACGCAGCAATTTTCTCACCAAAACTACTATCTTTCGCTTACACTCTATCCCACGCCTGTTTAGCTAGAATTTTATCGGCTTCGTTTCTCGCCTCAATGTACTCTCGATTCTGAGAATAAGCAATATCGTGATCTTTACAAGCAGCGTCTAGCGGATTTTTTCCAGGATCACCACGAGCAAGTCGTTTTTTCAATTTAGTTCCCGACCCGCAATACTGATAACCAGGCAAATGAGATTCGAATGGTAAGTTATTAATGATCTTATTCACTAAGCCAGCACCACCAGTCTTTCTTTTGTGACAAATGATCATACTTCATCAGAAGACAAAGTCTTAATGAAACTAAAAAATATATAAACAGTCTTTTTATAGTTAGTAGTCTCATTCGTTGTTCGATCGGTAACTAGAAAACAATATGGACTTCAAATAGCATCCACTTAAGTTGCAAGTCATAAATTTTGATAGTGTGGTTGAAATGGTAAAACGAGAAAAAAGACATGGCGCACTACTACCTGACAGTATACGACCAGTTTTCCGTGGTCCTAGTAACTGTGGAAAAACTGCTTGCTAACACTAATCACACATCCTAATGGACTTAGATTCGAAAACGTTTATGTTTATTCAAAGTCCCTCAATCAACCAAAGTATAAGTTTTTAAAAGATTTATTGGAACCGATTGATGGTATACGTACAGTATTATGCATTCAGCAGTTGTTTCACCAGATAAAACACGACCAAATTCTATCATGATTTTTGACGAAATAGCCTTTGAGAAGCAAGATTACGTAAGAGCATTCGTATGGGAAGACATAAAAAAGTAGATAGTTTCTATCTCTGTCAATCATACGCTCGCATACCGAAGCATCTCATTCGAGATAATGTGAATTTACTAGTTTTGTTTCGACAAGATGACGTGAATATTAAACATATTTACCACGATCATGTTAACTCAGATATGACCTTTGGGAAGTTTAAAGCAATTTGTTCAAAATGTTGGAGAGACGATTATCATGGATTTATAGTTATTGATAGTGTAACGGTCCTGTCTGATTTGTCTCCTATTTTCCTCAGCAAAACGGCAACCTGTCACACACGAGACAATTAAAGAAAATCGGTAATTGAGCGTAGGCGCTTTTCACACGCATATGCAAATGTGTTAGGGTAACTCTGCGAAAACATTACCATATAAGTAGCGTGACTTCATGACCGTGGGAAAATTTATTGTTTACAACCGAAAATCGTTAATTATAAAGTTTTTTAAACGAACAAAAGTATTTCTTAGTTAAATTTGATGCGCTGATCCTGAATTTCATGTTAATTTAACTGTCAAATCGATATTTATTAGTCAAATCTAATTTACAAGTTAACATTGTTAGTTATTTTGCAATAAACAACGATATTGTTATTTCAAGTATGCGATTACAATCTCGACATATTAAAACAGAAAAGCAAGAATTTGACACTTTGATAACCCATTATTAACTGAATTATCAATAAATAAACAATTTATAATTTTTTTAAACAATTAAAATGACACGGTTAGATAGAAAATCGATCATAAGTATCTGTAAAATTGATGATTATGATTGTTACTAATTTGCTGATTTTTAAACCGCTAAACAAGAAAATTGCAAATCTGTTTTTTAATTATCATTCAAAATTAGAGAGCAACATTAATCATCTTTTATATAGATAACAATCTTCTAACCACAAGCGATTTTTCCATATAAAAATTTTCCATAATTTTATTGTAAAAATGGCGTAATTTGATTATTAAATTGTATAGCTTATAACTTTAAGAGGCGATTTTTCCTAGAGATGCAATTTATGTTAAAAAATTCATCTTTTCCAGTTTAATTTTTTAAATCGCACAATTGTAAATTCGTTCGAGCCATTTTGCGATAAAACGTGTATAAAATTTGCGTCAAAGACAAAAATAGCGTTGTAGGGGCTACCAAGCGTAGAAAGGAGCCCATTTCGCATGTATAAATTCGCTCGTCGCTGCGGCAAAAGGACTCACTTTCCTACCTTGCTTAGCAGCGCGAGCACTGTTGTTGAAATAAAGCCTCAGCTATCTCCTGAGACGAATTTCTTGATCAGTGGTTAGACTGTTAAACTCCCATCCTACAGATCTCTAAGCGCTCAAATCATGAGACCATCTCTCTCATGAGAAAAAAGCAGCCTTAGAGATCTTCCTTTCTGAAATATACTTGCTGTTGAGAGATAGGATTGAGCAGTAATTGCGGCGCTGTCGGGCCTTTCCCCGATAGATGCAATTGCTCTCAATCGCATCTCGAAAACAACTCATCAAGTTGGGAAGCCTCGTGGTTTGCCACTCGAAAGACTTTCTTTTGATCATTTAGATTGCGCGCGTGTCAAATTCTAGCTTTTTTCGGAAACGTTATTGCGAATTTACTGTAAAGAGTCCGAACTTTTATTAACGCGAGAAACACTCAAACGTTACATTTGGCGCCCGAACAGGGACTCTTAAGAGTTTGTAAACAGTTTTCGAGCGAAAGATCTTTTATTTGTCGCGTGCGTATTCGAATTTTTATAATGACGAATAGTCGAAAATTGAAGTTAGCGAAACGCAAAAATGCTGCGTTGAGGAAAGAAGTTCAGGAATTGCGAGAACGAATTAATATATTGGAATCGCGATTCGAAACGGTATGTCATGTAACGGCGACAAACATTCGCACCTTACACGAGGACCTGTTGTTTGTACACAATATGTGTACATTCATGGTCGATTCGCTGCCCGTTCCAGCAGCCTAATGACTAGTGCTTGATATAAACATGCTTTACTTCTTACTGTATTATTCAAATGTATTCATGTAGTTAGAAAATATAGCATAGTCTTTCATCGGTTTGTTGTTTATTAAATTTGAGTAATTAAGGCACGATCTCGTATGTTTTGACTCTCTAATTATTTCTTTCATCAAGGCGACGTTTTAAGCTAATTTCCAAAATGTCGGGAAATAAACGACGCTCTATTTTCACGTCAACTGAACAGCTATTGAATGATTCCATTATAGGAAACTATATTCGACATTTGGCGTTCGCTTGCATGAAAATACATATGTCATAGGCAATTCTCCAATTACTTTCCAAAACGATAATGTGACTGTGAATGATAAAGCATTCGGCAAGACGCCTGGATTGATGGAACTTCTCTTTCGTAAAGAATCTAATTCTATATTAATCAGTTCATCGGATATTGAAAATTGTATAAAAATTCTCGAAATCATTAACGCTCATAGTAAGAGATATGAAACAAATGGAGAATATCGCAATAAGCGTGTAAATAAATTCAAAAAGTATATTGGTCCAAATTTATCTTTAAATGGTAGTTCTAAGAAGCGAAAATTGACTATTGATGGAAGAGGTCTTTTTCCTAACTATAAAATAGCTAGAAAAGGAACATTATTTGATTATGTACATTGGGATGATCCAAACGAGCTCGTTGATCGATTGAGATTGCTTATTGCCGAACAAACCGCCTGTAATTCTAGTCATTTTAATGAAATTCATTCAATTATTGAAGAATTATATGAAGCTGTCTTTATACTCGTATATTAAGATATATATTAATCCTAAATATTGCTCAGTAATAAAATGAGTATTGATGTGTTTGGACGTATATTGAATAAAAAGGAGAGTAATCGAGGTCCTCCTGGTGTAGGGTATAAAATCACTAAAGACGGACAATACGACGCGAATGACAAAAGAATTTCTAATATAGCTGATCCTCAGGAGAGTAACGATGCTATAAACTTACGAACGTTACAAAAAACTAGTGAAGCTAACGTCGATACGCTTACGACTACAATAAATAATCTTAAAAAATCTTTAAATATAATAAGAATAGAATTACGATCGTATGGAGAAGCGATTCAATATTTACAAACAGATAATAATAATGATCATAATAAGGAGAAAGAAATAAAGATTAAGCCGTCTGACTTTTCATTCAATTATAACAAATAGATTGAAAAAGTGAAACATCAAAGAGTGGTGGATGAGTTACACAAACCAGCATGTCGAAACTATCCTCGTCGAAAAGTCGATGTACGCGGAATAGATAAGACGTAGCAAGCTGATCTTGTTAAGATGCAAAGCTATTCTAGAGAGAATAAAGGTTTTCGCTATCTATTAACTATTATAGATTTGTTCTCTAAATATGCTTGGGGAGATCCAGTAAAACAGAAAACTGCTACAGATATCACTAACGCAATGGAGTCTGTATTAAAAAAGGGACGCATTCCTAAAAATCTCCAAATGGATAGAGGCAAAGAATTCTACAAAAGAAATTTTCAAAGTCTAATGAAAAAATATAAAATAAACCTTTATTCTACTTATAGCAATCTTAAAGCATCAATTTCTGAACGTTTCAATCGAACACTAAAAAATATTATGTGGAAAAAATTCAGTTTAATAGGAAATTATAAGTGGGTTTAATAAAATCTTATAATAATCGAAAACATCGCACAATAAATATGAAGCCTAAAGACGTGACTAAAGAAAATGAAATGCAGGTCTTGACACGACTCTCTTACTATCATCGTCTCTTCAAAAAACCGAAATTCCAGGTAGGAGATAAAGTGCCAGTGAGCAAGTCTAAACACGTTTTTTAAAAAGGATTTACGCCCAATTGGTCTACAGTAATTTTTACTATTCATCGTATTTCGAGAACTAAACCTGTAACATATCACCTACTAGATTATCAAGAAAATCCCATAGTTGGTGGTTTTATGAGCAAGAACTACAGAAAGCTATGTATCTTGATATTTATCTTGTAGAAAAAATTCTCAGAAGACGGGGTAATGAAGTCTTCGTAAAATTGTTTGGCTTTGATAATACTCATAATTCTTGGATAAATAAGGAGACTATACAACATTGAATTACAAATATAAATTTATATGTATCTAGCTTGTATTTCAATGAATAATTGTTTTCATTTATAAATATTACATTGTTTTTTTTTATTTTAAGGATAAGAGCCCTAACCTTTGCTCTTACCTGTGGGGTACTTCCATTTTTTTTATTCGACACTAGTGAGTCCATTAAGACAAGTCGAAACCTACTTTAATAGAAACACTAATGACTCATTTACCTCTCCAGAAAATAAATTTATATAATACAATCTTTATTGAGATATAATAAAATACAAATACATTTACTTAATATTAAATTGAAATCGATCACATCCATGATATTGAATAAATAATTCATATTTTTGTACTCTATTAGAAAGATAAATAAAAAGATCCAAATGATGAATTATCGCTCTTGACATTCGGTCCGGTAGAACAATTTCGAACTCACAATCGAGTTCAAGAATAATTCGAGATTCATCTTGTCTCATGAATGTTTTAGATAATTCTCGTCTTCATGCAATTCGTAATGACTTTTTTCAGGAAGTATATCGAAAAGCTTCATTTCAATGTTATTTAACATTTCAAAATTTATCTTGCTGTAGGTAAAGAGATCTAGAATGTTACGTATTCTTCTTCTAATACTACTTCTACTACTACTTCTACTACTGCTCTCACTGCTGTTGGTACTGATGCTGCTGCTGCTGCTGCTGCTGCTACTACTACTCGATTCTTGAGACGGAATGAAGCTCTTCGAGGCTCACAGCTCTTTTAAAACCTTTCCCCACTACTTTGGTTTTCGAGCCGTCACAACCGTCTCCCTCTACTTTAAATTAGATTTCCATTTTATTTAACATATATATAGTGTGATGATTTTCTAATATATTTATCGGCATTGAAGGCCGACGCTATTACAAACTAATTATTTTCTAAGTAATCTGATGTATCAAATTTATTGATATCTTCTTTCATTATTTCAGATATATCAACATCTTGAAATTCATATACGAGGCTATCTGTATCAGTATAAAGTAATTTTGCTTTATGAGGTAGTATTTCTTTTATGTAGCCATAGTAGAAGTCATATACTAATGTTTTTGAGAGATCTAGCACACAAAGTCCAATATATATTGGTTTTTTAATACTAATAGACGTCCATGATAACTGTATTGCTACTAAATTTTCATCAAAGATTGAACTACTATGAAAGTTGGGTTGTGCGATCCGTGCTTCTGCTCGATAAAGCCACATATCAGCCACTCGATGCACTAATTAATTTAACGTCTTTTCGTTTCCTTTCATCCTCCATAGTCTTTCCGTATACTGCATTAATCATGAGTTTATAGAATAACTTTTCAAATTCATTTTTAGCTTGTTTTCTTTTTTCTCTATTCAAATCTACATAAGTTTTAAGCCACGGCTTTTGATTAAACTGAAGTGCTCTGTGTATTTGTTTTATTTTGAGTCCGTATTTAATAGCCTGCTTTAGGGCTGTATAATGAATGACATACCGTTCTTTATCATACAGTGTTGTTACAAGTTTTTTTTTGTCTTGATCCAGGTGGTGTGTTGTGTTTAGGACAAAGTGGAAGGTCCTTATGTTCGTCGTGTAGTTCTTTTGGATACTCTAGATCAACTTCTAAAATATATCCAACCTCATTATTATCGGAAACATAGAAAAAATGAGGCTCATCGATGTTAGAGACCCACTTAAAATTTTTATATGGCAATGATTGCGTCATCGCCCATCCATATAAATTGTTAACGTCAAAATACATCAAAGTCTTGCTAGGTTCTTTTTCATTATATTCTGAGCCCATATATCGATTATTAGCTTTTGAGTATCTATTACAGCATTGACTAATACTTCCTCGAATGCCTTTTTAGATGAATAAAACCATGTCTATATCGGTTAAAAGTTCTAGCTCAATTTTTGTACACTTTAACATAGCATCCCATGTTAATCCAGGAGTAGTATAATAGTGTGCCGGGTCGAGTTGATACACGTCCATACACGTTTTACGAAAATTTTCAAAAATATCGGCCAAGAGTAATACGTCAGTTTTTAAATATAAATCAGAATACTGTCCTAAATCAATGATGTCAAATGCATTCCACACTTTTTAAACATGCTCATAGTCAGCTTCAGAGATGATGCTATCTATCAATTAACTATGAAAATCTTCGATAGATAGTAATTGAGTCTGTTTTAATCTTTCAAAACTGTTAACATACTCATATCGAATAACGCCATTTCTCTTCAATAATTCTATTTATGTTTTTGTATATTTATCTATCTTGAATTCATGCTCTACGATATTTAGTTTTGTTAAGTATGAAGACAGTTTTTCGAGAGATGATGGCATAAAACGAAACAAATCAATAAATCGAAAATTTATAGTACTACCGTCCACGTGTTTTGTGAAAGCTATATATATTTCCTTGTTTTCAGCTAAAACAGTCACATTTCCCTCAAGATCAGAGCTAGTAGCTATTTCTTTTATTATAAAATGAGAATCATATCCAGTAAGGTTATGGAAGACAACTGGTATAAAATAAGGATTCTTATAATTTAAATTACAGGATGCGTGAGCGGCACATCTAAATCGACCCGTCAAATGACAATGATCTCTAATTCTTGTTTCATCAGGTTGAAAATATTTTCTACAAATATGACACATTTTGCTCATCTTGAAATCCATTTGATTACGCCATGAAAGATTCATTTCTATTGCATTCTTATATATTTGATTCATTTCATCTAACAAAATCTGAAATTGTTTGATAATCCATTGTGCGGGTGATTGTTCTTCATTCAGTTTTTTTCTATACATCTTAAAGACTGATTTGGAATCATCATAACTACATTTTATATAAAGCCCCACACTAAAGGCTTCATGATCTTGGAAGGATCGTCAGTTATTTACTGGTTTCAATAAGCACTCTAAATCAGCATAGATAATAAATGGAACCATTTCTTTTCGATCATAATGATTAAATTTCAGAAGAGGAAAATTAGGTAGATTAACTCTATATTTATTTAATTTTGAACAATCTGTCTCATGAATATTCAATTTTTCTTTATTATTAAAATAGTGGAGACAGCGTTCACAGAGATAAATTTGTGCAGTATGTTTCGTTACTTGACTTCTAACAAGAGCAGATAAGTTTTTAATCCATACATAGTGGAATTTTAATTTGAAATTATCACTGTTATTTGATCTATTAAATTTTTCTGTTTCATTCTCATCAATATAATCGCTTTGTAGTAACAAAAGATTTACATGCTTATCTTGTTTTAAAGTTGATATATAATATGGTGAGACTTCGAATTTAAAACCGTATTTTTTTAGTATGTATAGATTCATTGAAATACTATTTAATTTTTCAAATTTAGGAATATTCTTTACCTTAACAGGAAAGTTTATATCATGGAATTTCAATTCATTTGCAAAGGGCATATAATTTTGAACTCTTTCGCTATGAAATCTAGCTGGATGAAGACAGGCAAGCACAGCCCATTTAAAACATTCATTATCTGTATTTTGAACGTTGATAATTGCTTTTTTATCTGCTATTTGTTTTGGTAGTTCAATATATGAGCCAGGTTTGAAAGGATTAAATTTATTTATATTAACAGTAATACCGATGATAGTTTTTAATGTCCAACCGGAATCTTTTTCTTGAAATTCTTCCAAATTTTTAAGTATAACATCTTCAATATTTTCTGTAAACCATAATTTAAGATCTGTCGTTCTATAAATAGAAGCATTTTCGGTATTGAAATACTTTACTTGAATGTCCTCTACATAATCTTTTATTACGGTAAATTAAGCTGACATTTCTATATTTATTTATAGAGCATTATGAATTGAAAGATATTTTGGTATTTGTAATTGTAATAGTTTATTTGCTGCTTTTAAGAATGACTTTATATCTGTATGTTCTTGATTGGCTTTGAATGCAGTAATGATACGTTTTTCAAATGCTGAATTTATTTCACGCCAAATAACTCCGTCCCCTTCAATTTGGTTTGGAATGACTCGTAATGAATTAACATCGTGTCCACGACTTTCTCGTTTCCTTCTTCGTGTCATTAATGTCTCCCAGCATGGTTTTGTTCCGCGCCGTTCAACGGTTACTAATCTTGCGGAGTTCATTGAATTTCTTACGGACGCATTCGATGACGATTGGCAGGTTGATACGATTTACACTGATCTTACCAGTGCGTTTGATTGTGTTAATCATCAACTTCTGGCTGCTAAGTTGTCGTTCTATGGTATTCATGGCCCTCTTCTATCCTGGTGCTCTTCATACCTATCACATAGAACCTACTCCGTTAAGCTCCTGAAATTCATCTCCTCATCTTATTTGGCTACCTCTGGGGTACCGCAGGGCTCTCACCTTGGTCATTACCTTTGTAAATGATGCATTTTCCGTTATTCGTTCTTGCTGCATCTCTTTCTATGCTGACGACGCTAAAATTTTTAAAGTTATTACATCTAGGAATGATGCCGATGAGTTACAGCTGGATCTGCTGAGGTTTTCTGATTGGTGCTCAGTTAATGGGCTCTTGTTAAATACTGATAAATGTGCAGTCCTTTCATTTTCTCGATGTAAAGCGTCCTATATATTCGACTATTTTTGTATGGATCTTGCAATTTGTAGGGTGACGGAGTTTAAAGATCTGGGAGTATTGTTCGATCGGAGTTTATCGTTCACCGCTCACATTAATCAGTCCTGCTGTACGGCATCCAGGTCACTTTTTCTACTGTTTAGGCAATGTCGTGCCTTTAAGCGACCAGCCTCCCTCATTGCACTTTATAATGGTAATATTCGCTCTCGTCTCACGTATGCGTCAGTTATTTGGGCTCCACGTTTTGACCAGCAATCTAAGTTACTAGAGACTGTTCAGCATCGTTTTCTGCGTTTTTTAGCTAATAAATTTGGCCCACGTATGGATCCCTTCTCTCATGACTACTCTGCCATTGCAAACTCATTTCATATTAGTACCGTCACTTCCTTCATTAATTACCAGTCTGCATTTTTCATTTATAAATTATGTCATAATTTCATCGATTCGATTTCACTCTCTAACCGTATCCTCTATATTGTCCCAGCACGCACTCTTCGTGCCCGTAATCATACCTTTTTCATCCGTTCACGTAGGTGGAATCTTAACCATTTATCAATTATTGATCGATCTTGCCTCATTATTAATAATTTGTCAACTCCGCTGGATGTTCACTCAGTTTGCTTGGGCGCTTTTAAACGGCTTGTTCGTGCGAATACTGCGGTGTTTCGCTAGTATCTTATTTTTTTTTTCTTCTGTCATGTGACACCTCACCTATTTCTTCCCTTTTACCCACCTATCTTGGCTGCTTCTCCCTATCTACATGTTAATTTTTGTTATTATTATTTTTTGTTATTATTCTTTTTTATTATTCTTTTATTATTTTTTTATATTAGTTATTATTTATTAGTGTAACGAGTGTCACTTGTTAAAGGTGCAACCTAAGCGCCCCTATCGCGTGGAGCTATGTAAAAGCCGGTCTGCAGAAACAAACCCGAGGAGGAGAAGCGCCCGCGAGACGAACGAGCGAAGGAGCGAGAGAGAGGAGAGAGATTAGGACGCCGACTAGCGCGAGTCAGGCGCGCGTACCGCGGGACATTAGGAATAATAGGAAGGGGAAAGAGAGCGATCGGGCCGCCGGCCGGCGTGCGCGCGACAACGGAGGAGGGAATGGGTAGAGTGAGTCAAGTCCGGACCTGCGGATAGGAAGAACGCAAGTGTCAAGTGATCAAGTTAGTGAAGTTCGAGGGACAACCTGGCCGATAGCATACGAAGACCCAGTGGTCCAGAGGTCGCCAAGAAATCATCTCTCAGACAAAGGTCGTTCGCTGCCCACTATCAGTTGCTCAGAGCGATCTGAGGCAACAGTCGAGGGTCGCGGGCAACTGCGGATTCGGGCGGCGAAAGCCGCGACTGAGAGGTCTCTCACCGAGAAGTGGCAGGAGCCAACGAGATCCGTGCACACCGTCAGAGCTACTCGATCTTCAGCGACTTGTCCTCGCAGCGTAAGTCCCCGACTTTAAATGTAAATGCGTGCGGACGGAAAGTGCGATTAGGTAGTGCGTCTTCTTTCTCTCTCTCGCCGCGTGCGCGGGACACTCGACAAAACCTCTCGGCCGCGGTGTTACGATTGTAAGATTGAAGCGACAGGCGTAAATAAAGATATTGATTCTTCCAACAACCGACTAAGAGTTCTTTCTTCCGAATCCCCACTGGTTGTTCCCTCTTCACGCCCACGACAGAACCTGCCCGACTTTGAGTCACTGGGCAACCCGGATCTCCGCACGTGTCCTGCACGTGTGAGTTTTCACGGGCTCTGGGGCGGAAGATCTGAAGATCGACGCCGATCGAAAGAGCTGAATCAAGGTGGCGGACAGCCTCGCGACGCTGGGGACAGCTTTTCCTTAACGGGTAAGATTCCTATTCGCGCCCCGAATGAAATACCCCGTTACATTAGTTATTAGTTATTATTCTTTTTTATATTGTGTTTTTCTCTTTTTCTTTTCCTTTATTGTGTTACTTTTTTATTTTTTATTTTACTATTTTTCTATTGTATTGTTTTGTCGACTTTTGGATATTGTTTATAGCTATTCCGTTTATTTTTTTTCTTCTCATTATTGTCGTTTTATTAATTATTTATACTTCTTTTTGTTTATATTATATATTTTATTATTATATTTATATGTATCTTGATATGGGTTTATGCCCGTTTAATAAATTAAAAAAAAAAAAAAAAAAAAAAATAAACATTTCCTCCAACTTTTATGGAATTACTTAAAGTAATTTCGATTGAATTCAAATGAGTAGCGCATGTTTGACATCTCTGTCGTATTGCTCTACTTAAGTTAGGCCGTAACATATATTCATCAAGAGAATTCAATCAAGAGAAGCGGTAATTATTATATTTTTCCATCTAATAAAATCATCCTTATTAGCGTCTGAGTTGTAATAGGCTTTCCATAAATCGCGTACTATATTTTCAAAATAAGAAATAGAATTCATCGTAATGAAAATGCGCGTAGGATAACTAGTAATACTACTACTAGTACTAGTACTACTACTACTACTACTGCTTGTCACTGCTAAGAAAGCTAGTGAAGCGGGCTATCTCGAAAGACTGCGCTCTTTTCCAACCATGGCTTTTAAGCACTATGGTGGCGCTGAAAGCAGCGGCTTCGGCGCTGTAGGTTGAAGAGAGGTTAGTCAGACGAAAGGTGGGAGGTGGGTGGGTGAGTGGTAGCTGCGCCTAGCAAGCTAGAGACGCTACCCCCTCTCCGAGCGTCCACACTCAGCTAGCATAAGCTTACTAAGCGCCCTACTATCGAAGGAGAGCGAGAGAGAGACAGACAGAAAGAGAGAGAGAGAGACCATCATATAGCTTACCAAACACGCTACCGACTTCTACAGCATCCTACCTTAACAATCTCTGTAGGTGGTTGGGTCGTTGAGTGGGGGGCACTCTGTCGAAGGGGCTCACTGGCAAGTGGGAGGTGTCAAACGAAAAACAAATGCTTTTTAAACACTCAGCATGGGGTCTCAACTTAAATTAAAAGGTATCACTACCACGACACCTTCATCGGGCGGCTCCTTTGTGTCCCAGAACAGTCACATATCCTTTATACATTGGCGGCATCCTTTGTCGGTTCCTTTGTGTCCCAGAACATACATTGCTTATCTACTACTATTTATAAGGATTATGTACATTTCTACACAGTAGGTAAACCAGAGGGGCCTCAACTCAGAGGGGTATCAGCTCACTGAGTGGAAGCGTGTGAGTTGAGGTGTGTGCATGTTCACCTAACCTCCCCTCCCCTTACTGATCGGCCCGTGCGCTGTCGACTCACCCCCCCCTCCTCCTACTGAGTTATACTGGTGCGTTCTACGCACTCCCCCCTCCCCTACTGTGTTGATCTAATGTGGCGTGCGTTCTCCCCCCCTGCTCTACTGTGCTATCCGTGCGTTCTACGCACTCCCCCCTCTCCTATACTATGCTGATGTGCTCTGATGCGTGTTCTCTGCACTTCCCCCTCTCCCAGCCTACTGATTTGATTCCTATGCACTGTGTGCTGATGTGTTCTGACGCAACGTGCGTTCTCTGCACATCCCCTTCCCTCCTTCTCCTTCTCACTCTCCTCGTGATCTGATGTATTCTCGATGCGCGCGCGCGCGTTCTGTGTTAAGCGTTTTGATTTTTTATTATGTGTGTGTGTGTTTTAAATTTTTGAAGTTATCAGAAAAAAAAGCACGGATCGGGGAATTGAACGCGCGTCCTCCGGATCCGCATGATCATATATATGATCATCCGCATCATCCGGATCAGCATAGGCCGATGCTCTACCGTTAGAGCTACAGCCACTGTTAGGACGGGCAATACCGTATTGTGAATACTAGCTACACGATTGATATGTGGGGGGCGGTGGCGCCGCCGGTATGTATTAGCCGCCAAGGGCTAATACATACAAATGATAATAAATTTTAATAAATATACTAATTATAATAAATATTATACACAAATATTTATTATAATTGGTGTATAACGAATAATAATAATTTTTTTGATGTTCGATGTGCGCGCGCGCGCGTGTGTGTGTGTATCTGATCGCTTAAATAAAGAAAAGACATATTATTATTAATAATTATTTATTATATAAAAAATACAACAAACTACAAAAAATGTACATAAAAATACAAAAAATTTATAAAAATTTATAAAAAAATTGACGCTTAGTTATCGTCATCATCATCGCCATCATCATCATCATCATCATCATCATCATCATCATCATCATCAGCGTCGTCGTCGTCTTCGTCGCTGTTTTTTTGCCAGATAATTTTTTTCCACCTACTGCGTTTTGAATGTTCCTTTCTGATTTCGCGCTATGTGCGAATCCGGGGCCAAAAAGAGGGGCTTCCATTACAAAAAACACTTCGACCTTGAAATGACCTTCAAAATGAGGTTAAAGGTCAAAGGTTTTTGATGCATTGAGTGGCCCACTCTGTTCTGAACAAATTTTGTAGAGGTCATTTTTCGATATCTTCAAAATTAAAAAAACGCTTTTAGGCAGTTTTTCAACCATTTGACCTTAAATCGACCTTCTCAAGACCATGAAAAAAAATTTTAATATACCGTTTTGGACGTAAAATTTCCCGCTTTTTCGATTGCCGTTGTCAAAAATAGGGGTTCCCATTTAATAAAAAAAAGTTGACCTTGAGCTTGATCTGCAAGGTCAAGCTCAAGGTCAACTTTTTTTTGACAACCAAGGTCACCACTGGATTCCTCGTTCAAAGATACTACAGTAATGACCTTAATCTCCTCGGAAATAGTTATATCTCAGGACTTACTGGGGTGTCCCGGAACTTTTTGGACACCCTGTATATTCAACGTACACATTCACCGTTGGAAGCAATCGCGAGCATGGAGACGGTGGCAGTAATTCGATTGGCGACCGATGCCTGCTATAATAGTAAACACATGTATTTGTACTGAAATTCCCTGTATAATAAAACTGTGAGAGTAACAGTGTACTATGCCGATAACGACTACGACGACGAAAACCAGACATCGTAAAAAAAAGAACGCGATCCAAAAACAAAAGAAGAAATTTTAACTACGTGAGAGAAAGGGACATTAAATTTGAAATTGGAAATACTCTCTCTCTCATATACACATGTACATACATATTATATAACGAATAATACAATATTATTCAATGAAAAAAAAGAACAGAACATCTTTTTTAATGTAAAGAACATATATGCTCTTATTATAAAAAATTTATGTATAACTAATACCATTATATTGATAAATTAATAAAATTTAAATATAATTGTGTTATTAGTATAATGGTATTAATTATATATAAAATTTTATAATAATAAGAACATATCTATTTACATTTAAATGATTTTGTTCTTTATATTATAAAAAACAGAATGAGAGATTAGATTAGATTAGTTCGTTTATTGCGCCAATGAGGTGGAACCCCGTCTGGCAGTTTGGAAATGTACATAACAAAATAATTACAAAATTTAAACATGACAAAAAAAAGAGATGCAAGGATAAATAGTGACGCATTTAACTATATGAAGAAGATGAATTACATGAAAATGCATGAGTGGTATATACGGTGAGCAGCGAAATTCCAATGGCGTTAACAGTAAGCACTAAGAGTATATATATAAAACTAAAAGTAGAATAAAATATGTGAAAATGTAGTAAAATAAAATATATAAAGAACAAAGTAAATGAGTTATCAGATAAAACAACAAAATTAACAATAATAAAAGATGAAAAATAATAATAAAATAATAAAGACAATAAAGGTAATAGAGCATAATAAAAGTAATAAGAACAACAAAATACTAAAAGTAGTAAAAAATAAAAGTAGCAAAGTAGTGAGGACGCGAATGGCACTTGTTTTACAGAAGGGCGGTCTGAAAAGAGGAGAGGTATAAAGGTGGATCGACGTGCGTTTGGCCAGAAAATAACCGTTCAATTAGCTATTTCATGAACCATAAGTCGATAGCGGGGTGAGTGTGGGACGATAGGTAATTTTGGGAGAACGCGACTGGATTAACTCTGTTTGGTATGCGAGTGTAATCGGACAGTGCCGGTACCGGCATTAACTTCTCGCGAGTCGCCCTCTCAATCCATGCTCTAGCCTCGTAGTTTAAGAATAGATCGTGGGTCCAAAGCCTGAAGTTAGGGATCCAATCGGTGGAGAACAGGGTCACGCTCAGTGAGTTGAGTATTCTCTGAGCAAGAATAGCAAAGGAATGGTTCCATGCCTCAGTTCGAGGGGCCTTGTATTCAAACGCCGACGGTGGGCGGCGACCCGAGCGCCGGATAATGACACCATCGAGGAGGACAGACAGGTTTTTAGCCAGGTAGTGCGGCGATTTTCTGGACACGACAGAGTAGGCCAGAACGGCAAGGGCTCTATACCTATTTGGGGTGAGGGATAGCCAGCCCAGGGCTAGTCTATGGTGCGTGATGTGACTGTTTAAGGATAGAGAAGGTATAAAAGGGATCCATCCTATTACGAAGCGTACGCAGGCGTTTTGTGCAACTTGAAGCTTCGACGAGCGCTCTCCATCAAGCTGGATACAAACCACTGAGAGGTAATCGAAATGTGGGAAAACGAGTTGCTCGACAAGAACTTTTCTGAGGGTAGTCGAGAGAGATTTCCTGTGGAAACGAAGTGAAGCCAGACAGCTGTATGCCCTCCTCGTCACGCTCCTCCCGTGTTCGGACCAGTTTAACGTGGGAGTAAGTGTCACACCCAGATTACGAGCACTAGTAACATAGTCGAGTGGAACCTCGTTGATGGTGATCTTCACGATGTTATTCAAGTTGATAGCCCTAACGTACTGTTCGCTGCCCAGTATCATGACCTTGGTCTTGGTGAGGTTTAGGGAGATACCGTTCCCTAGTGCCCAATCCGCTATAGCCTGCACATCAAGCTGCACCCTCCCCAAAGCCTCCGCAAGGCTGCTGGGATGACAGTGAAGATAGACCTGCGTGTCGTCGGCATATAGCATATAGTTCATGAAGGAGGGAACAGAGGGCAGGTCCGAGATAAAGATTGCAAATAGCAATGGTCCCAGGATACTACCCTGCGATACACCAGTAGCAACCCTTAGCCAATCCGACACCCTGCCATCCTCCCCCATAACAGCCTGAAACCTGTCAGTCAGATAGCTAAAAAACCATCCCAGGACAGAATCAGACAGGCATAGGTCTCTGAGCTTGACCATCAGACGACCATGGGGGATAACGTCGGAAGCCCTGGAGAAATCCAGCAGGACGAAGATTGTAATTTTACGCTTCTCAATAGCCCTGCGGACGTCATCCAGGACACCCAGGAGAGCTGTCTGGGTGCTGTGAAACCGCACGAAACCCGCCTGCCGTGGATCACGCAGCTTGTGGCGGTCCAGGTAAGACGAGAGTTGTAAATGAACGAGCCTCTCAAGCACCTTTGATACCTCAGATAACCTTGCTATCGGTCTGATGTCCGATAAAAGAGCGGGCGAAGGTACTTTGGCAAGAGGGGTGATGAGAGACCGTTTCCAGGAGGTAGGGAAGACGCCGCACAGTAATAATTTGTTGACAAGATGCGTGAGAGATGAGAGACAAGAAGAGGAGAGGAGTTTAAGCATCTTGACAGACAAACCATCAGGACCGAATGTTCTGGATGTGGACGAGTTTAGTGCATCCATGACCTCCTGGCAAGTGACCTCACGAAAATTGAATGGGGAGTGGACGTGAGGAGCGTTTGGGGGACTCGCTAAAAGGGCGTCCAAAAAGTCACGTGTCAATGGAGGGGATGAGTTGACTATGTTGGCAAAGTGGGTGTTAAGTACGGCTGGAGAAAAAAATTGAAACGGGGATGGAAGAGCGCGCCTTGTGACTCCCAAGTTTCGTAGCTCTCTCCATCTGGCCTTGCTGGTGGCTGCGGAAGACAGTCTGCCTGAAATGCAAGAATTTTTTGCAGAGTCGAGGGCATTTGAGACATCGTTGCGCAGCCTTCGATATCCAGCGACGTCACTGCCCGAGCGGGAGGAGGATGCCAGTTTATAGGCAGTGTCACGCTTTTTCATAAGCGCAAGAATGCTCGGAGTCACCCAGGGTTTACGCCTAGAAGACAACTTGATGCACCTAAGAGGGGCTACCTCGTCAAAGGATTTTATGAGGACTTCAGTGAGAGAGTGCACCAAGTTGTCAAGGGGATGCACGTCGGCTTCGATCGACGGGTCGAAAGAGTGCTGCAGTCGTTTTGAAGAAATGTCGACCAGATTCGAGAGGAGGCCCCTGAGGGTCCCATTTAAGGCTGCTTCGTCCACCCGATTCAAACCGCGGGACCTAATGACTCTGGTGATATGATTGTTAGAAGTGAAGCGATAGGTGAGCGAAATGAAATCATGGCCAGCAATAAAAGGAGTATCAGACTTTCCAAATGCCTGGATAGCATTTGGGTCTTTCACTATGAAGAGGTCAAGAGTGGTATGGGAAGGGGGATTTGTACCAAGACAGTGATGTGTAGGAGCAGTGGATACGAAGTGAAGGCTGTGCAGGTCGACGAGAGATCTCAAAGCTCGAGCATCCGGCAGAGAGCTGGAACCTAGGTCTGCGTTAAAGTCACCGGTGATGATGACATTTCCGTACAGAGGGAGGTAAGTAGCCAAGCAGTTGAAAAAATGTGTGGGAGAGCAAGCAAAGGGACGTCTGTAAACCACCGCCATTAAAAGCTTGGTGTTGTCGGACTTTATTTCACCTAGGATGAATTCAGGCGTGTTATCAAAAACTGGATCTGAAGTGGCTAGGAAGCTGAATTTAAGGTGAGATCTGACGTACAGACCAACGCCGCCACCCTGCTTTCCAATTCGGTCAAGCCTGAAAAAATTTAAATCGGAGAGAGAGAGAGAGGTGGGAGTCAGAGATATCAGGTGAGAGGAAAGTTTCAGTAATGGCTATGACATCAAAATGTGTAGAAAGGGCTTGTGCTTTGAGAACAGCAAAGTGACAGGGGGAATTTAGTCTGTTAATATTGATGTGGCCGACAACGAAGGAAGCAGAGGGCGGGGTATGGTCCCGGATTAGTTGGCATCATGGACCAGAAACTGGAGGAGATGAAGTTGGGATGGCTTGAGATAGCTGGGCCGGAAAGACAGACACTGTCGGGCTGAAACAGCCGTCTGTTTTGCTAAGTTGCGGAGCCGGATTTTTTGGGATGGAGGCAGTAGGTCGCGATTTGACAACCTGGGGCGCGAAGTTAAGGTTGGGTGGAGCATGTCTGCGAGTGCCGATCGGAGTGGCAGCCACTGACATGGCACCAGAGCGCGGAGCCGCCTGGGCAGGAGGCTGACCAGGAGGCACAGGCAAGGTCACTCTCCGACGTGATTGGGATAGGGGTGGAACGTGTGTTCTCCCGCATATGGACGACCATGCCCGAGACGAAAGGGCGCGCGAAACCCAGCTCACGACTGCGCGCGAGTGCCTTTACAAAGAGATTGTGGATGGGCTGCGGTAACAGCTGGCGGATGAAGACGGGATTTCCGTGACCGCACTTAAAAATGTCCCTCGCCGTCTTCCCAGCGAGCTTGCCCGAGCGCTCCAGTATGACATCACGCACCACCGTTGAGTCGATACGCACGACGAAAGTGGACGTAGTGTCGGTCGGATTTGGACGAGAGCGAGTGGCAGTCCATCCTCTGGTGGCCACTATGCGACCACCAGCGTTTGGACAGCCAATCGCCTCAAAAAGTATCCCGGCGGCATCCTCCAGCGAACCCTGGAACCCCTGCGGTAGGCCCATAATAAGGAGCTCGGAGCGATCCTTGAGACCCACCACGGACTTGAGGCTCTTCACCTCGTCGGCAACACGATTTACTTTAGTTAGAATGGAAGTCTGGGTGGCTCTGATCTCGTTCCGAAATTCAGTGAATTCATTATTCACGAAGCCAGAAAACCATGCTGGTGGTTTGTCGCCCGTGGTAAATGCCATACTATCCAGCAAGTGGGTTTGGTCCTCACTGGAGGGAGAAACAGTGGGAAGGACGGCCGATCGGTCAGCACCACGGAAGTCACTCCGGGATTCCACTCTCGACGTCTTCGATGGGAAAAGCTGGTAAGGAGATGCCTGTCTCTTACGGCCTGAGGTCTCGATAAAGGGCAAAGCACCAGCAGAAGCAGAGTCAAATTGGGTAGAAGAAGGGGATTCCAAAAAAACGCCACCGGACTGACGAGAGTTGGCTAAAACCGCGGACTGAAAAGAGCAGGCACGACAAGTAAAGGTCGCAAGATCAGGATTTGAGGTTAAATGGAAACAGTGGCGATGGAAAGATCTGACACAGGACTCGCACCGCAAGACATTAGCACCCAGATCACTCAGCGCCTCACCACACTCGGCGCATGAAGACAAGACCATTTGATAAGAGTGAAAGGTTTGAAAATTTAAAACTAGTTAAAACAAAAAATAAAAATTCATAGATTGTGTCAAAAAGTTTCCCATATCTCCTCTCCGGATCACAAAACTACGCAAGAAACTGTAACAAGTGAGATAGTTTAAAGGACCGATCGACACGACAAATTAAGCAGTTTGAATTTCGCGCGAAAATTTGAGTCACTGACCAGTCATAAACGGTAGTTGTGAAAAGTCTGGATTTAAAAGATTTGAAAATTGGCGCCTCAGTGGCACCAACTCAGTTAGTTAAGGATCAAAATTGGCGGGAGACACGGGAGTAAAATGATGCCATTTACAATAGACGGTAAGGGAATTCGCAAATTAACCTAGAGATGGTTGAAACGCAAAAATAAATGAGTAACTTGGACGCAAGAATGAAATGAGAGAAAATGATTGATGACGCGAACGCAGAAAAATTACATTACAAATTACGTGAAAAAACAAGAAAGTAAACGCGATTTGACACAGTCGATAGAATAAAATTAAAATTAAGATTAAAAATAAAATTGTCTAGCGTGTAAATAGCGCTTGATGAAAATACAACAGTATTAAACTAAATAAAACAAAACAAGATGTTGTAAAATAAATATAAATTAAAATGAGCTTAAAATTAAAACAGCCATCGCGATGACTGAGCGCAAGACACAAATTAAGTAAGAGAAGTGATGCGGCGAAGAAATAGCACCGGCTATGAGAAGTCTCTCCGAGAAGATTCAAATATGTGGATAACGGTAAAAATAGTTGACACAGGTACTTAGCAGCAAAAATGTTGGAAGTGTTGCATTCGGTGAGATGTGTAGTCTGTAGTGTGTAGAGTGTAGCGGTCCTGAAGTGGAGCCTGTGTTGTTGTTTGTGTTGTATGCAGAAGTGTATAGATAAAACTCGTTCAAATTTGGAGAATTGATGAAGGTTATGCTGTAACCAGGCAGGCGGTTTTTTTCATCCACTGGCCAAAAAATTGACTGAGAGCCAAGAATTTTTAGCAGGAAGCGCCGTGGCCAGCTGGACGAACTCGCCTGCAAAAATATGCCGCTCGAGGAAGTGGCAAAATTGAGAAAATAATTATTAAGGAAGAGAGCCTCAAAGACCAGTGTGTCGCTACTCACCGAGAAAGAGAGAGAGTAAAAGAGAATGAAAAGAAATAGGTACTAACAATAATAATATTGTAGGTGGAGGTGTCAGTGGCATCCGAATTGTTGCCGCTTCGTGGATGTCATCGCCGTTTCTCCTCGGCGAAGGTGTTCGCGGCTGCTCAACGACTTCGTCCACCGCTGCTTCATTCACGCTGAAGACTTCATCTTCGGAAAGATCGCCGTCCTCGCCAAATGCTTCCATAGCTTGTTCCAATGCGTCTTGCCACGGCCTATCGTCTGGCGCAAGTAATTGCTGCCGATCTCGATCACGCACTTCACTATTGTATTCGCGCTGCATCTTCCTTCACCAAAGTTGACTTTCCAACCGAAAAAATTACTATGACGTTCGAATTTTATTCGAGGCGTTCGAATTTTATTCATTTTTGGAAACACTTACCGCGCTTCGGTCATTGGTCGAAGATTTGGGAGTAGGGGTGTGCGAGACTACGCGACAGCACTGATTTTGTCGCGCGCGTAAGACGATTATAATTAGTGGTGGGAGGAGTAGCTAAAGAAAATGTGATTAGTGCGAAGAAAAGACGCCAATGTGTATTAATACAGGATCGCGATAGCGCGTACGGACGAAGAGTAGGTGGTGGCAAGCCGTTGGTAGTGATAAGTTGCAGTGAACGAACGATCGGCTCTTTTCTGGGCCACTTTTGTCAAGTGGACGAAGCTATACAATCCCGACAGTTAATCGATATCATCATCAGATCAGATAAATATAAAACAGTACTTTTCAGTGCTAAATTTTCAATAAAAAACTCATATTATTTTTTTATAATTCAGTGCTATTCAAACGTATGCGCAAATATATCGTAGCCGCAAAGGTAAGTACTAAAAACAAACGTTTCAACAAAAAACAATAACAATATGAAATTACGAATAAATTCAACGTTGTGTTTTTCTTTATACTTACCCCTCCATTTTCAGCGAGACGAGTAGGTAAGTATAAGGTAAATATTTTTTAATTAGTTGAAAAATATATACAAAATTAAAATAGTTTGTTTAATTCAGTGTAGAAAATAATACTAAAAAATGATAATTTTTTCTAAATCATGAAGTAATATACAGTTAGTATGCACTATCTTTAGAAAGAGCGACAATGACTCAGACGGTAGAGCACTGTCGTATAGATGCAAAGGAGGCTAGGTTCGATTCTCCTGTATGTCTATTACCGAAAGATTATTACGAGAAAAAAAATCGATAAATAATGTTACTAATTCTTTCTTATAGAGTATTAGATGTAGACAATTAATTATTTATATGTAAATTGTCAACAATTAAATTAAACAGAAAGGACAGGTAATTCCTTCTTAATTAAAATAATTAAAATATCGTTATTAAAAAACAACAACAAAAAAATGTCTCTAAAAATCAGTGCGTATATACGACAGTTTTAAATGACGTCACTCGCATAGACCGCTGAGTCAATTCCCCAAAAGTTGTATGCTTTACATACGCATACACGCACGTGCGCGCGAACGTGTATGTATAACTCATAAAAATTAAATGAATTTTTTTTTATGGAATGTATGGCATGTATGAAATGAATGGAATGTATGGCACGTATGGCATGTATGGAATTTTTTTAATGGAGAATGGAGGGGGGGAAATCTCAATCGTCCGTTATAAAAATGAGCTGCATCTCATCAGCAGTTGCATTCGCATCCAGAGTGAACTAGTGTAAAGTGTGAAAGAAAAAAAGGTTATACGAATAGTTATTATATTTTTTTCAATATTCTTGACCAGCAGATCTTGCTGCGGCCGGCTTTTATTATACGGGGCAGATCGATCAAGTGCGCTGTTTTGAATGTGGTATGGAAGTCTGTCGTTGGGAAGAAGGTGACGACCCTATGACGGAATATAAGCGCTGGGATGGCGGCTGCCTTTTCATTCGTAACAGAAGTTGCGGCAATGTGCCGATTGGATCGAGCCCCGTACAGGTACCTCCTCGAAGAAAAAGTAAAGATGTTTGTGGACCGTATAAGCTCGAATATCGGTCAGCAATAGCGTGCGCAACAACTAGCCCACCTTCGAGTACAGACGAGCCTGCGTTATCGTTATCGATAGAGAGTCTTATTACAAAGCTTTTTTCCGATTTACATTTGACGGAGAAATGTGCTTCGAAAACCATAGCAAATGCAACTGTTGGTATGGTATCTGTTTGCGAAAAATTTGTACGCGGTTATAAGAAGAGTATCGATAAACAAAATGAAAAAATGAATAAAATTCGCGAAAGGGTTGAAAAGTCGCAGCGAGATATAGGCAATATTTTGCGTAAACTTGAAATTACCAGATGTAAGATATGTTTGGATGCTAGGGTCGCTGTACTTTTTTTACCTTGTGGACATATCACTGTATGCATGGAATGTGCATCAAGAATTGACGATTGTCCAATATGTCGTCAAACGATTACCAAACGCGTTCATGCTTATTTTGCGTAAATTTGTTATTGTTTGGTTTAATAAAGTTCCTATTATTTTTAAAAAATGTTTGTGTACTTTTTTTTTCTTTTTATCTGATATTGTTTTTGTATTTTAATGTTAAATTTTTTTTGTTTCTGATATACAGGGTGAGTCATTTTAATTTCCCCAGTCTAATAACTTTTGAAACAAGCAAATTACGCAAAAATGTTTCAGACCAAAGTTGTAGGGGTTCAAGGGAGACATCTAGGGGTGACTTTGAAATTGACCTTGAACTTGACCTTGACGGTTTTCTCAAGGTCATTTCTATTTTTTTAATGGAAACCCCTATTTCTGATCTCAGGATCAGAAAGAGCGGGAAATTTTACGTTCAAGTATCTATTTAGTTTTTTTTCATAAGAACATAAACAATATTTCAGTTTTTACTTAAGAAATTGAAGCCGCTTTCAAACATCAAAAGGTTTAACGAGCATCGAAGACCTTTGTCGTACTTCTATTCTCAATGTGAAGCAAAGGTCAAATTCTTGAAAATTCTTTTATTTTTGTTACATTTCGAGGCGAAGCTTTTATCGCATATGACCGTTGTTAAATAAACTTCCAAAGAATAAGGGACTGGCCATGTACTAACGATGCTGATGTTTAAGATCATAAACTTCCTATCTTTAGCACTACCCAGGAACAACGACGTGGACGTAATAGGATTATGTTCCCTCTGGGGTGCTTTATTAACGTGAGTCCCCTTGCCTCTCACGATTCGGGGTGCTTTATTAACGTGAATCCCCTTGCCTCTCACGATTTGGGGTGCTTTATTAATGTGAGTCCCCTTGCCTCTCACAATTCGTGATGAAACTAGAATAAACTTATTTCCTATCGGTTTTGCTCGAAATTATTACCATTTACGTCGATGCATTGCCTGAGCCTCTGTTCGAAGCTCTCAATAGTGCGCAGTAAGATATCTCTAGAGATTTGTCTACATGCAACTCTAATCCTTTCTATCATATTCTCCCTTGTTGTAGGCGCTTCGGCGAACACAGTATTTTTTAAGTATCCCCAAAGGAAGAAATCTGGGGAAGTTAAGTCCGATGATCGTGCAGGCCAAGCAACTGGACCACCTCTTCCAATCCACCTTTGTTGGAAATTTCTATTTAAAAATTCTCGTACAATTAAAGCGAAATGCGGTCCTGCACCATCCAGTTGTATCCACATTCGACGTCTAGTCTCAAGATCTTCGTCTTCAAGTAAAAGTGGGAGATGACCCCTTAAAAGTTCTAAAATAGCATTGCCGTTGACGTTTTCTTCAAAAAAGAATGGCCCGATGAGATGACCATTAACTATTCCACACCATACATTTACACTCCAACGATGTTGATTATCGACTGGTCTGTACCAGTGAGGATTCTGATCAGACCAATAATGACTGTTGTGACGATTCAATTGGCCAGTACTATGAAACGTAGCTTCATCAGAAAAAAGGACATAATTAAAAAAATTCGGATCCTGCAAAATCATCTGTAGAGCCCACCGACAGAAATTTACTCTGTTTCTCATATCATTAGCGTTTAATGCTTGCGTTAAGGTAATATGATACGGATGATATCTATTACTTCTTAAAATTCTAATAACGGTTCTCTGAGGTATTCCTGTTTCTCTCTCTATTTCTCGGCTGCTGATATGAGGATTTAGGTGAACCAATCCTAAGACAACCAAAACCCTAGCATCTCTATCATCATACTCATGTCTTGGTCGACTTCTTCGTAGATGCCCTTGTCGAGCTCTTTCTTCAAGACGATGAATGGTACGGTGATCAGGATGGCGCCTTTGTGGGTATCGAATTCGATACAACCTTGACGCTTCACGGTAATTACTTCTACATTCTCCTAAAATCCAAATCATATCAACTATCTCTGTTGGGGTAAAATCAGCCATATTTAAAAGATTTTTTCAAAAAACCTCAATACAAATCAACAAAGGCAAAGATCATAGAAAGATGATACAAATTAAATATTACTGAAAACAGAGGCAATATTGTCCAAATTAGATTTCATATGATCGATGGCAATAAGAAAGGTCTCTTATTCAAATATGAAGAAATAATGATAGTGATACAATGAACACAAGCATGGTTAAAACAAAAGTAATATTTAAAGCTTTTTCAAAATTGAAATCACGACTGAACGTATTGCGATTACTTTCTAAACGACTTCCAAATGTAATAGATTCTTCATTGAACATGAAATTTATCCTTATGTATTTAACTTTTACTCTTATTTCTTTGCAGAACATCAGATTGATACTGAAATAGTTTCATTAATTTAATAGACTTGTAATAGCAAATTATTAGCAACAACTTCCAATATTTGAAATTTATTAATAATAATCATACAGTCCGGTGAAAAATAAAAAAGGATAGGGAACGGAAACAAGAATAGTCCCGTAAAATTTAAAAAAATTAAATTTAAAAAATTTTAAAATTTAAAAAATTTAAATCCTGTAAAATTTCCTGCTCTTTCCGATTCCGAGGTCAGAAATAAGAGTTCCCAATAAAAAAATAGACTTGACCTTGAGAAAGCCGTCAAGGTCAAGCTCAAGGTCAATTTCAAAGTCACCCCTAGACGTCCCCCTTGAACTCCTACAACTTTTTTCTAAGTCATTTTTTCGTATTTTGCTTACATTGTTCGATTCTTGTTCCAGGATAGTTTTGACCTTAGCATGACCTTAAGGGTTTATTTTGACCCATGTTAAAAGATGTTATCTGGATGTAAAATTTCCCGCTCTTTCCGATTCCGAGGTCAGAAATAGGGGTTCCCAATAAAAAAATAGACTTGACCTTGAGAAAGCCGTCAAGGTCAAGCTCAAGGTCAATTTCAAAGTCACCCCTAGATGTCCCCCTTGAACCCCTACAACTTTGGTCTGAAACATTTTTGCGTAATTTGCTTGTTTCAAAAGTTATTAGACTGGGGAAATTAAAATGACTCACCCTGTATATAATAATTCACATTTCTAAAATTTATATATTATAAATGAGTAAAAAAAACAAGGATTGATCAATACGTTAATTTTTTAAATTTATTTTCAAACTTAGATGTAAAAAAATCAAATTACATATCACATCTTTTGCGAGCGAGCATCCATCTACTGATAGCCAGCGCGTTTTTAAAGGCACACGGTGGATTTGATAGATATGCGTTGTGGTTACTGCATACGGAAATGCTATCGTTTGAAAGATTCTTGAATGATGGACAACCCAAATCTTCAACGTTAACTAATCACAGTCGTTCTGTAAAAAAAATCATTAGATATCATTTTTTTCTCTTTAAGATGATACGCGACGAAAAGACTGTGCATTGGTCAACAAATTTCTCAGCCATTTTGTTTTTTCAAGACCTTTGACAAAAATAGTTGCTCCAAAAAGTGTTTTTTTCATTATTTTTCCAAGATCTTCGTACGGTAAATCGCCAGATTCCCACGGAATACCATGAAAATTTCTCGCTAACCACCGGTTTTTACACTGATTTTTCTTTAATAAACACTCCCATGGGTAAGGTGGTTTAAACAGAAGCACCGATGGAGTTGGATTTTCTTCCAGAGGACAAGCAGCAATCTCGTTGAATACGAATTCGTTTAAGGTAGTTTTGAAGCCCTGTACGTGTACAACAAAATCCATCGTAGTAACTGAGGAATCGACGTCGACGACTGCGTCAATACAGAGGAATGAATGTCTTTTTATACTGAGCTTGCACTTGTTGATGCCCCACTATAATTTTTCGATCAATCACAATTGTTCACTCCCTCAATACTTTTTCCAACCAATCAGCATTGACGAGTAGTGAATATAATGCGATGGATTCGTCAAATCTGCTCAGTTGAGTAACTAGCATTATGGCTGAGTATTTCAAGAATACAGCTTTGTTGCTCTTGCGTGCACATTGTCTGGTGAATGCAGGTTATGTTAGTGTCGAAGACATCGAAAAATGGTTGACACTGGGTTCACTGGTTTTGCGCAAAGCCGATGAGCGTTCTCGTTCGCCTAGCTTGATCGTGTCTGGCAGACAGAAGCTGCAAGCAGCTATGTGCATGATTAGAAGCGTTTTACATCTGCTAAACGAATACAAGAGTAGGCTGTTGGCACAGCCCCCCATTACCACCTCATCGATTGCCGAACCTGTGGTGAGCAGGCATAGCGAACAATCCATATACGAACCTCTCGTTATTTTGGATGTAGTTGGTGAAGGTCTTGAACCTGCTAGTACTAGTATTACTACTACTACTACTACTACTACTACTACTACTACTACTACTACTACTACTACTACTACTACTATTACTACTACTACTACTACTACTAATACTACTACTGTTACTACTTTACTTTACTTTACTTTACTTTACTTTACTTTACTTTACTTTACTGTACTTTACTTTACTTTACTTTACTGTACTTTACTTTACTTTACTTTACTGTACTTTACTTTACTTTACTTTATTTTACTTTACTTTACTTTACTTTACTTTACTTTACTTTACTGTACTTTACTTTACTTTACTTTACTTTACTGTACTTTACTTTACTTTACTTTACTTTACTGTACTTTACTGTACTTTACTTTACTTTACTGTACTTTAATTTACTTTACTTTACTTTACTTTACTTTACTGTACTTTACTTTACTTTACTTTACTTTATTTTACTTTACTTTACTTCACTTCACTTCACTGAACTTTGGCTTTCTTCTTTCTCTTCTTCCAACGTATTGTATAAATTTTTTTAATACTTGAGCTTGATTCGCCGCTGTAACTTGGATAGGTTTTATACCAATAGTTTTGTGTTTGCGATTATTGTAAGCAGCTGTGAGCTGCTTATGCACATGACCGTCGTATATATGTTTTATATTTGCTTCGTCTTGTCGAAAAATTGCCAATAAATTGACGTTATCTCTCACGAGATGCTTAGATATACGCGCGTACGTTTGCGAGAAATAGAAACAGTCGACGCTCCTATGTCTGCCCATACAAAAGAAAGCACGTACATTGTTCTGTTTCTCACAGGCGATGTCGTCGAATATTATAATTGAATTAGGCAATGCATGCTCGGGATCGATCACGGATTCGTGCTCCTTGAACGGAAAATACTTCACTCCGTCTATCGGCTTTAACATCTCTTCCAATAATTTATACTTTGGCTGATCGAGCGATTTCGAGTACAGGTAAACATTTTCGAATCTAACGTCATTGGGATTAGTGATAAGCGCCAAAAGACTATTGGTCTTACTACAGTTGGACGGACCACAAAAAATAGCTCTGATGCTATTCGGCAGTAAATCTCCGTGACGCTTTGGTTGCTTATTCTCCCGCACGATGACGTCAAAATTTTCTACTGGAAGTTTCACAGTTTGTTTCTTGAAATTCATACTCACAAGACAGAGTTCGAACGATAACTGACCACATGGCTATATATATACCTGTTTTTATAGTTTCAAACGTTAGTCGTGTGTTGGACTTGGGCGGGAGATGATCATATGCAAACGTCAAAGAGTAGAGAAAGGACGAGGATTCGTCAATGATATCATTAATATTCTTCCACTTGAACTCCATATTCCAGGCTATCAATATTGCGGACCAGGAACTAAATTACAGACACGTTTAGCTGGCGGCGATCCAGGAATCAATCCTCTCGACGCAGCTTGCAAGCAACACGATATAGCGTACTCGAAAATTCGAGAAAATATCCAGGTTAGAAATATCGCAGACAAAATTTTAGCTGCAAAGCGATCAAAAGAGTCTTCGCTAAGGATTCTAGTTTTGGTGAGAAAACAGCTGCTTACGCTATATCTGACGCCATGAAATTAAAATCAAAGTTTGGTATGGGTCTCGCGAAGAAAAGAAAGAAAACCAAGACGAAAGGACACAAGAAAACGAAAAAGTTAGTTAATTTGAAAAGCGAATAGTGATAATAATAATAATATAATACTAAGTTTGAAACCAAACAACAACACCTTGCATTGTAAAATCAAGTGTTCCGAACCTATCGATTTTCGTCTACAGAATTCTATCGGACGATTGTTGGGTTTTTTACTACGTACATTAGAGGCAAACGTTTCTCACAACTCTGATCTGCCCGTCAGTATCCTCAGAGTGAACGCTGTGAGAGTCGAGTGTAATATAACCGGCGGAGCTTACTTGAACGGAAATACCGTTCACGATATTCACGAATTTTTTCCAACAGTACCGCCTGGATATAAAATTATTGCAATTCCCTCTCACGTGATTTATCTTCCAGTTACGAAAAAGTCTATAGATTATTTACAATTACGCATTGTCGATCAAGACGGGCGGTTGCAATCACGACGCTCTCAGGAAGCTCGATTATAATCCGCTTAGCAAAAACATGGATGATGCACATAGTGCACCATATGGCCAGCCGCGAGGGTGGCCAGGTCACTTTGTGCAAAAATCTTTTGTCAAAGCGGCGGACAGTAATTGTCTTCCTCAGCAGAGAACAGAGACTCCTCAAACAAACAACTCGTTGTTTTAGGAGAGGACGTCGAAAACTTCTCTCTTTTGTGTACGGGCATATACAAATGCTGAAGTACAAAATGCGTCACCGATTGCCCTCGACAAGCAACTAATGCTAGTCGACCCGAAGTGAATGCAATGTATATTTGAACATTTGAACGAAGACTTGCAATCACAAGTGTGGATGTGTGTACCTTCATGCGGTGGGGCTGAAAACGCTGTCTCTGTAAAGAAACAGTAGGCAAAACACACAACGCTTGCCCCCAGGGCAATAGGCCAATCGGCCAAACAAAAGAAACAACACGGACCATGACAACACGTAGTGAGGTGCGGCCTGCAAACGCCCAAACATTCTTCGCGGAGTCTACCACACCCCAAGAGCTCAACTCGAGCCCAGAAAAGCCAAAATTCGGGAATCACTTGAGTGGAAATCTCTTAGGATTGTGGTACCGCGCGCCCTCTTAGAGGACGGGAGACCGCTCCGGGAGCTAGTTGCAGAGGACCAATGGTCCCGGCAATACGAATTTAATTCGGGTAGATAAGAAATTACTTCCTATCGACTGGCAATCGGTAGGTGCCACTACTGTGGGTAAAGAGTCGCGGCCGTGGTCATAGCAGCCACCCAAAGTTCTTTGCCTCGAGCTCCTGGAGTAAGGCCCGACACCTTTGTGCGAGAGAACAGTCCATTGGGCCGAGTAACTCTCGATGACTAGAACGCACTACGGATGCCGAAACCCTTAGGAAAAATATTTCTACAGAAGGGCAGCATCCTTCCTGCTGAGGAATTGATTAAGCCCTAATAGCTAAAACAACTTTACATTTGAAAGCGAAATTAGTGGCTGTCAGCTCCCTTTTGAAAGCGAAAACCATGCACTAACGTCCATCAGATCCAGTGCTGCTAATGGCGAACACAGGCTAAGATGATAGAAAAAGGCAGAAACCCGACATGCTCACTCAAATGCTACTTTGGTTGCAATTCGTCAAATACCTAACCCTGACTTGACCAAAACGAGGTTTGATTAATATCAAACCCAGCGTGAAAGATAAACACGCTGGTACACTCGTAAGTAGTTTTAAGTTATATTATAATTAAATTAGTTCTTAAGTAGTTAACAATAATTTAAGCAGTAATATAAACAGTAGTGTAGTAAATAACATTAAGAAAGTTACCAATCAAAAATCAAAAATTAATTAAAATTAAAAATAAGAAAGAAAAATTACAGATTTAAACCTACAGATTCAAAATCTACAAATCAAATCAAAATCAAAAGAAATAAAATAAAATAAAACAAAATCAAAATAAATAATCTAATAACAGATTAAAACGCTAGAAAAATAACTAGCTTAATCAACTGTAAATAAAAGAGCCATGGGAAACCATGGAGAAACCCGCCAAGGTAACTAACGAAGCTCACGTCAACACACACAAGTACTCACTGCTCGCATTCGAACGCCACTCGCTTAATTGAACGCGCACGTTAACGCCAGAACTAGAATTGAAAGCCACCCTCCAGAGTCGCCAGTAGCGATTCCAAAGCAGGAAAAATATAACTAGACATTGCGTTGTACCTTGAAAGCGATATGGTCAACCATTCTAGGTATAATAAGGCAAGGAAACGTAAGCAGGAGGCGACCGTTGAGACACCAGAGCACTGCTCCAATACTCCGGCGTCAACTCAGTTTCCTTCGCAACCAAACAATCTTGACGAAAGCAAAGACGATTGCCCACCAGTTAAGAGGTTTAAGTTGAACGCACAACAAAACCCTGAACTGGGCCCGAAACTGAGGATCATACAGTTGAACCTCAACAAAAGGCAAGTAGCCAACGATGAGCTGGGTGAAATCATGACAGACAGAAATCTTGACATACAGGTGGCACTGGTGCAAGAACCATATCACTGGAATAACGCGATTTCAGGTATGGGCAGTGTCGCAGCCATTCACGGAGCCGAAAAAGGCGAAACGATTCAAGCTGCGATACTCTACAATCCGCACAAGGTCACTGCTACCAAGATTTCTAACCTGTGTGACTCTCACTGTGTTTGCGCACAAGTGGTCGTAGCCTTTGGCGAAATTTACTTCATAAGCATCTATTGCCAGTTCAGCCACAGCAGGAAGACCTATCTTGACAAACTAGCTGAGACTCTAAAGTAATTGAAAGGCAAAAGAGTCTTAGTTGGAATGGATGCAAAATGCCAAGTCAAAGATCTGGTCTAACACACAGGACAAGAATGGAACAGTCATAGAAGAATTCATAGACCAATACGGGCTAATAGTGGCCAATAGGAGGGGCCAACTTCCAACGTGCCGTAGCACGAGGGGCAAGACGGATATCGATGTAACTTTACACACGTCAAATCTGTCAAACCTCTTGTCTAGCTGGGCGGTGAAAGAATGGACCACCAGTGACCACATTCCCATAGTGATCGAACTGGATTTTGCCTCACAACCAGCCAGACTCATACGAACCGGAGAAATATTAGAACCAAGGTTCAATATGAGAAAAGCTGATTGGGAGAAATTCAGGAGACTTTGTAAATTCAAGAAAGAGAACCTAGCTAAACTCCCTTTAAGAACCTCTGAAGACATTGAAACATATGTTTCTAAATTCGAAGAGGTTCTAATAAGGGCAGCAAAGAACTTTATTCCATCAAAAATGAGAAGAACGCGCTCTCAACCCTGATGGAATCCTGACTTGCGAAGTAAGAAGCGGTCGATACAAGGAAATCGAAAAATCGTCGCTCTGAAAGACAAGGAAGGACCGAATAGAAAACAAAGGAAAACCCTCCAGAGATTACTTGGAAAATTGAGACAAATGAATTCTGACTATGCAAGGGCTATTAAAAGAGCCAAAAACAACAGCTGGCGAGATTTCTGCACCATTGAAAGCGAAAAGAATGCTTGGGCGTACCCATACAAACGAGCATCCAAAAAAGTCAGAATCTCAAAAGCGATGAGCACGGTTAACCGTAATGGTTCAGTCACAAAAGACTGGGAGGAAACAAGCATGGCTCTACTAGAAGAACTAATGCCTGATGACGACCCAAGCTGCGAAAACGTTGTACATACAAAGATTCGCAGAGATATGCGGGAGGTTCCAGTAACCGGCGACGCAACGCCTTTCCCAATAAGGGAAGTTGAAATGGCCCTTAAAGCGAACAAAGCAGGGAAATCACCAGGCAAAGATAAAATAAAAGAGTCAGAAATGCTTGTTAACGCAAAACCATTACACCAGGAACTGACACGACTTTTCAACGCCTGCTTAAAATGCGGAGTGTTCCCCAGAAGATGGAAAAGTGGAATGCTAATCACGTTGCTCAAAGGGGTTGAAAAACCCGAGAATGAGATTAAATCATATAGACCCGTATGTCTACTCTCCATAGCTGGGAAGACACTCGAGAGGCTTGTGATTCAAAGAATATCCAATATTCTTAACAGCTCGGACTGGTCTGCGGAGGATCAATTTGGCTTTAAGGCAAACAGATCCACAGAGGATGCTATTAGAAGACTATATAAAATAGTAGAAGAGGCAGAATCTGATCCGTCGACAAAGTACGTAGCCGCTATTCCACTGGACGTCTCAGGAGCATTCGATGCTTTATGGTGGCCAAGCCTGCTCTCCCAATTGAAAGAAAGAAACTGCCTGAGGAACATCTACAAACTCCTCCAGAGTTACTTCAGTGATCGAGAAGTGGGCATATATGCTCACTTCGAAGAAACACTGAAAACAGTAACGAAGGGATGCCCTCAGGGTTCAGTATTTGGACCGGTAGGTTGGAACGTCATCTTTGATAAACCACTCCGGGCAATCAGGGACGCAGGATACGAAGTACTAGCCTACGCAGACGATGTGCTTCCCATCATTAAGGCAAAGACACGCATTGATTTTGAAAGACAAGCCCAAGAAATCATTAATATAATGACAGACTGGTGCAAGTCTGACAAAATGAAATTAGTAGTAGGAAAGTCAGCACTAATATGGCTAAAAGGCCAACTAAGCGAGAATAGGAACCCTACAGACAAAATCGGGAAAGACAACATTAGAACGCACAAAACAGTCAAGTACCTAGGAATCACAATCTCGAAGGGCTTCCAATTGGAAGAACATATTAGAAATGTGGTTCAAGACTGTAATAACACCTATTTCGAGCTAAGTCAAGTTGCAAAAGCGAACTGGGGCCTAAAATTCAACTCCATGAAAAAGATATATAATGGCTTCCTACTATCGAAAATTACATATGCCGCTGCGGGCTGGTGGCAAAGGACCAACATCAAACAGCAATCTGCGTTAGAAAGATAGCAGCGATCCGTTCTTTGCAAGACACTCAAAGCCTACAAATCGATCTCTCATGAAGCGGCGCATGTGCTTGCAGCCTCCCGACCAATAGCTCTAGAGCTCAACGCGAGAATTGCAAAGTACTGCGTCAGGAAAGGGAAATCGATTAAAATACACGGCATCCGAATTAAATCCGAGGAACTTCGATCGGGCAGACTAAAAATCGCGAAAGCCATACAACTCATCAATGATGAAATCGAAAGGGTATGGCAGGAGAGATGGCAGTCAGCCACAAATGGCAGGAGAACGTACTGCTACTTCCTAGTAATCAAGGACAGATTAAAGAAGAGGTGGCTAAATTCCAATCACTACACAGTCCAGTTTATGACTGGACATGGCGCTTTTAAGTCATACCTCCACAAGAGAGGACTATGTGAAGACCAACTGTGTAGCTGTGGTGAAATAGAAAGCGAAAGTCATATTCTCTTTAACTGCGAAGATATAAGGGAACTAAGGAAGCCATTAATAGAGGCCGTCGAAGAGGAGGGTCATACATGGCCTTGCCCGGAAAATGCCCTAGTATCTAGCAGGAAAATCTACAAAGTCTTTGAAGACTTTGCTACAAAAGTCATAGATCCCAGAGAAGGAGCACCTATAACAAAGAGAAAGCGCAGAAAAATAGTCACGAACTATGGTAGAAAGACGCCGCCTCTTACAAGGTCCCTAACCAAAGGACAAAAACTCCCACAATAACCTAATTTTTGAACCCAGACAAGCCTATAAAGCTTGAAATTTTTGAACGATAATTTTTGAACATCAACTTCAGAATTAAATTCTGAAGCTTGAATACTTGTACGCGAATTACCCCATTTATCCCAACGACGGAGTTTTGAACCAAATGCGTAGCATGACCGGCAAGAATACTGAAAACTGCCTCGGGAGTCACCTTGTCAGCTAGACGAGATCCCGCCCTGACATAACAGTCAAAAACTAAATCGAAAGAGCAAATATCAGTATCAGCCAAGTCATAAAAACCATTCTTTAGAAAGCGAGATCTGACTTTGGGACAAAACGGGGTAACAACAACCTTTCGAATGACGGATACCCACCAGCGTGAGCGGGGATGACCGAAACGGAATGGGAAGACGTGCCTCGGTACGTCGAAGCGATGGACCTGAGAGTCGTGGGAGAAATCCCTTAATACAGGTACGCAGGGTGGGATGTTTTTTGAACGCGAGCCCAGGAGGGGAGGCTTAGTTGGTTGATCATCTTAGGAATTTCCTCTGGCTGTCCTAGCTGAGTCTCTCTTCTGACATCCCAACTTGGGTTGGCCTCTGCGGGGTAGTGGTACCAGGTCAAGCAAATCTCGTAAGATTTGTAGGCTGCGTGCTTCCGACGCAGTAGACGTTGGGGCAACTATAGTCCCGTCGCGCCCAAACCGAGGGTCAAGCCTTTAGTTCCGCTCTCCTTGACCGTCGAACCGTGAAAAGATCGGTACTCCTTTCGAGGAGGTCGCCGCCTTAGATTAAAAAAGGTTCCGACTCGCTGTGTGCGTCAGGGATGTCGCAGCAAACTTGACTTCCGGATCTCCAATAATGTTTGAAAGCGAAGGAGTGACAGACAGTGGGCTATGCCAACCTATTGGCGCCCAGAGAGAGGGGTGGTAATGTTTGATTACGCTGCGCCACCCTCAAAGCGGAAAAGTATGAACGACACACATACACTAACTGTCGATCAAGACGGAAATTTAATTAATTTTCGCGGTGAAGTCATAACCATCAGATTACACCTCAAAAGCGTATAATGGGAATTGTTTACGATTCAAAGAGTGGTAGGGGCTATATCAACATTGAAAAATGCAAACCCATCATCAGTAGTCGACTGAAATTGAAAACGTCAACACGTCGAACTTCAGTCATCAATCGTCATCGGAAAACGAAAGCTTTAACGCGTCCAAGTATAAAGTTCCTAAAAAGTCTTGGGTTAAGACTGGTTCCAGGTGGAAAATAAATTGTCTAATTTTATTTTTTTGCTGCTGCTTTCAATGAAACAATGGAGAACATTCCTGAAATACAGTCACCTCTCGTCTTCGATGAATCTTTGGCTCATTACGAGATCCACGCTCATCAACCTTACACCAATTCATCGTTCAAAAATAGTGACGAGATTCGTATATCAATTCAACATCAAGACTTGTGCCTTTTACCAGCTCGCAGCTCGTTACACATTTGTGGACGATTACGCAGCAACAATAACACTTTGTTAACGAATACTGATTTTGTTAATAATGCCATTTGTCACATGTTTGAAGAAATTAGGTATGAGCTGAATGCTATAGAAATATATAAATGAAAGAACGTTGGTCTCATAACCGTTATGAAGAATTGGTTATCTCTCACTCCAAGTCAAACCTTGATTGTCGAAAATGCCGGATGGATAAATGCCTTAGAACAAGAGGACCGTAAAATAACTAATGCGAATGGCGATTTTGACTTTGCTGAGGACTATCGCAAAGTGCTAGTGAATATAAAACATGAATTAATTCTCGGAAGATCGAGTACTGATTTAAATGCAGTTTATCAAACGAAGAAGACCGTAACCGACGTTGAAGCATATGAAGAATTCAAGATTAATGTAACACGTCTGTCTCGAATGGCTTATGCCCTACGTGACTGCATCGAATGCAAAGAAAATACATCTACTCGACTTTCTAAAAAGCGAACGAAGTATTTCAATGAGTTTTCGTAGTTGGGAACTATACGAATATCCAGCGCTGCCTGCAAACACAAATTACGTCTGGACAGTTAAAACGACAAATCAGTTGGAGAAACCACGCTACATTATCTTAGCCTTCCAAATCAATCGAAAAAATAAACCAAACTCTAACGCTCGTATATTTCGTCATTGTAACATCAGAAATGTAAAACTATACCTCAACTCTCAGTGCTATCCATACGGTAATCTCAACATTGATTTCAGTAAAAACCAGTACGCAATGTTGTACGATATGTATGCCAATTTTCAAAACGTATACTACGGTAAGGATGCCGAACCGATGCTCAAAAAACTCTGACGAGAGCAAGCAGTACGCTTGCTCCTCGTCTGCCCTCCTTCTCTCTCTCCCTCTTATCGCTCGGCATGGCGGCGTGGTCAGCGTTCGGCGCATAAATTTATTGCGCCTAACCACTGGCCTTTATGTTTTTCCAGCCGCCGAAGATTGCCGAGCAAGGTTGAGAGCGCCCGAAGAAGCAAGAGCGCAGCGACTATGAGACAGAGAGAGACAGAGAGAGAGAGAGAGAGAGAAAGTTAGCGAGCATGCTAGAGTGCGCGTCTATGCACGCACTATGCAGGTTTGGGCCGGCGTGTGACGCGCGACCAATTAGCGCTTTTGTCGCACGCCGCCTAATGAGTGGGCTTGGTGGGAGAGACTGGCGAGAGCGCGAACGCTGACCATGCGTCAAGTCGCGTGAGCTAGTTCCCGGAAGAAAGTTAAGGAGAGAAGTTGGAAGTAGCAGCGAAAAGAGAGAAGAAGAAGTACACGTGCAGGAGTGACCAGACCAGGGCGAGACGAGGCAACGTGTGGCGACAATACCTGCAGCAGGACACTCAGTGTCGCCCTCGCCACCGTGCACGGCATGACTTCCAGTAGGTTCACCACGGGCTACGCCGAGGAAGACGTCCAGCTAGCGGCCAGGTCAACTCCCCGTTGCCGGCTCATCGCCAAGGGCAGAGCCTTGGCCTTGGCGATCACTTGCCGGCTACGCTCATCGTAATGCGGTAGAGAGGTTTCGACGTATTCTTTCCTTTGTAAGGAGGCAAATGGTCAAGGCGATTTAGTCGCCGGGCCATTCATCCTCCCGCGTTGGTTTAAGTTGTTCTGTACATGTGCGCGTCATGCAAACTTTATTATAACCGATTTTGTATTTGTTTGTCTGAATAGATTTAAGTTGTATGTTCCAAGTAAGGAAAATTATTTATTCGTTCGACCTATCCTCTCGTTCCCCGATGGTTAAAGAGCGAAAGTGCCTCTCTTACTCTCCCCTTAATAAATTGGTGAAGTCAGTGTCGAATAAGGCGCTGCCCTCGTTATATGGCATCCCTTGTGGGGAAATTAACAATCGGGTAATAATAGAGAGAAATGGTCGAGCGTTAATAGTTTTTTTTAAGAAGGGAAAAATAATTTGTTAGCTAAGGGCAAAACGCGCATGCTATGAACTTTTTTTTTTATAAGGAATTTCGTCGTTGTTCTCTCGGATTGTTTTGTTTTGGGCCTATCGGCGACCTTTTCTTTTCGGGGAGTCGGATAGCCGCGCGTGCGTCATTGAGCCGTTCGAGCGCTAGAGTTCGACACATTTTAAGTTTCCTATTTCTTAGAAAGTAAAACTTTGCCTTGCTGTTTTGTTTTGTTTTGTGATATTTTCTAGTAAGTGGACACATGTATATATTTACGGTTTCTTTCTTTGGCTTATGCAAGGCGATTCCTCGCCGGCTCAGAGCTTAGAAAGAATCGGTCTTATTATTTGGCAATAGTGTCGAATTACATAGATCGTGGTTGAGACACGTTCGTTCTTGTAGCTCGCATTTCAGTCTCTTAAAAAAAATTTAATTTTTTTTACAGAAGCAAAATGTCATTAGCGTGTAGAGACAGAATCGTCTTACGCAGAATATTACGTGATGCGCACGCGAAAAGATTAAAACGTAAAAATTGACTCAACAGAGCCGGCCGTTCTGTTAGAGTTGATGCGCTATCGCGGATTGACTTTGTGCGGCGATTTAGAAGAGTTACGGGACCGGTATTTTCGATTTATGTTGGTGAAAGAACGACCAGATTTACGGCCGCCGTTGCATTCTAAAGATTTCGCGCTGGGCCAAATCCCGGACTTGCCATGCGACGAGCAGTAAGAAGCAGCGGCGGACAGGGCGCAGAGCGCAGATCTTGGCGATGAGCTCGCGATGGCTGTGACGCCCTTGGCGATTGAATTAACGCGCGCGAGAAAGCAGGCGACGCAGGTAACTGCTAGTGTTGCCGCTCCTCGCGAGCGGGTTCGGTCGCCGGGCGAGAGCGCAGCCGCGCCGGTTAACGAAAACGCGTTGTCACCGGTGACATGCCTGCCGTCGGTTAGCGCGACCGGACGCGCTCGCGAGCAAGAAGCCAGAGATCGGGGCGAACGTAGCACTGGGGCGCTAAGCCAAAACTGGGGAGCTTTAACTGCTGTTCCGAGTTGGACTGTTCCAAACAAAACGAATCATTAAAGACTGCTCCAGTAGATGTGCGCTTGGAGTTCGAAACCAGAGAAAATATTCCCGAAGGAACTACAACGTATTGTCTTATTCTACACGATCGCATCGATTAGTATAATCCGATAAATGGAGATGTGAAGAAACTTATTTAGGAGAGGGGGGAAAGGGTATTAAAGAATTGACTCTTCCTTAAGCAGCTCAGTAGTAGCTTCCTATCGCAATGGAGTACGTAGTGGATATGCAAGGCTTCATGATGCCTGGCAAAACTTATGCTGTGAAAGAGTTAGCGATACTTCCACTTAACTACAACGAAGAACCGCTCGTACGCTTGTTCAAACCTCCCTTTCCATGGTGAAGACTAACGGAGAAATATAAGCGAGAAAATCTCTGGTTAGAACTCTACTATCATGGATTAACATGGAAATCTGGCGATTATAAATACGAAGAGCATAAATTCATTATCACAGATACACTCAAAGATGCCACAAAAATTTTCGTTTCCGGAGATTTGAAAAAAGAGTGGTTAGAACGATATGGCCTCAAAGTTTTCGATTTGAATGATTGGGGCTATTCGCCTTTCGAAAAATTAAAATCAGTTACCGTATACCCTAATCATAACGGCAAATACGTAACGACATGTGCACATCAAAACGTTAAATTAATGAAAAAGTTTTATATCGGTGGCTGTTGTATGGATTGGGAAGAGAGCGATGAAGTCGTTGAAGGATTTGTATAGTGATTTTGTTTTTTAAATAAATACTTTGTAGAATAATATGTATTTTTTAAGAACATGTAGAATAAGATATATTTTTTATTAATAAAAAATTTTTGTTTTAATTCATACAAAAAAAATATTCTTTTATTTTTTATTAAACCATCCAAAAAGAAAGCGAAATTCTTCGCTGACTCTGACGATGACAGCAGCAGCAGCAGTTCATCTTTTTTTATAATAAATTTTATATTTTTTATCTACAAAAAAAATTTATACAACATAGAATTTAGATGAAAAAAATGTTTATTTATTAGTTGAGGTGGTGTACAATGATGACATGTATACATATGATTATTATTTCTTCTTTTCGTTATTGAACTGCTGATAACCTTTCTGTTCAGGAAAATTTTTAGTATTGCTCGAAAATTTGGAAATACTTTGTTTCCATGTCGATGATTCTTTGTTCTTCTTTTCGTCCGGGTCTTCCTGTGGAACACGAGAGTACTTTACTTTAGAGTAGCGATCCATTTTATTAGAATGCTGGTTGATGAATGATTCGATAATTCTTACAGTGTGCTATTTATAGTAGCTTACAACCTCGAAGTTTACAACTAAAAGAAAGTAAGCAGGTACTTGCACGTTTTTTCTATTAAACCATCTTCGGTAGACGAGACACGCATGCACACACACACGCGCGCGCGTACACATTGAACATCAAAAAAATTATTATTATTCGTTATATACTAATTATAATAAATATTTGTGTATAATATTTATTATAATTAGTATATTTATTAAAATTTATTATCATTTGTATGTATTAGCACTTGGGCCCTCCCCAGCAGCAGCCGCCCCCCACATATCAATCGTGTAGCTAGTATACACAATACGGTATTGCTCGTAGTAACAGTGGCTGTAGCTCTAGCGGTAGAGCATCTGCCTGCGGATCTGGAGGACGCACGTTCGATCCCCCGATCCGATTTTTTTTCCGATAAATTCAAAAATTTAACACACACACACACACACGCACACACACACACACACACACACACACATACAAAATCAAAACGCGTAACACAGAACGCGCGCGCGCGCATCGAGAATACATCAGATCACGAGGAGAGTGAGAAGGAGATGGAGGGAGGGGGAAGTGCAGAGAACGCACGTTACGTCAGAACACATCAGCACACAGTGCATAGGAATCAAATCAGTAGGCTAGGAGAGGGGGAAGTGCAGAGAACGCGCGTCAGAGCACATCAGCATAGTATAGGAGAGGGGGGAGTGCGTAGAACGCACGTACAGCACAGTAGAGCAGGGGGGGAGAACGCACGCCACATCAGATCAACACAGTAGGGGAGGGGGGAGTGCGTAGAACGCACCGGTTTAACTCACTAGGAGGAGGGGGGGTGAGTCGACAGCGCACGGGCCGATCAGTAAGGGGGGGAGGTGAGGTGAACATGCACATACCTCAACTCACACGCTTCAACTCAGTGAGCTGATACCCCTCTGGTTTACCTACTCTACACGTATGTTCTTTGTGGCATAGTTTTAAAAAAATATATTAGGGATTTTAATATAATCGCGCGCATATTGTGTTTAGCAGAAGTTTGACGATCTTGTTTAAACATGTTAAGACTGATCATACTCGGAGGCATTTCCGCCAGCTCATTAGTCCACGTTAGTAGCATAAAACACATACGATCATCTCAACCTGCCGTTAACAGGTTGCTAGTTCATTCTTTCAATCTGCAGTATCAAAGTTTAAACATGAGTGATGTTTTTTTTTTTTTCAGTCCCTTTGAGCAACGTGATTAGCATTCCACTTTTCCATCTTCTGGGGAACACTCCGCATTTTAGGCAGGCGTTAAAAAGTCGTGTAATGGTTTTGCGTTGACAAGCATTTTCGACTCTATTCTATCTTTGCCTGGTGATTTCCCTGCCTTGTTCGCTTTAAGGGCCATTTCAACTTCCCTTATTAGAAAAGGCTTTGCGTCGCCGGTTACTGGAACCTCCCGCATATCTCTGCGAATCTTTGCGTGTGTATCATTTTCTCAGCTTGGGTCATCATCAGGCATTAATTCTTCTAGTAGAGTCATGCTTGTTTCTTTCCAATCTTTTGTAACAGAACCATTACGGTTAACCGTGCACATTGCTTTTGAGATTCTGACTTTGTTGGATGCTCGTTTGTATGGATACGACCAAGCATTCTTTTCGCTTTCATTAGTGCAGAAGTCTCTCCAGCTGTTACATTTGGCTTTTTTAATAGCATATTCCGTTACATTCCGATAAAATTGCAACATCGTTGCATATTCAGATTTCATTTGACTCAATTTGTCAAGTGATCTCTGGAGGGCTTTCCTTTTTTTTCTATTCGATTCTTCCTTGTCTTTCAGAGCGACGATTTTGCGTTCTTTTTGTATCGCTCGCTTCTTACTTCGCAAGTCAGGATTCCATCAGGGTTGAGAGCGCGTTCTTCTCATTTTTCATGGAATAGAGTCCTTTGCTGTCCTTATTAGAACCTCTTCGAATTTAGAAACATATGTTTCAATGTCTTCAGAGGTTCTTAAAGGGAGTTTAGCTAGGTTCTCTTTCTCGAATTTACAAAGTCTCCCGAATTTCTCCCAATCAGCTTTTCCCATATTGAACCTTGGTTCTAATGTTTCTCCGGTTCGTAAGAGTCTGGCTGGTTGTGAGGCAAAATCCAGTTCGATCACTATGGGCCTGTGGTCACTGGTGGTCCATTCTTTCACCGCCCAGCTAGCCAAGAGGTTTGACAGATTTGACGTGTGTAAAGTTACATCGATATCCGTCTCGCCTCTCGTGCTACGGCACGTTGGAAGTTGGCCCCTCCTATTGGCCACTCTTAGCCCGTATTGGTCTATGAATTCTTCTATGACTGTTCCATTCTTGTCCTATGTGTTAGACCAGATCTTTGACCTGACATTTGCGTCCATTCCAACTAAGACTCTTTTACCTTTCAATTGCTTCAGAGTCTCAGCTAGTTTGTCAAGATAGGTCTTCCTGCTGTGGCTGAACTGGCAATAGATGCTTATGAAGTAAATTTCGCCAAAGGCTACGACCACTTGTGCGCAAACACAGTGAGAGTCACACAGGTTAGAAATCTTGGTAGCAGTGACCTTGTGCGGATTGTAGAGTATCGCAGCTTGAATCGTTTCGCCTTTTTCGGCTCCGTGAATGGCTGCGACACTGCCCATACCTGAAATCGCGTTATTCAAGTAATATGGTTCTTGCACCAGTGCCACCTGTATGTCAAGATTTCTGTCTGTCATGATTTCTCCCAGCTCATCGTTGGCTACTTGCCTTTTATTGAGGTTCAATTGTATGATCCTCAGTTTCGGGCCCAGTTCAGGGTTTTGTTGTGCGTTCAACTTAAACCTCTTAACTGGTGGGCAATCGTCTTTGCTTTCGTCAAGATTGTTTGGTTGCGAAGGAAACTGAGTTAACGCCGGAGTATTGGAGTAGTGCTCTGGTTTCTCGACGGTCGCCTCCTGCTTACGTTTCCCCGCATTATTATACCTAGAATGGTTGACCATATCGCTTTCAAGGTACAACGCAATGTCTAGTTATATATTTCCTCCTTTGGAATCGCTGCTGACGATTCTGGAGGGTGGCTTTCAATTCTAGTTCTGGCGTTAATGTGCGCGTTCAATTAAGCGAGTGGCGTTCGAGTGCGAGCAGTGAGTACTTGTGTGTGTTGACGTGAGCTTCGTTAGTTACCTTGGCGGGTTTCTCCATGGTTTCCCATGGCTCTTTTATTTACAAATTGATTAAGCTAGTTATTTTTCTAGCGTTTTAATCTGTTATTAGATTATTTATTTTGATTTTGTTTTATTTTATTTTATCTTATTTCTTTTTGATTTGATTTAGAGATTTTAAATTTATAGGTTTAAATCTGTAATTTTTTTTTTTTTTTTTTTTTGTAATTTTTGATTCTTTCTTATTTATTTTACTTCGATTGGTAACTTTCTTACTATTTACTACACTACAGCTTATATTATTGCTTAAATTATTGTTAACTACTTAAGAACTAATTTGATTATAATATAACTTAAAACTAATTACGAGTGTACCATCGTGTTTATCTTTCACGCTGGGTTTGATATTAATCAAACCTCGTTTTGGTCAAGCCAGGGTTAGGTATTTGACGAATTGCAACCAAAGTAGCATTTGAGTTAGCATGTCGGGTTTCTGCCTTTTCTGTGATCTTGGCCTGTGTTAACCATTAGCAGCACTGGATCTGATGGATGTTTAGTGCATGGTTTTCGCTTTCAAAGGGAGCTGACAGCCACTAATTTCGCTTTCAAATGTAAAATTGTTTTAGCTATTAGTGCTTAATCAATTCCTTAGCAGGAAGGATGCTGCCCTTCTGTGGAAATATTTTTCCTAAGGGTTTCGGTATCCGTAGTGCGTTCTAGTCATCGAGAGTTACTCGGCTCAATGGACTGTTTTCTCGCACAAAGGTGTCGGGCCTTACTCCGGGAGCTCGAGGCAAAGAACTTTGGGTGGCTGCTATGACCACGGCCGCGACTCTTTATCCACAGTAGTGGCACCTACCAATTGCCAGTTGATAGGAAGTAATTTCTTATCTACCCGAATTAAATTCGGATTGCCGGGACCATTGGTCCTCTGCAACTAGCTCCCGGAGCGGTCTCCCGTCCTCTAAGAGGGCGCGCGGTACCACAATCCTTAGAGATTTCCACTCAAGTGATTCCCGAATTTTGGCTTTTCTGGGCTCGAGTTGAGTTCTTGGGGTGTGGTAGACTCCGCGTTGAATGTTTGGGCGTTTACGGGCCGCACCTCACCACGTGCTGTCATGGTCCGTGTTGTTTATTGTCGTTTAGCCTATTGGCCATTTGCCCTAGGGGCGAGCGTTGTGTGTTTTGCCTACTGTTTCTTTACAGAGACAGCGTTTTCAACCCCACCGCGTGAAGGTACACACATCCGCACTTGTGATTGCAAGTCTTCGTTCAAATATACATTGCATTCACTTCGGGTCGACTAGCATTAATTGCTTGTCGAGGGCAATCGGTGACGTATTTTGTACTTCAGCATTTGTATATGCCCGTACACAAAAGAAAGAAGTTTTCGACGTCGTCTCCTAAAACAACGAGTTGTTTGTTTGAGGAGTTTCCGTTCTCTGCTAAGGAAGACAATTACTGTCCGCCGCTTTGACAAAAGATTTTTGCAGAAAGTGACCTGGCCAGCCTCACGGCTGGCCATATGGTGCACTATGTGCATCATCCATGTTTTTGCTAAGCGGATTATAATCGAGCTTTCTGAGAGCGTCGTGATTGAAACCGCCTCTACACTAATTACAGTTAGTGTATGTGTGTTGTCATACTTTTCCGATTTGAGGGAGGCACAGCGTAATCAAACATTACCACCCTTCTCACTGGGCGCCAACAGGTTGGCATAGCCCACTGTCTTTCACTCCTTCGCTTTCAAACATTTTTGGAGATCCGGAAGTCAAGTTTGCTGCGACATCCCTGACGCACACAGCGAGTCGGAACCTTTTTCATCTAAGGCGGCGACCTCCTTGAGAGGAGTACCGATCTTTTCAAGGTTCAACGCTCAAGGAGAGCGGAACTAAAGGCTTGACCCTCGGTTTGGGCGTGACGGCGTACTTTTGACGATTAAATCAACTACTTTCCCTGTTTCATATTCAATCAAAGTTGTAACGCCGATTTTCGACGTAAAGCCTCGCTTTTTCCATGAACCATCACCCGAAACTTTTAATTGTAACAAAGGCCGTGAATTTTCTTCGTTGTTTTTTTTCGCTTCCTCAATAGCATTTTTGCAGCTCAGGAGAAAACAAATTCTGGAAGCATCATGTATATGTTCGAGAATGCGATCGTAGCCGCCTTTACTCAGACCGATTCCAAACTCCATCAACCCAGCAAATAAATTTATCATACCTATGCCTAGCAGTCTCATAACAAAGACTATTCGTCGATTCACTTCGTAACCGTTATTTATATACGGGCTTGTATCAATAGCCGTTGTGCCACACCTGCACGTGAGTACTAATTTCCATCCAAAGCCTGTTTGCCGCATTTGTTCTTCAAACTAAACATGTCCCTTACACTTTGGGCAGCAGAGAGTTTGTGAAAGTGTAAGAAACAGCGTCATAAACTCTATTATGCGATATCTATGACTAGCGTTTACCGGAACATCTTCAAGAGACGCCGATGCCAATTTTCTTGCACTTGCACTGATGCCTACTTGCTCGCCTTCTTTAGTTGAGAATTGATTACCGCGGAAAGATCTTCGTCTCTTTGCGGCACGATAGCCTTCTTCTTTTTCGCCCTTAGGATAACTAGTACTCATTTTCAAATTGTGAAAACTAGAAACACGATGCTCACTACCCAAAAGCCGAAATAAAACTGAGCAAACTGTAGTAACGGTCTCCCAAACGAATCCCTACCTTTCCCCAGAAATCTTTGTACCTACTATGCTACACCTAGCCTGACCCTGTAAACGAACGTACAGTTTATACAAAGGAAGATCGAGAAACATCTAATCCATTGTATATTATAAGTAGGAAGCGAACTGCAGCGCACCGCCCAGCGGGGCGTCTTGCCGCTCGAGCGCGCAGCTGCCTACCTGCTCTGCGCGCCAGAGTTTCTATAAGAAAATAGCTATAGCGGCTGAACCGCTCTGAATTTCGGTCCAATATTTTAACAGCACATTCTTGAAATGATGTACTTTCGATCTATGCAAAAAAAAAGACTTTTTTCATCGATCTATTGAGGGATACCCCCTGAAATGACTTTCGTATTGTTTCAGCAGGTTTTAGTTTCTTCTACTTCTTTTTGCCAGGCTGCGAATTACGTCTGAAATTGTGTTCGTTCTGCATGTCTTGCCATTTCTAGTTTCCATCCTCTACGCAGTTCGTCTACTATCGGCTTCGTCGTAATTTCTGTCTGGCCATTGGGCAGTACGATTTTTATTAGTTCTTGACTAGTCCTGTCGTACTTTGAGGTTGGCACGGTAGTAGTAGTGTTGTTTGCGGGAGTTACATTTGTCGTCATAAATGTACTTGTCTGTTGTGATGGTAATACTTGATGGCTTTGCCCTGTGAGTTCGGAAGATTGTGAGTCTACTCCGAGGGTTAGCGACATTTCGCTGTTACTGTTGTGAGGTGAGCTGGTTGCCAAACGTTCTTCACTTTCTTCATTTATGGTAATTTGAAGGCTTAAATATCTTTCCATTTCCAAAGCTGTATGTAGGTCTTTACTAATGTCGGATGGTAGTGTACCTGATTCGAAGAATGTTTTGGCTAAGTCATCCCGTCTTGTACGGGTCAATGTGTCATCTTCGTCTTTGGGCGCTACGAAGTCCTGTGCTGTATAGTCCCCTTGTAGTCTGCGGTATAATCTGTCCGCTCGCTCAAGAAAGCGTCCCTCGTTGTGCAATTCTAATTGTGACAGTGCGTTGTCCAGGTCGATACTTGATAAATTTCGGACCCAGGCAAGCAGTTGCTCGTTCAATCTTTCTTTAAAGATTGTTAAGTCGTCGAGCGTCCAATTAGTTGCCATTGTTGTCATTTCTTCAGATTATTTTTATTATTTTGATTGGTTTTTATTAATTTTATTATGTAATTGTTAGCGGACTGAGCTAGTTCGGAGGCGCTGCCGAAGAAGACGAACGAAAGTTGTTGGCCGAAATCGTTAAAGGCTAAGTTAAACGATCGTTAATTGAGTTTAGATTAATTCAATATCTAGCGCAATGTATACTGCGTGCGCTCCAAAAGCGAAGTTGGAATTCTTTCAGGTGTCAGTCCAGTTGGATTCGCTCTACGAATTATCGCGAGGCAATTATGCAAAAGAGAGAAAAGAAGAGTTTTGTTTTGATTAGCTTGTTGGTTTATAGGCGAACGAAGGTCCTCGTTTGTCGAATTCACATGCCACGACACACTTTTCGCCGTGTTCTATGTATACATACACATTTTCTTACGTACAATCGTCTGATATTTCTTAAACGGCGTAGCCTTGAAAAATATATTATATTCCAATATTGAAAAAGTTTGAAATTGCTCGACTAGCGAGGCTTATAGCAATTTCAAGGCTGCCGTGTAAATAACACACTGTGTTTACATTCGCTGCGCAACCTGAGTCGCTGTTATACACGCACTGATACTCTATCGTTTTCGTAAACACGCGGCGTCGTGTCTCTCGCACAAGAAGAAAAGCTACTTCGAATGCCACTGTCGGTTGGGCGCCAATATAACGGGGTAGATATTTGCCCGCGTTATTTCGCGAGAGATCAATAAGTATATTATACTTAATGCCCGCGGGAGCGTCGTGGATTCAGCAGCTAGTCTTCGAGTTAATTCACCGACGGGGAAAGCGTGGAAAGTTGTAGAGTCAGGTGTAAATAAGAAGAAGGGTTACATAAAATAAACGATATTTCTACAGCTTGTAAGTTTACATAGAAAGCAGCGTGGTAATAAAGAGAGAGAGAGAGGAACTAGCTAGCGAGAGAGAAACAAGGTACACAAGAAGGTACTTACAAATGCGCACGAGGCCACGGATGAGCCTTATCAAACGCTCGGATACAGAGGGACAATCGGCAAGCTTGCACTGGAATAGTCCCACACACTATCTCGCAACACTCTACACTAATTACAGCTAGTGTATGCGTTGTTTCACACTTTTCCGTTTTGAGGGTGGTATAGCGTACTCAAGACATTTCCACCCTTCTCTCTAGGCGCCAATAAGTTGGCATAGCCCACTGTCTTTCACCCCTTCGCTTTCAAATACATTGGGGATCCGGAAGTCAATTTTGCTACGACATCCCTGGCGCACTCAGTGAGTCGGAACTTTTTTGATCTAAGGCGGCGACCTCCTCGAAAGGAGTACCGATCTTTTCACGGTTCGACGCTCAATGAGAGCGGAACTAAAGGCTTGACCCTCGGTTTGGGCGCGACGGGACTCTAGTTGCCCCAACGTCTACTGCGTCGGAAGCACGCAGCATACAAATCTTAAGAGATTTGCTTGACCTGGTACCACTACCCCGCAGAGGCCAACCCAAGTTGGGATGTCAGAAGGGAGACTCAGCCAGGACAGCCAGAGGAAGATTCCTAAGACGATCAACCAACTAAGTCTCCCCTCCTGGGCTCGCGTTCGAAAAACATCCCACCCTGCGTACCTGTATTAAGGGATTTCTCCCACGACTCACAGGTCCATTCTACACTAATTACAGCTAGTGTATGCGTTGTTCACACTTTTCCGATTTGTGGGTGGTATAGCGTAATCAAGACATTGCCACCCATCTCTCTGGGCGCCAATAAGTTGGCATAGCCCACTGTCTTTCACCCCTTCGCTTTCAAATATACTGGGGATCCGGAAGTCAAGTTTGCTACGACATCCCTGGCGCGACTCAGCGAGTCGGAACCTTTTTAATCTAAGGCGGCGACCTCCTCGGAAGGAGTACCGATCTTTTCACGGTTCGACGCTCAAGGAGAGCGGAACTAAAGGTTTGACCCTCGGTTTGGGCGCGACGGGACTCTAGTTGCCCCAACGTCTACTGCGTCGGAAGCACGCAGCATACAAATCTTACGAGATTTGCTTGACCTGGTACCACTGCCCCGCAGAGGCCAACCCAAATTGGGATGTCAGAAGGGAGACTCAGCCAGGACAGCCAGAGGAGATTCCTAAGACGATCAACCAACTAAGTCCCCCCTCTTGGGCTCGCGTTCGAAAAACATCCCACCCTGCGTACCTGTATTAAGGGATTTCTCCCACGACTCACAGGTCCATCGCTTCGACATACCGAGGTACGTCTCCCCATTGCGTTTCGGTCGTCCCCGCTCACGCTGGTGGGTATCCGTCATTCGAAAGGTTGTTATTACCCCGTTTGTCCCAAAGTCAGATCTCGCTTTCTAGAGAGTGATTTTATGGCTTGGCTGATACTGATGATTGCTCTTTCGATTTGGTTTTTGACTATTATGTCAGGGCGGGGTCTCGTCTAGCCGACAAGGCAACTCCCCAGGCAATTTTCAGTATTCTTGCCTTTTAAGCCATGCATTTGGTTCAAAATTCTGTCTTTGGGTCAAAACGGGGTTCGTCGCGTTCAAGTATTCAGACTTCAGAATTTATTTCTGAAGTTGATATTCAAAAATTATCGTTCAAAAATTTTAAGCTTTGTGAGCTTGTCTGAGTTCAAAAATTAGATTATTGTGCGAGTTTATGTCCTTTGGTTAGGGACCTTGTAAGAGATGGTATCTTTCTACCGTAGTTTGTAACTACATTTCTTCGCTTCCTCCTCTTCATGGGTGCTCCTTCCCTGGGCTCTATGACTTTTCTAGCAAAGTCTCCGAAGGCTTTGTAGATTTTCCTGCTGGATACTAGGGCTGATTCTGGGCAAGGCCATATGTGACCTTCTTCTTCAACAGCCTCTATTAATGGCTTTCTTAGTTCCCTTAATTCTTCGCAGTTAAAGAGAATGTGGCTTTCGCTTTCTATTTCTCCGCAGCTACACAGTTGGTCTTCGCATAATCCTCTCTTGTGGAGGTATGACTTAAAAGCACCATGTCCAGTCATAAACTGGACTGTGTAGTGATTGGGATTTAGCCACCTCTTCTTTAATCTGTCCTTGATTACTGGGAAGTAGCAGTACGTTCTCCTGCCATTTGTGGCTGACTGCCATCTCTCTTGCCATACCCTTTCGATTTCATCGTTGATGAGTTGTATGGCTTTTGAGATTTTTAGTCTGCCCGATCGAAGTTCTTCCGATGTAATTCGGATGCCGTGCATTTTAACCGATCTCCCTTTCCTGACGCAGTACTTTGCAACTCTCGCGTCAAGCTCTAGAGCTATCGGTCGGGAGGCTGCAAGTACGTGTGCTGCTTCATGAGAGATCGATCTGTAAGCTTTGAGTGTTTTGCAGAGGACCGATCGTTGCAATCCTTCTAAAGCAGATTGCTGTTTGATGTTGGTCCTTTGCCACCAGCCTGCAGCGGCATATGTAACTTTCGATACTAAGAAGCCATTATATATCTCTTTCAAAGAATTGAATTTTAGGCCCCAATTTACTCTTGCTATTTTGCTTAGCTCGAAGTAAGTACTGTTACAGTCTTGAATCACGTTTCGAATATGTTCTTCTAATCGGAAGCCCTTCGAGATTGTGATTCCTAGGTACTTGACTGTTTTGTGCGTTCTAATGTTGTCTTTTCCAATTTTGACTGTAGGGTTCCTATTCTCGCTTAATTGGCCTTTTAGCCATATTAGTGCTGACTTTTGTACCGCCAAGTTCATCTTGTCAGACTTGCACCAATCCATCATTATATTAATGATTTCTTGGGCTTGTCTTTCAAAGTCAATGCGTGTTTTTGCCTTAATGATGGGAAGCACATCGTCTGCGTAGGCTAGTACTTCGTATCCTGCGTCCCTGATTGACCGGAGTGGTTTGTCAAATATGACGTTCCAGCCTACCGGTCCGAAAACTGAGCCCTGGGGGCACCCCTTCGTCACTGTTTTCAGTGTTTCTTCGAAGTGGGCATATATGCCCACCTCTCGATCACTGAAGTAACTCTGGAGGAGCTTATAGATGTTTCTTGGGCAGTTTCTTTCTTTCAAATGGGAAAGCAGGCTTGGCCACCATAAGGCATCGAATGCTCCTGAGACGTCCAGTGGAATAGCGGCTACGTACTTGATCGACGGATCAGATTCTGCCTCTTCTACTATTTCATATAGTCTTCTGATGGCGTCCTCTGTGGATCTATTTGCCTTAAAGCCAAATTGATCCTCCGAAGACCAGTCCGAGCTGTTTAGAATGTTGGAAATTCTTTGAATCACAAGCCTCTCGAGTGTCTTCCCGGCTATGGGGAGTAGACATACGGGTCTATATGATTTAATCTCGTTCTCGGGTTTTTCAACCCCTTTGAGCAACGTGATTAGCATTCCACTTTTCCATCTTCTGGGGAACACTCCGCATTTTAGGCAGGCATTGAAAAGTCGTGTCAGTTCCTGGTGTAATGGTTTTGCATTAACAAGCATTTCCGACTCTATTCTATCTTTGCCTGGTGATTTCCCTGCCTTGTTCGCTTTAAGGGCTATTTCAACTTCCCTTATTAGGAAAGGCTCTGCGTTGCCGGTTGCTGGAACCTCCCGCATATCTCTACGGATCTTTGCATGTGTGTCATTTTCGCAGCTTGGGTCGTCATCAGGCATTAATTCTTCTAGTAAAGCCATGCTTGTTTCTTTCCAATCTTTTGTAACAGAACCATTACAGTTAACCGTGCACATTGCTTTTGAGATTCTGACTTTGTTGGATGCTCGTTTGTATGGATACGCCCAAGCATTCTTTTCGCTTTCGATAGTGCAGAAGTCTCTCCAGCTGTTGCGTTTGGCTTTTTTAACAGCCGCAGCATATTCAGATTTCATTTGACTCAATTTCTCAAGTGATCTCTGGAGGGCTTTTCTTTGTTTCCTATTCGATCCTTCCTTGTCTTTCAGAGCGACGATTTTGCGTTCTTTTTGTATCGCCCGCTTCTTTCTTCGCAAGTCAGGATTCCACCAGGGTTGAGAGCGCGTTCTTCTCGTTTTTGATGGAATAGAGTCCTTTGCTGCCCTTATCAGAACCTCTTCGAATTTTGAAACATAAGTTTCAATGTCTTCGACGGTTTTTAAAGGGAGTTTAGCTAGGTTCTCTTTCTCGAATTTACAAAGTCGCCCGAATTTCTCCCAATCAGCTTTTCTCGTGTTGAACCTTGGTTCTAATGTTTCTCCGGTTCGTACGAGTCTGGTTGGATGTGAGGCAAAATCCAGTTCGATCACTATGGGCCTGTGGTCACTGGTGGTCCACTCTTTCACCGCCCAGCTAGCCAAGAGGTTTGACAGGTTTGACGTATGTAAGGTTACATCGACATCCGTCTCGCCCCTCGTGCTACGGCACGTTGGAAGTTGGTCCCTTCTATTGGCCACTATTAGCCCAAATTGGTCTATGAATTCTTCAATGACTGTTCCATTCTTGTCCTGTGTGTTAGACCAGATCTTTGACTTGGCATTTGCATCCATTCCAACTAAGACTCTTTTGCCTTTCAATTGCTTCAGAGTCTCAGCTAGTTTGTCAAGATAGGTCTTCCTGCTGTGGCTGAACTGGCAGTAGATGCTTACGAGGTATATTTCGCCAAAGGCTCCGACCACTTGTGCGCAAACACAATGGGAGTCGCACAGATTAGAGATCTTGACAGCGGTGACCTTGTGCGGATTGTAAAGTATCGCAGCTTGAATCTTTTCACCCTTTTTGGATCCATGAATAGCTGCGATGCTGCCCATACCTGAAATCGCGTTATTCCAGTGATATGGTTCTTGCACCAGTGCCACCTGTATGTCAAGATTTCTGTCCGTCATGATGTCTCCCAGCTCATCGTTGGCTACTTGCCTTTTGTTGAGGTTCAATTGTATGATCCTCAACTTCTGGCCCAGTTCGGGGTTTTGGTGTGCGTTCAAACAAACCCTCTTAACTGGTGGGCAATCGTCTTTGCTTTCTTCTGTTTCGATTGGTTGCGAAGGAAACTGAGTTGATACCGGAGTGTTAGAGCAGTGCTCTGGTTTCTCGACGGTCATCTCCTGCTTACGTTTCCTCGCCTTGTTATACCTAGAGTGGTTGACCATGTCGCTTTCAAGGTACAACGCAATTTCTAGTTATATTTTTCCTCCTTTGGGATCGCTGCTGGCGATCTGGAGGGTGGCTTTCAACTTTAGTCCTGGCGTTAACTTTCGCGTTCAACTAAGCAAGTGGCGTTCAAGTGCGAGCAGTGAGTACTTCTGCGTGTGCGTGTTTACTTAGGCTTGAGCTTGGTTACCTTATCGGGTTTCTCCATGGGTTCGGGGTCCCATGGCTCTTTTATTTACATTTTGATTTATTAGCTAGTTATTTTTCTAGCTTTTGATCTGTTTTTAGTTTTGATTTTGATTTTGATTTTTGTTTTGATTTTCTTTTATTTGATTTTTGATTTTTGATTGATTTTTGATTTTGATTTTTGATTTATGATTCTTAATTTTTAATTTTTAATCGGTAACTTTCTTTAACGCATCTTAATACTAATTTTTCTACTTACTGTACTACTGCTTATGCTATTGCTTAAATTTTAGTTAATTGCTTAGGACTAATCTTATTATAATGTAACTTAAAACTAATTACGAGTGTACCAGCGTGTTTTTATTTCACGCTGGGTTTGATTTTCAATCAAACCTCGTTTGGTCAAGTCCGGGTTAGGTGTTAGACGAGTTGCAACCAAAGTAGCATTTGAGTGAGCATGCCGGGTTTCTGCCTTTACTGTCATCTTAGCCTGTGTTCGCCATTAGCAGCACTGGATCTGATGGACTTTCAGTGCATGGTTTTCGCTTTCAAAAGGAGCTGACAGCCACTAATTTCGCTTTCAATTGCAAAAATTGCTTTAGTTATTAGGGCTCAAAACAATTCCTTAGCAGGAAGGATGTTGCCCTTCTGTGGAAACATTTTTCGTAAGGGTTTTAGCATCCGTAGTGCGTTCTAGTCATCGAGAGTTACTCGGCCCAATGGACTGTTCTCTCGCAAAATTTGGTGTCGGGCCTTACTCCGGGAGCTCGAGGCAAAGAACTTTGGGTGGCTGCTATGACCACGGCCGCGACTCTTTACCCACGGTGGTGGCACCTACCGATTGCCAGTCGATAGGGGGGAATTTGTTATCTACCCGAATTATATTCGGATTGCCGGGACCATTGGCCCTCTGCAACTAGCTCCCGAAGCGGTCTCCCGTCCTCTAAGAGGGCGCGCGGTACCACAATCCCAAGAGATTTCCCCTCAAGTGACTCCCGGATTTTGGCTTTTCTGGGCTCGAGTTGAGCTCTTGAGGTGTGGTAGACTCCGCGATGAATGTTTGGGCGTTTGCAGGCCGCACCTCACCACGTATTGTTATGGTCCGTGTTGTTATATCTTGTTTGGCCGGTTGGCCTTTAGCCCTGGGGGCAAGCGTTATGTGTTTTGCCTACTGTTTCTTTGCAGAGACAGCGTTTTCAGCCCCACCACGTGAAGGTACACACATCCGCACTTGTGATTGCAAGTCTTCGTTCAAATATACATTGCATTCACTTCGGGTCGACTAGCATTAGTTGCTTGTCGAGGGCAATCGGTGACGCATTTTGTACTTCAGCATTTGTATATGCCCGTACACAAAAGAGAGAAGTTTCGACGTCCTCGCCTAAAACAACGAGTTGTTTATTTGAGGAGTCTGCGTTCTCTGCTAAGGAAGACAATTGTCGTCCGCCGCTTTGACAAAAGATTTTTGCACAAAGTGACCTGGCCAGCCTCGCGGCTGGCCATATGGTGCACTATATGCATCATCCATGTTTTGCTAAGCGGATTATAATCGAGCTTCCTGAGAGCGTCGTGATTGCAACCGCCTCTACACTAATTACAGTGGGAAGTCTCTCCTTTCAACTGCCGCAGGGCCAAACCAAACGTCTAAATGAAGATACGTAATATCTGGACTTCTCTGCGAAAGCCGGCCGGCAGGAGCACGCGTGGTTTCGGACGCAATTCCCAAACTAATGTCGCGGGAGCGTTCCCCACTCTCTCTCCCCTACTCTGTCGAACCTAAGTCGGTTCCTGTCGCGCGGCCGTCTCTCTCTCGCACGTCAGCGCGCCTTCGGTTTGGATCTGCACGAGCTTATCCTTCGTCTCGCTAGTTCGCGTTGCAAATTAAGTATTCTCTCTCTCTTACCTCGTACTCTATTGTCTGCTGCGGCTGCCACTTCTAGGCTTTGTACATAAAATTACATAAATTAATATAAATATAAGTATATAAGTATATATATGAGCTAATCTCCGAAAATTTTGAAATTTGATATTAAAAAAAAAATTTTTTTTTTTTCAAAGCACAGCTTCCAGGATCTTTTTTTCTCTTTTAGTTAGATTTAAATAACATGAAAAAATACAAGCTCATGTTTTTTTCAGAACCTTTTTTCACAAAAAAGCATAATTGACAGAGACTGGAAATTTTGTAGGTGTCGAAAAAAAAATACATTAAATATATTTTTATTAATAGGTAAACTTTATTTATCTTATAAATAATAGTACAACAAATTAATGAACAAAATACAATAGTTACAAACATTAATTATAACAATAATATTAAATCTGATTGTTTTTATAACTAACAAAATTAACTATAACAATAATACTGAATTTAATTATTTTCACGTATGCTTTTTTGTCGCTTTGTTGCTAGTTTTTTTTTCTGTTTTTGCACCTTCCCAACTTTTTCATTGACTAAATTCTATTTAGTTGGTTTGAGTGTATAATGAGTACATGGAAGTATGGTGAAACATGAATTACATGAGAGATAATTAAGGAATAATGTATTTTTTAATTCTGCATTCCACAATAATTGAAAAACTTTGTTAGAATTTGGCGCGGATTTTAAATGAGGCTCAACAATCTTTATTCAATAATCATTCAACGATCAATATTTTCTATTTCATCAAGTATAACTTTGAAAATTTGAATCTTTTTCTTATCAGATTTAGTAACAGCAGTGATTACATCATCTGCTGAAGTAATATCGTTTCCAGCTAGAACGAAATTATCACACAATCTTTTCACTGTCCCTCCAGTTGCGTCAGCACTACTCTTTCCATGCCCTGGAGTAGAAATATTCCATGAAGCACTTTTTAAACGAAATTTTTCACAATGTAGACGAAACGAGTAGAAATTAGTTTTGTTTTTGTACTGTGTCGTGGGACCATCACTGCGAATGTGAATTGTTTCTACATTTGGTACAGTTGACTGGATAAGCTTAATAATTGGTTGCAAATGGGCCCATATAGCACTGGCATCATGCCTTAAATTTTCCGACATAGTACAAAAAGAAACACACTCCGGTTCATCGTGCAAAGTTTTCTTGTAATAGAAAACTCCCGTGTGGAGGCTTAGCTGTTTTTGAGAAGCTCCAAAGTGAACAGCTTGAATTTCTTCTGAGTATTTACATATGTAATTTTCCGAGAAATCAACGACCATTTGGACTTCGTTTAGTTTCAGATTACATTTGTTTTCCTCAAAAAATAACAACTGGTGACTAGTATCATAAGAATGTTTTAAGAATGAGTTTAGTGATGTATTTAGTTCTTGGATTAGTTCTGAAACAGTACAGAAAATTTTAGTTTTCGAAGTGATAGTAACGTCGAAAACTTTATTATTTTTGCCGATGCGATGTTCTTTTGATGTCACCCACTTATAATAATATGTTTTCATATTATTTTTATTATCTTTTACAGTTCTTCTACCACATATTTCACAGTCTCTGTACATGCACTTTTTATTTTTATAATCGCAAACAAACTTGTTAATAAACTTATATGAACTTCTGGCTGAAATAATCTTCAAATGAGCCAATTTTTGCAATAGAAAATTGAAATTTGCATGCTGTTTACATAAACATGTATCACGAGCAGTGAATTTTTTATTCAAAATCCAAAAAGGTTTGAGTTTATAGAATACAGATCGGGAAATTTTCAATTTTTCAGTTTGCAAAAATTTTTTATGCATATTATCAACTGTGTCCATTAAGTAGCGTTTTCTTTTAGTCATTCCATTTTCTGTTACTACATCCCTGACACCCGGTGCTACACATGAGTTCTCGTCCCTCTCTAAAAACGCAGTAATCGCATCAGATAATGTTTTTCTAATTAGCATTATTTTTTTGTTAGAACGCCTACCAGACCAATCGCTATATTTATTGATTTTTTTATTATAATAATAGTTATTGATTTTAGATAATTTATTTAAACAACGATATTTCTTTGAAATTGTACCTGATGTGTTTCGCGCAAAAGTAGCTTTTTCAATTTCTGTATTCAGTTTGGTTTTATTATTAATCAACTGAGCTTGCAAAACTTTTCCAATTAATAAATGCTTCCTAATCTCAGTTTCACCTTGTTTTTCAATTTCCTCCACTTCTCTCAAAATTTCATCTTTCTTTGTGTTTTTTCGCAACTCTCTGTAATATTTTACTCTCCATACATCTCGCTGTCTAACTTTTTTTTAATAACCAATTTCAATTTTTCAATTTTTCTGCGCAACCTCCTTTCCCTATTGTTCGACAAACGTAAAGAATTTTCCACTTTTTTAATTTCTATTCGCGTTTGTTTTGAAGCGTTATATTCAAACCCGTCTCGACTGTTGCTTTCAATTAGAGCACCTTCAAGATATGGCTGTGAAACAATACCTGGGGAGACTTCGTTATTTACAAAGTCACCGTCATCCAAAACATCATCACTTGAGTCGTCACTGTCGAGGTCACTGGCCTGGCTGTCAAGACGTATTTGTTTGAGAGGACTTACTGTTTGTACATTTGTTGATTTCCGTTTTTGCGTAGTCCTGTAATTGACTGATTGTTTCCTTTTGAGTCGGCTAATTTGTCTTGTGATACTTTCATTTTCGATACTGCTGCTGTCACCAATTATTTCATTATTTAACGATTCATCCAGGTATAGGATTTGAGAAACATCAATATTTTTCACGCTGAAATACACAATAATACATAAAATGAGCATAACTATGTAAAACAGATCATTTTATCCGTGCGTTTAGGTGCAATGTTCTTTTTCGAAAATTGTGCACTTACTGTACGTCTGAAAGACGTTCTTGTCTTCTTTTTTCGTTAAATTCACGAAGATCATCTGCACGTTTCTGCCGCTTTTGCCTTTCTATATCTCTCTTGGCATTCACTTTGTCACGTTTCAATTGTTTATTTTTTTCTTTGGTACTAAAATCATCCATTCTGAAAAAAATTACGAGCAACTGCTGTGCTCATATCACATACTTACTGCCCGAGAGTCAGGACGACATTGAATTTTTCGCGCGACTTTCAGTGTTTGCTTACATATTTCAGTAGACGCACAATTCGCTCTATCTGTTTTGAAAGCGAAATGAGAGTTATAGGTATAGTGAGCTTATACATGAATTCATTCGTTATATCATATCGATGTTAGACTTTTATAATTTTTATAATTGCATCTTACCAGTCAACGCAATGTATATGCAACTCAAGCAGAGTTTAAATATCATGTAAAAACAATAAATATAAATTGGCTTTGGGTTATATATCAATCTGAAAGGTATTTTTATTGTGCCAATAAAAAATGTCTTTTTTCAACATGAGCGGCGCACCGACTACGCCAACTACTAAAGTGTTCAACTCGGATAATTTACAAGGCACAAGCATAACAAAAATAGATTTAGATTAGTAATTTAGAGTAGAACACATTCTAAGTATTTATGTATGAGTTCCAACAAACTTATTTGCAAAAAAAAATAAAGTCTACGAAGTTTTCGGTTTTTTTATAAAGTGAATTTCACTTACATTTGAATTTTTTATTTTGTGTCTAATAGAAGCACATGCATGAGACCGATTTTATTACAATAATATGGTGAAGATTAACTTACAAAAAAATGTTGAAGCAATTTGTTCAAGACTTTTTTTTTTACAATACAAAGAATCAAATTTTCTATAGCGAGTAACACATTAAATTGTTGCACAAACGATACAATTTCGATTTATAGCTTTATATCTATAATTGATGGTCTAAAATAAATTAATGGAGGTTGTTAGTCATCATTTTTTGAACAAAAAACCTTTTTTCAAATTTCGAATTCCTCTTAGTATAGCCCGAATATCATGGAGTAACTTAAATTTTTAAAGTTTTAGGGATTTGCTCATATAAGAGTGGTTGTTTGAGAGAGAGAGACATAATGAGTGGTTTATCACACGTTATAAGTTTCAAATTTAATTGACCAGGTGTTTTTACTTGCTGACAAACTATTTCGTTCACGCAATCTAAAAATAAGTATTAATATCCTGAAAAAGAGTAATTATCCATCTGAATTTATTAAAAAAAAAAAAAACACATACACAAACAGATTAACAAATATATAAAAGGGAAGAATAATTCTAAAAAATTTATAAATCAAAAACTACCTACAGTCACTATTCCAAATAATTGCAACATCTTTAAAAAAATGTTCTTCTGTATTAAAAAAAAACATGACATTACAACAATCCCTTTATTAAAAAAACCATTACAAGAATTCATTCATTTAGCAAAAGACAAATTTGATTTATTAGACAACACTGGTATTGTCTACATAATTTTAACTACAAACAATATTCAGCGGTCTACATAGGTGAAAGTAAGCGATCCTTAAAAATTAGATTAAATGAACACAAAAAAAAAAAAAAATATTGACTCAGATACAATAGTAGCTACACATAGAATAACTCTCTCATACAAATTTGACTTAGACAAAGCTAAGATATTGGATTATGAAAAGAATTGTAAGAAACGCGGAATATAAGTAAGATATTTAGTATTTACACACACACACACACACACACACACACACACACACATATATATATATATATATATATATATATTAGTTATTTACGTATCTAGGGAGAGCTTCGGATACGTCTTGGCGCGTTCATAGGTGGGGGGTAGATGATACTTCGGCCGCTACGCGACCTCGGCTCTCTACCCCCACCTATCACCAACGCGCCTCCACGTAATCCGTTGAGGCTCTCCCTAGATACGTAAATAACTAATATATATATATATATATATATATGTGTTGAAATACTAAATATCTTACTGTATTGTAACGACACTGTCTACGAGCTATTCGATTTAGCCTATAATAATTTGCCTACGAGAGAAATCAAGTACACACATACACTCCCGCCCAAAAATTCTTCCACCTCCACTTACTGCTTCTTCCACCTCCACTTGCTGCTTCTTCCACCTCCACTTGCTGCTTCTTCCACCTCCACTTAGATTTTTAGTTTGTTAACTGTATATACTATACAATGTTTTTTTAGTATAGGTTCAAGAATATGATTCATCATTATTATACGTTTTGTAAATAGTGCTCGCGATATTATACTACTTAGTTACATAATACGACATTGGAAGCGTTCTCGATCTCGTGCAAGCTGCTCCCACACTCCTTTCCTTGAGTCTTTGTCTTCACTAGGAAGATGATGAATTTGAATATTATCCGAGAATCATACACTCCCGCCCAATAATCTTTACCCACCTAAGAACAAAACGACTATAACTTTGAAACTCCATATCTCGGCTGGAAGTACACCTACAGAGCTCTGCGGGGGCTTATTTGAAAGGGTTTTTCGAGCACTTTTCAATGGTGTATATTAAAATCATGCTTAGATATTTCCCTTGCAGATAGGGCGGCGAATATCAAAACAAAAATTACAAAATTTTTGCTTTTTCTTTAACCGCTTGCCATTTCGAGAAAAAAAATCGTAGAAAAATTCGAAAAATAGCTTTTTTTAGCTCTTTTTCTGCACTATCCAAAACACTCATTCAAAAATAATTTTCGTCTAAATTCAGCGATTATATGAGCATTTCATTCAAAAACAGCATCTATATTCATTGCTCTGTATCTCGGAAAATTCGAATTGTAGAAAAAAATTTTCTTGGAAGAAAATGCTCTATTTTGTAAGTAGCATACGTGAACGGAATTTGATAATCATATGAAAACATTTTTTTTTCAGTCGTAATATCAAGTAGTCTAATTTTTTCAATATTTCACTTTGGAATAATAAAACAGATCATTTATACTCGAAGCTATTCTATTAATTGTAGACAAATTTTAATTGTATGCAAATCTCGATCAACGAAAAATCTAAGTAGAAAAATTAATCTAATCTACCAAAACTGACATAACTAATGATTAGTGAAAATAAATTTTTTTTAATGTTGTTCTAATCTTCTAAAAAATTGTTTACCATACCATAGAAAATTTTTTTCTACAATTCGATTTTTCCGAGATACAGAGCAATGAATATAAATGCTGTTTTTGAATGAAATGCTCATATAATCGCTGAATTTAGACAAAAATTATTTTTGAATTTGTGTTTTGGATAGTGCAGAAAAAGAGCTAAAAAATGCTATGTTTAGAATTTTTCTACGATTTTTTTTCTCAAAATGGCAAGCGGTTAAAGAAAAAGCAAAAATTTCGTAATTTTTGTTTTGATATTCGCCGCCCTATCTGCAAGGGAAATATCTAAGCATGATTTTAATATACACCATTGAAAAGTGCTTGAAAAACCCTTTCAAATGAGCCCCCGCTGAGCTCTGTAGGTGTAATTCCAGCCGAGATATAGAGTTTCAAAGTTATAGTCGTTTTGTTCTTAGGTGGGCAAAGATTATTGGGCGGCAGTGTACATACTTCGAAGAACGAATGCTCTCGTTTTTTCTAATAGGCGCCATGATGAATCACAAGAGGATAGTCTTGCTATAGCTATTTCTTCTCACTGAATGATGAAATGTAAGCTATGCATCCTTCTCATAAATATATTAGAACTCGAATGACTGCCGTCTATCGGAACTTAAAGTTAATTATAGGAATAGTGAGACCCCCAACTTTCGCTCTCACCTATGAGGTATTTCCTTTCGAATTGTCGCTCATGAGTCACCTTTACAATGAGATAAAATTCATTGGAAAGGGCTACATTATGAACTTTTTTTTTACCTCTCCACAAAAGGAAATAAAAGGATAGTTAAATAAAGAAAAAAAAGACTATTTAATTAGATATATTTTTATTTATTATTCATAGTGCAGCTATTTACATTAGTATTATAATACATTTAATTATTATTCGTTGAAGATACAATTATCTTTAAATTCGAAGTTTGAACCGACAATATGGTAAATAAATAACTGCTCCTCCTCACTAGTCTGATGTAGGTTTTTCAACATTTCTTCATCTTTTTCGAGAACTATATTAACTCTTTTGAGCAGGAACACATCAAATTCGTGATCTATTGTAATAACAACGCTAAATCCATATTTCTTTGTTAATGATCTAACTTTAGTAATTTGATATAATGAATTCGATGTAAGTTGGGACATCGCCTTCCGAGAAAGGAAAGTCGTCATGGAAATTTTATTTATTGCTGAGAAATCCATTCTGTAAAATAAAAAATCAAAGAATTAATTATTTATTAATTTATTACTGAGGTATTAATGAACTAAAATTATTTAAATATCTTACTTGTTTCAATGGTTAGTGGAAGATGTATTAGAGGTTGAGATAAGACTGTTGCTTGAGTGAGAGCTGAGCAACTGTTTTGAACAAGAGTGAGCTCTCTGTTTTATAAATGGCAACCCCACTCTTAAAGCTCAAGCCGCCGTAGCCGTTTCCCTCTCTTTCGGTTTCCCCTCTCTCGTGATTCTTCATCTAAAACCATTCTCCCACTCTATAGACTCAGGCATTCATTGTTTCTCCCTCTCCATTACTAGTCATCAGCGCCATCTAGTAACTGTCGAAGGAATAGAATTCTTTTGCTAGTGCTGCCCTCTAGAATTATTTTCTTCAATTCTCAATCTTTTCATACTACTATTTTCTTCTATCACTTCGTCTTCTTCTCTATACCTCTTTCATCGTAGCTGTTCAACTCTTTCTTTCATTTCAGCAATTTCGAGAGTTTTATTATGCCCCCATGGAAGTGCATCCGGATTATTATCAAAAATACAACATTTATCATCATGAGGGCTTAGTGCTGTCTTTTCCTCTCACTCTCTCTCTCTGTTATTACTTGATGTAATTTAGATCGAATATAACCTTGGGTACGTTTAATAATTTCCATATCGTTTAAACACTTTCGATAATCTGAGTGAGTTATTGTATTTTTTACTGTATGTTTTTTCACTCCTTTTGCCTTTTTCAAGGTATTCTTATTTATTATTTCGATACTGTATAGTTTACTTCGTAACCCAATGTACGATCTCATAATAATAGCATTGCACTCATCCTTCATAACACCAAGAATTTTTTTGTTAGCTACAGGCATTTCAAATTGATTATCAGCAGGATAGTCCGATGTGTCAAATTTATCAATGTCTTCTTTCATGATCTCATACATATCGACATTTTGATTTTCATAAATTAGGCTGTCAGTATCAGTATAAAGTAATTTACATTTTTCACCAATTCGTTGCTTCATGTAACCATAATGAAAGTTATAGACTAATGTTTTTGAAAGATCTAATACACATAGACCGATATAAGAGGTTTGTCCGGAAAGTATAGTGCCTACGTTTATATCTTCGCGCCAGTATTGGAGCGACCTCTACCGGACAGAAACGTCAACAGTAAAGCCTCACGAATCTATTGGTTACTTACTGATACCTGCCGGACGTATAGTTCATGCACAGCGTGTCTTTGTTTACAGTGCCTTTTTCGCGTTCGTCGGATTTTGATATTGTCAAAAATGACTGAAAAACAAGATCAACGAGTTCGAAAACTATTGAAATGATGCAAAAAACCTTCGAAAGCGAGTGTATGAGCAAAAAACGAATAGAAGAGTGGTATAAACGGTTCAAGGATGGTCGCACTTCTGTCTATAGTGATTCTCGTTCCGGCCGACCTTCGACGACAAAAACCGCAGATAATATTGAGCGAGTGAAACTTACAATCGAACAAGATCGTCGTATGACTGTGCGAGCATTAGAAGAAGACTTAGGGATACCAAAAACTTCATTTCAGAAATTTTAACCGAAAATTTAGGTATGAAACGCGTGTGTGCGAAATTCATCCCAAAATTGCTCACAGCAGAGCAGAAGAACGTTCGCATAGAAATCGCTCTCGACAATCTGGAAATGGTCAATAATGATGATAGTGTGCTTAGAAAAATTATTACAGCTTATGAATCATGGGCTTATGGTTATGATCCTGAAAGAAAACAACAATCTTCACATTCTGAATCGCCAAGACCAAAAAAAGCACGTCAAAGTCGGAGCAATGTAAAGTCAATGTTGATTGTATTTTTCGATTGTGAAGGTGTTGTACATCACGAATATGCACCAACAGGTCAAACAATCAATAAAGAATACTACGTTCAAATTTTGAAACGTTTGCGTGATGCAGTAAGAAGAAATCGGCCGCACTTTTGGGAAAGTGGTGACTGGCTTCTCCATCACAATAATGCGCCAACGCATTCATCCAATCTTGTGCAGCAGTTTTTGCGCAAACACAATATCGCATTGCTTCGACAACTTCCATATAGTCCCGACATAGCCCCTTGTGACTTTTGGCTGTTTCCAAAATTAAAAAAACCACTCAAAGGACACCGATTCGATGACAAAACAACGGTTGAAAACAATGGGACAAGTGTACTTAAGGCTATCCCTAAAAATGAGTTCCAGGACTGTTTTGAAAAGTGGAAACATCGATGGAACCGTGTTATTCAATCAACTGGGGAATACTTTGAAGGATGCCACCCACCAGATGATAAAGAATAACACTAGCACGAAAATATAAAGGTAGGCCCGATACTTTCCGGACAGACCTCGTATATAGGTTTTCTTATACTGATAGTTGTACTGGATAATTGAATAGCAGCTAAATTTTCATGAAAGATGGAATTACTATGGAAATTTGATTGGGCAATTCGAGCTTCAGCGCCATATCTACCACCCCATTGATTGACAAGTTTGACATGTTTTCGTTGTCTTTCGTCTTCCATCGTTTTTCCATATACTGCATTAATCATAATCTTGTAAACTAATTTTTCAAACTCATTTTTAGCTTGCTTTATTTTTTCAGTATTTAAATCAACTTATGGATTCAGCCATTGTTTTTGTTTGAATTCTAGCGCTCTATATATCTTTTTTAGTTTTAATCCATATTTGAGAGCTTGTTTTAACGCTCTATAATGAATAACGTATCGTTCTTTACCATAAAGCGTTGTGAAATGTTTTTTCTGTTTTGATCCGGGTGGTTTAGTATATTCGGGACAAAGAGATATGTCTTTATAATCATCATGTAGCTCTTGTGGGTACTCTAGATCTACTTCTAAAATATAGTCTACGTCGCTATTATCAGAGACATTGAAAAAATTTAACATATCCACATTTGAAACCCATTTGAAGCCCTCAAATGGTAGTGATTGAGTCATAGCCCAACCATAAAGGTTATTTACGTCATAATACATTAAAATTTTATTTGGCTCATCCTTATTGAATTCTTCACCCATATATTTATTGTTTGCTTTTGAAAATCTATGGCAGCATTGACTAATACCTCCACGAATACCTTTTTGAATGAATAAAACCATATCCATATCTGTTAATAGTTCAAGCTTCATATTTGTATATTTTAACATCGCGTCCCATGTTAATCCAAGGGTAGTGTAATAATGAGCAGGATCGAAATCATATGCATTCTTGCAGGTTGATCGAAAATTTCCAAAAATATCAGCTAGATAGCTACATCAGTTTTCAGATAGAGATCAGAATACTTCCTAAATCTATTTTCTTCCAAATACTGCCGAAAATATTCCATACGTTTTGAGCATGCTTATATCCTTCAGTAGGTATATCACTATCTCTCAATCGACTATGAAATTTTTCAATAGATGGTAACTCTGTCTTAGTTAGTCTATTTAAATTTTGGGTGTATTCATATGGGAAAACTCCTTTTCTTTTCAGTAAATTAATCTGATCTAAAGTGTAATTATCTTTCTGAAATTCTTTCTGTACAATATCTAGCTGAGGTAAATTATATGCTAATTTATCTAGAGATGTAGGCATAAATCGAAATGAATCTATGAAACGAAAACTAATTCGACTGTTTGCAACTTCTTATGTGAAGTATATCTATCGCTTATTGTTTTCAGCGAGAACAGAGATCTTTCCTTCAAATTCTGAGTTAGTAGCAATTTCTTTTATAATAAAATGTGAGTCATAACCTGTAATGTTATGAAATACGACTGGTATGAAAGCAGCATTTTTATCTGCGGCGGATTTCGTGGAAATCGACAACCAACACGGCAATCCAGCAAGAAGAGCAGCCCTACGCTCGGAGCTCATAGTATCCATATACGCGAAACACACAGCATCCGAACAAGAAGGTGAACACCCGCTAGCCCAGCTAATGCAAAGTGCAGAGGTGATATCGCGGATTCAGGAAACAGCGATAAACATCACAAACGTAGTAGACGACGGCGAGAGTACTAGCAGTAATAAGAATATTACTATAACGGCTAATGATGGTAGCCAATTTCAACTCCCGCCGGCATCCGCAGTAATGATCCAGGACCTCATTTTCCGGTCCAGAGAAAATGAGAAGAAGCTTGAGCTGCTAGACTTGTTAAGAGTAAACGTATCGAGTCTAACGAAAATATTAGACTAGATATAGAACAACTGCAGCAATGTTTAGAGCCAACTGGACGACCTGTCTGTCAGAATGAGCGCATTGGAAAATGCCGAAAACAGGAGTGTACAGCAAGATAATGCGAATAATTCTAGCGAAATGAGACAACAAGAAAACACGCGTAGGAGCGTCGCATTCCAAGATACCTTCACCTATCATTACGACACCAGGTTACCTCATAGTACTCCAGCTGGACCCGGATAGAGGCCCACGGGGGCCACCGGTAGGACCCCCCGCCGGACGCTCCCTTTCGGAGAGGGTGGACAGCATCAACTCAGTGGAGTTAATGCTGAAGTGAATAACCACCCGCCGAGCACGTGGTCATCTCAGCAGACAACAAACCCTTGGTCGACTACAAGGGATGTCGGACGCATTGTCCGAGGATGGAAACTGAAGTTTTCAGGAGAGGGAAATGCGAGTATTGACACCTTCCTGTCTAGGCTGGACAATTTAAGGAATGGCGCGAGACTCACGGAAGACAAAATGCTTCTAACGGTATCGGAGCTACTCATCGGTCCCGCCCTCACCTGGTACGAGGCGGTGAAGGAGGAATGGCTCTCCTACGCTGAGTTCGAGATGGACGCAAGAGAGTGGTTTGGGACCAGCGTGCAGCAACAACAGCGTCTGATGAGGGAAATTCAGAGCCGATATCAGGACCCCGACGAACCCGTAAATGTTTATGTCGCCAACATGATGGGCCTGATGAAGCGGCTAAACCCTGAGATGACGCCTGATTGTCAGTTGGACCTGCTGCACGCCAAGCTTCTCCCGGACATCCAGGGCTAGGTGCTGAGATCTGAAGTGAACTCCATGCGAGCCCTGAATGCGCTGGCCACGGCGGCACAGAACAGCCTGCACCAGAGAAAGGCAGAACGGGTGGTACCGGATCCACAATCAACTCTGTAACCGGAGTTAGCGTACCACCCTCGCACCGATGGAAGCAAGGGTCGTAAGGGCAAGCTGGCAGCGATGTCCAATGATAAACGGGAGGTCAGCGACAGGTTGGATCGTATGGAGAAAGTGCTCGAGAAGGTGACGCACCAGGTCGTCTACACACCGACGCCCTCGGGGGCGACACCTAGTCCGAGTCTAGAGACAGTTGATGGCGAAAAGAAGGCTCCACCCGCCGATCTGCTGAGCCAAATGCTATTATCTCTCAAGGAGATATCTGAAGGGAGAAACACAACCTCTTTGGGAAAAACTTGACCTCGGAGGACCGCACTAGGAAGCCGGAAGCTCCTCGAAGACGGGAGAGGGACTTCTCCAAGCCACTCAAGTGCATCGAGTGCGGGTTACTGGTGTACAGCAAAAAGTACTGTCCCCAATGCAACAAGGGGAACGAGGAAAGGAGTAGTTAGGTGGGGTTGACCCCACTCCTTCATCCCCTAAAATAAACCCCGTTAACGAAATCTCGCGGCCTCCGCCAACACAGTTAGCATCAATAGTAGCGAGCGTGTTGAGCGACGAGAGCGAGAACTCCCCTGGTGGCGCAAATGATGAATATGGCGGTAAAGTAAACGCGGAGAGAGAGGGTATTGACGTTGGTCCCAAGACCCTAGACTGGCCGAGGTGGTGGCGAATGGATCGCACACGCCCTCGGAGGCGCGGGTAACGGCAGATAAACCATCAAAGGGTAACCCCATGGAAACTCCCATCGTCCGAACCAAGGTGGTTCAAACGACAAGTGGCATCACTTTACCACGCGAGAGCATAGTGGCTAGCGCTATGGTGTGCAAAGAGCAAGGCTGTGGAGCCGCCGAACCTGTTTCGCAATATACCCCGGAAAAAGAAACGCGCTGGTGGCTACCGGTGAAAATAGAAGACTTCCGGATACGGGCTCTCTATGATCCGGGAGCTTCCACCACAGCAATGGGTAGTAATGCTCTGCAAATAGCGTCTGTGCTAGGCATCAGGTTGGATACCACCCACGCGGGTACGGCAGGACTACCAGATGGCCGTAAGTTGACAATTGTTGGTCACGCCGTGTTGCCGTTCACCATAGGGGACGTGATGATGAGGACGAGGGTACCTATAGTCCCAACCCTAGTCGATGAATGTATCCCAGGAGTGAATTTTGTTAGATTGTTTAGAGGGGTACTTGACCCCGACGATGATACGTTGCTGTTCAAGAAATCACAAATCAAGATGAAGTTAGAAGTAACTAGCTTAGAGGCTGGTCCGAGATTAGCTACGATCGGACCAACCCAGGTAACAGCCTCTCAACAGGCGATATTGCAGGGGGCCATCGACGAGGCCTTATTGCAGGCCCCCGTGGCACTGGGATGTGCGGCAGACATTGAACACGAGATTCGGGTCGGTGATACTAAACCGATCAAGCAGCGCTACTATCCACTATCACACAAGGTCGAGCAAGAATTGCATAGATTGGTAAGGGAGATGTTAGACCAAGGGGTGATCGAGCCAGCGGATAGCGGCTGGTCGAGCCCAGTGCTTATGATACGCAAGAAGGATGTCTCGTATCGATTCTGTATAGACTTCAGGAAGGTCAATAAGGCCACCGAGCCAAACGCATATCCCCTACCGTTTATGCAAGATATATTGAGGCGCTTACGTAACGCGCGCTATATCTCCACACTCAACCTCAATAGGGCGTATCACCAAATACCACTCAAACTCGAATCTCGACCTATCACTGCCTTTACCGTACCCGGATTGGGGCATTTCCAGTTCGTACGAATGCCATTCAATCTCTCGTACGCCGGCGCCACCTTCCAACGATTAATAAATAGCGTGATCGGACCTGAGCTTGGCGATTTCGCCTTCGACTATTTGGATGATATCATCGTAGTATCGTCCAAATTCGAAGATCACCTACAACATCTTAAGATTGTATTGGATAGGTTATGTCGAGCCAGACTCTCAATTAATCGAGAGAAGAGCGTCTTCTGCAAGCCTGAGGCTAAATATCTAGGTTTGTTGATTAACCGCGAGGGTATCAGGCCAGACCCTGAAAAAGTGCGCTCTATTGTGGAGTACCCTCAACCAGGAAACGTGCGACAACTGCGTACCTTCCTGCGGAGTTGCTTCATGGTACCGCCGATTCTTGAGTGACTTCGCCACACACGCTCAACCGTTAACGAAATTAACAGAGAAGAAATGCGAATACGTGTGGGGATCGGACCAAGAACAAGCTTTCGCTAAACTTAAGGCACTCATGATATCCGCACCGTGCCTCGGGTTACCGGAGCCGGGGGACAGTACGTGTTGGAAACAGACGCTAGCGCTGTGGGAATCGGCGCCGTCCTGATTCAAAGAGTAAGGGACGAAGACCGAATCATCGAGTTCGCTAGCAGAGTCCTCAACCCGGCGGGGCAAAATTACTCTGCTATGGAGCGCGAGTTTTTGGCGGTCGTATGGGCTATACAGAAGTTCCGCCCATACATAGAGGCGTACTGATTCAAGGTGGTAACGGACCATAACAGTCTGAAATGGCTATACAATCTGAAGAACCTGATAGGACGCCTAGCCCGATGGGCCTTGCAACTCCAAGACCATACCTTCGAGATCAAGTATCGAAAGGAGGCCGACCACGTATTACCCGACGCGTTATCACGCACTTTTGAGCCCACGAAGGCTGAGGTTAGTGCAATGGACCAGCCGAAGCCAAGGGACAAAGCCTGGTACGTGGAACATTTCCGGCGCATCGAGGACAACCTAGAAGACTACCCGGACTTCAAAGTAGTTGGCAAAGTGATGTACCACCAAAAGCCGAGCTGTGACTACCAAGGCGAAGATGGGTTCGAAGGCGCGATCCACTCGGTCATAGAAGCGGACTTCCCCGAGACTTAAATACGAACTTTTACTCTCGTTCACCATGCGACTGCTAATAAGGTATGCTGGCTAGCTTAATTTCGCGATTCCTCTGATTGCTACTAACTGATCTCTCGTATTCCATAAGAAGCGTGCATGTATTAACTCGACGACAAAGAGCGACGACCGATCCGACACTGCATGGTATTGTCGCGCGCGCGCGCTTTGTAAACATAAACACGCGGGCCTAATACATTGTAGATATAAGAGGAAATAAACGATTTCGCATGTTATATTGTATGTAATTTTTAGTGGAAAGTTGGTTGACTGACGGCCGTTTCCTCCTGCTCTCCGATTTTCGAATTTGAACGTTTAGGTAATCCCGCGCGCTCTTCGATGAGATCGCACGCATAATTAAATAGACGGATATTAACCCCGTTACAGTGCCTCCCCGTTATATTAAAAAAAATTCTACTACATTCTTTTTTTTACATAAACGAGCGAAAATATATATAAACGTCCGATTAAATATCTCATGATCGCGGTATCGAGTGGCGGATTAAGATTAATAGGGATTTCATTATTGACGTGCGAACGAGCCGGGGTGCCCGAAAGCCTGTCTACCGCCTGAGTCTAAGGCCGCTCGGCTGTTGAAAGGCCTACATACGGGACAAATTCGCTTTGCGCGAATTGTCACCTATCACCACACTTTTTTGCAAATGAAAAAACATAGGTTAATAAAATTAGTTTATCAACCTCTTTTGCGTTTTGTAATAAATTTTATAGCTGTCAAACTTAGGAGTTTTTCATTGTTACAATTATTCCGTAAGCCAAAAGTTTTTTAGATGAATTCTCGAAGTAATGATTATTTTACTATAGTAAAATATTTACAGTCTGGCATTCCATAATAATACTATTTTATACGATTTAATGAATTTATCAAAAAATCTAAATTCAATCATAAATATTATTCTCATTATTATTATTATTTTTCATTATCATTGCTATTATCAGTATTACTGTTATTTTTTTTTTTTTTTTTTTTTTTTTTTTTTTTTTTTTTTATGGTGGTAAAAAAACAGGATAAATCCTCATGGACCATAACGGTTGGAGTGTGACGGCAGTTCACCGAAGCTACCCACCTACACTCTCCCACCCGCCGTGTGACGTGACTCGCTGATCCTCTCAGACCGGGCTGTTTCAAGCGATCTATCAATCGAACGCAAGGAGCCTCCGGGTCGTCGAAGACCAGCTGACCGCCCAAATCCCGCTTCTCTTCAACCGGAGGGTAAACCATCCGGGGAAGAGTAGTAAAGTCCACCTACACCATTCTCCAGCGGGGAACCGCGTAAGCATTACTTCCCGCTGGAGAACCGCGTCAAGTCCTCTCGTTGTCCACGGGTCCTGTATCGTTTCGTTACGTCCGTTTATTCACATTCATCCATTTGTTCATACCATTTACTCCCGCATTCTTCTCGTCTAACACTCGACTTCCAGGCAACCGTCCGCCTTTTTCCCTCGTAGGATAGTCTCAACGTACGTTGCCGTTACCGTCCAGTAGTCTTTGTCTTGTAGCATCTTTGCCACAATGTTGTTGGGCGTGATGTTTCCAAGCGTCGTCTCCAGTCTTTGCCTTTCGTCGTTCCAGTGTGAGCATTTGAAAAATGTATGCTCTGCGTCATCACATTTGTATCCACAGTATTTACAGTCGGCGCTGTTAACTTTGTTTCTGTCAAACAGATATTTCCTGAAGTACCCGTGGCCGGTAAGAAACTGGGTCAGGTAAAAATTCACTTCCCCAAATTGCCTCTCCGTCCACGGTCTCAGGTCGTCAATGAGTCGTCTAGTCCATGCTCCGTTCGTGCTCATCCTCCATTGTTTGTTCCAGTCCGTCATCGTCCTAGTTCTTTCGTCCTGGGCAGCTTCCGTTCTGGTCATGTCGCTGTTTCGTTCGTACACGCGTTTCCGCTCTCTGGCGAGCATGTTTATCGGGATAACCCCCGCCACCACCAGGACAGCCTCAGCCGAGACTGTCCTGTAGGCGCAGGCTATCCTCAGTGCTCCCTGTCTTTGTACGTTTGTCAGTCGTTTGCAGTATTTCTTGACCCCCAACGCGTCGGCCCACACCTCCGCCCCGTAGAGCATGATCGAGTGGGTCGTTGTCATCAGTAGTCGTCTCTTCCATTGTCTCGGTCCAAATGTATTTGCCATAAGACGACTGAGAGCGGAAGTCCTCTCTGCCGCCTTCCTCGCTGTCTGTTGTATGTGCGGCCAGAAGGTCATCTTCGTATCTAGGGTCACCCCCAGATACTCGACCGCCCCACTGGTCCGCAGCGATACCTCTCCGACTGTCATGGGAATCAGGGTATTAATCCTGCTTCCCGTCAGAAGGATGAGTTCTGTCTTGGCCAGGGCAAGGCTAAGTCCGCGTTCAGTCATCCATCTATTGATTCGTAACATCGCGCGGTTCAGAAGCATTTGCGCCAGCTCCGGGGTACGGGCTATTATCACCACAGCCACATCATCGGCGTAGGCAACCAGCTCCACCCCCGGTGGCATCGGTAGTCTTAGTAGTGCGTCGTACAGTATGTTCCAGAAGTCGGGTCCAAGGATTGAGCCTTGGGCGACTCCTGCTGTGATTCGTCTGGTCACTGTTCTGTCGGTCGTCTCGTATCGAATCCATCTGTCGTGTAGGTACTCCCTCATCACCCGCATCAGGTATTCGGGAACCCTGAAAGTTTGTAGGGCCTCCAGAATATCCCCCCACCGAGCGGAGTTGAAGGCATTCCTGACATCAAGAGTCGCGAGAAGTACTATTGGCCTCGCTCCGTAGCACACGAGCCTCGTCCGCCGAAAGGCGTCGGTCACTTGTCGAATCGCCCCTATAGTTGAGCAGCCCCGTCTGAATCCGTACTGGTTTCCTGCAAGTCCTCCGTTTGCAGTTACCGCGTTCGTCAGTCTTGGTTTCAATAACGCTTCGTAAAGTTTACCCGCTGTGTCTAGAAGACTCAGGGGTCTATAGGAAGACGGACTATTCGGCTCTCCTTTTCCTTTATGCAGGAGAACCAGTCTAGCAGTCTTCCATCGTCTGGGAAAGATGCCCGCACGTAAGACCGCGTTATACTTATCCAGGAGGAGTCCTGGACGTACGCTCACGATCTGCTGGAGGATCTCTCCCGGTATACCGTCTGGTCCGGGTGCCTTACCAGGCTTGATCGTGGACACAGCCTTAATAAGCTCTGCCCCGACAAACTCTGGCACTGTCGTCTCTTGTTCGTTCGTCATTTCTTCCGTCTCTGGTTGGTTTGGGAAAAGTCCATCTACTATTGCTTTCATGGTGTCTTTGTCTTTTGGTTCAGAAGGGCCAAGGGCCCCCAATTTCTTGGTCACAATCTTGTAGCCAAGTCCCCAGGGGTCCCGCTCCACTTCTTCACACAACTGTCTAGCGCATCGGTTTTTACTGTCCTTTATTTTAGTGGTCAGTCTCTTACGTGCCATCTTGTACGCTGTCGATAGTTCGTCCGCGTCTGGTCTGCTCTTTTTCCGTGCGCGGTTCATCCTCCGGCGGCAGGCAATGCATTCCCCACGGAGGAGGCCAATCTCGTCCGTCCACCAGTACATTGCTCGTTTGTGTGTTCGGCCCTTGCGTCGAGTCATCGTGGCGTCGCACAGTTCCGTTATCAGTTCCGTTGTCTTGTCCGTTATCCATTCGGCACGCTCCCGCAGACCAAGCTCTGCCGGGACAGACTCGGCGGGTAACGGTGCCTCCCTTAGCAGTTTGTCAAACAGCTCTCTATCTTGTCGTCGTAAGTTCCAATACGTTGAAGTCCTGTCTCTAGTTTGTCCGTTTCGTATGTTCGTCGATTGATTTGTCACCTCAAAGACGATGTGCTGATGATCGCTGGCTGTATAGTCCTCGGTCACCCGCCATCCTCTTATCCGCGACGAGATCCTGTCTGACGTCATCGTCACATCGGGTATTGAGTATCCGAAGCCCGGTCGTCTATAGGTCGTTGTCGTCCCTTGGTTGACCACTACCAGATCAAGCCTTGCGGCCATTTCCAGAAGCAGTCTTCCTCGTTTGTCCGTCGTTGTCATACCCCACTCGACCGCTCTCGCGTTCATGTCTCCCGCGACGACAAAGTCACCCGGGAGACCTGTGAGGGCGTCTTCCAGCTTACCGACTTTTTCCTCGTACACTGCCATCGTGCAGTTTGGGGTCAAATATACGCTAACGTAGGTGACGGAATCTACCCTCACCCACGCGTAATCTTCCCCCCTGCCAGACGCTTGTATTCTCCTAGCCGGTTTGCCTTTGACCCATATGGCCGACGTACCGAGGGTATTCGAGAACCAGCCGTCCTGTTCTCGTAAGTCCCACAGTTGCTCGCTCAGTATCAGTATGTCTACGTTTCGTTCCTTCGCTGTCTGTGATATAAGCAGCTGGGCTGCCTCGCACCTACGCAGGTTTCCTTGTAAGATTCCTGTCATTGTCGTGTCTGCTTCCGGCACTCCTCCAGCGCTGCCCGGTAGGCCGCGCACGCTCCCGTTCCCGGGACGTGCGCCCTCTCCGTTGCACGCGCCTCGGAACATAGGAAGCACGTCGGCTGTTTGGTGGGGCAGGCTCTCCCGACATGGCCGGTCCCCCCGCACCTCCAACAGCACTGTCCTCTGTCAGGTCCTGTGCAGTCCGTTCGTCTATGTCCGTATCCGAGGCACCGGTAGCACCTCGGGACCGTCAATCTTTCTCTCAGCCGACAGTTGACCCAGCCGATCTTAATTCTGCCCTTCTTGAGCAGTTTGTGGGCCGTGTCTCTGTCTGCTTCGAACACTGCCATACAAACGTCGTGTTTATTCGGTCCGAAAATGTGGATCTTAAAGTCCGCATCTTGTCCTGTTTCTCGTTTCAATGCGTTCTGTACATCATTCGTGTCTGTAACACAGTCGAGGTCTAGTATCTCTAGTGTCTGTCCGTGTGTCATGTCTCGTACATTACCCTCATTTCCAAGAGTAACCTGGAGTTTCTCCTGGAACTTCCGTCTTGCGTCTGCGTTACAGCGAAAGCGCATGAGGAGTCCTCCGTCCTTAGTCTTCCGATATCCCGAGATATTCACTTTAGAGCCCTCGGGATTAATCTCCGTCTTTAGTCTGCGCAGGGTATCCGCGTACGTTCGTCCGTCGTTTGGCCGTACCAGTATAACGTTGGTCCCCCCCTTCCGGCGGGAACCACCCGCACTGGGCCGGTTCTTGTCCAGCTCGGGCCGTTTGTTCCCGTGGATAGGCGTCGCCGCTGCGGATGTCGAAGCTAGTGGCCTCTCCCTCCGCGCGCCCAGCGCCACCACAGGGGTAGTCTGTTGCGTCTTCTGTTTGAGGGAAGTCGTCTCCGTCGTTTGGTCATTAGTCTTCTGTTTAGACTTCCTCTTTTTTCTGTTCGCGGAGTTCACCGTGGTCCAGCCTGACTCGTCCGCAACCCTTTGATAGGCCACGGCTTGCTCAGGGCTGGCCCCCGTGTCCTCCCTCTTTCTTTTCTGTCTTTCTGTCCTCCTGTCGTTTACGGACTCCAGGAGGGGATTTAGGCGGTCGCATTCACTCCATGCAATCTCCACCGCCTCCTTTATTACAGCCATACTAGTCGTTATGTCCGTACTAATATTTCTCTGTATCTTAGTCCGTGCCTCCATCTTTTCGAGCGCGGCATCAATGCGCCTGAGCTGCGTGCGAAACAGCTGGAGGTTTTCTGTCATATGTCCGTTGTCATTGTCCACGTCTTTCATGTCGGCGTCAGTGTTGGAGGTCTGCTTTTCGGAGCCCTCGTTTTTCCGCGCAGGTGGCACTTGTATGCGCCGCAGCGGTACCGTCACGTCTCGTGTATCACTAGTTCTTGTCGGTGTTCGTCCTGTCGTCGGTTCTTGGCCCTCAGCGGCAGAGACGTAGCTCACCCCGCTGCCGCCGCTTGACCCACTGTCCGTCCTCTGTCGTCTCGGTATGTTCAGTAGTTTCTTGTCGTTTTTTCCTGTCTTTCCCCCCATTCCCGTGCACAAAGTGCGGCCCTCAAAATCCGTGCCGCTGCCCGTGGCCACCGGGGCTTTCACCCGATCGGAACCCGGGGTGGATTCCTCCTGAGAAGGAGTTACCACTTGAGGTACATCAATGTTTTCATTGTGCATATTCATATTGATGGTTTTGTCCCGTTGTGCTGAAGGTCCCTCGTGGTCGCGACTCCACGAACCGCGCTGGGACAGCGCACGGCCCCTGAGGTCCCCCCCCCTGTATGTTTACCCTGTGTGTTCAGTGTTCCCCCCTGTGGTGTGTGCGTGTACGTGAGTGCCCATAGGCGAAACCAGGCTTCATTCACGGGGAGAGTCCGTTTAGAGATATCCCCTTCTCTCGCTTTCGGGCGACTTCGTTTATAGGAGTCCCCGACCATTCGCTTTTCGGTAAGACCCGTTTATAGGGTCACCGAGCATTCACTTCTCCGGTTTGCCAGAAGGCGTGTGTGTGTGAGTGTTTGCGTAGTGTGTGTGTGTGTATGTGTATGAGTGATTAATGGTTGGACACATCGGCAGAATACCATTATCTTTTGCGTCATTTGTGAGCCATATCTTCCTCTTGGCCGTATCCGTTATAGCGTTGCTGCTCAGAGCATTGACGCGACGGACAACGTTTCCACCGGGCACGTCGTGGACGTTGGAAGCTAGCATTTGCCCAGTGAGGTGTTACCACTCACTGGACCAGCCCGGCCAGTATTACTGTTATTATTGCTATTGCAATTATGCTTATTCTTATTCTTATTCCTATTCTTATTCTTATTCTTATTGTTATTATTATTAATAATATTATTATATTACTATGATAACTTTTGTTATTGGTAAAAATACGTAAAAGAATATTAATACTTGAATTTCATTTACAATTAAAGAACACGTTGTTATGGAAAGGGAATTGTATATACTCGTACATTCATTAGTTTAATGAATGTTATCATACATTCAATGATAATTCCACAGATAAATGTCTTTCACTAATAAAAGTTGTTAACAATATGTGCAAATCAGTATATTCTTTTTTTAGATTGTTTTCATCGAGTGTTTACCACAGCTGCTTGTGTTATTTTTTCGGTAGTGAGTGAGTTTTGTGGATATTCTAGTTCGATGCCGGAAATTACGAATAGTACGTCTTTTTGTTTATCAATGGTATCATACAGTTGTAGAAAAATTCAAAAGTGATTATTTTTACAATACGTAAGTATTTTATTCACTGTTTGAACATCTTTTCAGTAATTATTACGTTTCATATAAAATGAATAAATAAACTTTTGTATTATTGCTTCTTTCAATTAAACTCGATACCGCTCAAGAGGCCCGTCTAGAAAAGATACTGTTTTGTTTCATCTTGTTTCGAAAATTTATTGTAACGAAAACAAATATTTAATTTTTTTTTTCAAAATTCCTTCTGAAATAAAAATGTTTAGACCAGTACAGTCTCTTGTTTAGCGATTTCGAGTGTAAGAATACTATCGTAATAGTTACTTATCATTCATTTTGGGCACGACTCCTTAACAATAGGCCTTATATTTTCACCAGAACAAAATGTGTAACCAATTAAAAAATAATTATTTAAAGTATGAAATAAATTTTGAACTAATATGAATTCGCTGAAGGTGCCATGTCTGTTTTAAAAGCGAAAAAAACACGCGATTTTCGCAGAAGACTCAATTTTTTTTTCGCGGAAGACTCAATTTTTTATTTTGCTTCCTCCCAGAGAAAGCTTTATAATAGTAAAAGTTTCAGTTAAAACTTCATAGAAGTAAGTTTGAAGGTGTTTGGAGGTCAAATTACGTATTTTTAGAAAATGTTTGGGCCTAGTCGGATTTAGTTTAAAAGATATAACATTTTAAAAAAAAACCCTTTTTGTGAATATTAAAGTTATGGTTATAGCTAATTGTAAGTAAATTTTCTAGAACGGAAATTTGTTCCTTTTCTGCACATTTTCGCCCCTAAGTTTATTTTCCGCCCAAGGGTTCATTCCTCCACCCTTGAGCGGCAAAGTGCTATTTTCCGCCCGATTTACATGCATATAACAGCATATTTTTGCTGGAAGCAGGTGTGACGTCGGGGTCACTCTCAGGTACGCTTGGAGTAAGCGTAAACTCAGGGTTGCTCTGATTTGGCTATCGTATAGCACATAAGCCGGGACGAGCAATATTGTTGCGTGGAGAAAACTGTATGTTAGCGTGGTATGTAATAACCAAATGTTATTACGAACACACCAGACTCACACTTAATGTGTTTTTAAAGGACTTTAATGAAAATTCACCAGACTTACGCTTAATGAATTTCCAAAAAAACGGATTGCTTAAAGAAAGAAAAGTATAGCCAGATATACGGTTTTACTTACTTTTATTTTATTTAATTATTTGTTATTAAGGCTGCGCTCTCTCTGCTCTTTGACCTCTTGCTCTCTCTTTCTCTCTATTCTGGATGTAGTTGGGTGACTTCTTGATTGAATTTTGGCTGACTTCTTGATAATATACTGCAACGGTAGTCGATTTAATTAATCGAACCATTCTCGATTCTGCTTCTCGCGCGTTAGTTCGAACTACTGAGAGAGATAGGGGGCGCGCGATCTTTTGAATAAGCAGTTACGCCTCAGCTGTTAACGCGAGTTACCGCCGATTTGTTTTTCGCACTTTGTTTTCGCCGAATAAAGTTTTCTTTGGTCAATTACGTGCGTGTGTGCAACGACAGTATTGCAGCAGCAAGCAGCGGTGCAGAAGCAGCAAATAAAAGCGAATCGAGGAAGCGCAGCTGATAATAGAGGGGCAGCGGCAGTTGAAATTTTTGCAACAACAATTACGGCTGATCACCATAATTGCACGGCATGGTAGGTGCACCTCCCGTCATATTAAGCGATACAAAATACTTTTAATATTTTGTATATTCGTGATATGGTTATTTTCTGTATTTGCGCCGGTAATATTCGAATCTTCTCTCTCTCTCTCTCTTTCTCACGGAAAATAGTTAATTGTAAAATCCTACTCGCGAGCGTTAGTCTTAGTGATCTTTTTATTAATTAAAATCTGTTAAATTTATTCGCCATTTTCGCCGTTTTCGTCATTTAATTTTCCTAGTAGCTTAAGTAATTGAAAAAGGCTTAGGCTTTAATCCAATTACGTCTAGGGGATTAAGAAGATTAGGAGTAAAATCGCTCACACTTAAAACTCATCAAGTGTAACAAGACACGTGAATTAAGGTGAGTTCAACTCCGTTCGATAGAAGACAACTAGGATAAATCATCTGACGTTAAGGCGAATACACGTATTATAATACGTGTTTAACGGAGCGGCGGTTTGCTCTGCATCGTGGGAGTTTGTTCTTAAATAAATTTCCCATTTTCAGATTTATCTCCCCCGTTACAATACTTCAAAATTTTCTTCTCTTATGCTTCCTTCAGCACTCACTCATTGGTAGTCACTTCTTGTTAGATACTTCCTGGTTCTCACTCCACTCCTACACTCTTGTACAGAGCTTTTTATAAGCAGTGGGTGGTTGGGTGGAAATCCCTTTCCTCACGCCCATGAAGCGATAACGGCCAAATTTTGTATTGGTGGGAAATTTTCTAATCCTATCTAGGATTTCTTTATTGGTCTGTGGGCGTGAATTTTCAGAGAGAGAAAGGGCGGTCCCTTTTTAACTTGGGCCCTTTTCTCCAGAGATGGCTCTAGGAGTGCAACTTTAAGAACAAGAGTAACGCTATAGTTTATAATTACTTATACAAAATCGTACTACACTTAGTTAATTTTAACGATACATAGTGATTATTACAATAATTAAATTATTATAAATATTTAGAAAAATCCAAAACTTCTACGATTTATTATAAAATGAAAGCACATGCCGGACGCGGCTAATTGCTCGCTCGCCACGTGGTTGTCAGTCAGTAGCGACGAAGAGTTCCGGCTTTCAGCTCGTGAACACGTGCTTAGTATAGCTTTTAGTTTCTTAAAAGTTCATTGTGTGCTTTCGCGCCCCTTATCAGAATAGTTAAGACGCAAACCAACGTATTGCGCACCTTTTATCGAGTGTTAGTTCAGTTAATTAATCTTAAGTCAATTCATGTGTAAAAAAAAAATAGTTCATATACTAAAGTCACCACGTGTTGCATCATACTCATTCGCCGTTCGGCGTTTGAGGTGCTAATCAAGTATTCAATTTCATCACTTAATTCATTTTAGGTGTATTGAGTACATCTTTACATCAAAATTGTGTGTCTGAGATTTCTCTCGACCACAATATATCATTTCATCAGTGTGCAGTGCGGTGTGTGTGTGTATGTGTAAGCACGCGACATCATTTGTAAAATTCGCTCGTTCTTTCTTTTTATTCCTTTAAGTACGGAATCTTCATTCTATGCGTAATTTGCTCTTTTTTTGTATTAGTTCAGTGTTATTAAGATTTTAATAAATCATGGGTTTTTTGTGCCAGACGGCTTTTTCCCATTACGCGAGTGTAAAATAATTTCAACACCTTCACCCATTTCAATCATCAACACTCGTGTGTAACCAATTAAAAGGTTCAAAAGGAGATAAAGGCGTCATGCCACCTAAGGCATGATAGCTTAGTCGTTCCGCGACAAAACATGAATTATTATTCTAATATAAAATTATTTATTAGTTATTTGGTGATTAAAAGATGCGCATTATGGTATAATAATAACTTACAAAATTGATTAAAATCCATGAATATTACGGATATTTTCTTAAAATTCGGTGAAGAAAAAAGATAAATTGCATTTTTATGGCCCCCTTCTATTGGCCCCCCGATGTATACGCGATGATCGTAGGCTCCTGTCAACCGCGTGGGACAAAGCAGGATAGAGCGTCGCAGGCTCGGGCCACTATCAAGTTTTATATAAACTCTTTATCTCGAATACGTTTTCATCATGGGAAATCAGGAAGATTCCCGCTCCGTTCTTCATATTTATTTCTATTAATTAATATTGAAAAAAAACTAACTTTTGGCTGGCCGTCACACAGGGCAAAAAGATATTTTCAACATATAACCATGGTACATCGTATGTAATAAAGTTTTTTAACAAACTCAAAGAGTTTCTTTATAAGATGTAAATAAAAACTACCATTTTCGGCGCCTATAAAGTGAACCAAAAATAGAGTTTTCCAAACATCACAAAGTGGAATGAGAATTCTTCTCCAATACATAAATTAATGATTTGATTCAATTTACATTCACTCGTTTTATTCTGGTAGAAATGTAGCAGTCGTGCCTTACATGCTAAAACACAGCTTGTATAAATTTTACCGCTTGTTTTTATTTCAGATTGAAAAATAAAAATTAATCCGTTAAACGTTCTAAACTTATTATTAGCATACTTTCAAGCGTTAAACATACCAGATAGTGTCACGAATATCATGAAACAGAGTTGGCCGAAAAAATAAAAGAAATTTTAATAGATGCAACATATGATTTCAACGATGTAGAAATGATTACTGATGACTCTTTGGATTTTCAAGAAGTGTATAAAGATCATAATGCGGAAATAATTGAAGATGAAGTGCAACATCATTTTCCTGATCCGGGTATAGTACCAACAAATCAATGTACAGCAGATAATGAAGAACTCGATTTTGAATACAAAAAAGAGCTGTAGATTTTTGGAGAAGTAGCAAAACGATGCAAAATTTAAGTCTCAAAACAGTGCAAAACAAATTCAAAAAAGTATCAACTATTAGTCAGCTACGTCGTTCGGCTCATTCAATTAATAAAGGTGGCACGTATAGAGAAAAAGTAGCCTAAATTTGTCAGTATACCCTGGATAATTTTAAAGCAGCTCTCGACAGTGGTTCAATTATCCACGATGAAGATATAATTCGATGGGCCATACAAGCTAAAAAAGAAATTGGTTTTGATGATATTACATTCAAAGCTTCTAAACATTGGTTACTCAAATTTAAGAAGCACACAGAATAGTTTCTAGAAAAATAAATAAGTTCATAACAAGAATAACACTAGAAAGTAGTGCAGAACTTACGGCTAAAGCTGAAGCATTTATCGATGACGTTAAATCGTGTATACCAAGGATTGGGCTCGAAAATTTGTATAATTCAGATCAGAGCGGATTTCTGCTAGAAATACATTCTGAAAGAACATTAACAGTAGAAGGAGAAAAGCAAGTACAATGTCTGGTACAGTCAATTTCAGGAACAACGCATAGTTATACTATGCAGCCACTAATATCAGCTACGGGACAACTGCTGTCACCGCTATTTCTAGTTTTAAAGGAACCAAGTAGCAAGTTTGGCCCTATTATAGAACAAAACATATTTAGACCAGAAAACGTGTACGTGGAAGCATCTAAATCTGGAAAATTAACAACAAGTAAGGGAACTAATAACATTTTTTACATTGTAATATCGTTGATCAGTTAATTAGTAAGTCGTTTAATTGCAGATTACTTTATAATCTGGTTGGAAAAAATATTTTATCCCCATGTAGGCCATCACTTAATATTTTAACTTGATTCTTGGAGTGATCATTTTGACAAAGTTATAGAAGAAACGATGCCACAAAATAAAATTATTAAAATAAAGAAAGTTCCAACTGGAACCACAGGAAAAATACAACCACTCGATGTCTATGGATTCCATATTTGGAAAAACTTTGTCCGCACATTTTCTGATAATGCAATGTTAATGGATCATGATATGAATTTATATGTGAGAAATAATATAATTAAACTTCAATCATTGATTCACAATGGTAGTCGAAGTTGGCATCAAAATATGATGTGCATTAATGATAGCTGTAGAAAAATTTCACGTTTAGATTATACAAGATAGAGAATAGCTATCAGAGGCAATGAATTTAATCCTATTACTAGAGGCCGGAACTAGCAATGAGTTGTTGATAGTTACGTAAAAATTAAGAATGATACGAGGGGGGGTCAATAAGACTTTACGAAATCCAAGAGATGGAGCTCGTCACGCTTAAATTATGATATTTTTGGCAAGCTCTATTATTAACAAGATATCGTACAAATTTTCAGCTCGATTCATTACGTCATTTTTTTGTGAGCGTTGGTTGAACAAAAAGTTATTGGTTTATTTGAAAAATGGAAAAAACAGAGTTTAGAGCGGTGATGAAACATTTTCATTTGAAAGGCCTTATACCAAAAGAAATCACAGTTGAGTTGAACGCCATTTATGGCAAGTCTACCCCTGTGTTTAAGACTGTTTATAACTGGGTAAATGAATTTAAACGCGGCCGTACAACAACAAAAGATGAACCTCGTTCAGGACGCCCCGAAGAAGTGAGTAAGCCCGAAATGGTCAACAAAATCCACTATATAGTGTTGAGTGATAGAAGATTAAAATTGCGAGAATTAGTTGAGGCTACAGGGGTATCAAAGGGTACAATCATTTCAATTTTGCATGAAAAATTGGGGATGAAAAAAATATCAGTAAGATGGGTGCCGCGTTTGTTCACTGTTGAAAACAAACGAACCCGCGTGGTTGCCTCTGAGACTCTTTTGGCACGCATACGTCATAATCCAGAAGACTTTTGGCGTGGACTCGTAACTGTAGACGAAACATGGGTATACTACTACACTCCTCAAACCAAAGAACAGTCTAAACAATGGATTACCGCAGGAGAACCAGCCCCAAAGAAGGCAAAGGCAGTAATGTCAGCTGGCAAGATTATGGCCACGGTTTTCTGGGATGTGTATGGAATCATCTACATCGACTACTTGGAAAAGGGCCAGACGATCACTGGACAATGTTATGCGTCGTTATTAAGTTAGCTGAAAGAAAAAAATCAGAGAACAACGTCCTCACTTGAACAAACAAAAATGCCTCTTTCTTCAAGACAATGCTCGAGTTCACACATATGCAGTTTCGATGACAAAAATTAACGATTTAAAGTACGAATTAGTTGACCATCCACCATATTCGCCTGATTTGGCTCCCAGTGACTTTTTCTTATTTCCTAACTTCAAAAAATGGCTTGCCGGACAACGATTCACGTCGAATGAAGAAGTCATCGTGGAAATAAATGCTAATTTTGAGGGTTTTCAGAAATCATATTTTTATGATGGCTTAAAAAAACTGGAAGGCCGTTTAATAAAATGTATCGACCTTCAATTAGATTATGTTGAAAAATAAAAAAAAATTACATACGCAAAACTTTTTTTTCCTTCTTTTTGTAAAGACTTATTGACCCCCCTCGTAGTATTCAGTATTGTAAAAATAACTACAAAGAATTAAGAGCTGATACTTATCAAGGTTTACATGACCACATGAGAAATTGCGCTACAGTTGTTAATGACCATGTAGGTAAAACTGTCATTCATCCTTCATCATTTAATGGATCACCTAGATATACGCAATAATGTTATCAAGATACTATGGCTATTGTAAATGGAACAGGAAAACATGACATTTTGACATAATGACAAGTAACCGCAATTGGCTGGAAATATCAGAAAATGTATTACCTGGTCAACAGGTTGCTGATCGACCAGATGTAGTAGCCAGAGTTTTTGATTTAAAAAAAGATTGATTACTCGATATCGTTTTCAAACAAAATTTTTTTTAGCAAAGTTGCGTATTATATTTGCGTCATTCAATTTCAATAAAGAGTATTGCCACGCATGCATCTATTGATTACCTTAGAACAGGCATACAAAATACTACTGCTGATATAGAGATAAATTCATATCAGCAGAGATATCAATTAAATTAAGAAATCCACGATTATACGATATTGTTATGAGAAATATGATTCATGACTCATACAGTAACTGATGTATGAAAGATGCTAAATGTTCAAAAAAAAATCCACTTTCAAAAATCAGTTTCAAGAAAAAAGTACTATGAATGAAAATGGTTTTCCACATTATCGTCGAAGAGACACTGGCGTTGATTATGAATGTCCTAATGGACATAATGTAAATAATATATAGGTTGTGCCGTATTGTACTGAATTATCACAGATTTCCGACTGTATATTAATGTCGGAATTGTTTCAAGCATTACAGCAGTTAAATATTTGTACAAATATATTTATAAAGGACACGATGCTGCTACAGTTGTAATTAGACAAGTAGAAAATGGTAGCACTATTATACATGATGAATGTTGTAATTCCATTGAAACGCGTTATGTTGGTCCTGTGGAATCGTGTTACCGAATTTTCAGTTTCACAGTACAAAATAAAAGTCACTCTGTTTTGCGACTTCTAGTACACTTGCCTCATGAAGAATCAATCATAATTATGGAAAATGTAGATCAAGCTTCCATATTAGCAACTTTAAACAACTCAAGAAGTATACTACTTGATTACTTCAAATTGAATACGACTAATGATACAGCGAGGCAATATTATTGTGACGTCGTGGCAACGACACATCTCAGATGCACCTGAGTCTTGGCGCAGTCTCAGGGTTCTGTTGTTACTAGACTGCGATTTCTCGCATAAACTAGTGGGATCTCTATTCGAAAATTAAGAATACCGAAGGGGACAGTGCCAATGTGCTCTTGGATTCCAATCAATAGTCGTAATCCGAGAGTGCGAAGTACCCTGGGTCCTACCAGTAGTAGAACCCGGTTTTCCTAATATAAATTGTATTTGGAGCCTATCAAATGTAGTCTCCAAATACGACAAAGAGAAAATTTTTGATTTGCGACCTACTTATAAAAGAGAGGAGAGATAGATAAGTAAAAAAAATTAAAATTTGATTGCTTACTCTTTTTTTTATTTTGTAATTCAATCTTTCGGCCTGCTCGTCTTAATTTTACATTAACTTATTTTTCTTGTTTTTCTTGTTCCATTGCTTGGTTGCTTGGCTGCTTGGCTCTTTGACTGACTTCTTGACTCAATATTGCTAACTTCTTGGCTGACTTCTTGTCACTACTGATTTCTGTGCTTCTTTCAATCTCTGCTTTGCACAGTCACTACAATCACTGACTGCAACTAATACAACTCTTGCAACTAACTCTAACTCTAACAACTTAAATTTCTCTAACAACTTTTCTAGAACTTCCACTCTATGTCTTGTGCAGTCCTTTTTATATTATGTGGGTGTTTGGGTGATGAGTCCCTCTCTCAGCCTCTCGGTTTTGGGAGGAGTGGAGCAGGCAATGATATATTAATTGGTCCGTTTGTTTCTTCTGATTTTCCTCGTTGGATTTTCGGGCCCTGATTGGAGCGGGGGCGTGGAGAAAATCGGAGGAGCGGACGCAAGGGTACAGGCCTTAGCTCGTGAGATGTCTCTTCGAGTATCGTTCGCAGCCAAGATTTGTTCATAATTTTGTAATTATTAAATAATCGAAGTCGGAAGAAATCTAATCGACCGTGAATAGCTTATACACTACTTAATACTACAATATTACAATTAAATCCGCCGCTTAATAATTATGTGGTAATAAAATATAATAAAAATAGAGTGATGCTTATTATCTCGCACGCTACGTTGTGTAAATTCGTAGATTAATTTCATATAGTAGAAGTTCGCTAAATAACAGTAAATTCATTAAAATTAACGTATTTTTTTAATTTTTTTTCTATTTTCTGCTCCGGAGTGAAAACTCGATAAGAGGTTTCAAGAGGCCAAAAAATTATTTTTGATATATTGTTGAAATCAAAATAATTAAGTTCAAAAAATATTATTTCATAATTTCTAATGCCTAACTTCTAGTTGGAAAGGGAAAAATTCATTAGTTATGATGTGAATAGGATGCAGACGCGATCCCATGGCCCTCTTCTCTCATCGGCATCTTAGCGCTCACGTGTTTGGAGATTGATATGTAAGTGCGAAGGTACGAGGGGCAGAAGAGCGTAATGAAAGGAATGCACGCTTATATAAATTTAGACTATAGATTCTATTGCTTGGAGACTATCAAGAAAAATTTCCCTGCGACACTCGGCTCGGTTCCCACAGCTCATGAGAAATGGTTTCAACTTTGCCGTTGGTCTTAATATTAGAAAAATTATTCTTTTGAAATTTTAATCTTTTGATCATATATGGCCCACCGTCACATTATTATCCTGAAATACCCAAACATTTTACCTACAAGAAAACAAAAATAAACGGCCAATCTGTTACTTCGTGGGAAATACGGAAAAAACATTTTAATGTTATAGGTCGAATGTATTCTGTAAGTCCTATACAAATCGAATTATTTTATTTAAGATTATTATTACTACATGAAAAAGGTATTACAAGCTATAACGATTTAAAAACTATACATAATGTATTGCACCCATCTTTTACAGCAGCCTGTTTAGATTTAGAAATTATTGAAAATGATGAAGAGTGGAACAAAGCTATAAGAGAAGCAGTAACTTGGATGATGCCTCACCGACTCTGAAATTTATTTGCACAAATACTGATTCACTTTCAACCTGTTTATCCTGAAAAATTGTGAGAAATATTTAAAAATTCAATATCTGAAGATTTTGCGCATAGCAATAAAATACAACTTAGTTATCAATTAACTTATATTGAAATCAATAATATATTAATTAAAGAAGGAAAAAGTTTAGCCCATTTTCTAACAGTGGATCAAAATGTCACAATTAACATCGCTCATGACAACAATGAACGTGAACTACAATCATCAACAATAAGTAATCAGCAATATCAGCAATTAAATGCCGAACAAAAAGAAATATTTGATAAAATTCTTGCAACATCGCGTACAAATGATTATAATGGCTTACTTGCTTTTATATAGACGAACAAGGAGGATCAGGTAGAACTTTTGTTTACCATTTTTAATCTTTTCTTGTCAGAAAATATACAATGTTCTACAATGACATACACAGGTACTGCTGCAACACTGCTACCGAATGAGAAAACAGTACATAAAACATTTGGTTTGCCCGTTTCCATGCTCCCACCCAAGTCGCGTGTTCAGCGCGCGCTTATGCATGCGCAATGACTCATCTTCAAACATTAAAATACAATGAAGGCATCATTTTAAAAAATACTGAAGTATTTATTTGGAACGAAGCATGAATGACCCCTAGATATGCTTGAAAAATAGTAGATAGAACTTTAAGATATATCATGAATAATGATCTACGATTTGGCGGTAGAATAATGATTTTAGGTGGTGATTTTCGGCAACATCTTCCAATCAAAGGGAATGGAACTCATAATGAAATATTAAATTTATCTTTTGAAAATAATCATTTATGTTCCCTTTTTGTAATCTTCATTTGAAAATGAAATTGATTTTTTTGCTGCACGAAATTGAATTTGCTAATTATTTGTTGGACGTAAGTGATGGTACATTGAACAATCAGGATAATCATTTACAACTTCCAGAACACTGTATATTACCAGTTGATGGATGCATTGTTAAAACCATTTTTGGAAAGTTGATCACAGATAAAAAAAATTGATGATATTAGTTAATGTGCTATTTTATCATCCATCAATGCTGATGTAGATGATATGGATAATAGAATTACTAACTTATTAGATAAAAATACTGAATACATTTACACTGGAATAGATAGCACGGAGAATCGTGATAATGGTGATATGGAAGATATTGTTTTACCTGAATATCTTAATTCGCTAAATTCACCCAATTTCCTTCCTCATAAGTTGCGCTTACGAAAATTTTGCATAGTCATGTTCATTAGAAATATAATTCTCAGTGAAGGTTTATGCAATGGAACAAGGTTACAAGTGGTTGATTTTTCAAATCATTTATTACAATGTAAAATATTAACATGGGACAAACGTAATAATATAATATTTCTTAATTGAATAACATTATTCTGTGAAAATCAATATCTATTTACTTTTAAACGATTTTCCATTAGATTGGCTCTTGCTATAACTATCAATAAATCTCAAGGATAAACTTTAGAAAAGATAGGTATCGATTTACGGAAAAATGATTTAATCACGGCCAACTTTACGTTGCCATGTCGAGAGTGAGATCATAGGAATCACTAAAAATTTAATTTGAGGATTAAAGATCTACTATGATCGTTAAAAATTTTGTATACATTGAATTGTACCAATAAAAATAGACTGTTCGTAATCAATATTCAGCAAATGTATAATTATAACGTAAAGTTGATAATTTGTTTATTTGCTGCTTTGGGTGTGCTTTACGAGTATATAAATTGATTTGTCCTTCTGCCAAAGTGACTTATGCTATAATAATTTCTTAGTTGTTCGAATTATTACACTAATATTTGATTTTTTATTGTGATGTTGATAAAATTACGGCGCGCTGATAATTTCTAGTCTATAATGAAATAGTAAATAAATAAATGCCATAAATTTCATTGTTTACACAGTATTACTTTTATTATCTACTTATACGAGGTCTGTCGAGAAAGTATCGGGTCTACCTTTATATTTTTGTGCTAGCGTTATTCTTTATCATCTGGTGGCTGGCATTCTTCAAAGTAATCCCCACTTGATTGAATAACACGGTTCGATCGATGTTTTCACTTTTCAAAACAGTCCTGGAACTCTCTTTTAGGGATAGCCTTAAGTACACTCGTCCCATTGTTTTCAATCGTTGTTTTCTCATCGAATCGGTGTCCTTTGAGTGGTTTTATTAGTTATGTAAACAGCCAAAAGTCGCAAGGGGCTATGTCGGGACTGTATGGAGGTTGTCGAAGGAATGCGATATTGTGTTTGCTCAAAAACTGCTGCACAAGATTGAATGAATGCGCTGGCGCATTATCGTGATGGAGAAGCCAGTCACCACTTTCCCAAAAGTGCGGCCGTTTTCTTCTTACTGCATCACGCAAACGTTTCAAAATTTGAACGTAGTATTCCTTATTGATTGTCTGACCTGTTGGTGCATATTCGTGATATACAACACCTTCACAATCGAAAAAAACATTCAACATTGACTCAACATTGCTCCGACTTTGACGTGCTTTTTTTGGTCTTGGCGATTCAGAATGCTTCCACTGTGAAGATTGTTGTTTTGTTTCAGGATCATAACCATAAACCCATAATTCATCACCTGTAATAACTTTTCTAAGCACATTATCATCATTATTGACCATTTCCAGATTGTCCAGAGCAATTTCTAAGCGAATGTTTTTCTGCTCTGCTGTGAGCAATTTTGGGATGAATTTCGCACACACGCGTTTCATTCCTAAATTTTCGGTTAAAGTTTCTGAAATGATAGTTTTTGGTATCCCAAGGTCTTCTTCTAGTTCTTGCACAGTCATACGACGATCTTGTTCGATTGCAAGTCGCACCCGCTCAATATTATCTGCGGTTTTTGTCGTCGAAGGTCGGCCGGAACGAGAATCACTATCGACAGAAGTGCGGCCATCCTTGAACCGTTTATACCACTCTTTTATTCGTGTTTTGCTCATACACTCGCTTCCGAAGACCTTTTGCATCATTTCAATAGTTTTCGAACTCGTTTTTCCGAGTTGAAAGCAAAATTTGATGCAAATTCGTTGATCTTGTTTTTCAGTCATTTTTGACAATATCAAAATCCGACGAACGCGAAAAAGGCACGGTAAACAAAGACACGCTGCGCATGAACTATACGTCCGGCAGGTATCAGTAAGTAACCAATAGATTTGTGAGGCTTTACTGTTGACGTTTCTGTCCGGTAAAGGTCGCTCGAACGCTATGGCGCGAAGATATAAACGTAGGCCCGATACTTTCCGGACAGACCTCGTATAATGAAAATAATAAATAAAAAAATAGATAATTTCTAATAATTACATTGTCTACTACTATAAATAAATATATCTAAGGTAAGTAGGAGAGTGTGAAGTGGAAGACTGGGTGGGTGGATCGAGAAGCGTAGGAAAAGACGATTTCCCAAACATAGTACGGGTGAGGCACTGAGCTCTGTCTTTTAATATAAGCTTGACGTTCGCCTTAGCAAGCATACCCGTTCCATACACATCTCAAGCTAGAGAGAGACGCATACTCCTTTTACTATGCATAGCTATAGCCTATTGAAGGAGATTGATTGATTAATTGAGCATTTATTAAACCTTGGGCTATAACCCCGTAGGCTATAAGCAGTGAGAGCACAAAACATAAGCTGGTTAAAATTGTGCCAGGGCTCATGACGATATTCGCTCGCTCTGTACGCGGCACTCTCCTCGCACGGATGGTATGGCCGAGCGTGGCTATGGCGGCATAATATTTACGCGCTCGTTTCGTTGCAGGGCCTGGATAGAGGAGGGCGTGGCCGGCGGAGAAGACGGCGCGAGGAAGACCGAGAGCTAGAAGGAGAGGGTAAGAGAGCGAGAAGGGCTAGCGAGAACGCGGAGAGTACGGCTCGTGCCACTAAAAGAAGGGCAAAAAGAAAGAAAATCGAGCGATTAGGAGTGGACTGGCAGAACAGCTTAGAAGATTCCGTAATCAGGTCACAAGAGCTACTTCTTGGACCGACGGTGCACCGGCTGCGATTAGTGAGACTGACAACCAGTGAGGTTCAGATCTTTTCGTCTGTGGATATTCGGCTGCTTCCAGCAGCCCCCTTCGTCTACCACCATTAGGCGATTAAGGAGCCGGGGATGCCCCCAGCGATCAGCAGACTATCATCGGTGGTTCTACGAGCTCCACTGACAGCGGGGCTGCATTTCCAGCGACGGCGGCTCTCCACCAGGGAGCCACGGATGGAGTCATCCGGTGGGTCGCATAAAATATTTTCTCGCTAATTCTCTCCCGCACCAGTTCTCGTCCGGTGCAACGCCATGATCTTTTATCTGTCGCGCTGAGATAGATGAGCGAATACGCTCCTAAATTTCACTTATTTGTCGCGTCTAAATAGTCTAGCGAATATGCTCCTAGATTTCGCCTGTTTGTCGCGTTTAAATGGTTTAAGCGTCTGCACTCACAATTGTTATATTAAGTATAGTTTCCGCTTATTATTATTGTATCGGTGATGGTAGCGTAATAAAAAGATTGCCTTTTTTAATTATACCGGCTTGCTTCCTTCACCTTTCCCGTCATCACGTTGAATTCGCGTTCGTGGGAGTTCGCGCCAGCTCCCTTTACTGGAATAGAGTCCACTCTAATTCGCAGGGGCGCAGTATCGGCATAATAAGCGGCGAAATAATTTCCCCCTTTGCAAAATTTACAATAAAAAAACAAGCAATAAAATATTAGGCAATAAGGTTATAAGGTTACAAAAAAATACAATCGAAAAGAATAAAAATGAACTTGAAAATAAATAACAAAATAAATAACAAATAAATAAATAGCAATAAAAAGCGCAGTGTAAAAATTTACAATTAAAGATGAACAATAAAACTTGAAACTAAATAATAAGCTAAATAAAATAAAGTTAAAAATAAATACGGTTAAAATAAAACGTAAAAAACTATTAAAAACACAAAAGAGTATTAAAAGTAGAGGCAAGAAACACACCTAAAGAAGAACCTGAGTCAGTATATAGGCAAACGAGAGAAATAATAGATATATAAGTATATAAATATATGTAAGCATCTCAAGAACATTCGAAGAAAATAGCCGAAAGAACAAAAGGGAAACAGAATAATGATTAAGAATGATAATGTAGAGAGAAACAATTAATGAAGTGAATTAAAAGGAAGAAAATTATAGGCAAAGTAGAATCCAGGATTGTGTAGATAGAAATGTTTGCGAAGATGTTGTGAGATTGTGAAGTAGACGTGAAGGCTGAAACATTAAAAGGAAGTGAGACGGTTGGTAGCTTTAAGAAAGACGGAATATTTGAAAGAGATTCGGAACTGACTCTATGATGAAAGAGCTATTACTTGGATCTAGTTTTATCTAGTTGATAAAAAGTCAGAGAAGCGTAATTAAAGTGAGAAAAAATTAGTGTTTATACAAGGTATTTTCTGGTAGAGATAGATAGGGATTTTCTATAAAATTTAAGGAAGTTTAGATTAAGATAGACCTTTTTAATGATGTTAATATAATAGTTGTTCAATGGAGTGTAGATGAGATTGTGAGGCCGAGGCTCCTGACCGAGAGGTAGAAGGTTATAGGATTTTTGTCAACGGTGATCTGTAGAAGTGAACTAAGGTTTAAAAATAAAATATAGGATTCACTGCCAATAATAATCGTATTTGTCTTAGCAACAATAAGTTGGAAACCGTTGAGCCTGGTCCAATCAGCAATAGCCTGCGCATCAAGTTGCACTCTATTAAGATGATCAAAGATTTCAGAGAGGAAATAATGATAGTAAATTTAGGTATCATCGGCATAGATAATGTATCGACAAAATAATAGTACTTTAGGTAGATTATTTATAAAAATAGCAAAAAGGAGTGGTCCTAGGACACTACCCTGAGAGACACAAGTCTGAGCAGGCAACTACTGGGACACGAAACCACCCTGATCAACAATAGCCTGCAGCCGTTCAGTCAAGTAGCTAAAAAACCAAGGGAGTGTTGAATTAGCAACATTGCAGGCCCTTATTTTAGAAATGAGAAGATCAAGAGGGATCGCGTCAAAAGCCTTAGAAAAGTCAAAGAACAAGAGGATAGTAACTTGTCTCAACTCAATAGCATGCCTAATATCAACAAGAAGGCCCACTAGGGCGGTCTTGGTCAAGTGGCCCCTCTGAAAACCAGCCTGCCTCACATCGAAGAGATTATGAACATTCAAATAAGAAGAAAGATACATATAAAGTAAATGTTCCATAACCTAGGACGGCTCAGAGAGCTGGGCTACAGGTCTGGTATCAGATGGAGACTGGGAAGCTTTGGTTTTAGATAACGGACAGATAAGGGTGAGCTTCCAGGAGGAAGGAAAAATGAATGTAATAATAGACTGGTTAATGATATGCGTTAGTTGAGGAGCAAGGGAATTCAAGCCAATCTTGAGCATTTGAGCAGTAAGACCATCAACGCCCTTACTCCTCGAGCAAAGCGCTCTGACCTCAAGCTCGACCTCAAGTAGAGAGATATTAGAGAACGTGAAGAAAGGAAAAGAATGATGAAAAATAGGATTGTGAGAAGATACGTTAATGATATCTTTAAATCTCTGCTGAGTAAGATTCAGCGTAGTGGTCATTGAGGGTATCAGGAAAAAAGAAAAGCAGTGGAGAGGGCAATTGTCTGCTAGCAATACCAATGTCATGAAGAGTTTGCCATTTTTGTTTGATAGTTGGCATGGTGGATATTATTAAGGATGTACGAATTTCTTGCCGTATGAAGAGTATTGGAGAGGGAGTTGCAAACAGTACGGTATTTAATTAAATCATAGAGAGAATCTGTTTTTTTGAAGCACTTAAAGAGAGCATCACGAGCGCGCATCATGGTTTGCAGCTTTTCTGTGACCTAGGGCTTTTTTTGTAGGAATGGTAATTAAGGATAATGGTGTCAGCTCATAAAACCATTACCAAAATAATTACTAAAATAATTACCAAAAAAATTTTAAATAATTTTGTTGGAATATTACAACAACATGCACACTTCTACATCAGTGAGGAAAGGAAAGCTATGTTTATGGCTTTGTAGGAGGCCCTTATTTTATGGCCCTGTCCCCTTCCTCTCAAGGAGTCCCGAAGGATGCACTCTCTCTAGTGCAAGGCAAGCTGTCAGTCCGGAAGTAGCCGACGCGACAGCCAGTCGCATTTTTCTATAGACAGTTTTCACATCAAGTTGTTCAGTGTTTTATATACAGTAATTACAGTTTTAATTACAGTGCTTATTAATGAACTAAAGACTATTTCAATTATTGTGTGTGTTATCACGTACTGTGTTACGTGCTACTTTTATATTGTATTATATACTGCATTTTTTTATTCTGTGTATTATTAATAAAGTTTCTCATAATAATACTTCATATTTGAATAAATAAACAACAGGTTATGGGCCCAGTAATAATCCAATAAAAGTGCACATAAAGTTGAGTAACGCAGTAAAAAGACAATTGAAGTTAAAGAGTTAAAACACTGAAAGTGAACTGTGATAAAGTGAATCGAGTTTTTACGCGATGGCTGACAAATTACGTTTCAATGTGGAAAAGCTGAATGGCAATAATTATACAACATGGAGTTATAAGTTGCAATTATTGTTAGAAGATGACAACGATGCGTGGGACGCGGTCAATCAGGACAAACCGGCCGCGTGCACGCCTGTCGCTGGAGCTGACGACGCTACTAAAGCCGCTGCCGAACTAGCCAACAAGAAATGGCTTGAAAAGGATAAAATTGCTCGCATAACGATTGGCATGACTGTTGAAGATAGTCAATTGCGTTTTATCAAAGGTAAGACAGCGCGTGAGGCATGGTTGGCTCTGGAATCATATTACAACAAATCAACGACTTCAAATAAGGTACATCTCTTGAAGCGTTTGTGTCGAACTTTTCTCGAAGAAGGAGGTAATATGGAAGAACACATTGTTACATTGTCGGATAGCTTTGATAAGTTGAGCGGACTGGGTATGAATGTACCAGATGATGTGGTAATGTGCTTTTACTTATCAAGTATACCAGAATCTTATGATACTCTCATTACGGCATTGGAGAGTAGGCCCGAAAAGGATCTTACGTCAGAATTTATCAAGAGTCGATTGATCGACGAATACAGGAGGCGTAAGGGGACTCAAGAAATAAGAGAAAGTGTAAACATAGGAACAGCCATGAAAGCTGCTCATCAGGCAAATAGCAGCGGCTCTCAAAAGAAAAAGAAGGGCTGTTATTTCTGCAAGGAAGAAGGACACATAAGGCCAAAATGTGAAAAATTCAAGGCTTGGTTAGCAAAGAAGAAACAGCAGGACAAACAGCAGGAAAAGAGCAATAAAGTTTCGGAGGACAGCGGAGAAGGATATTTTGTCTATTTAGTGCAAGCTTCACTCAACACATGTAGCGAGGTATGCCTCGGCGCGAAAACAACAGAATGCAGCTGGATCGTGGACTCAGGAGCAACGAGCCACATGGTGCAGTCTCGAGATTTTTTCACAAGGATAGACTCGAGCCATAAAGGCTTCGTCCGTCTCGCGGACAAACGAAAAGCAGAAATCGGCGGCAAAGGGTCTGGAGCCATAAGTTGGCGATGAAAAAATCTCAGAGTTGGAAATAAAAGACTTACTGCTCGTTCCCGGCTTGGGGACAAATTTATTGTCGGTCAGAAAAATGACAAATGATGGGTACGTGCTTATTTTCAAAGACGATGGCTGTAGTGTTGTGAAGGATGGTGTGGTGAAAGCATTCGCGCGCGCGCCTTCTCATTCGGATCTCTATGAGATAAAAACTCCGGAAAGAGCCTGCTCGGCAAATCAAGCAATAAAGGTGGAAAGCAGCGAGGGACACTCAGAAAACTGCTTGCACGTGTGGCACAGGCGTTTTGGGCATCGGCATCCTGGAGCAATAAAGGAATTAGTGGCGAACGGCCTTGCTACAGGCATTCAGGTAAACGATTGTGGCAAGCGCGAGCTTTGCGAGTGCTGTTTTAAGGGAAAAATGCCTCGCTTGGCATTTCCAAAGCAATCGTTGAGCAAAACAAAGGCCCGCCTCGACTTAATTCATACAGATGTCTGCTCGATGCCAGAGTTTACAGCTGGCCACAAGAAATACGCTCTGACTATCATCGATGATTATTCGAGATACACGTACGTGTATTTGATGGAGCACAAAAATGAAGCAGCGAAATTTATTAAGTTGTTTGTGCAGATGTGCAAGACACAATTTAGCAAGACCATAAAGATGATTAGGTCAGATCGAGGACGAGAGTACGTAAATCGTGATTTGCGAGATTATCTGCAAAAGGAAGGGATTCGCATTCAGTACACAGCACCCTATTCGCCACCGCAAAACGGCGTGGCAGAGAGAAAAAACAGATATTTGACGGATGCAACACGATGTATGCTCTCAGATGCTGAACTAGGTAAAAAGTATTGGGGTGAAGCAATTCACACTGCATGTTATTTGCAAAATAGATTACCTACGCGAGTGACAGGCAAAACACCATACGAATTATGGTACGGCAGAAAACCAAGTTTGGAGCATCTGCGCATTTTCGGCTGCGCGGCCTATAGACACGTCGAGGACGAGCTGCGCAAGAAGTTGGATGACAAATCCGAAAAAATGATTTTCGTTGGCTATTCGGAGGAATCGAAGGCTTATCGACTTCTCAATCCAAGGACAAACGAAATCAAGATTAGCCGAGATGTGCATTTTGGTGATACTTTGAAAAAAGATGATGCTTCAAAATTCGAAGTTATATTCTCGAGATGCAAACAATGCGATGATGAAGGAGAGAATATACCTGACAACGCCAGCAGTTCGAGTGAGTCTACTGATGAGAACGACAACAGTTTGGACGCCGATGATTTTATTACTCCAGATGAGACAAGCAGCAGCCACTGTGGGTACGCACCGGTCGCTCATATACCTGCAGCAGACCCCGCAGCGGTTCGACGCTCCAATAGGTCAAATAGGGGCGTGCCGCCAGACAGGTATGTAGCTACAGCAAAATTAGCTAAAGAAGAGAGCAACCCGCGTACTGTCTCGGAGGCCTTATCAAGGTCTGAAAAAGAAAATTGGAAGAAGGCTATGGATGAAGAGATCGAGTCTTTGCGATCAAACGGCACATGGAAAACAGTGCCGCGACCTAGCGAGCAGAACATTGTCACTTGCAAATGGGTTTTTACAAAAAAGTGCAATGCAAAAGGAAAAGTAGAGAGATATACGGCTCGCCTCGTTGCTCGAGGTTTCTCTCAAAAATACGGCGTCGATTATGACGAGGTGTTTGCTCCTGTCGTAAAGCAAGCAACCTTTCGTACGCTTCTCACCGTCGCAGGTCAAAAAGGTATGGTCGTAAAGCACTTCGACGCGAAGACTGCCTTTCTAAATGGAACACTAAAGGAACGGATTTATATGAGTCAACCCGAAGGATACATCGAGGGAAAAGAAGAAAATGTATGCAGATTGATTAAAGGCATCTATGGATTAAAGCAAGCCGCTAAAGTTTGGCACGATCAACTCAGTGACTATTTGAAAGAATATGGATTTGTATCAAGCGTTGTAGACCCCTGCTTGTATACAAAAATCAACGGTGATAAAATTGTGTATTTGATAGTCTATGTAGATGATTTTTTGATCGCAGCCAAGGACGTGAAATCAATCGATGAAGTTTCAACATTTTTGAGTAAAAAGTTTCAGCTCAAGGATCTCGGCATGCTAAGTTATTATCTAGGCATGGAAATACGAAGAAATGCAGATGGCATTTTTTGCATCAAGCAGTCGACTTATATCAGGAACATTTTAAATCGTTTTGGTCTCGAGGATGCGAAAATTTCACGTATTCCACTAGATCAAGGATATTTGAAAGCAAGACAAGATGATGAACCGATGCCGAACAGCGAGAAGTACCAGCAATTAATAGGATCATTGCTCTATTTAGCGGTGAATACAAGGCCAGATATTGCTGTTAGTGTGACAATTTTGAGTCAATATAACAGGTCGCTTACAAAAGCAGATTGGAACGAGGCAAAAAGGATCGCTCGTTATTTAAAGGGCACAGTCAATTACGAACTTCGCTTAGGACAGAAAAAAGGAGTTTCAGGGCTAATTGGCTATGCAGACGCAGATTGGGCGGAAAACCGCAGCGACAGAAAATCTAATAGCGGCTACCTGTTTCAGTTTTATGGCTCACCAATAAGCTGGGCCTGTCGAAAACAGACCTGCGTTGCCGATTCATCGACCCATGCAGAGTACATTGCTCTTGCGGAAGCAACTCGAGAAGGTTTATGGATACGCTATCTACTTGAAGATTTCGAGCGAAAGGCGCAGGACACGACGATTATTTACGAAGATAATAATCAGAGCTGCTTGAAGCTTGTTGAAAACGGAAAATTCAGCAATCGCAGCAAACACATCGATATAAAATATCATTTCATCAGAGATATCAAGAAAAATGGTATTATGGATTACAAATATTGCCCTACAGAGGAAATGGTTGCCGACATGCTAACGAAGCCATTAGGAAAATTAAAGTTGCAAAACTTGGCAGAAAAGAGCGGATTAGTGTGTCAGTAATCTACCACGAGTGTGTGTCGTTGAGGAAGGGTGTTGGAATATTACAACAACATGCACACTTCTACATCAGTGAGGAAAGGAAAGCTATGTTTATGGCTTTGTAGGAGGCCCTTATTTTATGGCCCTGTCCCCTTCCTCTCAAGGAGTCCCGAAGGATGCACTCTCTCTAGTGCAAGGCAAGGGGTCAGTCCGGAAGTAGCCGACGCGACAGCCAGTCGCATTTTTCTATAGACAGTTTTCACATCAAGTTGTTCAGTGTTTTATATACAGTATTAATTACAGTGCTTATTAATGAACTAAAGACTATTTCAATTATTGTGTGTGTTATCACGTACTGCGTTACGTGCTACTTTTATATTGTATTATATACTGCATTTTTTTATTCTGTGTATTATTAATAAAGTTTCCCATAATAATACTTCATATTTGAATAAATAAACAACAAATTTTATCTTAAATAATTTTTCAAGGTGAATCCAATGATAGAAGTTTCATAAAATGTTTCAGAACCACCGTATATAATATTAATAATATTTATTTTCTTTTAAATCTTCTGTAAAATAATTTTTATATTTTTCCCAAATTGAATTGGTTTCAAAATTGATGGTTACTAAAAAATTAGCGAAAGATACGTAATTGAAAGAAAATGACATTATTAGCGTACATGCTACATTGAAGGTATTATATTGAAATGTTATCTACCAATTCTATTGTAAATAAACCAATATAAATTTGCTGTTATAAATATTTTATAAATAAAATTGACGTTATTTGATATAAATTTTGTGATGAATTTATTTATTTATCTCTTATCTCTTTCCCGCTTTCAATTGCTAGGAAAAAAAGTGCCTCTCTTATTCTACTGTATTAAATATTAGTGATAAAGCTGCGCATTTGAGATAGGTTTCAAAGTCAAACTAGTTTATTCGTTTTCTGGTTGACTGGACTATGGTCATATGAGTTACTATCTGTAATGGCATGTATGTTTATTTAAAGGAATTGGTAGTCAATCCGTGCCAATAAATGGTTTAAGATATTTTTGATTGATTGCGGGAAAATAAGATGATTCGTAGGAATTAGGAGAAAAATAAACTTCATATTCACCCAACGGTTTAACCTTAAAATATTATGTTGAATAATTTAAATACACTTTAATTACATTTATTTGTAGGATATGAATTTACTGAATATTTATTTAATGAAGTTTAGCTTCGAATATGTATAATCATCAATAAAGATAATCAGTAATTAATATTTTGTAGGAAATACTGAAAAGTAATTTGAAGAAATAAGGTACAATGTAACTTTTAAAAAATTTCATTTATAAATATAAATATAGAGTTAAAAACGAAATGGATAAATAGGTAAAGGATGACAGTAACGTTGACAGCTGAAAGTAAAAATGTTGAAATTTAATGTGAAAAGCACTTTCCCAAATGAGCCAAAACTAAACTTCCAGTATTTTTGTCAACAAAATATATTTATTGAATTAGGGATATCGTACAAGAAGTACAAACATTTGTTAGACAATAAAGAAAATGTAATTGTCAGACGCAAAAGAAAATGGAAAAGATTATATGAACTCAGTATACTTCCTATTACCTATAGTACATACCTGAACATCTGTTACGTCATTAGATATGAAATTACAACTAAATCTACAAATATAAATTTAACTGAATTTTTATTTACCAATAAAAATCAAACGAAAAAGAACGCTTCGTGCCCTTGATAACGCTAGTTTATATAAATAAAAATTCTAGAATATAAAATACTTTAATACATCAATTCTAAATATAAAAAAAATATTAAATAATATGTTGAAATTACGTATGTTCTAGATAGTTTAAACATTAAAAAGATAGCGAGAAAAAAGAGACGGATATTTGCATATATAATTACAGGTTAAGTATATGAAAAAATGAAGATATTTAATTTTTGATTTTTTTCATATGAAAATATACTTGTTAACTGTTGATTAATATAAAGCTTTAAAAAATGATAGATTAAATGATAAAATTGAAGACAATATCATTTCATTTAAGCTGACTAACGATAACTAATATTGTGCTATAATAGTGAAAATTACAAATCTCGCAAACAAATATGTGATGAATATTTTTGTAATAGTAGAAAGCGTACGTAATCGATTTGCACAATTTCGTCGTTAGCTTTGTCGAAATCTGTTTTTCTGAAATATAAAAATGTTTTGGTTTTATTTATAATGATATATAATTTTATGAATTATTTGATACCATGTACAAATATATGTAAATTAATATCGCATGAACATTGTTGTATTATTTGAACACATACACAATCATATGATAAACCAAAGATTTTCGTCGTAGGTTTTATTGACATTTGTGATTTTTAAAATTTTAAGAATTTGATTTGAAAAAACAATATCTACCAAATTTCGTTATATTTTGTTAGAATATGTATCATTAATTTTATTTCGTCGAGACAGATTATATGTTTCTAAACTATGTCTATATTAATCTTTAAATTGAGTAAATGATTGTGAAAAGTTTAAGGTTATATTCAGATGCTAGTTACCCTGTCGAGTGTATAATTTTTGAAAATTATTTTAAATTTTAAAGCACCTTTGAAAGTGATACTTTTTTATTAACAATTTAAATAAATTATTCGCCAAGATTTCGTATAAATATGTTATCCACCTCATTTATAGTTTTATTTGTGTTAAAGACTATAAATTTCACAGTCAATTATCTCCAATTCTAAAACATCAAGCCTATTAGACATTTATTTTAACGGTTGTAATATTTACATAAGAAAACTATTTTTAGATTTAATCGAAACAATTCTAATACCTTTATATCTTATTTGATTTACTGAAACGAACTTCCACCAATTTTCTAAATTATTTTTTCATGATTTGTGGAAGTATTATTCATGATTCAGTTTATAACAAATAAACGGTTTGATAAAGTATTAATCCGAGTCAACTTAGGAAGATCGTTCACAACTTTTTCATGAAGGTTTCAAATATAAAATATTTTGTATGTATAGTGAAGTAATAAATTGATTTGAAATATATAGTATTTGTGTTTTTATTCATATTTTTATTTCATAATATTTCTGTTCTTGATACTGAAATATTTTTAATAAATAATATAAATCGATCAATATTTTTGTAGTTTTCACTTAAAATCCTTAATCCAAAAATTATGGCAATTCATATGCTTAAATTACTCTTATGCTATAATTATTAACGCATAAACTTGAGGCTCAAAAATTCCTTTAGTTAATATCACTTACTTTTCCAGTACCACCCCATTTTCCATCAAAATATCCAGGATTTTCATTTTCAATTCCAAGCTCATGTAGAAAGTCATATTTATTACGTATAAATTGGAATAATTGTAACGATGTGTTACAATAATATAAACATAAATTTTTTGAACCTACTCGAAACATTTTTCATATAATAATGTTCAGAAACGAAACTGTAAGCAAGTTTATTTCAACACACTTACAGCTGTAGATAAGATACTATAAAAATACATGTTATCAGTAGTTATCTTTTGTAATAAGGTATTTTATTCATTCTTACTAAGAATGTAATTCATTTATTCCTGTTTATTTACTTATTTTTATTTCATCTAACTTGATGTAAGCTATTCTACTCTATATTTTGAATTCCAATTTTATATTATTTTATTTTTTTAACCTACAAGTTTTTATTTTAATATACTTAATTTAATAAATTCAATGGAATATGATTGAATATTATTAACACTTAAACCTACCGACATATCATATATGCCTGTTTCTACTGAATGGCGGTCAAATGACGGCTTTTGAAAAAAACATTTAATCTTTTCCAGTTGATTGTATTAAATACAGAATTTATCATAAACAATATACACAAAATAATTATCATATAATAATTAAAAAACATTTATTTTTCGGGCTTTAGGAGCAGTCATTTGACCGCTCTGGTAGGTTTAGTGTTAAATTTTTATCATTACACACTATTTTCTATAAGATATTTTCCGATTTAACGCATTAGCTCGAACAAGATATTAACGGTTGAAAATTTATAAGGTTGAATCAATATGAATAGATTACAATAGTATCACGATAACCTCTAAGCATTCATTTAAATATTCTGATTATTATATTTTTTTATGGTTAAAATTATTTTAATTTGTATATTATTATTTTATTTTGTCTATTAATATTTAAATCTTTCAACAAGTATATTCTCAATTAATATTATTAAATTTATGTTTCGGTTCACTTGAAATAGGTTAGCGCAGCCCACATGGTCGCAAAGAGCAAGACAGTTTCCATCCCCCGAATCCCTAGTTTAGTCAGTGTAAGAGTCTCTCTCTTTCTCTTGTATGGCTTAATTGGCTTGTAATAAGGCCCATCAGACTTTAGATTTTGTGTAAATTTTTCTACAAATATATGTGCGGAACATTTTCTACAATGCAACAACGTTGGCCATAATTAGTAAAAAGATGAAATGTTTGAGTTGAATCTGGAGGTTCCCAGGATGTTAAATCTATGTACTAAGTTTACGCAGGAAATTCGTGCAAGTGATGAACATAGTATGAATACTGAATTCTAGAACTTAGTCCTAAAAAAACCGTGCAAGATTTTACTAAGAAGGGGACATCCAATCTATAACGAGTAAGATAGCTAATTCGTTATGTCTATCTCTTTTCCTATGATTTAATAATTATTATTATTTTATTTTGGAATGGTGATTGGAAAATAAATGGACACAGATAGGCTTCACTTTCGAATAATAATATTCTAATTTATTTAACAAAAAAGTATAATCTAAGAAACTTATGTATTGGTGTCACTGCTGCTGCTACAGAAGCTGAAGCATGAGAGAGTGTGTGCCACAGCGCATGGAGGAGGACGGCAATGGTGACGTTAGTGGGGCGTGCATACGCACATAGACATATTCAATATTTTATAATTATTATTTTGTATGATGCCAGCTACGTACTTCTATGATTTGGCACCGTGTGAGCAAGTATGCTTAATAGATGTGAACGAGACGCGGAGAAAGAGAGATAGGTACATTCGCGTCGTAGAAGAGTGATCATGCACGCTGATTAGTCAAAACAGGAAACGCGAGGAGAGAATTCGCGATGTCAAGGAATAGCTGTTTTTACTTTTTTGCGATCAGATGAACGTGTCCCTTTCGTTTTTCGATATCAAAAGACAAAAAAGAGAGGTTGATTGTAGAGATTTGAATTATTCACGGAAGAAAAATAAAAGTAGAATGAAGATTGTTATTGCGACTACGCGTTTGGTGGACTGCAGAATTGTGGTGATGTGCTAAACTGAGTTATCATGCATGATACTCGATTTCCTCGTCAATAAAGATAGAGTGTCATGATTACTCCTACTAAAACTTGGTTAGAGACTTTCTTCAGTATAGAGACGAAATTTTATCGAAGGATAACTTTCTGCTTTTAACTATAAATTGATTGAACAGCCACATTAACCTTAATAAATATTATTCAGTTTACCCAATTCATATATACTCTTTAAATATACATGTATTAATATATGCTATTTTTCAATAAAACAATATATTTGCAGCCATCAGGTTGCGGTTAAGAGATTTGCATGTTCTCTATTTTCTCAATGATTGAATATAATCATTTTATTCAAAAATACACGAAGTCCGTAAAATTTTCAGCTTAATAAAAAATTTTTAGCAAAACTTATGTTATAATATTCTCTTTGCGAAAGGAGATATTGACTTAGGCTATTTTGTCTTTCAAAAATAAATGTCTCATGAGTTGAATGACTAAGCAATCTTTAAGAATGAGCAATTTGTAAGGCTAACCATTGTTTAAGGAAAACATGTTTCAAGTAGACCTGTATAAAAATGATTTCGTACCTTCTAAGTTTCCGCAAGTTCATGTTTCTCTTAAGTTTATTGGAATTTCGCCAATAAGACTTCAAACGTGTATTGAGTCAAAAAATATCTTTCAAAATTATATGAAGCAAAGAAATAGGAGAGTGATACCTAAATACTATAATCTAAAAATATCTGAACTCAATTTATTTTTGACAATGTTTCGCTGGTTTGTCTTACAGCCTCATGAGGTAGTTTATTTAAAATATCAATCAATCAGTTGAGTAGGTAAACCAGAGGGGTATCAGCTTACTGCGTTGAAGCGTGTGCATGTTCACCTCACCTCCCCCCTCCACCCTATCGGCCCGTGCGCTGTCGGCTCCCTCCCCTCCTACTAAGTTATACCGGTGCGTTCTACGCACTCCCCCTCCCCTACTGAGTTGATCTGATGTGGCTTGATCTGATGTGGCGTGCGTTCTCTGCACTTCCCCCTCTCCCACTAATTTGATTCCTATGCACTGCGCGCGCGTTCTGTGTTACGCGTTTTGATTTTTTTATTGTGTGTGTGTGTGCGCGCGCGTGTGTGCGAGCGTGTGTTAAAAATTTTTAGATTTATCTCAAAAAAAACGGACGGATCGGGGGATCGAACGCGCGTCCTCCGGATCCGCAGGCCGATGCTCTACCGCTAGAGCTACAGTCACTGTTACCACGGGCAATACCGTATTGTGTATACTAGCTACACGATTGATATGTGGGGGGGCGGCGGTGGTGGCGGCGCCGGCGACTGCTGCTGCTGGGGAGGGCCCAAGCGCTAATACATACAAATGATAATAAATTTTAATAAATATACTAATCATAATTGGTATATAACGAATAATAATTTTTTTTTCTTATGTTCGATGTGTGCGCGCGGGCGCGCGTGTGTGTGCGTGCATGCGTGTCTCATCTACCGAAGATGGTTTAATAGAAAAAACGTGCAAGTACCTGCTTAATTTCTTTTATTTGTAGACTTCGTGGTTGTAAGCTACTATAAATAGCACGGTGTAAAAATTATCGAATCTTTCATCAACCAGCATTCCAATAAAATGGATCGCTACTCTAAAGTAAAGTACTCTCGTCTTCCACAGGAAGACCCGGACGAAAAGAAGAACAAAGAATCATCAACATGGAAACAAAGTATTTCCAAATGTAGTAGGTATTTCCAGTAGTATTTCCATGTTAATCCATGATAGTAGAGTTCTAACCAGAGATTTTCTCGCTTATATTTCTCCGTTAGTCTTCGCCATGGAAAGGGAGGTTTGAACAAGCGTACGAGCGGTTCTTCGTTGTAGTTAAGTGGGAGTATTGCTAACTCTTTCACGGCATAAGTTTTGCCAGGCATCATGAAGCCTTGCATATCCACTACGTACTCCATTGCGATAGAAAGCTACTACTGAGCTGCTTATGGAAAGAGTCAATTCTTTAATACCCTTTCCCCCTCTTCTAAATAAGTTTCTTCACATCTCCATTTATCGGATTATACTAAACGATGCGATCGTGTAGAATAAGACAATACGCTGTAGTTCCTTCGGGAATATTTTCTCTGGTTTCGAACTCCAAGCGCACATCTACTGGAGCAGTCTTTAATGACTCGTTTTGTTTCGAACAATCAATCACTACGAGTGGCATGTAATTTTTATATTCGAGTTTTTTGAGCATCGGTTCTGTATCCTTACCGTAGTATACGTTTTAAAAATTGGCATACATATCGTACAACATTGCGTACTGGTTTTTACTGAAATCAATGTTGAGATTACCGTATGGATAGCACTGATAGTTGAGGTACAGTTTTACATTTCTGATGTTACAATGATCAAATATACTAGAGTTAGAGTTTAGTTCATTTTTTCGATTGATTTGGAAGGCTAAGATGACGTAGCGTGGTTTCTCCAACTGATTTGTCGTTTTAACTGTCCAGACGTGATTTGTGTTTGCAGACAGCGCTGGATATTCGTACAGTTCCCAACTACGAAAACTCATTGAAATACTTCGTTCGCTTTTTAGAAAGTCGAGTAGACGTATTTTCTTTGCATTCGATGCAGTCACATAGGGCATAAGCCATTCGAGACGTGTTACATTAATCTTGAATTATTCGTAAGCTTCAACGTTGGCCACGGTCTTCTTCGTTTGATAAACTGCATTTAAATCACTACTCGATCTTACGAGAATTAATTCATGTTTCATATTCACTAGCACTTTGCAATAATCCTCAGCGAATCCAAGTATGAAGCTCAGAGGAATCAAAATGTCAAAGTCGCCATTCGCATTAGTTATTTTACGGTCCTCTTGTTCTAAGGTATTTATCCATCCGGCATTTTCGGCAATCAAGGTTTGACTTGGAGTGAGAGATAACCAGTTCTTCATAACGGTTGTGAGACTAACGTTCTTACATTTATCTATTTCTATAGCATTCAGCTCATACCTAATTTCTTCAAACATGTGACAAATGGCATTATTAACAAAATCAGTATTCGTTAACAAAGTGTTATTGTTGCTGCGTAATCGTCCACAAATGTGTAACGAGCTGCGAGATGGTAAAAGGCACAAGTCTTGATGTTGAATTGATATACGAATCTCGTCACTATTTTTGAACGATGGATTGGTGTAAGGTTGATGAGCGTGGATCTCGTAATGAGCCAAAGATTCATCGAAGACGAGAGGTGACTGTATTTCTAGAATGTTCTCCATTGTTTCGTTGAAAGCAAGAGCAAAAAGAAAAAATTAGGCAATTTATTTTCCACTTGGAACTACTCTTAACCCAAGACTTTTTAGGAACTTTATGCTTTGACGTGTTAAAGCTTTCGCTTTCCGATGACGATTGATGACTGGAGTTCGTCCTGTTGACGTTTTCAATTTTAGTCGACGACTGATGATGGGTTTGCATTTTTCCATGCTTATATAGTCCCTACCACTCTTTGCATCGTAAACAGTTCCCATTATACGCTTTTGAGGTATAAGCTGATGGTTATGACTTCACCGCGAAAATTAATTAAATTTCCGTCTTGATCGACGATGCGTAATTATAAATAATCTATAGACTTTTTCGTAACTGGAAGATAAATCATGCGAGAGGGAATTTCAATAATTTTATATCCAGGCGGTACTGCTGGAAAAAATTCGTGAATATCGTGAACGGTGTTTCCGTTCAAGTAAGCTCCAGCGGTTATATTACACTCGACTCTCACAGCGTTCACTCTGAGAATACTGACGGGAAGATCAGAGTTGTGAAAAACGTTTGCCTCTAATGTACGTTGTGAAAAATCCAACAATCGTCCGATAGAATTCTGCGGACGAAAATCGATAGGTTCGGAACACTTGATTGTACAATGCAAGGTGTTGTTGTTTGGTTTCAAACTAAATGTTATATTATTATTATCAGTACGGAGAGGCTGCACAGCTTTGCGAAGAAATTTATCAATGTCGTCGATCTTGTAGGTCCCGACAGGTATGTCGATAATTTGATTTGCGACGTAAAATTTATTATTATGTACGTCGATATTAGGTATCGAGTTGAACGTTAGAAACTCGACTAAGCCCAACTTGTAATGTTTATGCTGTGATAGTTCGATTGGTGGGAAATAGTGCGCTTCCAACAGTGAAGAATTACCCGAGAGCGTCAGAGTTAACGAATCCTCCATGACTGTGTGAACATGACTACCGATATTTTCACGTTGCCTTTACTTTTATACCCTCGCACAAAAACTGTAAGCAAAGATAACCGCATACGTGAGAATTGAAATCTTGATATCTTTTCGTATTATATTTGATCTCGATATCGCCAAGATACATCATTAAATCAATAGGTGGTCAAAAATCTCCAAAGCTATCGAAATATGTGACGTTTTTTCCGATTTTGCGATAAGCCAACCAGTGCGTTCCTGTTCCTTCGACGCCGTCAAGATTGACTATAGCTGATTCGTGATAATATGGTCCAGAACTCGGTAAGTCATTTCTCATGAAGACTCCGCGAAAATTTGGTATACTCAAAACTTTTGCATACGCGGTGTGATCAAAAAGTAAGGTGAATTTTGAAATTTAGGGGGCTACGTCCGTTCGATCTTCGACTTTTTTATTTGGTTATGTCGTCTAGAACATACGTTCCAAATTTCAGCTTTGTAGTATGTTTGGTTTGTTTGTGAGAGGCATCAAGGTTAGAAGTGTTTTGCGTGCTCCACGATTTGCTGCTGTCTAAAAACATGGATCAAAGAGTTTGCATTAAATTTTGTGTAAAAAATGGAATCAAATGTTCCAAAACACTTGAAATGCTGAAAGTGGCATACGGTGAGTCTACTTTAAGCCAAAAAAATGTTTACAAGTGGTATAAACTCTTCCAAGAAGGCCGAGAAGACACCGACGACGAACCTCGTTCTGGACGCCCCAGCACATCAACAACTGATGAGAATGTTGAAGAAGTGAAGAAAATAGTGTTGGGAAATCGTCCAATTACCGTTAGAGAAATTGCTGATGATATTGGCATCTCATTTGCTTCGTGCCAATCAATTTTGACGAGTGTTTTAGACATGAGACGTGTGTCAGCGAAGTTTGTTCCGAAATTGCTCAATTTCGACCAAAAGAAACGTCGCATGAGCATCGCCCAAGAGCTACTGAATGACGTCAACGATGATCCAGATTTACTCAACAGGGTTATAACAGGTGACAAAACATGGGTATACGGTTATGACGTCGAGACTAAGATTCAATCGTCCCAGTGGAGGCATTCTGGATCACCAAGACCAAAAAAAGCACGCCAAGTTCGATCAAATGTAAAGGTTTTGCTTACAGTTTTCTTTGACTGCAGGGGCGTGGTGCATCATGAGTTCTTGCCACAGGGTAGAACAGTAAATAAGGAATATTACCTGCAAGTTATGCGCAATTTGCGCGAAGCAATCCGCCAGAAACGTCCGAATTTGTGGAAAAATAAAAATTGGCTTTTGCACCATGATAACGCCCCTGCTCACACATCGTTGCTAGTGCGCGAATTTTTGGCTAAAACCAACACAGTAACGATGCCACAGGCACCGTATTCCCCAGATCTGGCCCCCTGTGACTTCTTCTTGTTCCCAAAACTGAAGAGGCCCATGAAAGGACGGCGTTTTGCCACGATTGAGGAGATAAAGACGGCATCGAAGGATGAACTAAACAAGATCACAAAAAATGATTTTTTGAAATGCTTTGAGGATTGGAAAAAGCGTTGGCACAAGTGCATTATATCCGAGGGGAATTACTTTGAAGGAGATAAAATAAAAATTGATGAATAAATAAATATTTTTTGAGAAAAATAAAAATTCTCCTTACTTTTTGATCACACCTCGTATATGGAAATGCAGCCACAATTCGAGCGGTAGAGGGATTTTATTCGAAAAAGTTCAATAGTCCTGGTTACTTAAGTCCTTCTGCAAGATCGACGAACATACTACGAGGGGTGTAGTTATCGTCGGTCGATACTTACTTTTTGATCACACCTCGTACTTCATCAAGTCGGCATTTGTAAGGGCTCTATCCGGTAAATTTATTTCGAACTTTTTTTTTTTTTAAACCTGATCCCAGATAAGGTTTGAGATAAACTCCATAGCCTTTTTTATAAGGTTTGAGATACAGGCCTTTTCCCAAAGTAATGGTCTCCATCGTTTTGTTGTGTCTCTTGTTCTCCTCCAATTGCTGTTTTGCAGACTTTGCATCGTTCACGGCTTTTGCGATTCCCGCGGCGCCACCAGCTAGAGCGCCAGTTGCACTCAAGCTTGCAAAAAGTGGTATGAGGAAGGGCAAAGCTCCACCCATCTTAGTTGATATTGGCAGAATTCGTGGAACATTGATGTTTGCTTTTCCACCAGCTTTTTTAACGGTTGTACGAGCTTTTTTTAAAGCAGAACCGATGACTTTGTGCGCACATTTACCCTTGGACCATTTAAATGTGGCCGCTTTGATCACGCTTTTCAAATTAATTAACTTTTTCGTTTTCTTGCGTCCTTTCATCTTGGTTTTCTTTCTTCTCTTCGCGAGACCCATACCAAACTTTGATTTTAATTTCATGGCGTTAGATATAGCGTAAGCAGCTGCTTTCTCATCAAAACTAGAATCCTTATCGAAGACTCTTTTGATCGCTTTTTCAGCTAAAATTTTGTCTGCGATATTTCTAGCCTGGATATTTTCTCGATTTTTCGAGTACGCTATATCGTGTTGTTTGCAAGCTGCGTCGAGAGGATTGATTCCTGGATCGCCGCGAGCTAAACGTGTCTGTAACTTAGTTCCTGGTCCGCAATATTGATAGCCTGGAATATGGAGTTCAAACGAAAGTTTATTAATGATATTATTGACGAATCCTCGTCCTTTCTTTGCTTTTTGACGTTTGCATATGATCATCCCTCGACCAAGTCCAACACACGACTAACGTTTTAAACTATAAAAACAGGTGTATATATATAGCCATGTGATCAGTTATTGTTCGAACTCTGTCTCGTGAGTATGAATTTCAAGAAACAAACTGTGAAACTTCCCGTAGAAAATTTTGACGTCATCGTGCGGGAGGATAAGCAACCAAAGCGTCATGGAGATTTACTGCCGAATAGCATCAGAGCTATTTTTTGTGGTCCGTCCAACTGTGGCAAGACCAACAGTCTTTTGGCGCTTATCGCTCACCCCAATGGCGTTAGATTCGAAAATGTTTATGTGTACTCGAAATCGCTCGATCAGCCAAAGTATAAATTATTGGAAGAGATGTTAAAGCCGATAGACGGAGTGAAGTATTTTCCGTTCAAGGAGCACGAATCCGTGATCGATCCCGAGCATGCATTGCCTAATTCAATTATGATATTCGACGACATCGCCTGAGAGAAACAGGACAATGTACGCGTTTTCTTTTGTATGGACAGACATAGGAGCGTCGACTGTTTCTATCTCTCGCAAACGTACGCGCGTATTCCTAAGCATCTCGTGAGAGATAACGTCAATTTATTCGCAATTTTTCGACAAGACGAAGCAAATATGAAAAATTGACCTGCTTCCTATGCAAGGAAGAGGGACACCTTGCCAAACATTGAAAAAATATTGAAGATACAACGAATAAGCCACAGCAGAATACGCAATCAAACTTTCCATCAATTACACAACAAGAAACAGACCCCAAACAAAATGCGATTCAAAGTGTGGAAAATATCAATACAGCACACTCTCCCTCAGCTCAAAACGAGGTAAACAAGCAGACAACTCTGGCGACCAGTACCAAAAGGCAACTATCTTCTTCAAGCTCAAACGCCTCAATCGGTGACGCGCAAGAAAAGAATTTAATCGACGATGATAGATTTAAGAAAGTTACTCATAATAACAAAAGAAATAAAACTACAGTTCGCTCTCCAGAAGAAGTTGGAGTAATGTTACAACCAGCAAGACAGCAAATTCAAAGCTATCTTGGAAATCACCCACTAGATTTTGACAAACTCTCGTTATTTATCTCAAACACATACGGTCAAACGAACATTCGAGAAATCGCACTCCAATACACTACAGAAATAACTACGCTATCTACAATGCTTAAAAATATATATCCACTGATTGAAGAAAGAATGATGAAAACCCGGATCACTAAAATCAGAAAAAGTCTAGACACACCTGAAAATGTACAGCATATTACAGAAGAAGAAACAAGTGATTGTAATTCTAGCGACTTTTAGAATTTAATTTCCAAGATGGCTTCTAAAAATCAAAAAATCAAAAATCAATTTGAATTAAAGATTACCTATTGGAATGCTAGAAGTATAAGAAAACGGAAGGAAGAACTACCTCTAATTTTAAGCAAAAGCGACATTTTTGTTTGTGTTGAGTCTTGGCTCAACTCTACTGTGAGTTTGAATTCCCCGGATTCGTCACATTTAGAAAAGATAGAACTCATGCGAATGGTGGCGGTATCCTCATACTCTTTAGAGAGAGCATACCATACAAAGAAATTAAAAATATTCAGTCCCCTGACTTTACTGTTGAACTCGCCGGTGTTCAAATAGACACAAACCCTGCTTTTAACTTATTTGTATGTTACAGAGCTCCGGATTACACTCTTGCACTAAATCAATGGAATAAAATTTTTAATAATTTCAACTCCTTAGAAAATAACTTATTTGTTGGCGACTTTAACGCCCATAATGTTTTCTGGAATTGCGAAAATTCGGATACGAATGGCAATAACTTCTATAAATGTACAGAAAAGTATAATTTTTTTATTCATAATGTTGACACTTATACTCATATAGATAAAAAATCAAAATCAAATATAGATCTAGTTCTATCATCCAATAATTTCTCAGACAAAATTGAAACTAAAGTGCATGATGTTACCTGGGGTTCAGATCACTTTCCGATTTTTATAAATATAAATACAGAAAAAACATTCTATAAAAAGAAAACATTTAAAATTAGATCCAAAAAAACTGACTGGTCAACATTCTTACTAAATCTTCATGAAGAATATCCATATTTCCTTACACAAGAATATGACACCCTCTCAGTTGTTGAAAAATATAACAAATTTGTACAAATTTTAACCGAGTCAGTCAAAATAAGTACTCCAACAAAGAAAAATGTTAGTTCAAAAATTTATCGAAATCCACTAGCATGGTGGGATAATGAATGCATGGAAGCCAAAGAAAACCGAAACAAAGCTCTTAAAAACTGGATAAAATCCCAATCACTAGCTGATTTAATTGAATATAACAGACTTGCCGCGTTTGCGAAAAGAACTTTTAAAATCAAAAAGAAAAATAGCTTTGTAAAATTTGCAGAAAAGATAAATCTACAAACTGACAGCCGATATGTATGGAACACATGTAAAATTTTGAAAAATAAATGGATTAAAATTAAAAAATTACACACTTCAGAGAATTTGCAAATAAGCAGAAAGATAGAAGCACTGAATAAAATATCTCCACCTTGGGCTGTCACAAATCCTGAATTTCTTCCAAAATGTAAATCCAATGAATTCTTAGAAAGCTCTTTTAACTATGTTGAGTTTAATTTAGCCTTAGATACTCGAAATGCCAATTCATCTCCAGGAATAGATGGAATAGACTACACTATACTCCAAAATTTAACAGTAAAATACAAACTTTTGTTACTTGACATTTATAATGAAATGTACAGAACTGGAAATTTTCCTCAAAATTGGAAACAAACATATGTACACTTTATCCAAAAACCCAACAGTGACTCATATCGTCCTATAGCTCTGACTTCTGCTATTTGTAAGTTATTTGAAACCATAGTAAAAAATAAATTTCAGTGGTGGGTAGAAAAAGAAAATATATTACCAGACACTCAAATTGGATTTCGCAAAGGCCAAAGCTGCACAGATAATATAACTAAACTATTTTTAGATACTAATGAAGCAATTAAAAATAAAAAACATATGTATGCTACATTTCTAGATGTACAAGGAGCGTTTGATAATGTACTACCAGATATCTTATAAAAAAAATTAGCTGATATCGGTTGTCCATACGTTCTAATTAATTTTATAAAATTTATAACATACGAACGAATTGTATACAATGGCGATATAAATGAGACTCAACATACATTTAAAGGAGTTCCTGAAGGAGGAGTACTTAGTCCTCTTTTATATACAATATATGTAGCAAATATTGTTAAAAATATACCAAAGTCAGTCACAATATCTCAATTTGCAGATGATATCACTTTCTACTCTAAAAATTTAAATACATTACAAAAAGCCATTACCATACTGAATACTGAACTATCTTTGATTGGACTTGATCTTGCTGCTCATAAAACTCTGTTTATTGATTTTAACAATCTAAGTACTCTTCCTGGAGAAACTTCTATAAAAATCCAAAATAATGTTATTACCTCTAGCGAATCTGCTCGATTTCTTGGCGTTATATTTGACTACAAACTCACATTCGTCCCTCACATTAATCACTTGTACAACAGATGTCAAAAATCTCTTAATATACTCAAATTTCTACAAGGAATTTGGTGGGGTGCTAATCCTACCACCATGCTAATTTTTTATAAAAGTTATCTTAGATCAATATTAGATTACTGTAATTTTGTGTACTTTCCCTCTCGAAAAGACTTGATAGAAAAATTAGAACGTATACAATATCAAGCTGTTCGTCTAGCATTAGGACTACAAAAAACCACCCCTATAAATGTATTGCTTGCAGAGTCAAAATTAACTACACTAATTGAAAGAACGAAATTTTTATGTAACACTTACATATCTAAAATATTTTCAAACGAAAGCCTACCTATTTTTAAAACTGTATGTAAATATCAAAAGAAAATTAAAAAAGATAAACACAAACGTAAAAGACTAATCGATAAATGTTTAATAAATATATACGAACAAACTCAACTAATTCAAAAAAATGAAAAATAGAATGTTTACTCTTATAGCTACGAAATTATAACATCAGTTATTCCCACTAATGCCACAATGGGAAGATACATCAAAAAATCCAAAAATCCAAATTCATATTTCGAAAAACTTAATTCAGAAAATGTTAATTTAATATTCACGGATGGTAGTAAAAGTAAAGAAATGCCTTCTGTTGGCACTGCCTGTATTGCACCAAAAAAAATATTATAATTACAAAAAGTTTGCATAAAAACTTTTCAATATTTTCAGCAGAGTGTTCAGCTATTACAGATGCTCTTGACATCGCTTCAAAGTACCCAAACAATCGCAACTTAATATTCACAGACTCTTTAAGCGTTGTCTCAGCTCTTCAAACACCAACGTTTAGCATAAAAACTAATCCATTCATCTTTGAAATAAAAAAAAAATACCTAGAATTTAAAAACAATATCTTTAATACAGGCTCAATCGTAATAGTTTGGATCCCTTCTCATTGTGGAATTATTGGTAATGAACTAGCTGATACTGCGGCTAAAACTGCTCACAGCTCTGTAACGAATGATTCTACTAAGCTTCCTTTCATTGATCTATGGGAAAATTTTAAAAATGATATGAATGAAAACACCAAGCAAACCATCAGAGAAATAAGTATTAAAAAAGGGAAAAATTACTATGAAAAGTATTACTCTGAATCTTCCAAACCCTGGTTTTACAAAAAACAAATTTCAAGGGAAGTAATTGTTACAATCAATCGTTGCAGAGCTGATCACTACAACCTCGCGGCTTCTTTGGCTCGAGTTAAAATTGTAAGCGATCCGTCTTGTACATGTACATACTTTTCTCAAGATATAAACCATATTGTTTGGCAATGTCGATTATATGACAATCAAAGAATTGAATTGATTAAAGAATTATTACAGCTGAAATTACAACTACCTTTAAATATAGAAATGTTAATAGCGAAACCTAATGTTAAAGCGTGCGAATCAATCGTATCGTTTCTTAAAAAATGTGACTTAAAAGTTTAATGTAACAAATGTTTTTCCATTATTTCTTAACAAACTTTATAGCCAATTATTGTAGATTTAATGCATCTAATAAAAAAAAAAAAAAAAAAAAAAAAAAAGATTGGAAAATCTTGCTCCTCCGCGGAAGGCTAAAGATGCTATCAATTGGGAAACTGCGGAAAACATTGTTCGGATGGCAATCAAATCTACGAGAGACGTGATCGCACGATTAAGGAGTGATCTTGAGGATTTGGATGCAATTATCAAAGAGGAATTACCACGAATAAAGTCAAGTGTTAAAAATTTAGAAAACAGTCGATTAGATGGAAGCGGTGGTGGAGGAGTTGCACAAACCAACGAGACGTAATTATCCAAGACGAAAGTACGACGTTCGAGGTATCGATGAGACGTGGCAAGCCGATCTCGTCGATATACAGGCCTATTCTAGACAAAATCGCGGTTATAATTGGCTTCTCACGATAATTGATAATTTTTCCAAGTACGCGTGGACTGTGCCAATGAAAAGGAAAACCGGTCGCGATGTGACAGCGGCCATGAAATCTAATTTAGCGAAAGGTAGACAGCCAAAGAATCTTCATATGGATTCACGATCAGTGCACTCGAAACCTTGTTTGGGAGAAACAGCTGAAACTCCTCGTTCACTTCGGCTACGATTTTTGCACCGTATCGTGTTTAAACTTGTTTGAGTCTGGTGATCATATACTTAGATTCTGTGTCCAATTCACGAATCTTCATAGTGGGTTTGAATTGATTACAAGCTAAATTATTCAGATGCGCGAGATCCATCTGTAGAAAAAAACAATGATATTTAAACTCAGTTAACTTGAAACAAAACACACACACAAAATCACAATTACCTCGTGTAATTTTTTTTATTTTTTTCTAATTTTATCGACAAACCGAGCTTCCAGTAACTTTCTTTTCCTCGGTGCAAGTTGACTAAGAATGAAATTCGAAGACTGCTGCTGTTGCTGCTGCTGCTGCTCGCTACTCGTCGTCAACGTTGCCGGTAACTTTGTCTCGATGAGAATGAGCTGCGAAGCCTAGGGTGTCGATTGATATAACCCGTCCCCCACTCCGCTCTTTTTCGGCGACGGCGGCTCGACGGCGTCGGCTGGAGGCTCGACGGCGGTGGTTAGCGGATCGACGGTGTCGGCTGGCGTTTCGATGGTGGTGGCGGCGGCTGTGGCGTCGGCGGCGGCAGCAGCGACCGTTGGCTCGACTGCGATCATTCCCAACGCCTCTATCCGCCCCTCCCTCTCCATCAATGGAATGCCGTAATGGCCCCAAGGAAGCGTATTGGTGGTTCCGGGCAGCTAGAAGCGTTTATCGTCGTGCGCGCTGAGCGCGATCTTTGTTTGTCTCTCGCTGTACAACTGATGATGACGCGATCTAATGGACTTTTGCTGTCGGCTCAAAATCACATTTTCTCGGAGACATTTGACGTAGTCCGCGAACGTAATCGTGGTATTCAGCACCGAATTCTTGATACCCTTTTGCCTTCTTTATCGCATCTCTATTCCGAACTCTCACGCTGTACATTTTGCTTCTGAGTCCCACGAACTCGAGCTGAGCATTCCAGCGTTCTCGTCCTTCATCTTGTCGACCACCCTCTTATTGGCTCTGGGAATCGCGAAGCGATTCGACTCTGGAAAATCCGACGTATCGAATTCGCGAATATCACGACGCATGACCTCGTACATGTCTACATTGGTGATCTCGTACACGAGACTGTCCGTGTCGGTGTACAGAAGCTTGCAACGCTCTTCGCCAACGGCGGCACCGCGCATGTAGTCGTAGTGGAATCGATACACGAGCGTCTTGGACAAGTCGAGAACAGCGAGACCTATGTAAATGGGTTTTCTCACGGTGATTTCCGTACGCAACAGTTGAATCGCCACCAGTTCGTGTCGAAAATGTCGCTACTGTGGAAATTTGGTCGAGCTATCAGAGCCTCGGCACCGTATCGCCCCTCCCACTTGTTCACCAACTTCACGTCGATGCGTTTCTTCTCGTTTTCCATGGTCTTGCCGTACACCGCATTGTTGAACAGTTTGTACAGCATTTTTTCGAATTCGTTTGCCGCTCGCTTACGCAACTCGCTATTCAAATCGATGTACGTCTTGAGCCATGGACTCTGTTTAAACTTTAAAACCCGATGTATCTTTGCGAGGTGCAAGCCATGCCCTATTGCTTGTTTTAGAGCTCTGTAATGGATTACGTAAAGCTCCTTATTATGGAGAGTCGTCATGAGCTTTTTCTGTTTGGATCCCGGAGCGGCTTTGTGTTCCGGACAAAATGGCATATTTCTGTGCGCATCGTGAATTTCTTTTGGATACTCCAAATCCACCTCGAGTATGTAACCGAAGGCTGAGTCATCGGGAATATCGAAGGAAAAGTTGGCGGCGGCGGCGTCAATGTCGCACCATTCGAAATCACCGAGTGGAAGAGGCTCGATCATACTCCAATCGTAAAGGTTATTGACGTCAAAATACATCAAATATTTGTCATCTTTCTGTGGATCGTAGTTGTCGTCGTCGTCGTCGTCGTCGTCGTCGTCGTCGTCGTCGTCGTCGTCCATGTATGGATTGTTCGGGGCAGCGTACCTATTACAACACTGGCTAACTCCACCGCGAATGCCGCGCTCGACAAACATGAGCATGTCGATATCCGTCAAGAGCTCCAACCTTACACCCGTATATTTCAACATGGCGTCCCAACTCAATCCGGGCGTCGTATAGTAGTGGGCCGGATCCAAACGATACGCCGTTCGATACTTGGCTCTGAAATTTTCAAAAACTTCGGCCAACAAGAGAACGTCCGTCTTGAGATAGAAATCCGAATAGTTGCCGAGATCGGCGATGTCGAACGTCCTCCAAACGATCTCCGCGTGACTGTACTCCTCGTCGCTGATATCCGAATCGTACAGACTGCTGTAAAAATCTTGCTTTCGTGGAAGCGTCGTTGTCTCCTCGAGTTTTGTAAACGACGACACACAGTCATACGGAAATACACCTTTTCTCTTGAGTAGGGCAATCTGCGGCAGTGTGTATCCGTCATCTTGCTGAAAATCTCGCTCTAGAATATCGTGTTTTTCCAAGTACGACGATAGTTTGTCGAGCGAAGACGCCATAAATCGAAACGAATCGACAAAACGCAGCTTTATATTGGTACCTTCCACGTACTTCGTAAAAGATATGTATTTTTCCTTGGTTTGAGGAATGAGGCTCACTCGACCGGGAAATTCGTTCGCGATTTCCCGGATAAATAGATGCACATCGTATCCGCTGAGATTGTGAAAAAAAACGGGTATAGTTCGCGATTCTTGATAAGCAATGTTACACGTGCTGTGAGCAGCTCCACGATACTTTCCCATAAAGTAACAATGATCGCGAACTTTTCTGTCTTTTTTTTTTTTCTCGACAAAAGGCCTATTACATATATGACATAGCGTAGCACGAAGAAAGCTAAATGCCTCTTGGAACGTTAAATTTTCCATAGGCTGCGGGCTTCTGTACAACTCTTGCAGATACTTGGCCAAATCGTGAAGATTGCGAACGAACCACTTGGCCGGACTAACGTCATCGACGGTTTTCTGTCTGTAGCTTCGATAACGCGAAAGAGAGTCATCGTAGCTACACTTGACGAAAAAGCCAACGCTGTACGGTTTGTGACGTTGATAGATCCGCTCGTCGTTGGACACCGCTTCCAAGAGACTCAAAATCGGCGTACACGACGAACGGTACCGCGCACTCGTTTTTAAAGTTTTCAAATTGTAAATATTTATCCTTGACACTGGGAAGCACAAATTTACAAATATTCACATGTTTACAGTCGATCTCGTGCGTTTTCAATCTCTCTTCAGTCAGAAAATAGTGCAAGCAACGATCGCATATGTACGACTTACATTTGCGAAATGACAACTGTCGATACATCAATCGAGATAAGTCTTTTATCCAAACGTAATGCACTTTGTATGGCATACCGGGACGTTCCATTTGCTGCTGCTGCTGCTGCTGCTGCTGCTGTTGCTGCTGCTGTTGCTGCTGTTGCTGCTGCTGCTGCTTTTCGTTCACATCGATATAATAATTTTCCACTAGAAAAAGATTCACGTGCCTGTCTTTTTTCTCATCGGTCAAATGTTGCGGTAACACATCGTAGGACCCATTATTCAAATTTAAAAAGTACACGTTCACTGAAACGTTGTTTTGCTTTTCAAATTTCACGACTTCTTTCGGGTGTACCGGAAATGATAGATCTTTGAAATTATATTTATCTTGATGAGCAGTATAGGCAGTGACACGGCATACATTCCTTGCTACTGGATGTAACGCCGAAAGGATGGCCCATTTGAAGCATTCGTTGTCGTTGTTCCGCACGTTCACACAGGCTCTCTTTCTTTTAATAGGCTTGGGCAATTCAACGTAAGAACCAGCTCTCATAGGATTGTACTTGCTGATATTTACGGTTAAGTTTAATATAACGCGAAGAGACCAGCCCGAGTCTTGCTCTTGAAATTCTTCCGTGCTCTTACTGATTGGTTGTAAAACGTTTTCGACGAGCCACTCGTCTATGTCTGTGGTTAGGTATATTGGCGCCATCTTCGTATTGAAATGTTTCACATCGAGCTTTTCATCGCAATTATTCTTTTCGACTGCATACTCGGCATCCAGTACGGCATTAACTTTTAAAGAACTATGTTTCTTCAATGTCTCCTAAATTTGAGCATGGAATAATGGTTTGGCATGCCTCAAAAACTCATTCAAATCCAGATGTTTCAGATTGGTTATCACACCAGTCTTTATTCTGCCTCTGAACGCACTATTGATGTCGTTCCAGTGAACTGTTGAGTCTTGAGCTGGATTAACAACAGCCGGTATAGTGGTAGTAGTAGTACTAGCCAGTTCGAGACCTTCATCAACTACATCCAAAATAACGAGAGGTTCGTATATGGATTGTTCGCTATGCTTGCTTACCACAGGTTTGGCAATCGATGAGGTGGCAATGGGGGGCTGTGCCAACAGCCTACTCTTGTATTAGTTTAGCAGATGTAAAACGCTTCTAATCATGCACATAGCTGCCTGCAGCTTTTGTCTGCCAGACACGATCAAGCTAGGCGAACGAGAAAGCTTTGCGCAAAGCCAATGAACCCAGTGTCAACCATCTTTCGATGTCTTCGTAACTAGCATAACCTGCATTCGCCAGAAGATGTGCGCGCAAGAGCAACAAAGCTGTGTTCTTGAAATACTCAGCCATGTTGCTAGTTACTCAACTGAGCATATTTGACAAATCCATCGCGTTATATTCATTACTCGTCAATGCTAATTGGTTGGAAAAAGTATAGAGGGGGTGAACGATTGTGATTGATCGAAAAATTATAGTGGGACATCAACAAGTGCAAGCTCAGTATAAAAAGACATTCATTCGTCTGTATTGACACAGTCGTCAACGTCGATTCCTCAGTTACTACGATGGATTTTATTGTAGACGTACAGGGCTTCAAAACTACCTTAAACGAATTCGTATTTAAGGAGATTGCTCTTTGCCCTCTGGAAGAAGATCCAACTCCATCGGTGCTTCTGTTTAAATCACCTTACCCATGGGAGTGGTTATTAAAGAAAAATCAGTGTGAAAACCGGTGGTTAGCGAGAAATTTTCATGATATTCCGTGGGAATCTAGCGATTTATCGTACGACGATCTTGGAAAAATAATGAAAAAAACACTTTTTGGAGCAACTATTTTTGTCAAAGGTCTTGAAAAAACAAAATGGTTCAGAAATTTATTGACCAATGCACAGTAAGTGTCTTTTCGTCGCGTATCATCTTAAAGAAAAAAAATGATATCTAATGATTTTTTTACAGACGACTGTGGTTAACGTTGAAGATTTGGGTTGTCCATCACTCAAGAATCTTTCAAACGATAGCATTTCCGTATGCAGTAACCACAACGCGTATCTATCAAATCCACCGTGTGCCTTTAAAAACGCGCTGGCTATCAGTAGATGGATGCTCGCTCGCAAAAGTCGTGAAATGTAATTTGATTTTTTTATATCTAAGTTTGAAAATAAATTTAAAAAATTAACGTATTGATCAATCCTTGTTTTTTACTCACTTATAATATATAAATTTTAGAAATGTGTATTATTATTATATATAAGAAACAAAAAAAATTTAACATTAAAATACAATAAAAATATTAGATTAAAAGAGAAAAAAAGTACACAAACATTTTTTAAAAATAATAGGAACTTTATTAAAACCAAACAAGAACAAATTTACGCAAAATAAGCACGAACGCGTTTGGTTTGACGCATAGTTTGACGACATATTGGACGATCGTCAATTCTTGATGCACATTCCATGCATACAGTGATATGTCCACAAGGTAAAAAAAGTACAGCGACCCTAGCATCCAAACATATCTTACATCTGGTAATTTGAAGTTGACGCAAAATATTGCCTATATCTCGCTGCGACTTTTCAATCCTTTCGCGAATTTTATTCATTTTTTCATTTTGTTTATCGATACTCTTCTTATAACCGCGTACAAATTCTTCGCAAACAGATACCATACCAACAGTTGCATTTGCTATGGTTTTCGAAGCACATTTCTCCGTCAAATGTAAATCGGAAAAAAGCTTTGTAACAAGACTCTCAATCGATAACGATAACGCAGGCTCGTCTGTACTCGAAACTAGTTGTTGCGCACGCTGTTGCTGCCCGATACTCGAGCTTATACGGTCCACAGACATCTTTACTTTTTCGTCGAGGAGGAGGAAGTACCGGTACGGGGCTCGATTCGATCGGCACATTGTCGCAACTTCTGTTACGAATGAAGAGGCAGCCACCATCCCAGCGCTTATGTTCCGTCATAGGGTCGTCACCTTCTTCCTAACGACAGACTTCCATACCACATTCAAAACAGCGCACTTGATCGATCTGCCTCGTATAATAAAAGCCGGTCGCAGCAAGATCTGCTGGTCGTACGTGTGCGCATGTCCATTGAGACGTGAAGCTATCCAGCCTCGCTTGCTCGAATCTGCACAAATAAAAAAATATTAAAAAAATATATAAAGTATGTTCTATAAACAATAAAACAAATAATTACCTATAGTCAATCTTGTTGGAGCTCATTGTAGAATGTTCGTATAACCTTTTCTATTTCACACTTTACACTAATTGACTTTGGATGCGAATGCGACTGCTGATGAGATGCAGCTCATTTTTATAACGGACGATTAAGATTTCCCCCCTCCATCCTCCATTAAAAACATTCCATATATACCATACATTCCATAAAAAAAAAATTCATTTAATTTTTATGAGTTATACATACACGTGCGCGCGCGCGCGTGCGTGTATGCGTATGTAAAGCATACAACTTGTGGGGAATTGACTCAACGGCCTATGCGAGTGACGTCATTTAAAACAGTCGCATATACGCACTGATTTTTTAGAGACATTTGTTGTTGTTGTTGTTGTTTTTAATAACGATATTTCAATTATTTTTAATTAAGAAGAAATTACCTGTCCTTTCTGTTGAATTTAATTGTTGACAATTTACATATGAATAATTAATTGTCTACATCTAATACTCTATAAGAAAAAACTAGTAACATTATTTATCGAATTTTTTTCTTGTAACAATCTTTCGGTAATAGACATACAGGAGAATCGAACCTAGCCTCCTTTGCATCTATACGACAGTGCTCAACCGTCTGAGTCATTGTCGATCTTTCTAAAGATAGTGCATACTAACTGTATATTACTTTATGATTTAGGAAAAAATTATCATTTTTTTAATATTATTTTGTACACTGAATTAAACGAACTATTTTTAATTTTGTATATTTTAAATATTATATTGATTAACTAATTAAAAAAATACTTTTAACTAATTAAAAAAATAATTAAAAACTAATTTTTTAACTAATTAAAAAAAATACTTACCTTATACTTACCTGCTCGTTTCGCTGAAAATGGAGGGTTAAGAATAAAGAAAAACACAAGGTTAAATTTATTCGTAATTTCCAAATGTTATTGTTTTAGTACTTACCTTTGCGGCTACGATATATTTGCACATACGTTTGAATAGCACTTAAAAGTGCTAATTTCTTAAAAAATTATATAAGTTTTTTATTAAACAAATAGTTAGTCTATGTTATATTTAACCATACGTTTGAATAGCACTGAAAAGTGCTGATTTATAGAAAAATAATATAAGTTTTTTATTGAAAATTTAGCACTGAAAAGTGCTGTATTAAATTTATCTGATCTGATCATGATATCGATTAACTGTCGGGATTGTACAGCTTCGTCAACTTGAAAAAAAAGTGGCCCAGAAAAGGGCCGATCGTTTGTTCGCTGCAACTTGTCACTACCAACGGCTTGCCACCACCTACTTTTCGTCCGTTGCGTGAGAAAAAAAGAGCATACGCGCTATCGCGATCCTATATTAATACACATTGGCGTCTTTTCTCCGCACTAATCACATTTTCTTTAGCTACTCCCACCACTAATTATAATAGTCTTATGCGCGCGACAAAATCAGTGCTATCGTGTAGTCTCGCGTCCCTAGTCCAAAAACTTCGACCAATGACCGAAACGCGGCAAGTGTTTGAAAAATGAATAAAATTGGAACGCCTTGCAACGATACATCATTGTGATTTTTTTTGTCGTGAAGTTAAGTTCAGTGAAGAAAAATGCAGCGTGAAAACGATAGTGCAGTGAGTGATGAATTGTTGGAACAATTGTTTTCGCTGGACGATGTGTCGTGGCAAAACGTATTAAATCAAGCCATAGAAGCACTTGGCGAGGACGTTGATCTTTACGAAGATGACGAAGTTTTCGGAGTGATGAATTTACCAGCACATGAAGCAGCGGTGGACGAAGTCGTCGAGCAGCCGCGAACACCTTCGCCGAGGAGAAACGGCGACGACATCCACGAAGCGGCAACAATACGGATGCCACTGACACCTCCAGCTACAATATTATTATTGTAAGTAACTATTTTTTTCATTCTCTTTTACTCTCTCCCTCTCTCTCATTATGTTTTTTATATATAAAGAACAAAATCATTTAAATGTAAATAGATATGTTTTTATTATTATAAACTTTTTATATATAATTAATACCATTATACTAATAACACAATTATATTTAAATTTTATTAATTTATCAATATAATGGTATTAGTTATACGTAAATTTTTTATAATAATAAGAGCATATATGTTCTTTACATTAAAAAAAGAGGTTCTGTTCTTTTTTTTCATTGAATAATATTGTATTATTCGTTATATAATATGTATGTACGTGTATATATATGGGAGAGAGAGTATTTCCAATTTTAAATTTAATGTCCCTTTCTCTCACGTAGTTAAAATTTCTTGTTTTGTTTTTGGATCGCGTTCTTTTTTTTACGATGTCTGGTTTTCGTCGTCGTAGTCGTTATCGCTGTTACTCTCACAGTTTTATTATACATGTGTTTCCTATTACAGCAGGCATCGGTCGCCACTTGAATTACTGCCACCGTCTCCAAGCTCGCGATTACTTCCAACGGTGAATGTGTAAGTTGAATATTATTATATATAGATAGATATATGAATTGATTTTTTTTTCAATTAAAGAATCTTTTTTTTCAGGTCTGATGACGATGACGACGACGACGTGGAGATGGTCTGCGAGGTGATTGTCTCGCGTCGACCACCACCACCACCATCACCATCATCACGACACGTGACACACGTCGACCTGGTGACGCCTCGAGCAGTACCCGTGATCATCGACATCACAACGCCACAACAGCCGCTCTTGATGAACTTAGTTTCACCAGAGATACAAGAGACGCCCTGCCGCCAAAGAGAATAGGTATGATTTTTTTCTCTTTTCTTTTTTTCTGATCGGCGGTAGTATGTTCTAAGTTTTTTTTAATTTTTTTGTTGCAGGTCGACGACAACAACAACAACAACAACAACAACAACATGCCAGTATGCGAGGGCTGGGAGTGCGTATACTGCACCGCTGGTCGCTGCAGTCGGCAGCCGCAGTGGGTGGAATCACCACCGCAGCGCGGCAGCAGGCGGCACGTCGATCGAAATGGGCCGGTCAGACACGTGGTGCGCAGATTATTTTCATCGAGGTCGTGCAGTCCCGAAGGTTCTCCTGCTGTGCGCCAGTCTTCTCGATCGCCGTCGCCAGGTCCCTTGAGTAGGCCCGCGAGATCGCCTGTAACGGCGCTCATGCAGGATCTCCACATCACGGGGAAAAAGCGCCTGTGCGTCATGGATGAAACGGTCGACGACGCCCCGCGCTATAAAGTTGCCAAGTTATTTCCCGCTGATCACGACGACGACGACGACGACGACGACGATGGTGACGATAACTAAGCGTCGGTTTTTTTATAAATTTTTGTACATTTTTTATATTTTTTTATATTTTTTTGTACATTTTTTAATATTTTCTTGTATTTTTTATATAATAAATAATTATTAATAATAATATGTCTTTTTTATTTCACCGATCAGACACACATACACACACACATACACACGCGCGCGCACATCGAATATAAAAAAATTATTATTCGTTATATACCAATTATAATAAATATTTATGTATAATATTTATTATAATTAGTATATTTATTAAAATTTATTATCATTTGTATGTATTAGCGCTTGGGCCCTCCCCAGCAGCAGCAGCCGCCGGCGCCGCCGCTACCGTCGCCCCCCCACATATCAATCGTGTAGCTAGTATACACAATACGGTATTGCCCGTGGTAACAGTGGCTGTAGCTCTAGCGGTAGAGCATCGGCCTGCGGATCCGGAGGACGCGCGTTCGATCCCCCGATCCGTCCGTTTTTTTTCAGATAAATCTAAAAATTTTTAACACACGCTCGCACACACGCGCGCACACACGCACACAGACACACACACACACAATAAAAAAATCAAAACGCGTAACACAGAACGCGCGCGTAGTGCATAGGAATCAAATTAGTGGGAGAGGGGGAAGTGCAGAGAATGCACGCCACATCAGATAAAGTCAGTAGGGGAGGGGGAGTGCGTAAACTGCACCGGTACAACTCAGTAGGAGGAGTGGGAGGTGACGCGCGCAGTGCATAGGAATCAAATCAGTAGGCTGGGAGAGGGGGAAGAACGCACGCCACATCAGATCAACTCAGTAGGGATGGGGGGAGTGCGTAGAACGCATCGGTAGACGCCACATCAGATCAACTCAGTAGAGGAGGGGGGAGTGCGTAGAACGCATCGGTATAACTCAGTAGGAGGGGGGGGGGAGCCGACAGCGCACGGGCCGATAGGGGGGCGGGAGGTGAGGTGAACATTCACACGCTTCAACTTAGTGAGCTGATACCCCTCTGAGTTGAGGCCCCTCTGGTTTACCTACTCCGTTGTATACACATGATGATAATTTAATAATAAAGATGATATCATTGAATAACAAACACATCATTGAATAACAAACATTGAATAAAAACACATACGAACTAAGGAATTTTTCAAGATTACGTCGTCGATGGCTATGAGTCAACAAAAAATTTATTATAAATTTTGTTGAATAAAATAAACAACATAGTCAAGTTAATATAATACATAGCAATTAGAAAACGCAATGCAAAATACGTCCTAAAAGTTTCACGACACAAGTTTTTTTTTTCTTTTTTTATCACAAAATTATAATCTGTCTTGTCACGTCGATACAAAGAAAACGTACGTGACAAACTATGATAAGTAAATGTCACACAACGGGTTATCGTAACTAACCGGGTATCGGTAATTTAATTTCCTATCGTATCAACCCTCCCGGGAACATTTGTAAATCTATCTAGCGGGATAGATTAGTCTAAGCACGTTCTCCATAATATTTCCGCGAATAGTACTCATCGCATATTAATTCGGCGAAAACACAGGATGGGGTACATCAGCCTATGGTATAAAAAGGCTGGATCGAAATCCGCGAAGAGCAGTGCAGTTCAGTTCACACAATACACAGTTCACGCAGTTCATATTACAGTTTACATTAGCGCTTATATTAGTACTCATACCCTAGTACTCGTGCTTATACTGATTTAGTTATTTCTAAGTCTCGCTACCCGGATACTCAGAACCGGAATTATACTTTGTTAGGCATTATAAACCTGTCTTTAAACAATAAATCTTAAATCAAGCGCAAAGACCTGAGACTGATTGTAAAAACCTCTTCTGAAATCCAATCCTAACAAGGTAAGAAACTAAGTTATCTATTCAAATACGCTACATATAATAAAGGCGCTATCCCTTTAACCAATCTCTGCTTAACTCCTGACTAAGATCCAACTTTTACCAACGTGACAGTATTTTAAACATTATTACGTCTAGCCGTAACATCTCCTCGACTAGACATAACAATTAGGGGCCCCTGATTCTTGGTAATTAGGATATTATTGCAAAAAAATTACGATGGTCGAAACACCTTACGAACGAAAACTAATTACACTCAAAATACTAATTAAAAAAATTAGCGAAATAGAACCAAACTTTGCGACAAACAGGGAACCTACGCTTACAGAATGTCTCGCATACCTGCATCAAAGATATCCGCCCACCGAAACAAAGCAAATTACCTGAGTCGAGGAATTACAAAGATTAAAATATAATTTACAAGACTACATTGATACAATCCCATTGGACTTTTTATGTAAAGATGACCTAATATTCGACATCCTCATTGAAATGACTAGTAAAAATTTAAATCCAGCATTCCTCCTTAACGTTATTACGGATATAAACGTCGAAAAATTAAAATTAGATAAAACTGAAATTTCATTACTTGAGCTCATTGAAGATCAAACAGGTTACGAAACAGCAATTGAAAATTCAGAAACGTATAATCCATTACAAACGTGTCTATGACTAATACACCATCCGCTTCCAAATCACCAGAAATGGCTCATAATAAATCGCAAAAAGTTGATTTCACTCCAACTCCACATGTTGCCACTACAAACAAAACTAATTTTGAAAGCAGCCCATTGACTACGTATTATACGCCGGGGACTTTCAGAACAGGACTGATGAATTCCACACAAAAGATAGTATTGCTAATAAAAAATTTTAGCTTAAAAGACGCTGTTAACTTCGTACCTAAATTCGATAGATTTAACATACCTTTACACTTATTTATCGACGGTCGAGAGTTACGCAGCATAGTCCCGACAATCAATGAAAATGATCTCACCAAGTTAATTAAAATTAAACTAAGCGGTGATGCACTTAAAAGCGTGCAAGGAAAAACGTTTGATAATGTAGAACAAATGATTAAAATTTTAGACCTACTGTTCGGATCAGCAAAAAAATGTAATCAATTAACAAGCGAATTAGCAACCTTAAAACAAAAACGTGTTGAGAATGTAGTCACATTTTTTAATAGAGTGAAAAACAGTAGCTGACGAACTTTTTGAAGCAGCAGTAAGGAAAAATCGAAACTATGCTGGATTTAAAAGCCAACTTGAAAAAGATAAAGTAAAATTCTTCATCCGCAGTTTATATTGGGTCATCAAAGCGCGTTTGGGGGAAGTCGAAAATTTAGAATTAGCCATAACTAAAGCAATAGAAATTGAACGAGAATTCAACGTACAGAAACCTGAGGAAATAACCGAAACAGAAAAAGCGCTAATCCAACCTAAAATAGAGCCGGTTCGATTAATGAAAGAGGAGGATACTAACACCTGCCAAATTTTCAATAGGCCAAGACATACAGCTAAAGACTGTTGGTATCGGATACCGCAGAATCAAAACAGCAACCGCAGCAGCCTAAACAGCAGCCGTAGGTGGAGCCTCGCGCGGCAGCCAACAATAGCACTAGTTCCCGCTCCAACCATCAGCCACATTGGGCCGCCCAAAATCAAGTAAAACCAAGCGCCCCAGTCAATTTAAATTCGCAAGAAAAATTGCAACAAACTAATTCCTCAAAATCAAAAATTACAACAGGCGGAAAAGATAAGGGTTCCCAGACAGTCGACGCTACCAGGGAGCCCTGTAAATACAGCGCCTCAAACGTCGCACGCACAAAAAATCATCCTTTTACATCTTAACAGTTAGTCACCCACAATACAGCTTGAAATAAATACAACTAAACAAAAATTTAGCTTTATCGTAGACACCGGGGCAGCAGTCTCACTACTTAAAATTTCAACCAAACCAGACGGTGTCCACATAAATAATTTAGACAGATAGGAACTACGAGAGATCTCGCAAGAAAGTATCTTGACATTAAGAAAAATTTCATTAACCTTTCATAACTTTGTACTAGATTTTCACCTAGTACCGGAAAATTTTCCTATATTAGAAGACGGTGTAATAGGAAGCGAGTCATTAGAAAAGTACAGAGCGCATATTGATTACGCTAGGAATCTCTTAGAAAGTAACGACTTGTTTTCCCAATTCTCACGTAAATCCTGTGACATTGGATCTATTCCCGTAGCAACAAAAATTAACCAGGCACCCAGCAAGATGTCTCTCGCAAACGAAGGGCAGGCACAGCCTAGCGATAACTCCTCGCATTCGGTCGACTGTCCTAGCGGGAAATCGCCGGACCTAGTGGTCGAAACTTGGAGGACGAACACGCCTATATACGAAACTCATGTAAAGAAAAAATGGTCACGATGCCATAAAACAGAATGATACACTGACTCCTAAAGAGGATGTACCTCAGCTGTCTGAAGACGAATTCCGAGAAACACAAAAAAAATCAGAGTCCGACAATCTGTACAACCTGGCTGTTAACGACCTTTCCGATAACTCAAAAAAAAATTAACTCTGTATCTGTAACTTATGGCATGCTCACGCAAACTCTGGAAAACGAATCTGATTTACTCGACGCTTTCAACAAAGTATCAGAAATGATTAAACAATCAGAAAAATCAGAATCAGATTATCCGCTAATACTCTTGTTAATAATAATTCTTATTAACTAACAGTATTATCAGTTGTTTTAACACTAAAGAATCTGAAATTGATAGCGATCGCGTATACTTGCTCGAAATTCTAAATAGATACCTCAATCCAATTATTAAATCACAAAGTAACTTACAAAAACCTAATATAGTTAGTAATGCATTAAATGCATTATTAACAGTCCGCTTGATTACTAGGGGTAAAGTACCTAGAGCGCGCAGCGCAGCACTCTTTATTAACCCTGAAATTAATAATCTGACGAAAAAGTCAAACAGTTACTTCAATTATTGATTAAATTGGACCATGTCAAACAAGATCAACGAACAAAGGTTGAAGAAATCGTCTAAAATTACAGCGACAGATTTTTTGTTAAGGGCGACAAGCTCGGAGCCACGAGTATTCTCGAGTACGAGATCTATACTACCTCTGAAGTACCAATTAGACTCCGACAGTTTAGGCATCCCCGCAGATCAGTATATATATAAATGAACAAATGCAAGAATTATTAGACAGAGGGATTATCGAAAAATCAACTAGCGCATACTGCGCACTAGTCATTTACGTGCCCAAAAAGAATACGCAAGATGGAGAACCGCAACCGCCGCGTATCGTATCGATCGTATCGTTGACTATCGCGCGCTAAATAAAGTTATATCGGATTATAATTTCCCAGTCCCTCTACCTGTCGACTTATTTGAACGGATGGTCAGCGCGCAGCTACTCTCATCATTCGATATGTATTCATCATATCATCAGATAAGCATTAAAAAGGAACACAGGCATAAAACTGTATTCCAATGCGAGTCAGGCATATATCGTTTTGTCGCTCGCCCTTTGAACTGAAAACTAGCGCACCAGTTTTTCAGTCACTAATAAATATACTCGTACTAGTATCATACTTAAAAAATGTAGTAGCATTTTTCGATGATATTTGCGTATATTCTAAAACATTCAACGAACACTTTCACAGCATCATCGAATTAATGAAACGCCTTCGCGAAAATAATCTGGTCCTTCATCCGAAGAAATGAAAAATTTGAGGCCGGGAAATTGATTATCTTGGACATATAATCTCGAAAGACGGACTACGCTCGTGCAACCACAAACTACGCGCAGTAAAAGAATTCCATGTCCCATGCACACCAAAGACTGTTAAACAACGGCTCGGCCTGGCAGGATACTATAGACGATTTATAGAAAATTTTGCTAAGATCGCAAAACCACTTACTATTCTATTAAAGAACCGGATCTGGAAGGTGGCAAGGCTCGTTCTTATCCCAAAAGGTAGAAGCGATCCTGGCACGCCTTCGGCTTATCGACCGTTGAGTTTACTTGACACGACTGGTAAACTCTTTGAACAACTACTGAGACCGAGACTAATAGATGTGATACAGACCGGAGGAGGTTTATCAGATTTGCAGTTCGGTTTCAGGAGGGGTCGATCGACAATTGGAGCGATCCAAAAGGTGGTCGACTCTTTCCTGGAACTAGACAGACACTGCCACGCAGCGCGACCTATAGTGTTGCTGGCGACGCTTGACATTAGGAATGCTTTCAATTCGGCTAGTTGGAAGGATATCTTGGAGGTGCTGAAAAGCAACTTTGGGATCCAGCCATACCTGCTTCGGGTTGTCGGATTACCTAACAAACAGACGGATAACGTACGAGACGATCGAGGGACAAGTAACGAGACAGGTCACCGCTGGGGTGGCATAGGGGTCGATACTGGGACCTGACTTCTGGAATGGCTTATAGGATAGCTTGCTTCGGCTTGGGATGCCGCTCGGAGTGACCCTCGTCGCCTACACTGATGACGTGGCGGCGGTGGTTACGGAGAGGTCCCCCGAGCTGGCGCAGCTGGCGTTGAACCAGACCATGAGAAGAGTCGGACGATGGATGACAGATCACGGACTACAACTCGCAACGGAAAAAACGGAACTGATGTTTCTCACGAGAAGACGCATACAGACGATACTGCACATGAGGGTGGGGACATGCGAAATAGAGATCAAGAGGAAAGTCAAGTACCTTGGGGTAACCCTCGATATACGAGGATGACCTTCTGGCCTCATATACAGAAAACAACCCGGAAAGCGGCATAGAGGATAGCATCCTTGAGTCGCCTGATGGCAAATACGACGGGACCGAGATCGGGAAAACGACGACTGTTAATGGCAACAGCTAACTCGAACCTTATATACGGCGCGGAAATACGGGCAGACTCCCTGAAGACGAAAAAATACTGTAAGACAATGATGATGGTACAGAGACAGGGCGCACTGCGAATCGCTTGCTCCTACCGAACAGTCTCTGCGCAGGCTATTTTGGTGGTGGCTGGCGTAATACCCGTGGATCTTCTGGCCTTTGAACGGAAAAGGATCTACGGGAGCAGCGCGGACATAGGACGAAAGAACGCGGCAATCGCTGAGCGCGACAGGACAATTGACATTTGGTAAGGCCGATGGACAGAGGAACGAGGTGGTAACTGGACGAGACGATTGATGTAAATTTTACGTCACCCGGCTCTTGACGGGCCACGGGTACTTTCGACGGTACCTTACAATATGAACAGACTGCGAACACCCGATTGTAAGTACTGTGGACACGAACGAGATGACGCGGAACACATGTTTTTCGCGTGTGACCGCTGGACAAGACTCAGACAGGAACTGGAAGAAACGGTCGGCAGCATCACCCCCGATAACATCGTGGCTCTCATGCTGCATAAACCCGAATGGTGGCGCTTAGTCGCTACCTATACGCAAACTATACTGAGACATAATAACGCGGATGGCTGCCTGACAGATGACTGAGCAGAAGAAGTGACGCGACGTAACGAGATATGGAGGAAGGACACGAACGGACGAACATAGACAGAACCTCTAGGCAGAAGTAATATTAACATAGTCCCTGGCTGGGAGGGAAGGACACCAAGGAGATGGCGGTTTAGTGAGTAGGCCTACTTTTTTTCGGGGAGTCCCACATAACCCCTCAGTCAGAAAGACTAAGGGGAATCCGCAAAAAGGATTCCGCAACTCTTTGAATTGAAAATAATAATAATAATAATAATAATAAGGAGAAAGGAATAAAGATTTTACCGTTTGACTTTTTACATCAATTTAAAAAAAAGATTGAAAATGAAACATCAAAGTGGTGGATGACTTACTGAAGGCTTTGAGCGTATTTAATAGGTAGAAAAATGTGGATATATAAGTCTCATAGATTTAAGTATTGAATTCGTTATTATATTAGGTGAGTGTAGTTGTGCGAAATAATAATTCCAGTGTTTAATATAAGTAATCTTTAATTATAATCAAACAAAATTCAGCCGGTATAAAAAACCCCAGTCCTGAGTGGGGGAAAAGCCATTTGAATAGAAAGAAATTAATACAGATAGTTACAGATAAGTGACTTAATTAATGAAAATTATTAATATGACGCTAACTGGACGGTGAACAAATCAATGAAGTAAGTAAACTAAGAAATCTGTAATACTGCTAACAATTATAGAACTAAATATGAATTAATACACACGCAAACAATTATGAAGGCTCGCTTGCCTTTGTCGAAGCGCGGATTGAATGGCCATTCAATATAAAAACGTTTACCACAGCCGACAGCACACAGTGCTAGGAAGGTGTCACCTAGAACAATCGTAGTACCAACGTCTTGGTCCTGGGCACCGCCTACTACGTTGTTCCTGGTCGAAGGTGCGCGTATGCAGAAGATGGTAGAGTCGGGCTGAAGCCCAGGCAGTCGGTGACACCTCAGAAAACACGCCCGTGTCCTCAGCTAAAACCTTGATCGGTCTTAACCCTTCCGTCTGGCGCTGGGTCGTACACAAGCCGTGTAGTCGTATATATATATGCGGTCGGCGCGCTCTACACGCACTCCCAGGTCCAGTCCCCTTTTTAGCGGCTAAACAAACTGTCGTGTCGAACGGAGAGAAACCGAAAACTGAGATGGTTTGAGAGCGAGAACTGTTCTTGGCGATTTCCCGAATCGCACTGTCGCTCCCTCCGCTGTTTCCCTGGAAGCCAAAAAAGTGGAGCGAGCGCCAGGGTTCTGCTCAGGCCCACTCTACGAGGTTGCGGAGGCTGCCCGTAACGTGGCAGCAGCACGGCGACAGCGCAGCGGCGGCGTTGATGGTAGTGGCGACGCTACCATTATACCTGCAGGCAATCGGTCCTCTATTCTCTTTTTTTTTAATGGCCCTCCTGAGTTTGGCAACTAGCGAAAGTTGGGGAAATCCCGAGCTGGGAAAGTCCCGAAAATAATGTCCAGAACGTGCTTGTATGAATGAAAGAAAGTTTGGGCCATAAAGGGATGCCGGTTGTTTTTGTGCTGTTTTTTCTCTCAACCTTTATAGTTGAGATGTTTTGTTGAGCTTCTAATCTCGCTGTTTGATCTCGTTGAGAGATTCGATCTTTTCCTTTCCTTCAAACACATGGAGCGCATATGACGCGAACACTTACATAAACGAGCACGTCGAAACTATCCCCGTAGAAAAGTTGATGTACGTGGAATAGATGAAATATGACAAGCTGATCTTGTAGAGATGCAAGGCTACTCGAGAGAGAACAAAGGCTTTCGATATCTATTAACTGTCATTGATATATTTTCAAAGTACGCTTGGGCAGATCCTGTGAAACAAAAAACTGGTGTAGATGTTGCTTATGCAATGGAGTCTATATTAAAAAAAGGACGCACTCCTAGAAATCTACATATGGACCGTGGCAAAGAATTCTAAAATTCAAATTTTCAATGACAAAGTATACAATAAATCTATATTCAACCTATAGCAATCTTAAGGCATCTATTTGTGAACGTTTCAATCGCACGCTAAAAAATGTCATGTGGAAAAAATTCAGTCTACAAGGAAATTACAAATGGATCGACATTCTAGCTGATTTATTGAAATCTTACAATAATCGAAAACATCGTACAATAGATATAAAGCCTAAAGACGCAACTAAAGAGAATTTAAGAGATTACAAAGGCAATCCAATTGTTGGAGGTTTTTACGAGCAAGAACTACACAAAGCTATGGATGCTAATGTTTATGACATAGAAAAAGTTTTAAGGAAACGTGGTAATCAAGTATACGTTGAATGATTGGGATTCGACAACTCGCACAATTCATGGATAAATAAGACTTTATACGTATTGTAACGGTAGTCGATTTAATTAATCGAACCGTTCGCGATTCTACTTCTCGCGCGTTAGTTCTAACAGTTAAAAGAGAGAGGGGGCGCGCGATCTTTTAAATAGGCAGTTACGCTTCAGCTATGAACGCGAATTTACCGCCGATTTGTGTTGCACTTTGTTTTCGCCGAATAATTAGTTTTCTGGGACAATTTCGTGCGTGAGTGCAACGGTATTCTCGACATAAAAAGCAGCAGCAAGGAGCTGTGCAGAAGCAGCAGATTGTAGCTAATTGGAGGCAGTACAAGGCAGCGCAGCTGATAATCAAGGGGCAGCGGCAGTTGATATTTTTGCAACAATAATTACGGCTGATCACCGTAATTGCACCGCATGGTAGGTGCACCGTCCGTCATTATAAGCGATACAAAATACATTCGGTATTTTGTCTATTCGCGATAGCGTTATTTTTTAGTATTCGCGTCGAGCGTTCGTTCGCGGTATAATTCAAATCTTCTCTCTCTCTCTTTCTTACCGAATATAACTAATTGTAAAATCCTATTTGCGTGCGTTAGTCTTTCGGCTCTACAAAGACTGTAGTAATTTTTATTAATTAAAGTCTGTTAAATTTATTCACCGTTTTCGTAATTTAATTTTCCTAGTAGCTTAAGTAATTGAAAAAGGCTTTGGTTTTAATTCAATTATATCTAGGGGATTGAGAAGATTAGGATTAAAGTCGCTCACACTTAAAACTCAACGAGTGTCACAAGACACGTGACTTAAGGTGAGTTCAACTCCGTTTAATAGAAGACAACTAGGATAAATCATCTGACATTAAGGCGAATACACGTACTATCATACGTGATAATGAAGCGGCGATTTGCTCTGCATCGTGGGATTTGTTCTTAAATAAATTTCCTATTTTTCAGATAACCTCCTCCGTTACAGTATGAAAGAATAAAGACGTTTATGTAAAGTAACTTTTATTCAAATAAATATCATAATAATAATAAATAATTTTTGTTTTATTTTTAATGGTACCAGCTCCAACCTTCGCTCTCACCTGTGAGGTACTTCCATTTGAGCATCATCACTTGTGAGTCCATTAGAACATGTCGAAACCTGCTTTAGTAGAAACACCTGTGACTCATTTACCTCTCCATAATATATTTTACAATAAATTTATTGTACATACTTTATTGAAAATAAGATAAATTTTTGTTACATTAAATAATAAATTTAAATCTACCAGCGCTATGATATTCAATCTGTAAACAATATTTTTATACATAATCTGAAAGTAATATATAAAGATCATAATGTTTAATGATGGCTCTTGAAATTCGTTCAGGTAAAATAATTTGGGATTCAGCATCGAGCTCGAGAACGAATCGATTGTTATCTTTTTCCTTAAAGTTTGTCACTAAATAACAATGATTTTCTTCTAGTTCATAATGATTTATCTCCGGTAGTGGATGACAGGGCTTCATAGCTATTTTATTTAATATTTCCAAGTCCATTTCGCTATCGAAGACTGGAGAATAGTGGAGAAGGAAGTGTATACTACTGGTGATGATTCTTCTAACAGAATGACGTTTTCCGAGCTCTTCTCTCTTAAGACCTTTACCCCACTACTACACTTTTTTTCTAGCCACCACGACTGCCTCCTTCCACTAGCTACTTCTTCCACCTCCACTTAGATATTTAGATTGTTAAGTGTATATACTATAGAATTATTTTTTAGTATAGGTTCAAGAATATGATTCATCATTATTATACGATTTTTAAATAGTGCTCGTGATATTATACTACTTAGGTGCATGATACGACGTTGGAAACGTTCTCGATCTCGTGCAAGCTACTCACACACTCCTTTCCTCGAGTCTTTATCATCAATAGGAAGATAATGAATTTGAATATTATCCAAGAACCATACATGCTTCGAAGCACAAATGCTCTTCTTGTTTCTTCTAACAGGCGCCATGATGAATCACAAGAGGATAGTCTTGCTATAGCTATTTTGCTATTTTGTCTCATTGAATGATGGTAATGCAAACTATGCATCCTTCTTATAAATATATTAGGACTCGAACGATTGCTGTCTATCGGAACTTAAGGTTAATTATAGGAATAGTGAGAGCCCAACCTTCGCTCTCACCTGTGAGGTACTTCCTTTCGAATCGTCACTCATGAGTTACCTTTACAATGCGATAAAATTCATTGAAAAGGGTTACATTATGGACTTTTTTTTACCTTCTACAAAAGGAAATAAGAGGGTAGTTAAATAAAGGAAAAAAAAAGACTATTCGATTAGATATTTTTTTTTACTATTCATTTACATTAGTATTATAATACATTAATTATTATTCGTTGAAGATACAATTATATTTAAATTCGAAGTATGAACCGACAATAAATAAAGAGCTCCTCCTTCTTGCTTGTTTGAAGTAGATTTTTTTAATGTTTCTTCATCTTTTTCTAGAAGTACATTAACTCTTTCGGGCAGGAACAACTCAAATTCATCATCTATTGTATTGTAATAACAACGCTAAATCCATATTTCGTTGTCAATGATCTATCTTTAGTAACTTGATATAATGTATTCGATGTAAGTTGGGACATCGCCTTCCGAGGAAGGAAAGTCGTCTTGGAAATTTTATTTATTGCTGAGAAATCCATTCTGTAAAATAAAAAATCAAAGAATTAATTATTTATTAATTTATTACTAAGGTATTAATAAACTAAAATTATTTAAATATCTTACTTGTTTCAATTGTTAGTAGAAGATGTATTGGAGGTTGAGGGTAAGGCTGTTGCTTGAGTGAGAGCTGAACAACTGTTTCGAACAAGAGTGAGCTCTCAGTTTTATAAGTGTCAATCCTACTCTTAAAGCTCAAGCCCCGTCGCCGCTTCCCTCTCTTTCAGTCTCCCCTCTCTCATGATTTTTCATCTAAAGCCATTCTCCCACTCTGTAGACTCTGGTATCCATTGTTTCTCCCTCTCCATTACTAGTCATGAGCGCCATCTAGTGACTGTCAAAGGAGTAGAATTTTCTCGCTAGTGCTATCTGCTCGCTAGTTCTAAATAGCTATTAGCAGTTTGGACTCCATTAAGCTAGTTTTATCTGTAGTGTGGTTATTAGGTTTAACAATGTTTCCATTTTCATCATCATCTTAGTTATCATTTCTTTTATTTTGTTTATCGCAACCGAAGTTTGTTTATTTAAATCTAATTTTTCAGGACTCTGCTCTTGCTTGGAACCATCTCCACTGACAGCTTGCGCATATGACATATTAGTGTTCATGCTACTATTATCTTCTTGTTGATTGTTAATTGAGTTTAACTTCTTTTCTCTTATTAGAGGGAATAGTTTTTGCACTAATTGTTTTCGGACATTACATCCTTTGTAACTGGCTGGATGATCTTCTCAACAGTTAGCATATTTGACAATTTCATCTTTTCTTTTATTAGATAGTCCACTGTTAGATGGCTTTTTGCGCATTTGACATAAGCGGGATTTTTGTTGCAATAGTTTTCAGTGTGACAAAATCACTGGCATCTGGTACACTGGAGGACTTTCCTCTTTTTTCTTGGCGGTTCAAATTTTACCTCTGTGTTTTGTAGCCTAACTATATCATAAATCTGTTTGTTGTTATCTTGAGTTTCTATTTCAATGAAAAAGAGTGGTAATGGTATTTTTGTTTGGCTGTGTCTAATATTGGTAATTTTTTTTACTTTGTGATTATAGCTTTCTATTTCTATTTTCAGTTCCTCCGTATCGACAAAAAGATGGATACTTTTAGCATTACTCTGTAATTTCTGTCCGGTTTTCTTTGATAGGTATAAACTTCAGCATTTTTCTATTTTAGTATTTTTATTATGGGATTGTAATATTGAGATAACACTGGTTGTATTCTGACTTCATTGTTCTTCTGGATTTTAAATGTATAACTGAGTTTTGCTATACGATCAAGTTCTTCTTGTGACAAGAATCACTCTTCCTTTGTCACCAATTATTTTGCGGGGTAAGTGAGGCGCTTTCGCTCAAGGCAATTGAGGGAGAAATGAGAAGATAGGTCATAAATAAGTTATACAATGACATGAATCAAATTAAACTTACAACCTATTATTATTAATCATTATTCAAACTAAACATACGCGTGCATAACATAGTCTAAATTATTGACCAACTAACTACAAAATAGAACAGTAAACTACTTATAAATTCACAAATGAATATTTCGCATTTCATCCTAATACCTAATCGCGCACTTAACCTATTACAAACTTACTTAAAAACTACGCGAGCCTATAACGGATGGCATAGCCCGGCACGTGGGCGCCTGGACAATTCGCCGGTCGCAACTTACACTACTATAAATTAAACTTAAGCGCGAACCTTTAGATAGCCGGCACGTGAATGCCAGGCTATCTTTTTCAACGCGCACCGGTCGTCGTATCACCAGAGAAAGAGAGAGAGTGTAGAGAGAAAGAAGAAAAGAAGGCTTAACCTTTATTCACTGCTCCTCGCAACGTCGAGAATTTTGAGCGATGTGCTGCCGCAGGAAGTACCGGTCGTCGTTGCTGGTCAGATCGTTGCTAGCTGCTGGCTACTGTCGCTAATCAAGTATCTGCAGGCTACTTTGGCTTTCCTTGCAGGGGGGGCTGGCTGTAGTCACAGACAAAGCTGTTGCCGGTGGTTGGCTTTCCTTTCGGCTATCCCCAAACTGCACTCTCTGCACTCTACCAGGGCTAGATTTGGACTCCCTCACGCACTTATTCTTGCGCTCGTCTCGCAGCCGCTCAGCGGCGCTCGCTCCTCACCCTACCTTGACCTATTAGTTAGGCGGCACGCGACGCACCGCTTATCGGTCACGCGTTGCGCGCCTGCCTATCCCTGCATGGGCCTAGTACTCTCTCTCTCTCTCTCTCTCTTTTTCTCACTCTCTCTCCGCACTCCTCAACTTTTTCTTGCGCTCAACTGCGCTGGCCCATCCTTGGCGCTGAAACAAAAAGACCAAGTGTTAGGCGCATTAAAGTGTGCGCCTAACGTTGGCCAACACGCCTTGCCGAGTGGAGGAGGGAGAAACACAGACGAGAGACCGGCACACGGCCGGCTCTCGTCACATTCTTTTAACGGTCTTATGTTATCTACTTCAATCACTAATATTGGAGGGGATTTGGATGGTTTATCTTGGCTCGACGGCTCGATAGATTCTGGTGCAACTTCCGACTCTAACTGTCCGAATGTTCTTTAATTCTGCTGGCTTGCCTAGCCAGTAGTCTTTTAATGTTATTTTCTTATTTTTAGTTTAAACTTTTATTTCTCGACTATTTGCTTTTCTCTTCCGTTCTTTTCAGTCCAAGCCTCGTTATATTGATTTTTATTATCTATTACATTTTCTCAATTTGCATCAATAGTTTGGGCATTTAGCCCATTAGACCTACCAGCCATTTGTTTAAATCAAACGGCTATCACTATCTTTTAATTTTATGTACTCTAATTTAAATTTGTTTATTCTTACTCTGATTGGATTAGTAGATCAAACGAATTGCCTTCACTTCTCCTTGTGGGGAGTTTATCACTAATATTGTACGTCTGCACTCACCAAGAGCTAGATATTGATTGCGACACAAGTCAAACTGAGAAACAATGAGAAAAACTCGAGAAAAATAAAAAATTAATTATATTAATATATGGAATTATTAACAAAACCTATTTTTAATAAAACAAGCTTGTGAAAATATTTCATGGAACAATAGCTTATGAAATAATATAGTATCAGATGACTAATGTTAGTAAATTAATTTAAGAAGCTTAAAAATACTATTGAATTGTTTACTGAGATATTGAGTATTATCTCTTGTATATTAATAATATTACTCTATGTATTATAGCGGGGTGAATGCTCCGTCTTTTTATTTCGATTATTTACTCGCGCAATTGCATCGAAGAGCGCGCGGTGCTGTCAAAACGTTCAAATTCATTAATCGGAGAACAAGAGGGGACGGGAGTCAGTTAACCAACTTGCTACTAGTGAGAAATAATAACAGCGAAATTATAATCAGTATCACATGCGAGTTAGTTTATTTTCCTATTCTCTACAGTATACTTGACCCGCGTGCTTATGTTTACAAACCGCGCGCGCGTCAATAACATGCAGCGTCGGAGCGATCGCAGCTCTTTGTTCGCCGGGTAAGCACATGCACGCTACCGATTCTTACAAAGTACGAGGGATTAGCAATTAGTTTCGCGCAGTCGCGAGATAAATAAAACAAAGTCGCGATATAAAGCTGGCCAGCTTACCTTCATATCGGTCGCACTACTCGCAAGGGGAAAGGAGACAAGTTCGTTATCGTCAGTCCTTTACAGGAGCAGTCCGCTCTCGGTTTCGCCCTCGATTGCGAAACTCTTCACTCTTGCTCACTCACATACACTCGCTGCCACAACGACGAAAATAGATCTCGCGAGCTCGGAGGTGTCACTTCTTGCGACTCGGAAAATCGGCTGGCTCACTTCTTATTCCTCGCGGAAACTTTGGCGGAAAAATCTGGCTTATTGCTCAGCGGCTGGATGCTCGGATAGTTTATCCTCGACTGATTCATTTATATTCGCGCGCATTCCGTCCCGTCTCGTACCGAATTCCCTTATTCCACATTTTCCCCAACCCGTAGGTGCTGCCCTCGCGGGCAGCCGCATGGTTGAGGTGATAGCGCTAATAAGACGTTTACCGTCACAGTATATCATTTAAGAAATTAATCATTTATTCTCTTTGTCTAAAATTCAAACATTGTTAAAACTACAACGGTATTTCGGATTATTAGTAAAATGTTTAGGTATCGGTGTAATTTACCCAAGGAAGAATTTTCATGTTCCTTGATTCTTTGTTTGAGCTTCCTTTTTGTCTGTCTTATATAAACAGCCAGATATTCGTTATATTAAAACTTACAAACAATGCAAATCTCTGATCATTTTTCATTTTTATCCTTACCAAGTTTAACAATATAATTTAATTTATAACACATGTGTGAACATATTTGTTGTACTTTTATAAGGTAATATGGTAATAAAATTGTAAATTTAAAAATAGAGCTGTCATGTCGATATTAAAGACCGCATGTCGAAATTAAAGACGGGCTATGATAACTAATCGAGTATCGCCTATCTAACTTCCTATCATACCAATTGTTAGCTTTTCCGGGAAATTTTGTAAATCTATCTAGCGAGATAGATTAGGCTAAGTGTGTTCTGCATATTAACTCCGTAAATACTATGTATAACATATTAATATGGCAAAAATGAAAAAAAGGACGAGCCAGCCTATGGTATAAAAAGGCTGAATCATCATTCACGTATTCATTCGAAATTTCAATATCGGATCACCCAGATCCAGAATTGTATCTCAACATTATAAATTTGTTCTTAAATAATTAACCCTAAAAACGTGTAAACACCTGAGACTCATTTAGAAAATCTTCTGAAAGCCTAGTCGGTTGAAGGTAAGATACATAATTATTTACCTGCACGCTCAATCGATAAGTATTGTGAAATATAATGTATTGTGAAATAAAATTTACTACTATCAATAATATCTGTATCTTAGAATAAAAATAAATTTGTTGAAAACGTTTATCTAATTTTTTAATAGTTAGACTTTCTGGAATATTGTTCAACAATAAAGATACATTCAATGAAACCAAAATCTATCCATTTTTATTAACTGTAAACTATTACTAATATAAGCCAGAAGTTTTGAAATATATTTGTTAAGTTCATTATCTCAATTTTTGATAAGAAATTAGTAGAGCTATCAATAATAGACATAATTGGTTTGATTGTGAGAGAAATAACATGCTCATGAATCTAGGCGGACGTCTACAGGAGCACTTTTGATAGATTCATTTTGTTTCGAACAATCTATCACGATTAACGGTTTATTTATTTTATTAAGCAATGATTCATGTTCTTTTCCATAATTTGCGCTTTGAAAGTTAGCGTAAATATCATAAAGTACTGCATACTCGTTTTCATTAATGTTTAAATTAAGATTTCTATATAGATAGCATTGAAAGTATAGAAATAATTTAACATCGCAAATGTTACAATGATCAAAGTAACTAGCAGAAGCAGCTACTTCATTTTTTCGTTGTGTTTGAAAAGCTAAAATAACGAAACGAAGTTCTTCCAATTGATTGGATGTCTTCACACTCCAAACATGTTTAGATGTGCGAGGTAATTTTGGATACTCGTATAACTCCCATGTGCGAGAACTCATAGTGATCGCTCTATCACGACTAATTTGATTAAGTAATTTGATTTTTTCTCTATCAGCTGCTACTACATATGGCATTAACCATTCAATTTTATTCAGAGTAATTTAAATTTTTTCAGAAGTAAATACTCCATTTGTATTTGTAGGTGTAGTTATCGTAGCATTCAAATCATTTCTTGATATTGTAATAATAAGCTCATATTTAACGTTTACTACAATTTTTCGATAATCTTCAGCAAATCCAAGCAGCATACTGAGAGGTATAGTAACAACAAAATAACCTTCGTCATTTGTAAGTGATACTTCTTTGTCACTAGTCCAACCAGCATTATCAGCTATTGAACTTTGACTCGGATTGAGTGATAGCCAATTCTTCATAAGACTTGTCAAGCCAACATTTTTTACTTTATCTATTTCAATAGCATTTATCTCGTATCGTATCTCTTCGAATAAATGACATAGAGCATTATTAACTTACTTAGTTTTAACTGCTACATTTCCATTTTTCTGAGTTAATCTACCGCAAACATGAATCATACTACGAGATGGAAGTATGGATAAATCTTGATGCTGAATTGAGATACGAATTTCATCATTGTTATTGAAATGTGATAATGAATAAGGTTGATGCGTATGAACTTCGTAATGAGCTATCGACTCATCGAAAGCGACACCTGAATGAATATTTAGAATTTCGTCCATTTTGTTGTAAGCAACACACTAATATACACGATACTTTACGCCAGCTCATGTATTTTCTTTTACTTTTAGTCCTAGACTTTTCAGGAACTGAATGTTCTGACGTGTGAGCGCTGCGGTAGCTCTCGGTCGACTGATCGTTGACTAACATTTCAGTCTATTCATATATCCTCGTCCAATTTTATTGTTGTTAAATATGATTCCCATCACGATATTGCTTTGATGTGTACACGTACAGTAATGACTTCTCCTCGAAAATTAACTAGGTTTCCGTCTTGATCAACAATACGTATTTCTAAATGATCAATTCTTCTCACGGCGACTGGTAAATAAATTATATGTGAAGGTACTTCAAAACTTATATCCTGGTGATACTGCTGGAAAAAATTCATATATAGTATGCACTTTACATTCGTTTATATAAGAACCTATAGTAATATTACACTCTACACGTAAAGCGTTCACTTTGTGAATAGTTACAGGTAAATCAGAGCTATGAGTTTCGTTTGCAGATAGCTCTCGTCTAGTAAAGCCTAAAATTGAACCAATAGAATCTTTTGGTTTGAAATTTATTTTATGGCTACACTGAATAACACTACTATTATTGTTTGGTTTTAAGCCAATTGATATTTGATTAAGCGCTAACGTTTCTTGTAGAAAACTCTCAATATCTTCTATCTCATAGCTACCTGTCGGTAAAACGATTTCGTGTTCACCAACGTAAAATTTATTATTACCAACGTCAATATTTGGTATTGAATAAATGTTAATAGCTCCACTAAGCCTAGTACATATTTTTTATTAGACAATAGCTCTATTGGTGGAAAATAATTTGCTTCAAGAACTGATGAATTTCCTGACAGACTTAACGTTAGTGTTTTCTCCATCAGAGATTTTTATTTAATGACTGTTTACTCATTCATCACATCTATTTATAGTTTATTCGAAAGAAATTTGAGGCGAAGATGTCCATAGTTATAGGTATCGAAATCTTGATATCTCATATCACTTGCTCATTTTCATGGATGTATGCTATCGGTGAAACTATTAAGAGAGAGCTTGATCAGCGAGTTTTCCTCCGTTTTGGATTGCCTGATAGGTTTCTCTCCGACAATGGCACGTCCTTCAAGAACAACTTAGTTGACAAGTTCCTGGACGCACAGGGTGTTTTCCATGGAACTTGTGCTCCCTATTATCCCAAGTTGAACTCCACAGAGCGAGTCAATAGAACTATAAAAACGATGATCTCGGCTTTCATCGAAGAAAAGCATTCCAAGTGGGACGAGGACATAGATGAGCTCGCGTTCGCCTACAATACTGCCATCCACGAGGCTAGTCGCGCCAGTCCGGCCTTCCTGAATTATGAAAGGAATCCGGTGCCTCCGTGTACGGTTTGATTGGAAGAAGAGCACGCAGTTGTACAACAACTCGAGGTTACGGCACTCAAGGAATAGCGTTACCGGATGGAAAAGCTCAACGAAGTTCGAGCTACGGCTCTTGAAAATACCAGAGCCGCACAAGCAAGGCAGCTAGTGTTTGCGTTGTTTCACACTTTTCCGATTTGAGGGTGATATGGCGTCTCCAAGACATGATCACCCCTCTCTCTGGGCGCCAATAAGTTGGCATAGCCCACTGTCTTTCACCCCTTCGCTTTCAAATATATTGGGGATCCGGAAGTCAAGTTTGCTACGACATCCCTGGCGCGACTCAGCGAGTCGGAACCTTTTTAATCTAAGGCGGCGACCTCCTCGGAAGGAGTACCGATCTTTTCACGGTTCAACGCTCAAGGAGAGCGGAACTAAAGGTTTGACCCTCGGTTTGGGCGCGACGGGACTCTAGTTGCCCCAACGTCTACTACGTCGGAAGCACGCAGCATACAAATCTTACGAGATTTGCTTGACCTGGTACCACTACCCCGCAGAGGCCAACCCAAATTGGGATGTCAGAAAGGAGACTCAGCCAGGACAGCCAGAGGAAGATTCCTAAGACGATCAACCAACTAAGTCCCCCCTCCTGGGCTCGCTTTCAAAATACATCCCACCCTGCGTACCTGTATTAAGGGATTTCTCCCACGACTCACAGGTCCATCGCTTCGACATACCGAGGTATGTCTCCCCATTGCGTTTCGGTCCAACCCGCTCACGCTGGTGGGTATCCGTCATTCGAAAGGTTGTTTTTACCCCGTTCCGTCCCAAAGTCAGATCTTTCAAAACTTTCAAAACTCTGTCCTTGGTTCAAAACAGGGTTCATCGCGTTCGAAATTTAGCCAGAGCCGCCATTTGGCCACTCTTCTGGGTGTTCACCGCGTCACCCCGTTGAGGCGGAGCAGTTGGCACTTGTGAGATCTACCGTTCAAAGAGACCTCACTTTAAAACGCGGGCACAAGCAAGGCAGTAAAAGTATTATAACGACAGGCATTGTGACGTCAGTTATAGTATCGGTGACAAGGTGTGGGCGAAGAATCACGTTCTTTCCTCAGCTGCCAAGGCCGCGGTGGCAAAGTTCTGCCCGAAATTTTGTGGCCTTTTTGTTGTTACTAAGCGTCTTGGCATGAATTCCTATCTAATCCAGTCTATAAGTGGCAAGGATATAAGAAAGGTCGCCGTACACCATTTCAAGCCCTGCCAGGATAAGGATCAATTTCCTCCTGACGAGCCTTCTGGCGAAGAAGACAATGCAGAGGAGCAAAGTGACTTCTCTGATGATGGTATTGGAGTGGTCAATCAGTCTTTGGTTAACGAGCCTGAACCAGTAGCAGAGCCTACCTCTTCAGTGCCTGTCTCGGTGGCTGACTCAACGACCCTGCGAAGTTCGAGTCAAGTTCCACCCACACCTGCGGTCGCGATCATCCGTAAGAGAGGTCGGCCCAAGGGTTCTAAAAAACTCCTCCGCCGCCAGTAGTGGCTTCTCCACGGCGATTACGCCCGAGAGGCAAACCCGACCCTTAAATATAGAACTTTTATTTAACACTCTTTGCTTCTTGCTTTCTTCCTCGCTTAAAGCTTCTACCTAACGACTTAACCATGATTTTGGCCTTGCTGCTTGGCCTCGCTTCTACTGGTGCTTTTTTTTTGTTGGCTCGGTGTACTACGTAAGGTATATTTTTCTTACAGACAATGCTGCCCATGAATAAGACCAGCGCGGTGCAGTTGGAAGTCCCCAGAGCTCTTTTAAGCAGGTTCTAGGAACTTGCTGCTCACTGGTCAGCCATGGAATCCGGACTGAACCAGGACATCCGCCCGCAACTACCCGCCATTAAGGAGCTCCTCCTCACTTGGGTCGAGACCAATGGTTCGCTGGAGAGGAACTAACAAGAGGTACTCCACAAGAAACTGATAACTAGACCAGCCCTGCTGAATGATAGGCTCTATTAGAAGCGAAGGTGTGAAAAAAAATGAGTAAGAGGCCTATGCCGAGGCCGTTGCCATCTCGAACCACGATGACGCTCGCGTCAGACTCGTGGTTAACCCCGCCTTCCTGGCCAAGATGAAAGGGGCCATGGAACGCTATGCCTTCCTCAGAGAGGAAGGTCAAAGGTTCGATGCTGCAATGGCCCTCCAAAGAGAGAAAGAAGAGCTGCTGGAGACGCAGGAGAGGACACGTCGCGAGCTCCAGCAGATTCATGCTCAATTGGAGGAATTGAACGAGCTCCTCTCTCAATCGCTGGCAGGCCGCCCGTTTCACCCCGAACTCCCGAACACCTGACGCCTAAGGAGCGTCGTCTCCTGGCTGAAAGGGTACAAAATACCCCCGTGCTCTTTTGTAGGGACAACGCCCGATTGGTTCCGCAATACCAGGCCTTAAGGAACTTCAACAATACTGAGCCATGTGGCAGGGATGATGGTCCCAACCCTGAAAAGTGTGGGGTACGCTTCTGCTTCGTATGCCATCTGACGGCAGTATCCCGCACGGAGAACTGTCCAAACTTCTTCCTGCATTGGAAGTTTGAACAGGGCCTGCTGCCCCGCTACGATTACGGCAACGAGTTTGACGACCGGCAGCAAGAGCCGCAACACTAGTGTCACCGGTAGCTACTCTCTTTCTCCAAAAGGCCACACCGAAGAAGATTGGAAATTCAAGAAGACGACGACCTAAGAAGTTTTCTCCGTTAATTAGCCTTATTAGCATCAGATTAGTCGCGTCTAAGATCGGCCTTTTGGCATAAGTTCGCGTGTCACCTTAATATCTTTTTTTAATCAGGCATTGACGCCCTTTTTCCATTTTCTTAAAATAATACGTTCTCCTTATGTTTTTCTTTCAAGAACGATTGACACGTGGCTATGCCCTTCCTGGTCGTACCTTACTGTTAGTAGAGAGAGAGAGAGAAAGTGAGATTGTGTTCCTTTTGCGTGTGCGTATGTGTGAGTGTGTCGCGCTACAGGAGTGAGCACGCCGACTAGAAGGAGAGAGAGTGGGGAGCTCTTCCGCGGCAATTAGCTAGCTGGCTGTCGACCGAAACACACGTGTTTATCGCGCTGTGTGTGATTTTCTTTTTTGTTGTTTTGCCTCGTGGCCGCGAATCTCCGCTATTCCTTTTTTACAAGAGTTTACAGCATTTTTGTACTGGACTTTTTCGTGTATGATAGATTCGTGTGTGAGAGAAGTGTGAGTGAGGTGGCGTTTAGATTCTTTTCCTGCGAGAGCAGCAAAGCCATCGCCAGAGTTTTCGCCATCAGGCTATTGTTCTCATCCAAAGACGCGAGCTTAATTTTTAGCACGAGGGCTCAGCAATATCTATATGTAAGTGCCTTCTTGTCACTTAGGATTCTCTCTCGCTTGCTTCCGCTTCTCTCTCTACCGCTGCCCTACCTCTATTGTACACTTTTCATTTATGCATATAAAGTTCGTCATTTTATTTATTACACGCTCTTGATTTATTTGCGCCTGACTCCCCTCCGTTCCCTTAGTGTCGCACTGAACTCGTTGAATAATCAAGATCGCGAATTCTTGCAGTGTTATCCACAACGCTCTCTGCGGGCCATAAGGCAAAGCTGAACTATCGGGCATAACCTCATATTGTTGTTGCACGCCTGCAACGAGCTGCAATTTTCTACAATCCTCTCGATAAATATTTTTTTGTAAACGGTCTAAATCCCCGTTACAAGATGCAAACATTTTCTGTATTGAAATACTTGATTTGAATATCTTCTTCTTGATTTTTCTTTATGATAAATTGTGATGCGATTTCTGTATTTATTTTCAAGTTATTATGGATAGCAAGAAATTGAGGTATTTTAATTTGTAAAACTTGATTTGCGGCAACTAGAAATGTTTTTATATTTAAATGATGTTGATTAACTATACAGACTGTACTAATTCGATTTTTAAAGGCTGAATGGATTGGCCTCCAAACAACTCCATCTCCTGAAATGGAAACAGCTCTAAAATGAACTCGTTCTCAGTTGGTAATTAATACTGATTTGCTTAAAAAATCAATAAGGATTCAACTAACTACTTAGGAACTACTTGCAAATGGAGTAAGATAAGGCAAGCTTAGCTCGCAGACTGTCTTGAGAGACTGCGCTCTTTTGCTAGGCCGAAGCGGCTTATAAAGGTTAAGTGAGGGCGCTGCCAGCAAACTGAGGGCGCTGCCTGCAAAGTGAGGGCGCTGCTAGCAGAGTAAGGCCCGTGCAAGTAACACTATTATCTCTGTAGGCAGTATGTGGAAAGGATAGCTAAAACGAAAGAGTGGGGGTGAACCGACTGTAGCACCCTCTAACTTATTAATTTAGTATTAAAGGGTTTATATATAGATCTTCAGAATAAAAATATAGTCATTATTGCTTTGAGATACGATTCAGCTCACATATCATAGAGAATAATTGGATTTATACTCTAAGATGGACTATATTTTAGATATTCAAGGCTTTCAGAGTCCTAATAATATTTTTATTTTTAAGGAGTTTGCCTATTTACCAGTATGTTCTAATACTGCACCTACAGTACTACTTTTTAAACCTCCATATCGTTGGCTCAAACTGCCTATTGAATATGAAAGTGTTAATAAGTGGTTGAAATTACATCATCATGGTATTCAATATGCATTGATTTTATTTGAAATATTTAATATAATCAATTTTATAGGTATATTATGGAGAAATGGTATTTTACCTGCAACGATTAACGAAAATCGTTAGGCCTCGCGTAGACTGTCGAGCGTGGCTAAGTGTAATAGCCGTGATCGGCTTATGTTAGAGAGAGAGAGAGAGGGCGCGTTAGGAGCAATGACCGGGACGGGAGAGGTAGCGAGCCAGTATGACTGTGTTCTTCAGTTTGGCGACATCGTAGTTTCTTCTCCTTGAGTCTAACAACGTGTAAAGCTGTGCCGAGTGACCAATTGGGATATTTGATAGATACTTTGTGCTACGAGTGGAGTGACGAGTGCGCACACTGCATAACGTGTGCAGCATCGGCAGCAGCGACCACAACCTCAGTTGCACCCACGGCGCAACGCAACAACAGCAGCAAAGGGCGGTTGCAAAGGCAGTTCGTCGTCGGCGTAAGTGGATACGGTTGGCCACCGTATCCTCATCAGATCAGCGGTAAGTGCGCTGCACTTTGTAATACGTTTTGCGTGCGATCCCGCGCAGCGTGCGCGGTGAGTTTTTAGGTAGCGTGCGTGCGACTAGTCCACGACGTTCTTCGAAATCTACTGTCTCTCTCCCCATTCAAATTATTGTGTCGATACAGCGTTGCGTTCAGACTCTCGGCAAATCCCTTGTACAGGATTAGTTTCGTCCAATAAAGTGGTCAGATATCAATAAGAGAAGATCTTATTATTTCGTCTCCCCTTTGTCCGGTGTCGGTGTTTATGTTTTCATTTTGATTCGAACGCGCCGGTAATCCAACACGGATCGCGAAAGCCATAGAAGGAGCTGTTCGTCGACCGAGTTGTCTGCAGTGGCCGACGGAGCGCTGGCAAGCCAGCGCATCAGCGCCTCTTGCGGAGAGTTCGCACATCTAAGTTAGATCGCTGAGAGGACTCGGTTCATGCATACACCGGAGCAAGGTGAGTTAGTGTGCTCGAAGCATACAGCTAACAGAGCACCGGTTGGCCGTATTGATAACTACAATTGCCCGGAATTTGCGGCTGAACGGTAGCCTGTTACATACCATATAATTATTGAAATTGTACTATTCGTAGTCATTTACGTAATTGTAGAAATAATTATGTGAAAGGATTACAAAAGAAGCAATGTCTCAAAAAAATTATTCCTGAAAAGTAGGTTCAAATAATATACAATAGTACAAAATTCTAAATTCGAATTTAATTAGTTTTTTTTTTAATTACAGAAACATTTTAGATATCGAAACTGAAATGAGATGTCCGCGATTGGAAGATTTAAGTCTTAAATTTAAATCATCACGCATATATCATGCGACGTTTCTTTTGGTCGAAATTGAGCAATTTCGGAACAAACTTCTCTGCCACACGTCTCATGTCTAAAACACTCGTCAAAATTGATTGGCACGAACCAAATGAGATGCCAATATCATCAGCAATTTCTCTAATGGTAATTCGACGATTTCTCAACACTATTTTCTTCACTTCTTCAACATTCTCATCAGTTGTTGATGTGCTGGGGCGTCCAGAACGAGGTTCGTCGTCGGTGTCTTCTCGGCCTTCTTGGAAGAGTTTATACCACTTGTAAACATTTTTTTGGCTTAAAGTAGACTCACCGTATGCCACTTTCAGCATTTCAAGTGTTTTGGAACATTTGATTCCATTTTTCACACAAAATTTAATGCAAACTCTTTGATCCATGTTTTTAGACAGCAGCAAATCGTGGAGCACGCAAAACACTTCTAACCTTGATGCCTCTCACAAACAAACCAAACATACTACAAAGCTGAAATTTGGAACGTATGTTCTAGACGAGTGTACCGACATAACCAAATAAAAAAGTCGAAGATCGAACGGACGTAGCCCGCTAAATTTCAAAATTCACCTTACTTTTTGATCACACCTCGTATGTGCGGTAAATACACAAAAGATATGCGATTGGATCATGGAAAGAGAAAAACAAGCAAAATCAAACGGGATCGATACAGTCGAAAGATTTACAGACGACTATAATTCATATAAAAATTCGACTGAATATTTAAAAATAGCTATGTCGGACACTGAACATAAAGATTATAGACAAAGTGTACTCTACTCAATGTATAATTAAAAAATAATAAATATGAAATAAAAAATAAAATGCGAACTTATTTAAATAATAAACTAATCATTACGATTGCAAGGAAGGGCGAACGGATGGGAATAAGGTTCTCTCCTAGCAGAGATGTTTAGGAGGAACATCTCAAGGAGGTGTCAGTCGAGCGACTGCATTCGTAGTCTCTAGCATTCTCACGAAAACAGCTATGGTATTAAGTGAAGTTCTCTTCGTGGAGAGAGCACGCATTGACTATAGACAGCATCGTTTCCCTCCGCGCACCGTGGTCCACGCTTAGCTACAGCGTAGGAGACAAGAGAAAGAGAGAGAGAAAGAGAGCACACGTTTACTACTACTATAGCAGCGCATCCTCATCAGGACAGAACTATAGACAGCATGCACTCCCCTCCTCCGCACCCTCGGGCCCTATACCAAATGTATGCACGTGTAGTTAATATACACAATATGCATCCTCTAAGATACATGTGGCATTGGCTCTAGTGGTAGAACGCTAGCCTGCCAACCCAGAGGACTCCGGTTCGATTCTCCGGTCTGTCTCTTCATTTTTTTCAATCGTCGCTATTTTCTATTCGTTTCATTTCACTTCATTCATTTTCAATGTAGCAAGTAAATTATCAATAATATATTTATAACTTTTTTAAAATATATTTAATTAAATTAGACAGAAAGCAATAGGTATAGGGTCCATAGGAACTAGGAGCCCTAGGAACCTTTCTTAAAAAATTATAAACAATTATTAACATTAATAATAATTAACATGGAAAGGTTTGGCCAGGGAACCAAAGGGTTAAACCAGGGACCCCCACAAATATTGTTAATAACAATTATTAACAATAATAATAATTATTATTAACATGAAAGGGTTACGGGACCAAAGGGTTACGGACCCCCCGCAGGTGAGCAGAAACATACATTGCTAGACTACTACCAGCTACAGCGAGGATATATCGCCATCATCACCATCACAACGACCACCAGCACTACTACAAAGAAGACCTCTAGTTGCATTCGAAATATTGATTTTAATTTATTTTAATGTAAATTATGTTTATTTCTATAAATATACAGGGTGTTCCATTTTATATTACGCACCTAGATATCTCAAAAACTATGAGAGCTAGCGAGAAACGTTTCAAATAAAAGTTACTCGTTTTTGAGGGGGTCAACATTATGGTGAATTGACTTTCCTTAAGGGGAATTTTCAAAGTTATTTGAAGGTCTATTTGGTTTTTTAAATAGGAACCTCTATTTTTGACATAGGTTTCAGAAAGAGTGGGAAATACGTTCTAATGACCTACTGTACGTGGAATCCGGTAGACCTCCTAAGCTCACTCCTAAGATCACATAAAGTTTAATGCTATTTTTTTTAATCTTTCCGCCTAACGGACCTAAGAACAGTAAGGTTTTGCGAAAACTGTTACAGATAAAAGTTATTGCACATTGAGAGGGCATATTGTGGTGACTTTAACTTTGACATGGAGGGTCATTTTTAAGGTAATTTGAAGGTCAACCTTGTGTTTTTTAGAGTAGCCTACTTTTTTTATCTTGGATTCGAAAATAACAAAGAATTCGACGTTCGATGAAAATATAATGTTGCGAATCCTGTGTCATTACCTTTTTTAGTTTCAAAGAAAAAAATAAAATCTATAATGAAAGTTTTTGTGCCCCCCCCCTTTAGCGGGGGGAAAGCGGATAATTGGCTGGAACACTTTTAAATGAGTACATAAATACAGACCCATACTTTTTCTTTTAATCCTGAAACAGGGATTATCTTATCAGGGGGTAACCTTTAACATATTTTTTATACGTTGAGGCACGATTTAAGTCCATGTTAGTTGGACATAATATAAAAAGGATGGCTTCTTAAAATACTCATAATCGTCGCAATTCTGCACATTAATATAGGCTTGCTTTTGCTTAATAAACGAAGGTAAGTTGGCAAGCGGCGGAAGACTCGTTTTTCCTCGTTCGCGATAGAATTGGTTAGTAATATTTATAAATGATTGTGTTACGTCCGATAGTTAAAATTTTTTGTTAACCTATCCTCTTACTATAGCAATGTATGTTCTGGATGGACTCCGCGGTAAAAGTGAGACAGAACATAGATTTGTTCTAGCCCATGAGAGCCACGTGATTGGTAAAAGTCTCTAGGGCTTAGTAACCCTAATGATATATGTTTGGTTTGGTAAATCATTAAAATGTATATTAAATTTTAAATAGTTATAAAATATTATAAATTAAATATAATGTTGAATTGAAAATGTAGAGAAAGGGGTAATTTAAAAAAAGGGACAGATCGGGGAATCGAACCATCGAAAATACCCTCAAGAAGTAATCAAAAAAATCCTCAATAAAGTCGTCAAAAAATTTCAAAAAATCCTTCTAGAGGACTTTCTTGATGATATTTTTCAGGACTTTACTTATCACTTTCCTTATAACTTTATGAGGAATTTTTGCGCATGTTTCCGTTGATTTTCGAGTATTTATGGTCGTGTTGGAGCGTATATATGTGTGTGTGTGGGGGGTGTTATTATTTTCAAAACTATTTCAAAACTTTGTGACGAGTGAGACAATCGCTGAGATTGCTCGGCCTGTGTGCCTCTCTCTCTCTTCTGCGGGCCCTTCCCTTCGCTACTGCCACATCGATATCTTGGTGATTCAGACCAAGTATCGACGCTCGATGTGGCTTTGTTTCAGGTTTAGTTCCCGTTCTGCGTTGATGGTTGGCGTCGTGTGAGGAAAGGAGAGAGAGATAGAAGGAGAGAGAGAGAAATAGTGTCGCCGGCGTGACTCGCACATGTGTGCATAGCCGGCGGCGCTCGGACGATTTTGGGTGCTGAGGAAAGGTGGCGGGAATGCCGCGAGGAATAGAAGAGTGCGAGTAGTACTAACCAGTCCAATGTCGTGAGCGATAGCTAAAGAAGTGAAAATCGAGAGAGAAAGTGACCAATAGCATTCGTCGGCCATCCTTTGGCGACGGAAAGCAGCGAGAAGACTACAAGAGGCAACCAGCTCTTCCTGGATTCTCCTAGAAACTCGAAAGGACATGCAGCTATCACGAGAGGGACGTCGAGGAGTGGCGGAGTGATACCGGCTAAAGCTGATCGCCGGGTTCTCGACAACGCCCGTTTCCTCAGGTCAGGTACTCTTCTGTATTATCGGTACGCCCCTCGGTTTCCATTCTCTCTCTCGGATAAATCGTCAGTACGTGGACAGGTAGGTCCGTGCGCTTATCTAGCACCGTATCTGCTGGACGACCGGACGAGTGAGAGTGAGTCGAAGCTTTGTCTCCACTGCATTCACTCGCAGAGAGACAGGCTTGCACGGCCTTCTTTCTGATGCAAAGTCGCATATATTATAACGATTAATCAATGAAGACTGTTAACGATAAATGAATTGAATCATTCCTACGTCTTCTCCTGTCCTTCAATTGCAGCATCCGGACCGCCGAACGACGAAAACCTATCGACGCCTTCCATGGCGAAGTGACTGCACCTTCCGTACATCCTCTTTTATAAATAATTAGTAGCGCGACGTTATTTTGGACTATTAACTTGACGCGCGAACCGAGTTAAGAAATGCATCGTGTTACATGGCATCCATTATGGGGAATCGAGGAAATCGTTGTTCGGATAGCTGCACAAAAGAGACGTGATGCGACTTTAGTGGAAAATATTCCGGTATAGAGAGAACAGAAAAAGAATTCGAAATAATCAAGGGCAAGCGAGGTAAAGAAGAGAGTCGAGTGATTAGTTGAGCTGTGTAAAGTCTTAGATCGAGCGTTGTCGTGTTGCGTACAAAGGAGGAGTAGTGATGTGTCGGAGAGTGAAGTAATTCCGGCGGCAGCACAACGAGGCGAAGACAGCAGGCTGGGTTCGGGCACAGGAGCGGGCCCCGGCATCAGTGCGAATAATGTCGCACCCGCGGCCGGCCCGGCGGACACGGGCTCTGCCCAATCGCGGACTTCGGTTCCACCGAGTTCGATTTCCTAACAGCGGGGCGCGCAGCAGAGCACCGAAAGGATGGGCGGAAGTTCACGCGCATTCGAGGGGAATTGTTTTACGTGCGGAAGACGGGGGTATAGGAGCTCACGGTGTCCGAGCCAGGTGGATCGCAGGGGGGGGGGGTAGGCCACCGTCCACGTGTTATAGGTGTAAGTGACCTGGTCACTTCGCGGGTGCGTGTCTGGATGCGACGATTAGTTGTCAGGTTTGTGAGACGGTCGGGTTCGTATTCCAGAATTGCCCGACGTACGCGAGTGGCATCGCGTAGCAGGTAAATGCGTGGGCGGGGGCCGAAGTTCTCTCGTCGACCCCTGCCTGAGTTTACGTTGGCAAGAATTGCTGGCGCTTAAGTTACACCAGAACAGGGTGGCTTGCGCGATGTTAGCCGGATCGGGAGAAGGAAACAATGGGGAAAAGGTCAAGCCACGTAACCTGAATAGTGAAAATATTAGGAGTGGACAGGCGCACGTAACCGGAGGCGCGCATTCGGAAGTACCTGATGAGAAAGCAGTAATATAAATTGTCACGTCGTTATGAACGATTGGAAAGGAGGATATTGATAACGGTGAATTTTTGAGGGCCATAGCTGGAATAGAGAGGCATGAAATACAGGAGCCCGGGTGCAAGGACAGTGAAGACGCGGTTAATAATGGAAAGTCCGAAGTGCTAGGTAAGCGACTCGATTGAGCGCGGGTTGAGCACATGGCCAAAGAGCCGTCAAGAAGCTCCCCGTTGCTCTCGGAAGTGCGTATAGAAAGCGAGCGAACCGATCGAGCGCGGGTGGAGCACGCGGCCAAGGGACCGCCGCGGAGCTCTCTGTTGCTATCGGATGCTATTGAATCGCCGAATGGCTCCCGGTCACTCTCGGACTACGGAGAGCAAAGGATTCAGAGTAGGCCAGGGGTGTCGCGGATGGATCACCCGGTGAATCGCGCAAAGGTAGCAGAAACTCCTTCCGTTTTAACGAAGGGAAAGGCCGAGGCAAGCTCGGGTGATCAGCCCATGAACCAGAGCGAAGACAATAACGCAGCCCAGATGGCAATGGTAGAGAATAGGTTTTTCCTGGCAATTAATATAAATATATAAATGGGAAGGACTACCAGGTGTTATTAGATTCGGGTGCGCAGGTTATAGTCATGGACCCGAGTTTAGCGAGTAGGTTTGCATCGCGCTTGAGGCCGCCGACAATTTTTATAAGAGGAGTCTCGGGCGAGGAACCGGATCTTTTAGGCGACCTACAACTAAATATCGAAGTAGGAGGGAAGAGCGAAACGTTGACTGCATGTGCAGTGGTGCGGTGCGCCCATGTCTTGATCCTTGGTGCGGATTTCTGGAACGAGTGAATGCAAGATATCAGCATCGAGAGGCGGGTAGGTCGGCACAGGTTTTTGCCGAGCGTCCGGGACTGGCAACATATAGGGTCACTTAGCGGGAGCAGGTGATAGCACTGGTGCATAGCAGCGTGCCCGAACCTGGAGCCACCCCAACCGAGATGAAGTTAATTAAGCACATAATAGATGTCTGGAATGCGAGTAGTATAGCAAGGTATGTTCCAGCACATCTGCGGGGGGTTTGTAACCCTTTGACCCCACCGGGCTTAACCCTTTGGCCCCCTGGCTATGTTGATAATAATTATTATTGTTAACAATTATTATTAACAATATTCGTGGGGGGGTCCCTTGGTTTAACCCTTTGATTCCCTGGCCGCTATCCCTTCTATGTTAATTATTATTATTATTAATGTTAATAATTGTTTATAATTTTTGAGGAAGGTTTCTAGGGCTCCTAGTCCCTAGGGCTCCTAGTCCCTAGGGACCCTATACCTAGTGCTTTCAGTCTAATTAAATTTAAATGTTTTTTTTTTTAAGTTATAAATATATATATTATTAACAATTTACTTGCTACATTGAGAATGAAACGAATATAGAAAATAGCGACGATTTTTTTGAAAAAAAATGAAAAGACAGACCGGAGAATCGAACCGGAGTCCTCTGGGTTGGCAGGCTAGCGTTCTACCACTAGAGCCAATGCCACATGTACCTTAGAGGATGCATATTGTGTATATTAGCTACACACGCATACATTTGGTATAGGGCCCGAGCGTGCGGAGGAGGAGGGGAGCGCATGCTGTCTATAGTTCTGGCCTGATGGGGATGCGCTACTATAGTAGTATTAAATGTATGCTCTCTCTCTCTAGCTCTGACTCAGCGTGGTCCATAATGCGAGGAGGAGGGGAGCGCATGCTGTCTATAGTTCTGACCTGATGGGGATGCGCTACTATAGTAGTAGTAAACGTGCGCTCTCTCTCTTCTCTCTCTCTCTCTCTCTCTCTCTCTCTCTCTCTCTCTCCTACGCTCTAGCTAAGCGTGGACCATGGTGCGCGGAGGGGAGCGTAAGCTGTCTATAGTCAACACGTGCTCTCTCCACGAAGGGAACTGTTTTCGTGAGAATGCTAGAGACTACGAATGTAGTCGCTCGACTGACACCTCCTTGAGATGTTCCTCCTAAACATTTCTGCTAGGAGAGAACCTTATTCCCATCCATTCACCCTTTCTTACAATCGTTATGATTATTTTACTATTTAAATAAGCACACATTTATTATTTATTTAATATTTATTATTTTTAATTATACATTGAATAGAGTACACTTTGTTTATAATCTTTATGTTCAGTGTCTGACATAGCTATTTTTAAATATATAGTTGAATTTTTATATGAATTATAGTCGTCTGTAAATCTTTCGACTGTGTCGATCCCTTTTGATTTTGCTTGTTTTTGTCTTTCCATCATCCAATCGTGTATCTTTTGTGTATTTACTGCAGCACATACTATATTCTCACGATTTTGACTATGATATATGCATGATGGTTTAAATTTAAGACTTAAATCTTCCAACCGCGGACATCTCATTTCAGTTTCGATATCTAAAATATTTCTGTAATTAAAAAAAAACTAATTAAATTCGAATTTAGAATTTTGTACTATTGTATATTATTTGAACCTACTTTTCAGGAATAATTTTTTTAAGCCATTGCTTCTTTTGTAATCCTTTCACATAAATATTTCTACAATTATGTAAATGACTACGTATAGTACAATTTAAAAAATTATATAGTAAAATACCATTTCTCCATAATATACCTATAAAATTGATTATATTAAATATTTCAAATAAAATCAATGTTAATTAACGATAATAAAAATAAATACCATGATGATGTAATTCCAACCACTTATTAACACTTTGATATTCAATAGACAGTTTGAGCCAATGATATGGAGGTTTAAAAAGTAGTACTGTAGGTGAAGTATTAGAACATACTGGTAAATAGGCAAACTCCTTACAAATAAAAGTATTATTAAGACTCTGAAAGCCTTGAATATCTAAAATATAGTCCATCTTAGAGTATAAATCCCATTATTCTCTATGATATATGAGCTGAATCGTATCTCAAAGTAATAATGACTATATTTTTATTCTGAAGATCTATATATAAACCCTTTAATACTAAATTAATAAGTTAGATGGTGCTACAGTCGGTTCACCCCCACTCTTTCGTTTGAGCTAACCCTTCCATATACTGCCTACAGCACCCACACTTTGTAGGCAGCGCCCTCAGTTTGCTGACAGCGCCCTCACTTAACCTTTAAAAGCAGCTTTGGCCTAGCAAAAGAGCGCAGTCTCTCGAGACAGCCTGCGAGCTAAGCTTGCCTTACCTTACGCCATTTGCAAGTAGTTCCTCAGTAGTTAGTTGAATCCTTATTGATTTGTTAAACAAATCAATATTCATTACCAACTGAGAACAAGTTCATTTTAGAACTGTTCACTACCTTTTCCATCCTTTCATCATAATAATCCTTTATACAACTATAGACAAGTGACTGTACAAGACAATAAAACTAGATAACTAACAACATGACTTCTATCGCCTATTTTGAAGAAACAATTAAAAATTTATGGAAAGCTTATAACCATTCGAACGATTTAGATATAGGCGATTGTATTAGATGGAGAAATCTAACAGTTAATGCTATAATTTCAATTAATGAATTTATGAAACGATCTGATTTAAGTAGAGCAATTCGACAAAGGTGTCAAACTTGTGCTTGTCATTTAAATTCTATTGAAGTCAATTTAAGTAAAACTATAAAAGTTGGTGGAAGTATACAACCATTAACAACTATTCAGGATGAAATTCTAGGAGATGGAGTTGTTTGGAGACCAATTCATTCAGCCTTTGAAAATCGAATTAGTACAGTCTGTATAGTTAATCAACATCATTTAGATATAAAAACATTTCTAGTTGCCGCAAATCAACTATTACAAATTAAAATACCTCAATTTCTTGCTATCCATAATAACTTAAAAATAAATACAGAAATGGCATCACAATTTATCATAAAGAAAAATCAAGAAGAAGATATTCAAATCAAGTATTTCAATACAGAAAAAGTTTGCATTTATAAGACTACTGATCTTGATAGATGGTTTCAAAATAACGTTAAAGATATTATACTTAAACAAATCGAAGAATTTCAAGAAAGAGACTCAGGCTGGTCGTTAAAAACTATTGTCGGTCTCATTATTAATATAAATAAGTATATTCCACTTAAACCATGCTCGTATATACCATTACCGTCAAGCATAGATAATAAAAAAGCCTGTGTTAATGTAAAAAATGAAGACAATGAATGTTTTGAATGGGCTATACTTTCATGCCTTCAACCAGTTGCAAGAAATCCAAACAGAGTAATTAAGTACAAGCCCTATGAGAATGAACTGAATTTTGATGGTATAAGCTTCCCTGTAAAAATAAAAAGTATTCCAAAATTTGAAAAGTTGAATAATATAAGTGTAAATTTATATATACTAAAAAAATATGGATCGAAATATGAAGTCTCACCGAGCTATATAACGAAATTAAAACAAACTAAACATGTGAACTTACTCTTAATACAAAACGAATATATTGATGAAAATGATACTAATAGACCTCGAATATCAATAGATGATGAAAATTCAAATTAAAAACTCACTACGTATGAATTAAAACTTTATCTGCTCTCCTTCGTAGACAAGTTACTCAACATACTGAAAAAATTTATCTTTGCGAACGTTGCCTTCATTATTTTACTAACAAGGAAAATTTGAAATCTCATGAAGTTGACTGTTCCAAAATAAATAAGTGTCGGATTAATTTACCTGACGATGCTACTTTAGAATTTAAAAATTTTAAACATAAAGAGGAAGTTCCATTTATTATATACGCGGATTTTGAATGTCTGTTAAAACCTATAGAAGATCCGAATAGAAATCTCAATGTTAAGAGACATAGTTTCCAAGAACATGAAGTCTATAGCATTGGATTATATGTAAAATGCCGTTATGATGATAGTAAGTCGATATATAAGTCATATAGAAAAAAATTAAATGAAGACAAATCACCAGCATCATGGTTTATAAAGCAATTGAAGTCCCTAGTGATTGAGTTAGAAAAGATATATAATAATGCAATAAAAATAGATTTATCATTTATTAATGAACGGACATTCAAAACGGCAAGAAGATGTCATATTTGCAACCAATATTTTCAAGATAACCAAAAACGAGTTCGTGATCATTGTCATTTAACAGGAAAATTTAGAGGTGCAGCTCACAATCATTGCAATTTGAATTATAAAAATGCTGCTTTCATACCAGTCGTATTTCATAACTTTACAGGCTATGACTCACATTTTATTATAACAGAAATTGCTACTAACTCAGAATTTGAAGGAAAGATCTCTGTTCTCGCTGAAAACAAGGAGCGATACATATCCTTCACAAAAGAAGTTGCAAACAGTCGAATTAGCTTTCGTTTCATTGATTCCTTTCGATTTATGCCTACATCTCTAGATAAATTAGCATATTATTTACCTCAGCTAGATATTGTACAGAGAGAATTTCAGAAAGATAATTACACTTTAGAACAGATTAATTTACTCAAAAGAAAAGGAGTTTTCCCATATGAATACATACAAAATTTAAATAGACTAACTGAGACAGAGTTACCATCTATTGAAAAATTTCATAGTCAATTGACAGATAGTGATATTCCTACTGAAGAATATAAGCATGCTCAAAACGTATGGAATATTTTCGGTAGTATTTGGAAGAAAATAGATTTAGGAATGTATTCTGATCTCTATCTGAAAACTGATGTACTTTTACTAGCTGATATTTTTGAGAATTTTCGATCAACCTGTAAGAATGCATATGATCTCGATCCTGCTCATTATTACACTACTCCTGGATTAACATGGGACGCTATGTTAAAATATACAAATATGAAGCTTGAACTATTAACAGATATAGATATGGTTTTATTCATTCAAAAAGATATTCGAAGAGGTATTAGTCAATGCTGCAATAGATTTTCAAAAGCAAACAATAAATATATGGGTGAAGAATTCAATAAGGATGAGCCAAACAAATTTTTAATATATTATGACGTAAACAACCTTTATGGTTGGGCTATGACTCAATCACTACCATTTGAGGGCTTCAAATGGGTTTCAAATGTGGATATGTCAAATTTTTTCAATATCTCTGATGATAGCGACGTAGGCTATATTTTAGAAGTAGATCTAGAGTATCCACAAGAGCTGCATGATGAACATAAAGACCTACCTCTTTGTCCTGAACATACTAAACCACCCGGATCAAAACAGAAAAAACTTTTGACAACGCTTTATGATAAAGAACGATACGTTATTCATTATAGAGCGTTAAAACAAGCTCTCAAATATGGACTAAAACTCAAAAAGATATATAGAGCGCTAGAATTCAAACAAAAACAATGGCTGAAACCATATGTTGATTTAAATACTGAAAAAAGAAAGCAAGCTAAAAATGAGTTTGAAAAATTATTTTACAAGCTTATGATTAATGCAGTATATGGAAAAACAATGGAAGACGAAAGAAAACGAAAAGATGTCAAACTGATCAATCAATGGGGTGGTAGATATGGCGCTGAAGCTCGAATTGCCCAACGAAATTTCCATAGAAGTTCTATCTTTCATGAAAATTTAGCTGCTATTCAATTATCGCGGACAACTATCAGTATTAAAAAACCTATATACATCGGTCTATGTGTATTAGATCTTCCAAAAACATTAGTCTATGACTTTCATTATGGTTACATGAAGCAACGTATTGGTGAAAAATGTAAATTACTTTATACTGATACTGAAAGCCTCATTTATGAAATTCAAGATGTCGATATGTATGAGATCATGAAAGTAGACATTGATAAATTTGACACATCGGACTATCCTGCTGATAATCAATTTGGAATGCCTCTAGCTAACAAAAAAGTTCTTGGTGTTATGAAGGATGAGTGCAATGCTGCTATTATGAGGGAGTACATTGGGTTACGAAGTAAACTATACAGTATTGAAATAATAAATAAGGATCCCTTGAAAAAGGCAAAAGGAGTGAAAAAACATACAGTAAAAAATACAATAACTCATTCAGATTATCGAAGGTGTTTAAACGAAATGGAAATTATTAAACGTACTCAATGTAATATTCGATCTAAATTACATCAAGTATTAACAGAGAGAGAGGAAAAGACAGCACTAAGCCCTCATGATGATAAACGATGTATTTTTTATAATAATCCGGACACACTTCCATGGGGGCATTATAAAACTCTCGAAATTGCTGAAATGAAAGAAAGAGTTGAACAGCTACGAAGAAAGAGGTATAGAGAAGAAGACGAAGTGATAGAACAAAATAGTAATATGAAAAGATTTAGATTTGAAGAAAATAATTCTAGAGGGCAGCACTAGCGAAAGAATTCTACTCCTTCGACAGTTACTAGATGGCGTTGATGACTAGTAATGGAGAGGGAAAAACAATGGATATCTGAGTCTACAGAGTGGGAGAATGGTTTTAGATGAAGAATCATGAGAGAGGGGAGACTGAAAGAGAGGGAAGCGGCGACGGCGGCTTGAGCTTTAAGAGTGGGGATGCCACTTATAAAACTAAGAGCTCACTCTTGTTCCAAACAGTTGCTCAGCTCTCACTCAAGCAACAGTCTTACCTCTAATACGTCTTCCACTAACTATTGAAACAAGTAAGATATTTAAATAATTTTAGTTTATTAATACCTTAGTAATAAATAAATAAATAATTCTTTGATTTTTTATTTTACAGAATGGATTTCTCAGCAATAAATAAAATTTCGAAGACGACTTTCCTTCCTCGGAAGGCGATGTCCCAACTAACATCGAACACGTTATACCAAGTAACAAAAGTTAGATCATTAACAACGAAATATGGATTTAGCGTTGTTATTACAGTTGACGACGAATTTGATGTGTTCCTGCCTAAAAGGGTTAACATAGTACTCGAAAAAGATGAAGAAATGTTGAACAACCTACATCAGACTAGTGAGAAGGATGAGTTATTTATTTACCATATTGTCGGTTCAAACTTCGAATTTAAACATAATTGTATTTTCAACGAATAGTAATTAAATGTATTATAATACTAATATAAATAGCTACACTATGAATAATAAAAAAAAATATATCTAATTAAATAGTCTTTTTTCCTTTATTTAACTATCCTCTTATTTCCTTTTGTGGAGAGGTAAAAAAAAAAGTTCTTAATGTAGCCCTTTCCATTGAATTTCATCTCAATGTAAAGGTGACTCATGAGCGTTGATTCGAAAGGAAGTACCTCACAGGTGAGAGCGAAGGTTGGGGCTCTCACTATTCCTATGATTAACCGTAAGTTCCGATAGAGGGCAGTCATTCGAGTTCTAATATATTTATAAGAAGAATGCATAGTTTGCTTTACCATCATTCAGTGAGAAGAAATAGCTATAGCAAGACTATCCTCTTGTGGTTCATCATGGCGCCTATTAGAAGAAACAAAAAGAGCATTCGCGCTTCGAAGTATGTCTGGTTCTCAGATAATATTCAAATTCATCATCTTCCTATTAAAGACAAAGACTCGAGAAAAGGAGTGTGGGAGCAGCTTGCACGAGATCGAGAACGCTTCCAACGTCGTATTATGCAACTAAGTAGTATAATATCGCGAGCACTATTTAAAAAACGTATAATAATGATGAATCATATTCTTGAACCTATACTAAAAAATCATTGTATAGTATATACACTTAACAAACGAAAAATCTAAGTGGAGGTGGAAGAAGCAGCAAGTGGAGATGGAAGAAGTAGCAAGTGGAGGGAGGCGGCCGTGCCGGCTAGAAAAAGTGTAGGTGGGGTAAAGGTCTTAAGAGAGAGAGAAGAACTCGGAAAACGTCATTCTGTTAGAAGAATCATTACCAGTAGTATCCACTTCCTTCTCTACTATTCTCAAGTCTTCGATAGCAAGATGGACTTAGAAATGTTAAATAAAATAGCTATGAAGCCCTTTGATCTACTACCGGAGAAAAATCATTATGAATTTGAAGAAAATCATTGTTATTTAGTAACAAACTTTAAGGAAGAAGATAACAATCGAATCATTCTCGAGCTCGATTGTGAATTCCAACTTATTTTACCAGATCGAATTTCAAGAGCCATCATGAAACATTATGATCTTTATATATTACTTTCAGATCATGTACAAAAATATTGTTTACAGATTGAATATCATAGCGCTGGTAGATTTCAATTTATTATTTAATGTAACATCAATGTATCTTTATTTAAATAAAGTATGTACAATAAATTTATTATAAAATATATTGTGGAGAGGTAAATGAGTCACAGGTGTTTCTACTAAAGCAGGTTTCGATATGTTCTAATGGACTCACAAGTGATGACGTTCAAATGGAAGTACCTCACAGGTGAGAGCGAAGGTTGGGGCTCTTACAATTAAAATAAAACAAAAATTATTTATTATTATTGTGATATTTATTTGAATAAAATTTACTTTACATAAACGTCTTTATTCTTTCATATGTATAAAGTCTTATCTATCCATGAATTGTGCGACTTGTCGAATCCCAACCATTTAACGTATACTTGATTACCAGGTTTCCTTAAAACTTTTTCAATGAGATATACATCAGGATACATAGCTTTCTGTAGTTCTTGCTCGTAAAAACCTCCAACAATTGGATTGCCTTTATAATCTCTTAAATGATAAGTGATAGGCTTTGTCTTCGCAACTCGTTGAATAGTAAAAATCTCAGTAGACCAGTTAGGAGTGTATCCTTTTTCGAAAACGTGTTTAGACTTGCTCACACGTACTTTATCGCCTACATGAAATTTAGGGCTCTTAACGAAAAGACGTCGATCGTAAGAGAATCGTCTCAACACCTGCATTTCATTATCTTTAGTTACGTCTTTTGGCTTCATATCTATCGTACGATGTTTTCGATTATTGTAAGATTTCAATAAATCAGCTAGAATGTTGATCCATTTGTAATTTCCTTGAAGATTGAATTTTTTCCACATGACATTTTTTAGCGTGCGATTGAAACGTTCACAAATAGTTGCCTTAAGATTGCTATAGGTTGAATATAGATTTATTTTATACTTTGTCATTAGTCTTTGAAAATTTGAATTGTAGAATTCTTTGCCACAATCCACATGTAGATTTCTAGGAGTGCGTTCTTTTTTTAATATAGACTTCATTGCATAAGCAACATCTACACCAGTATTTTGTTTCACAGGCACTGCCCAAGCGTACTTTGAAAATATATCAATGACAGTTAATAGATATCGAAAGCCTTTGTTCTCTCTCGAGTAGCCTTGCATCTCTACAAAATCAGCTTGCCATGTCTCATCTATTCCGCGTACATCAACTTTTCTACGGGGATAGTTTCGACGTGCTGGTTTATGTAACTCATCCACCACTCTATGATGTTTCATTTTAAAGTTTTTTTTTTTAAATGTCAAACGGTCCAATAGTTTTTTCTTTCTCTTTATGATTACTATTATTATCTTTTTCTAACTGAGTAATAACTACTCGATGCTTTACTAATTCTAATCTTATTGTATCCAATGATTTTGAGAGATCATTTATCATACTCGTAAGCGTAGTAACGTTAGCTTCACTAGTTTTTCGCAACGTTCGTAAGTTTACAGCATCGTTACTCTCCTGAGGATCGGCTATATAACAAATTCTTTTGTCATTCGCGTCGTATTGTCCGTCTTCAGTGATATTATACCTTATACCAGGAGGACCTCTATTATCCTCCTTTTTTTTATTCAATATACGTCCAAACACATCAACACTCATTTTATTACTGAGTAATATTTAGGATTCTCTTAATATATATAGCCAGCTTCACGTAATTCTTCAATAATTGAATGAATTTCATTAACATGACTTGAATTACCGGCGGTTTGTTCGGCAATAAGCAATCTCAATCGATCAATGAGCTCGTTTGGATCATTCCAATATACATAATCAAATAACGTTCCTTTTCTAGCTATTTTATAGTTAGGAAAAAGACCTCTTCCATCAATAGTCGATTTACGCTTCTTAGCGCTACTGCTCAAAGATAAATTTGGTCCAATATACTTTTTGAATTTATTTACATGCTTATTGCGATATTCTCCATTTGTTTCGTATCTCTTTCGATGAGCGTTAGCGATTTCGAGAATTTTTATATAATTTTCAATATCCGATGAACTGATTAATTTAGAATCAGATTCTTTACGAAAGAGAAGTTTCATTAAACCAGGTGTCTTGCTGTATACTTTATCATTCACAGTCACGTTATCGTTTTGGAAAGAAATTGGAGAATTGCCTATGACTTATGTAATATCATGCAAGCGAACACCAAATGTCTTGTTTAAATTACTTTTCTGCTGAGGTTCATGCAATAGTCGAACATAGTTTCCTACAGTCGAATCATCTAATAGCTATTGTCTCTGTTCTGTAGTTACATTTAAACTACTTTTTTTCAAATTTATAGCAGTTGTATCAAGTGATGATTCATCATGATCATCATCATTATCATCAATAGAAATAGCAGACTCAAATGTAGTATCAAGCAGTTGTAATGTAGAATTTAATTCATTAGCAGTACTATTGAAATATCTAGATTTGTAGGGAGTCTCAGTTACTACTTCTGACTTGAAAACATTATCGAACTCGATTTTCTTTTTCTTTTTCGTTGGCTGTTCAGCAGTAGTAGCGTTACTTTTATCAGTAGTTGCCTCTACGAGTTTCTTTAATGGATCAACCATAGGTTTAAAAGTTTCATGCAATATCTTTTCTAAATCAGCTTTACCACGTTTTATTAGTTGATACTTGCGTCATATGGCATCACGAGCCATGGATAATTGTTCGAGCACCTTCTTTTCTCTTTCAAAGTCAGTCATGTTTACGCTTCTAATTTCTGAAGTTAAATAATCTTCATCCACTCACTCATCTATATTTATAGCAAAAGAATCAAATCCCTTTCTATATCGTCCATGATTTATTGGTCTGTCTCTGTCGATAACCAAAAACCAATGATTATCGTCTCTCCAACATTTTAAACAAATTGCTTTAAACTTCTCAAAAGACATATCTGAGTTAACATGATCATTGTAAATGTGCTTAATATTCACGCCATCTTGTCGAAACAAAACAAGTAAATTCACATTATCTCGAATGAGATGCTTCGGAATGCGAGCGTACGATTGACAGAGATAGAAACTATCTACTTTTTTATGTCTACCCATACAGAAGAATGCTCTTACGTTATCTTGCTTCTCAGTGGCTATATCGTCAAAAATCATGATAGAATTTGGTCGTGTTTTATCTGGTGAAACAACTGTCTCATGCTCGCTGAAAGCATGATACTCTATATCATTAATAGGCTCTAATAAATCTTTCAAAAATGTATATTTAGGCTGATTAAGGGATTTTGAGTAGACATATACGTTTTCAAATCTAAGACCATTAGGATGAGTGATTAATGTTAATAAACAATTAGTTTTTCCACAATTACTAGGTCCGCAGAAAACGGCACGGATACTATTAGGCAATAGTTCACCATGTCTTTTTTCTTGTTTTTCCGTCTCCACCACTCTATCGAAATTAATAACTTGAAGCTTAAGAGGTTGTTCTTGGAAATCCATGTTGTTTACTCATCATTGACACCTCAATGAATGAGTTGTTAGGTATAAAAAGTCTGCTTATATATCTTTTATTTCATTAACATGCTGTCTTTCGAAGAAGTATGATCACGTACTATAAAAAAAAGACTGGTGGTGATCTAGTGAACGAGATTATAAATAACTTGCCTATTGAAGCTCACTTACCTGGATATCAGTATTGTGGTCCTGGTACAAAATTGAACAAACGATTGGCACGTGGAGATCCTGGTAAAAATCCACTAGACGTTGCTTGTAAAGAACACGATATTGCTTATGCGCAAAATCTGGAGGATATTGCGACAAGAAATAAAGCTGACGAAATTCTAGCTAACAAAGCTTGGGAAAGAGTACAAGCTAAAGATAGCAGTTTTGGTGAGAAAGCAGCTGCCTTCACTGTAGCCAACATTATGAAAGTTAAAAGTAAGCTTGGTATGGGTGTTGCTATGAAGAAAGGTAGTAAGAAACAAGGTAGAGGATTTAAAAAACGTCAAGCACGAAAGAAATGTAGAAAAATCAAAAAGCCGTCAGTGACATTGAATAAAATTATTAAGACGGTCTCGAAAAGTAGTGTGCCTAACAATAGAGCTCTTGTAGTTATTCGTTCGGCTATAAAAGGAGCCAATGAAGCTGTGAAAAAGGCTGGCGGTAGAAGTAAAATAAATATACCCCGTATTTTACCTATTCCCAGTAAAGTTGGTGGAGCGATTCCTTTTTTAATTCCATTATTTGCTGCTTTAACCGCCACTGGAGCTCTAGCTGGAGGAGCTGCTTCAATAGCAAAAGCCGTTAACAGTGCTAAGGCCGCTCAAAATCAATTGAACGAAGCTCATAGACATAATAAAACTATGGAAGCTATTGCTATTGGTAAAGGACTTTATTTGAAACCATATCGTAAAGGTTATGGTCTACATTTGAAACCATATTCAAGTGGAAAAGGTTTAAAAAAAAAAGCTCGAAATAACTTTACCTAATCGAGCACTGACAGATCATGATATAAGAAAATATCCTAAAATACTAAAAATTGCAAATTTTCGAGGTGTTTTCATGCGTAATGCTCTGCCAGCTGATGGACCACGATATAAAGAGGCAGCTATTGTAAATTTAGATGATAAACGTGGACCAGGTACTCATTGGGTAGCATACAAAAAGAAAGGTGATGAGGTTATGTATTTTGATAGTTTTGGTAATCTACAACCACCTATAGATCTATTGCTTTATCTCAAAGTTATCATGTATAATTATATTAGATATCAAGATTTTAATACATATAATTGCGGCCATCTTTGTCTCAAATTTCTTTTAAACAAGCTATAGAAAAGACGACTAATATATAAAATACTCATTCAAAGAATGACTATCATTTGACATGCATCTGTCATGGAGAATACACTGACATTGAGTCTCTCAGGAACATCATCCGTACTCGAAACATATTATTTTCCACCAATCGAATTGATACCAAACAAAAAATACGTTCTTGGTCTAGTTGAGCTATTAACATTTAATTCAATACCTAACATTGACGTTGGTTATAATAAGTTTTACATTGAAGGTCAAGAAGCTATCACTTTACCAACTGGTAGCTACGAAATAGAAGATATTGAAAGCTTTCTCCAAGAAGCATTAGCATCTAAAGGTATATCGTTTAGCCTGAAACCAAATAATAATACTTTACGTTGTGTCATTCAGTGCAGTCAAAAAATACATTTTGAACCAGTAGATTCTATTGGAACAATTTTAGGCTTCACTAGACGTACGCTCGTTGAAAACAAAACACATAGTTCTGACTTACCCGTCACTATTCTCAAAGTCAACGCTTTACGTGTAGAGTGTAATATTACTACAGGCTCTTACATAAACGATCGCAAAGTACATACTATACATGAATTTTTCCCTGCAGTCCCACCTGGATATAAGATTATAGAAGTTCCCTCTCAAGTCATTTACCTTCCAGTCGCTGTGAGGAGCATTGATCATTTTCAAATTCGTATAGTTGATCAAGACGGAAAACTAGTTAACTTTCGAGGAGAAGGTATCACAGTGCGAGTACATATAAAGACCATATCTTAGTAATGGGTATCATTTACAATATAAAGTCTGGTCGAGTCTATATTAAGAGACAAAAATGTCAATCAACAATCAGTCAACAGCGAGCTATCAGACCGCTCACACCTCAGAACTGTCAATTCCTGAAAAGCTTGAGACTGAAAGTCGTCGAAAATCGTGGAAGAAAATATTGTGTATATTAGTGTGCTGTATAAAACAACAACAACAATATGGAGGGAATTCTAGACATTCATTCAGGTGTCGCTTTCGATGAGTCTATAGCTCATTATGAAGTTCATACGCATCAGCCTTATTCATTATCATATTTCAATAATAGTGATGAAATCCATATAGCAATTCAACATCAAGATTTATCTCTGCTTCCATCACGCAGTATGATTCATATTTGTGGTCGGTTGACCAAGCCGGACGGTACTACGCCAGTGGAGAACACTTTATTAGTCAACAACGCCCTCTGTCATTTGTTCGAGGAAATACGATATGAAATAAATGCTATTGAAATTGATAAAGTGAAAAATGTAGGCTTAACGAGCCTCATGAAAAATTGGCTTTCACTCAATCCATGTCAAAACTCTATCGCTGAAAATGCCGGATGGAATGGTGATAACAATGAAGTTTTAATATGTAACGCTCAAGGTTTTTTTGATGTGACTATCCCTCTCAGTATGTTACTGGGCTTTGCTGAAGATTATCGGAAAATTGTAGTCAATGTCAAGCATGAACTTATTCTCACAAGATCAAAAGATGATTTGAATGCTATTTTAAGTATTCTAGTAAGGAATCCTGATGCTTCAGAAAAATCAAAAATTACTTTAACTAAGGTTAAATGGTTGATGCCATATGTGATGGTCGCAGACAAAGAAAAAATCAAATTACTCAATCAGATTGGACGAGATCGTGCAATTACTATGAGTTATCATACTTGGGAAATGTATGAGTATCCAAAATTACCTCGTACATCAAAGCATGTTTGGAGTGTTAAGACTTCCAATCAATTGGAAAAGCCTCGCTTTGTTATTTTAGCTTTTCAAACTAAACGTAAAAGTTCAGCAAGTGTTAATTCTAGTAATTTTGATCATTGTAATATTAGTAATGTGAAGCTATTCCTCAATTCACAATGCTATCCGTATGGAAATCTCAATTTAAATATCAATCAAAATCAGTTTGCTGTTCTCTACGATATGTATACTAATTTTCAAAACGCTTACTATGGTAAAGAAAACGAGCCGTTACTCAATAAAAAGGATTTCATTAATAAAGTGCCGTTAATAGTTATAGACTGCTTCAAACAAAATGAAACATTAAAAAGCGCTCCAGTCGATGTTCGCCTAGAATTTGAAACTCGGACCGATTTTCCTGAAGATACTGCAGCCTACTGCTTAATATTACATGATCGTATTGTACAATATAATCCAATTAGTGGTGATGTTAAAAAATTAGTTTAAAATTAACAAGACATTATATGATCAATGTACACAATGCTTTTCAATAAAAAAAATAAAATTATATATATATATATATATACATATACACTATATATTGTTAGAATTTAATACAACCTACCTATAATCCTAGAGAGAGAGAGAGAGAGAAAGAATAGCATCCACACTAAACGGCGTACGCACCTAGCAAGCTAGAGACGCTACCCCCTCTCCGAGGGCCCAAACTTAGCCAGCATAAGCTTACTATGTTCCCTACTATAGAAGGAGAGAGATCATCATACAACTTACTAAATACCCTACCAACTTCTACAGCATCCTACCTTACCAACCTATGTAGATGAATATTGGTGGGTGAGTGGATGAGAGTAGGTAGGTGGAATAGGTGAATGGGGGTGGGGGCACTGGTAGATCCTAAGTAAATTAAAACATTATTAATTTTTTATTTTAGTTTAATTTATTATTTTTTTTTATAAAATTAAAAATACAATTTTTTTTTTCTTTTTAATATTATTGTTTAATTTTTTTGGATCCGACGACCTTAGAGGGGCGAGTCGGCTTCCTGATGGTTGGTTGAGCCGGAATCAAAATTACTTTCCGTCGAACACACTCAACGTTTTTTACCACCAGAATTTTTTTCTGTAAAAAAATTTTTTAATTATTATTTTTAATTTAAATTTATTGATTTATTGTATAACTTGATTACTTACATTAGCGGTTAAATCGAGTGGTTTATCAATTTGAGTATTATCTCCTCTTTGACAGCCTGCGGATGTTGCTGTCGATGAGGTTGCTGTTGACGTCGCTGGTGATGTTGTCCTCGACGTTGCTGATGACGATGATAATGTCATCGACGCAGATGACATTGACAGCCTCGAAGATGACCCATTACCTTCATTCACCATGGCTGTTGTTGATGGTGCAGCAATGCTGGAAAGCCTTCGCTTAACTTTCGCAGCAAGTTCGTCTTGCTGCGCTTTAGCTAAGGCGGCTTTCCGTTTCCGCTCCAATCGAGCGGATTCTTGCTGCCTCCGTATAGCGTCCGCACGCTTATGTTGCTATAGTTTTGCATTGACGCGATCATTGACAATTTTGTCAATTTGATAGGCGACTTGATGCGCCATCATTCTGGCCGCCATAGATTCCTTGATCCACTGAAAAGAGATAACACAATTAAATATTAATAAAAAATATAAATTGTTATAATTTTATAATAATACTTACTTGTTGAACCATAGCTTTCATTTCGATGATTTGCAGTCCTTGAGGACTGCTCTCCTCCACAAATCGTTGCAACTGAAAATAAATGATAATAAATAAATAAATAAATAAATAAATATATGAGAAAAAATACTTACGGTAATTAATATTAAAATTAAGAGCCGATATAACGGCTCTTTTCCCACATTCTGCATGGTCGCAAGCTGGTAAGTGGTAAGCTGAAATTGAATAATAATATTATTAAAAAATTATAAAAGTTATTTTAATTATTTTTAAATTATTTAAAATTATACTTACAGTTTCTAAAAACTCACACGCTTTAACAATATTTTCCATTGTTGTTTTATTTTTTTTATTTATAACTTTATAAAAAATATAAAAATTACTAACGTTTAAATAATAATAAACAATTAGCACTGCACTGTGAACCGCTCGAAGTTTCCTTTAAGACTGATCAACGAAAATCCTACTGAACACTCACACTATTATCAGGTACGAATTTTCTACAATATATGTAACGCTACACACAAACGTAGACATTCTTTGAGTGAGATAGGACGTTTAGTGTACCATTTCCCACCCCATGTAGGCTAGAAAGTTTGTCACTTTCTAAAAACTATAAATCTTGACGTCCCGCTGACTTTATGGTCATCCGCAGAAAACACATTAAACGCAGGTCACGCGTCCGCGCTATAAGTTTTGTTTGACCATCCTTAAACCGTCTATGATCTACATTTGCGATAGTCATAGGTAACATAAGATAAGAGGGAACGTAGTAAGCATAGATGCTCTCTCTTTCTGAAAGTAGTGGAGAAGCTTGATCACCCTCAAACCAGCTATGATCTACATTTATGATAGACATAATTAACTTAAGATAATAGGGTAGTTAATAAGCATAGCTGATCATGCGCTCCCCTCCTCCTCGCACTGTGGACCACGCTGAGTCAGAGCTAGAGAGAGAGCATACATTTAATACTACTATAGTAGCGCATCCCCATCAGGCCAGAACTATAGACAGCATGCGCTCCCCTCCTCCTCCGCACGCTCGGGCCCTATACCAAATGTATGCGTGTGTAGCTAATATACACAATATGCATCCTCTAAGGTACATGTGGCATTGGCTCTAGTGGTAGAACGCTAGCCTGCCAACCCAGAGGACTCCGGTTCGATTCTCCGGTCTGTCTTTTCATTTTTTTCAAAAAAATCGTCGCTATTTTCTATATTCGTTTCATTCTCAATGTAGCAAGTAAATTGTTAATAATATATATATTTATAACTTTAAAAAAAAAACATTTAAATTTAATTAGACTGAAAGCACTAGGTATAGGGTCCCTAGGGACTAGGAGCCCTAGGGACTAGGAGCCCTAGAAACCTTCCTCAAAAATTATAAACAATTATTAACATTAATAATAATAATAATTAACACAGAAGGGATAGAGGCCAGGGAATCAAAGGGTTAAACCAAGGGACCCCCCACGAATATTGTTAATAATAATTGTTAATAATAATAATTATTATTAACATAGCCAGGGGCCAAAGGGCCGGTGGGGTCAAAGGGTTACAGATCCCCCGCAGGTGTGCTGGAACATACGTATGTTCCAGCACACCGGAGACCCCCCGCAGGTGTGCTGGAACATACATTGCTATACTACTAATGCGAGACCAATTAAAACGCCTACGCAACGGATGTCACAGCCGATCCTGAGGTTCGCGCAGGAAGAAACGACGAGGATGTGGTACGCGGGTATAGTTAGACTATCAGATAGTCAATGGAGTAGCGCGCCGATAGTGGTGAAAAAGGCAGACGGGACATATCGGTTTTGTTTAGACTTTAGACCGGTAAAAAAGGTAACAAAGATGGATGCATACTCAATGCCTAGCCTGGATTCAATCCTGGATTGATTGCGCGGCGCGGTATTCTTATAAAAAATTTATCTTAAGTCAGTGTTCTTGCAGATTCCCTTGGACGAAGAAAGCAAGCAGTATACTGTGTTTGCGGTTCCGGGGAGTTCAAGAGAATGCCATTCGGCCTGGTGAACGCGCCCGCGACATTCATGCGCTATTTGGACGTGCTTTTTGAACTGGAGTTCACGCAGAATGTGTTTTGGTACATGGACGACTTGTTGGTAGTAAGCGCGAATTTTGAAGACCACATGCAGTAGTTAGAGAGAGTGTTAGCACGGCTATTGAGGTGGGCCTGGAAATAAACTTGGGGAAATCGGACTTTTTCTGCACGGAATACAAATTGGACAGCGAAGGCCTGCGCCTAGATCCGGACCGGATTCAACCAATTATGGACTACCTAGCGCCCCGAAATATAGAGTAACTTCGGAGATTTTTGGATATGGTGGGATAGTCCACTCGGTTTATTTTGGCAGAATCAATCTGCTCTGACTACGAAGAGCTTGCGTATTTAATTATTTGATTCAACAATAAAAAATATAAATTAATAAGTATAAACATGCTTGATAAATGTATGAACATTTATTTATTTGAGCTTTATATATTTACCGAACTATAAAAATTTAGTTTTTCATTATATGATATTCAGCGCTTTTGATATGAAGATATGAGCAGTTACACAAAGAACATCTATAATTCGGCACAGTTTTCGAGAATTTTTATATTAGGGGCACGCGTTTCTGAAAATCATTTTATAAATTAGATTATGAAAATCCGCAAAAAAATATTTTTAGAAGATAACTATTTTTTTTTATTTGCTCCTACAGTTCTGAAACGTAAAACATTTTTTTCATGATTTTTGCGATATGCAAAATCACCAATATCACAGCTTTTAATCAAGATTTTGTTATTTTTAAGTGCACATTTTAATGAACAAAGTGTGCTCTACATTTTGACGTCAAAAAAATAGTTTTCGTACTCACATATAAACAAATTAGTGTTAAAATGAAATATTTTTTTTTAATTTTTCGCTATTTTATTTGTTTACAAGGATATAAGTATCGCTCCAAATGTAACAATCACCTCAAAGTTACACGACAGGATAGGTATTTACTTAAAGATTAATAAACACTTTGACTTTTGAAAAAATATCAATTACAATTAGAGGTATTGACTTTTAAACAATCACCACGCTGATTCATCAACTAAATATATTCGTCAACTAATACGTAAACTTTTGTGTTTAATTGGGATAGTCTGCGCGACCCAAGCGTCTTTTATGTATTTTAAGTTGCTGATTATGAATTTTAGAGCTATCGAGTCAAGAAGTTTATAGACAATTTTTTTATTAACAAATTAATTGTTTAAATTGCCATAATAAATATATTTATGATCGTATTAAAATTTCAAACAGTGTCAACGATGGCTTATCTCGTATCGAATACGCAGATCTTCCTTGATTGAAAAAATATTGAATAATCGTTAGCTATTGTAACTTTTGTGCAATAGTTTCGCTGATCTCTTGCGTGGTTCATTTGAATTCTGACCGCTTACGTCATTTTGTTTTTTAATCGACAATATCTCAACGACTATTCAATATTTTTTCAATTTCATTATTGCAAAAATCGCAAAAAAATGTCATAAGTTTCAGAATTTTAGGAGCGAATAAAAAAATGGATATCATCCAAAAATGGTGGTAAATTTTTTTGTCGATTTATACACAATCTAATTTATAAAAATGATTTCCGTAGATGCCTGTCCCTAATATGAAAATTGTGCAGAATTAAGAACGTTTCTTTGTGGAATTGCTCATACTTCAGTTTTATTAAGTATAAAATCGATTAAAACCAACATTTAATAATGCGCATTGTATCAACAACTGCTATAGATATACCCATATATTGGTTAGGTAGCGAATTTAGCACCGTTGTCAGTCCGTTCGCGCTGCTTCTCTTTCCCGCTCACCATCAAGCATCAAGCATCAAGCAGCTGCCGGACCAGAGCTAGCCACTGATTGGCTCTCATTAATTGCTAATTATCTCATTACTCAATTATTATAAAAACTTTTTATTAATTCCACCTTATATAACATTTTTAGACGAATCAAAAAATATCAAGGTTTACATATGTTTTTTAATTCTGTATATATTGCGCACAAGTCAATACAATCAACAAAGGAGTTTGTCATTTACGTCAATCCGGACATATTGTAAGAAACCTGGACATACGATAGTTGAATGTATAAAAAGAAAAGTCAATAAAGCCTGTAATCAAAAAAAGGAAAACAAATTATAGCATCCGCAAACGAGCGTAATGTACAGGACCAATACGACATAAGTGCACCAATCGTATGAAAACAACGAGATGTTGCTCAGCCCATACCCTTAAGTTCAAGAATCTTTGCAAAAGTTCTAATAGAAAGTGTTAACATTTTGGGAAATAACCGCTTGAAAATCATGATGGATACTGGATCGGAAGGCTAACATATTTAAATTAGTTTGCTGCAAGATCATTTAGAATATATAGATAATTCAGAACATACTTTCGTTGAAAGGAATTGGCTTATAAACTGTTCCCATACTGGGCGCAATCACTTTGTCAATTTTCGGAAAAGTCACTGAATTTCAAATTGTTTCAGCAACTTCTAGGTACTCTTTGAAACAGTATCTGGAGCTAGATATTATCTAGAGAATAAAACAATTGTCAAATTTTGGGAATCATAGACTCTACTTTGAATAAATAAACTACTCGCTCACGCTAGTTTCTGTTTTGTTCACATTGTCAAAATAAAACAATTTGATAAAGTATCATCTAAAATTAAAATAATCAATCCCCCTACTAAAACAAAAGAATATTTCTTACTAGATACAGGGTCAGAAGTTAATCTTATAAAACAACATTTATTACCTCCAGGAAATGAGATAGATACCACGACTGTGACGAGAGCAAGTGTTGCGATTGTTCTCGTCGGTATTTTCCCCAATAATATAATCCCTCTCTCTCGGCAAGGCACGGTGACCAGCGTCAGGCACATTTAAGAATGCGCCTAATGCATGGTCTTTGTTTCAGTCGACGGAGATTGCCGAGCGAGGCCGAGCCGGTCCGAAGTCGTCAAGTGGACGACAAAGTATAGAGGTATTAGAAAGAGAGAGAGAGCTAGAAGCGTGCGTGCCCCACGCAGAATTAGGCAGGCACGCGTTGCGAACCAATTAGCGCATTGGTCGCGCGCCGTCTAATAAGTACGTCAAGTGGGAAGAGAAAGAATGAGGAAGAAGCTGTTGATTACGGAAGTGAACGAGCGACAGAAGGTTTTCAGTCGATTAGAGACAAAAACGGTAGCTAGTCGATCAGCAATCAAGACAATTTAGTCGGTCAGAGGTACAGAGTTGAAGTGCAGTTGAGAACAAAAGGTCAGCCGAACGCACACACCGCCAAGGACCCGAGAAGTAGCCGAGAGGAAAATCTAATTTCTTTCTCTCTATCTCTCTCTCCCTCTTTAGCGGTATGGCACAGCGGGTAGTCGCAAGAGTCAGGTAAGTAGCAAGGCGTACAGGCATCGGCTATCTGCCTTAATTACGGTTGGCGTTATAAATTTGTTCAGGTAGAGTACCGTCAAGGCGATCCTTCACCAGGTGGCTTTCTCTTTAGTTTAAGTAGGCTAAATTGGTTCATCGTCGTCATGGCGGTCATCTGTTGGGCGGCACGCGTGCTGTATATCGGTTATATTAGTAAGCGTGATAAGTTAGTTAATTTGTTTATTTTTCTGGTATTGTATTAGGTGTTAATAACAACGTTGAGTTCGTTAGTGTTAAGACGTCTTTGCAACACCGTTTTATTCATTAGATTAAAAGGTGGTATTATTGTACGGTTTATTAATGTACGGTATTTTGAAATATGAGTATAATTTGGTTTTGGTTTTGATTAGAATTAAATTTGATTTGAATGCGATTTTTGTGGTGTGTGTAATATTTCTTAATTACTTTCATTTTTTTACCTTTCCCCCCCGTTCCGCCTTGATTGCTATGAGCGAGTGCGCCTCACTTACCCATCTGTTAAATTGATAACGAACGAGCTTTCGTTACACGACAATGATTTGTATTAGAAGCATTAGAAATACCGTACAAATAATATTACGAATTACAGAAATAAAGTTATTCGGAAACAAAACAGTTTTTCATGCAATTGATGATAAGCGAAGGTTTATAAGCGTTTTCTTTTTTGAAAACTCAAACGCTGTACACGATTGTAATTACAAAATATTCAAAGCAAAAAATTATGTGGTACCTATAATACACAGTGAAACAAAAACTCTATTCTGTTGTATGGCCGTTAAGCATGTTTCAAGAATGGCAACAAGCGAAATGTATGAAGATCTCGATATTCAACAATTAAACTACTTGGATGGCTTCTGTATGGTAGATCTATTTTTGAAGATGAAAGTGCAGGGTCGAACACCAAAATATAAGAAAATTTGTACTTAGATCAAATGAATGAAAAAGAGAAAGAATACATTGTTGAATTTGTAAATAAGTTCAGAGACGCATTCTATCTACCTAGATCTAGGTGATAACCTACCTGGTACTGATGTAGTTATGCATGAAATCAATACTGTAGATGAAATATCAATTAATTGTAAGCAGTAACAATTTCCACATGCTATGATAGATTTGCTAAAATATCATGTTAATAAGCTGTTGATAGCTGGATTAATTTGCGAATCAAATTCATCTGACAAAACACCTATTTTGATAGTGCTAAAAGCCACCAACGAAAATGGTAGGATGGTACTTGATATGAGAAATTCAACGAGATAACAATCGCTGATTCTTATCCGATACCAAACATTTGTAATATTTTCAATCAAGTTGGTGGTGCTAAATGATACACAATTTTAGACTTAGCCATGGGTTTTTTCAAACTCGGACACTATGATATAGTATGTAAGTGTTATATCGTAATAATTTTGCAAAAGCGCCCTCGATGGTGGAGTGTTCCGCGCAGTGGTAAATATAGCGTACTATTAAATAAGTCTGTTTTACTATGAAATTATAATGAATTATAATATATAATTGTTAAAATCTTTTTGTATTGTTTTATTGTTTGATAAATTGAAATATAATACGTCCTCTTCTTTGTTGCGTTTGATATTTCAGGTGATAAAATAATGTAAAATGTTAAGATTATTACTTGTTTATCATATATCTAGAGAAAACAGTCCATTTATTGGTTTAAATTTTGAGGTATTAGTTATTGTATTTCGGAGGGAGGGGGGTGATTTATTCGGGATAGATGGAGATGATAATTTGAAATGTGGTGGCGGCAGATTTATTATTATTTTTTGGAGTTGGAGTTCGATGTCTTCTTTGTTATGGTTTGGCTTCTGTAGTGTTATAAACATATGTGTTCTTGAGCTGAAAATTGCCCCGAAAAGACGTAAGGACCATTCATAGATTGCACGTAAGGTGTATATAATGTATCTCTAATAATGGTGTGGATTACTAGTTTTCTTATGTGCAAGATTATAGGTATGATGATAACCACTGAGGACATTGATCCACATGTAAAGAGTTTATCAATGAGCAGGTTCCATGTGCTTTCAGCTAATTTTTTTAATACGTTTTCCGTGATTATGTTTTCCATTGCTTGTTCTCCAGTCATTTCTCGGGCTATGACGTTTAGGAGTGATTTTTTTTGCCATTGGGAATATTATTTGGTTTTGTAGTTAGTCGTTCTTCTTCAGAGTATATGCCATTTCTTACTAGAGATTCAACGGATTCCAACGTCCAATTTTGGTATTTGGTTTCGTATATGTGAGGGTGCTGTTTTAGTTGGTGTCGGTGCAAATTTTATCCATTAGTTTCCGATCTTATAGTATGTGGGTATTATTGAGTTGCAGTTTACTTAGATACCCTGTTTTTTTAGAATATGCGTTCTAGGTGTCAGATACCCGATTTCGTTTCCTGAGAGGACTGGTAGTTTGCTGTAGCACTCTTTGAGATGTAATATCTTGACTGTTGTAGATAAATATTTGATTATGTATACTACTTCCCCTGCAATTATTGCCATGTATCCTGGTTTTTCCATAATGTTATGTGCAAATTCATCTGGGGAAAGAATTACAATGGATAGGGAATTTCGCATTGCTTCCTTTTCGATTTCTCATTTACTTGTTATAAGATCTAAATATAGATTGTTAAGTTATCTTCTGAAATGTTTTTGTACGTAAAAGGATTTCGTAATTAATATAAGTAAATAGATCTAAGTTTGCGCTATTCTATTACTGACGATGTCGTTTCCGAACTTGTAAATAATTAAATAATTGTCTTTTGGGGCAATAAATAGTTTTAGGTTTTCTGTTCTAATGAAATTTCTGTTACATCTTATTATTTTGTCTTCAACTGTTAGTGAAAATGTTATTTCGCTGGTATTTAACATATAGATTACTTCACGGTTCTTATCACTAGAGTATCTTATTGCTAGCCCTTTTTATAAGATAACATATTTGTTTTTGATGCATTGACGTTCTGGTAGAATATTTCAGAATGCGTATCCTGCTTCCCTATCTAAGCACGATTTTTCTAATAATTTACGTACTACCCTAGAAGTTAGTATTATTTTATCATTATTCAAGCTAATCTTTGCATTTGTTTGAACGAAAGTAATTTTAATTTACCTTTGACCTTTAACGAATTGAATACAACGGGGAGAAGCTGGTAATGTTTGGTGTTGTAACCCTGCAGTGGTATCCGATGAGTGCGTTGTTTACTTTAAAGATTGTAGTTAGTAGCAATGTTTTGATCATTATGATGAGAATTACCTAGAATAGTGTAAGGATTTTTTTTCTTATGTATAATAAATTTATTCTTATAGACTGTACATGGTTTTCTACCCTTAATTATAGTGATTTTGTTATTATCAGTTTTATGTATGATTTCGAATGGTTTTAAATTTTTATTTTTTTCTAGTTTGCCAGGTTTCGGTTCATTTATAAGCCAGACTTGGTTGCCTTTTCTAAAGTCGATCGGATTAATAAAACGGTCATAGTAATTTTTTGATTATTCTTTTGCTAAAATCAGATTTTCTCGTGCTACATCTTTCATATTTTTGATTAATTGCGATATGTAATTATTAAATGTTGGAAGTTATTCATATGCTACACGTGGTTCATTTGATTGTAGTGTGGGTAAACGAAGACTAGTTCGTGTGGAGTGAATGTGTGTGCGCTGTGCGTACTTGTAATGAAAATATGTTAAATTCAGTAGGTTATCTTATTCTATTTTCTTTGAAACGTGTTTTAGTTATTAGCACAATTAGTGATAGGTTCTTTCTAGTAGGCCATTTGATTAGGGTGAGAATCCTGTTGTTTCAATTTTAGAGGATTTGAATCTTTTTGCAATTGCTTTTAATAATTTACTTGTGAAATTTATAGAGCGATCTGTTAAAACTATTTTTGAAGAGCTAAATGTACAATGAATTTATTTATGAATGCTTCAGATACTGACTGTTTGATCGGATAGCGGGCTCACGAGGAGGAATTTTGAAAGTTGGTCTTGTATTGTTAGAATGTATTTGTTGTTATTTTTTGTTATATTTAACAGTCCTAATATGTCCATCGATATTTTATCAAATGTTTTGAATGGTGTATCTGTGATAATCACAGGTTATCTGGTTTTTATCTTTTTTAGTTTCTTTCTTTTGCAGCATTCACAGCTTTTGATATGGCTTTCTATATCTGTTTTCATATTTTCCCAGAAGTATTTATACTTAATACGGTTCATTGTTCTATTTACTCCTGAATGTCCACCTAGCGTAGATATATGATGTAAGTTGAATGTGTTATCACGATTGGTTGTTTCTACATAATCTATATAGTTTAGACATATAATAATGTTAATACCGATATTCTTGAAGGTATTTTTAAGAAATTTTTCCTAATGAGTTCCCTTCAAGATTATGTATTGGAAAATTTTTTTAAATACTGTATCATTTAATTTTTTTCTTGATCATAAGTTCTTTATGCGTTGTGATTATTAGTTTAATATCGTCAATTATTGAAGATATTGATCGTTTTTTGATAATGCACAGTATTAATAGTAATTCTTGTATGTCCAGTTATGTGACTTCTATTTCTTTTGGTTTTACATTATTATTAACTAGTATTGTTTTATTAAATATCAAACAAATAATTTTCTCGTCCAGTGGGCTGTATAGATTATCGATAAAAATAACGAAGTTGTCTTTTCCGGATTCGATAAGCATTATTGTAAAAATAATCTTGTCGTGTTTTCCTGTAATACGTTTGTCATTATTGTTTTCTTCAGTTTTATTTGTCTTGATGATTGTTGCTTTTTTGATTGTTCGTTGTAAAATTTTTTTAACTTTCGTGTTATCTTTGATTTTTTTGTATTTCTTTGTTTTTCGATTCTTTTTATTTTCTGAGCCCTAGTTAAAACATTTATATCGCCTTTTACTATTGAGTTTCTTGATAGTGCGTTTGCACAAGTGTTAGCATTTCATGGGTTGTATATTATGCCATAGTCATAATATAACAATTTTAGTCTCCATTTTTATATTCTTGTGGTGTCAACCGTTTAAGACGACGACTAAGCGATCCGGCCAATCAAGGCAAGGACTAAAGTGGTTCTAGTTATGAAATGTATTGGTTATATTATAGACTAGTCCTTTATGCTAAAAGACTTCTTATTTGTCTTATTTCCACTGGAGAAGAGTTTTTGTCATTGAGTTCGTAGTACATTTCACTCAATGATTTTGTAGCGTTAGAAAATTGTTTTAGGGTCAGTTGATCATTTAACTGTGGAATAAATGCACTCCCCTTTTGAATTTTTCTTGCTGCTGGACAATTGTTGAATCGTTGTGAACGATATTTACCAGCTTTATCGTCATCATTTGTATAAAAAAAATTTTATGTTAAATTTTTATTCATTAGTCCATGAAGATAATGTTTCATTATTGCAAATAGTTTCATTAGCAGGAACTTGTAAGCTAGCTCGTGCAGCTTCTCTATTCACGATCGCTCTAACTCCATCACAGCTATCTTTGCCGGGAGCTGTCGCGAAGAAATACTATTCAACTTCGATGTTAAATTTTTTTTATGGTACATCAAATTACATATTTAAAAATGGTTGTAGAAATTTTGCTTAGTACCATCACTAACATATTTTATTTTTTTCAATTTAAGACAAACCTTAAGAATTTCAGGAATAAACTTTTATTGCGGTATATACGAGGGTGGTCTGATAAGTACTTAGCCTCACCGCCCGATGGCGCCACTCTCGCAAAAGAAATATTCTATCACGTAGTACAACCTTCTTGATGGTTACTGTCAAGATTTCAGCCGGATCGGAGTTGTAGTTTATTTTTGAGAGCGTGTGAAAGCAAGTGTGTCCGTTGATGTTTGAAAAATAGAAAAAGAGCAGTATCGGTCAGTGATTCGATTCTTGTTTTTGGAAGGGAAATCGCGCAGCGAAATCAAAAATCGTTTGGATGCTGTGTACGATGACTCTTCTCCTTCGATGGCGACCGTCAAAAATTGGTTTAACGAGTTTCAACGTGGTCGCACGTCGATTTTTGAAGAGCCACGTTCAGCTGCTCCGAAAACGGCTACCACGGAGGATAACGTGACAAAAAGTCACAATCTCGTATTGGCAGATCGACGATTGAAGGTGCGCGAGATAGCTAAGATCGTAGGCATCTCAAAAGACTGCGTGGGTCATGTCCTGCATGAAATTTTGGACAACAAGCGCAACCGTGAGACAACTTCAGAGCAATGTCTGACGCTTTTTAAGCGCAATCCGAAGGAGTTTCTGCGTCGTTTCGTGACAGTCGACGAAACATGGATCCACTGGTATACACCAGAGACCAAGGAACAGTCGAAACAGTGGAGTTTACCCGGCGAAAGTGCTCCGAAGAAGTCGAAGACTGCCCCATCGGCCGGAAAGGTGATAGCCACCGTTTTCTGGGATTCACAAGGTGTGATCTACATCGACTACCTGGAAAGGGGCAAAACGGTCACAGGGCTGTACTATGCCGAATTATTGGGCAGATTCGACGTCGAATTGCAGAAAAAACGGCCCAATTTGGCAAAGAAAAAAGTGTACTTCCACCATGACAACGCACCGGCTCATACCTCCGCCGTCGCCATGGCCAAATTGGTCGAATTAGGTTACGAGCTGCTGCCCCATCCACCGTATTTTCCAGATTTAGCCCCGTGCGACTTCTTTTTATTTCCAAACTTGAAAAAGTCACTCGCCGGGCAGAAATTTGAGTCGAATGAGGAGGTAATCGCTGCCACGGAAGCCTACTTTTCAGACCTCGAGGAAACGTATTTTTCAGACGGGTTAAAGAAGTTGGAGCATCGCTGGGCCAAGTGTATCGAACTAAAAGGAGACTATGTTGAAAAATAAAACGCCACTTTTTCAAAATTTTCGTTTTTCTTTTGTAGGCTAAGTACTTATCGGACCACCCTCGTACATTGCAGTTGCATCATACTTATTACAATTAGACATTGTCACAATACTATAATGTTTCACGTCTTTGCCTGATTTGTAATAAACAACAATTGGAAAGATTGTATTTTTATCATCATTAAAATTGAATGCTTCTGCAGTTTTTTGAGCAACAAAAACATAGTTCTGAGCAAAATCTAATTATACTACAATTTCTTTATCTCAAATATTATTTTTCATTTCAGAAATGAATTTCGATTGCTCTTTAGAGATAAAGTGATGGATATTAATTCCTCTAATTTCGTGCATAATATGTCAATTAAATTTTCATCAGACAAGCACTGTTTTATAACAGTGCATCTTTTTGTAGATTGCCATGTGCAGAATATCACTTGACTCATATGGTTATCGTCTAAGATTTTTTCGAGAAAATTTGAAAATGTAATTTTTGGACATAATTCGAACTCATTTAAATAACATTGTATTTTAGAAGCTCTGCATAAAATATAAAATATACAATCTTTATAGTTTTTGAAGGTATTGTTTGATAGTTTTTCCAAATTAATTGCATGAATCATTGCTTTGAAAATATGATGAATTGTGCATACACACACAGTATGTGTTCCTGCGGAATCTGCTAAGACATACCATTTTGGTCCGAGCTCTGCAAATTTTGTTAATCCAACTGGATCTTCAGAGAACTTTTGATTGATTGAACATGCAAGTTCTTGATATCATCAAGCAATAATCTTTTTTGTTCCTTTCTTTTTATTTCCATTAATTTTCACTGTTACTGCATCTTTTGCGTTCGATAGAATCCTGCTATTTTTATCATTTTCATAAAATTGTATTACTTTTTCAACTGTTGCTTAAGGTAAAGTTTTACCTGATGATTTTATTGGAGAAGTCAACATTTCTCGAGAAGCTTTTAACATTTTAGTTTTGCGTACCATTCTATATGATTAAAAATACCTTTGAAACTTTACAACTGCTTCACGAATGAGAAGCAACCGTAAGAATACTTATATAAAAATGATCATCATTAGGTAGACTATTAAATTTATCTCTAATACCGTTTAATATCTTCGTAACTTCATCTGGTATAACTTCCTCCTCACCAGAAAATGTAGAATCTTCAAGATCATTTTCAGAACTTATACTCATGTTATCATTTTCGTCAACGAAAACAGTATCGTTATCTGAAAAATAAATTTTTTTTATGCAATACTCTGCATGATTTACAAGCTACTGAAGTATCAAATATATCAGGAAATCTTTTATTCATATCTTTCGGCTTCTTCCTTAGCTTCTTACTGATATGTCCTATAAGGTTAAATGGATTCGCACACCTATCTCTATGATTTTTTTTAAAGGAGAAGATATGAAAAGGCATAAAAGAAGGCGAAAAAATAGGCAGTTTTCTTCAGCCCAACCCTAGTTCTGTTACTACTTTTAGAAAAGTGACAATTCAGTTCACCACTTGTTTTTAAAGGAAGGATCGTCGGATCTATTTTCAAAGTACGCTTGGGCAGTTCCTGTGAAACAAAAAACTGGTGTAGATGTTGTTTATGCAATGAAGTCTATATTAAAAAACGGACGCACTCCTAGAAATCTACATGTGGACCGTGGCAAAGAATTCTACAATTCAAATTTTCAAAGACTAATGACAAAGTATAAAATAAATCTATACTCAACCTATAACCATCTTAAGGAATTTATTTGTGAATGTTTCAATCGCACGCTTAAAAATGTCATGTGGAAAAAATTCAGTCTTCAAGGAAATTACAAATGGATCAACATTCTAGCTGATTTATTGAAATCTTACTATAATCGAAAACATCGTACGATAGATATGAAGCCTAAAGAGAATCAAATACAAGTGTTGAGACGATTCTCTGACGACCGACGTCTTTTCGTTAAGATCCCTAAATTCCAACTAGGCGATAAAGTACGTGTGAGCAAGTCTAAACACGTTTTCGAAAAAAGATACACTCCTAACTGGTCTACTAAGATTTTTACTATTCAACTCGCACAATTCGTGGATAGATAAGACTTAATACGTATGAAAGAATAAAGACGTTTATCTAAAGTAACTTTTATTCAAATAAATATCATAATAATAATAAATAATTTTTGTTTTATTTTAATGTAAGAGCCCCAACCTTCGCTCTCACCTGTGGGGTACTTCCATTTGAGCATCATCACTTGTGAGTCCATTAGAACATATCGAAACCTGCTTTAGTAGAAACACCTGTGACTCATTTACCTCTCCACAATATATTTTATAATAAATTTCTTGTACATACTTTATTGAAATAAAGATACATTTTTGTTACATTAAATAATAAATTGAAAACTACCACCGCTATGATATTCAATTTGTAAACAATATTTTTGTACATGATCTGAAAGTAATTTATAAAGATCATAATGTTTCGTGATGGCTCTTGAAATTCGATCTGGTAAAATAAGTTGGAATTCAGCTCCAGAATGATTCAATTGTTATCTTCTTCCTTAAAGTTTGTTACTAAATAACAATGATTTTCTTCAAGTTAATAATGATTTTTCTCTGGTAGTGGATCATAGCTATTTTATTTAACATTTTCAAGTCCATCTTGCTATCGAAGACTTGAGAATAGTGGAGAAGGAAGTGGATAATACTGGTGATGATTCTTCTGAGAGAATGACGTTTTCCGAGCTCTTCTCTCTCACTCTTAAGACATTTACCCCACTACTACACTTTTTTCTAGCCGCCAGACCGCCTCCCTTCACTTGTTACTTCTTCCACATCCACTTAGACTTTTGGTTTGTTAAGTGTACATACTATACGAGGTGTGATCAAAAAGTAAGGTGAATTTTTATTTTTCTCAAAAAATATTTATTTATTCATCAATTTTTATTTTATCTCCTTCAAAGTAATCCCCCTCGGATATAATGCACTTGTGCCAACGCTTTTTCCAATCCTCAAAGCATTTCAAAAAATCATTTTTTGTGATCTTGTTTAGTTCATCCTTCGATGCCGTCTTTATCTCCTCAATTGTGGCAAAACGCCGTCCTTTCATGGGCCTCTTCAGTTTTGGGAACAAGAAGAAGTCACAGGGGGCCAGATCTGGGGAATACGGTGCCTGTGGCATCGTTACTGTGTTGGTTTTAGCCAAAAATTCGCGCACAAGCAACGATGTGTGAGCAGGGGTGTTATCATCGTGCAAAAGCCAATTTTTCTTTTTCCACAAATTCGGACGTTTCTGGCGGATTGCTTCGCGCAAATTGCGCATAACTTGCAGGTAATATTCCTTATTTACTGTTCTACCCTGTGGCAAGAACTCATGATGCACCACACCCCTGCAGTCAAAGAAAACTGTAAGCAAAACCTTTACATTTGATCGAACTTGGCGTGCTTTTTTTGGTCTTGGTGATCCAGAATGCCTCCACTGGGACGATTGAGTCTTAGTCTCGACGTCATAATCGTATACCCATGTTTCGTCACCTGTCATAACCCTGTTGAGTAAATCTGGATCATCGTTGACGTCATTCAGTAGCTCCTGGGCGATGCTCATGCGACGTTTCTTTTGGTCGAAATTGAGCAATTTCGGAACAAACTTCGCTGACACACGTCTCATGTCTAAAACACTCGTCAAAATTGATTGGCACGAACCAAATGAGATGCCAATATCATCAGCAATTTCTCTAATGATAATTCGACGATTTCCCAACACTATTTTCTTCACTTCTTCAACATTCTCATCAGTTGTTGATGTGCTGGGGCGTCCAGAACGAGGTTCGTCGTCGGTGTCTTCTCGGCCTTCTTGGAAGAGTTTATACCATTTGTAAACATTTTTTTGGCTTAAAGTAGACTCACCGTATGCCACTTTCAGCATTTCAAGTATTTTGGAACATTTGATTCCATTTTTCACACAAAATTTAATGCAAACTCTTTGATCCATGTTTTTAGACAGCAGCAAATCGTGGAGCACGCAAAACACTTCTAACCTTGATGCCTCTCACAAACAAACCAAACACACTACAAAGCTGAAATTTGGAACGTATGTTCTAGACGAGTGTACCGACATAACCAAATAAAAAAGTCGAAGATCGAACGGACGTAGCCCGCTAAATTTCAAAATTCACCTTACTTTTTGATCACACCTCGTACAATGATTTTTTAGTATAGGTTCAAGAATATGATTCATCATTATTATAGAATTTTTAAATAGTGCTCACGATATTATACTACTTAGTTGCATAATACGACGTTGGAAGCGTTCTCGATCTCGTGCAAGCTACTCCCACACTCCTTTCCTTGAATCTTTGTCTTCAATAGAAAGATGATGAATTTGAATATTATCCGAGAACCATTCATGCTTTGAAGCTCGAATGCTCTTCTTGTTTTTCTAATAGGCGCCATGATGAATCACAAGAGGATAGCCTTGCTATAGCTATTTCTTCTCACTGAATGGTAATGCAAGCTATGCATTCTTCTTATAAATATATTAGAACACGAAAGACTGCCCTCTATCGGAACTTAAGCTTAATTATGGGAATAATGAGAGCCCCAACCTTCGCTCTCACTTGTGAGGTACTTCCTTTCGAATCGTCGCTCATGAGTCATCATTACAATGAGATAAAATTCATTGGAAAGGGCTACATTATGAACTAGTTTTTTACCTCTCCACAAAAGGAAATAAGAGGATAGTTAAATAAAGGGAAAAAGAGACTATTCAATTAGATATTTTTTTTTTTATTATTCATAGTGCAGCTATCTACATTAGTATTATAATACATTTAATTATTATTCGTTGAAGATACAATTATGTTTAAATTCGAACTTTGAACCGACAATATGGTAAATAAATAACTTCTCCTTCTCACTAGTCTGATGTAGGTTTTTCAACATTTCTTCATCTTTTTCGAGTACTATATTAACCCTTTTGAGCAGGAACACATCAAATTCGTGATCTATTGTAATAACAACGCTAAATCCATCTTTCGTTGTTAATGATCTAACTTTAGTAACTTGATATAATGTATTCGATGTAAGTTGGGACATCGCCTTCCGAGGAAGGAAAGTCATCTTGGAAATTTTATTTATTGCTGAGAAATCCATCCTGTAAAATAAAAAATCAAAGAATTACTTATTTATTTATTTATTCTTAGTAATAAATAAATAAATAATTAATAAATAATAAAGGAATTTAACTTTTATTTAAGCTTAGTTTTAAAATGTCTAGGGACGTAGTAAATCACAAAAAAACTAAAACTAAGCGTAAAAAAAAAGTTAAATTCCTTTATTTTGTTAATGCGCTAAAAAACCGAAAATAATTTTTTCTCTATTTCTTTATTTTGACTTTATTTTCGTATTCTTTGACACAAAATGAAACTTTTTTCTCTTTGATATTTTTTTAAAACGTTGCTTTTTACAAAAGATGCCGTAACTCGGTTAAAAAACATCGGATAGAACCCCACGGGAGCTCATTTTAAAGGGAAAGACATTACCCTCCGAACCCTTCAGGTCGATTTGCCCTCCATCGCCTGGTTCTAAATTGGCATTGATTTAAGTTGAGGTTAAAAAATTGAAATTTTTTTAATCAGTTTTTTTACTGTAAAAAACACATATTTTCATTTTTAAGTCTCTGGACGCACGTCTTAAATGGAAGCTTTTGCAATTACCTTTAAAATGCCCTGCGGGTTTTGTGATACGATGATTTCCGACCGAGATACAAAACTTTCAAGTTTGCCTAATTTTGAGGTAAGCATGGCAAAAGTGATTGACGGGCAGTGTATATCTTTTTTAGTTTTAGTCTATATTTAAAATCTTGTTTGAACGCTCTATAATTAATAACGTATCATTCTTTATCATAAAGCGTTGTGAAAAGTTTTTCTGTTTTGATCCAGGTGGTTTAGTATGTTCGAGACAAAGAGTCTTTATGATCATCATGTAGCTCTTGTGGATACTCTAGATCTACTTCTCAAATATAACCTGCGTTAATAATGAGCAGGATCGAAATCATATGCATTCTTACAGGTTGATCGAAAATTTCCAAAAATATCAGCTAGATAGCTACATCAGTTTTCAGATAGAGATCAGAATACTTCCTAAATCTATTTTCTTCCAAATACTGCCGAAAATATTCCATACGTTTTGAGCATGCTTATATTTTTCAGTAGGAATATCACTATCTCTCAATCGACTATGAAATTTTTCAATAGATGGTAACTCTGTCTTAATTAGTCTATTTAAATTTTGGGTGTATTCATATGGGAAAACTACTTTTGTTTTGAGTAAATTAATCTGTTCTAAAGTGTAATTATCTTTCTGAAATTCTCTCTGTACAATATCTAGTTAAGGTAAATAATATGCTAATTTATCTAAAGATCTAGGCATAAATCGAAAGGAATCAATGAATCAAAAGCTAATTCGACTGTTTGTAACTTCTTTTGTGAAGGATATGTATCGCTCCTTGTTTTGAGCAAGAACAGAGATCTTTCCTTCAAATTCTGAGTTAGTAGCAATTTCTGTTATAATAAAATGTGAGTCATAGCCTGTAAAGTTATGAAATACGACTGGCATGAAAGCAGCATTTTTATAATTCAAATTGCAATGATTGTGAGCTGCACCTCTAAATTTTCCTGTTAAATGACAATGATCTCGAACTCGTTTTTAGTTATCTTGAAAATATTGGTTGCAAATATGACATCTTGCCGTTTTGAATGCCTGTTCATTAATTAATGATAAATTCATTTTTATTGCATTATTATATATCTGTTCTAACTCAATCACTAGGGACTTCAATTACTTTATAAATCATAATGCTGGTGATTCGTTTTCATTTAATTTTTTCTATATGACTTATATATCGACTTACTATCATCATAACGGCATTTTACATATAATCCAATGCTATAGGCTTCATGTTCTTGGAACGTATGTTTCTTAACATTGAGATTTCTATTCGGATCTTCTATAGGTTTTAACAGATATTCATAATCAGCGTATATAATAAATGGAACTTCCTCTTTATGTTTAAAATTTTTAAATTCTAAAGTAGCATCGTCAGGTAAATTAATCCGACACTTATTTATTTTGGAACAGTCAACTTCATGAGATTTCAAATTTTCCTTGTTAGTAAAATAATGAAGGCAACGTTCGCAAAGATAAATTTTTTCAGTATGTTGAGTAACTTGTCTACGAAGGAGAGCAGATAAAGTTTTAATTCATATGTAGTGAGTTTCTAATTTGAATTTTCATCATCTATTGATATTCGAGGTCTATTAGTATCATTTTCATCAATATATTCGTTTTGTATTAAGAGTAAGTTCACATGTTTACTTTGTTTTAATTTCGTTATATAGCACGGTGAGACTTCATATTTCGATCCATATTTTTTAAGTATATATAAATTTACACTTATATTATTCAACTTTTCAAATTTAAGTATACTTTTTATTTTTACAGGGAAGCTTATTCCATCAAAATTCAGTTCATTCTCATAGGGCTTGTCCTTAATTACTCCGTTTGGATTTCTTTCAACTAGAAGAAGGCATAAAAGTATAGCCCATTTAAAACATTCATTGTCTTTATTTTTAACATCAACACAGGCTCTTTTATTATCTATGCTTGACGGTAATGATATATATGAGTATGGTTTGAATGGATTATACTTATTTATATTAATAGTGAGACCAATAAGTTTTTATCGACCAGCCTGAGTCTCTTTCTTGAAATTCTTCGATTTGTTTAAGTATAATATCTTTAACGTTATTTTGAAACCATCTATCAAGATCAGTAGTCTTATAAATGCAAACATTTTTTTAAGTGAGGGCGCTGCCAGCAAACTGAGGGCGTTGCTTATAAAGTGAGGGCGCTGTAGGCAGTATATGGAAAGGATAGCTAAAGCGAAATAGTGGGGGTGAACCGACTGTAGCACCCTCTAACTTATTAATTTAGTATTAAAGGGTTTATATATAGATCTTCAGAATAAAAATATAGTCATTATTGCTTTGAGATACGATTCAGCTCACATATCATAGAGAATAATTGGATTTATACTCTAAGATGGACTATATTTTAGATATTCAAGGCTTTCAGAGTCCTAATAATATTTTTATTTTTAAGGAGTTTGCCTATTTACCAGTATGTTCTAATACTGCATCTACAGTACTACTTTTTAAACCTCCATATCATTGGCTCAAACTGCCTATTGAATATGAAAGTTTTAATAAGTGGTTGAAATTACATCATCATGGTTTTTATTTTTTATTATCGTTAATTAACATTGATTTTATTTGAAATACTTAATATAATCAATTTTATAGGTATATTATGGAGAAATGGTATTTTACCATATAATTATTGAAATTGTACTATTCGTAGTCATTTACATAATTGTAGAAATATTTATGTGAAAGGATTACAAAAGAAGCAATGTCTCAAAAAAATTATTCCTGAAAAGTAGGTTCAAATAATATACAATAGTACAAAATTCTAAATTTGAATTTAATTAGTTTTTTTTTTTTTTTAATTACAGTATAAAGAGTTTAGCCTCGTTATGTCTCTCTCCCCCCTTAAGCCAATTATAATCTATTAACAACTTATGTATTTTTCTTATGTAATTTTCCTATCTGGCCGCAGCTGCTGATGCTGCGCGAGGTAAGTGAGAGAGACCGAGCAAAGAGAGAGATCCGCGTGTATGCGTGAGTGCGTGGACGCTCGAGTGTCGCGCGCGTTTGCCTAATTGGCTGGGACGGGCTGCTGCCGAATAGCCAGCAAGAGAGAGGGGGACCTCTTCCGCGTGTGAGGGACAATTAGCTGCACGCCTTTGCGACGAACGCAAGCCCGGCTGTCACCGCGCGACGAGTAGGTACCCGGTGCTACGTAGCCAGTGTTTTCCGCCGACAAAGAACGAGAGTGCAGAGTGCGTGCAAGTGGGTGAAAGACCAAGGCACCAATAGTATACTGCGGACTGCGTGTGCGAGCGTGCGTACGTGTGGACAACCGTGATCAGGCCGAGAGAGCTGCCTCGTGGCTGAACACCTGCGCGTGTCAGAAGCAAGTCCGAGGCTACTGCTAAACTGACGTGTAAGTGCCTGCTCGATCATAAGTCTCTCTCTCGCTCGCTTCTTGCTTGTCTCTCTCACGGCGCATGCCACTTGTATGCTTTTGCTATTACCTTCGTTTTAGTAAACGCTCTTTCTGCTAACCGCTGTGTCTTTCCTTTCGGCATTCCCCCTCTCCCGTGCTACACGTGCGCTGACTCACACCGCCTGCTACTACCTGACTTGCGACGCTCTCCGCGGGCCGAAGGCAAGGTTGCCTTCCGGTGGCATGACTGAGCCACTGGGCTGAGTCCCGCATGACCTCGAAATGAGCTACCAACAAGCTGAGTAGCCACCTAGCATCACCCTCCACGGAGAAGTCCGAATCCCCGTTACAACAGAAATATTTTAGGTATCGAAACTGAAATGAGATGTCCGTGATTGGAAGATTTAAGTCTTATATTTAAATCATCATGCATATGTCATAGTCAAAATCGTGAGAATATAGTATGTGCTGCAGTAAATACACAAGAGAGAGAGAGAGCACGCATCCACAAGTTAGAAGTATAGACAGCATACGCTCCCCCTCCTCCGCACACTCAGGCCCTATACCAAATGTATACGTGTGTAGCTAATATAGACAATATACATCCTCTAAGGTATATATGGCGTTAACTCTAGTGGTAGAGCGCTAGCCTGTCAACCCAGAGGACTCCGGTTCGATTCTCCGGTCTGTCCCTTCATTTTTTTTCAAAAATCGTCGCTATTTTCTATTCGTTTCATTTTCAATGCAGCAAGTAAATTGTCAATAATATATATATTTATAACTTAAAAAAACATACATTTAAATTTAATTAGACAGAAAGCACTAGGTATAGGGTCCCTAGAGACTAGGAGCCCTAGGGACTAAGAGCCCTAGAAACCTTCGTCAAAAAATTATAAACAATTATTAACATTAATAATAATTAACATGGAATGATTAGGCCAGGGAATCAAAGGGTTAAACTAAGTACCCTCCCCACGAATATTGTTAATAATAATTGTTAACAATAACAATTATTATTAACATGAGAGGGGGGGGGTGTCAAAGGGTTACGGACCCCCCGCAGGTATGCTGGAACATACATTGCTATACTACTTATACGGCGTAGGCACGTACATAAAAAATATTTAAATTTTAAAATGTAAAAACTCATTCAGTCGCTTATGTATCGAGGAACACGAACTCTATCGTTTTTTTCGAGAATATTGTACTGGTTTTGGTCGAGAGGCGTTAGTGTCTGGAGGAGTACGTTGTCATTTAAGTCTTATCTTTGTGGAGATTTTTCATAAGAGGAGCTGCTGGAAGAACTCGAGGAACTCGCGGAACTTGAGAAACTCGAAGAGCTTATTACAATTTTTTTTGGAGAAGTTTTTGGGGGGGATTTCTTTTTTTTCAGAGGAGGTGATTTATCAGAACTCGTGGTACTAATAATTGATTTTGATCGAGGAGTGTGTTTTCGCTATCTGAATTTCGGTCGTGATTTCGTCGCGTCCGTATTTTTGTCTGTTTGTTTTACATTTTTTTTTTAAGATTATGTTGTGGAATGAGGAAGGAGTTTCTGTTCTTTGGTTTTCGCGATCGATTTATCGTTTTTGTCTGTTTTTATCGCTTCAGTCTTATTTCTATATTTGTTTGGTATAACGCGCGTCTTAACGTCACTTATTATTTTTGGCAATTCTTTTTTGGTAATTTGTTTGTCATCAGTCTTCTGTTTTTCTCGGTTTATTTCCGGTATCGTCATGTGTGTATGTTTTTACATTCTACATACTTATAAGAGTTATCCTTCTTTATTTTCTCATCCATCTTTTTAGGCACGCGTGGCAAAGACTCGATTTTGTTGTTTGGATGGTAAATATCCAAATGGTACACCATGTCCGGCTGCTGTTTCTAAAAATAGTATTTTTTCATTATAGATTTGTGACGGTGAGCCATATGATCAAAATTGTTAAGATTTTAGAAAAATAATTTTCCCTAGTATTAAGACCAACGGCAGAGTTGAAACCGTTTCCCATGAGCTGTAGGAACCGAGTCAAGTGTCGCAGGGAAATTTTCCTTGATAGTCTCCAAACGGCAATAAAATCTATAGTCCAAATTTATGTAAGCGTGCATTCCTTTTTTTATTACGCTCTTCCGCCCCTCGCACCCTCGCACTTACATACGAAGTGCATACAGCTTCCGAACATGTGGGCGCTGACATGCCGATAAGAGAAGAGAGCTATAAGATCTCGTCTGCATCCTGTTCACATCATGACTAACGAATTTTTCCCTTTCCAACTAGAAATTAGGCCTTAGAAATCATGAATTAATATTTTTTGAACTTGAATATTTTTACTTCAACAATATATCAGGAATAATTTTGGCTTCTCAAAACCTCTTATCAAGTTTTCGTTCCGGAGCTTAGTTTAAGCAGAAAATAGAAGAAATAAAAAAATATACGTTAATTTTAATGAATTCACTGTTAGTTAGCGAACTTTTATTATAAGAAATTAATCTACGAATTTATACAACGTAGCGTGCGAGATAACAAGCATCGCTCTATTTTTATTATATTTTATTACTACATAATTATTAAGCGGCGGAATTAATTGTAATATTGTTGTTAGTATTAAGTAGTGTATAAGCTATTCACGGTTGATTAGATTTCTTCCGACTTCGATTATTTAATAATTACAAAATTATGAACCAATCTTGGCTGCGAACGATACTTGAGGAGCCATCTCACGAGCTAAGGCCTGTACCCTTGCATCCGCGCTCCCGGTTTTGTCCACGCTCCGCTCCAATCAGGGCCCGAAAATCCAGCGAGGAAAATCAAAAGAAACAAACGGACCAATTAACACATCACTGCCTGCACCACTTCTCCCGAAACCGAGAGGCTCAAAGAGGGACTCATCACCCAACCACCTGATATAAAAAGGGCTGCACAAGACTCAAAGGGCAGTCGTCGTAGTGTGTGTGCAAGAGGGAGATTGAGTACCAGTGAGTGAGTGCTGAAGGAAGCACAGGAATCAATAATGCCAAGAAGTCGGCCAAGGAGTTAGCAAAGAAGTCAACTAAGAACTTAACAAAACTCAGTCAAGAAGTCAGTCAAAGAGTTAGGCTGCCAAGCAGCCCAAGAAGCGGAACAAGAAATACAAGAAAAATCAATTAATATAAAATAAGGACGCGCAGGATAAAAAGAGTGAATGATACAATAAAAAAAAGAGTAAGTTATTAAATTTATTTAGTTATCTTTTCTTTCAGTAGTAGTTTTCCCTTTTCGGAGATCCATTAAGCCTGAGGCTGGTGGATCTTCATTCAAGCCCCTTAAGAGCACATTAAGTTAGAAGTCTGGTGTGCTCATAATAACATTTAGTTATTATTAATCCCATAATTAGGTGTTTTCTGGAGCAACAATATTGCTCGTCCCTAGTGTTACGCACAAGCCAAATTAGAGCAACCATGAGTCTACGCTTACTCCAAGTGTATCTGCGAGTGACTCCGTCGTTACAGATTCATTTAAATTAAGTTAATAAAAGAGAATATACGTAGATAAAAATAAGTACTTCTGCACTTTGATCTGCAAGTTTATTAGATTTTTTTCCAGATTTTTTTCCATTTTGCCTTTTTCATTCTAAGTATTGTTTCTTCTGATTATACTATAAAAAATAAATAAGTAAAAATGATGAACGTTAGAAATTAAAAAAAATATTAATGTTAGAAATTAAAAAAAATATTTTACCTCTGAAGAGGGAACATATTCTTCGTATGCCTGCGTATTATTTTGATGTTTCGTTGAACTGTGGTAGTTTGATGGATTCTGAAAAATTTATGGTAATAAATGAGATAATAATAAATGAATTTATGATAAAAAATTTTTTTATAAAATATGATTTTGAAAATAAAAACTTACGATTGGTACTGGATAATATTCAATTACAGCCACATTACTTTTTTCTTCGATATACATTTTTTCAAAATCCTCCTGCAATCAGATGCAACGATTGCCGAAAATCGTTTGGACTCGCGTGAGCTACTAAGCGTGGCTGAGCGTAAAAGCCGCGATCGGTTTGGATTAGAGAGAGAGAGAGAGAGAGAGAGAGAGGGCGCGTTAGGAGCAATGACCGGGAGGAGAGAGTTAGCGAGCCAGTATGACTGTGTCCTTCAGTCCGGCTACATCGTAGTTAACGAGTCAGAGGCAACGACGTGTTCTATTGTTTCTGAGTGAGATCCAGGGAGTTGTGTACATTGTTAGTGAGTGTGGAGGTGGGTGTGCACTCTGCGCAACGTGTGCATCAACAACTGTCAACAACAATCGGTACGGTGGAACGAGTGCACACACTGCACAACGTGTGTGGCTCCGACACCGGTAATAACAGCTGTGAGTGGAGTGCCGAGTGCGCACATTGCTTAATGTGTGCGGCCTCGGCAGCAGCGAGCTCAACCTCGGCAGCTTCAGCGGCGACGCAACAACATCAGCGGAGCAGCAGTCGCAGAGGCAGTTCATCGTCAGTTAATTTAATCGGATACGGTTGGCCACCGTATCCTCGTAGATTTAGCGGTAGGTGCACAGCATTTTTTTATCACGTCTAGCGTGCGATCCCGCGCAGTGTGCGCGGTTGATTTATAGTCAGCGAGCGTGCGAATAGTCCGCGACGTCTGCGAGATATACTCTCTCTCTCTCCCCGTTCGGATTACGGTGTCGGAATAGCGTGCGAAAGTCTCTCGGCAAATCCCTCCCTTATATACATTTTGAGTAAATAAATTGGTTAGAGATCAATACGAAACACTCTCATTATTTCGTCATCCCTTTGTTCGACATCGGTGTTATTGTTTACGTTTGATTCGAACGCGCCGGTAGTACAGCACGAATCACGAAAGCAACAGGAGAAGCTGCCCGCCAACCGAGTTGTCAGCAGTGGCCGACGGAGCGCTGGAAAGCAAGCGTACCAGCGCCCCTTGCGGAGAGATCGCGAACCCAGGTTAGATCGGTAAGAGAACTCGGCGCAGGCGCACACCGAGACAAGGTGAGCAAGTGTGCTAGAAGCATACAGTTAACAGTGCACCGTCTGACTGTATTAAGGATTATTATTACCCGGGGTTTGCGGCTAGGAGGCAGTCTGTTACACAGAATAATAAGTCGTTATGCAAATAATTTTTTTATAAAAATAAAATAGTGTTTTAACATACCTTTTCATAATCTGTATTATTACCAATATCCAAAAGTGTCTAAAATTAAAAAAAAATTAATTTAACTTAAAAAATTCAGTTTCTATTCCGACGTTAAAATTTTTTTAAAAAATTTACCGTTGAAACGGGATAATTTTGAGTTGGCGACTCTTCATTTTTTTCGTCGATGCACGATTTTTGTCTAATTCTGCAATCAGAATAATAAATCATTAGATAAACATTAATTTGAAAATTTCCATTTCCATTGCGATTTTAAAATTTTTTTATTCTTACAGCATCAGGAACGATGACTTCTATAATGACGTTTTCTTTCGAAGTCACAGATTTTGGACAATCTTCTATATCGGTTTGCGTTCCAATTTCTCTGCTTTTTCGTTTATAAAAATTAAGTGGCTAAAATAATAAAACAATCACTAGACTGTTAAAACTACTTTTGAAAAACACATATATCAATGTACGATATGAAAACTAACAAACTAACAACTGATAACTCTAATTACTGAAGTCGTGGATCCATTAAATGTTCTTGTGCACGATCACAATTTTCACTTTTATATATTTCATGGATGAAATAACGCCTCGAAGAACGCGACATTTTTTCACTGTCAAAATTCAGACATTTGAACAGCACCACAGCTTTACACTAACTGAGATTTTTTCTTTCTTTCAAATCGAACTACGCACTTAAAATAAGAGAAAGTTGGTGTATTTTGTTTTGGGAATTTGTATTATAACATGACCTACGGCGCGACGTTTCAAATTTTTACGACTATGGATCAGCTAACGTAACCGAGAGCATTGGTTACTATATACATGTATAGCAATGAACTAACTGTATTAAACCTATGAATTCTAAGAAAAATGATTGAAAAAATTTTTATTTTAAAAAATTGTCAAAGTCAAGTGAGGGTATTGACACTTGTAATATATCGTAAGTCTCGAATATGCTTGCATATAATTAAGTCCTAATATGTTCGCGCGCGACAAAGTCCCTACATATCAATCAATGCATAGGAATTTAAAGGCTACTTCAGGATGGGGAGCTTAACGCAGAGTCATTTAACTCTAAGCTTTCGCAGCGAGAGGATGAGGTCTTCCGGTTATGGACTTTTCGTGCAAGGTGTTTATGCTCGCGCGCGCAACTAATTCTACTTATACTCGCGCGCAACTAAGACCACTTATACTCGCGCGCGTAACTATGTCCTTTCATGCGTGCACGCTTCTAACTGTCACGCTAACTACTTTTTTCATTAACTTCAAAAAAATTTTCAAGACCAAATACATTACATTTAGTGCAATGAATACTTAAAAATTTTTCAAAGTTGAAATGAGCGCGTTGATTTAGTAATTCATAAGGTGCAGTCGTGACGCTGTTCAATCATCAATTAACGCGTGTGCATTATGATCTCCCTTTATATAAATTCATGAATGAGAGAGAAAGTGCACGCACAGCTCATAGCCACGCGCTACATGGCTAACTTTTGGGAGAGGGGAGAGTGTGACGCATTGCACTGCTCCACGGCTAAGACCATATTACGTTCACACGTGTAAGTTCTCATATGACCGAAAACTTATCTTTCTCAGCGTGCAACATAGCTAATGGAGCTATATCACTTCGTAGGCGCACGATTCTAAGTTTTTTTTCTGTTTTGCATGCTGTAGAGACTAAGTGTCGATAGCAGAGACAGATGAAACTAAGCCGTGTGCGCATTGGAAAGAAAGGCTATAGTATAAGTCATCTAGCGTCAGCTCGTTTAAAGGGACTTAACTATATTTGCTCGGAGCTAGAGTTCTTGTAGCATATAAAAAGAACTTTGCCACATTCATAAAGATTGGACATAGACGTGTGAGCGAATTTTGATTATCGCGCTGTTACTAACATATTTGAAAAAGTGGAAAGGGGTAAATGTATAAAATGCGTGTCAAAATCGATGCTTCATCATATTCAGTCGAGCACTCATCGGTTCGAGCAATCATGGCACATTGCAATCCTTTAACAAGGTATTGAAAAAATTTCAATCAATGAACTAACTTTTGATTTAAACTATATTTCTGTCTAATATTTTTTTTATTGTAGATTTGACATGTAAATCATCTCTGATATACAAGACTTTAAGTACGATCATCAACCAGTTTTTAAAGAACTAGCAACGATAAATCTCAATATATTGAATTAACGATATTGAACCCGTCCATTGGATTTTCAAACCACCATGTCCTTGGGAAGAACTTCCCAGTCATTCAAACCGTGAAAATTCATGGCTTACAAATAACTTCCATGGGCTTGATTGGAATACAGGAAACTTACCATACGATTGCCATCCGCTTATTATACAAGACCTATGTCGCTTAGCAGCTGACACTGAGAAAGTTCTTATTTATTTAAAGGGGCGTCAAAAAGTGAAGTAGCTCACTAGATTTATTGATCATGTCTTCGATCTCGAAGATCTGGGTTGTCCTTCCTTACATCAGTCAGGATTTTATGAACCTATAGTTTGCAATTATCATCCTCTAGACTGGACAGAAATCTACGCGCTTCTAAATATCGTGGCTCTTAAAAACTGGTTGAAAAACCGTTATAGTCGACAATTAAGTCAGACTTGCGACCTCCCTGACAGTGATTCTTCAACATCAGAGTCGAATAATGATGATAGTGATGATTATGATTATGATGTGATCAGCAAACTAAAAATGTTAGATTTAGAGGATGAGGAAAATTAAGTAGAGGTGGGGGATTGGTACAACATCTTCAATTAAAATGAGCGGTTTAACCATATAAGATACCGATTCATTCGCTCGTCTACGCTCACAGTAGATCCTTCATATAGCTTGAATACTCTTTTTAATCAAAAATTGTATGTCAACTGTTATTCATAGAATTTTTTCATTTTTTATACTTGGAATTTTACATGTCGCATTGTGGAAGCTATTAACGCAGTAGTTCGTACCCCATCCTACTTGCCAACGAAGAAATTAAAAAAATTGAATCCTTCAATCCTTAAACAGTCACTGGCATGAAAAAAGTTCAAACAAAATTCGGAACAAGAGTCGTCGAACTGGAGGCTGAGTTTGACGTTTTCCTTCCCAATAAACTAAGTGAACAAATTGGACAATTCTTAGTAGAAATTCCAAGTTAAATATAATTAACACAGAAATTTGGATCCCCTATTAGAAAGAATTTATAAGTCTCATGTATATTGAGTTATTTGAAATTTAATACTAATATGGTGCGTGAATAGTGAACAAATAAAAGATATGGATTTATTTTTTATTATAATTTTATCTAATATAATTAGGCTCGTATTTATCCGGCATAAAAACCCCAGTCATAAGTAGGGAAAAGCCATCTAAATATAAGCAAATACAGTCGACGAATGTACAGAGTTATGCTACTTATTATAGTTAATACATTTCGGCAGGCTCGCTTTGCCTGTGAATGGCCATTCAAGTTATAGACTACTCGCTTACCACACGACGCTAATTGCACCTTGTGCGAGAAGGAAGGTCGTCTCCTAGAGCAGCACAGTGCCAACGTCTTGGTCACGGGCACGGCCCACACTATGCTGCCCCTAAAGTAGGGCCGAGTTGCTGCTGTCTGAGCTGCCCAGGGTCGGAGACGCCTCAGAGGATATCACGTATATCCTCAGCTAGGCCTACGGATGCCGGTAGCCCTTGTTGCGATCGTGGGTTCGACAGGTCACAAGATAAAATGCGCGATACTGCAGGAACTCGCACTCACATTCAACACACACGTTACCCGTGAAGGCTAGCACGATAAATTAACACAACGACGTAACAATTGAAAGCAGCAGTTAACTGAGCGCAACTAGATGACGAGGTGCTGAGATAGAGCTACGAGGTGTAAGGATCGAGTTCTCGAGAGCTACTGCTGCTTCCTCCTTCCTGAAGAAGGATCAGAGTTTTCTCCAGCATTGGGCCTGTTCGTGGAGACAATTAAAAAAAAGCAAGGTTTATAGTGCCGAATTTTCCTCCGAATGTTTACCTGCGCGACAATTGCTGGACGACCATACCGCCTGTTTTCTTTTGTATCGCGCGCACACCGCTGGAACTGCCGCACGTGTTAATATTCTGGGTTTTCCCCATCCGCAAAAAAAGAGAGAAAACATTAAGCGACAAAGGACCGAATCTCTAAATAAACTTTCACATTTACAACCGCCAAAAAAATTGTTATAAATTATTACTCTCTACTTTCGTGCTATGCACATGGAGCGCAGATGCCGCGAACATTCCGCCCGCCTTCGTCCGTCGGACGAATGTACACTTCGCAACTTATATACTATTTTCCGGCTTGGACTTATCCTCATGGTCTTCAGATCGATGCAGGTTCAAGGGTGCGAGACAGGCAATGTGTCGACGGAGTGTGTTGTTTGCAGTCTTGACAGTCACCACTCGAACAAGACCATCTGAGCCAGCGTGTAATTCAAGCACACGCCCAAGAGGCCATTTAGATGGTGGATAGCGATCATCCTTCATAAGGACCAGTTGACCGATTGTGAAATTTGCAGTCGGATGTTGCCACTTGTTTCGCGCTTGCAGTAGAAGTACATACTCGCTGGACCAACGCTTCCAGAATTGGTCTCGGATTCGCTGCAAGAGTTGGAATCGGTCGAGACGATTTTCTGGGACCGATGGTGTGGCTTCGTCAGGGATAACTCCAGAGGCAGCTCCGATGAGAAAATGTGCTGGAGTGAGTGCTTGCAAGTCCTCGGGATCTGCTGTCAGTTGGCACAAGGGGCGCGAATTGAGGCAAGCTTCAATCTCAGCCAGGACTGTTGATAGCTCTTCGAAAGTAAGAATGCGTTCTCCAATCAACTTTTTCAGCAGATTCTTAGTAGACTTAACTCCAGCCTCCCATAGTCCTCCATAGTGTGGAGTTGTAGGCGGGATGAATGTTCACTCTGTTCTATCGTTGAGTAGTAAGTTTGCGGCTTCCTTGTAAAAGCTTGAGGCGGCTGTGAACATGCTTCGAAGCTCGGTGTCAGCTCCACGGAAGGTTGTAGCATTATCGCTGAAAAGTTTCTTGCAGAGTCCTCTTCTGCTTACGAAGCGTCGATAGGCAGCGAGAAATGAAGTAGTCGTGAGATCACTCACAACTTCAAGATGCAATGCCTTTGTAGCAAAACATACAAAAAGCGCAATGTAGCCCTTGTAGATCGTTCGGCCACGGCCCTTTGATGCGCGTAGTTGGAAGGGACCAGCATAATCCAGACCAGTGTTGGTAAATGGTCGAGCAGGGGTCACACGTTCCGTTGGTAGATCGCCCATGAGTTGATGGGCCAAGCGAGGCGAATGACGCTGGCATCTTACACATTTGTGTATCGCTGATTTGACCAACGCTCGCATATTCACAATCCACGCAAATCGCAACAGAATACTTATCGTTAGAGTAGGTCCACCATGATACGCTCACTCGTGCGCGTATGACACAAAGAGTCGGCTAAGGGATGAGGAACGAGGTAAAATTGGCGGATATTGCAAATGGCGAGGTAGATTGGCATTACTCAAGCGACCTCCGACGCGAAGAATACCATCCTTATCTAAAAAGGGCTGTAATTTGCATAAATAATGGCGCTTAGGTAGAGTCTTATGAGATCGTAGTAACTCGATTTCCGTCGAAAACGTGTGCGCTTGAGCTACTCTCACGATCACGGTTCTGGCATTATCAATATCTGCAAGCGTGAGATATTTAGGATAAGAGCCTTGGGATGCTCGCTGTCGAACCTTTTGCAATATTGGTCGCAAACACCATGCAGTTATACGTATGAGTCGCGTAAGACTCGAGTATCTCGCCAACAACACTGGTTCGTCAGAGCTTGGCCGAGTATGTAGTGAACGCAACGATTGTCGTGGCTGGGGCCATTTATCAGAAGGAGATAATAGCCACATAGGACCAGTCCACCACAAGTCATTCGCTCGCAATTCGTCAGGCATCGCGCCTCGCGTGGCAAGATCAGCCGGATTTTGTTTTGTGGGTACGTGCGACCACAACGCGGAAGGTAACTCGGTTTGAATTAAAGAAACACGGTTGGCAACAAATGTCTTCCAATGACACGGGTGCTTCTTGAGCCAAGTGAGTACTACTTGACTGTCGGACCATAGGCGTATTGGCACATTTTGCAGAAACTTCAGTTTTTGCAAGTGTACCACTAATTTAACGAGAAGAGTTGCACCGCACAACTCAAGGTTCGGAATGCTGACGGTCTTAACTGGTGCAACCTTCGTTTTTGCTGTTAGCAACGATACATGATAATTACCGTTACCGTTATCGATGCGTAAATAGACGACAGCGGCGTATGCACGTGAAGATGCGTCAGAAAAACCATGAATCTCAAATGGTTTCTGATCAAACAACCCAAGCCAACGATTAATCGAGAGAGTGTGCAGTGTTGAGAGTGACTGGCAGTAGCTCTGCCAGCGGTCGCAGATTTCGGCAGACAAGGGCTCATCCCAGTCGCACTTCTCAATCCATAAGTCCTGCATAATAATTTTTGCCAGTACCGTCACAGGAGCAAGCCAGCCAAGAGGGTCATATAACCGCGCGATGTCCGAATAGATCGATCTTTTTGTGAGTTTTTTCTCTGAACGGCTCAAGATCGACGCGCTAAAGCTAAAGGCATCGCTCGACGGGTTCCAATGCACACCGAGCGTTTTTACCGCGCTGTTAGTGTCGATTTGTTTAATCGCGCCGACTTCACCCGACAGGATAAATGAAGGTAATAGATTCGGGTGATTTGCAGCCCACTTATCTAACTCGATGCCAGCGGACTTCAAGATGCCGATAAACTCGTCACGTATACGCACAGCCGTCGGCAAATCATCTGCACCCGCGAACGTATCGTCGACGTACGTATTTGACTCAAGACAAGCCGCTCCGAGGGGAAAACATGTCTTTTCGTCGGATGCTAATTGCAGCAGCGTACGAATCGCGAGAAAAGGCGCGCAGGCCGTGCCGTACGTGACCGTTGTTAAGCGGTAATCCATAGCAGGCCTTCCCGGTGCACGCGACCACAGGATACGTTGCAAATCCTGATCTTCGCGAGCAACAAGAATTTGCCGGAAGATTTTCACAATATCAGCTGTAAAAACATATTTATACCGACGCCAATTCAACAAGATCAACGAGAGATCACTCTGAAGAGCTGGCCCTGACATGAGAAGCTCGTTCAAGCAGTACTTATCATGAGTACGACGAGAGGCATCAAAAACAACACGTATCTTGGGTTTTTCTGCAGTACCGGTGATAACAGGATGATGTGGATGATACCACGCTCGCGTGTTCTTAATTTCAGATCTTGGTACAGGTATCATATGACCGAGCTTTATGTACGTTTCCATAAAGTCGGTGTATGCCTGCTGTAATGTAGGATCGCGCGAAAAGCGACGCAATAGATGTTGCAAAGAACCGAGGGCCACTCTTCGCGTCTCATCGGCTACTCGTGGAGGCTCTGAATTAAGGGGTAGGCGAACCTGAAATCGTCCGTCAGTAGTACGCTTATGAGTTTCGGCAAAAAGTTTCTCCCATACTTCATCCTGAGGCTTCAGACTCTTAGGCGCGACAGGAACCTCTTCGACTGTCCAAAAACGTTCGATCACATCACTTAAGTCATTGCTAACTACACAACGCAAAGATTTAACGGTCTCACGTTTGCTTGCTGCCGTAACGGCACTCTTTGCGTTGGACCTGATATCACCCAGCCGAGAGCAGTATTTTGCGCAACTAGCGAGCTTGAAGGAAATTTGGTCAAACCTGCTCGTAACAATTGTCCGTAAAGATCCGCTCCTATCAAAATGTCGACTCTATCCGAGAGATAAAATTCCGGATCAGCGAGAGGTAGCATCTTAAATGGTTCTAATTCAAGCTCCACAAGATTTCGCGACGGTAATTCGGACGTCAATCTAGGCAGAACAAATGCATTCACATCAATTTTAAATGGAGGATCCTGGTTCGATTTCATGGTGAAGCTAGTCGCGTGTTTGACGGCGCCAGCAGTACAGCCTCCTATTCCCATTAGGCTAGTTGTCACACGATCTCGTTTGAGCTGGAGGAGTTGGACGAGCGACTCAGAGACAAACGTGGCTTCTGACCCTTGATCAAGCAAGACCCGAGCACAAGTCTGTCTTCCAAACGGGCCTATAACCGTAACTTGGGCCGTGGCGAGTAAGATGGATTGCTGACTTGCAGCCGAGTTGCAAGCGTTAATACTGAGTCCGGGGCCGCCCGCCGTGCGCCCAATATTCGCTCTAAATTTTTGTGTAGCTGCTAAAGCACTTGACCTTTCAGTGGAAAAAGCGGAGTGAAGCAAAGTATGATGACGTTCTTCGGTTGTGCAGTCTTTACACCTATACTTTGATGGGCACGCGGAACGCTTATGACGGCCGAGGCAGTTGAAGCACAGCTTAGCTTCGCGCACTGCCTTTTTGCGTTCTTCTGGAGTTTTTGCAAGGAAGGCGGAACATTTTGAAGTAAAATGATTTCCTTCACAAAATCCACATTTCAAAATCCTGGCTGGCTGCGACGATTGTGCGTGATGAACTTTACGCGAGCTTGAGAGAGTACTGATAGGAGGGTTCGGACGTTTGTCCTCCTTATCAGCTTGGATGACTATCAAAGACTGTGCGCGTCTCTCTAGAAACGCAGCCAAATCGACGAACTTTGGCATGCGAACGAGATAATCATCGTCATCGTCTTCTATGTTGGCTAAGGATGATTGATCTTTCGCACTCCACTCAGCTTCCCAGTGTTTTCGGGACTCGGTATCAAGACGGACTTCCAACAAATGGACTAGCCATAAATCCCAATGGACTACCGGAGCTCTTAGATTTTTAAGCGAACGCACAATTCGTTGTGCATTGTCGATAAAACTACGCAAATCAGAGGCTGACTCTTTCTTAAGATGCGGCAAGTTAATAAAGGCGTCAAGCAAGTTATTAATTGTCAAGCGCGGATTATGAAATCGATTTTTCAAAGCTTTCCATGTCGTATCATAATTTATACCTAAGATAGTGACGTCCTTCACTAACTCGGCTGCAGAGCCTTTCAAGCAAGACTTCAGGTATTGAAGCTTAGTAGTATCAGCAATGCGCGGCGCGTTGTGTACGAGGGTGGTAAAAATGTCCGCGAAGCTATCCCAATCTTCATGCTTGCCCGAGAAGGTAGGTAGATCTAACCTAGGAAGTTTTGCTGAACAATCGTCGTGATCGTCGTCTTCACGTTCGCGTCGTCGAGGATTGCGTTCCTCATTACTCGGAGACTGCGGTAGTGCGGTTAACAATACGTCAAGGGTATTCTCATAGATATCTTGCAAGGCAGCGTACTTATTTTCAGTAATATAAGCGTTTTCAAACGCCTCTGCTCGCAGTGCAATATCGGTGTGTGTCTTACGCACATCCGCCCACAGGTCGTTGATCATATTAATGCGCGTTTGTATGATCGTTTTGCTAAGCGTGTTAGCCGCACGATGACGTATGTGATCGCCGATGCGTTTAATTTCATCATGGCGTTGTTGTTGGAGTACTATCAGTCGGGTTAACGGGCTAGGCGCCATCTTACACACAAAGACAAAAGACAAATGGAAAGAGCGTACTATATCGTGGTGGACCTCTAACACAAGACAATTCTAAATATGACCATAAAGCAACGCAGCAATCAATGTATTTATTCACTAATCACGCACTCCTCACCCGGGGCACCATGAACAAATTGGACAATTCTTAGTAGAAATTCCAAGTTAAATATAATTAACACAGAAATTTGGATCCCCTATTAGAAAGAATTTATAAGTCTCATGTATATTGAGTTATTTGAAATTTAATACTAATATGGTGCGTGAATAGTGAACAAATAAAAGATATGGATTTATTTTTTATTATAATTTTATCTAATATAATTAGGCTCGTATTTATCCGGCATAAAAACCCCAGTCATAAGTAGGGAAAAGCCATCTAAATATAAGCAAATACAGTCGACGAATGTACAGAGTTATGCTACTTATTATAGTTAATACATTTCGGCAGGCTCGCTTTGCCTGTGAATGGCCATTCAAGTTATAGACTACTCGCTTACCACACGACGCTAATTGCACCTTGTGCGAGAAGGAAGGTCGTCTCCTAGAGCAGCACAGTGCCAACGTCTTGGTCACGGGCACGGCCCGCACTATGCTGCCCCTAAAGTAGGGCCGAGTTGCTGCTGTCTGAGCTGCCCAGGGTCGGAGACGCCTCAGAGGATATCACGTATATCCTCAGCTAGGCCTACGGATGCCGGTAGCCCTTGTTGCGATCGTGGGTTCGACAGGTCACAAGATAAAATGCACGATACTGCAGGAACTCGCACTCACATTCAACACACACGTTACCCGTGAAGGCTAGCACGATAAATTAAGACAACGACGTAACAATTGAAAGCAGCAGTTAACTAGGTGACTGAAAATAATGCGACGAGGTGCTGAGATAGAGCTACGAGGTGTAAGGATCGAGTTCTCGAGAGCTACTGCTGCTTCCTCCTTCCTGAAGAAGGATCAGAGTTTTCTCCAGCATTGGGCCTGTTCGTGGAGACAATTAAAAAAAAGCAAGGTTTATAGTGCCGAATTTCCCTCCGAACGTTTACCTGCGCGACAATTGCTGGACGACCATACCGCCTGTTTTCTTTTGTATCGCGCGCGCACCGCTGGAACTGCCGCACGTGTTAATATTCTGGGTTTTCCCCATCCGCAAAAAAAAGAGAGAAAACATTAAGCGACAAAGGACCGAATCTCTAAATAAACTTTCACATTTACAACCGCCAAAAAAATTGTTATAAATTATTACTCTCTACTTTCGTGCTATGCACATGGAGCGCAGATGCCGCGAACACTAAGCGAACATTTTATTGTGAACCCGGAATCGTACAATACTCTGCTCTGTCAACTTAAAAAAAGAATTGTTAAGCTTAAGTACCTTGGCGGCAGCTTATTAGAATTTATGTAAGTTACAGTAATTCAATAAATATAAAAAACTTCAAGAAATTAACATCTTTCAATTTACTATTTATCATCCATTCATTTCCTTTTTTTATACATTTTAACAATGAGTATTGATGTATTTGGATGCAAGCTCAGAGGAGCTGACAAACTAAATTTGAAAACTTCATATAAGATTCTTTTAACAGAGATTGAAAATATTAAAGATTCTATTTTAAAATTGAAAGCTGAATTAAAAGAAACTTATCATTGATTGATCTTCATCGAGAAGAACATGATATAAAAATCATAGAAGTTTTATCTGACATTCATAAGTTGAATGAGTCATTTACCCTCTCTATGACGCAGTTGCCGTTACAAAAGGAGCACGATTCATTCGCTGCAGCTCATTTGCCGTCTGTAGCAGCATCAGACACATTATGAATTCATTAAGTAACAACATTCGAAGTCGGGCTATAGCGTTCTTGCATGAATATCTTAGTAAACCGTACAATGTAGATGATTCTACGGTTTAAACAACGATGAATTATGTCACTCATTGACGAAGGTGAATGAACATTTTTCTAACATTTTTAACCTATCAACGAATGATCTCATAATAATTGAATATTCTATAACCTTATTGAAAGGTATCTGGTACATGACAAAGGATAAGAAAATGAATAATTTATCTGAATATTCAATGGGCCTTTGTCATATATTTACTCAGGAAGATATTCCTAGTTCTAGAACTGATAGGTTAGCTAAAAAAGTAGTGATCAATGTTAGTCATTCCATACTAAACGTTTTTATGCAATATGTTGCTGAATATGTTCGCATCACCATTGACAATTATCTCCGAAATGAATTGGTTATGGATGTACATTTTATATTCACAGTTTTATATCTAAATCGTGAATATACCGATTCCAATCAAAATTCAAAGTTAAACTTTTCAAAGTGAAATATATTCCTGTTTACTCGGCTTACAAATATCGAAGATGATTTTGCATAAATGTGTTACAACCTCTGAAAACAAAGATTGATAATTATCAAACATAGAATCCAGATTACTCTCTTGGCTGTGTAACTAACGTAATTGTCAGCTATTATAAATAAGACAACGCAAGAATCAGATTATTCATCAGCAAGCATTCGAATGAAATGGACCGCTATCCGTCAGTTGAGTATTCGCGTCTTCGCCAAGAAGACCCAGATGAAAACAAAAAACAATTTACATGGAAACAAATCACTTCCAAATTTTCAACCAACACTAGTTAATTTCCAGAACAAAAAGGCTACCAACAGTTCAACAATGATAAGAAGAAATACAGATAATCAGGTTACAAAACTTGTATAAGTCTTATAATATAACAGTCATGTATACTTTTTTATCAAATAAATATTTTTTTTAATTTTAAACGTATTCAAAATTTTGATGATTTTTTTGTTGATTTTCCAATAATAATAAACCTTAGCCCCCACGGGGCATGCGCATGAGTAGTAGTAATAGTAGTAGTACACCGCTAAATCCAGAACTTTCCACGAGATATACCGAATGGGCATCATGCCTGTACGCCGCCGTCGATAATACCCCACCCATTAATCATATATCTTTTTTTTCATCAATCTAACTCATCATCGATCGATCATTGGGCATGGGGCCGGTGACCGGGGGCCTGCGGGGGGCATCATCCATCCATCTCCACGTCGCTAACTATCACGCACGCACGCACGCACGCAAACGTATATAACGGTCGACTACAATGCAAACTGTCGATAAAAAATCTGCCGGTAAAACATCCCATTCGATAATGCAGGATTGATAATGTTACCGACTGCTGGTAAGGAAGGAATAAATACTCGTATGGTAAAAGTGGCTTGGATCCCATATAGCCTATACTACTATAGTTTATTAATAATTTTTGTTTCCTCATATTGTTCGCTATTTGAAAAAATTTTATGCTTTATTATTCTACTTTTGGTTGGAATAAAATTATGTTGCCTTTGCAAATTTGCAACTCGAATATTATTATCAAACCTCTTATTTAACTTACTTAAATTTTTATTATAATGACTAATGGGCAAAAATTCAAATTCTACATAACGAAAATTACTTTTGAGTTTCAAGCAATCATACAACGCATTTGGAGTTAAAATTGATTTTTCTGATGGTAATATTAAACTGACTTTCACAGCAGCTTTCTTTATAGAACCTTCAATGCCATCACAAGCACCTTTCCCATGAGCTGTAGGAAAGAAATTCCATACGGCTTTAATTTTAAAATCGTCATAATGATAATATAAATTTAATATATTTTTATAATTTTTAAACTGTTGGGGAGCACCTACACTAAAGTAATCTATGTTTTTGATTGAGAAGTTGTTATTTACATACTTTAGCAAAAGTTGCTGATATGTAGAAACAGCTATAGTATCATGTGTCAAATTATCTAAAATAACGATAAATCCTTTTTTTTTAATTCACCTTGAATTTTGAAACCAACAAAAATAGTGGCTTGGTTATTATTTTAATGAAATTTTGGTGGGACATTTTACACAATAAATGCGTAGTTTTCGGAGAAATCTCAATTAATATTTATCTCATCATCCAGCAATTTATTTTTAAGGTCTTTAAAATATTTAGACTGCTCTCTCGAAATAAATGTATGGGATAAGAGATGCTTAGTTTTTTCGCAAAAACTAAGTGATAATGCCAGCGATGAAGTCACTGGCATCATAAGTGATGTTTTTTAATGTGGTTCTTGGTGTTGAGACCCATTGCGAATAATTTATTTCATCGAAGTCTAATTCCAAAAATATTGTTAGCAAATAGTCTTGGAGAACAATTCTCACATTTACCCAACTAGCATTTAGCGTCTGGAATGTCAGAATCATTGTCACAAATAATAAATTTCAAAATGTCTTTGTAATCTTTGAACTGAAAATCATAACCGTATATTATTGCAGGTAATGAAGAACCTAAAATAAATTATATATGCTTAATTTAAAATCGAGTGATATTTATGATTATATCGTTACAATTACAAAATAAATACCTGATATCATTAACTTTACATTTTGATGGATCGAGCAAACACAAACTGAATGAGTCCCATTACTTCCCGCTAGTAACAATATTTAGGTCTATGTTTTCCAAAAGTTGAAAATTCAACAGATGCATCTGGATAATACTATTTAAACTGCATGTATAATTTCTTCAATGAACAAAGAATTAGACGTTTTTCCTAAAAAACTATATTTTATTCTATATCTTTAGTTTTGATACAATCTTTTATACCCGGCAATATGTAAGTATTGTCTTCACTAGCATAAAAATGTATAATATTTATTATTGTTTCTTTTGAAATAACCTTTCCTAAATTTGAAAGTCATAATTACTAAAACTATTAAAAAAAATTAAGAAATTAATGATAAATTACATGTTTTTGCAGAAACTAATGTTGCCATTGGTCCTTTAGCTATTTGTAATTTTTTTTATCTTTGTATCATATAATTTGATGCTTCAAAATGTTTGTGTATTTCCTTAGATGTCCAATCGAATGTATTTATTAATAATAATAATGCGTCTACGCACTACTAAATTCTATACAGTTTTCTCCTTAATAATTTATAAATACTCGTAAATTAAGTTTATTGGCGTTTTCCATCAAATCGTCCATCCATTTTTGATTTTGTAAAATTGCAACAGCTTGGATGACAGAAATAGTTGAAATTCGTCGTTAATCTCAACAATGATTTTGTCACCAAATCGTGTTGCAACTGGCTTTACTCTGGTGATCATATATTTGCAGCCTTTTGTCAATTCACTAATTTTTTTGTTGGGCTTAAATTCGCACACGTGCAATATTATTTGGTTGAATAAGATCTATCTTTACAAAAAAAATAAACAAATTAGTAATAACGATTCAATTTGTAAAAAAGAAAAAATGACTTCTAGAATATTTTGTATTTACCTCGAAGGTAAAATAATTTTTTTCTTTCAATCACTAAACTTTTAAATTTTAGTGACAAATCTAGCTTCTAGTAACTTTGTTTTCCTTCATGCAATTGGACTTAGAATATAATCAGAAGATTGTTGCTGCTCACTGGTTGTTGCTGCTGATTTTTTCTCAACGAGAATAAGCTCCACAGTTCGTGGTTGCGATTGATCTAAATTTTTCTGCTTTCTGCTACTTTTCTACACTATTTTCTGCTCCCTTCTTCAAGTTCATTGGGAGCTCGTTAACGGTGACCAATACTGGAGACACGACGGCTGGCGCTGGGGCAGCAGATGGGGGTTAGACCAAGACCATTTCCAATGCCCTCCCTTTCCACTAATGGAATACCGTAGTGACCCCAAGGAAGCGTATCGGTGGTAATAGAAAGCAAGAATCGTTTGTCATCGTGCGCACTGAGCGCGATCTTTGTCTGCCTTTCACTGTACTCGTATAAATGATAATGGCGAGATCTGATGATCTTTTGGTCTCGGCTTAAAGTCGCATTCTAGGAAGATACTTGACATGGTCGTTAAATACGGTCGTAGCTTTCAATATGGAACTCTTTAGACCTTTCACCTTTTTTATCGGATTTCTATTCTGACCTCTAATGCTATACATTTTAATACTGAATCCGACAAACTCCAACATCATTTAACTGTTGTTCACATCTTTCATCAGTCCAACCACTTTCTTATAGGCTCTTGGAATATTGAACTGATTTTGTTCATCAAAGTCTGAGATATCGAATTCATGAATATTTCGATGCACGACGTTATATATGTCGGTATTAGTGATTTTATACACCAGACTATCCGTGTCAGTGTATAACAATTTGCAATGCTCACCCACAGCACTGGCCATATACTCATAGTGGAAGCGATACACGAGAGTGTTCGACAAGTCAAGGACAGCAAGACTGATGTATATGGGGTTTTTCACTGTTATTTCTGTTCGCAAGAGTTGAATCCCCGCATCGTCAAGAATATCTCTACTATGGAAATTTGGCCGAGCTATGAAAGCTTCAGCACCATATCGCCCCTTCCACTTGTTCACTACTTTCACAACGATGTGTATCTTTTCATTTTCCATTGTCTTCCCGTACACAGCATTGTTGAAAAGTTTAAATAACATTTGTTCAAACTCATTTTTTGCTTGTTTATGCATGTCGCTGTTCAATTCAGTATATTTCTTCAACCACGCACTCTGATCAAATTTCAAATCCCGATGGATTTTCTTGAGACGTAAGCTATGCTTTATTACTTGCTTCAATGCTCTATAGTGGATCACGTAACGTTCTTTATCATCCAAAGTCGTCATGAGTTTTTTCTGTTTGGATTCAGGAGCAGACTTGTGCTCCGGAATTTCCATCATATACTCTAAGTCAAATTCGAGTATGTATTCAAAGAGTGAATCATCGGGAACATCGAAAGAGAAGTTTGAGTCAATGTCACACCATTCAAAACCGCTTTTCGGAGGAGGTTCAGTGATATTCCACCAGTATATCTCAGACGACTATATTTATTTATGTACCGATATGCTTACACATAATTCATTATTTGATATAGCATTATTTATTTATATACCTATATGCTTACACATAATTCTTTATTTGATATAGCATTAATTTACGTACGATGTCTAGAAGTCGCAGTAGCAGCGGGCAATAGAGTATAAGGTAGGAGAGAGAGAGTATATATATAGTACAACGTGAACTAGCGAGAGGGAGGATAGACTTGCGTAGGCTCAAACGGAAGGTATATTCATGTGCGAGATCAGAGACTGTGGAGCGATAAAAACCGACATATGCTCGGCAGAGAAGGAGAGAGAGTGGGGGGGGGGGGCTCTTCCGCGACACTAGCTTGTTGATCGCGTCCGAAAGTATACGTGTTCTCGCCGGCCGGCTTTCGTATTGAAAACTGACAACTTCTTTTCCGACCCTCTACGTGGCCTTGTGGCAGATCAGAGGAGAAACTACCAATTGCAATTTGCGTATCGAGAGTGTAGTGTGAGAGAGTGTGTGGGAGTAAGCGGGTACTAGGCAGTCGCCAGATTCGCAGTGATTGAGCGTCAAGTAGGACTAGTCTGTGGTCCTATCGTCCTATGTAAGTACCTTTTCGTGTCTTCTGTCTCTCTCTCGCTGGCTTGTTATTCTCTCTCTCTTTATCGCTACGCTGCATCCCTTGTAAACCCTTATATTATATAAACGTCGTTTTATCTTATGTACGCCTTCCTCTTATTTACACCCATCTCTACAACCTTCTACGTTTCCCCGTCGACGAATTGATAAGAAGATTAGCTGCTGGATTCACGACGCTCCCGCGGGCCTTAAGGCATAAATGAATATCCGGGCATAGCCTCGAGCGGTTATTGTACGCCCGCAATGAGCTGCATTTAATATTTTCTGTTCTCTCGCGAAATAACGCGGGCTAGTAACAACCCCGTTATATTGGCGCCCAACCGACAGTGGCATTCCAAGTAGCTTTTTCTTTTCATTCTTCGTGTGAGAGACACGACGCAGCGTATTTACGAAAACGATAGAGCATTAGAGCGTGTATCATAGAGACTCAGGTCGCGCGGCGAATGTAAACACAGTGTGTTATTTACAAGGCAGCCTTGAAACTGCTATACACCTCGCTTGTCGAGCAGCTTCAAACTTCTCAAACTACTTAAACTATTTCAATATTGGAATAAAATATATTTTTCAAGGCTACGCCATTTAAGAAATATCACACGACTGTACGTATAAATATGAGTGTGTATACATAGGATATCGCGGAAAATGTGTTGTTGTGTGTGAGTTCGACGAAGCGTGGAATTTCGTTCGCCTATAAACCAATAAGCTAGTCAAATCAAAACGATAATACATATATATACAGTGCCGGTCAGCCACTTTTACCCCCCCACGGGCAAAATCAGTCTAACTTCAAAGTTTTATATCTCTGGTAGAAATTAACGTACAGAGACGCGCGTGGGTGCGTTTGAAAGGTCTTTCGGAGAGCTTTCAGATAATATGACTCACGGTTGCCATCGATTGTTTTTTTAAATTTTGCAACAATTATGCAAAATTGAAAATTCTGAAATTTTTTTATTATTTTTGACAATTAGCCAATTTTGGAAAAAAAATCGTACGAAAATTTGAAGTACACCATTTTTTAGCTATTACCAAGCCCTATCTGAATCACTCATCAAAAATTTATTTTCGTCAAATATGACGCGCGCACGGGCATTTTTTCCTGAAAGTGACAGTTTTTTTCAACATTTTTTATCTCCGTCAAATTGTAACAATCGAAAAAAATTTATAGGAGAAAAAATGTTTGTTTTTTCACGTAGAATACTGCAATAATTTTTTTTTCGGTTTTTCGAAAAATTTTTTTTTTCGGTTTAAATTATTTTTCAAGGTCGAAAAAAAAAAGATTTTTTTTTATGTAATTTACGATACTTGTTATGTAGTATTATTGAATGGGTGGAAAAAAATTTTTTTTTGTGGTTTCTCATCTTTTTAGCGTACCGACTGTGAGAAAAAAAAATTGAAAAAAACCGAAAAAAAAAATTTTTCGAAAAACCGAAAAAAAAATTATTGCAGTATTCTACGTGAAAAAACAAACATTTTTTCTCCTATAAATTTTTTTCGATTGTTACAATTTGACGGAGATAAAAAATGTTGAAAAAAACTGTCACTTCCAGGAAAAAATGCCCGTGCGCGCATCATATTTGACGAAAATAAATTTTTGATGAGTGATTCAGATAGGGCTTGGTAATAGCTAAAAAATGGTGTACTTCAAATTTTCGTACGATTTTTTTTCCAAAATTGGCTAATTGTCAAAAATAATAAAAAAATTTCAGAATTTTCAATTTTGCATAATTGTTGCAAAATTTAAAAAAACAATCGATGGCAACCGTGAGTCATATCATTTGAAAGCTCTCCGAAAGACCTTTCAAACGCACCCACGCGCGTCTCTGTACGTTAATTTCTACCAGAGATATAAAACTTTGAAGTTAGACTGATTTTGCCCGTGGGGGGGTAAAAGTGGCTGACCGGCACTGTATATATAGTAATATATAACAACCTTTCTCGGCGGCTCGCACATATGTCTTCTTTCTTTCGCATAATTGCCTCGCGACAATTCTTGTGTCAAATCCATTTCAACTTCGTTTTTTTGAAGCGCACGCAGTATATATTGCGCTAATGGTTAAATTGATTCAAAATCAATTAACGATCGTTTAACTTAGCCTTTGACAATTTCGGCTAACAACTTTCGTTCGTTTTCTTCGGTAGCGTTCCCGCACTAGCTCAAATTGCTAACAATTGTGAAATAAAAATAATAATAACAAATTATACAAATGAATGATAAATAGTTGTAAAACAAATTAAAATAATAAAATTAAACTCAACATATAACAACAATGGCAACTAACTGGACGCTCGATGACCTAACAATCTTTGAAGAAAAGTTAGACGAACAACTGCTTACCTGGATCCGAAATTTATCAAGTATCGACCTAGATAACGCACTATCACAATTAGAATTGCACAACGACGGACGCTTTCTGGAGCGAGCGGACAGATTATACCGCAGACAACAAGGGGACTATACAGCACAGGACTTCGTCGTGTCCAAAAACGACGATGAGGCATTGGCCCGTACAAGACGGGATGACTTGGCCAAAACATTCTTCAAATCAGGTACACTACCATCCGACATTAGTAAAGACCTACATACGGCTTTGTAAATGGAAAGATATATGAGCCTCCCAATTACCGTAAAAGAAGAAATTGAAGAGCATTTGGCAACCAGTTCATCTCACAACGGCAACAGCGAAATGACGCTAACCCTCGGAGCGGACTCACGATCTCCCGAAGTCACAAATCCACAAGGGCAAAGCCATGAAGTGTTACCATCACAACAAACAATCATGCATACACTTACAACAATCACATTTACGACGACAAATGTAACCCCTGTAACCAACACCACAACACCCACTACTACTGCGTCAATGTCAAAGTACGATAGTACCAGTCAAGAACAAATAAAAATCGTACTGCCCAATGGCCAGACAGAAATTACGACGAAATCTATAGCAGACGAACTGCGAAGAGGATGGAAATTAGAAATGGCAACACATGCAGAACGAACAAAATTCCAGACGCAATTTGCAGCCTGGCAAAAAGAAGTAGAAGAAAATAAAGACCTGCTGAAACAATACGAAAATCATTTCAGCCGCCTTGAGACGGTCTTACAAAAACTCAAAACGGAAAAGGACACGCTGTACACAGCGAACATACAACTGCACGAGCAGTTAAAAACAAGCTGGTCCATCAATCAACAGCAAGCAGCAGAACTAACTCGCCTAGAAGCACAAAGTTCAAAAACAGTACAATTCCAGGACACCTTAAGTTATAACTACTATAACGAAACACAAAAATTTGACGACACAGTTCATCCCCCGACCACTTCGTCACTGGACCCACGGACACCGATGTTCCACTCCACCACCTACCCCTCTGCGATGGCACCGCCTAATGCATTTCTCTCCACAATTACCTCGACGGCCCAAAAGCATATAACACCCCCGCAGGCCCATTCGCACGAAAGGAGGAATGCCCAGTTCAATGTCCTTTCTTCGCTCGGCCCGACGGCTTCCCTCGTTACCTCGACCGCCCCGGCAAGCTCGAGCTGGGGGAGGGGGGCCATACCTAGCGCGACAGTGAACTCACCACAACAGGGTGCACATTTCTACCCACAGATAGCCAGCCACCCGACTAGTTTACATCAAACAGGTTCAGCTTATTACCCCTCGAGCAGGAACCTGGGGAAAACAGTCAGAGAATGGAAAATCAAATTTTCTGGTGCCGAAGGGCTAAGCATTGAAGAGTTCCTGGAAAGAGTAGAGGAGAACCGGCGCCTAGACCGAGTGGCGGATACAGAGCTGTTGGACTCCATGACTCCCTTATTCACCGGATCCGCTCTCTTTTGGTATAGGGCCCTAAGAAAAACCTGGGACACTTTCGACGAATTTAAAGATACGGCTCTCACGACCTACAGCAAGTCAAAGAAAAATCGGAGAAACCTAGTGGTAGAAGCTCATTGCCGGACCCAGGGTGCAGAAGAACCAGTGACAGAATATAGCGTAGCTCTGCTTACCATTTTGAAAAGAATGGATTCGCCGTGGGAGATGAAAGACCAGATAACCCTCGTCATCGATAATATGCTACCAAAGCTTCACAAGAAATTGAAGCACTATAGGAACGACCTGGAGGACGTTCGGGTACTTTTGACCAAAGCCCAAGAGGCTGAAGATGATGAAGCTAGACAGTGGAAGCCCCCACCTCCAGCTGAGTACAGCATCCTACCTGAGACAGCGCATAGGCCTCCGAGGGGCAGCGAGAACAAGCCGTCCGGCCTATCCTCCATGAGCTCCCAGCGCTTCAGCGGACGAGTTGGAAAAGTTGATGATGAGAATCCTTGAGAAGAAGCTCAAAGAAATGGAAAGATCCAAATCACCCGCTATTCAGGCCAAGGATAGGAGTCCTGGCACCAACTCCGAGTTCACCCGCCGTGAGGAGTCTAAGAGCCCTCGTTGGGACTCGTACAGAGGCAGAGACCGTGGTCGAGGAGGTCTAAGACCTCGCGATAAAAATCCCTCCTTAGTGGCTACGCCAAGATCGGATAAGATAAGATAAACTTCTTTGTTGGAACTGCAGTTGGCCTGGCTATACGAAAAAGTCTTGTCCAGAATGTAGTCCTCTGGAAAAAGCTAAACTCAAAGCAAAAAACGTCGAAGGGAGCAAGTAGATAAGGTCCCTATTGCTCCCCTAAACCACGGGACCTTCGAGATTAGCGGCGACACAGGAGCTTCGCAGGCTGTACACAACACGGTGAACGACCCGATGCTAGCTCAAGTTAGTTCTTCCGACGTGCAACAGCCCTGCGACGGCGGTACTGTGGCCAGCGCCCAGGTTGAGAAGTCACCTCGCTGGTGGCTGACCGTGAGTGTCGGAGACTATAAATTCAGAGGCCTCTGGGATACCGGATCTTCCCGTACTGTCCTTGGCCCAAACGCTATTTCGATTGCCACCGCCTTGAGTAGGCGCGTGCATCCTTATGTGGGCCCAGGGGCAAAGGCAGTCGATGGTCACTACGTACCCATTATGGGCATCGTAAAGTTGCCCTTTACCTTGGGAGGGGTAACTCATGCGATTGACGATCTCATTTTATCAGAAGTCGACACTGAGTGCATATTAGGTGCCGACTTCAAGCGCGCCTTTTCGGCCATGTTGGATCCCACGAATAACAGGCTGACTTTCGAAGGTTGCTCCGAAGGCGTGCCCGCAGCCCTCTCTTCCGAGAAGTCTGAATAGGCAATGGTCTTGTCCTCTCTGGGGATCGAAGATCTCACAGGTGAGCAGAGAGCTGAAATCGTTAGGGTCATGCATAGCTTGATCCCTGAAACTTCTGGTGAACAGTTAGGCTACACCGGATGGATCGCTCATGAAATTAACCTTACTAGCCCGCGCCCGATTAAACAAAGATACTATCCAGTGTCTAAGAAAATAGAGGACGAAATGCATAAGCAAGTACATAGAATGTTGCAGATGGGAGTGATCCGGAGATCCAAGAGCGAGTGGTCTAGCCCAGTGGTAATGATTCTGAAACCAGATGGAACGTATCGGTTTTGTGTGGACTATCGCAAAGTTAATGCGGTTTCAAAGATATCTGCGTATCCATTACCTTATATAGATGTTATTTTACGGAAGATACAACACGCCAAATATATAAGCGCCCTAGATTATTCGGGAGCCTTTTGGCAGATTCCATTTAAGGAAAATTCCATTCCAATTACGGCCTTTACCGTTCCTGGTATGGGTTTATTTGAATTTACTCGGATGCTTTATAGCTTGGCTGGCGGTCCTGCTACGTTTCAAATGCTGGCGGATAAGCTTATCACGCCTGAAATGGAGACTTTTGCTTTTGCCTATTTAGACGATCTGATCATTGCAACAAATACGTTTGCCGATCACATAAAGTGGCTCACGTTGATTCTAAAGCGAGTTAACGAGGCTGGGCTTACTGTAAATATGAAAAAGTCTAAAATATGTATGTTCGAGGTGCGTTACCTCGGCGTACTGGTGTATCGAGATGGCAGCCGCCCGGATCCTGAGAGAGTGAAACCCATTCTACAATACCCGAGACCTAAGAATTTGCGTCAACTACGTCGTTTCCTTGGCATGGCCTCGTGGTACAGGAAGTTTCTGGATGATTTTGCAGCCATTGCTGAACCACTTACTTCCCTTACTAGAAAAGATTCTAAGTATGTATGGACTGACGAACATTGGGCCTCCTTCGAGTAAGTTAAAGCTCTCCTTGTATCTGCCCCTGTTCTAGCTAGGCCAGACCCCAATGCCCCATTCTCTATCGAATGTGACGCCAGCGACACGGGCATTTGCTTCGTGTTGGTTCAAAAAATAAATGTCATTTGTTATGGCAGCAGAGTCCTCTCCGCGGCCGAGCGTCGCCTGTCAGTTACCGAACGAGAATGCCTCGTGGTAATCTGGTTAATTGAGAGAAGCCGCCCATACATAGAAGGCTATCACTTTACAGTGGTTACAGACTACCACAGTCTGACTTGGCTTAGGAATCTGAAGAACCCTAACGGAAAACTAGGCCGTTGGTCGTTACGCCTTCAAGGCTACGACTTTGACATCGTGCACCGCAAAGGCAAGGACGATGTCGTGCCCGACGCACTTTCACGTATATTCGAGACGGACGAAGAAGTTATCGCCACTTTAGCTTCTCTCTCCATCGACGACAACACCAAATACTCATGGTATAGACGCAAGTTGGATCCTAAAGCGCATCCCTACTGGAAAGTAGTAGGTGGCCGCTTATATGTTTATCGAACTGACCCAGTAGTCGATGATTTGATGGGCAATGATGACGATGCATGGAAGCTGGTAGTTCCCCGAGAACAACGATAGAAAGTTCTGGCGGAATGCCATGATGAGCCGACATCGGGCCATCAAGGACGATATAAGACTCATCAACGAGCCGTCTTACGCTATCATTGACCTGGTATGTACAAAGATGTTGAGCACTTCGTGCCGGAACCCCTGACCGTTTTCTTTCGAATAATGACACGCCTTTCAAAAACAAGTTAGTCGATGAGTTCCTGGAGTCACACGGGGTGGTCCATGGAACATGCGCCCCGTATAATCCACGGTCGAACCCGACAGAGCGAGTAAATCGGACTATTAAAACTATTATTGCCGCTTTCATTGAGGATAAGCATGCGAAATGGGATGAACACATAGCTGGATTAGCACTCGCCTATAACTCAGCCATTCATGAAGCTACTCGCTCAAGCCCAGCTTTCCTCAACTACGGGCGACATCCTGTGCCCCCTTTCACGGTTAGACGCGAGGAGGAGCGTGAGGCGGTTCTACAATTGGAAGCTACAGCCCGTGACGAATGGCACGACCGTATGGAAAAACTCGTCGAAGTACGAGCTTGTGCCCTGGAAAATAGCAGAGCCGCGCAGACGCGACAGGAAAGGTACTTTAACGATTACCATCGCGAGGTTGTCTATAATGTTGGTGACAAAGTCTGGGCGAAGAATCATGTTCTCTCTTCGGCACAAAATTCTAGGGTCCGTTTATCGTGACTAAACGTTTGGGAATGAATTCCTATCTACTCCAATCAGAAAGTGGAGTAAATATAGGAAAGGTAGCGGTAAATCACCAAACTCTACCCGCCCTGGAGGCGGTAGCTCCTCGTAAGAAAGGCAGGCCTCGTAAGTCTCAAAGCCAACCTCCTGGCTGGGCACCAGTTATGCTTTCACCTCGCCGACTACATTCGCGACATAATCCCATATCGTAGTTATCAATTGGTATACGTTGCCTTGCCACTAACTTTTCTTACCGCTCTAACGCTTCTTATATAATAAGCTATGTTTTTGTTTTTTTTTGCCTTTCCACGAATACATTATGTCATTACTCATGCATGTATAATAAACATCGGTATTCCTTACAGATCATGTTACCTGCACGACAGATTACCGAACAACAAGAGACCGTTAGGGTAGAGGTTCCCCGTTTCGTGGCAACCCGGCTCTTGGAACTGGCCAACGAAATGGCCACGCGAACGGCTACCCTTCCTTTCGAGCTGATTCCTCAGCTCCCCTCAATTAAAGAGCTGCTCCTGACTTGGGCCGATACGGCCGGTGGTCGCCAGCTCGTTCGTGAGGCTCTAGCTCAGCCTTGGTTACCGGCACTCCCGGTTCCTACTGCTTAGTCCCATCAAGGAGGAGATATGGCCAATGCCGTCTCCTCCGAGGACCAATGGTTGGCTATCAAGCAGAGAATAAAAGATCTCCGAGCAGCTCGCCGTAAGGCTGATCAAGCCGAAGGTCAGGCCTACTCCGAGGCCCTAGCTCTGGCAAATCACCCTGACCATCGAATCCGGGCCCTCGCCCCCGAGGATCTACTTACCAAGATCCAGGACGAAGTGGAGCGCCGCGCATTTCTGGCTTATGCAGCGGCCCGTTGGGATACGCCGAAGAAGATCCAAAAGGAAGGAGCCCTCCTGTTGAAACTCCAGGAGCAAAAGCGCCAGGAGGGAGAAGAGATACAACGCCGGTTGGCCCAGCTAAATCTGCTGGAAGCGGAGGTTCAACCGCTCCCCGTGTCTACAGGGGTATTGCAGGTTCCATCCTATTCCCCCGCGGAAGCTGAAGATCAGGCGTCGAGGGAAATTCAATTCTCTCTTGGACAGCGCCGAGAGCTGGCCCATCGTGCACAAGCCGCTCACTATTGCGAAGGTAACCAAAACCTGGTCCCTCAGCACCACGCGTTGAAGCACATGTGTGCTACCACACCCTGTGGTAAGTGGGACGGCCCTAATGTGCCAAAGAGAGGCGTCCGATACTGCTTCGTGTGCAATCTTACCGGTGTAAGCAGGACGGAAAACTGCCCGAACTTTTTCCAGCATTGGAAATTCGAGCTGGGATTAGCCGACAGGTACGACTACCTCGAGGACTACGGTCCTAGGGCTTTCCATGGAAGGACCGTTCCGTGATCATCCCAGCTACTCCTTAGCTACGCCAAAGACAGAACAAAACGACCCTCCCATCGAGAGATCACCTTTTCGTGTCTTCTGTCTCTCTCTCGCTGGCTTGTTATTCTCTCTCTCTTTATCGCTACGCTGCATCCCTTGTAAACCCTTATATTATATAAACGTCGTTTTATATTATGTACGCCTTCCTCTTATTTACACCCATCTCTACAACCTTCTACGTTTCCCCGTCGACGAATTGATAAGAAGATTAGCTGCTGGATTCACGACGCTCCCGCGGGCCTTAAGGCATAACTGAATATCCGGGCATAGCCTCGAGCGGTTATTGTACGCTCGCAATGAGCTGCATTTAATATTTTCTGTTCTCTCGCGAAATAACGCGGGCTAGTAACAACCCCGTTATAAATGTTACATGTGCTATGAGCAGATGCTTTCCCGTAAAATGGCAATGATCGCGAACTGTTGTATCCTTCTCAGTGTAAAAGGGCTTTTTACATTTGTGGAATTCTGTAGCACGAAGAAAGCTAAATGTATCATGAGAACTTAAATTTCTCATAGACTGTGGATTTTTGTATAACTTGTGCAGGTTCATAGCTAAGTAATAGAGAGTATGTACGAACTACTTCGCTGGACTAATGTCATCGGTAGTTTTCTGTCCGTAGTTTCAATAATGTGAATTAGAGTCATCATGAAACAACCAACACTATACGGTTCGTGATGTTGATAGACGCATTCATCATTAAACACCAGTTTCAAAAAACTCTTGAAATCGAGATACACAACGTACGGCACAGGACAGTCATTTTTCCAATTGTAAAATTGTAAAAATTTGTGCCCCTCATCAGGAAGCACAATTTTACACTTATTCACATTTTTACAATCAATATCGTGTATTTTCAATCTTTTTTCATTTCAGAAATAGTGCAGACAACGATTACAAATATATGACTTTATGATGTTAATATCACCTATTATTTATTATTTTATTCGTAATCTCGTGATCTATCATGATCACGACATGAGTAAGAAATTCGATTAATGAGTAAGAATTCCTTTTAAATTTGAAATATATATGAATATTGAGTTTGAAGTAAAATTATAAATGAAATATCTATAATTGTTTGAATTGGGCTTAAAAAAAGATAGAGTTTACCCTAGTTTCTTATGGTGCAAAGTATCCCATAAGCAGAGCTTAAATCATTCATTCGAAATTGAGTTAATTAATTTCGAATAAATAATAGTTACCTGTAGCCCAACACCTTCTCGCTCATAATCGTTGCAGAGTATCATTTTTTCGCACAAGAACGTTGCGCTACAGAAAGCTGTTACTATTTCTTTTTTTAACACTAACTAGCTTAATGCGAATAGCCAAATATGACTGTCACTGAATTTCAGTCCATTTTTATACCACGAGTAGCACATGGATTAGATAAAAGTTACCCCCACCACCCCCCTTCTACTTCCCTAATTTTCTATCCATTCAAAATAATCAACTAAATAAGGCAACCTATTTTTAGTAAACGCTTTAGTCAATTATTCGAATTTGATGTCACAAGTATTAAAAAAAATTACCAGCGGTTGATCTTTAACGATTAAACTATAAATACAACGTGCTTAGCTTATTGTAATCATTCTTCATCAGAATAGGGCAGAAAAATAATGTACCGTAAATGCGTCTTCCCGAAATTAGTAAAAGTTCGAATGCAAATAATAAGAAAACAAAACAGTGTTTCAATGGAAATCATACAATGAAAATTATTTAACCAACACCAAATCTATTCCAAAATCAGAAGGATATAAAAAACTTTAAACCATCTACATACAACATGTTGTAGTATTTATATGAACAAATAAATTGAAAATTTTTGTATAATATATATCAACTTATTTTTTCATGACAGTTATATCCTTATACCCTTCCATTTAAAGACATCAATTAAATCTCTAACAGAAAAAAGACATTTGAATATTTAATCATATTTGAAGATGTAATTATATTTAAATATTTAATTGAAATTAAATATTCAATTACGAGTATATTTTAATAAATAATTCTTCAAAATAAAAAATATTTATCATTTATAACGGGGTTTTGACCCAGCGCGGGTCACTCGTTATATAAATTACGAGGGGATTAAAACAGCTCGGTGTGGGCCTCGTAATAGGCTGCGCAAAGCCTAGCCCAGCAGCAACAGGAACGTTGTGGTGCAGCGTCTGTTACCTTGGCCCGCGGAGAGCGTCATGTAGTCCTATGGGCGCTTTGGAACAATCACGAAATTCAGGTGCGAAAGCCGGACGGAACGGGATTGCTTACGATAGGTAAAGGGGAAGCGCAAAAGAAGAAAACAGATATACGAGTAACATCGAGTTTACTACGGAAAGTAATACAAAATTAATACGCAGCGTAAGCGGGAGAGAGAGTGGCGAAAGCTAGCGAGAGAGACACGTATTCGAGAAGGTACTTACATTAATGTTTCGGCGTTAGCCCTGCAGGCGATATCCTCAGCCTCGCACGTGGCTCGCGATGACGCGCAGTGTACAGCTCTCGGGTGCAGTCAAAAGGCGGGCGGCCTTAAAGGCTCGCACGCGTGGTCGCAGGATCTAGCCCACCAAAGGCACTAGGGGCAATCTCGGCACCGATATCTTACACCGAGTGGACACTCGCGTATTCGCAGACAACCGAAAAGTCAGTCACAAAAGGTTAGTCGCGGAAGGTCGGACAACAAAAGATCGCAAGCACAAGTATAGCCGCTCGTCACACGTCCACGTGCTTCGAAGTCGCCGGTACAAGAGCGAGTCCTTATCGCGGGGCTTTGTCCTGCCCCACTCTCCTACTCGCGCGCGTCGCGCCGGCCTCCCGAATTCTCTCTCTCTAGCTCGCCCTCTATTAGCGCTCTCTCTGACTTACCTTTGGCTGCCATACATGTGGGATAATTATAAGACAATTATATATATAAGAATAATTATAATTATGTATGGGGAGAGACAGACATAACGAGGGTCTGGCCGCTCGTTATACATTAATTGAAATTATAATATCAATGAAACCAAAAATATCATCACTACGGGGAATCGAACCCGCGCCCCTCGTACGTTTGCTTGACTATGCTATGCCGCTTGAGCCGTAGCCATTCTTTGAGAGACTACTAGTCAGTATGCGCGTTGCGTATGCTTATTATCTAGCATTTAATTGATTCATATTCTATAATATAATTAAATCTATAAAAAAGTGGTAAAAATTGTTCAAAAAATTTGATTTGTGGCTACGTATAAATAATAAGAAGGAGTTATAAAATAAGATTATATAAATTACTATGGTTATTCTTCATGTACGACAATTGGAGACAAATATGTAATTACTTTTAATACAAAAATGATTATGTCAGTCGTTTATTTCAACCTAGTGAAAATAACTTAATTAAAAAACATACCTACCTTATACTTACCTATTGATTTTACTGTAAATTCGATAGAAAACAAGAAAAAAAACACCAGGCAAAGTTTTTAATAATTTTTATAATTTAGCACTGAAAAGTACTGTTTTATCGAAATTCAATAAATTTTTTCAAATATAATTCATTTGTTTATTAAACATATATTTTGTCATACGTACATTGTAATGTTGCAGTGAAAAGTGCTGTTTTTTATTTTAATTGAATGAAAATGTGACGTTGCGCTTGTTCTCTTCGGTATTTTCGCCAATTCCCCCTTTCTTTCGGACCCGGTGACCAGCATTAGGCGCATTTAAGAATGTGTCTACTGCATGGTCTTTGTTTCAGCCGACGGAGATTGCCGAGTGAGGCCGAGTCGGCTCGAAGCTATTACGCTGACGATAGAGTATAGAGGTATTAAAAAGATAGAGAGAGTTAGGGGCGTGCGTGCCTCATGCAAGATTCGGCAGGCGCGCGTCGCAAACCAATTAGCGCATTGGTCGCGCGCCGCCTAATAAGTAGGTCAAGTAGTGAGAGAAAGAACGAGAAAGAAGCTATCGATCGTGGAAGAAAAAAACAAGCGAGACAGACGGTAGTGAGTCGAGCAGTCAGTCAGAAGGTTTTCCAGTCGATCGGAACTTAAGACGGTTTAGTCGGTCAGAGTCGAAAGTGCAGTTGAGAACAAATGGTCAGCCGAACGTACACGCCACCAAGAAGCCGAGAAGGACCGAGAGGAAAGAGGACGACTGCCTTGTTCCAGCATCTGCTCGGGACGCTACCCGGAGAAGCTGGCAGGAGTTATCCAGCGACGGCCTGTTCGTTGATTTTTACGACTTGCCTGAAACGTAAAAATTAGTTGAACTGATGTTTACGTCTTGCCTGCTGTGTAAAAAGAAAAGCGCACGCGCGACTAAGATCACATATTAATGTACCCATGCTAAACTGCTCCGCACTAATCCTTTTTTAACTTAGCTACTCCCACTACTAATTATATACGCGTTACAAAATCAGTGCTGTTTCATAATCTCTACCTCCGTCTAGTCGACCAATGATCGAGGCGTGCTCCAATTTGATGAAAATGAATAAAATATCCGCCAGTCGTCTTTTTGCAATAAATACATATTTCGTGTTTTGTTTAATTAAGGACTGAGTTGTACGTTAAAGTATAATAATATGCAGTGCAGACATTGAATCAATGAGTTTTTTCGCCGGAAGCTCGGTTGTGGCAGGATGTTCTCAACCGAGCTATTGGAGCTGTAGGAAAAGACTTCCCTATAGATGATGAGTACCAGGCTTTGGAGTAAGAAATTATTGATGCGCTAGCGACACCAGCAAAAGAACCGAATGAAGAGGACGAGGCATGGATATACTGTACCATAATATTCTATACACAATAGGTCATGTGTAAAATTGTTATATACTCTAACGGGGTGTGATTTTATGACAGGCTATGCCGGGCACGGTTGTAGGTTTGCCTCGTATATGTGCACAAATGAGCGCGAGCTACGAGAATGTTGCCGCACATTTTAGCGGCGCACTGAAATTTTCTAAAAGATTGCCCACACGGGCAATCACGAGAACCTTCTCCGCGGCAATCCTCCCGCCGATACCTTACCCCAGACGTAGACATTTCTTTCAGAACGAAGTCTCCATTGGTTGCTACCGTTACTTTATTCGATAGTCTTAGCCTCGCTCGGAAGTATTTGGAGAAAATCCGGCAAGCCGAAAACGGGTGCGAAAGCATGAAGTAGTTTTACCTCAACGAATATATTGATGGCGAAATAGATTTTGTCAATGGGCCAATCAATGATTATTTTACATAGAAATTATACGTCATTAAAGCGTCCTTTACTGTTTCGACAATGGTGTACACTGCCGGCCAAAAGTTTGGAAACAGTGTTGAAAAAATATGTATTCATGAATTAATTAGGAAATTTATTGATTCACTTGTTTGAAACATAGTATAACAACAAAAAATGTATATTTTACAACAAGAAAAAATATATCTAGACAACAAGAAAAAGTGTATCTAGACATAAAAAGAAAAATACAAAAGTCTATAAAGAAAAGGTATTAATATATCAGATTTTTTTTTCATCAAAAAATCCACCCTTGCTTTTGATGACTGCTCTCACCAACCGTGGCATTCTTTCGATAAGTTTGTCCAAAGTTTCCTGTTCCAGAGAAGCCCACGCCTCTCTTAGCTTCTCCCATAAGTCTCCAGCGGATGTTGGACAACATGTTCTTATTTTTCGATCGAGATCTTCCCACAGAAGTTCGATCGGGTTGAGGTCTGGCGATTGCGGCGGCCATGTCATATTTTCCAAGACACCATCAGCTTTTTTTTGCTCTAAATAACTGCGGCAGAGGATCGACGTATGTTTTGGGTCGTTGTCTTGCTGGAAGACAAAACCACGGCCGGGTCCTCTTAATCCAGAGGGAATCGCATGACGAACGAGAATATTTTTATATTGCTCTTTTCTCATTATTCCATCAATTTTCACTAAATCTCCGGTTCCATGGCCAGAAAAACATCCCCACACCATCACTGAGCCACCTCCATGCTTCACAGTAGGCACTATACACTGAGGTGTCATTTTTTCGGACGCACTTCTTCTCACATAAATTCTACGTCGAGAGCCAAATATTTCATACTTGGATTCGTCACTCCAGAGCACATTTTTCCATTGATCCATCGTCCAGTTTCGATGCCTTTTAGCCCATTGTAGTCTTTTCTTTTTATTCTCTTTACGTAGTAATGGTTTTTTCACTGCAACACATCCTTTGAGTCCGGCAGCGTTTAATCTTCTTTTTACAGTTGTTAGTGAAACCGGTTTTTCACGACTTCTGTTGATGTCTGCGCATATTTCGGGAGCTGTTAACCGTCTATTCCGTTTACTGGTAACCACTATATGCTTACCTTCGCGAGAAGTAGTTACTTTTGGACGTCCGGTTCGAGGACGATCGTGATGATTACCCGTGTCTTCAAATCTTTTGATCGTTGAATGCACACCTTTCAATGAAATTTTCAATTTTTTGGCAATTTCACGATATGAGATACCTTCATTATGTAATGCCAATACAGCTCCCCTTTTTTCAAGTGGAATTTCTTTACGTTTTCCCATGACTGAGCCGTATAATATAAATATGTAAGCCAAAACTTTTACAAATTCCTAAATAAAAAAAAATATTCGAGACAACTTAAAGACGCTTACAGTTTTGACTCAAATGAGGGAAATCAAATACAAGACTTATAAAAAAACAATACTGACAAACCAAAGTAATATGGATAAAAGTTTAAAGCCAAAAAAGGAAACAAAAGTAGAACATCACAATAAATTTCTCATCGATAATAAACTCTCATATCGTCAATATTATGAAAACAAACGGACTGGCAAAAATTCTAAGTTCATACTACTTTTATCTAAAACCTTAACCCTCAAGTTACCTGGAAAGGCTTGATTCTGTGTCATTATGAGCAAAAAATACTTTTTTCGAGGCAAAACTCCTGGAAAAATACATATTTCGAAATCCGAACGAAGTGTTTCCAAACTTTTGGCCGGCAGTGTATAAGTTTTGGGCCTGCGTTGCTATCACGATTTGCTACACGTGGCTTATACGGGCGTCGCCATCTTATCCCCTGCCACGTAAGAGCTATGTTTATTCGACTTCGCTACAATCGCATTATACGCGTGATCGCCTTTTGTCGTTTCTCGATCTCATATGAGATCGCCAGCGACTTCACCTAAACGCACGAAACTATTAATGCGAAGCTGGCCAGCTTAACTCACGAGAGCAGCTCTTAACTGTGTCATCGCTCAGATTAGCCTCCTTGGTCCTTGCATCTTATATCTATTGCACTTTGTTGTCACTCTCGCACGTATAAAACCAACAAATTTTCGATTACCAAACGGAGAAAACACAATTGAAAAAATGTTGGCGGTACTCTGACGAACAACAGCTGAGGCTTAAATGAAAAATTGAACTCTCGCACGTCCCCTCTCTCTCTTAGAAGTTCGCTCTAGCATTACGAGTGCTACCGAATCGCGAACGTATCGATTGATCGAATTGACTACCGTTGCAGCACCCTCCAAGTCTTGATTACCCAGACAAGACGAATACCAGCGATTCGCCGTCATCAGAAACCTGAAAAAGAAGAAAGGAGAGGAACCAAATGTCAAACATCCCTTCCTCTATTTAGGGATAATTTATTGTTTGCCCTCCAGGGCCTATGTCATTTTTTGGCTACACCTGGCGCTCTGTGCTTCAAGTAGCGCCAGTGTGTAGTCTTCTTTGGGCTCTGTTGGGAATTGGTCACCCCAGGCTCCCCACAAATGTAGCATCCCCTCAGCTCCGATCGGGATTGACTAGCCTTCCGATCCTGTGCGGTCTGCTCCGCAGACCGAGGGGACTGCTGGGCGCTGACTCTCTGGGAGGCGTTGATCGTCATGCCTTCCGCCGTGGCGGTCGCACATCTATCGTGCGACCTGACCATGATCATGGTGTACATCTGCCCACGTCCCGAGCAGCTCTTCTGTCCCCTGGCGGTTCAGAAAATGTCTCAGGTGCTCATGCACTTGAGACTGGAGTTCTCTGACGAACCACCAGCCACTCTTCACCTCGTTGAGTACCAGACGTACATGTCTGAAATCGAGGAGGAGAGTCTGCTGCTCTGAGATACGGGGGTGGTTACAGATGCAGTGTAAAGCTCCACAGGTCTCCCTGGGTCCAGGGCACTGGCTCACACTGTCCGACGTCTGCGGTACGCCGGACTTAAAATTCTGCACACTCTGGTCCACGGTGGACTTGGGACGCTTTACCTCTTCCTGGTCCTCCGTTTGGGTCGAAGAGTCCCAAGAAACTTTCTTCGGGGTGATCCACGTGGCGTCTCGGAGAACGTCCACCACCGATCCATGGTGGCGCTATCTTCGAGTGGCCCCCTCCACCTGGGCCCTAGCAAAGCTGTGCAGATCTTCAATCAACTGCGTTGCGTCAGGGCCCAGTTACAGATCCAAAAGCATCTGGGAGACCACCTCGAAAGTCTCCTCATCAACGACGATTCTACGGTTCATCTGTAACATCCAGAAGAAAAAGATTGGATGAAACTCCCTGCGTGACAAAAAACCTACTATTCGTCGCATCCCACCGGATTAGGCGTTCTCTCGTATTTACTTGCGTGAACGCCCTGATTTTCGTCGGTTACCGCTCCCTTACCATGGCTTGTTCGGGATAATCGACTCAACCATCCTTTGTCTCTGGGACCTCTCGAGGTCGAGCTCGACCTCTCTTAGTTGGTGCGGATATCTGTAAATCCGACGCCTTGGTGGGATGGTTACTGACGGCCGTGGGGGTATCTATTTCGATCCGCTCGTTCGACAAATCCCCGCCCGGATCTTCGCACGTTCTCGCGCAGTCTCTAGCTTCCTCCAGTCCTTATTGACGTGGCTCGTGAGGTTCGATGTCGGTCGCTTCTTCGCCCTCTTTTTCGCCCGGACCATAGTAGGGTTTAAGGTCCTTGGCATGGAAGAGCTCGGGCAGGATCTCTAACTGATTACCCAGTCTATGTGTTGGAACCACATATCTTTTCAATCACATACGGACGGACGTATTTCGGTGCCAATTTGGCTGATATATCTCTAGGGCTGCCGAGGAAAGTACCCTGTTTTTCTTCCATCTCCGACCTTAAACTCGGGTTGCCGTCTCATCCGATCGTAGTAACCCGCCTGACATGCCGCATCCTCCTTTGACTTGGAGTTGGCACCCTCCTATAGGTTAGGGAGATTCTCCATATGTTTAGTCCAATCTACTACAGCCCTCCAAACACTCAAGGGCCTGCTGATTCTTGGATCTTCGGAACGTCAATGGAGGTACCGGCTTACGCCCAAAGATGAGCATCGCAGGACTATATCCGGTGGCGCTATGAGTTGCCGAGTTCAACGTAAAGTTGAACTCTGATATGTGTTCATCCCAGCTCTTATGATCACAGCTCACGTATGACGTGATCATGGTTTTAAGAGTCCTGTTTACTCACTCTGTAGAATTCGCTTGAGCATGGTACACGGGAGTCAAGGCGCACTGGATGCCGGTCATACAAAGGTATAACTCGACTTTCTGATTCTTAAACTCGGTCCCGTTATCCGATAAGCATACCTCTGGTAGGCCAAACCTAGTGACAATCCGCTCGTGTAATTCCTTCGCGATCGTCTTATCATTCGTTTTACGTATCGTAACCAACTCTACCTAGCGAGTAAAAAGGTCTATAAAGACCAGGACATATTTAAAACCTCTAGAGTTTTTGGGGAACGGCCCAGTGATATCACCGACCACCAGCATCCAGATTCGTGACACTTGTCTACGAGCCATCAGTCGGCAAGGTGCCCTTTATTTCACCTTGCATTTCTGACTTACCGGGCAACTCTTCACGTACTTCCTGACCGGATCATACATCTTAGGCCAGTAGTACAAGAGCCTAGCCCTGGAGAACGTACGCTTTCGTACTTGATGCCCTGCCGTCGGAGCATCATGATCCATCTGGAGCACTTGGTGCCTTTTCTCTCTAGGCACCGCTTCCACGCTTCTTCGTTGTTGATGGATCCTTCACCGTCCACATCAGGCTTATAGTGATGCAGCCTTTCCCTAACTACCTTCCATGTAGGGTGTGAGTGTGGGTCATGGCATACCTCCTGGTATTGTTGTAAATACCAGGCATCAGTGGTCTCTGGTCGGCTATTTATGGCACTCACTTCAGTACTCTTCACGTCATAGGTCCTAGACAATGCATCCGGCACAGCATTGAATTTTCCCCGTCGATATTCAATATCGAAGACATTGCCTTGTAATGCTAGCGCCTAACGCGCTAGTCTTCCCGTGGGATTTCTCGTACTGTGAAGCCATTTCAGGCAACTATGAACAGTGATGACCTTGAAGTAATGCCCTTCAATGTACAGCGGGAACTTCCCAATGGCCCATACCATTGCCAAGCACACACTCTCGGAGACTATATAATTTCTCTCAGCGCTGTTGAGTGATCGGCTGGCATATTCGATCACACGCCCCTCGCCATCGACATCCTGCGTGAGGACCCCCTCGATCTCACTATCGCTTGTGTCAGTTTGTAGTACAAACTGACCACAACGATAGGGTGGTTGCAGTATTGGGGCGAAAGTTATCGTCTCCTGCAACCTCGCAAAAGCTCGTACCACCCAAGAGAAACGTACTCGTATATTCTTTTTCGACAGGCGGTTTATTGTTTCTGCGATCATGGCGAAGTCACTTATAGAACGTCTATACCTGTCTGACTGTTAATGGTGTTGGATACTCCAGTATTGGTGGTATCTTTTCGGTATCTGGTCTTACTCCGTCCTGATTCACGAGGACTCCCGAGTACCTTACTTCCGTCTTACAGAAGTGGCTTTTAACTTTGTTGATGGTTAAACCCACATCCAGAATACGTTTTAATACCTTTTCCAGGTGCCATTTAAGCTCCTCAAATTATGACGAAACCACAATTACATCGTCGAGGTAGGCAAAAGCGAATGGATCCATACTGGGCCTATCACTTTATCCATCTACCTCTGGAAGGTCGCTCCCGCGTATGATAGTCCGAAGGGCATCCTTTTAAATGGAAAATACCCCAACCGTGGCACTGTAAACGCCGATATCAGGCGGGACTCTTCTTTTAGGGGAATCTGATCGTATGCGCTACTTAAGTCCAGCGTGGATATGAACTTGGCATCCCTTATCCGTCTTAGGATGTCGCTCATATATGGCTAAGGATAGGCATCTAGTTTGGTTATTGCGTTTACCTTTTCATAATTTATGCAGAACTTATATTTTTCATCAGCTTTTTTTAACATCACTACTGGACTTGACCATCCGCTGGTCGCTGGTTCGATTACATCTTTTTCTTGCATATTCTTGCTCAGCGGATGCATTTCCTCTCGCACCCTGTTGGATACTGGGTAGTACTTTTCTTGATAGGTCGAGCACTTCCAACATCTATTTCGTTCTGAACCCCCACAGCACAGCCTGAAACCTCCGTCAGGAATCAATCAACTGACGAGGTCTTCAATTTCCTCAAGCTAAGTTTCCGTAGTCTCCCACACTCCTACAGGTGCGAAACGCCGTATCATCAATTTCTGCCACTTTCATAGGTACTTTTACCTGGGCGTCCTTCAGCCATTATTTGTCCTCGTCGGGATCCAAAACTGCGCAGAACTATCTTATAAAGTTCGCGCTTACATAGCAATCATCTGTGAGCATTGGCGTAATGGTGACTCTTATCTTCTTTGTGATTCTCCCTACCTTAGAGATAAACATCACGTGACTAACGATGGGGCACGGGCGTCCGTCGGCAAGCCATGCACCGCTCGCTCTGGAAACATTCAGTCCGAGTCCCATCTCCGATACTAATCTCAGCTCTAACTGTTCCATTACTGTAGATGAGGCACCGATATCATAGAGTGCGCTAATATGAAAGTCACGTATGTCTCCCCTAACCACCATCGGGTCTCATCTTCTGGGTCGTATCCACGACAATGGGCTTGTTCCTACTCGTGGATTCCTTAGGCAGAGTACTTTTTGTGTGGTAGTGCTCGAACCTTTCAGGTTTTTGGGTTGTTCGATCCTCATAATAATCGAGTCTTCTCCCTCCTCCACAACATGTATATAACCACCTGGTCTTTCCAGGATGACCACACCCCTACTCTGCCGAGGGCTGGCATCGGGCTCAATCACCTTCTGCTTCCTTGTACTGCGAGATCCCGTGCCCTCTTGCTGCCCTCTTAAGATCTGTTTGGATCACTAGATCACCGACAACTTTCTTTATCCCCGTCGACGATCTGCGGCGAGAGGTTGAATTCATTGGAGCCGCGTAGATGACCTCTTCTCTTCGCTCTCCCTGCCATTTCTTTTGTTACAATCTGAGCAGAACATACAGCTGAACCCCAGCTTGCCACAAGTGGAACACTGAAAAGGCTTCGTGAAGTCGATTTTCCTCCTCTGTCCTTCTCGCCACTCACCAGGAGACCTGGGAGAAGTTGAATTCCTCCTTCTTCCACGCTATCGGCTTTTATGCTGCTCTGGAGGGCTGTTCTGCCATTCCATGGCCATTTTGTGCAAGAGTCTTTCTATGCCCTCGAGCCGCTCCTCCATCTTCTTATCTGAAGTGGACGTTTGCGTAGCTGATAACGTTACCAGTTGAGTGGGCCTCCTAGCAGGGTTCTCCATCTCCCTCCTTCTTAACACGCCCCTTCCTTTCGCACGCTACTACAGCGGTTTGGGATTTATTACCAGCCGTTCTTTTGATCGGCTGGTATGCGTGTTGAGGGAAAATCATCGAGTTTGGGTCCGTGAATACGCGTGGACGTTGACCGCATGACAAAGTATTCTGTACTTCGATCGCTCTCCGATTAAACACGCGTATTGACGTGAACTCACTATGACGTAGCTGTATCTGGATGTTTGGAAGGAGGTTTGCATGCAGCAGATCCAATATCCCCCTTCCAAAGGCATTGATGGTTCCAGTCGATTGACAAGAGCTACCAGATTGGACACGTAATCTCTCACCAATTCATCTTCGCCCTGGAATCGGTTCAGCGCTTCCTGCAACAGCCTATGTTGCTGTTGCGTACTGGTGCCGAACCGTTCTCAGGCGTCGGGGAAAAAACTGACCAAGAATAAACAGGGTTATATTTGCCAGCGACTTTGCCATTAGTAGGAGTGCTAAGCCATTCAATGAAGATGAGGGATTGGAAAGCCCTACCAAGACCGTTGCAAGGACCTGACCACACCAGAAGTAGGACAGTCGGACGAGACACCTGCGACCTCTGATCGACCACCTAAGGGACTGCCACACCCCGGCTGGCTTCCCATAAACACAGAAAATATACCCGACCAGACCCTGATGCAAGACTTGAGCCAAATAAGGATAAGAGAAGAGAACGGTAGACGAAGGAGGTACAACCCGAGGCGACACCTTCAATTAGAAGATCTAGAGAGTGAGGTGGAGGTGACTCAGGAAACACAGGATGTAGAACCAGACCCCCAATTCGCCCCCAACTACCTCAGTCATGGATTAATTTTGAGTCTCGCCCTAGAGAGATGGGAGCCGAGTTTGGAGGGTTAAAGCCCATACCAACGGACCCCACCGTGGTGGACCCCCCCGCGGTAGTTGTTTTAACTGCTGGATGCCGGGGCACAGCTATCGGACGTGCTCACGGTCATCCGAAGCCGCAGAATATTGCTGGAATTGAGGAGGGGACACTACCATACAAGTTTGCCCTCGATGCTCCACCGCATACTAGAAACGCTAGGACAGACCGGGACCATCAGAACGACCACAACACCAACCACCAGAACGACCGCAACACCGACCACCAGAACGACCGGAACAATGACCGCAACGACGACTGCGAGGCCGCCAAGCTGGGGACTGCCGCTTCCTCCAGTGCAGTGGGAACACCTAACTGCACCCTCTTCAACCTACGAGGAGATCACTAGACAAGTAGACCCAGAACGGCCAGGACCATCAACGGGTGCCATTCTCAGACAGCCCCGGCAAGAGAAACACCCTTATTGCCGCCAGAACCGAAGCCGAACCCGAACGGAGTTACCTCCAGATGACACCAAAGTGACTTCGGACCGTCAGAGAGACCTGGACCGGCTCCGACAGGCTGTGGAAGCTATGGTAGCCGCGAAACTTGGACGTCTGAACCAGCGTCGTCTAGCAGAGACCCAGCTGATAACGGCGATTCAAGCAGTGGATCACCGTTTGTAAACAGTCAAAGAAAAGACCAACTCCAACAATTAAATTACATCTCATTTATTTGACCTCGTCCGACTTTTCCTAACCATCCTTATGTAACCAAGCTAGCACTCGAGGACCAGCAAGGAGCCGCACCAACACTACTAAGAAAAGTAACGCCGTCAACAGAATGTGACCTACCATCCGCGGTGCATGTGTAATGCACCGGCTGTTGGGGAGGCTATGTGATGATGCCTCATCACGCGAAAAGCCTGACTTATAGGGCTGAAGAAGAATCCTCTTCCAATAAGAGGCCGCGGACGCCTGATCATCTGATCCCATTAGCTCACATAAGAGCATACGATTAGCCTTGAGACCTCGCGAAAAAACACCTCTCAGGACCTGCCCAAATCGATGTGCACGATCCTTACACTTCCGGACACATACGATCACACACAGCAACCCGGACCGACACTTCCCTAGGAAGCCACACGACGAAAAAGGTCGCACTTGAGATCAGCTGATCCTGCTAGTTAATGCATAAGGGGAACACGGCACACCCACTAACACCACTGGCCGACGATTTAGCACACCTGAGGAACTGTTGGAAACACACACACACACACGCACGATTGATCAACGCGACCCGGAGAAGAACAGGAACATCGGAGACAACTGATAGGAGAGTGAGCTAGATCAAGAGAGGGGCAACCGAGCACATGAGTGCGAGTGAGATGACCGATAGGAGAGCGATCGGGCGCGAACGGGAGGATAGCGTAGAGCGTGCGTACAAGCGAGACAGACGATACCGATATTCATGTAGGGGCGATCGGTATGACTAACGAGCGTATGCGCGCAAAGAATAGACGATAACAACGCGAAACTAACCAACGCGCGCGACTATACCGACCAATGACGAGTAGGATAGGGGTAAATTGACGGATAAGGTAAAACCAACGCTATCTGACCGACTAATAGGGAAATTAGGTGCCAAGATCCGACCAGTAGTAAAATTGCGCGGGCTAGAATACTGATAGATAGCGCTGATAATCGGCTTAGCAACAATCTAAACCAATAGGATAAAAACCCGCGACTTGAAAGGGAGGTAATCGAGGAGAAGCGACGTGAAACGCCCGCGAAATGCCGCGACTGTAGCAGTCAGGCCGTTATACAGAGTAGAAATCAAGTGTAGTTTTTAGTGACGGATAAAAACTGAACAAGGAAGCAGCAGAGATTGACTAGTGATAGCAACCAACATAAGACCGGACCAAAAAATAAGGGGGTAGCGAAAGGTGGGCGTTCAAAAGTGAGTACCCTCTTTTCTTCTTTTTTTTGTTATATCGTGCTCGTTCGCCAAACCGATCGCCGTCATCCGACCAGTGCCACCAGACCATTGCGCGTTCGTCGAGGTTGTCCACGCATTAATGAGAGTGCCGCCAGACGTTTGCGCGATCACCGTGAAAGCAGATCGCGATCGCATCGCGATGCGCCATCCGCGAACTTCGTAGGGAAATTCGGACGGGGTAGACCGCCGTGGATAGATTTCTTGCGCTTAACAAAAAGAAGACCGAATTGTGTTGGGGATGCAATGACCGGACGCTATTAATTATTTCCCCTTTTTCGCTACCCATGCAACCTATGACATGACCGACCTCGGGCTGACCAGGGAAACTGATAGTTTATTAAAATAAATAATAATTCCCGCAAAATGTTTATTTTCTTACTAAACCACGATCAATTTTTCACATTCCTCCGTAGCTATCACGTGGAACCGGCAAGTGAGCGTCGACGCTTCGACGCCATTCCGTGTGCGCGAGAGAAAAGTCCCCCTCCCTTACCACGCTTCACCATTCCCAGATCGCTGCTAAGGCACCTTGAGCCGCCGCTCTGACGACCTGCTGCTGAAAGAAGTTTCCTTGCCCGACATTTTGACTAGCCGCCGCTCACATTTTCTTCCGCACGCTAGATAGGACTTCGCGCTCCCGTTCCTACACCTCTAGGTGGCTAGCAAGGCCAGCGTGCGGAGAAGACAGCAAGCTATTCGACTTTCAGCGATCAGAGCCAGCTGATCTGCAGCGCTACTCATCCTCCTAACGCGAGGACGGTAGCTGGCGCCCAAGGAAAAAATCATAGCTGCAATCATCGGCTGACTGCACTGCTGGTGGCCGAGGACGCCGAAGAAATAAAACGAATTGTTTCTTCCCTGTCCTCCCCCGTCACAAGTTTTGTAATGTTTTGTTTGCTATTGTTGTCGCTCGGTAGACTGTTAAAACTGCTGTATCATCTGCAGATCTAGATGTCAAGATATTAATAGTTTGGTAGCTCCAAGGTGTACGAGGTGTGTTCAAAAAGTAAGGATCCTTTTCAAATTTCATGGGCAACGTACTTTCGATTACCGATTTTATTGTTTTGTTATGTTGGTACACTCTTCCTGAACATCTGTACCAAGTTTCATGTGTATAGCATTTTTTGTTTGGTTGTGAGAGGCGTAAAGGTTATAAGTGTTTTGCGTGCTCGGCGATTTCTTGCTATCGAAAAATATAGATCAAAGGATTTGCATCAAATTTTGTGTAAAAAATAAAATAAAGTGCTCCGAAACACTTGAAATGTTGACGGTGGCATACGGTGAAACTGTTCTGAGTAAAAAAAATGTTTACAAGTGGTACAAACTCTTCCAAGATGGCCGGGAAGATGCCAATGACGAGCCTCGCTCTGACGCCCAAGCACGTCAACAACTGATGAAAACGTTCAAGCAGTGAAGAAAATTGTTCTGGAAAATCGTCGAATCACTATCAGAGAAGTTGCTGAAGATGTTGGTATATCGCTTGGCTCGTGTCATGAAATGTTTCTAACGTTTTGGGCATGAGACGTGTGTCAGCGAAGTTTGTTCCAAAATTGCTAAATTTTGACTAAAAGAACCGTCGCATGAGCATCGCTCAAGAACTGTTGAATGACGTCAACGACGACCCAGATTTACTCAAAAGGGTCATAACTGGTGATGAATCATGGGTATATCGTCCCAATGGAAGAGCCCAGATGAGCCAAGACCGAAAAAAGCACGCCAAGTTCGATCAAATGTCAAAGTTTTGCTCACTGTTTTCTTCGATTACCATGGCGTGGTGCATCAGTAGTTCTTACCATATCGATGTACGGTCAATAAACAGTATTATCTTGAAGTTTGCGAGAAGCAATACGAAGAAAACGCCCAGAATTGTGGAAAAACAATTCATGACTTTTGCATCACGATAATGCCTCTGCTCACTCATCTTTGCTTGTGAGAGATTTTTTGGCAAAAAACGACACCACAATCATGCCTCAGCCATTATATTCACCGGATTTGGCCCCATGTAACTTTTTCTTGTTCCCAAAACTAAAGAGACCTATGAAAGGACGGAGATTTGCAACGATTGAAGAGATAAAGAGTGCATCGCTGGAAGTGCTCAAGGCTATACCGAAAAGTGCTTATGAGAAGTGCTTTGAGGATTGGAAAAACCATTGGCATAAGTGTATTGTATCTGAGGGGGATTACTTTAAAGGTGACAACATAAATATTGATAAATAAATAAATATTTTTTCTTAAAAATACAAAGTCACCTTACTTTTTCAACACACCTCGTATAACAGAAAAAGTGATGGATTTATAATACGGCTCGTTGGTACACCTGCTTTTATTAACTGACGTTTTCATATATTTTTATTTATTTTAACTTAATAGGCTCTATTGTATAAATAAGATTGTAACAATTTGTAGTGAGGTTGGATTCAGAAAAAAATGTCTTGAGTGTGTGCAGGTGCCCTTTTTGACAAACCTAGTCAAAAGTCTGGCCGACACCCAGAAATATACCAGTGCACTAATGATTATATCGTTGGCTTTTCTCGCAACAGATATTATTCTGTTTACTTCCTCAATCTTGGCGTAGTCAAGAATAAGGATAATAATAATAATAATAATTTCAATACCTGAAATCGAATTGATAATCAAGGATAAGTTTTCTATTTAGTATTATTGAGTTAATCTTTTTTTCACTGTGAAGGAAAATAGACGCAAACATGCATTAAAAACAATTGTTAAGTATCTTATTGCAATGGTGGGTAACATTTTAATAATTTTCCAATGATATATCAAAACTGGAAGCTTTTCTATTCTTAATATTATTAATAATTTTTAATACTTCCTTTATTTTAACCGGTTTGATTAGTGTACTGTCTTGGACGTCATAGTCTCTAGTAAGATTTATTGTTCTTCTTCAGTAATTATTCTTTGGTGAGGCTTGAATACTGGGCTAATATAATTTGCGAACGTTTCAGTTTTTTCCTCGCCCTATCATACCTAGTTACCATCTGGTTTTCTGATAGGTCTTATAAATGTAGTTTGCCGTTCATAGCGTGTAGTATTTTTCCATAATGAGTAATCTATTGCTTCTATAGTAATCAGTGATCTAAGTTAATTTCACTTTTGTGTATTTTTTCTACCTATAACATTTTCTTTAGATCTTTTGATGCTTTTTTTACTTTAATTTCGTCTTGACTCGACCTAGTTATCTGATATCTTGTTCTTAATAATCTTTTTTTTTTATTTTAGGGCTATTTTAGTGAACGCAATTTGCTATGTTTTATTTCTATCTATTGTAGTTGAACATTCGTTAATAGTTTTAGTTAAAATTACGTTGTGTGAGTTATTGCTGCTTTCTACATTATTAGCTGTTTTAAGAGGAACGTTGCACGTTACGCGTTCCTCTATGTAATCAGTATATTTTTTCCTACTATAAAGCGATTTCCGATTGTGTTGAAAAAGTTAGTCCAGTATTCTTTTGTAATTGTTTTGTATGGAGGACAGTAAACACCTGATATTGTTATTGGTTCGTCTTTATCCTTGATAATTACAGTGCTTGCTTGTAAATAGACTTCACTAGTGTAGGTGTGGATATAGTGGTTTATTTCTGTTTTGATTATAATAACACTACCTTCGTATGCTTTTATAAGTGAATAATTGGTTTTATCTACAGTGTAGTTTGATATATTAAGATATTTTTTATATGTAAAGTGTGTTTCTGATATCGATATGATGGATATATTTTCGTAGATTGAAAATCCTTTTAATTCAAGGTGCCTCTGCATGAAACGGTTTTGTGTTCCAGATAGCGAGTTTTAGATTGTTCATTATGCCATTTTATTGACTAGTACAGTTAGAAGATTTAACATTGAATCCATTTTTGTATCAGCTGCTCTATGTGTTCAGAATTATCATTTGTATTTACTTCGTTATTATGTTTATTTAGTTCTGTTTGAATAATAGTTTGTTTTGATATTTCTATCTCACTCTGATCGTTTTGTTTTGATATGACCTGTGCATATGTTGTTTCTAATGGTGGGATATTTTCTACATTATAAACGAAGATTGGAGGGGATTTACCTTTCAACTGATTTGCTTTATTGTTTTCTTCTTCGCTATATTATCTTTCCTTTCTTTATTTTCTCGAAGTATTTCGTACTTGTTGTTTGTGTTACAGTAATCTGTATATCAGTCTTCTGATAATTGTGCTTGTCTTTTTTTACATTGAGTTTAAACTTCTGGGCTATTTCTCAGTCTTTTATCATATTCAGTTTGTTTATTATTTATGATTTATTTACATTTATTGGTTTTCATTATGAATAGACATGTCGTTCCTTATTTGATCGACCATTTCGGCCGTTATTTTCTTTTGTTTCGAGATACCGTTAATAAATTTTAAATTTAACTGTCAGTTCACTTGATTTGATAATATTATAGCTTTTCGGACAGAGCACAGTTCCAATACGTCTGCTCACCTCAAAAACCAAACAATAACTGCAGTCAATAATCACATTGAAAATTTGTATGAAAAATATGGATTTAATATACTGAGAGAAACGGAGAGAGAGATAATAATGGAAATGACGCAGTAAATATTGTGAAAACAGACGCAAAAGTTAATCGTATGAGAAAAAAAGAGAGACAGATAGATAGACATAAAACCACACAGAAACTGTTCGTACATTTCGAGGCCCTAGACGGATTATTCTGCTACACGCCTGCTGTACTGCCGTTAACTATAAGCGACAGTTCTTTGTTGCCAATCTGACTGTGCATGCTTTTGACCGATCGTTGTTATGACTGCTCCTTCTACTGCTGCTACTGTTGATAACAGTCTCGCTACTCCAATGCTGATGTAGCTGCCGCCACTTATTCTTTTAGTGTTGCGAAGAAAAACTGATCAAGCCCAGAGTTTGCATTTTCTCGCCGATTTTATTGATCTTTAACTGCCAAAAATCGGCTTTTCCAGTGATTACTCCACAGTGCGCTCTTTGTCGCGTTTATCTCTATCCTTATCTCTTCTTCTCCTTGTATCTCTTTTTTAGACTTCCAAAGGGAGCGAAATTAGTGTGCGCTCTCTCTGTCTCTGGCCATTCGATTGTTTCCTTTTCCTTTCTCTTCCTCCCACCAAGTCGTCTAGAAGGATGTTGATGATGTTCGGTACCTCAAGCAGAGAAAACCAAGCGTCAGTGTATCGAAAATACACTTTCTTAGTTCGTTGAAGTCGCACAATCAGGGAAGAGAACCAAGATGGCGGATCCGAACATCCTTATCACCATTCCTCTCTCCAAAGCAATCGATCCGGCGAACGGTCTGAGGCTTTTTAGCTCAATCTTCCAGTATTTAGGCGTCGACATTCGGGCCACTCGAGTGCACCGATGAGTCCAAACGAACCAGATGTAGGATTATCGGAGATATCGGTCACCCGTTGCCGTACGAGTATAACGTAAAAGAAAAAAATAAAATTCATCAAATAAATAAAATAAGAATAAACAGAACATTTACAATATAAAAAGAAACTTACAACCGTGAACAAACGTCTATAACACATAAAAAGCTTTCGTATGGCAGGTTCAATCCTAATCCTCGATTGGGGTCAGGAGTAACATCTCAGCGAACTTCCTAATAACCTGGTGTCTCTGCTCCTAGTTAAGCTTTGCCAACCAACTTTGTCTCTGCGCGCTTCTTCTTTCGGCGGCTGACACTATCATGTTAACCAAATACTTAAAGACGTAAGACTCGTAACTTGAGCCAAATAAGACATTCATGAGCTATACAAATGTCACCGGCACGTTGACTAGCCGGAAAATCAAGTAGTTTACTCCTAGAATACACAATCCAGAGCGCTAAAAGCCGTATACTGCTTACTTTTCTCTGATAAAGGCATTTCAGACAGAAATGGAGAAAAATGTACTGGCTCATTAAAGGATAATTAAAACATATAAATTAAAATAAAATACAAAGCAACAACAATCTGATACAAATTAAAACAATCTGTTCCTACAAAGTTTGTCCCAAAAGTATCTGACCTACGTTTATATCTTCGTGCAGAGAGACTCAGGCAATCTGTGGAGGATACAAACGTAATCAGCAACTCCTAACCTTCTCGTCAGTAACCCGAGATACCGATGAAACGCCTTACTTCCCGCGCAACGTGTATTTATTTACAACGACTATTTGGGTTCTTCATAATTTGCCCTGTAACGAGCTGTTTGATAATTAATAATAACAGTAATAATTAATCATAACATAAAAACAGTCGGTGGTCCAGGAAAGGCCAGCGACAGCTCTCCGTACTCCGAATTGCACTAGCGCAGTGAATTGTAAAATAATCTACAATTATCAATTTATGTATTTTTTTTATTCATGTACTGTTACACAATGAGCACCAGCGGTACTATTATTAAATAATTATTTTAACCTGCTATTCTTCCAAAACCTCCTCCGAAAGTCATCAGGCCAATAAAGGTTGTTCACTTCAAGAAGCAGAAATAACCAACACTGCCGTAAACATAAATTGCAAGAGAGAAGAATATGGAATTACTAAACAATCGCCTCAGATACGACGATTAACTCAAGAAGCGTGTCCGGAAAATACATCTAACATGTATTTGATTTTTCTTTAATTTTCTGAAAGCGTATGTTAAAAACACTTCCTTGACTTTGCCTATATGTATACAGGTAAGCTTTTCTGATTTGGCCTGCGTACACAATTAATATTTAATATTTCCAATATCAAAATAAAATATGCGGAAGCGTGCTAATAATTCCCACATAAGTGTATGTTAAAATATTTAAATTATCTTCTCACAAATATTTATCAAAATAATTGTAAAACCTGTCTCGTATATCGTGAGTGTAATAGCAATTAAAATGCTGCTTGATATACATATTCAAATGCTGCATTAGCCACGCACTTTACATCTACGCCTATGTTAAATAGAAAGAGATAGCTTAATAGATAGAAAAGGACGGCGCATCACACTCAACTTGCCTAATAGACAGAGACAAGCTTGTATATTGATTGATGCGATAGAGAGAGCACAAAAATCATCGAAATCGAAATTATCTTGCGACTACGAAAATTTATGACTAGGAGAAAGAGGAAGGGGGAGAATTAGCCGGAGTTTGTTGATGGCTTTTACCTGATACAGACGTATAGTTCTGTCTCCTTGAATTATTTTATAGATTTTCCCCGTGATTTTTCTAGAATTGGAGTACATTTATTTAGAAGTACCATGGCTCGCCCGTGCTCACCGTGCCTGATTCGAAAAGATACTAAAATCACGTTACTAAATACGGAAGCCGCTAATTTGACGATAGAAAATTTAGATTGAATAAAGATATCAAATCTACTTCAGTCTGAAAGTTAGTACTACACGATTTATTGTTAACCGGTAATTTCACGTCTATTCATTTCACTACATTGCACATCAGCGAAATTAAGAGTTAGGTAAATAGTGCAAAGAAGAGTACGTAATAGCGCGTTAGCGTTCGAAACTCATTGTACGTGTGCCTAATTTCAAAGTTTAAATTTCTCATTTTGTTATTAGCCTTAAGTTATGTGCGCCTAACTGAACGGTTATTCCGATTGTTATTAATTTTACACAAGACAATTATTACATAGATTGTTATTTAATAAATCGGCTCAATTTTATACCACTCTAATTACTTTCCTTATTCCAATAACCTGCTTCCTCTGTTTTTCCGACCTTGGGTATTATTCAAATTATGCTGAAATATGTAGACCTTTAATGAATTTATTGCAACAAAGTAAATGCTATCAATGGTTACCTGAGCATGAAACAGCTTTTAATAACGTGAAAAAAATATTTATTGATACAATCACTTTAAAATTTCCTAATCCTAATAAACCTTACATATTAACTACTGATGCCAGTTATCATACTATAGCCGCTGCTTTGTCACAATTGAATAATGAAGGTGATGAAGAAGTTATAACATTTATATCTAGAACTCTAAAAGGAGCAGAATTAAATTATTTTACTACTGAAAAAGAATTATTAGCTGTAGCTTGGTCATGTTTAAAATTAGAAACGTATCTAAGAGGTGCGAAAGAAATAATTATTCGTACTGATCACGAAGCGTTGAAATTTTTAACGACTTGTAAATTTACAAATGCGAGATTAGTGAGGTGGTGCTTGTTTCTTCAAGACTACAACATTACGTATGAGTATCTACCAGGAAATAAGAATAAGGCCGCCGATTTTCTATCTAGACATATCACAGACTGCAGTAATAATTATACAGATGAAATTGAAATTGCTATGTTGATGAAAGAACCTTCACGAAATTTAATGAAATACTTCAAGAATATGGAGTCATTACAACAAAATGATGGTTTTATACAAAACTTAAGGAATAAAGAAAATTTCAATCATAGATATATAGTTTATAACAATTTAGTATATAAAAAAGATAAAATTAACAATAAATTATTACTACCAGAAATAATTATTCAAGAATTGGTCCAAGAAATACATGAAATATATGGTCATATTGGATCTAGAAAAATTACGAAAATGTTACAAGAAAATTTTTATATCTACAAGCTTCGCAAAAAAGTAGCTAAAACTATAAATCGCTGCGATCTCTGTCAACGTACAAAATATTATACGAAGTAGATATCATCCATAATGCAGCCTATATTAGTTGAAAAACCAAATGATCTATTGTCTATAGATTTTTATGGACCATTGCCAACTTCACGAGGAGGGGTTAAATACATTTTAACCACAATAGATTGCTTTAGTAAAATTGTAGTTTTGTATCCTATAAAAAGATCAACTACATATACTACTATTAAAAAGATATTTGAACATTATATACCAAATTATGGTAAACCATCAGCAATCATATGTGATCATGGAACACAGTTCACAGCTAAAGCATGGAAAGAAAAGCTTTTAGCTAATAATATAAAATTAGTATTTTCTAGTATTCGACATCCACAAAGCAATATTGTAGAAAGAATACATAGAGAACTGGGAAGATTTTTAAGAGCATATGCTAACGACAATCATAAAGGTTGGGCTCCATTAATTCCCAAAATACAACAAATAATGAATTGTGTATATCATGAAACAATTGAAACAACTCCTATAGAAGCTCATCTACATATAAGACCAGATAGATTTTGGCATCGGTGGATACCTGACACCAAAACAAAGGTACCTACAAATTATAATCAAGTAGAAGATATCAAGAAAAAAATGCACAATAAACTTATAAAACGTGCAAATAATTTCAATAAAAATATACATCATTATCAATATAAAGTTAATGATTATGTATTATTACAGAGTCAAAATATAAGTAATTAAGAAGAAGAAATTATTAAAAAACTCTTAAACTTATACGAAGGCCCGTATATAATTAAATCCATAATCGGTTTAGATACATACTTATTGAAATATAAAAATGGTAAAGATAGAGGTGTATTTCATACTTCTCTACTAAAACCGTACCAAATTTAGCCACCAGGGGATATATTCTCTCTCCAATCAAATTTGCATATTGATCTGATATATGTAAACACTGGAAAGAGTACACTATCGATCTGGAAAGATGTCTGGAAAGACTGAAAGCACTCAGACCAATAGGTCTGATCTAAAACACTACATTCCAGCACCATTAGCCAGACCTTTTGTGCCATCTCAAAATATGGTGCCTTGGTCTATGTGCAAAAGCACACAGACACCATCCAAGCCTGCTTAGGTGGCAAAGGCGAAAAATAAAGATCAATTTAGGAACCAGTCTACAATTACGTTCCTGCCTTCAAACGTACCACGTCCTTCTGCTCCTGTGCCCTCTGCAGCTTTACCAACAACATAAAGAAATAAAGAAAAAATATATAAAAAACAAACTAAAATATCAATAAAAAGCTCATAAGGAACTTATTCATGAGACTTCTTATCAGAAATTATTCAGTCTCAAGAGGGGGCTATGTAACGGTCCTATTTATGAGCTGTTTATTAAATGACTGCAACTAGTCTAACGTACTTATCTGTTTAGTCAAAACAATACATTAAGCGGCGCTACCTCACTATTTACGCGACTGTATACAAATAAAAGTCGAGTCAAAACAAACAGCGTGACGTCACAAATAATAAACATAGATATAATGATCCATAATGTTGAGAAAAATATGTTAATTATATATAATTTAAATATAACAAAGTTTCGATTATATAGATTTTAACATGCAGATTCACAATATCTCATTCAATTATAAATTAATAATGAATATCAATATGTAAAGTTAATTTATTTATTAACATATGGAATATTAGAAAAATATAAATAATTTATATGTAAAATGAATAAGCATAGAACATGAGTAAGAATTGGTTTCATTAATAACAGCTAAATAACAACTGTTATTAATAAATAAACAATTAATAATTTATTTAAACAATAAGCTATATATAAAACGAAAATATTAAGTTAATACTTGATAATGATAATTTTATGATTTAGAAATCTTAGATAACTAATCTAATAATCGCATATTAAGATTAGAAGAAAACCGTTACAAATATGAAAAATTAGTCATAATTCAAATGTTATTAATTAATTTAAATAATTAATTTTGGAAAATACTTCCAAAATTAATCAACTATAAAGTTATATGAAATTTTAATAATTTTCTATTGTAAATAATGTAATATCACGTTAATTAACTTTATTAGTTAATAACTTTTGACGACACTATTGGCGATAATTGTATATTGTATAAAATCAACAAATAACTAATTCTGTAAAATTTCCATGTGTTAAAAACTTAATATTAATGGTTATTTACTTGTAAATTAAGAAAAATCATTTCTCAAAATTCGCGAATGTCTCTCGAATTTTCGATGAAATCTCTCCTGCAATAATAAGCGGAAAATCTGTGTATAAATAGGCCCACCTTTGCACAGGCTAGATTCATTCACTTCTAGCCTTGTAAGGTGAGCGCATGAGTCTGAATAAACTTGGATTAATACCTAAGTTCTTTCTCTCATTGTGATTAACTAAGCAAGTCTAACCTTTCCTTATAATTTGAGCTCGACTTATAGAACATCTCGCGCTATAAGAAACTTGGGCCGAATTATATCCTATCAAAGAAAGACTTTAGCTCTGCTTATGGGACAATTCGCACCATAAGAAACTAGGGCATTGTCTGACTTTCCTCGATATATTGCAATTACTTATGTATATTTGATTTACTTATTTATTATATTTGATTCATTATCTATTCCCTTGACAATTAGAGTAAAATCATCGGAAACAAATTCTTACTCATTAGCTAGTTTACGAGAGTTCGAATTATTTTATTTATAAGTGATACGAATATCACAATTTATTAGATTATTGGGCGCCAGGCACTACTAATTAAGCAGGATTAATTCTTCAGAGGGGCGCCACTCTGAGTAGTAAGGGCGGGCGTTAGGAATTTTCAACCCGCACGGCAAATAATTTTATAGAGAGCAATTTAGCATTTCGTCAGGCTAATCCCCTTGAACTATGAAGCTAACAAAATATTATTCACGAATCAATAGGTGTACAGATTTGTTTATCCGCGATATTTATCCGCGGCTTAGCTCAATCGATGCTTGGTCGTGGCTTACCTTGATAGCAAGTAGTCGGATCGAAATCGGTTATATGTTTACTAACTCCGCTGGTTCTCTATCGAAGCTGGAGCGAAATCCAAGGTCGGATGGATAGAGGACAAGGCAGGAGGTTTAGAATATAACATACAATTAGGTTTAAAATTAATTGAGCCGATTTATTAAACAAAGAAATTGTGTGAATGTGAAGAGTAAATAACATACAATGACGATAGTGTTTTGCGTAAATGTTAGTCTAAGTATACAGGCTCTTATCTTAAAACTATTAATAACAAGATAGACGGAATTTCGCAATATAAAGATAGGCACGACGAGTTTTCGAACGCGGATGCGCTATTACGTACTCCTCCTCGCACTATTCATTAAGCCAGTTATCTCGCTGGTATACGGCACATTTATGCGGACCGAGATGAATAATGAAATGAAATTAGCAAAAGTCTGGGTAACGATAAGTCGTGCGGTACTCACTCTAATTTTATGTAAAGCTGGTATACGCTTGAAATAATCTCTTATCGCCAGTAATGCCTATTCCATTCAGTAATGTGACAATTAATCTTAAAATTTAGGCACGGTGAGCACGAGCAAGCTATGGTGCACAGGCACTTGAACTTTGGAAAGTCACGAAAAAAAAAAAGATCTGCAAAATGATTCAAAGAGACAGAACTATACGTCTGTACTTGACTAAAGCCATCGGCAAACTCTTGCTAATTCTTCCCTCTCCACTTTCTCCTAGTCATGAATATTCATAGTCGCAATACAATTTGATTTCGATAATTTTCGCTCATGACGTTATCTTTCCCTATCGCATCGATCAAGATATTATTCTGTCTCTATCTACTAGGCAAGCCGAGTGTGATACGCCGTCCTTTTCTATCTATTAAACTATCTCGTTCTTTTCGCATAGGCTTAGACGTAAGTGGGCGTGGCTAGCGTAGAATATGAATATGCATATCGAGCAGCATTTAAATTGAGACGAATATTAAAATGAATTTTATTAAATAATAACGAGAGGTTAATTTGTATCTCTCGGTATATAAATTCGAGATAGATATCGAGACGATCTTTACATATTTTTATTATCGAAATTTTTGAGTATTATTGCGCATATTAATTAAATTAGGAAAGTTATCGCTGCTTTCCATAAGCAAAATTACAAAATATTTTCTGTGTGTAGGCAACATGAAGAAAATATCCGATACGCTTACGCAAGATTAAAATAATTATTTGAGGCATGGTATGTGCATTTTTGGACGTAGATCTTGGAGTTCCATATCGTGTACGTCCAGCATTTGATGACTCCTTATTTTTCTCGCATCATGTAGGCGTACATAGGATGGTTTTTCCTTCTTTAGCAGCGTTGATTATTTTCCTGTGCTTCAATTCATATATTGACTTTTCGGAGTAGTCGGTGGAAGAATAGCAGGTATTAGTAGTTAGTAAATTTGTAACGCTGGTGCTCATCGCGTAACAGCATATGAAAAAAATTAAAATAAATAGTTGTTAGTTGTAAATTATTTTACAGTTCGCTGCGCTAGTGCAATTCGGAGTACGGAGAGCTGTCGTTGGCTTTTTGGACCATTCTGCAGTTATTTAAAAGGCTCTTAATCGAGCGACTAGTTACAATGGATCTTCTTCGACTGTTTACTATCAAGGTAAGCCACGACTCAGTATCAAATTAAGCATAGCCGCGGATACGTATCGCGGGTAAACACACCTATTGATTCGCGAATAATATTTTGTCAGCTTCATAGTTCAAATGGATTAGTCTGCCAAAATATTAGACTGCTCTATATAAAATTACTTGCAGTGTTAGCTAAAATTCTTAACACTAATTATTATTCAGGGCGGCAATCCCCTGAAAAATTACTTATGTCTAATTAATTAGTACTCCTAGTAATGCCTGGTGCCCAATAATCTGATAAATTAATTATCGTAATTTGTAATTTATATTACGCCGAGTACCATGGTGATTGTTAGTCGGCAAAACACCATATTACAGCCCATCAAAGTCGAAGCAACATCAAGTCAATGTTCATAGTTTTTTTTCTATTACAAGGGCATTGTGCACGACGAATGTGCTTCTACAGGCCAGATAATCGAAAAAAAGTACTATATTGAATTTTTGAAAAGATTTCATGATGCAATCAAGAGAACACGACCGCAACTTTAGAAAACTAGTCACTGGCTTCTTCATCAAGACAATGCTCATATGCATGCATCAAACGTTGTGTAGCAATAATTATTGAAACACAGCGTTACGTAGCTCGCCACCCTCTGTACAGTCCTCATATAGCTCTTTGCGACTTTTGGCTGTTTCTTCAATTGAAAATACCACTTAAGGGACATCGATTCGACGATAAAGAAACTGTAGAAACTACTGCGACAAATGCACTAAAGGCGATTCCAAAGTCTAACTTTCAAGAGTGTTTTAATAAATGGAAACATCGATATGAGCATCTTATTCAATCAAATAGGTCTACTTTGAAGAATGCTACTTCCCGGATGACGAAGATTAAATCATGCGCCAAGAAATTGTGTTAGACCGAATAATTTTGGAACAGACCTCATATGGCATGCAACTATGAGGCACTCATTCAAACTCGAAAATTGAAATCTTGGAAATATTTCAGTCGAATGTCCTACGCAATAAAATCTTTAAAATATTTATACCATAAGTAAAAAAAGAAATTAAAACGTTATTTGAAAAATACAATACTAATTGCAAATAGCAAAACTATGCTATTATTTATTAAATTATTATTTATTATTTATTTAATTTATCAGCAAAGTTCTTAAGACAGCGATCACTTTCTCTAGACTCAACAAATACGAATTAATAGAGATATAGACAAATTATCAGTCATAGTTATCATAATAGTGACCACATTTACATATTTCCCCAAGATAAGGACAGATTGTAAATAAACTTGGAGTAAATAAAAAATACAAACAAATTCATTAATGACGCCTTTTTAGAAATTTAAAATTTAAAAATTTTTTTCCTATGCAAATGATGTGAAGTTGTTCAAATCAATCTCTTCTAACACTGATGCAATTGAATTGCAATCAGATTGGTTTGTAATGTTAATATCACCTGTTATTTATAATACTGTTCATACTCTCGTGGTCTATTGCGTTAATGAGTAAGAATTCGTTTTAAATTTAAAAAATGCTTCTGAATATTAAGTTTGAAATAAAATTATAAATGAATATCTATGGTTATATGAATTGGATTTAAGGAAAGATAGACTTTACCCTAGTTTCTTATGGTACGAAGTGTTCCATAAGCAGAGCTTAAATCTTTCTTGTAAAAAGGATGCAATTCTGCCCAAATTTCTCATAGCGCGAAATGGTCTATGAGTTGTGCGTAAATTACAATAGGAAAAGAAGGATTTGCTCAGTTAATCACTTGAGAGAAAGAACTTAGGTATAAGTCAAGTTTATTTGATCTCGAGCGCCCACTTTGCAAGGCTAGGAGTGAATGCTAGCCTGTGAAAAAATCAGTATATTTATACACAGATTTTCCCGCCTATTTTCGCAGGACAGCCCTCTTCAAGTTATTTACGTAATTGTACGAAATCAATTTTTCTAATTTACAAGAGAATAGACAGTTGTAAAGGAGAATATGCGACCGTTCCCGCCTAGGTAGTTCGCGGCAAATTATTTATTTGGGGATTCGGGAAGCAAAAGACGTTTCCACGACTAAATAACGCGTCAAGCACAACCACGTTAAGCGTATAGATTCGAAGTCGGGATGAGGAGTGATACAGGCGAATAAACACAACAGCGGATTAACACACTAATCCTTTACTTGTCAACAATCGATTACAATACGGTGATCTCGCGCTTATATACTACGAGCGGCACAATAACAAACCCGAACGCGAAGGTTAATCGGTGGCTGGTCAGCCTGCCGATTCCCTTTCTAAAACTAAATGTTACAACAAATGCCCGACAAAACACTTTCCGCCTTTAATTCATCAACGGGGTAGCCAGTAGATCTGCCGTGTTACCACCTATAAGCTGGCGTAGAGAAACAGAAGAAAACACGGCACCGACCTCGACCTTCAGCATCTCCGACGGCTGGAACGCTCTGCAGTGTGACGTCACTGGTGCGCTCCTTTTGGTTGACCGTCTCGCTGGAGTTTGTTTTCGTCGCTCTTTATCTTCTTGCTCGTCCTCTCGTTCGCTCCACAATACTGCTGCCTCAATCCGTTGTTCCGCTCGATGATTACTGTAGTCGTTGTTTTTGCCCCTCGGTTGCTCGTTACTTCAGAAGTGTCAAAGACTGCTCAAGCACGTACCCGCGCACCTCGTCGGTTAGCCACACGAACCGGTGCCGGGTATCCGTCGGAATACACCTGGGCGCGACCCAGCCATATACTCCAATACTCGTCCACTCACCGGGCGTGTCTCCGAAAACGAACGAACGTCAACGAGGTCGCGGGGCCAACTCCGGAAAACCGTTGACTTTCGGTTTAATCCACGCGTGACTTTCTCTGCCCACAGCCTAGCAGAGACGCTCTCGAATTTTCCGCGATGATCCGCAATTCAACCGCACTCTCTCTCTCTCTCTTTTTCTTCTTCTGTGCCATCTCTATCGTTCCAGCCGTCAGCTCGGTCCGTGTACAGCACCTTGTAAACAAAAACCAAGCATGAGTGTGCGTGCTACAGCTTACTTAACACTCTCAGCTTGGCGCGGCGCACGGACATTTGCGAGAGCCAAACGGACGAAATCTGCCTAGCCGAGATTCTCCGTCACAGCCCCCCCTTCCCCGAAGCAACCGATCCTTTCCGTAGGATCGGGGGCTATCTCCCGCTCTTGCCGTCCGGGCGTCTCGCCATGGCTGGGCCTTTCCATTGACCACGAGTGAGTCTCTAATAGCGATAAATCAAAATACTCTAAACTCAAAACTAAAGGAAACCCCAGAACTAAAGCTAGAATCAAAACCAAACGAACTTGACAAACACAAAAAACAACTGTCAAAAAGAGAAACGCTACTTCTTCCAACCGGCCCGGCACCTCCCTTGATGTTATGCGAGAAACGGCTCCCCTGCGAGAAACCACTCGTGGGTACTACCTCACCCGGGTGGCGCCTATAGCACTTCAAACCATACCACGCATTTTCTGAGATCACACCTTTCGGTCGAGCTCGTCGTGCCCGAATCCTACAGCCCACTGCGAGCTACCGCAGAGAGCGTTGGACTTCCACTCCTTGTGGACTAGTTTTGAGTCAACCTACGAACTGGCCCGCAGTTAAGTTAAGTTCAAGGTCATTGTAATTTCATGACTGCCTGATCTGCTGTAAAGTTTACACCATACTGGAAAAGCTCATTCCTTTAGTAGCCTTCAACGACGAATCCGTCGGTGACTTTCGGTTTGATCTTGAGCTTCACCTTCAAGGTTATTTCAAGGTTAACTTTTTCACATTTAGCGTTACCCAGGAAGAACGACGTGATTTTTTTATCTTCTTCGTCACACTTAAGTTTCGGAAATAATAAAAATATTGCAGTAATCTTTATTATTTGAGTATCGTTAGAATGTAAATTGTTTCAAAAAGTATTGATCATTTGCGCTTCATAATTTTGACACTTTTTTTTTTTAGAGAGAAACAAAAATTTAAAAAGACTAAAATATACGAGGTGTGATCAAAAAGTAAGGTGAATTTTGAAATTTAGCGGGCTACGTCCGTTTGATCTTCAACTTTTTTATTTGGTTATGTCGGTACACTCGTCTAGAACATACGTTCCAAATTTCAGCTTTGTAGTATGTTTGGTTTGTTTGTGAGAGGCATCAAGGTTAGAAGTGTTTTGCGTGCTCCACGATTTGCTGCTGTCTAAAAACATGGATCAAAGAGTTTGCATTAAATTTTGTGTGAAAAATGGAATCAAATGTTCCAAAATACTTGAAATGCTGAAAGTGGCATACGGTGAGTCTACTTTAAGCCAAAAAAATGTTTACAAGTGGTATAAACTCTTCCAAGAAGGCCGAGAAGACACCGACGACGAACCTCGTTCTGGACGCCCCAGCACATCAACAACTGATGAGAATGTTGAAGAAGTGAAGAAAATAGTGTTGGGAAATCGTCGAATTACCATTAGAGAAATTGCTGATGATATTGGCATCTCATTTGGTTCGTGCCAATCAATTTTGACGAGTGTTTTAGACATGAGACGTGTGTCAGCGAAGTTTGTTCCGAAATTGCTCAATTTCGACCAAAAGAAACGTCGCATGAGCATCGCCCAAGAGCTACTGAATGACGTCAACGATGATCCAGATTTACTCAACAGGGTTATGACAGGTGACGAAACATGGGTATACGATTATGACGTCGAGACTAAGACTCAATCGTCCCAGTGGAGGCATTCTGGATCACCAAGACCAAAAAAAGCACGCCAAGTTCGATCAAATGTAAAGGTTTTGCTTACAGTTTTCTTTGACTGCAGGGGCGTGGCGCATCATGAGTTCTTGCCACAGGGTAGAACAGTAAATAAGGAATATTACCTGCAAGTTATGCGCAATTTGCGCGAAGCAATCCGCCAGAAACGTCCGAATTTGTGGAAAAATAAAAATTGGCTTTTGCACCATGATAACGTCCCTGCTCACACATCGTTGCTTGTGCGCGAATTTTTGGCTAAAACCAACACAGTAACGATGCCACAGGCACCATATGCCCCAGATCTGGCCCCCTGTGACTTCTTCTTGTTCCCAAAACTGATAAGGCTCATGAAAGGACGGCGTTTTGCCACGATTGAGGAGATAAAGACGGCATCGAAGGATGAACTAAACAAGATCACAAAAAATGATTTTTTGAAATGCTTACAGGATTGGAAAAAGCGTTGGCACAAGTGCATTATATCCGAGGGGGATTACTTTGAAGGAGATAAAATAAAAATTGATGAATAAATAAATATTTTTTGAGAAAAATAAAAATTCACCTTACTTTTTGATCACACCTCGTACTTTTTTATTTTGTATTTTTCAGTGTACTTATTTAATACATTATATGGCACAATAAAATTTGTTACTTTTGAATATTTCAATTATAATTTAATTGGTTTTGCATTGTTTGTATCTCTTTTAAATAAATACAATACGATAATTTTATTTTCTTCCTGAAGCTTTTTACATTTTCTGGTTTCATTTCCTTGAAAAATCATGGCATATAATCGACTTTCTAAGCAGGAAAGAGTGAGTTTGTATGATGCGTGGTTGGGGAGATCGTATGCGAACTTTAGATGAGGTTCGGATCTTATTCAATGAAACCTTCCGTAATGGAGACGGTTTAACGCCAATATCTAAATCGACAGTCTCTAGAACTGTTCAACGCTTTAATGAACATGGCAGTATTGAAGATGCTGAAAGGCCCGGTCGTCCAAAGTCTGCTAGTGCTGAAGAAAAACAAATAGAAATTTCACAAGCTTTCATTGAAAATCCACATCATACATTGCGTAAAGCAGCTGCTTAGTACGAAATATCTCATGAATCAGTGCGACGTATACTAAAATTTATACAATTTCACCCCTTTAAGATTCTTTTAGTACAAGAACTTAATGAAGATGATCCAGATCGCCGAGTTGAATTCTGTGAATTTATGATGACTAGAATTGACGAAGATCCTAATTTTTTGTATAATATTGTTTTTTCTGACGAAGCTACTTTCCAATTGAACGGTGAAGTAAACAGGCACAATTGTAGGTACTGGTCCGACACTAATCCTTTTTGGATGCTAGAGAGCCACACACAATATCCGCAAAAGGTTAATGTTTGGGCTGGAATATTAAATGATACGTTGATAGGACCATTTTTCATCGAAGGCAATCTCACTGCAGTAAGATATGAAGAGCTTCTTAGGAATGAAATTGTACCAAGAATAAGAGAAGTAGCGGGTGATAATTTTGATGAAAAATGGTTTCAACAGGATGAAGCTGCGCCTTACTTTGGAAGGAACGTTAGAGAATACCTGGACAATCAATTCCTAGCTAAATGGATTGGAAGAAGGGGTAAAATTGAGTGGCCGGCTAGATCGCCTGATATGACGCCTCTGGATTACTTTCTTTGGGGTTACTTAAAAAGTAAAGTTTACGCAACACAACCACAAACTTTAGAAGAACTGCGAAATAGGATTTTAGGGGAAGCTGCTGTCATAGATAGGGAAATGATTCGCAGAGCTGTCACTGCTTTCTATGATCGCATAGCTGCTTGCCAAGAAGTTGGTGGTAGGCAATTTGAACATATGAAGTAGATTTCAGCAAAACGTGAGAGGCAAGGGGACTCACGGTGATCAAGCACCCCATCGTGAGAGGCAAGGGGACTCACGCTAATCAAGCACCCCATCGTGAGAGGCAAGGGGACTCACGGTAATCAAGCACCCCAAAGGGAACATATTTTACTACGTCCACGTCGTTGTTCTGGGTAACGCTAAATGTAAAAAAGTTGACCTTGAAATAATCTTCAAGGTCAGGCTCAAGGTCAAATCCAAGATCACCATCGGATTCCGCGTTGAAAGTTACTAAAGGAATGAACTTGACCTTGGTCTAATAATCTGTACCTAAAAAGCTACAGCCTTGTTCCGTTACTTATTTGACACCTTGTATAATTTTTTCCTAATTTGAATATTTAATATCCACAATATGTCGCAAATAATTTTGGCCTCTGAACCTGTTACCGAGTTCTCGCTCTAGAGCTTAGCTTGAGTAGAAATTTAAAAAAAATGATTAAAAAATTATACGTATATTTAAATAAGTCCTTTGTTAATTAGCGAACCTTTATCCAGCAAGCGGTTAGTTGAGTTATAAGAGAATTTTTGTTTCCCAGTAAAATTTTGAATAAATAAAACTGTATAAATAGCAATTAATCTAAATTTTTACTATAGGAGGAAATAAATCAAGCCAATACAGAGTTTTCTCAATTTGATTTTGCAGTTCTTCATCATGTAATTTTTGGTACTTATCAAATCGATCTCGCACATACAATATTATTTTTATCATGAAAGTACTGATATCTTTCAATTTGACAGACACATTTATGAGCCAGAATATTTGAGATTTAGAATTTTCTCAAAATTCAGAAATGCCATTCGATATCAGCTGTGGATATGGTTTCCAGTAAGCAATGATGATATATCAGCGATTACATGAATTAAAAGAAGGACCAATATTAGGTTACGATTGTACCTGTAAGTCTGGTGCTCGAACCATACATACATGCATACAACATGGGTTGTTGTACCCATGTTGACAGTGTTTTATGGTTTTTAGAATATGGTCGTCATTAGCAGCAAATAAAATATCTAAGTAGAACTTTACTAGAGTACATACAGGATGCTGGTAACCGTAATGGAAACGATAATAACGGTGAAATATTTGAGCTTGAAGTTCACTAATGATAAGATATATATAGTAGAATCAGGATAAATCATTATTGGAAGATAAGACCAAGATATTTCAATGGATAAATTGACTAATCTTGAAAGACAGATAATATTTTTAAATGACAGGCAGTGATAGACACGGTCAAACCGAGAGACTAATCGACTGAAAAACTTACAGACTAACGACAAACTGACAGACTGATAAACAACAGAGTTCAATTTCAACTGAGCAATCTTCACGTGATGAACTCTGGGTAATGCTAATGCTAACAGCTTGACAGAAGTAAGAAATAATGTTTCAGAGAAAATAACTTACACAGATGAATCAGCCTTGCATTTTGAAAATATAAACAAAAAAGCAATCAAAACAAATTGGTACGTTTTTCAGTTCCTATTTAAATTCTGACCACGATTTTTGTAGATCGACATGTTGATTATGACTTTATGTAAGGCTTTATGTAATGTGCTAAAAATAAGGTTACGATTAAGTATTGAAATAGTTCTTTGCAGTCATGAAAAATTGGCCATGATTCGAAATTAATAATCTACTCTAATACCAGATAAATATTCTCCAACTGATTAATCAGAAATCATGGATAATATAGTTTCTGATGATGATTGTATTTTTTTATCAGGAAATAACTCACGATATACTTAACTAGAATGACATTCTTTATTATTCTGAGGCTTCTTCAAAGAGCTGCAGAGAGCGGAAAAGTAAAGGAATACTTCTGATGGCTAATCTTAATACTCAAAAAAATGATGAAAAATGTTGTCATTTCTAATGAAACTTTTGATTTTTCTGAAAGTTCTTTAACAATATGCTGGAAGAAAAAAAAATAATAGAGTACTTCTGGTAGTGAATTCGTAGACAAAATACCTAAAAACATACGACAGAACGTGTGGCACTTGAGATGTACCTAACCTAACGTTAATGAAATTCATCATTTTTGTGAAGGTCTTTAAAATGCTTGTGATACTTGACAAGTATTTCTGATGTCCAAAAACATAAGGTAACATGAGTCATTTTGCGATATACTTACTTTCAACAAAGTTCTTCTATATTCTAAAGCTTCTTCAGTAAATGTTGAAGGCTGAAGAATAATGGAATACTTTTTACTCACGCTCATATTGATCTGTTACCCTACAAAAACCAATACGCTCTGAATGCATAATATACTATTGGAAACAACTTAAAAGAAAATTAGAAAGACCTCATGAAATTTTTTTTTATTTGATCTTAAAATGACCTTAACCCATTTCTTCCCAACGCGCCATTTTATAGTCGATTGGTTTTTGACCGAGGAAAACCTCAAAATAATCGAAAATGTATACTAGAAGTCACTTTTCTATTGTAAAATTTTCCGCTCTTTATGAATCTGCAGTCAGAATTAGGATATTTTTCACGGAAAATTACAAAATGGCGTCTTGAATGTTGATGAAAATTTAGTATTACATTAGAATTTTTCTTTCAGAAATTAGTTACTGAAATTTATAGAATCGGGATGAAAATGTAGATTTACATTGAAAATGTTAGTTCTTTGATAAACCTAGGCATTACGAATTTTCCTGGAACATTTTTCCAAGATGGCGGCCAGCAACATGTTGACAAGCGGGGAAATCTAAGATTTTCTAAATAAAAGCCGATTTAGAGAATGAATATATACTACCTATACTTTCGATGTCGCTGAATACAATGCTAGTGTCAATTTCAATTTTACAAAATGGCGGATCCAATATGGCGTCGTTAATACCAAAATGATGAGCACCAGTGAGTGGTTACTTAATTCCTATGTTTTCGATATCGCTGAATACAATGCTAATGTCCGTTTTCAATTTTACAAAATAGCGGATCTAATATGGCGTCGGTAGTACCAAAATCAGGTAATGTTGATAAAATTGCGAATCTAATTACTATATTTTTTTCTGGATTCTTTGTCCCTACAGTTGGATAAATCCTTTGTCTTCTCGAGTATTGTAAAATGTGTATTTCTCTAACGGTCTTTTTCAAGATAGTTGGAGCATATTCACTCTTTTTCTTCGGCTGCCTCTCCAATAGTTCTTTTCAGGATAATTGGCGAACTTTCCCATCTTGTGGAGGATTGAAAAGTGCGTATTTCTCTAACGGTCTTTTTCAAGATAGTTGGAGCATATTCACTCTTTTTCTTCGGCTGTCTCTCTAATAGTCCTTTTCAGGATAATTGGAGAGATTTTCCATCTTGTGGAGGATTGAAAAGTGCGTATTTCTCTAACGGTCTTTTTCAAGATAGTTGGAGCATATTCACTCTTTTTCTTCGGCTGTCTCTCCAATAGTCCTTTTCAGGATAATTGGCGAGATTTTCCATCTTGTGGAGGATTGAAAAGTGCGTATTTCTCTAACGGTCTTTTTCAAGATAGTTGGAGCATATTCACTCTTTTCTTCGGCTGTCTCTCCAATAGTCCTTTTCAGGATAATTGGCGAGCTTTACTATTCACCGAGTATTTTTTCAAGATAAATATTTATCAGATTCGGACTCTAAAAGAAGTTTCATAAAACTAGCAAAATCATGCCGAAACGTAAGTCGATGAGGAATGCCAGTGTTGATAGCAGTGTTGTAGAAAACAATGATCATAGTGATGAAGATGAAAATGATCATGAAGTTATGTGGGTACCCGATGATGATAATAGTGACGTAGAAGGTCTCGATAATGACGGAGAAGCTGATGGAACTTCTAGATTCACTGATGCAGTAGCCTTATCTTATGAAGAAGTGTATCAAAATTTTTCCGCGAACGAGAAAAAGTTAGAAGCCTCACATAAATACGAATGGATAGATCAAGAAAGACCATACGATGTTCAACTTGAATCAGAAATATATAATTTTGAAGCAATAAAACAAAATGTACTAGGAAAGGAACCTCGAGAATTATTTGAAATGTTTTTTTTGTAATAGAATGAGAGATTACATTATTGAAGCGACAACTGAAAATGGATTTGAATTAGATCCAGATCATTTCAACAAATTTTTAGGTATTATCATTTTTTCCACGTCCAATATTCGTAAAAGCTATAGAGATTACTGGTCGACTGATTTAATGTGGCATTCCGATGTTGTTTCAGAAACGATGAATAGAAATTTGTTTGAAAAAATTGAGTCTAATTTGAAAACTTCGAAAAATTCGGATAAGACTGATAATGACAAAGTTTGGAAAGTTCGTGTAATTTTAAACATTTTCAGAGAAAATGTAAAACAGTTTGGATTTTTTTGCTCTTCTTTATCAATAGATGAAATGATGATTAAATTTTTCGGTCGCACGCTTCTAAAACAATTCATCAAAGACAAACCAATACGTTTTGGAATAAAATTATGGGCCCTTTGTACTTCTAATGGATTTGTTTTAGAAATAGATATCTATTGTGGAAAAAATGATTATCAAAGTGACACGAAGTTCTCTAAATGCAGTTTAGGATCTCGGGCAGTGATGAATATGCTTCATGTTTTTCTAACATCGGTCGATAAGAATGATGTAGCTAAATATCATCTATATTTTGATAGATTTTTCACATCCCCTGATTTACTGGTACACTTGAAAAAACAAAGCCTGCGTGCAACAGGTACGGTTAGAGATGATCGTGTTTTTACAAAGGAGATGTTTCCAAAAGTGTTGGATAAATCAAGTAAAAACTCGAAAACATTGATCAAAAATTCCGAACAGAAGACATTGATAGATAAACATAAACTAGATAAAAAGAAAGCTGTTAGAGGATCTTATGTTGTAAGTCATGATAAAACCAGTGGTATAAATTACATTACGGTAATGGACTCGAAACCAGTGTCCATATTATCTACAGCCGTTGGCGTTACACCTACTATTCCAATGGAACGAATCGATAAAACAGCTAAACGTAAAGTAACAATTGAATTTCCTGGAGCATTCAAGACATACAACAAATTTATGGGAGGAGTTGATCTTCATGATCAATACTGCAGTGATCTAAAAACGAATATTGGTTCAAAGAAATGGACATGGGTTATTTTATGTTGATTGATCGAGTCTTCACTGACAAATGCTTTGATTTTGTACAATATGGTGAACAAAAAGAGAATGTCTAGTAAAGATTTTGCAAAAAGTGTTGCAAAGTCTTATTTGAGCAACCGATTGAAAAGTTATCAAAGTATTTGAAACTCACAATACCTCATCGTAGACGAATGTGTATAAAGTGTACCATAAGAACAATATTTTATTGCTATGAGTGCAAAACTTATTTCTGTGATACTTGTTTCAGAGAGTATCATCATATCCACAATAAATCCACAAAATCTTCACAAATCGACTATAAAATGGCGCCTTGGGAAGAAATGGGTTAAGCTGCATTCAGAACAACTGAGGGAACTCGTATTTGGACTCACAAGGGAACCACCCCAACCCGACCACCGATTTGAATGATTTTGGGATATATTGTAGTACTTGAAAGAAAATTAGATACGTGTTTATTTTTATCGGCCCATAAGGGCTTTTAAGGGGTGAAATCCACCCTGAAAATCAACCCCTAAAATCAGTTTTTTTAATATTTCTCAGCATCAAATGAATATTTTTCAGTAAACTCAACGTTAAAAAATTTCTTATAAAAAGGCGCTTTTAAGGACATAACATGTATACCGAAGAGTTGCAACCTCCTTTTTAATAGGGGTAAATACACTATTTTTTGTACTGTTTTACGACTTGTAACATAGTAAATCAGCTCGAGTGATTTAAAAATCGAACTGATAATGAGAAAATACCAAAATCGAATTGACGTGTTTCCGGATTTAAAAAAAATATATTTAAGGGGTGTTTTACCCCCTAGAAATCACCCCCGTCAAACTATCAGCAGGTTAATACACCTAACCCTGTGAAAAGCAACTTTAGTCGTTTGTTATTTAATTGAATAATTGAATTTTAATATTAATAATTGAATGTTAATAACTGAATTTTACACCATAAGCGAGTTATCCCAGCTGTATAACATACCACTTATCCACCTCCCCCTACCCTATCTAACCGCCATCCTTATAAACCACCGTTACTGAAACACAAGCAGGCTAAACCTCCTAACCTTGGGAAACACGAGTTAAGTCGTTTGTTATTTCCTGAAATAATTTAATCCTACGCCTGAGCGAGCTACCTCAACTAACCAACCTGCCTCTAACCCACCAAACCCCCATAAACCACCCTTACCCAACCAAATGTAGGCTAATAGACCTAACTTTGGGATAAAAAAGCTTAGTCGTTTGTTATTTCTTGAAATAATTTAATCCTATGCATGAGCGAGCTGCCTCAAATAACCAACCTGCCTCTTACCCACCAAACCCCCATAAACCACCATTACCGAACCACATGCAGGCTAACCCACTTAATCCTGTGAAAAGCAACTGTAGTCGTTTGTTAATTCTTGAAATAATTGACTTTTACACCATAAGCGAGTTATCCCAGCTGTATAACATACCTCTTATCCACCTACCCCTAACCTATCTAACTCCCATCCTTATAAACCACCCTTACTGAAACACAAGCAGGCTAAACCTCCTAACCCTGGGAAACACGAGATAAGTCGTTTGTTATTTCCTGAAATAATTTAATCCTACGCCTGAGCGAGCTACCTCAACTAACCAACCTGCCTCTAACCCACCAAACCCCCATAAACCACCCTTACCCAACCAAATGTAGGCTAATAGACCTAACTTTGGGAGAATCGAGTTTATCAGTTGCTTTTTCTTAAAATAATTGATTTCTACACCGTACGTGGGCTATCCCATTTTTTTTGATAAAACATATCTGTAGCTCAAACATAATTTATGACAAATAAAAATATGTTTAATACATTTTATTTTCATAGTACCAAAGTGGCGAGAAATATCTCTTAAAAATAAACACGAGAATAACACGAGGTCTAATTATCATTTATAGATCTATACTGTACTGAACACGCGTAAGAGCATAGCATTCCAAGATACCTTCACCTATCATTACGACACCAGGTTACCTCACAGTACTCCAGCTGGACCCGGACAGAGGCCCACGGGGCCACCGGCAGGACCCACCTCCGGACGATCCCTTTCGGAGAGGGTGGATAGCATCAACTCAGTGGAGTTAATACTGAAGTGAATAACCACCCGCCGAGTACGTGGTCATCTCATCTGACAACAAACCCTTGGGGGCGCGGGTAACGGCAGATAAATCGTCGAAGGATAACCCCATGGAAACTCCGATCGTCCAAACCGAGGTGGTTCGAACGACAAATGGCATCACTTTACCACGCGAGAGCACAGTGGCTAGCGCTATGGTGTGCAAAGAGCAGGGCTATGGAGCCGCCGAATCTGTTTCGCAATATTCCCCGAAACAGGAAACGCGCCGGTGAAAATAGGAGACTTCCAGATACGGGCTCTCTATGATCCGGGGGCTTCCACCACAGCAATGGGTAGTAATGCTCTGCAGATAGCGTCTGTGCTAGGCATCAGGTTAGATACCACCCACGTGGGTACGGCAGGACTACTAGATGGTCGTCAGTTAACGATCGTTGGTCATGCCATGTTGCCGTTCACAGTGGGGGACGTGACGATGCCGACGAGGGTAGCTATCCTCCCAGCCCTCGTCGAGGAATGTATCCTAGGAGTGAATTTTGTCAGATTGTTTAGAGCGGTACTTGACCCCGACGATGTTACGTTGCTGTTCAAGAAATCACAATCCAAGATGAAGTTAGAGGTAACTAGCTTGAAGGCTGGTCCGAGATTAGCTACGATCGGACTAGCCGAGGTGACGGCCTCTCAACAGGCGATATTGCAGAGGACCATCGGTGAGGTCTTATCGCAGACCCCCGTGGGCTTGGGATGTGCGGCAGGCATTGAATACGAGATTCGGGTCGGTGATACGAAACCGATCAAACAGTGCTACTATCCAGTATCACACAAGATCGAGCAAGAAATGCATAGACTGGTAAGGGAGATGTTAGACCAAGGGGTTATCGATCCAGCGGACAGTGGCTGGTCGAGCCCAGTGGTTATGATACGCAAGAAGGATGGCTCGTATCGATTTCGAATAGACTTCAGGAAGGTCAACAAAGTCACCGAGCCAAATGCGTACCCCTTACCGTTTATGCAAGATATATTGAGGCGCTTACGAAACGCGCGCTATATCTGCACACTCGACCTCAGTAGCGCGTATCACCAAATACCACTCAAGACCGAATCCCGACCTATCACTGCTTTTACCGTGCCCGGACTGGGACATTTCCAGTTCGTGCGAATGCCATTCGGTCTCTCGTACGCCGGCGCCACCTTCCAACGGTTGATAGATAGCGTAATCGGACCCGAGCTTGGCGATTTCGCCTTCGCCTATTTGGATGATATCATCGTAGTATCGTCCAAATTCGAAGATCACCTACAACATCTTAAAACCGCGTTGGATAGGTTGTGTAGAGCTGGCCTCTCGATTAATCGAGAGAAGAGCGTCTTCTGCAAGCCTGATGCCAAATACCTGGGTTTGTTGATTAACCGCGAGGGTATCAGGCCCGACCCTGAAAAGGTACGCTCTATCGTGGAGTACCCACGACCAGGAAACGTGCGACAGCTGCGCACCTTCCTGGGGGTTGCTTCATGGTACCGCCGATTCTTGAGTGATCATACGCTCAACCGTTAACGAAATTGACGGGGAAAAAGAGCGAATATGTGTGGGGACCAGACCAAGAACAAGCCTTCGCCAAACTTAAGGCACTCATGATATCCGAACCGTGCCTCGGGTTACCGGAACCCGACGGGCAGTACGTGCTGGAAACGGATGCTAGCGCTACGGGAATCGGCGCTGTCCTGATTCAAAGAGTAGGAGACGGAGGCCGGATCATCGAGTACGCTAGCAGAGTCCTTAACCCGGCGGAGCAAAATTACTCTGCCACGGAGCGCGAGTGCTTGGCGATCGTATGGGCTATACAGAAATTCCGCCCATACATAGAGGCCTACGATTCAGGGTGGTAACGGATCATAACAATCTGAAATGGCTGTACGACCTGGAGAACCTGATAGGACGTCTAGCCCGATGGGCCTTCCAACTCCAAGGTTATACTTTCGAGATCGAGTATCGAAAGGGGGCCGACAACATATTACCCGATGCGTTGACGCGCGCTTTTGAGTTCACGAAGGCTGAGGTTAGTGCATTCGACCAGCCGAAGCCAGGTGACAAAGCCTGGTACGCGGAACAGTTCAGACATGTCGAGGACAATCCAGCAGACTACCCGGATTGGAAAGTAGTTGGCAAAGATATGTATCACCAAAAGCCGAGCTGCGACTACCAAGGCGAAGGCGAAATGGGTACGAGGACGCATGGAAGCCTGTCGTGCCACCGGAAGACCGCAAGGCGGTCCTGTTCGAGAGCCACGAACTTGAGACTGCGGGACATTTGGGACGCGAGAAGACCTTCGCCCGCGTCGCCTAATCCTACTATTGGCCAGGGATGTACGCGGAAGTCAAGGGTTACGTCTAAAAATGTCAGGTTTGTCGGCAGTGTTAGGTCGAACAAGGACTGCGGCGCGGGCTCATGCAGGATCGGATGTTGTCCACGCCTTAGCAAGTGGTTGCGGGCGACATCGCCGGACCCTTTCCGTGGAGCCCTCGAGGGTGTGAATACGTGTTGGTATTCATCGACTTATTCACACGATGGGTCGAGTGCATACCTATACGTAGTGCCAACGGCAAGACGATCGCGAAGGAACTCCGGGACCGCGTAATCCTGCGCTTCCGTGCGCCTAAGATCTTCCTGTCCGATAATGGCACCGAGTTCCGCAACCAGCTGGTAGACGGGTACCTGAGAGACTAAGGGGTAAACCGAACCTTTATGCCGACCTATACCCCACAGGCTAACCCTACGGAAAGAGTGAACAGAACTCTGAAGACAATGATAACCTCGTACCTGCGGGGAAATCACAAAGAATGGGACCGAGTGTTACCTGAACTCGCGTTCGCGTTGAACACTGCTGTCCACAGTTCCACGGGAACCAGTCCTGCCATGCTCAATTACGGTAGGCAACCGGAAGCCCCGAACACCCTTCGGAGATAAATGGACGAGCTTGCAGCCAGAGAGGAAGATTTGCTCCGAACCGGACAATGGAACGAGCATATGAAAAACCACCGATTCGTTATCTAGCAAGCTCATGAAATGGCTTCGGACGAGTCCCGGAGACAGGCGAGATATTATAACGCCAAGCACAGAACCACCGAATTTAAGGAAGGGGACTGGGTATGGAAGAAAAATCACGTACTATCCAGTGCGACGCAGGGTATTTCCGCGAAGCTAGCGCCCAAATTCGTAGGTCCCTTCATTGTCACGAAAGTACTCAGAGTCAACTCGTACCGCCTTGCTAACCAGCAGGAAGAGGTCACAGAATTGGATCACGCCAAAGACCTCAAACCCTATTATGGACAGGAGGATACCTTGCCGGAAGGAGAAACCCCACAGCGAGATGACGATACACCTACCACCGAGGGAACCGAGGCGACGATACGCGGAAACGGGCGCGCCGACACTACGGATAACACACTCCGGAATGATAACGCGGCAACTTCGAGCCCACCTCGTCACGCCCCTTCCGATCCCTCCGACAAGATCCCAATAACTATCCCCTCAACTAATACGGTGAAGCGCTCACGAGGGAGACCTCGCAAGAATGCACTAACCTCACACACTACCCCGCATCGACAGAATCTATGTATATCTCCTCCCATCGTCGGGAAAGGGAAGAGGGGTAGACCGCCGAGAACACCGACCGTGGATGCATGAGGCCCTGCGAACGAAGGACCTGGGAGACCGACGCCAAGTACCTCACCTTCAACCCCGGCGACGAAGGCCTTTGACAGCCGAATAGGCGCCCACCTTCGATACCCGAGGAAAGGATTATAGATACTGACGCGTGGGATTGTTACAGGATGCAGATCACGCTCGAGCAATTTGAGCAGGCAGCGGCCACCCTCATTGGGCTAGACTGGGGCCCCGCCGTCGAAAGGGTGGTTCACGCCGCACTAAACCTTCTCAGTACCAAGAAGGAGGAAAAGGAGCAAGCACGGGTGCGAGCTCACGAGAGTTCGTCATCCGTGCTAATAGAAGAGCTCCCCATCGAAGGGACTACCACATGCGCGTTGTCGACGCCGGGAATCACGCGCGGAGAGACCGCGCCGCTACCTGGACCTACAGCGGAAGCCATCCCGTTGAAAGCCCCACCAACATCCGTAGGCACGCAAACGGAGAGGGCCTTCTCCGATGCGACCTGGCGCCCCAGGTTCACTAGCCAGGCATCCTCGCCTGGTGAACGAACCTGGAAGAGATAGTGGAGGGTTTGACGGAGGTCGAACAAGGCTGGACGAGCCTCAACACCCTCCAACGAGCCGTATACGCGGAGTATGACGTGTACACGGCTGCGGGACACTGCCCCAGTGTAATGGATTACTGGAGTAAGGTGGTGTCCCGCCGGCGCCAGTTCGCACAGGCGCTAAAGGAGGTGCAGCGCTGTCACCGCCAGGCCCTCGAAGGCCCGGTCGATGACGCACCTACTATATTGGCCTCTCCCAGCCTCCAACTATCGGACCCAGACTAGCGGCTCCGGAGATCAGGTCGGAGGCCACGACGCATCGGAGCCCGCAGACATACGGGGTAAACCTCGTGGTCAACGTGGACGGCAGCAACGGGGGTCAAGTAACGGGACCCATCCACATAAATCATGTGGTGGGATCCACGGGTGAGGACCCCACGGTCGAAAGGCCGTTGTGGTCCGCCCCGAACCGGCGGGACGGGTTGACACTGACCCCCAGAGAGAGAGGTCTCCCGCGTGGCATCCTCTCCCGCGCACAGTAGGAAGGGTGCAACGTATGCCATTACCCCGGGGTGACCCGCACAGGTCGGTGTCCCCGTGTCAGACAGCACGTCGACCTGGTCCAGGAGAGATTGGGATGGGAGGCACGCGGGCGCCCCCCGTTGAACGAAGAAGGCCAGGAAGAACCAACGAGACCAGCCAGGTGAACGATCCCTGCCCCCGTGGGCAGGGCCACAATCACACAAACACTAAATAAAAACTCAAAGTATCACAGAGAATATGACCTTTTATTATCCTTTCTCCTCTTCACCTCAAAAGGAACAGCGCTAATAATGTTATCGTCGACGACCCTATAGGTCCAGACTGGAAGGGGGCTGTGATGGTAAACGTCGTATTAGCGCTAACAGCCCAACCATGCGGCTGCCGGCAAGGGCAGCACCTGTCGGTCGGGGCGGAATGTATTGAGGGAATTCGGTACGAGACGCGACGGAACGCGCGCGAATGAAAACGAACCAGTCGAGGATTAGAATCCGCACGCTCAGCTGTCGTAGCAATTGATTAGAGTTTTTTCCGGAGTTTTCCTTGGAGTATGTAGGCGAGTCAACTGACAAGGATCGACAGGAGCTGTACCTGACAGATCAGAGCGAGTGTGTGCTAGTGCGATTGAGTGAGGGGTTTCGCCATCGAGGGCGAAACCGAAAACGTGAGCCACCTCGTGACAAAGACAGACTTTCCCGCAACCAGAGTGCGAGCTTTTTCTTCCGTTCTTCGCGCGACTGCTAAAAAGGTAGCTGGCCAGCTTAATTTCGCGGTTGTGGTAGAATTGCTAATAACTAGTCTCTCGTACTTAGAAAGAAACGTATATGTGATAACTCGACGAACAAAGAGTGGTGAGCGATCCGACACCGCATGTTATTGTTGCGCGCGCGCGTCTTGTAAACATAAACACGCGGGCCGAATATAGTGTAGCATTAAGAGGCCATAAACGATCTCGCTTGTGATATTGATCATAATTCTGATATTGATATTTCGCAATAGTAGATAGTTGGTTGACTGATACCCGTTCCCTCCTGCTCTCCGATTTTCGAATTTGAACGTGTAGATAATCCCGCGCGCTCTTCGATACGATCGCGCGCATAAGTTAAATAAACGGATAGCTACCCCGTTACAATACATATATATTTATATTCGTATGTATATACATAAATATATTTATGTAAGAGCCATCGTACGCGATACTATATATATTTTGATTTTTCATAATAATTTCCATCTTTTTCTTTTTTTTATTTATTAGTAAATTAAAATGTATCATTCAACGAATTTCTTACAGAAATGATAATCATCGAAAAAGTGTTTGAAACATAATAATCTTTTACACCAACCACACCATATTATAGCAACATTTTTACATGCTTCTACTTCGCAATGTATAGTGCAAGAATCTGCAAAACCAAAATCAACAGGGTTATCTGTTTTAGCTGGTTTTTCAGCAATGTAGCCGCTTTTATACCAATCGTATTTAAAAATATTTGTATATCTTGGTAAAGAAAGCTGGTTATGGACAAGAGACTGTATTTTTATGACGTTATTTAATAAATGTAGATTCATTTCATAGTCCTTCAAAATTACTTGATCTGATAAACGTCTAACGAAGTTTTTCCAGATACGAAATCTATAAACATCGAGTGGTTGGATGTTCCCTGTCGTTCCTGTGGGAATTTTTTTATATTAACAATTTTATTTGTCGGTATCGTTTCCCTTACAGCTTTATTGCAATGTCCACTCCAAGAGTCGAGTAGAAGTACACATTGAAGTCCAACTTTTGGTAAAAAACTTCTTTCAACCAAATTTTGAAATGATCTAAAATAAAAAAATGTCAAAATTTTTTTATGTCATTGCATTATAATAAACAAAAATATACTAACTTGTCGTTAATTTTCCAGATTTAGATGCTTACACATGCATATTTTCTGGTCTAAATAATGAAGATTCCATTATGGGACCGAATTGACCACTTTTTTCTTTTATTACTATAAAAAGTGGTGATAAAAGTTTTCCGGTTGCTGAGATAGTTGGCTGAATTGTATAACTGTGCGTTGTCGATTAAACCGACTGTACCACACATTGCACCTTGTGATGTTCGTATCACTTATAAATAAAGTAATTCGAACTCTCGTATCTAGCTAATGAGTAAGAATTTGTTTCCAATAATTTTACTCTACTTAAAATAGCTCTTACTTAAAATAACTCTCTAATAAAATAGATAGATCAATCAAATGTAATCTAATAAATAAATTAAATATATATAAATAAGTACAATATTTCGAGGAAAGTCAGACAATGCCCTAGTTTCTCATGGTGCGAATTGTCCCATAAGCAGAGCTAAAGTCTTTCTTTGATAGGATATAATTCGGCCCAAGTTTCTTATAGCGCGAGATGTTCTATAAGTCGAGCTCGAATTATAAGGAAGGAACAGTCTTGCTCAGTTAATTACAATGAGAGAAAGAACTTAGGTATAATCCAAGTTTATTCAGACTCATGCGCTCACCTTGCAAGGCTAGAAGTGAATGCTAGCCTGTGCAAAGGTGGGCCTATTTATACACAGATTTTCCCGCTTATTTTTGCAGGAGAGATGTCATCGAAAATTCGAGAGATATTCGCGAATTTTGAGAAATGAGTTTTCTTAATTTACAAGTAAATAACCATTAATATTAAGCTTTTAACACATGTAAACTTTACAGAATTTGTTATTTGTTGATTTTATACAATATACAATTATCGCCAATAGTGTCGTCAAAAGTTATTAACTAATAAAGTTAATTAACGTGATATTACAATATTTACAATAGAAAATTATTAAATTTTCATATAACTTTATAGTTGATTAATTTTGGAAGTATTCTCTAAAAATAAATATTTAAATTAGTTAATAACATTTGAATTATGACTAATTTTTCATATTTGTAACGGTTTTTTCTAATCTTATAATGCAATTATTAGATTAATTATCTAAGATTTCTAAATCATAAAGTTATCATTATCAAGTTTAAACTTAATATTTTCATTCTATATATAGCTTATTGTTTAACTAAATTATTAATTGTTTATTTACTAATAACAGTTATTATTCAGCTGTTATTAATGAAACCAATTCTTACTCATGTTCTATACTTATTCACTTTGCATATGAATTATTTACATTTTTCTAATATTTTATATTGTTAACGTAATAAATAAATCAACTTTGCATATTGATATTCATTATTATTTCATAATTGAATGTAACTTTTGTTATTATATTATGAATCTACATGCTAAAATTTATATAATCAATACTTTGTCATATTAAAATTATATCTAATTAACATATTTTTCTTAATATCCAAAATCATTATATCTATACTTTGTGACGTCACGCTGTTTATTTTGATTCGACTCTTATTTGTATACAATCGCTTAAACAGTGAGGTAGCGCCGCTTAATGTATTGATTTGAATAAACAGATAGATACGTTAGACTAGTTGCAGTAATTCAGTGATTTAATAAATAGCTCATAAATAGGACCGTTACAACCTGCTTTTTTCCTTCAACTGCTAATGTTCTTCCTGAGTGCATTTCTAATTGGAAACCATTCTGATCTGAATTATAAAAGTTTGTAATTCCGATTTCTGATATACATGATTTAATATCAGCTAAAAAAGCATCAGCATTAGTTTGTAGTTCTTCTTTACTTTCTAATGTTTTTTTGGTGATAAATTTATTTATTTTTCTAGATACTATTCTATGAGCTTTTTTAAATTTTAGTAACCAATTTCAAAATGCCTTAAATTTTATATCTTCATGTCCAACAATTTTTTGAGCTTGCATTGCCCATTTCTGTATATCTTGATCATGCGCTGTCGTACCAGCTGCAATAGCGGCTTTTAAGTTATCAAACGTGTATTGGAAAATTTGCGCAATTTTTTCTCAGTAAATTCCATTTTTATTAATTGTTTTCGCCCAACGTATAAGTTGACTTATAGATGAAACTTTTTTGAATCTATGTTGTACAGTATCTAGTTTAAAGTTTTTGTTTTTTCCGCTCCTCCGAAATTCTACGGCTCTTTGTTTATAATCAAATGTGATTTCTTCATCATCATTTGTGCACTGATTTGTTGGTGCAAAATCAGGATAAGGAAAGTGATGTTGAACTTCATCTTCGATTATTTTAGCATCAGTACCTTTATAATTTTCATGAAAATCTAACGTCTCTTCAACAACCATATCAATATCATTAAACTCATACACGGCATCTATTAATATATCTTTCAACTTTTCTGACAATTTAATTTCTTTGAAATTAATCTCGCTGGTATTTGTAAACTTTGAAAATATGCTAATAATATATTGACTACGTTCAAAGGATTGAGCTTCATGTTTTAATCTAAAACAAAATCAAAATATAAATACTCTTTTTGCCGTTGAATAATTTGTAACGGAGAATCTCAGTCGTCCTTCTTTGAAAGGCTCGCGACTGCCCGTACAGATTATTTATTCGGGGATTCGGGAAGCAAAATCGTTCCCACAGCTGAATAACGCATCGAGCACACGCGCTAATCGTACGCGGATTGTTACACGGGATCAGGAGCGACTGTGAGGGTATAATAAATGAGGCCAAATTTGAATCAACAGTAATCTTTAATAATAGTGGCGATGAAATGATAAATAATGGAACTTAATCGCGGACAAATCAATCGAAACAAAAGGAAATTAAAGGGTATATAAAATAATCGGAGAATACAAATCAAAGAAAAATACAAAATAAAATAAACTACAAAATAGTAGGAAATATGCAAAACAGTAGAAAATAAAAAATAAAAGAAAATTATGCTCGCATACAAAACGACAACCGCCCGAACAAAACAAAGCGCGACCTCGCAATCGGCAGAGCTGCCGAACTGCGAGGTGTTTATCCGACGCCTCGGATAGAGAGAGAGAGAGAGAAAGAGAAAACACCAGACCGACCTTGCCTCCAGTCGACTCCGTATATTTATCGGCGACCTTTGTCCTCGTTGAAGGCGGAATGCTCTGAAAAAGGCAAAACGGATGTCTAGGTAACAGGTCTTCTTCTGCTTCTCAAATCTTTTCCCGATCGAGGCCGGGCGATGTTGTTATTATTATCGTTGTTATTCCTGTTATCGTCTGTTGTAAATAAGCACCCCAAATGTGCGAGACAAGGGGAATCACGTTAAATACGCACCCCGAAGGAAATAGTCGTTACTACTTTCGCGACGTTATTTTTCAGTATCGCTAAAAGTGAGATAAGGGACAACTGTAAAATAATATTTCCGGTTTTTTAGAATTCGGTGTCAAAAGTAGGGGTTCTCATTAAAAAAAATCAGTTTGACCTTCAAATAATCTTGCAAACTGATCTAAATGTTAATATGCACCGGTTTTTAGCCAATTTTTTCAGTATTTAAACATGATATGACCTTGATATGATTTTCCGAAATTCACTTAATATCTTTTAGGACGTAAAATTTTCCGCTATTTTAAAATCTGGTGTCAAAAAAAGGGATTCCCATTTAAAAAACCTGTTTCGACCTTAAAATAATTTTAAAAATCGACTTCAAGATTAAATCTATTTTCACAGAAAGATGGACCCTAATTATCCTGAACAATTTTTCTAACATTTCAGAATTTTTGGGTGCGTCGATTAAAATTAGCCATTTAGAATATTATTCCACCTCGTATTCTTAGCGCTGGCGAATATACTTTTTCTATCCGCTCTCGTAAAAATAAAATCTGAAGAATGCTTCTGGTATTGATAATAATTCATGTAATATTATCAACGATCTCTCATCTTCAATCGACATCCATTTCATTAGCATAACCTCATTTACAAGACTCGTTAAGTCGGAAATCTTTGATTTTCGCTAACACGCTTCCATCTATCTCTATTGATTTCTTTACCTTACATCTCTTTTCCCTGTTCATTGGCTATTGCTCTTCATTTTTCTTCTTTATATTTCATATATTTATTATTTAAGCTATACTTTTTTTTATTATTACACTTTTTTTGTTATTTTCTGCTTTATTGTTCATTTATTCCAATTTCCTTGTTTAATTTAATCATATTCTTTATATATATATATATATATATATATATATATATATATATATATATATATATATATATATATACAGGTTGATTCTGAAACATATGAAGAGTTTGGTACCATTCGATTCGTTTTGAAAAATGGAATAAGATGGCACAGTTAAAATTTTTTTTTGATAATTAGTCAATTAGATAATCGCGATTGAATGTCAGCCAATGAGCGGCTGGCTACGGCCGACGGGCCGCGCGACGGCGAGTCGCGACGGAGAAGGGAGGTCGACTCGCGCATGTTATTCAACAGGTGACAGAGGTGCTCAACTCTTGACCTGTTACTGGTAGCAGCCGTTATGTTGACGTATTTTGATATTATGAATATCAATAATAATATGGATAAAATTATTAAAAAATACGTTGCAATGTAATAATGCATTACATTGTTTTGTATCGTAAAAAAACATGAATTTTATGAAATCAATAAAAACATGTGTACTACATGCGCTTTTACGAAAATATTGCACATTGTGCAATTACTTGCATGTTTAATAAACGCATATTAAACTATACGAATAGTTACAATAGGCATTACTTACATTGTAGCTACATACAATACAATACGTGAAATACATTTTTCAAACAAACAATCAATCAATCAATCAATAAATTGATTAATTAATGGTCTGCATTAGTTGCAATAGGGTAATGGATTTAACGCTATTTATTTAATTATCTCAACTTAAGCATCGAATTTTCGATAGTTCAAGGATTTGAATATTTTGTAATATGCAAACTCTCAAACAGTCAAACATCAATAGTTCCAAATAAATGAATAGTAATGTTTTTTTTTTGCTATTCATTTGTTCATTACTATTGATAGACTTAGTTGCAAAATTTTCTTGACACGGTGTACTCCATCGTTGCAAAATGGCAAGAAGAAATGCTTATTCCAACGAGGAGTACACCGATATGGTGTTGTGCTTGGGCTGGGCTGAGGGTAATGCGAATGCAGCTGCTCGACGGTACGCTGAGCTTTACCCTCTTAGAGCACAACACCCCAATCCTCGGACGATAGAAAATACCGTGAGAAGGTTGAGGGAAACGGGCAGTGTCGTGGTCAGGAATCCTGATGGAGGACGCCAACGCCAACGCGATCGCCTTCATGACCCTGTCGTCGCAGCTTTCGCCGCCGATCCGACAGACAGCTTGCGATCTGTTTCGCGGCAAGTCTCGGCGGCGTTAGGTGTGGCGTGTTCGTACAGCACTGTACAACGGATCATGAAGGATGATGGTCAACATGCGTATCATCTCCGGCGAGTGCAGTCACTAGGTAAGTGCATAATTTGTTATTTATAGCGGTTATGTATTCGCGTGTAACGACAGGAGGTCGATCCTGTAGTAACTTTGATATGCTGACGGACACAGTATTTATTTTTATGTTTTGATCAATTATATCTCGGTTTGTATTAAAGACAATGGACCGTTTAATCATTTATTAGAACCTGGAGATCTGCAACAGAGATTGAGGTACTGTCATTGGCTTGTGGACGCGGTTGACGAAGATCCTAACATCTTGGATCGCATTTTATGGACGGATGAATCCACTTTCGGGCGAATCGGAATGTTCAACCAACACAATGAACATGTGTGGGTCCACGAGAATCCATTTGCGGTGCGAGAAGGTATATTTTAAGAATAATATTGTATTTGCTTGCACAACAAAATATTTAACAATATTTTTCAACATAATTTAGATCGTTCGCAGCATAGATATGCCGTAAATGTATGGGCTGGTGTGATTCGTGACCGAATTGTGGGTCCATTCCGTCTACCGCGAAACCTCAATGCTGGTGCGTACCTCGATTTTCTGCAACATGATCTGCCAGCTCTTCTAGATGACGTCCTCCCAGATCAAAATAACATCATCCTGATGCACGACGGAGCCCCAGCCCACTTTGCGCAGCCTGTCCGGGACCATCTCGACGAGGTAATTGATTACTGTTTGTTTTTTATTAATTTATAAAAAAAAGTATACTGATTTCTATGTTTTTCCAGTCTTACCCTGAGTGGATAGGCCGTGGTGGTACCGTAGAATGGCCAGCACGTTCCCCAGATCATAATCCATTGGATTATTATGTTTGGGAAACGTGCAAAGAGGCCATCTACTATAACGGTCCACCTGGCAACGCAGATGGATGCTGGCAGGCTGTTCAAGAGTGGGCAGAAAATGTGGCCCCCGATCAAATACATAGAGCGACGCTCCAAGTTTTACGAAGAGCTCGCCTATGTATACAAATGGATACGGGCCACTTTGAACAATGCATGAAGGCAGGGGGGATCCTGGTGATGGAGTAGGCGACGAGGAGCTTGAGAGGGATCCAGAAGAAGATAACGATCCAGACTGGGAGATGGACGAATAGAAAGAGGTAAGTCGTAGAAAAGTCGTAAACAAAGTTGTTGGGTTATTGGGTTATTGGGTTCATAGAAAAGTCGTAAAACAGTCGTAAAAAAAGTCGTAAAAAAGTCGTAAAAGTCGTAAAAGTCGTAAAAAAGTCGTAAAAAAGTCGTAATAAAGTCGTAAACAAAGTTGTTGGGTTATTGTGTTTATTCGTTCGTAGAAAAGTCGTAAGCAAAGTTGTTGGGTTATTAGGTTAAAGAAAAAAGTAAAAAAAATATAATATTTTCCATTTATTTGCAGTGTTTGGCGGAATTGCGGTCCTGGCTGGAGATTTCGTTAAACTTTTTGTTATTGTTGTTAATTTTTTTTTTACATTATTTATTATTAATTTATCTTATTATTATGTTATTGTTATTATTGTTTAAGTTATTGTGTTAAAAAATGTTATTGTTCAGAAATTGTTTATTATTAATAAGTTTTACAAATAAAAATTAATATAAAAAATGTAAAATTATTTTTTAATTCGACGCGCGTTGTCGCATATCCGCGTCAGAGCTAGCCGATATCTATCCGTCGCCATTTTTTCCGCCCCCGTCGAAATCTTGTTAACAAATTCTGGAAAACAAAAACAAGAATAATTACTTTTCAATGATTATATTATTAGATAATATCTTACCGAGTACGCCTTCATAAATGGCTTTCGGAATGGCAACCGTACCGGCTTTCCCGGTAGGTGTCATGCGACGAAGCTCATCTTTGATCACCAGCATGTTGATGAGCTTCGTCACCAGTTTTTGTGGGTCCCCTTTGTATTTTTCGGTTATGTTGTCCAATTCAATTTGGACAACATAAACCGAAGAACCATCACAAAGCCGTACCTATAACAATAAGTATTGTTATTTTTATATTAGTTGTATGTATCGTGTGCGTATGAATGTATGTTTTTTTAAGCGTTATGTCCGAGTGTGCTTGGTAGTGTGTGTGTACCTGTGTGTGAGATTGCAAGAGTGCGTGAGCGCATGCGAACTAGCGTGGTTGTATATGCGTGGGCTTGTGAGCTTGCAAACGTGCGTGAATGCAATGTGCATGTGAACGTGTATGCGCATGCATCGGTGTGTGGGTAGATGAGCTTGCAAGCGTGCGTAAGTACTGGCTGTATACAGCGGGTGTGCGTGTGTATGTTTATAAGCTTGCAAGCGTTAGTAGGCATGACCCTGTACGTCTGTAAGAGCTGTGTATGTATGTTTTTTATTGTATGAGTATATGAATGTATGTATGTATGTATGTAAGTTGCCCTACCTTGCCATTTCGGGGTTCCAGTCCGGCAAACTCCTTTCTCAAAATCCTCTTCAAATAGCCTCCTCGTCATTATCTCCCGAATCTAAAAAATAATCATATTTTTATTAATATAATAGATTAACAATTTTTTTATTTAAATTACCTTCACTGCGCTCATTTCCAAGAATCACCTTACCATCAGTCGAAACTTCCAATTCGTTTAAATATTCCCTGTCATCTAAATAAACATTAAAGGTTAATAATGTGTATATGATAATTGTACTAACTTACCATTTGTTGCCACCAAATCCACTGCAAGCCATTTACGCCCGTATTTTGCCTCGTGCAATACTCCTACACGACGCAAATTCTCGGACGCCACGACACTGCACTCTTTACTATTTTTCCACAAGACCAACGAAAACATTCTTGCATGCGCATGTAGTACACAACACTTATTTGTTTTGAAAATATTGTTCAATAAACAATATGAAGTTATCGTTGCTGGCATTTAGTTATTCTTTTATGCCTCGTTCGAAATTTCATCAATGTTTTTATTCATTTTGTACAATTCATGTTTTTTACAATACAAAACAATGTAATGCATTATTACATTGCAACGTATTTTTTAATAATTTTATCCATATTATTATTGATATTCATAATATCAAAATACGTCAACATAACGGCTGCTAGCAGTAACAGGTCAAGAGTTGAGCACCTCTGTCACGTGTTGATTAAAATGCGCGAGTCGACCTCCCTTCTCCGTCGCGACTCGCCGTCGCGCGGCCCGTCGGCAGTAGCCAGCCGCTCATTGGCTGACATTCAATCGCGATTATCTAATTGACTAATTATCAAAAAAAAATTTTAACTGTGCCATCTTATTCCATTTTTCAAAACGAATCGAATGGTACCAAACTCTTCATATGTTTCAGAATCAACCTGTATATATATATATATATATATATATATATATATATATATATCTCTTATTCTATTATTTATATTGAGATCTGTTCAATCTCGAACTTGATAGGAGTTCGAAAATCCGTGTGAATCGCATAATTTAAAATTGGAATAAGGATATTTTCAAGAATAGCTTCCGTTTCATGAATGAACAACTTTTTTACTTCTTCGCGGGAAAACGATTCACGGTAAATTTTTAGAATGATTGAATTTTCGAAATTACAATACAAGGCTCATCCGTTTAATTAGTCAGAATAAAATAGCGGAGCTCGAATTATTTGACCAATTTAAGATGTCTTCTTTCATCTAGTGACAAGGTAGATTCGCACGTTAGCGGAGATGATGACAATGAGAAGGAAGAATAGTCAGAATAAAAGTACCAAATTAATCTCGCTCTCTCTTATATCTCTAATTTAGAGTAAACGTGTCTTATTGTACTAATTACGACAACATATATGTCTAAGCGGATTAACATAAATAGGCGAGTCAACAAATAAGGTTGTGACGAGAGCAGGCCATGTGCCGGTCTCTCGTCTGCGTTTCTTCCTTCTTCACTAGGCAAGGCGTGGTGGCCAACGTGGGGCGCATTAAAGTATGCGCCTAACACTTGGCCTTTTTGTTTGGAGCTGAGCGCAGGAATAAGTTGAGGAGCACGGAAAGAGTAAGAAAAAGAGAGAGAGAGAGACAGCATTAGGCCTATGCAGGGATAGGCAGGCGCGCGACGCGTCGCGTGCCGCCTAACTAATAGGTCAAGGTAGGGAGAAGAGCGAGCGCCGCTGAGCGGCCGCGAGACGAGCGCTAGAAAAAGTGCGTGCGGGAGTCCAAGCCTAGTCCTGTGAGAGTGCAGAGAGTGCAGTTTGGGATAGCTGAAAGGAAAGCCAATTCTACCGGCAACAGCTTTGTCTGCGACTATAGCCAGCCCCACCTGTAAGGAAAGCCAACGTAGCCTGCAGATACTTGGCCAGCGACAACAGCCAGCATCTAGCAACAATCTGACCAGCATTGACGACCGGTACTTCTTGCAGCAGCACATCGCTCGAAATTCACGACGTTGCGAAGAGCAGTGGATAAAAGGTCAAGCCTTCTTTTCTTCTTTCTCTCTACACTCTCTCTCTCTCTCTGGTGATGTGACGACTGGTACGCGTTGAATAAGATAGCCAGGCATTCACGTGCCGGCTATCTAAAGGTTCACGCTTAAGTGTAATTCGTAGTAATGTAAATTGCGACTGGCGAATTGTCCAGGCGCCCACGTGTCGAGCAATTCATCCGGTATAGGTTAGCGTAATTTTTAAGTAAGTTTGTAATAGATTAAATGCGCGATTAGGTATTAGGATGAAATGCGAAATATTTATTTGCGGTTATTTTAAGTAGTTTACTGTTCTATTTTGTAGTTATTTGGTCAATAATTTAGATTATGTTATGCGCGCGTATGTTTAGTGTGAATAATTATTAATAATAATGGGTTTAGTTTAATATGATTTTTGTCATTGCATTATTTATTTATTGACCTCCCCTCTCTTTCCTCTCTCAATTACCTTGAGCAAAAGTGCCTCACTTATCCGGCAAAAGAATTAGTGACAAAAGGAGGAAATTTTGTCACAAGGTATATCCTTCAAGATTTCTCGGCCTCTTTCAATCCATGTTCAGTATTCCATGTTCAGTGTGTTACAATATTCTCAAGAACATTTTTATAGTTTAATAAAAGAAAACTAAGAATTTGTAATTATAAAATAATTGTTACTATTATTGATATTTTTCATATGATTATATTTTATTTACACAGTTATATAGATAATATGGCTCATTACAAAAAGATTTGTTCATCTGGAACTCTATATTCTAATAAAATTGGATTATTGTACAGATTTATTGATAACTCAAGAAAAAATATCAAATCATCTTTTATTTCACATCAAAAATTCACTACTAGAGACGAAGAAATTCTGAACTTTTTAATAATCACTAATGATGATATATACATTTCGTCTGATGTATTAAGTGATATATTAGATATAAAGAAAGATGCCATCATCTCAAAAAAGAAAAGGCTGTATTGCTTACGCAATGAAGCATTAAAAAAAACAAATATTCTGAAAGTAATAAATGATGCCGTATACACAGCGCCTGATATTGGTAATTATCTACAATAATTTATTTCTACATATTATATAAAAATCTATTAATTTCGCGTTTTGTAAAATGAATATTAAATAAAGCTCTCGAATCTTATATTATTTTTTGTCCTACCTTGAATCATTTAAAATATTTATACCTTGCTATGGATTTGGGTATAAACATATATATATAGAAAAGTTCTGTGCTGAATGGTCCGCGAAGGTTTATGTGTGTATTTTTTTTATTGAGATTATAGTGAAATCTTTTATAAATCATAGTAAGCATTGTTAATGAGATTGTACAAAGTATTTCCACCAAAATACTGTCATGTGCCAGTCTCCAGAGGAGTAAAAAACTTATTTTTTTATAACTGTGTAGGTGTGAAATCGTAACTTGAAATCCCCCTTACGATATTTAGCATCATTTGGCATTTTTTCAGTATTACTTCGGTGAGGTCTGTTCTGCTCTCGAAGGATACTCCTTTGAATATTGTATTTTTCAGTTTGTCATTCTTACATTGCTTTTAGTCTCTTCTTCTCATTTTTCACTATCAGTATAGGCTATAAGAATTTTGATACAATTTTCCAATAGCATTGGTAACGATATCAGTCACAGCATGTACGCATGTTACTAATAGTATCGATAATCCTCACCATTCAACGTAACATGGATTAAATGCAGATGGTTACGGTGGGCAGGAAGGTAGTTGATCAAAAATGGATCTAAACTCTGAATGTACAGTCTTGTGCTATATAAAAATAGTACATTACGATACAAGTGCGGGAAAGTAGGTTCTTGTCTCGTGTGGCGTTTACGCCCGAATCTATCTTTTTCGAATATGTGCCGTACCGTATTTTTTGATACGACGTGTGGAAAGTGTGATTTTCAAGGCACGTTTTCTGTCGCGCGTGCGGGAAAAACGCACTTTGCGCACGGAGTGTCGAAAAATACACTAAAAATCCATGGAAATGAAAATCCTAGCTTCTCATTCTTCCTAAATATAGTCATTTTAAGATTATTATGTGCCTTTTACTCACTTTCAGCATTAACTAAGATTTTGTTAATAATTTGTTTAGCGATGACTTAGTTTCCATTTTAGGTGAAAACAAAGCTCTAATTATTCCTAGAAAGTTAAAAGTGATTGCGACAAATTATCACGAGAATTGTTTCAAAGGCAACGCTCGCAGAACAATGTTGAAAGAAGCAGACCAACTTAATGATCCTAAAATTTATGCCATATATATCATCTTTTAAAGCAATGAATCAAATAGTTGATTGTTGTTTTACCCTTATTAGATGCGTATATTAATGAGTTAGATAAAGCTTTGCAGAGTATTGACAATGTTACTCGAACATTCAAGATACATGTAATTCTTGAACATATTAAACAAAGCTTGTAGTTTATTGATGGCAATATGTATTAGGTTTATGATCTGAGTAAAGTGGTGAGTCAGACCACCGTGAGATTTTAAAAATATGGGATCGTTACAAGATTAATCTAATATAGGACGAATCTTATTTGCCAAGATATCTGAAAGCAGTTATTCCATTTTTATCGCTTAATATATAATTACAATGCATATATTAACAAAATAATTTAAAAAAAATGCAAAGAAAATTCAAAAAAATGAATTCGAAAAAAATGAATCTGTTGTTTTGATGTATGTGTGCGCGCTTACGCAAGAGTGTGTATAAAATAAGGCCATGTAACCACTACATTCACGTAATTGGTTAATGCCTTGGTTAATGCCTTGGTTAATGCTAAAAGTGAGTAATAATCTTAAAATGCCTATATTTAGAAAGAAGGAGTAGCTAGAATTTTCATTTTCGAGGGTTTTTAATATAGTGTTTGTGTAGAACAAGACTGTGCATTCAGATTTTGGATCCATTTTTGACCAACTGCTTTCGCCTGCCTGACCTCCGTGTGGTAAGATCTCAATGGCATGTTGGTTGTTAGACACTTATGTACCCTACCACATGTTTAGTGTATTAAGTTATATATATATATATATACACACACGTTGTATGTGTGTGTAACTCCACTACGGCAGTCTTGAGCCCAGGACCTTGTTCTAACAGAGATAGGGAAAGGAGAAGTGGAAGAATATGTAATAGCGTCGGCGTGCAATGCCGATAAATTCACCACTATCACCAATTATTTATAAAGGGGGAAGGCAAGGGAGGCGGTGTATCGCTCCAGGCAAAGCAGGAAGGAGAACAGCGGGCAGAATAATTTCACACACTCAATCCGTTGACAAACCGTTTATTACAACGCACTACCTAGAGTGCCGACGAAAGTACAAACACTTATTAACAATAACGCGCAAACTTAATATAAACGAGATGACCGGCACGCTAGCGCCGTGTTACCTCGTTAACCGGCTCAAACAATTACTTGAATTACCCACTGTCGAAAACTACGCCGGCTCGGGGAGGCCTGGCGTCGCAACGCGAACCGTGAGAATCGCCGAGGAAAGGAAGAGATATAAAGAGAGAGAGGAATCGGTGACCTGACCAATTTCGGTGGACGTCGCTGTTTCTGGCAGCCTTGAAGGTGTCCCACCGGCGGCTAGGCTGGAAAACCCCTGGCTGCTGCGTGGCCGGCGACCTGGCAGAAAAGGCTGTCGGGTGTTGCCTCGATGACGGCTTCTTGCAGGAAAAACTCCTGACTGCTGCGTCGCTGGCAGAGGAAGTCCCGTCCGGCCAATCTGCTGAGGAATGCTGACTTCTTCCTGAACAAAGGGCAGGCAGCGATGGTCACCAACTAACTCGTACGACTGATTGCTGTCGCGCGCGTCGCGTAACTCACTGTCGCGAGTGCATGAGAAGCCGGCTACTCGTGCCTTCTCCCACCACTCGCCTCCTAATCGGCGGCACGCGGCAATGCCGGTCGCGACAAGTGCCGCGCGCCAAGCCCAACTACTAGACTATAGTGTCTTTCTCTCTCTCTATATATATGCGGTAGCGTCGTCGCGTCCCTGTCCTCGTCCTCCACTCTCGTGCGTTGCTGAAAATGAAAAGGGCAGGCATCAGGCACGTGATAAAAACGTGCGCTTAATGCCGGCCGTGCGCCTTTGCCTAGGAAGGAGAGGGAGATAAGCGCACGGTGCAGGCCATAACAGGCCTACACCGTCACAGCCCCTCCGAAGGCCCAAGCTCTCCCTTGGAGACAAGGCCTTACCTCTCTTTAAGCTCTCTTCAAGCTCTCTCTCTCTTTCCGGCAAATGGCTCACGGCTCGGTCAAACGCTACAAACTAAAAATAGCTTATACATAAACTTATAACACTTAAACTAGCTTAATCTAAGTTTTATTATTTAAACGAAGATTCGAATTAACGACCGATCTATGCCAGCTAAGTCTTACAACGTCAAGCACAAAAGCAAAACGATTATTCTAAAGAAAATAAATCCAATAAAGAATTTTTAATTAACGCACAACCCGATCGAATCAATGGCGCACCATGACGCCACACGCACATATCCGCCTCATAAAGAATACCATACCTTGCCTTCGGAGACTAATCTCTCCTCTCCAAATACTTGAGGCGGAGGGCTCTTAATTCCTCCGCCACTGGGGTAAGGGAGCAAGCACCACTGAGCCGTTGACCGCTCGCGACCGCTGCTACCGGCGGGGTCGCCTCCGATGTTTCCATCGGGGCAACTTACGCCGGGAGCGAGCTCGACCCGTTGGGCGACCGAGACTCAACGTCGCTCGTCTGCTGCCGAGCGCTTTTTCGGGCCAGCCTTTTGCGGTACACCTTTCCCGAACGATGGCGTTTCTTCCTAGTCACTCCCGAGGTGGCCGTCGCGACTGTCGATGGAAACGAAACTTGGGGCTCCGGTTCTCGAGGAGCCTGCTGTGGCGTGGGCCTGTCTTGTGGGACAGACACCACACTCGCCAGCGGCTCACTCGAGACCGAGGTCGGGACGTCCCGAATCGCTCGCAACTGCGCTTGCTCCCGTGAATACGCTTGGCTACAACGCGGACAGTTGTCGACAATCGTGTCCAAACGGCCACAATTCCGACAAAAGTCGCGTCTGAGTGGCGGCCTCGTACAGTCAGTCCTGCGGTGGGAGCCCGTCCGACAGTTGAAACACCGGTACGGTGGGAGATCTAGTTGATCGAACGACGACCTTTCCGCGCGTGCACCCTGGCGCCTTACTGGTGGGCACGCCTCTGATGATGTCGAGGCGCGCTCAACAGTCGGCACGGGGAGGACCGGCAACGGTGACAGAGGAGACGGCGAGGGCACCGACGGCCCGTCCACCTCCATAGCGCCGACACCACTCCCGCAGGGCCCAAGCCTTCGAGCCACAATGTGACTCGCCGCTCGACTCGCCGAAGCCCCGGTACGTTGGTCGGGGTCAATTGACGCAACGTTCGCGACCAGGCGAGCCGAAGACGGCGGCATTGGGTCCCGCGAGTGCAGCGGCGATTCTATGTTACACGAGGATAGGTTGAGCCGATCTCGATTTCGTCTCCGTCCCGCGTTCATGCGCTCCTCGTGCTCGCGCTTTCTCTCGTCGGCCGAGTAACCGGCCGGTGCGAAGCCACCCGGGCCACCAGTTCTTACGAACTGGTAAGCCGGGTCGAGCCTCTGAAGCTCGAGAGGCTTCCACGGCAAAGGTTCGTGTACGTGCCTCTGAGGCGCCACCTTAGGCGCATCAGCGGCCCGCGCACTCTTCTCGGTCGAACTACCGTCGTCGTCGAGCATTTCGAGTACCCCGTTCATGCCCGTGGAACGTGCCGACGGAGATGGCAACGGCGTACGGCCAACTCGTCTTCGCGAATTCGCGCGCGTCTTAGCGGCTCTCCCTATTACCGGTCTAACGGCGCAACTGGCCGCGGGGAGTCGGTCCGGCGACGAATCACTCCGGGAGTCCTCTCCAGCCGGTGGCTGGAACAAACCTGCCGAGGCGGACATCACGCGAGATTTCTCCGCGGCTTCGCGTATCGCGAGAGTTGTGATTCGGAAGGAAGTGCACTTCCTCACTGCCTCCGGCCAGGTCTGCACCGGCATAGCTAAACGGAGTACCGTTTGCGGAGCCTTGCCTTTCCTAGCGAGGTGTACCTGGCTACCCACTTCGGCCGGGACCGGTCCCGCCGGCAACGGGGGAGGAATCGGCACGTTGCGGCCCGAACCGGCACTGCCAAGCTGGACAGTCGAGGCACTTGGATGCAGTGGCTGAGCCTCGGCTTGAGAGGCCGCCTGCTCTTCCTGCAAAGGAAGAGCGGCAGGTTTCTCAGCCTGGCTCAATTCCACCTGCTCCAGCGCCATCGGCTGTTCGACTCGAAGCGCGGCGCTCAACTCGACCGCGGCAACGGATTGCGCAGAGCGATCAGGCTCGACGGGTGGGGCTGCTCCTGACTCCATCGGCGTACCTTCCATAGTACTAATAATATAAAACCTACAAACAAAATAAAACAGCACATACGTTAAACAATTAAAATAAACAGATATACAGTCTACTCACAACCTTTAACTCTACGAGGTGGTATGTATCGCTTCAATTCCGATACATGTACTCTCGTGCTACGGTGTTTGCTATCTGTTTGCAACTCATAAATCTCGGGTGAAACTACGCTAATAATCTTGAACGGACCGTCGTACTTCGGATCTAATTTCGCGTTCTTACCCGCGGCAGCGTTAGAAAGCGTATGGACTTTCCGTCAGACTAGATCGCCTACTTGGAAAAGTACTTGCTTTCTACCTCTATCATATTGACGCTTCTGCCTTTCTTGAGCTTCTTCAATATGTTTCGCCACTAGGTCTCGAAGAGCATTCAATCGCGTTAACCGATCCGTCCACGCTTGCGTATCAATTTTCGTGATAGGCAACTTCATTAAACAGGTATTTAAAGCGTGCCTAAACTCGTGCAAATAACGGTCCCAGCTTCTGTGGTCTTTATCAACAAACATAGCAATCATAGTTTTCAGCGTCTTATTGACGCGTTCAACCGGATCGCTCTGCTGATGATATGCGGGGCACAACACGTGCTCGATGCCATGCTCTCGCAACATACCTTGGAAGATCACGCTCTTGTATGCTTTCGCATTGTCGCTTATCAAGTACTCTGGCGTTTCCCATTTAAATAAGATTAATTCTTCCAAGGCAGCGGCAAGAGCAGGCCCGTCTGCCGACCTGAGCGGTTTCAGTTCTATCCACTTGGTGAATAGATCTTGAAACACGACCATATACCGAAACCTGTTTTTGCTACGCGGTAGCTCGACTACGTCCGTGGCTACCACGGCCCAAGGGCGTTCTACTGCATGTTTTCCCATTAGACCGAGCGGCGCCTGTTGTACAGTCTTGTACTCCTGGCACTTTTTACACTCGGAAATAAAGGTATTAACGTCGTACCAAACGCCCGGCCAGTAGTGCTCACGTGCTATCCTATCGTAAGTCTTTTCCCGGCCTAAATGTCCAGAGGAGGGCTCGCAATGAGCGTCGCGCAACACGCGTTCTCTATGCTCGACCGGCACTACTATGCACCAACACTCTTCTCTGTTAGTGATCGAATCGAGCAAATGGTTCTGCATAAACTTATAGAGCGTGTTACCTTCTACTCTCCACGTTCTATACTTTTTTGGCCTAGATAACACATCCTGTATTCGTTGCAAATACCACTTATCGCTCGTATCCTCAAACGCGCATACCTCATACTCGTCTTCGAATTCTCTAGATAGCGCGTCTGGCACATGGTGTAATGCCCCATTCCTATGTACTATCTCACAGTCGTGTTACTGAAACTCAAGTACCCACCTCTCTAACCGACCTGTAAGTTCTCTTTTATTCAAAATTTTCGTAAGCGCGCTATGATCAGTAACTACAATAAAGTGTGACCCTTCTATGTACGGTCTAAATTTCTTTACCGCGAATAGAACGGCTAAAAACTTTATCTCACTAACCGTGTAGTTATGCTCATGAGTGTTAAGCATTCGGCTGGCATAGCATATCGGATGCTCGCCATCGTCGAATATTTGAACTAAACACGCGCCAACCGCGAAAGATAAACCGTCACAGTGCAAGTAGAAAGGGCGCGCGAAGTCCGGGCGCGCAAGAACAGGCGCCTCAGTCAACGCGCGCTTCAACCTTTCAAATGCAACTTGTTGAGCTTCACCCCATTCCCACGATTGATCTTTACGAATTAATTTTGTTAGAGGAACTTTAATATTACTTTCGTGTTCGATAAACCTAGCGTACCAGCCTATCATCCCGAGAAAGCGACGCAACTGAGCTACATTGCTCGGAGCCGGATAGTCTACAATCGGTTGCACCTTATTGTCGTCCGGACGCAAACCCTCACTGTCTAAGCGATAGCCTAAATACGTCACTTCTGTGCAGAAGAAATCCGACTTCTCGAGATTAATTTCCAGACCTACGCTAACTAACCTTTTTAATACCTTTTCTAGCCAAAAGACATGACTTTCAAAGTCCGCGCTAACCACTAGTAAATCATCAAGATACCAGAAGACGTGCGGTTCGTATTCAGGCCCGAAAAGTGCGTCCATTACCCTCATGAACGTTGCTGGCGCGTTCACTAAACCAAAGGGCATTCTTCCAAACTCCCACAAACCTAGTCCCGGTACTACGAAAGCTGTATACTGCTTGCTCGGTTCCGAGAGCGGAATTTACTAGAATGCTGACTTTAAGTCGATTTTCGAAAGATGGACCGCGCCGCGCAACCTATCTAAGATTGAGTCCATGCTTGGCATTGAATAAGCGTCAATCTTTGTCACTTTATTAACCGGCCTAAAATCTAGACAAAATCTATAACCGCCGTCTTGCTTACGTACGACTACCGGCGAGCTACACCATTGACTGTTCGACGGCCTGATTATCTTTGCCTTCCACAGGCGCATCGTTTCATCCTGCAGGAAGGCCAAGATTTTCGGTGCATTCGACGCATTGGCGTTTTAATAGGGCGCGCGTCACCTACATCGATAATATGTTCGATAACGTTAGTGAATCACCAGACTCGGGGACGATCCGGCGAACAAGCGCCATAATCGTCTCGCGCTGAGTCTCTTCGTACCTATTAAAACCTGCGCATTCCACAAACATGTCAACTGCTTCACTACCTTCGTCGGCAAATTGACACCAATCACTCTGATCACCTGACCGCCAAGCACGATTCCCGAAATCAATGTTAATTTGCCAGTTCTTACAGAAATCCGCGCCTAATATCAGGTCATGTTTTAAAGTTGACACGGCCGTGACGGTCAGCCAGGCGATTCTACCACCTATCTCAACACAGAGTCTGAGATCGCCTAATGTTCGCGCCTTTTCACCTGAAATACCTTGCACGAATATAGTTGGCGACCTCAAACGTTCCTCGTATCTTTGTGCAAGCCTCGGTCCTACAACTGACACCTGAACACCTGAGTCCAGCAGCGCGTTATAGACTTCATTGCCTATCTTCACCTTCAAGAAAAACCTATTTTCTGTCACGGCTACTAACGCTTGATTCGACTCTTCCGTTATTAGCAAAGGTACTGAACTATCCTCAGTCTCCCCCCTCACCGAAACGGACGGTGCGTCTCTACAGACAACCGGACGCTTGCCCAAAACTGTAGTGTTAGCGGGCTCGTTCAATACTTGTGTATTTTCTATACACGAATTTATTGAGCCCGCTACGTCATTAGATGTGGAAGAGTCCACGTTCAGCTGAGTTTTGTTCTTTCCGACCGCACCCCACGCATCGTGCTTAAACAAAGTTCCGCTTGTCGCCTCGTCCCGTTGTTCATGACCGGCCCTGGCACTAACACGTTGAACCGAGGTTTTTCCACCGTGCGGAATGCTCGATTTTTGGTCTTCTGGCTTTAGGGGCCCGTCCAAAGCCGAGGAAATAGACTCTCCACTGACTGCGAGATCTGGTCTCCCCAGCTTCTCGTCAGCTACATCGTAAATGACTCCGCTACCCGGCCTACAAACGACTTGCTTACTTTCGTTTGCATCCGACTCTAATTTCTCGTCTACATCCAATACTACCGGCCTGCAAACGACTTGCTTTCTTTCGTTTGCATCCGATTCTAACTTCTCACCTACATCTAAAACTACCGGCCACAGACGACTTGCTTTCTTTCGCCTGTATCCGATTCTACTTCTAACCTTACGTCAATAATGCAATCGAAATTCCTTATTTTCGACGCAACAACCGAGTTACTCTTCTTTCTTAGCAACTCATCTATCCAAACCGCCCGTTCGATTTGCTTTAAGCAGCAGTCGCTGAGCGGTCGGCGGCTCCTGCACCTGAGTTTCCCTATCTTACTTGACTACAAGTCGGACAATTTCGGAAAACAAACCCAACGGTCCCACAAACCTGACACTCCGGCTTGGCCTCCGTCGGTCTCAGCGGGCAATTGTTTGCATAGTGCCCTGGTTGTCGGCACTTATAGCAAACAATCGGCTGCGAATTCTGCGCAACCGGGCACTGAGACCTCTGATGGCCAACCAGGCCACACGCGAAACACACGCCTGCAAAAGGACGTTGTCCTCTCGCAGCACCTGTTTGAGCGCCATTAGCTTGTCCACGCTGTTGTGGAATCAAACTCGGCGCGGAGAACATCGGCACCTGGGCGGCCGGCGGCTGCGCTGCAACGTTCGGCTGAGCTGCAACACTTGGTTGCGATACAACGTTCGGTTGCGCAGCCTGCTGTGGAGAGCGGTTCGTCGCCTGCGGCTTCGTGCCTTGGGCATTAGCCGCAGTAACTTCGCTCTTCGGCCCTTTGCCCTTGGCCTTTGCTTTCCTTCTGCCAGCGCGCGTATCTTTAGCCGGTTCTAGTGTTAAAACCTCATCTAATTCGCTCGCGACCTGTTCTACCGCTACGACTGCTTTCTTTCCAGCCAGCTTCTTAGGCTCGGTATAAGCAGATTCTGGTACGAGCGTAACGTCCGCGCTCGGTGGACGTTGCCACCTTTTCCAACCTATCATACGATCTTCTAACGCTAGGCCGGCTTCCTTGAATTGACTTAGGTCTTTAAACGCTTTCGTTTCAAGATATCGCCTATACTGCGGATGTAACCCTTCCACAATAATAGCTACTTGCTTTTTGTCGGAAACAGGCGGATCGAAACGTCTCAAGATCGACTGGAAGGCCGTTACATATTCGGAGATGCGTTCGCGTTCTCCTTGCGACCTCTGCATCAATTCCCTATACAACTGCTGCCTACTAAGCCGACGACAAAAATTAGCTGAAAAGCTCTTTCTGAATTCCGATAAAGTCGCCCATTGCTTTCGATTAAGCTCGTACCAAGTACGCGCCTTACCACGCAAACTAGTGCCTACTGCGTTTAGCAATTCTTTATCCGGAATTCTATAAAAGCGCTGACAGTCCTCTAGTCCTGATAAATAGCTAATCGCGCTCGTATTACCATCATCAGAAAAACGAAGCGACCAGGCATTTAGCGCACTAACACCATCGGCTGGCACGCCATTGATATATTTAACGTGCTTTGGACTTTTCTTTTTCCTTTTAGCTTTCGTCGTCTTGTCGCTTTTACGCGACGCGCCTTTCCTTTGCTCTCCGATCTTTGACTCGGAGGAGCTCGAGAGGTCAACTGTGCTGCCATGGTCCGGCAAAGTTTTCGCCTTGACCGGCTTACACTCCGACGCTCTCGTTGAAGCTCTGGACTCCGAGTCTGAGTCTCCTTTTTCTCGTCTAAACACTCGCGCGCCTACGCTAACAGGCGCTCGCACAGCTCTTTCCCATTCAGAGATCCATGACTCTCTGTCCGATGGTGGGCACTCAGGAAAGAGGACATGATTCAGCTGGCGGCCGCTGGCACGTTGAGCGCCGCGCGGCCGGTCGTCGGATCGGCTTGCAACGGCTGTCGAGCCTGTTGCGCAGCCTGATCCGCACCACCCTGCATTGCCTCTCTCTCTACCCTATACACGGTATTTGTGCCGTCAGTGATGCCTTGTTGCACTTCCCGCCGGTATATCCATCGCGGAACAGCTGTTATTGCATTCCATACCTGGCTCAAGGTGCCGGCACTACGTCTCTCTGAGTCGGGCGCATTCGTCGCGCGCGCGCCTCGCTCTGGGGGGGTAGTTCTTACTGGACTGGTTACCGGCGAGATAACCTCCACGCGAATGGGCGTCATCGCTCTAGCACCCTGAGGCTGAGCCGTACTGACAGCGCCAGTTGCTAGCAAAATTACCTCCCCGCGGTCAGGAGTCGTAAGCCTAGCGCCCTGCAGCTGAGCTGGCCGATGCAGAGCGGCAACACTTTGTGGTGTCAAAGTCGCCTGCCCTGGCAAGCCTGGCTCTACTGCCCTTGGTGACGCGACTCTAACGTATTCGACCGGATCAGTCTGGCTTTCGTCGCTGCTAACCGCCGCGTGCGTGGGTTCGCGGTGCGAAAGATCAGGCACGTGACCTTCTTTAAAATCGCTCGGTTGAAGCGGCGCTCCTAGCTCTGGCCTTTCTATCGCAAGCGTAAAGCGCAAGTAGCGTTCCCTCAACTCTTCGATTTCGCCGTGTAAAGAAAGTCTCCTATGTCGCATTAACCGTAACAATACGACCGGCTCTGTTGAGTCGATACGGCGCTTGACTTCCTTGACGCGAGTATCGCGGAGAATTCTACGCATGGTTACGCGATCCTTACATGCAAGCGGCATGGTGCGATCGAATCGTTAGCTAATAAAAAAAAAATTCAAATGAAATAAATACTTAAAAAAAACTATTTTCAAATCCAACGACGCGCGCGAGTTGCCAACAGACAGCTAACACGTTAAAGAAAAATATAAACGAAAAAACTATACTATATGTAACCAACCAAGAAAAAAAGAAATAAATAATAAACGAATAGAATAATACAAAAAAACTATGTTCCTTCAGTGTGCTAGGCCGGCAAGTTATCGCCTTGCCTAGAACCAGAAAGGAATGCAGCGTTCGAACGTAAACACACTCGGACGCTCAAATTCTCGGAAGCGAACACGTGTTGGCGCGAGCGACCTTTGCGTGTCGCGACCCGATACACTGATGCTTCAAATTTCTACGTTTTCTCTCAAACAAAGGCGCGTTGTTTTAATACGCTTTGCCCTTGCTAACAAGACGCGACAAAATCACTTTCACAAACCATACTACCGAATTAACCGTAAAAAAAAGGAAAATGTAATTACTAATGCTACTTATTAGCTATTCGCGCACACACATGCAAGCACTGTTCTCACCTCTGCTTTGCCCATCCCCACAAGGGATGCCATGTAATAGCGTCGGCGTGCAATGCCGATAAATTCACCACTATCACCAATTATTTATAAAGGGGGAAGGCAAGGGAGGCGGTGTATCGCTCCAGGCAAAGCAGGAAGGAGAACAGCGGGCAGAATAATTTCACACACTCAATCCATTGACAAACCGTTTATTACAACGCACTACCTAGAGTGCCGACGAAAGTACAAACACTTATTAACAATAACGCGCAAACTTAATCTAAACGAGATGACCGGCACGCTAGCGCCGTGTCACCTCGTTAACCGGCTCAAACAATTACTTAAATTACGCACTGTCGAAAACTACGCCGGCTCGGGGAGGCCTGGCGTCGCAACGCGAACCGTGAGAATCGCCGAGGAAAGGAAGAGATATAAAGAGAGAGAGAGAGGAATCGGTGACCTGACCAATTTCGGTGGACGTCGCTGTTGCTGGCAGCCTTGAAGGTGTCCCACCGGCGGCTAGGCTGGAAAACCCCTGGCTGCTGCGTGGCCGGCGACCTGGCAGAAAAGGCTGTCGAGTGTTGCCTCGATGACGGCTTCTTGCAGGAAAAACTCCTGACTGCTGCGTCGCTGGCAGAGGAAGTCCCGTCCGGCCAATCTGCTGAGGAATGCTGACTTCTTCCCGAATAAAGGGCAGGCAGCGATGGTCACCAACTAACTCGTACGACTGATTGCTGTCGCGCGCGTCGCGTAACTCACTGTCGCGAGTGCATGAGAAGCCGGCTACTCGCGCCTTCTCCCACCACTCGCCTCCTAATCGGCGGCACGCGGCAATGCCGGTCGCGACAAGTGCCGCGCGCCAAGCCCAACTACTAGACTATAGTTTCTCTCTCTCTCTATATATATATGCGGTAGCGTCGTCGCGTCCCTGTCCTCGTCCTCCGCTCTCGTGCGTTGCTGAAAATGAAAAGGGCAGGCATCAGGCATGTGATAAAAACGTGCGCTTAATGCCGGCCGTGCGCCTTTGCCTAGGAAGGAGAGGGAGATAAGCGCACTGTGCAGGCCATGACAGGCCTACACCGTCACAAATAACAACCAAGATAATAACTAAGGAGCATCTGGCCCGGATGCTAGTATCTTGTTAATGAGCTCTTTCTTAGAATACAAGATACAGCGGTGCTGCCATGAAAGTTGGGCACCCCAGTATCGCAGAGCAAAAAAAAGGGTAGCAAGGATAACCAGTTCAGTGTATTTAAAATATGGAAACTAACGAGGTAGTAAACAATAGTCTTGTCGACAGTTTCGATCGGGTGGAAGCCCCGGTGACTGACCCTTTCAACCATACAACCGCTTTGTACCAGTTGCATGAATCTAGGAGGGGTAGCGCTACAAAACTACAACAATAACCCAGCGCAGTCGTAGGTAACCTGAATAAGTATTGTAATAGCAGTTGCTACAGGAATGCTAGTGAAGAGGAACCAGTGTAAAACACTCCAATTGGAGGAGATGTAAGAAGTGTAAAAGGCAGTGGTTAATACACTCGGAGAGGCCAATCCTGCGCAAATAGAAGTAAAATCTCTCAGAAAAGGATCAACAACGTAGCTATGGCACCAAGAGCCACTGCAACCGAAAAGATACTCAAATCCGGCAAAATTTGTGTTGAATAAGTTTATGCTAGAGCCCGCGTGAAAAGGGGTTTTCTAAATGCTTCAAATGTCTTAAATACAGCCATATAGCCGCAGAGTGTGCAAACGAGATCCCAGTGAGACTGTGCTACCGTTGCCGAGTCGGATACAGATATGCATGCTATGCAAGGCAGCTAGCCGATCGCACGATCACAGGACAGGGGATGCTTCTTGCCAGGCACTACGAGAAGTTAGAAGGAAGCCAGGTAATAGATGAAAGAATGGCTAACGTCCCTAATGTTAACATTCTCCAGATTAACCTTATCGGTCGCGAGCAGTACAAGGTCTTGCCATACAAACTGCAAGATATAAGGTAGCAGGTATGATGGTCATCTCGAAGCAAAATTTTAAAGGATCCATTTTAAAGGAACCACCCAAAATTTTCTACGGTTGGAATTCTACAAAAAAATTGTTCAGACAAAAGTTGTTTGGGACAATGAGGGATACCTTTCCCAGAAATCGGATTGAGGTTTATTTTCAAGGTCATTTGAAGGTTAAAGTCATTTTTTGAATAGGAAACTACAATTTTGATCCCGGATTCGGAAAGAGCAAGAAATTCTACGTTCAGATAAAGTATTATGTGTGGAGTGCGGTGAACCCTCCTCCCGTGTAAGGTCATGTAGCGGTCAAATTTACTACTTTCTTCATCTATGCATAGGGATGATCAGGCAAAGGTAAGATTAATTTTAATAACTCAAAAACTTAAATAACCCTATAACTCAATAACTCAAATAACCAAATAACTAAGTGATTTTTTTAATAAGAACGCCCATTTTTTATTATGGATTCGGAAAGAGCGGGAATTCTACGTTCAGGTAAGGTATTATGTGTGGGGTGCGGTCAACCGCCTCTCCTATAATATAATAATGATAATAATAACAACAACAATAATAATAATAATGATAATAATAACCCAATCTATAATAGAGACGGCTAAGGAAAGCAATGACTACAGCCGCCAATAGTGGTAGGCAGTAAGGCTGTAGACACTCATCAGACAAAACCTACACATCTTATTGACTGTTTGAAAATTCTCTGGGAGCATGAATGAAGGGCCCTATAAACGGGTATTGCCTACGAATGAGATGGAACCCTATAAACGGGTATTTTTTCCAGGCGGGTTATAAATCATGTGAAACCAGAGGAATGACGGATTAGTCGATCAGACACAAAGCAGAACTTTACCAGACGGTGACGAGAGCAATCACGAGAGAGTTTACCCTAAATTGTGTGTGTGTGCCGACTCTGGAGGGTACAATCGTGAAACCAGTCTCGTACTCCTGGACCGTCAGTAGTTGGAGGGGGTCGGACCCAGCTCAACCAGCATGGGAGGCTCGCCCTACACTATGGTAATGCGCCTAATAAGCGCTAAATCTCGATTGGCGATTGGAAGGGCCCTTGCTTCAGGGAGGAGAGGAGGAACGGTCGAGGGCAGAGAACGGACTCTAGGCACGCTCGGTCAGGGGATTTACTCAGGAAAGATTACAGGACTCACTATACCTCGGAATTAGTTCTGACCACTAACACATAAAACACATAGTAGAATGAAGGAGATGAAAATGAAATGAAAGGTAAAGAAAATTTTGCAGGTACTAGAGTGCCGCCTGCGCCCATCGACTCAGGAGCGTCACAAGAGTTTCCCGGCTCCCTCGGTACACCAGTAGGAAACCTGGCTGGAGGACGGATAATTGCGACAGGGAAAAGGACAGAGTCGATGTCGACAGAATCATGGGACGCTGTGGAGACTAAGATGCGAAAGCAACTGCTCACCATACACAGCGTCCTAGGACAAATTACGGAGAAGACGAACATATAAAAAAACGTGAGTGGCGTGATTACAAACGGTATGGCTAAGATATATGAGGCTGTAGAAGTTTGTATGTATGAATTGAAGCGAATGCGACAGATCAGTCAAAAGACGAACGTAACGGAAAAACGAGCGAATGTAATGGAGGAAACTCCGGGATATAAAAGGCGACAGCTAAAACAGACCCCAAGCCCAGACCAAGTAGATGACGAAAGACGGAAAACGCTCCTAGACGTTGCTACCATACAGCAAAAGCCGGGGGTAAATGCCAGAAACCGATAGACATCTGACGAGGGGGATATCACGTATACCACTCAACAGACTCCTTCGGAGGATGTTGAGATGAGAGCGGAGGTGTCAGAGGATTGGGCCACTGTCGTAAAAAAGAAACAGAAAAGGAACAAGAAAAACACCGACAACGAAACGGTACAGAAGACGACAGATGGATACAGAAGCCGAGGATCGGAATGTCCCAACCTGAAAACCAGGCGCGGAACCATTCTGATCAAGCCGGCAGAAGGATAACTGTATGCCCGAGTCTTGTGGACTATCAGACAGAAGGTAGACCCCAAGACAGAGAAGGTAGACGTTCAGACGATTAGAAAAACCATGAACGGTGCTGTATTCATACGGCTGGAAAAGTCGCAAGGACAGAACTTCCAAAGGATATTTCAGATAGTATTAGGACAGACTGCGACAGTAAAAGACTTAACTTCGAGGGTGATATAACTTCGCTGGAGTTTACTGACTTGGACTGCGTCACGACGGTACGGGACATCGCGAATTAAATACGGACTCGGAACGGAAAGTCCATCTCTTTGCGCCCATTGCATATGGGAATGCGCGAGCCGTTTGCAAGTTCGACACGACGGAAGCAACGAGACTGATAGGCAATCAACGAATCAAAATAGGATGGATGAATTGTCGAGCTCGACTCCGCATTCATCCTCAAAGATGCTTCAACTGATCAGGCTGGTGCACCGTATACAGAGCAGCACTGATGGAACTGAAGACGAAACAGAAAACATGACCCTGACGATACTACAATGCAATGTGAACAGGAGTAGCGTAGAACACATGCTCTCCCTCAAATTGCGACGGAGACGAACGCAGACGTGCTTGTTATAAGTGAAAAATACAGGAACAGACCTGAGCCATGATGGTTCCCTAGCAAATCGAACACGACGGCGGTGTGGGTACGCGGAAACGAAGCGATGCGAGTCTCGGCAAGCAGGTCCGGGGCGCACTATCTTTGGGCACTATCGTTATCGTCAGTGTATACCTGTCATCAAACTATTCCGCGTTGGAGTATGCCAACAGACTCACAGATATCGAAGACGCCGTGAGAGAAGACTCGGAAATACGATCGTGGCGGGCGATTTGAACGCGCGGGCGATTGAGTGGGGTATGCCCAGGACAAACAGACGCGGACCACTGCTACTAGGGATGGGCGCGAGACTGGAACTGGTCGTGGTGAACAAGGGAAAGACGGCGACATTTAGACGACCGGGGTGGGGTCAATCTATACCAGACGTGACCTTCGCCACAGACAGACTACTGACGCGAATAAGAGGATCGAAAGTGATCGAGGAATATACAGCCAGTGATCACCAATACATCATCTTTGAAGTAACAGACATAAATACGAATAGACGAAGAGGTAATGTGTTACCCCCTCTACGATGGGACACGAAACACTTGGACAGAAAAGAACTCGGCAGACTACTGTAAAACGCAGAGCCTTTTACGGAAACCACTTTGAAGTGGTACGGATTGGGCGGAGAAGTTAGCTGAGGAGGCGGAAAAATAACTCCGTCATCTATGCGAAGCTACGATTCCGAAAAAGCGATACGGACGCGTCCGGCGAGAAATGTACTGGTGGACGCAAGAAATTGCAGACATCAGACGCGAGTGTCACCGGCGACGTAGATAGGCACAAAGACAAAAAACAGACATGACGAAGAAGCCTCAGAGGCATACAAACTTGCCAGAAAAAGGCTGAGACAAGCTGTAACGGACAGCAACCGACAATGCTGAACACGACTAACAGACGAGGTGGACTCGGTCCCGTGGGATGGGTTACAAAATTGTGACCCGGAAACTAGGTGTCCGAGCTCCACCGGAGACAAAAGACGCTAGGACAATGGAAAAGATAGTTGAGGGTCTTTTTCCATCGCATCCTGACAGAATCGATGACACGAACACGGACGAAGAGATGGAATGTTCTTGATTCACATGGGAAGGGCTCATACGAGCGACAACCTTACTGAAGATGAACAAGGCTCCTGGACCATCTGGTATACCGGGTGAACTGCTACGGTATGTAGCGACTTGACGGCCCGACATACTCTTACAGTGGTACAATGGGTACCTGACAGCGGGTATTTTCAGTAAACTCTGGAAAGACGCGAGGTTGGTACTCATTGGCAAAGGTAAGGGAGACCCCGACAAGCCGAATTCGTATATGCCCTTGAGTCTCCTCAATACGACCGGCAAATTATACGAACTGCTACTGAGACCAAGACTGAACGCAGCGGTGCAAGCCGCTGGCGACCTATCGGACCGACAACACAGTTTCTGGAAAGGACGCTCAACGATAGGAGCAATCAGACATGAGACAGGTAATTGACAGAATGAACGAGATTTGCTACGGAGCCAGACCAATAACACTCCTACTAACATTAGACGTAAAGAACGCCTTTAACTCTGCTAGGTGGGTGGATATTCTGAGATCACTAGACGGCTTACAGATGCCCGCCTACCTTTTAAGAGTCTTGAAGGATTACTTAAAGGACCGAAGACTGACGTATGAAACGACGGAAGGACGGAAGTACCAGAAAATTATAGCGGTGGCGGCACAAGGATCCATACTGGGTCCCGACCTCTGGAACGTACTGTACGATGAACTAATAAAGCTCGACATGCCCCCGGACACGCGTCTGGTCGCCTACGCTGACGACGTAGCAGCCGTAATAACGGCCCGCGCCACACATCTAGCTCAGCTTAAACTGAGCCAGGTGATGAGCTGTTTGGATTGGTGGATGACGGACCACGGACTGAGCCTGGCTCTTTTTCAAACAGACTTACTGATACTGTTGAGACAGAGAATAGACACGATAATACCGATGACCATAGAAACGGAACGACTGGAGACCATAAGTGAGGTAAAGTACCTGGGGGTCACTCTAGATACGAAACTGAAATTTTGGCCCCACATACGAGTCGCGACCGCCAGAGCCAGCGAATGGACCAATGCCTTGAGCAGGCTGATGACAAACACGAAAGGACCAAGATCGAGTATACGAAGACTGCTGATGGGCGTAACCCACTTCATCATGCTTTACGGAGCAGAGGTATGGGCCAACTTGTTACGGGTGAGGAGACGCGCAAAGACTATGACGAGCGTACAAAGAACGGGAGCGCTAAAAATCGCGTTCGCGTACCGAACAGTTTCGAAAAACGCGATATTCGCGATCGCGGGCATTACCTCGATCGACCTCTTGACAGGCGAGAGGAAACGCATTTACGACCGAAGTGCAACCGTAGGGAGGGTCGACGCTGGAACAGAGGAACGAACGAAAACGACAGAATAATGGCAGACAAGATGGACGATAGACGTTCAAGGACGATGGACCCACAGACTGATACCAAACGTTGGTCCGTGGTAAGATAGAAAACACGGGGAAGTGGATTTCTATCTCACCCAGTCTCTGACCGGACACGGATACTTCCGAAAGTACCGGCACAGAATGGTTAAGGTAACTTCCCTAGACTGTGTGTACTGTAGGGGGTCTTGGGACGACGCGGAGCACACGTTTTTCGTGTGCGACCGTTAGGCCGAGCAAAGATTGACACTGGAGACAGAATTAGGGCCGATTATGCCAGAAAACTTGACGAACGTAATGTTGGCAACAGCCGATGCATCGTGTAAGATCGCGCTGTACGTTACGAATGTGTTGCGAAACAAAAAGACGGATGGATGCTTGGAAAATTGAATAAATGAGAAAATTTTAGAGCCTATTTGGGAATGAATGAGTATTAAAGGGATGAATGTGTGCTTGGACACACAATGACAGTTAGTGTATGCATTGTTCACACTTTTCCGTTTTTAGGAAGGCACAGCGTAATCAAATATTACCATCCCTCTCCCTGGGCACCGGAGGTTGGCATAGCCCACTGTCTTTCACTCCTTCGCTCTCAAAGATACATTGGAAATCCGGAAGTCAAGTTTGCTATGATATCCCTGACGCTCACAGGGAGTCGGAGCCTTGTTAATCCAAGACGACAACCTCCTCAAAAGGTGTAATAGCGTTAGCCTTCAATGCCTACAATTCGCTGCTATTACCGAATTATTTAAGAGGAGGGTAAGGGAGGCGGAATGTCGCTCCTAGTAAAGCAGGAAGGAGAAGGTGTAGACTCAATGATTTCACACACTCAACTTCGTTAATTGACCGTTTATTACACTTCCACTTCCCTGAGTGCCGACGAGGATACAAAACCACTTATCACTAATAATGCGCAAAATTTACACTAAATGAGATGACCGGCACGTTAGCGCCATGTCATTTCATTAACCGACTCAAACGACGAAGATACGTTGCGCCGGCTAGTGAAAGCCTGGCGCCGCACACAAACCGCGAGACAATGCCGAGGAAAATAGAGAGAGAGAAACGAGAGGAGAGAAAACTAAACCTGACCAAAAAGTGATGACTGCTTGGCAGGTGGGCTGCAGGTGAGGCGGCTAACGCAAGACGTGGCCCAGTTTTCTTTTGTCGTCACGGCTCTCACACTCTCTCTCTGCTTCGAGGCAAAGAAAAGATGGCAATCCTTTCCAGTGCGGCCGATCTAGTAGTGCGTGCGAATCGAGCCTCACCGAACTACATATATTTTCGTTCTCTCTCTCCTACTCTTGATATTTCCTTCCCATTTCTCTTGCTCGCTGCCTTCTCTCTCACTCTTTCTCTAACTGCAATACTGAAAAAAATAAAGGCAGGCATCAGACACGTAAAATAACGTGCGTCCGATGCCAGCCGTGCGCCTATGCCTAGGATAGAGAGGGAACCAAGCACACAGTGCAGGCCATGACCGGTCTACACCGTCACAAAGAAGTACCGATCTTTTCAAGGTTTCCGCTCAAGGAGAGCGGAACTAAAGGCTTGACCCTCGGTTTGGGCGCAACAGGACTCTAGTTGCCCCAACGTCTACCGCGTCGGAAACACGCGGCATACAAATCTTACGAAATTTGCTTGACTTGGTACCACTACCCCGCAGAAACCAACCCAAATTGGGATGTCAGAAGAGAGACCGAGCTAGAACAGCTAGAGGAAATTCCTAAGATGATCAACCAGCTAGGCCTCCCCTCCTGGGCTTTAGTTCAAAACATCCCACCCTGCGTATCTGTATTAAGGGATTGCTCCTACGACTCACAGGTCCCTCGCTTCGACGTACCAGGGCACGTCTTCCCATTGCGTTTCGGTCATCCCCGCTCACGCTGGAGGGTGTCCGTTAGACACGCAATGACAGCCGCCCAGTCTGAAATAATGTGATAAACAGTTCCGGGTTGGTTGCGGTGCGAACAAGGAGAGATATGTTTGGTGGGTATTGGTGGCCTAAGCTACTGAGTCCCACACTTGGCGGGCATCCGTAAATTGTCCATAAATGGATTCAGACTCTCCTTAAGAAAAAAGAAATAATAATAATGATAATAATAACCCAATACCCAAGCTAAATAAAAGTTCGATTATCGAGGTTATTTTTTATTTAATCATTACGTGTGTTCGTGCCACATTTAGTAACGTGAACCAATCTAACCAATGTATGCAAAGAGGGAGTGTCCAGTCTATCTAGGCAAGGTGAGAATGCTGAGCCGATCAAGACAAGACGTTGGCTATCCAACCAATGAAGGCGAGATATTGATTACCCAGCTAATTAAAACAAGGTGGAAATGCCCAGCCAATGAAGACAAGACGATGACTACAGATAGAGTTATGGTCAAGGTTGTAACACAAACGTTTATCTCATAAAATGTTCAAAAATACCGCCATTCAAATTTATGTAGTGTTGAATTCTACGTTCGAAGTTTTTAACTGTGGACAACAACACGTGACGCGGAGTAGCTCTACACGCTTGTATGATACGTTACATCATATCTTGCCGTATTGTTGGTTGCTGTGCATAAACAATACTTTTCAAATAGTCCCATAAAAAGAAACCTGGACTGGTTAGATCTGGTGATCTTGGACACCACTCAGAAATGTCACTATCAATGCCTATCCATCGTCTTCGGTATCGTTGGTTCAAGAAGTGACGAACTTTTAGTGAGGGATGACATGGTGCACCGTCCTGTTAAAGCCATAATCGTCGTCTTGTTTCCAAGTCCACATCTTCCAATAATTCTGGTAATTCATTCTGCAGGAATTTAAGATATTCGGCGCCGTTGACATTTCCATCGAAAAAATAAGGTCCTATTAGATAACTAATTATTATACCTCACTAAACTACGAGGCTCCATCTATGCTGATTATCAACATGACGTACCCAATAAGGGTTCTGGATAGACCAGTAATGAGTATTATGGCGATTGAGTTGCCCATTACTATGAAATGTAGCTTCATCCGAAAACATTACGTATCTGAAAAATTCAGGATCTTCACGAATCCTTGCTTGTGCCCAATTACAGAATTCAAGTCTGTGGCGGAGATCATCTGGCATCAAAGCTTGAGTCAAAGTTATGTGATACGGATGAAATCTATGAAGCCGTAAAATTCTACCGGCTGTTGTTTTTGGGATTTCAGTACGTATTTGAATTTCACGCAGAGATATGATGATCCAAATCAACCATTGCCAAAACATCGAGAATTCGTGGATAATCGCTGATAATCGTCGTCTCATAATGCGTCGACAATTTCTGCGTATTCGTGATTGACGTCTGTCTCTTCGTTCAATGATTCGAATTCTCACGTGGTTTGGGTACCGAAGCCTTCCTGGGTAATTTTGACGGTCAAGGCCGATATCTTGCTGCAGCAAGATATTACCGTCTAGTTGTTGGGTTGGGGGGGGGGGGCAAGATATTACCAGCAAGTTATTGGGTTATTACAAATAATCTTACCCTTGCCCGATCATCCTTGTGCATAGATGAAGGAAATAATAAATTTGACCCCTTTATGACCTTACGCGGGGGGGGGGGGGGGGGGGTAACCGCACCTCACACATAATACCTTATCTGAATGTAGAATTTCTCGCTCTTTCCGAATCCGGGACCAAAATTATAGATTTCTATTCAAAAAAGGACTTTGACCTTCAAGTGACCTTGAAAATAAACTTCTAGGTCAAATCCGATTTCTGGGAAAGGTGTCCCTCATTGTCCCAAACAACTTTTATCTCAACAATTTTTTTGTAGAATGCCAACCGTAGAAAATTTCGAGGTAGTTCCTTGAAAATGGGACACCCTGTATGTCTGGAATAAAGATTATTGCGATGTGAGAAAATTGATGACGGGCAACGGCTTCGCAGGCGTGGCTATAAGATATATATATATATATACCAAATTTTAGTTACCAAATACAGAAACATATATACTAAATTTTAGTTTTGCGAATATGCTCTGAAATCACTGAATCAATAAAGTCACAAGGATATAATTATTACCAATGTTAAAAATGACTGGGATTATCACGATTGCATCTGTTTAAATAAAATATATTGTCATGCAAATATATACAACGTGGATCACATACTCAGAGACACGGTCCGCCTCGAGCAGCCGCTCTCTCTCAACTCACTTTTATGATACGTACAGATACATCTGGCCGTGTACTCGTACTCTTCTGCCCATGCACTACCACATACATCTTTTACGCGAGAAATATGAATTCACATATTTCAACACACCTCCTTGAATTTATATTTCCTAGCAATAAACATTTTCAAAAATCCATAATATTCACAAGTTTCATAAATCTTACATTCTTTCTCTTATAATTCATTATACAATATTTAAATCTTTCCTGAACATTTCGAACTTGTTTTTACCTAGTGCTTTTGTAAATATATCCGCAATATTCTTTTCGCTCTCTACTTTTACAATATCAATTTCATTTCTTACGTAGCTTTCGTTAACAAAATGAAAATGCGTTTCTATGTATTTAGATTTCTTTGTAAGATTACCATATTTGGCAATAGCAATTGCACCAGAGTTATCTTCGTAGATTTTTATAGGTTTAACAATATTTACGTCTAAATCTTTTAATAAATTTTTGATTACTTTTACCTCGCTAACACCATCAGATAAAGCTACATATTCTGCTGCTGTAGAAGATTTAGCTACACTACTTTGTTTCTTTGCTTTCCAAAAAATTGTATTCCCATAATAACGTATAACAAAACCTGTCGTCGACTGTCTACTATTTTTGTCACCTGCCCAATCAGCATCAACATAGCAATCTAGAATATTATTATTATTACTCGATTTTCTTATAAAATTCAATCTTTTTCCTTTGGTTAAATATAAATATTTCAGTACTCTTAAAGCATATTTATAATGCGTTTTATCATAACAATTTTGAAACCTACTCAAATAATTTACACTATAGCTTATATCTGATCGAGTACATGTACTTATATACAAAAGTGCTCCAATTAAATTTCTATATTTAATTTCATTAGATGCTGATTGTGCTGGAGGTATATGTAACCTTTCCTCCATAGGTGTTGAGTACAGTTTAGTATTTTCTAAATTATAAACATTTCCTAACGAGTTTATATAATCAGTCTGATCAAGACTCAATTTTCCCTTTTCAAGATTATATTCAACATTAATTCCTAAATACGTTTTTATTTTTCCTAGATCTTTCATAGCAAATCTTTTCATTAATTTCTTTTTAATTTTATCAATGACAGTTTGATTTTTTGAACAAACTAGCAAATCATCAACAAATAATAATATATAAATTTTTTCTCCATTCTCAGTTTTATAATATAAACAATAGTCGCTTTCACTTCTTTTGAAATTCATACTTTTAACAAAATTATCAAAACATTCGTACCAAGCTCTAGGACTTTCTCTTAAGCCATACAAAGCTTTTTCTAACTTTAAAACTTTATCAGAATTCTCATTAACATTTTCATAACCTTGTGGTATTTTCACATAAATTTCAGATTTAACTTTTCCATTCAAAAACGCTGTTTCAACATCCATTTGTTCAATATAAAATTCATTTTGGTTACAGTAAGCTAAAAGTAATTTCAAAGTTTGCAGTCTAACTACTGGTGAATATATGTCCTCAATTATTTGATCTTGTTGGTATCCACGTACCACAAGTCTCGCTTTTTTCCTACCATCAGATTTATTTGTGTAAACCCATCTTAAATCTAAAATTTTCTTATCTATTGGTTTGTCAACTTTTGTCCAAGTTTTATTTTTTTCTATACTTTGAATTTCTTTTACCATAGCATCATTCCATAAATCAGAATCATTACAATTTACTGCATCATTATAAGTCTTAGGTGAATCAGCACTAACAGTATTTACATAAATAAAACTTGTCACTGGTTGACCGTACCAACCAGGTTTTCTTTTCTCTCACGTTGACTCTCTCCTTTCAAACTTTGGGTTTACTTTTTCATTATCATTACCGCTTGAATTTGTACTAGATTTTTTTCTTTTTTTAAATTCGTTTTCTTTCTTAATTTTCTCATTATCATAAAATACTTCATCATCACTCATACTTTCATATCTCATTTCAGATTCATTTTCACTCTCATTATCAGTATCTATTCCTATCCATTTCACATCATCTTCAACTACTTCTACGTGTCTAGCAATTATAATTCTACCATTCATTAAAACTATATAACCTACGTTATCATATCCAACCAAATTTCCCATATCAGCTTTTCTGTCCTATTTTGAATGTCTTTTTTCTTCCGGAGTTTTTACAAAGATTTTACTTCCAAAAATTCTTAAATACTTCATACTCGGTCTTTTTCCAAAAAATATCTCGTAAGGTGTCTTATTAAGAAGTGTATTCGCAATTGTACGATTTTTTAAATACGCTGCAGTTTTTACTGCTTCAGGCCAATATCTAATATTTAACTTTGCTTCCGATAATAAACATCTAGCGGTGTCCATGACCGTTCTATTGTATCTCTCCGCTGTTCCATTTAGTGGATGAACATACGGTGGGCAAGGCTCAAGATATATACCTTTATCTCTGATCAAGTTAAAAACATTGTTATTTATGTATTCTTTTCCATTATCGCACCTCAATTTTTTAATCTTTTTACCTGTTAAATTTTCTACTAAATTTATGTACTCAAGAAAACATTGATATACTTCAGTTTTACTTTGAATTGGAAAAATCAATGTGCATTTGCTAAAGTCGTCAATAAATGTGAGAAAATATTTTGAACCTTCGTACCCCGTATTTCTGTGTGGGCCATTTAAGTCAGTATAAACTAATTGAAGGATTTCTGTTGCTCTTGTTCTATTGTTTTCAAAACGTAAATTATGCATTTTATTTTTGATACAAATTCCACATTTCATATATTCTTTTTCTAAGTTTTTTGGAAGTCCTTCGATTAATTCATATTTGCAAAGTTTTTCTAAATAATCAAAATTTACATGGCCAAGAATTCTATGCAATTTTTCTTTTTGACTTATTATTCCAGAATTATTTACGCTAATATTTCTTTTATCAACATATGACGAAATTTTATATAGACCATTATCATTATACGCAGTACAAATTATATTATTGTTTCTATCGTAAATTTGAGATCGATTTCTTTGTGATAAGATTTAAAAATTTTTATTATTTGTAATTCTTGCTTGACTTATTAAATTTCTATCCAATTCTTTTACATAAAAAACATTTGTCATAATTATTTCTGTTCTAAAACTTTTTTGATAAAATGATGTTATAATATTTCCAACCTTTTCACACTTTATTTTTCTACCGTCTGCAATAGTTACATAAATTGGTCTTTCTAACTTTTTAAAATTTGAGAAATAAGAATCATCGTTTATAATGTGATCTGTACAACCACTATCTAAGATCCAATTAATTTGTGTACTTTGACTCTGATTTATGGAATTTACTCTACTATTAACATTTTTAACATCAGTACTTGCATGCAAATAAAAAGTCTGTGGTGTATTATCGTAATACCTATCATTATAACTATAGCGTGCGTCGTGTTGACCTTCTTGTTGAAAACTTCGTTGTTGGTTGAACTCTCGGTGACCTCCTCGTTGACCGTAACCTCGGTTGTTGATGTAGTTGTATCCTCTGTTGTTGCTGTAGCCTCTGTAGTTACCGTAGCCTCTATTGTTGTTGTTTGTATAACCTCTGTTGTTGTTGTTTTGGTAATTTTCTTCTTGATTGTGGCTGCCTCTTTGCCAGCTTCCACGAGAGTTGTTGCCTCGCCAGCTGCCTCGGGTTGTAGCACCTCCTCGCCAATTTGCTCGGAAATTTGGAAAGGCATTAGTTTTACAATCCTTTTTTGTATGCCCTTTTTTGTGGCAAATAAAGCATTCAATGTCCTTCTTTTTAACTTTAAATAAATTTGACTTTTTACTGTTATTTTGGCTATGTTGAATTTCATACATTTTAATTTTATTTTTTATATAACTGCAATTATTATCTTTATCGTGCAAAGTATCGACTAAATCTCCAATGTATGCAAGTGAATCAGGTAGAGTTTTTAATATATAATCTAATTTTTCTTGTTCTTTTATATCTGCTCCAGCACTTTTCAATTCATTAATTAATTTCTCAAATTCACTAAAGAAACTATCAGCATTTTCAAAATTTTTCAGTTTTAATTTATCCAGTCTATTTCTTAAAACTATTTGTAAAGAAGTTGATTTTTTTAGGTACATTTCATCAAACTTATTCAATATATCAATTGCTGTTTTTTCATCACATACAAACTCCAATTGTTCATTTGAAATACTAGAATATATTAAGTTCATAGCTTTACAATCATGCTTTTCCCAATCAGTATCTTTCAATTATTTTTCGCGTGTGACTACCTCATCACAAGTTCTAAATTTCAGTAAGAGTAATAATCTTTTTTTCCAAAGGTTGTAATCTTTGCCATCAAAAATAGGAATTTTTATATCCGTATCAGAAGCCATTCTGTATTTTACAACTTTCAAACAAAATTTTCACAACTTTACTCAACGTTCTCGTTCATGCACGTGTAGCGTATACTTCAATACTCAAACGTAATCTTTCAACGTCAGTCACTTTTTTTCAAAATCTAATAAAATATTTATTAATCCTTGTTGATGTGTTATTAAGCTTCAATGCTTTAACTTTATTTTTGTTTCTAACTGTTTATGATTGTTTCAAACGACTTCATTCTTCGATAAAAAATTTATTACCTTCATATTTTCAGTATACTTATCAATATCCTCGGTGTTTCATTACATTGAGTACTTTATTATCTTCTTTCTACTCATTTAGTCGTATAGCCTCAAATTGCCATGTGCTCCTGCCATGCACCGCATGACGGCTTCAAAATTGTATCTACTTGCATCTTCTTGATCATTCAATAATTTTTTTCACTTTCGCATTTTATACATTCTTGAATAATATTTCTAGCGATTCACGACACTATTTTTCAACTTTATAAACAAATTTCTGACAACATTCTTTCCTATCTTTTCCATTCAACTTTTGACAACCATACACTCAATCAACCTCACTTTTAATTAACCACGCTCTGCTACCATGTTAAAAATGACTGGGATAAACACGATTGCATCTCTTTAAATAAAATATATTGTCATGCAAATATATACAACGTGGATCACATACTCAGAGACACGGTCCGCCTCGAGCAGCTGCTCTCTCTCAACTCACTTTTATGATACGTACAGATACATCTCGCCGTGTACTCGTGCGCTACCACATACATCTTTTACGCGGGAAATATGAATTCAGATATTTCAACAACCAATTAAATTGTTTTTCACGATTTCGATATTGCCTGTATAGAAATTTCTAAAAGACAAAAGTCTGTGAACTACGTTATGAACAATATTTCATTTCTGTTGTATAATATAATTTAAATGAAAATTTAGCACTCTGCCGGAACTAGTTGGCTTTTGATACCAATTAGTTAAAATTCTATTATTAAATGTAGATAATGACAAATTCAAAAACGCAACTTTAATACTATTTGCTATTTCATAAAGAACTGTTTTCTCATTAAAAACATCTTAAACAAACTGTAAATGTTCTTCTTCAATGAACATAATTGTATAATCCATATATCTAAAGTAAAAAACTGGAATACAATTATTTAGTACTTTCAATCTGTTATGGCAATAAGTTTCTAAGTCATCCATTATTAAATCAACAGATAGTGGAGAAATTAGAGATCTTATTGATGTTCAAAAAATTTACTGGTAAATAACATTATTAAATTGAAAAAACTTATTGTAAAACAAAAATTCAACACTATCAATAATGTCAGTAAATGGTATCTTAGAATGAAAATGAATTTGTTGGAAACGTTTATCTAAACTTTTAACTTAGATTTTCAGGAATGTTAGTAAACAATGAAGATACATCCATTGAAACTAAAATAAATCCATTTAAAATAATTAGTGAATTTGATTTTTTAATCAACTGCAAACTATTATGAGACTGGGATTTTGAAATACTTTTTTTAAAAACTTTATCTAAAAATTTTGATAAGAAATTAGGAGGGTTATTAATAGTAGAAATAATCGGTCTGAAAGGTATGCCATGTTCGCAAGCATTAAATTGGTTCCAATAGTTTCCTCATAATCATTGTTACCTAACTCTAAGCACAATTGTACCACATTTTCATAATGTACTTCAATATGTGGAATTATTTCTAAAATTAATGAGTTCTTAACACTTGAATCTTGTCATTTTTTGACACAATACCTTCTCTGTCCGATTGTAGAGTAAATTTTTAAAAATTTTCAATCAAATCACTTTCACTGGTAGACTACATACTCGAACAAACTTTCAAAACACCACTTCCATCATCAATTTCAAATTTCCAATGATTTGATATAATATTCCGTGACTCGGTAATGTTCAATCAGTTTCTCTAAATTGGTATAGTACATCGATGTCTTACCAGTAAAAAAAAATCATTATTAATGCAACATATGTGCAATCAAATAAATCATTTAATATATGATTTTTATCTAGTAATTTTCTTTTCAAAGTTGAATAAATTACTTTCGCATTTTTACTGCAATATGATGTAACGGGGTATTTTATTCGGGGTGCGAATAAAAATCTTATCCGTTAAAGTAAGGATATTCCTTGCGTTGCGAGGCTAACCGCCGCCTCGATCACCTCGTTCGGACAGCCACGATCTTCTGACCTTTCGCCCTAGAGCCCGTGGAAACCCACACGTGGAGAACACGTGCGGCGATCCGAGCTGCCCAGTGACTCAAGGTCGGGCAGGTTCTGTTACGGGCGATCGGAGAGGAAAACCAAAAGGAGTTCGAAAAGAAAAGTCTCAGCCAATTGTCACAAGATCTACAGTTTTATTCCTTTTTACCGCGTTCGATCTTACAACGATAACGCTGTGGCCGAGAGATTTCGCCGGGTATGTCGCGCTCACGATGAGAGAGAGAAAGACGCGCACTATCTGATTTTGATATTCGGCCGCACGCACTTACATCTATTACCGAGGACTTACGTTACGGGAACGAGTTGCTGCAGACAACCGCGTTCTTGACGGAGTCCCGGGTCTCGTCGAGCTCTGGCTCTTCTTCGCAGCGCTCTTCTAAGCCGAGGTTATCCCTGCCCGGACCTACAGTTGCCCGCGATCCTCGACTGTCGCCTCAGACCGCTCTGGGCAACTGGCTATAATGGGCAGTAGACGATCTTGCCCTCAGCTAGGATTCTCTGCTCCCTTAGAACTGTCGGACCTTCACTCGATGTCAGTCGTGGAGTTCTTCGATCTCTTTTCTATAGTCACTTGTCACTCGTGCTTATCTATCCGCAGGTCCAGACTCGAATGCCGCCACGCGCTCCTCTCCCTTCTTCGCGCCTCGCGCACGCCGGCCGGCGGCCTAATCGCTCTCATTTCCCTTTTCCCTTTTCCTACTGTCCCATGTTACGCGCGCTTAACACGCGGTGACCGATGCCCTAATCTCTCTCCTCTCTTCCACTTTCTTTCCTTCGTTCGTTTCGCGGGCGCTTTCCGCTTCCCCCTCTCTGCTTTGATCTCGCGGGCTGACTTTTGCGTTATCCCACGCGATGGAAGCGCTTAGGCTCTACTTTTAACGAGTGACACTCGTTACAATGAATAGCTGTCATAATTCTACTTGTTACTTTATAACTAAAATTAAAGGTAGTACGAATATTTTGAAAATCATCTATCATTAATAACGTTTTTTTGCTTTACACTTATCCTATTTTAACTCTGAGGACTTTCTCATCTTATGCTTACAACAACTTTACTGAATTAGATTCCCCTTTGAGTTCAATAAGATCTTTTAGCAGAAAAGATTAATTATTGTTCTGTTTTCAGTTCAATATTTTTTACACTTTCTTTAATATTATTTACCATCACAGACTTTTTACGAATATGACTTTTAGATTTCTGTATCAAACTAGCATATTTCGAACACTTTTTACATCATTTCAGATTTGTTTAATTTTTTTTTACTTAATAGTGACTTACGTTCAATAGAAGAAACGTTTTTCAGAACAATTCTGTCCATGTCATTCTTTTTTGCTAATTTATAAAATTAACAATCACATTGCAAGTTCTTATTTAGTCTCGTTTCTTTCTTCAGGTAAAATTATATAAAGTTTATTATCTATGCTAATTTTTTTTGTCGAAATCTGAATGGTATGAATTTCTCTTACACGATGGTGTTATGTCCTGTTTTCCTGTCCTTAGATGATGGGAGTTTCTCTTCTAACTGCTTCTTAGTCTTTATGATCGAATATAAAGTGCGCTTGAAACGACATTCACTGCCACTACATCACACTAGTCGAGAGAGATTGTCGGAGAGTTTAGGTTTTTAAATTAATTTCTCTAGAAAATATTTCAGAGAACGTATTTATTTACATCTTTCGAGATAATAAAACTATTCGCTCGCGACTTTGAACGCGTCTGTTCTCTCCGTTGTCTCGTTCCTATCTGCCTTTTTTATTCCTCGTTCTCAAAAAAGGAACTGTTTACCGAAAAGCTTCTAAGACCTTCATTGCCAAATCATTAAAAATAACAAAAAAGGGTAAGTCGCTCATTGGCGCGACAATGAACATCACTAACTAACCAGCTTATCCCTCTGCTCTCTACGCTGTAAAATCAACCGCGAGAGTAAAATCATGTGTCGACTTCCGCAGAAGCGAGAAAGAGAGAGCCAGTTCAAAAATGAGAAAAATTGATCAGGTGGGAACCGAGAAACGGAGAGGGACGAGAAACGGAGAGAGACGAAAGACTGGGAGAGAGGATAGGACTTCTCCTTCCTCTGAGCCTTGCGGCTCTTTACTCAAAAAGTGCACATCGAACGCTATTAAGCTGGATTGACAATTTTGCAAAAGATAACTTTGAATTGCAGACACACATGTGCCTTTTCGCGACCGCGGAGAACAATAAATCTCTACAGGTAGGTTTTCTTGCGTGAGAAACCTTAAAATGAGCTTTTTCACAGAAATGATCGCTTAGGGGCACTTCAGTATCTGGTGTCTACCTTAGCATGGAACATAACACCTCCCCCGCTATTTAAAAAAGTGTGGAGCTTGTTAAAGAAGCCCTTACTTTTGAAATTGCAAACAAACTCAGCAATTTATGTATTGCACAAACTAGCGCTGACAGATTTGATACTGAGACTTACTATTGCCACATAAATGTAAGGTAATTTCCTGACAATTTTATTAGTGATTGTTCGTATGACTAGATATATTTATTCATAGCTCAAGCCGTAGGTTACCTGAAACCGCTGTCATATCTATCAGCGGTGTCATTGACCCACCGCGGTATTGATATTTTCTTAAATTTAATGCAGGAATAGTGGCAAATATTTCGTAAGAGTATACCTTTTCTCTTTCTTTTAAAATTTATTATTGCTCTAGGTATATATTCATTATTATTTGATATTACTCTTTTCGGTGCCCAACTACTAGGATAACTTATCGTAAGATTAATCAATGTGGTTTCATAGAAAGATTGTAAATTAGTAACAGTAGAAAAGGTTTGTCATCTAGCGGAATGTTGTCGTTTTATCGTTTGAGGCGTTCAGCTTAGCATTTAGTACTTGCTAAGAGGAAGATATATTCTTTTCCTTTTTTGTACTAACGTAGAATTTTTGTGCTATGATTGTAAGCTCTGAGTGAGTACTCATACGCGTGCTCGTACTCAATACCGTTCACTGCAAGTAGTACTCCTTGATATTTTCCTTGGTCGAACAAGGAGCCATAGCTGGTGACTGTTTCACGGGTTGTCATGTTCATTCTTATGTTTATTATGATGGCTTTTCCAATTTTAAGTTTGCCATACCGCGCTATGTTGAAGCACTCATTCAATGAGACCCCTTTGATGTAGTTTTTGACACCGTGTTTTTCACCTTGCAATATTTTCTCGTTTCTTTCGCGATCTGACCGCCTTGTTTCGGATATTTTGCCGATGGATACGTACTTTTTGACTCAGTTTTGTCTCGCCTCCTGATGACAAGTACGTCTTAAAGTAGCAGTGGGTACCTTGACAGAGGACTGGCGACGCCGTTATTCTTACTAGGACTGTAGATAATGTTGAAATCATATTCCTATAATTTGTATTCTTATTTCTCTAAACATGAGTTGGGGTTTTTGAAGTTTTGTAGTTAGACCAGCGGCTGATGATCTGTAATCACAGTGAATTCTCGAGCGAAAATATAGTATCGAAATTGTTCTATCAGTATACTATAGCGAGCAGTTCCTTTTCTATTGTACTATAATTGACTTCAGGTTTGGTAAGTGTTCTAGAAACAAAACAAATTGAAAACTGTAAATTTTCCCGCCTTTGGCTTAAAAATCCTCTTATAGCTTAATTCAAGGCATTTTTGGTTACGAAAAATCATTTTTCAAAATTAATGTGTATTAATATGGGTGCAGAAATCAGACAACGTTTCAAATATTCGAAGGAATTTTGTTGCGGTTCGCCCTAAATAAATGGAACTTTCAGGTTAAGTAGTTCTATTAAAGGTTATATATTATAGCAATTATAGAAAAGTTTGGAATAAATCGGCAGTAGTAACCAATGAAACCGTGGAAGGACTTCGCAGCTGTTGCGTTTTCTGATAATGGAAATTTCTCTATCGCTTCAATCTTCTTACGATCTGGTATAATTCCTTCGCGAATTAAGACGTGTCCAAGATTCGCAAGGTCTTCCTTGCGATAAAGCTTGTATTTTTGGAGGTTAAACTTTGAATTTGCGTGGATTAGTATTTTGGCGATTAAAAGGAATTTCTTATCATGGTCAGCGATATGTCGCGTCAATACGTTTAGGCCATCTATGTATGCAAATACGAGGGAGGGTCAATAAGTCTTTACAAAATTCAAGAGATGGTGCTCGTCACGTTTAAATTATGATGTTTTTGGCAAGCAATACTACTAACTAGATATTGTACAAAGTTTAAGCTAGATTCATTAAGTCGTTTTTTTGTGAGCGTTGGTTGAACAAAAAGTTATTGGTTTATTTGAAAAATGGAAAAAACTGTTTCTAATGGTGATAAAACATTTTCATTTGAAAGGCCTTACACCAAAAGAAATCATAGTTGAGTCGAACGCCGTTCATGGCAAGTCTGCCCCTGTGTTTAAGACTGTTTATAACTGGGTAAATGAATTTAAACGCGGCCGTACAACAACAAAAGATGAACCTTGTTCATGACGCCCCGTAGAAGTGAGTACGCCCGAAATGGTCAACAAAATCCACGATATGGCATTGAGTGATAGAAGACTAAAATTGAGAGAATTAGGTGAGGCCACAGGGGTTTCAAAGGGTACAATCATTTCAATTTTGCATGAAAAATTGGGGATGAAAAAAATATCAGCAAGAAAGGTGCGGCGTTTGCTCACTGTTGAAAACAAACGAACTCGCGTGGTTACCTCTGAGGCTCTTTTGGCACGCATACGTCGTAATCCGGAAGACTTTTGGCGTCAACTCGTAACTGTAGACGAAACATGGGTACACCACTACACTCCTGAAATCAAAGAATAGTCCAAACAATGGATTACCGCAGGAGAACCAGCCCCAAAGAAGGCAGACAGTAAAGTTAACTGGCAAGATTATGGCCGCGGTTTTCTGGGACGCGTATGGAATCATCTACATCGACTACTTGGAAAAGGGCCAGACGATCACTGGACAATATTATGTGTCATTATTAGGTCAGCTGAACGAAAAAAATCACAGAAAAACGACCTACTGGAACAAAAAAAAATGCCTTTTTCTTCAAGACAATGCTCGAGTTCAAATGTGTGCAGTTCCAATGGCAAAAATTAACGATTTAAAGTTCGAATTAATTGACCATCCACCACATTCGCTTGATTTAGCTCCCAGTAACTTTTTCTTATTTTCTAACCTCAAAAAATGGCTTGCCGGGCAACGATTCACGTCGAATGAAGAAGTTATCGCCGATACAAATGCTTATTTTGAGGGTATTCAGAAACCATGTTTTTCTGATGGCTTAAAAAAACTGGAAAGCCGTTTAATAAAACGCATCGACCTTCAAGAAGATTATGTTGAAAAATAAAAAAAACTATATACGGAAAACTTTTTTTTCCTTCTTTATCTAAAGACTTATTGATCCTTCCCCCCCCCCCGCCCTCGTACACTTCTCGCATAAATTAATGGAACAAAAAAAATTTCTAATTTTTTTGGCAGTTTTCAGCAGGCTATATTTCAGTGAGAAATTGTCATATAAGAAATAAAAAAATATAGATTTTGAAGTTTGAAGACTCTAGATTTCGAAATTTTTCGGATCACCTGTAGCCATGCAATTCTTGGATAAAGTACAAAAAAAATTTTCCAAAACTTTTACTTCGTTATTTTACTCTACGAGCATGACAAAATTTTTTCGAGCTAGACCAACACATTGGTTGCATAGCCTCTTCATTTAGCTTCAATTTCCTTTTGGCGAGAGCCAGATACGAGCATTAGTTTTCATGATATTGAATTTTGAATGCAAAAGGATCTTTTTTTACTCAACTGCCGATATAATATCTCTGAAACTACTGGTCGCCCAGCGAACGGATAAGGGGTTTCGTTTTCTGCAGAAGATTTCCTACAAAATACTGACATGGTTGATTGGAAAAAAAATTTTTGTTTGTTTTCAAGACAAACAAGGTTTCTGATTATTACTGATTTCCCGCCGGCATTAGCGTTATCCAAAGCATACCATGTGGAAGTTACATGGTTGAATTTACACTTCTTTTGTGCTTACGCGCGTGTGTTAGATACTTCAGAAATAATGAGATCCTGTGGTTTGTCATTTTCACAGTATTTAACGACTCCAAACTCATTTTCCGAAGGATATAAGTATTAGTGTAGTGTAAGCAATTTTTAGAAGAAATGAGACCCCGTGGTTCGTCAGCTCAACAGTTATTTACGACTCCAAACTCATTTACTAAAGTGTGTAATGGGTATGTGTTCAGTATCGAATGTTCTCGTCTCTACTCCTAATTACAGCTTGTAACTTTTGTCCCATATTCGAAATACAATTTCGGATCATCCGTTGAGGGATTTGACGCCAAACTCTTATCAGAGCGTTCTCTAATTCTGCTAAATTATTCAGATAGAGATAATTTTGACGCAATCAGCGGCCCAATATGTCCCAGACGTGCTCTATGGGATTCAGATCAGGACTCATTGCAGGATGCCTCAACAATCTGATGTTGTTCCTCTGAAAGAATTGATGGGTGATATTCGCCGTTTGAGGCTTAGCATTATCTTGCATAAAAATAAATCCTTTTCTGTTTCGTGCTAACGGTAACACGTGAGATTTCAAGATTCGGTCAATGTAACGCCTAGTATTGAGAGTGCCTCAAAAAATCACTAAAGGAGTACGAGAATTCCGTGAAATTGCAGTCCCAACCATCACCGATCCTCCACCGTAAGCAGCTACGGGACAAATAAAACGCTGTTGATAACGTTAACCTGTACGACGCCAAGCTTGAAGTCTTCAGTCGTTACCATGCAGGCAAAACCGAGACTCGTCAGAAAAAAAACGCTGTTCCAATTTCTCATTGACCAGTTTACATGGTTGCGAGCGTACTGCAAACGAGCCCTACGATGTGGAACGGTCAACATCAGTGCACGGGCAGCAGTTCGAGCACGGAGTCCAGATTCGCGAAGACGATTATTTACCGTCGATTGAGAAATGTTTCGCGGCTGTCGTTGTTGTTGTCGCTGTTGATGATGATACGGGAAGTTTCGAGCGATGACGTTTGCTAGAGTAAAAGGGTCTTGGATAGCCTGTCGTATGATTGCTCGATCATCTCGACGAGTCGTTGCTCGATGTGGTTCTTGTCCAGCACGTCGTTGGTATCCATTTTTTTCCCGGAATCGGTTGTACGAACAAGACGCAACCGAAGCACTTACACCGAGTTCTTCACCAATCTGTCGATATCTGTACCTCTCCTGAACAAAGCCGAGTGACTTCTGACGCAAATAAATGTCGGGTGGGAGGCATTACGGGATAAATTGGAATTTAAAAGCTGCTGTCAGTAATTTCTTTAAAAATAATGAAAAAAACTGTTGATTGGTTTTTATTACCAGAAGTCGAAAAGTTTTGGAAAAAACTGTTTTGTATTATGTAATGGCTCTGTAGAAAACGTAATGTGATGTTCGTATCACTTATAAATAAAATAATTCGAACTCTCGTATCTAGCTAATGAGTAAGAATTTCTTTCCAATAATTTTACTCTACTTGTCAATAAAATAGATAGATAAATCAAATGTAATCAATAAGTAAATCAAATATATATACAGGGTGGTGAAAAAGTATAGAAACACCTGAAAATCTCAGAGGGTTGGTCATAAAAATAAAATTCTTAAGGTCAGGTCCTATATAACATTCAACGAGGAATCCAGTGATGACCTTGAATTTGACCGTGGACCTTAGCTTCATGGGTCATTTCAAGGTCAACCTCATTTTTTCAAATGAGAACCCCTATTTTTGATGCCGGAATCAAAATGAGCGGGAAATTTTACGTCCAGATACGTGGTTAGGTATGAGGTTAAAGTAACCTCTGGAGGTCAAATAGAGGTCAATGTCGGAAAAAGTATGGAAACCCCTGAAAATCTGAGCGTTGGTCGTAAAAATAAAATTGTTAACGTCAGGTCTTATGTAACTTTCAACGATGAATCCAGTGATGACCTTGAATTTGACCTTGGACCTTACCTTCAAGGTCATTTCAAGGTTAAATTTCTTTTGTTAAATGGGAACCTAAACTTTTGACCACGGCAATTGAAAGAGAGTCAAATTTTACGTTAAAATATGCCTTGAGGCCAAGGTCGACGTGACCTCTGGAGGTCAAATAAAGATTAACAGTATATTTATATCGAAACTCCAAAAATGTGTCTATTTTGATTATTAAACAAGAAAACTAGTATCTCAATCCAGAATCCTTCTTTTAGCGCTATCCAGGAACAACGACGTGGACGTAGAAGGATTCTGTTCCCTTTGGGGTGCTGGATTATCGTGAGTTCCCCTTGCCTCTCACGTCGGGGTGCTGGATTATCGTGAGTTCCCCTTGCCTCTCACGTCGGGGTGCTGGATTATCGTGAGTTCCCCTTGCCTCTCACGTCGGGGTGCTGGATTATCGTGAGTTCCCCTTGCCTCTCACGTCGGGGTGCTGGATTATCGTGAGTTCCCCTTGCCTCTCACGTCGGGGTGCTGGATTATCGTGAGTTCCCCTTGCCTCTCACTTAGGGCGTTTTTATGAATTATTATAGTAGATGAGTAAATTTATAACAGATGCTCAAATTGTTCTCCATTTGTTTCTTGACAGTAACCAATCCTGATGTAAAATGACTGAACTGCATGTCGAATCATATCTCTTGTAATGAGAGCAGTTTCCTCAATAATTCTACGTCTTAATTCATCAAGATTTTCTGGATTTGTTCTGTAAACGCGATCTTTTAAATAACCCCATAAGAAAAAATCCAATGGTGTTAAGTCTGGAGATCTTGGAGGCCACTCTATGCTACCTCGTCTACCTATCCATCTTTCGAAGAATGTTTCATTCAAGAATCCTCTAACATTAACTGCAAAATATGGTGCTGCACCGTCTTGCTGGAACCATGTGTTTTCGAAATCGTCTCCTTTTACAGCTTGTATTGCTGGAACAATTTGGTTTCGCAATAGCTGTTCATAATTTTGTGCATTTAAATTTCCTTCGATAAAAAAGGGACTTATTATTGTGTCGTCTACAATTCCTGCCCACACATTTAGTTTTTGAGGATATTGAGTGTGAGTTGCGTCCATCCAGTGAGGATTTGTATCAGACCAATATCGAAAGTTATGTCGATTGACATTACCGTTTAACTGAAACGTTGCTTCATCTGAAAAGACAATATTTCCTAAAAATTGTGGATTGTCAGTTATCATTTCCATCATCGTCTCACAAAATTCAGTGCGACGATCAGGATCATCTTCATTTAATTCTTGCACGAGTTTAATTTTGAAGGGATGCAATTTGTTTCTGTTCAAAATTTGAAGAACAGATGTGTGATGGATGTCGTGTTGTAAAGCTGCAGATCGAAGAGTCTCATGAGGATTTTCTACAAAAGACTGTAAAACATGTAAAGATTTTTCTTCGTTTGTTGCTGTCGATGGTCTACCAGCAACAGGACGATTTCGAACAGATCCCGTGTCATCAAAACGTCTTATTGTTTTTGAAACAGTTCCTCTTGATATAGGAGTACCATCGTTTCGAAATGTTGCATTAAACAGATTAGTTACCTGTGTATATGACCTATGCATATCACCCCAAACCTCTCATCATCAAAAGTGATATCCGTTCTCATTCGGACAATCGAAACATAATGGTTTGAAAATGACTTCTTCGTACAAAACTAATTTATAACAAAAATATTTGGTGATTTTGTTAAATTTTATCTCTTGCAACTACAGAGTGTTATTTATGCAGTAATACCAAAAATGTATTCGTCAAGCGAATTGAAATAAAAATTCATTCATTCATAAATTTATTTTCTATCTAAAGAAAACCTTTTTTTAACAATATCATTTATGTAACTACGCGGACATGAAAAAGTCACACATAATATTGAATTTTCGACTTTTAATGAGACAGCTATTTTGTTAAAGATACATTTCGTCAGTTTGGCGGAATAATCGGACAAGTTGAGTTTTTATTTGTAAAAGCGGACACGTCGGATTTTCATTTGAAAATGTGGATACGTTGGCTTTCTTTCTTTTCTTTTTTTCTTGTAGAAGCAGGCGTAACGAAAATAATTTTTTCTTGTCTAATTTAAACTTAGCAATACTTTTTTCATGTAACGGTTTGAATGGTAAATGAATGTTAATGAAAATAGAAACGAATTTTTGCGGGATCCAACTTCATTTTCGCTATTTGTTTGAAAGGCTACGATTTAGAAATTTTTTGCAAATGAAACGTTTTACCAAATTTATGCCAATGAATCATTTTAGCAAATTTTCGTAAATGAATAGTTTTTGCAAATTTCTGCAAGTGAATCGTTTTTGCAAATTATTACAAACTACATATCTGATTTTCTAAATTATTTTCTTATTTTAGCCAACTTATTCAGTAATTTTGGAAATCGCCGTGTTTCCGTGTAGCCGTGTATCCTGATTCAGGTTCAGGGTAGCGTGATCAAGATCAGTGATACTAAAACCTATTCAACAAAGCACCCCAAGTGAAAGGCAAGCGGAACTTACTCTAAAAATGCCCCCCAAAGGGAACAGAATCCTTCTACGTCCACGTCGTTGTTCCTGGATAGCGCTAAAAGAAAGATTCTGGATTGAGAAACTAGTTTTCTTGTTTAATAATCAAAATAGACACATTTTTTTGGAGTTTCGATATAAATATACTGTTAATCTTTATTTGACCTCCAGAGGTCACGTCGACCTTGGACCTCAAGGCATATTTTAACGTAAAATTTGACTCTCTTTCAATTGCCGTTGTCAAAAGTTTAGGTTCCCATTTAACAAAAGAAATTTAACCTTGAAATGACCTTGAAGGTAAGGTCCAAGGTCAAATTCAAGGTCATCACTGGATTCATCGTTGAAAGTTACATAAGACCTGACGTTAACAATTTTATTTTTACGACCAACGCTCAGATTTTCAGGGGTTTCCATACTTTTTCCGACATTGACCTCTATTTGACCTCCAGAGGTTACTTTAACCTCATACCTAACCACGTATCTGGACGTAAAATTTCCCGCTCATTTTGATTCCGGCATCAAAAATAGGGGTTCTCATTTGAAAAAATGAGGTTGACCTTGAAATGACCCATGAAGGTAAGGTCCAAGGTCAAATTCAAGGTCATCACTGGATTCCTCGTTGAAAGTTATATAGGACCTGACCTTAAGAATTTTATTTTTATGACCAACCCTCTAAGATTTTCAGGTGTTTCCATACTTTTTCACCACCCTGTATATAAATGAGTACAATATTTCGAGGAAAGTCAGACAATGCCCTAGTTTCTTATCGTGCGAATTGTCCCATAAGCAGAGCTAAAGTCTTTCTTTGATAGGATATAATTCGGCCCAAGTTTCTTATAGCGCGAAATGTTCTATAAGTTGAGCTCAAATTATAAGGAAGGAATAGTCTTGCTCAGTTAATTACAATGAGAGAAAGAACTTAGGTATAATCCAAGTTTATTCAGACTCATGCGCTCACCTTGCAAGGCTAGAAGTGAATGCTAGCCTGTGCAAAGGTGGGTCTATTTAAACACAGATTTTCCCGCTTATTTTTGCAGGAGAGATGTCATCGAAAATTCGAGAGACATTCGCGAATTTTGAGAAATGAGTTTTCTTAATTTACAAGTAAATAACCATTAATATTAAGCTTTTAACACATGTAAACTTTACAGAATTTGTTATTTGTTGATTTTATACAATATACAATTATCGCCTATAGTGTCGTCAAAAGTTATTAACTAATAAAGTTAATTAACGTGATATTACAATCTTTACAATAGAAAATTATTAAATTTTCATATAACTTTATAGTTGATTAATTTTGGAAGTATTCTCTAAAAATAAATATTTAAATTAATTAAAAACATTTGAATTATGACTAATTTTTCATATTTGTAACGGTTTTTTCTAATCTTATTATGCAATTATTAGATTAATTATCTAAGATTTCTAAATCATAAAATTATCATTATCAAGTTTAAACTTAATATTTTCATTCTATATATAGCTTATTCTTTAACTAAATTATTAATTGTTTATTTACTAATAACAGTTATTATTCAGCTGTTATTAATGAAACCAATTCTTACTCATGTTCTATACTTATTCACTTTGCATATGAATTATTTACATTTTCTAATATTTCATATGTTAACGTAATAAATAAATCAACTTTGCATATTGATATTCATTATTATTTCATAATTGAATGTAATTTTTGTTATTATATTATGAATCTACATGCTCAAATCTATATAATCAATACTTTGTTATATTAAAATTATCTCTAATTAACATATTTTTCTTAATATCCAAAATCATTATATCTATATCTATTACTTTGTGACGTCACGCTGTTTATTTTGATTCGACTCTTATTTGTATACAATCGCGTAAACAGTGAGGTAGCGCCGCTTGGTGTATTGATTTGAATAAAAAGATAGATTCGTTAGACTAGTTGCAGTAGTTCAGTGATTTAATAAACTAGCTCATAGATAGGACCGTTACAGTAAAAAATTTATCGCTCAGAATTTCGCGCAATAAGTACCATGGGCACAGTTTCGGGATATCGACTTTAATTCTATTCAATAAAATTTTTTTTAGGAAAAAAAGGTTTGAATGTGTTCACAGCTTCAACGAGGTAAGTCAGAAATGGCCTCTTGGTTTTTTTTAATTTTAAAAATTGAAAATTTAATTTTCCAAAAAATTAATTAGCGGAAAGTTACAGGGATGTCCTTTAGGGTGAGCCTATGAGATGAGATTATTAGTTAGGGATATTATTATTTAGTGTGAGATATTTTTTTAAGGAAATATTTCGGAATTTTTTTTCAATTTTCAAAAAAAATGTTGAGAAAATTTTCGAAATTTTTGAAAAAACTTTTTAAGATTTGTTTTCGTTAATCAATCTTCAGAAAACTGAAAATTGAGTAAATTCGAAAAAAATGAAATTATTGATTTTTAGAAAGATTAAGTCAAGTTTACGGAACAAAAATTTTTTCAAAATTTCAATCAATCGGTCCAGGAAAACCGCTGAACTGATAGATCTAAAAATTTAGGGGGGTCTTTGGCGTACGTTATACTGTAAAATTCTGTCAAACCTAAGTTTTTCCCTTTATATTTCCGGAAATACAGTGGATTAACCAAAAAAAGGAAAATTGGCACTTTTTTGCTCTTTTTTCATGCTAACGTTAAGGTGGAAAAAATTTTTTTTTCAATCAATTTTTTGGAAAATTTTTTGTTTGTGCTTTATCCAAGATTTGCATGGCTACAGATACTCCGAAAAATTTTTAACTAAAGAATTCGAAATCTAGAGTCTTCAAGCTTAAAAAGCTATATTTTTTTATTTCCTGTACGACAATTTATCACTGAAATACAGCCTGTTGAAAATTATGAAAAAAATTTGATATTTATTTTGTTCCTTTAATTTATGCAAGAAGTGTACAATTTTCGCTTGTATGTCTCTTAATATATTATCCATCATGCACTGGCAAGTGTTAGGCGTATTTTTCAAATCGATAGGTATTCGGACAAAATGAAAACGGCCCAAAGGGGTGAAAAATACAGTTTTCGGGCGGTTCCTAGCGACTAATTTAATTTGGTGAAATCTGCTCTGCATGTCTAAATCAAGAACAGGTTTGACCCATTTACTGTGTTAAACTATTGAATAAGTTCGCTATCGGATAGGGGTTAAATTTCGTTTTCTTGTTCAGCTCTCTGAAGTCGAATACGACTCTTCATTCGCCTCTATGCTTGGGAATGACGAGTAGAGGAACATTATAGTTCCTATCCGAGGGTTCTATGATGCCTGCTCATGAAAGCTTGGCGATTTCATTTTCTACTAATTCTTAGATATCGGCGTATATGTACCGGGATGTCATCCGTTGTTACTAACGTATGTTTTGCCGCGTAGGTAAAAGTTAAATTTTCAGCAGGTGAATGAAAAGCCTTGTTATTATTATTATTATTATTATTAACCAGAGTATAGTACAAAATATTACAACAAGTGGTAATAATTATACAATTATCCATTACAAATTTGTAATCAGGCAGAGGATAAACCTGTTCGCTGGTCTGGTATTATAAAACTACTAACACTTAAAGATATTAAAAGAAAAAAAAAAATTTTAAACTAAGAGTCATTTTGTATAATAGTTTATAATATTTCACAAATGAAATATAGCTTAATATTGGTAGCAAGAATGCTTCCTATAAAAGCTTACTTCACTAATATCTTCAATTTTGTTCTTCTATCTCCAATATCTGATTAACATTTGTCTGGCCGTTACGATTGTCGTCATTGATGCTTTCATTTTTCTTGCATATGATATTCTTTCATATGTATTTAGTCTAGCTGGACAAGTAAGTCCTGTAGCACACGTGACTCTATAGTGAGGGAACATTTCAGTATGTTGTTTATGTGAATCGCATTTACATGTTGCTGTGAATACTATGTCATCTAAGACTATCAAATCTTTATATTTAGGTTGTTATTCCAGTGAGTGCAATGAATTAGTGAAAGTTTGATATCCTCTGATACCTCTATAAAAGTATAATAATGCTTTATTGTTTCCAAGATAATTGATGTCTCCATAGGTCATTCGAATATTATTTGTTTGTAGAATCGGTTTTCCTGATGTATTTTTTGGTTTACTTGTTTCTATTTGCATACTATTGTTGTCTGCAATGTCATCTATTTGTTTAAATACTGTTTCTATGGGTTTATATCTTACTTTATCTATATTTGGTTCTTTGTGATCTTCTTTGTTTTCTTCTTTTATGAAATGTATGTTTTTTACCAATTAATTGTTTGTATGTGCAGTATTCACATTTATTAATGAAATTTATGTTGGTTGTATCTGTTTTTGTTAGAATGTAAGTTTCGTTTCTTTTTCCCTCTTTGAATCCGTTTTTTGTTTTGGTATTAATAGTTATCCGTTGTGAGTTCCATGCTATGTCAATCACATTTGCAATTGTTTCAATTATTTTTCTGTAGTTATCTGATACTTTCATTTTTTTCATGTTATATTCAGACATTCGACGATGAGAACGATTTTGATGAAGTGTACAAGTGCCTTGTGAACACAAATATGTCCTTACATCCAAGAGAAACTTATCCTTATCCTCATCCACATGGACTTGCAATGCTGAATTTAGACTATCAAAGTTCCCTTGTTGCTTTAGTTTGTAATAGATTTGTTGTAAATTGTTGCAGTGTATTTTGTGGTTCATTGTATTCCTGTATCAAGTATCTAGTATGGATGGCCTTTGACCCATTTTTTTATTTTGTCCTTTATTGTTTTTATATTGCTATTTAAAGTTTTGAGGTGAGAAGGTAGTTGATTGAAGGTGGCTAAAGCTCTTGTATAGCTATCTTTAATGCTGATTGTTAATTTTCTTTTAAGGGGCTGTATAGTTTTTTTCCTTGTTACGGAATTTTTCTTTAGGAACATATCTTGCAGGTTGACATAGTGATACACTAGAGATTCCATGGTGAATGTTTGATCTATGTTTAGTGGATTTGTTTCATTTATAAACTTGTTTTTATTTATTATTTGTAATAGTCGCGTTTGTAGAGTTTGTATATATTTGAGTCTTCCAATGTATGCTCCACCCCATGCTATAATACCATAGGTTGTTATGCTATGGAAAAGTGCATAGTAAATCATACGTAGATTATCTGTGCTCATTATCCTAGATAATTTGTGGAAAATATAAGTTAGATATTTTAGTCTATTGTATAGCATGTTTGTATGCAGGTCCCATCTCATATGGCTATCGAAAAGCACTCCAAGGTACTTAGTGTTATCAACTTTTCGAATGGGTGCACCCTTTATATTTATATGTAGATATGTTGAGTTGCTATTGCAGTTATTTCCAAAAGCCATATAAACTGTTTTATCAATGTTTAGTGACAGTTTATTCAATGCTAGCCAAATGGATATTTTGTTTAAGTAGAAATTCATATTTCTTTCGACTTCATGCCATGTTTCGCCTTTCACGATAATTACCGTGTCATCAGCAAAAGCCGACACACTATCATTTGGTAGCAATTGTAACATATCATTTATATAGATTATGAAAAATAAAGGTCCCAATATTGTACCTTGTGGTACGCCAATGTTGACTTGTTGATATTGACTATATTCACCATTGATTTTAACTCTTTGTTTCCTATTACTTAGATAGCTTTTGATAAGTTCATACGCACTTCCTCTAATTCCATATCTGTAAAGTTTTTTGAGTAGAATTTTGTGGTCCACAGTGTCAAAAGCTTTCGCTAGATCCAAGAAAGTTGCTACTATTGATTTACTTTTGTCTAGTTGATTGTATATTGAGTTAGGTAGTATAGGGCATTTTTGGTGCTAAGACCTTTTCTAAAACCAAACTGTTTATTAGAAAATAAATTATGTTTGTTGAAAAAACTTGTAATCCTGATTTGTATTAATTTTTCAAAAATTTTGGCAATATTTGATATTAAAGATATAGGTCTATAATTTGTTGGTAGATACTTCTCTTTAGTTTTATGGATAGGAATAATTTCAGCACTTTTTAATTCGTCAGGCCATATTTCTTTTTGTAAGCATAAATTAAAGATATAGGTCAACGGATCACTTATGTGATTTATTATCATCTTTAGTACCTGAGTGTTGATGCCGTCAGATCCTCCATTTTTGTAGCCCATTTTTCTTATTGTTTGTTGAACTTCTATTCTATTTGTTAAATGTAGAAAAATACTGTTGTTGTTCATAGATGGTAGAGTAATGTTACTATTTATTGGTTGTCTAATATTATCACATATCTGTTTGCCTACTGTACTGAAAAATGTATTCATTTGTTCTGCAATGTCGTTTGAGTTTGTAATTTTATTATTACTTATTAATAGATGATTTATATTATTGTTTTTTTTGGTTTTCTTCCCAATTTTGTTGTTGATTATTTTCCATAATTTTCGTGGATTGTGTTGATGTGTTTTGATTTGATTTTTTTCATATTTTTCTTTAGCTAGATCTATGGTCTTTTTTAAAGTTTCTACATAGTTTTTATATTTTTCTCTTTTTATTGTATTATTGGGATCTTTTTTCCGATTATTATAAAGTTTTTCTTTGTGTGCACATGATATCATTATTGCTTTAGCTATCCAATTACTCCTTGGGTTCATTTTATTCTTATTGTGTTTATTGTTATTAGATGATGCCTTGATACATGTTTGTATTTTTTCTATTAATTTGTTCGTAGCTAGGTTAGGGTCTTTTATTATTTGTATGTCAGCCCAAACAGTTCTTTTGGCTTTATTTTTTAGTTTAAAATAGTTTATTATTTTGAAATGGGTTTTTTGTGTACATTTATAATTATTCCTTAGACTTATCATTATTGGGTAGTGATAATTGAAGGGTACGTTGAGGACGTAAGTTTTATATTTGACTTTTTCTAGCCTAACAAAAAAATTATCTATACATGTACCTTTGTTAATATCAATATTGGATGGTCTTGTTATGGTATGTAGACCTGGGTAATATCCATTTTCTAGCAGTACTTGTAGAAAATCTTGATCTAGTATTTCTTCTCTCAATATATCAAAATTAAAGTCTCCCATTAAAATATTGTTTTTATATTTTTTGTTTATTTTCAATAATTCTTTGAGATTCAAAAGGAATTCAGATTTAGATAAATCATGGGATCTGTAAATTGCAGACAGCACCAAATTTTTGTTGTTTTCTAGTGTAATATTAGAGTTAATTATTTTTAATTTATCTATTTCAAGAATTTCTGTAATTTCGATGATTTCTTCTTTCATGTACAAAACAACTCCATCTGATTTGTTTATTTTACTTTCATTATAATATATTTATAGTCTGGAATATTGAACATTTCATGATTTTCTAAATACCATGTTTCTGTGCATACTATTATACATGGTTTTTTATCGAGGTTCTTCAGAAATACTAGCAATTTATTGTAATTTTTTTTTAGGCTTCTGATGTTTATACATAGAATGATATTATTTTCTTTACATATATATTTGTTTAAATCATCAATATTATCTGTTTTATGTTCATTTTCAAATATAATATCATATAAATTGTTATCCATATTGTAATATTGCAGAAAACTATTTAGTATTCCTGGTTTTATTACCTGTTGGACTTGGTGTAGATAACGATGATAACGATAAACTGTTATTTATTCTCGGACGGTTATATATCTTGCGGGTGTTTGTTTCAAAGTTTATTCTACCAAAATATCTTTGATAGGTTGGTTGAATTGGATAATCTGTCATTTCAATATACCTTTTTATTTTCATTTTTAAAACTTCACACATATCGCTGTCGATTGCACTATGGTTTACGTTGTAGTTTTTACTATATGTTTCATTGTGGAAAATGCAGTTTGGACATTGGAGTATGCTGCTACTACACATTTTTGCTTGGTGCTTGCCGGCACATTTATAACACGTTGGCTCTTTTTTTGCTTTTTCACACTTTGCGCCGTCGTGGCCAAAACCTGAGCAGTTGTAACACGGATATGTGTTGATGACGTCGAAGACTCTGCAGTTTTGACAACCAATAAATAATTTATTACTATTGTTTTTTATATGTTTATATAGAATAGATGGAACTTCTACTATTGCAGTTACTGTTTTATTTTTTTCATTTGTAAATACATGATTTACTTTGCATTTTTCTTCGTATTGACTAAAATTTCTTGCATTAATATCAGTTTCTATATCTTTTACATTTGTTGTGAAAGCTTTAGAAATTCCTACTACTTTAATTATCGGTTTACGTATTTCTTCTTTTAGAACAGTAAGTGCCGGTAGTTTTTTTTGTAAAGTTTTTTCTAATACTGTGACATTTTCTTCGGTCATGCAGTTGACAATTATTGTGTCAGTATTTTTAACTTGTACACTTTTTGTTTGTATGTTTTTGTCTTTAATTAAGTAATGTGCTACTTCATTTTCTAAGTTTATGTTATCATTACTCTTTTTCTTTATTATTAATCTTGGTATTCTTTTGGGTTTAGGTTTTGGTAGTGCAATTGTTTCAGCATTTGTTTTTCTCATAATGTTAGTATTTGCATTTTTATTTTGTTTTTCTTTAATTAGTAGTTCATTGAGCAATTCATTTTTTTCTTTTGTTTCTTTGTACTGTTCTTTCAATAGGTTATTTTCGGCTTTTAATTGTTGTAATTCATCCAAATCACTGATCTGTGTTACATCCTTATTATCATCGTTTTCATTTAAAATTTGCTTTTCATGCACAAGCTCATTTAATATTTCCTGGTTTAATTGTTCTCTACTTACAAGTTTGAATTGTGTTATGAAAGCACTAGCTTATTCACTTAAGTCCCCATATGGCAAGTTTGATATTAGTGCAAAATTTGGATGCTCTTGGCATATTATGAATGAGCTGTTTATTAGTTTGATTGCATTTTCTGCATTGATTTTTGCTACTATTTCACTCGTATGATAGAAATTATCACATACTAAACACACAACTGCTCCAACTTTTGTATTTGGATGACACTTGAAATGCTTATGTAGCGATGATGCGTCAGGCAGTTGCACCTCCGCACCGCTTGACGGCGACATCGCGACTTGTGTGTTTTGTAACGTCGGCCCGTTTAATATTAGCAAAAATGTTTTTTTTTGTGTATACGTTTGATATGTGACTTAGATTTTAATTCTGGGAATGATAATAAGGGGAGTATTCAACTGAAGCGAAACAGGGTCCCTTTGTCGCGCATTCCGAATTTAACTCTGAAAAATCGTAAAGTTTTTTTTTGAGTAGATTTGGATATAGAGTAAAGGAGCTGCGGAATTTTAACTACATCCTGTTATACGATTTCTCCCAAAAGTTTCCACTTTTAGAAGCTAAAAATTTTATCATAGGAAAGAAAATTCAATAATAATTTTTACATAAATGAATTGAGAAACTAATAGAATGATAGAAAAATTTCGGAGCTCCTTGAAACCTCCAGCACATTTTTTGATCAAAGACGTAATTTCCGCACAATTAACGAAAATATCCAAAAGTTTTAAAACTATTTTTACTAAATAAATTAGAAAGTTTAATAAATATACAAAAGACAATTACATAAATAAATGATAGTATATTAGTCTATTATGCGACACAAATTGAAATCGTATTTGTACAAAATAATATTGATTTCAATAAACAAAATAATAAAAATAACCTTTTAACAATTTTCCTTTTGAATTCAAGTCTTAAAAAATTTAATTGTGCAGAAATTAAATAAATTAAAAGATTAACAAAACTCGAACAAAACAATCTCCGAAATTATAAATTAATTAGAGAATTCACTCTCGATAATATATTAAGTATCATGTAAACGACTTTAGCACAAACCAAAAATAATGCGCAATTTCTCCCTTCTCATTCCAGATTATTTAAACAACAGATTATTTAAGTTACAAGGTATAACCACCTAGAATTAACGATTTTCGAATAAAATATGTTTCAGATAGTATGTAAGCTGCGGTATTGTTAAGAATGATTCATGAAATTTTTGTAACAAATTAATTAATAATTGTAAGTTAAAATTTTAACGAAAATGGTACTTTGAGAGCCATGTAATGAGATAGGGCCCATACCCTTGAGTGCACGCCCCCGATTTCCACCACGCCTCCGTACCAATTAGGGCCCGAAAGCTGGAAGGGAAAAGTGGGAAAATTTCAGTCAGCCAATTAAAAACTGCTGCCATTTCCACTCTTCCCAAATATTGAGGGGTTGAGAGAGGGATTTTTCTCCCAACCACCCTCGGGATATAAAAGGGCGTGCACAAGTGAAAAAAGGCTAATCTAGTTTAATCTAGTGCCAGCTCCGGTTTTAAAAAGATCCAACTCTCCAAGTGACAGTAAGCAACTTCAAAACAAAAGGAAAAAAAGTAAGTTCAAATCAAAATTTTTATTCACTTTCCTATCTTTCCTCTTCCAGTCTTTCAATTAGCTAGCTAATCGAAATCCGAAACAGTTAGTCTTCGAGAAATATTTCAGTAAAGATCTGGGATATTTCTCTATAAGACAACTACGCCGTTTTAGAGTTAATTAAGACTTTTGTGACAATTCCAGCAAGGTCTGGGATATTCACATACAAGTCCCGATTCCATTGGATCATGGTGTTCAATGGAAGACTTGTAGTCAAAAACGGTTGTACGATCACAGCCCTCTAAGTTACAAGCTCTTTAAGTTTTATTTACTTGCATCGCTATAAGCCATATAGATATACTACCTCCCTATAGTTCATGAAAAATAATATAATTAATTAATTTTCAATGGCCTCATCAGTTAAATTTGTAGAATAAAACTTCCGCTTAAAGAATAGGTGTTATTTTACATAAATTATCTATTTATTATTATAGTTTTGGAATTGTATATATTTATTTACTCTTTATGAAGAAATAACAATAATTGTGATGAAACAAACATCACGGAAAAAATTATATGATTTAATATACATTTCCATATGAAGTTAAATTAAAGTTAAATTAATAGTTAAATAGTTAAAGTTAAATTAATAACTTAAAAGCTACTAATAAATAAAAAATCAATAATTTAGTTAAACAAAATTAATTTTATGTAATAAATAAATGATTATCAAATAGGTAAATAAAATTTGAATTAAGTTAAAAGGTTGCGCCAAAGCCGAGATACAGGAATTGTTAATAAACTGAAAAGTGAAAAAGCTCCATAATTCATAAAGAATAACATTTTTTGACATTCTATTTTTATAAATGAGTTCATTTAATTATAACCTATTAGTATAAATAATTTTCTACCACGATTACAGTTTATTAATTAGAGATATCATCATTTATAACTTTAACCAATATATAAAATAAGTCAACATTGTAAAAAAAAACTGTACTCATAAGAAATTAAAGCGTAATCAAAAATATATTTCAATGGAAAAAGCGAAGCCTTTATATAAATATTTAATATTTTATAGCTCAATTTGTAAAATCACTAAATAAAAAAAAAGCGTAAAAAGGGCGTTTAAGTGTAAGAGTTTTCAGCGGGATAGGGTATAAAAGGAGGAGCTCGACACAATGTAATCACTATAACACTAGCTACAGTCCAGTAAGGTCAAGCTAACTTTGTGCTTAATAAATCAGCCTAAAAACTTTATCGTTGAGTTGAATGTTTCGTTTCCTACTGAACATCCTTTTCTACTTTACCTCTCTGTGAATCGTTCCTGTAAGCTTCTGGTCCTCACTATTACTTGATAGCAGTGGAATATCCCTGTTCCAGAATTTCCGTATTTCCTCCAAGAGGAAAAGCGTGATAACTGTAATAAAAATCTCGATAGTGCCACGAAGAATCTCGGCTTCCAGTCTTGAATGCGTTGATGCTGTAGCGAGCTTCTATCCACGGAATTCTCACTTAAACTATTCTAATGTTTAGTTTCTATGAGACCAACGCTATTCTGATGGATGAATCGTTCTTTTCTTAAAATATTAAAAACATTCTTTAACTTAGATACTTATTGAATCAAACGCGAGGTCCAAATCGAAATAAAACATTGTACTTTGTAATAAAGAACAACATTACAATATTACGGTACTTCCATTTAACTTCACTTGTAAGTCTATTAAAACATGTCAAAATTTGTTTTATGAAATCATTCATGATTTATTTACCACATAAAATTTAGGAATGAATTTTATTAAAATGAAAAGAATTTTAATAACGTTGAAATATAAAATTAAATGTATTACATCCATGATACTTGAAATATAAAGCATATCTTTGAACTCTTACAAATAATTAAATAAAAAAATGGTACTGATGGTGTATTATTCTTGAAATTCGATCTGATAAAATAATTTGGAATTCACAATCGATTTGAAGAATAATCCTAGATTCCTCTTATTTCATGTCTAATACTAAACAATGTTGTTCATGTAACTCATAATAATTCTTTCCGGAAAGTGAATCAAAAGGGTTCATAGCTATTTTATTTAGCATTTCAAAGTGCGAATGCTTAAGTATTTAGATTTCTAGATTGGGAGTAGAGGACAGAAGGATGCCACTCCTACTAGCTGAATTTTGAGCTAAATGAAAATAGTTGGAGTTCATGCTCCTTTTAAAATGTGATAACCCTACTACTTAGCTTTTTGAGGCGTCAATACCGCTTCCTTCTTTCAGAGTTCTCTCTCCAATCTACTTGAAAAGAAATTTTCATTTTATTGAACATATAAACATTCTAAATTTAAAAACTATTCGAGCATGAGATTCTTCATTAGTATTCCTTTTTTCAATAATAGATTTGATATAGCTTAATTCTCTTCTTGCAATGTATGCATACGAGGATCGTTTGAAAAGTCCGTGCAAAACTAAAAACTGCTTGATTTTTTTTAATAAATCTTTTTTATTTTTCAACATAGTCTCCTTTTAGGCTTATACACTTTATCCAACGCTGCTCTAATTTGAATCCCTTCCAAATAATAGGATTTGTCCAAGTCTGTAAAATAGGCATTCGTTTCTGCAATCACCTCCTCGTTTGAATAAAATCTTTTCCCCGCCAGCCATTTTTTTATATTAGGGAACAAATAGTAGTCCGACGGAGCCAAGTCTGGAGAATAGGGGGGATGTGAAACGAGTTAGAACCCTATCTCCATCAGTTTTGCGGCCACAACTGCTGAGGCGTGAGCTGGCGCATTGTCGTGGTGGAAGAGGACTTTTTTGTGGGCTAATCGTGGACGTTTCTTTAGCAACTCGGTTTTCAAACGATCCAATAACGATGAATAATATTCGGCTGTAATGGTTTTACCCTTTTCCAGAGAGTCGATGAAGATTATTCCTTGCTAATCCCAAAATACAGTCGCCATAACCTTCCCGACCGAAGGAATTGTCTTCGCCTTTTTCGGAGCACATTCCCCCTTGGTAACCCATTGTTTAGACTGTTCTTTGGTCTCAGGAGTGTAGTGATGTATCCATGTTTCATCTACAGTGATGAAACGACGCTTAAAGTCTTGCGGATTTTGCTGGAATAGCTGCAAATCATTCTTGCAACACTTCAGACGATCTCGTTTTTGGTCAATCGTGAGCAATCGCGGCACCCATCTAGTGGGTAGCTTTTTGATGTCCAAATGTTGGTGCAAAATATTATATACCCATTCGCTCGAGATGCCTACAGTACTAGCAATCCCCACGCACCTTCACTCTTCTGTCAGCCATCACCATATCATGGATTTTATCAATGATTTCTGAAGTGGTAACCTCAACAGGGCGTCCAGAACGTTCACGTCGTTTGTGTTCATATGGCCACTCCGACAATTTTGATACCACTTATAAACCATTCTAAACGAAGGTGCACAATCACCATAATATTTATTAAGCTTCTGTTTAATCTCCTGAGGCTTTTTGCCTTTGAAAAAGTAATGTTTTATAAATACACGAAATTCTTTTTCGTCCATTTTTTTACAACCACTCGATTTCTTTGATTGAAACGAATGTAAAACGCAAAGTAATTGGCCGATCTGGCTGAAACTTGGTGTATGCTCTTCCAAGATATGCCACTAACTGAAAATAACCTTGATACGCACTAGTAGCGCCATCTCTCTGACTTTGCACGGACTTTTCAAACGACCCTCGTATATGCTTTGAAGAGGAATTGATTCTCTTTTATAAGTAACACGATTAAGTTATAGTAAAGAAAAAGTCTTATTACTAAATTAAAAAGTATATCCACAAATTGGAATACAAAAAAATTAGATCCAATAGAGTTGAATATTAAAAATTCAAAATTAACTACAGTTGATACAGTTGGGAAAAATTCTACTCATTACAAAAATTCGAATGCAGTGACAAAATGTAGCTGATGTATGATTGAGATTTTCAAAGGTAAGAGGTATTGTGGTTGGAAGATTGATCAAGTATCAAGGAATAATGTAGGAAAACTAATAAATAATTTACACAAATCGAAAGCCAAACAAACTCAGATACGTGACATGGTGCATCCAAAGGCATTTGATGCACTGAATCCGAATCCGACATCAGAGTTGGTCCATCACCTGTGATTCTCGAGATCTTCAACACTGTTTTTGCCAGATTTTGAGGTTACGACATACCTTGCATAAATTTTTTTCTCCAAACTGGAAATACTACCTTAAAGTGTATCTGTTACCCTTTAACATTCTTTTTTCAAACTTCGAAAGTCTTTTTTTATCACCAAGCTATCATTATTTGAAGAGCTCTAGTATAGCAAGAGGTGCGCTACTCGGGCGTGTTGGTTAATCAGGATGGCATCGGTCCGGACCCAGATAAAGTGAGGCCAATTCTTGAATACCCGGCGCCGGCAAACCTCAAGCAGTTGCGTAGGTTTCTAGGCACGGCATCATGGTACCGAAAATTCGTTGGAGACTTCGCTTCCATAGTGGCTCCACTTACTACTCTTACTTGTAAAGATGCGAAGTATGAGTGGGACGAAGAGCAACAGGTTACTTTTGAGCAAATAAAGGCTCTACTGGCCAATGCTCCAGTCTTGGCTAGGCCGGACTTTGACCCCCGTTTACTGTCGAGTGGGATGCGAGCAACACTGGCCTTGGTAGCTTTCTGCTCCAACGCGTGGAAGGCGAAGACCGAGTACTATGTTACGCGAGTCGCATTTTGACTTTTGCTGAACGTCGGCTTTCGGCGACCGAGCTAGAGTGCTTAGCCGTTATATGGTCTGTAGAAAAATTCCGACCATACATAGAAGGCTACCACTTTACTGTATTCACTGACCATCATAGCCTTGTCTGGCTTAAAAATTTGCAACATCTCAACGGGAAACTATGTCGTTCGTCCCTGCGACTGCAATGTAATGACTTTGACATTGTACATAGGAAAGTCAAGCACAACATCGTACCTCAATCATCGTACTTCGCTTTCGTGCATATTTAAGACTGAAGACAATCAGCATGCAGCCATAGCCACATTGAGCGTAGACAAGGACATTAAAGATCCTAGATACCTCTGCAAGGTTCGACAGGTACTGGACGACCCGTGAGCTCACCCCTACTGGAAAGCCGTGGGAAGTCCCCTATATATTTATTGATCTAACCCCCTAGTCGACGATTTGCTGGGATACGACGACGATGCGTGGAAGCTCGTCGTGCCCCGCGAGCAGCATGCGCAGATTTTGTCTGAATGCTATGAAGAGCCGACGGCAGGCTATCTATGCCGATATAAGACGTATGAGCGCGCTGTTTTGCGCTATTACTGGTCTAAGATTTATAAAGATGTCGCCCACTATGTACACTATTGTCAAGTCTGCCAGCAGGTCAAAGTCGAACAGGAGCCCCTACCGGATTAATGGGCAAGGAAATCGTATCATATCCATAGGAAATTGTGTCTGGAGACACTATGGGTCCGTTCACGAAGTCGAGCCAGGGATACGAGTACCTGCTAATATTCCTGGATTTTTTCACTCGAGGGATCGAGTGTATACCCGTTCGTAAGACAAACTACAAAAACATAAAGCACGCGCTGAATGAACGGATATTTCTACGCTACGGGATGCCAGACGTGTTCTTGTCCAATAATAGCACGCTCTTCAAAAATCGACTGGTGGACGACTTCCTCGAAGCACAGGGAGTTTTACACGCGGCTTGCGCCTCTTATTTGCCCAAAAGTGATCCTTCGTAGCGAGTAAATCGGACGATCAAGACGATGATCGCCGCGCTTATCGAGGAACGGTACACTACTTGAGACGTGCATGTAGCTGAATTCAGCTTCGTCTATAACACGGCCATTCACGAAGCTACGAAAAGTAGCCCAGCTCCTCAACTACGGACGCAATACCAAGCTACCTCATTCAGCGCGACGAGTTGAAGAACGTACTGTTACTGAATAACTCGAGTGTGACGCGCTTGACGGCGTCTTCGTATGCAAAACTTAAGGAATTTAGAGCTAAAGCCCACCAAAACTCCCAAGCCGCACAAGCAAGGCAAGAAAATTATTATAACGCGAAGCACCGTGATGTTCGTTATAACGTCGGTGATAAGGTCTGGGTTCGGAATCGCGTGCTTTCTTCTGCAGCACAAGCTAAATTTAGCCCGAAGTATGCTGGACCCTTTCTTATAACTTCGAGTCTGGGTGCCAACACGTACCAACTCCAAAGTGAAGATAGAGTTGATGTGGGTAGAGCCGCCGTATGCGATCTTAAACCCTGCTACGCTGATGAGCAGGATCCCGACGAAGCAGGAGACGACGATTCTCCTACTAAAGATGAGGACCATAATGCAACGGCCCTTGAGTACAACACTGAACTTTCGATTTCCCATAGCGTGCTTCAAGCCCTCCCGACGGTAGTAAAACGCACGCTACAATGGCACCAAAAAGACAAGGTCGACCGCGCGGCTCCTAGCAAGTCGTGCTAGGGAGGCCTGCAATGGCTCGGTCGGTAGGGCAACGGACTCGCACCCGGTAGGCCCGGGTTCGATTCCCAGTTCCTGCTGATTGATACAAGCACCACTGAAAAAAGTTTTCATGTGCTTTGTTCTCAAACACATTGCAAGCCTCCGTCGCTGATTAGCACTGATGGAGCATAAATAGAGCGACGTTAAATAAAAAAAAAAAAAAAAAAAAAAAAAAGTCGTGCCAGCGATAGTTGTCATATCGCCGCGACGTTTGCGTTCCATAACTGGAGCTTCCTCCTTGGAGCCAACAGTCACCAGTTAGGTATCCGTGCCTTTCGGGGTAGATGGCGAGTCTCACAAGACTCGAGTTCCGCTAGACCGGTAGGTCCGTGATCCGCCAGCCCTTTTCAGGGCCAACCCAGCGGCAATCCCCTTGGCGGGTGGCGAGCCTCACTCGAGTTCCGCCGGCCAAGAGGTCCTGCACCTTACGCGTCCTCCGGATGGGTGGCGAGTCTAACAAAATTCGAGTCCCGCTAACCCATAAGGGCCGCGTTCCACCGGTCCTTTTCAGGGACAACTCCAGGGTCATCCTCTTTTGGCGATTTTTATCTTTCAAAGGCGCCTCTCACCGCTCGATTTTCGATTTCCTGAATTTCCGATAGCGTTTTCTTAATCTCAACTAATATTCAGGGGGCTGTAAAGAAACTGTTTTTTTTTTATTAATTCGCAAACTTTCCCCGAGAAAATCGCCTCTAGAAGGTTGATTCAAAAGTATAGTACCATTGGATTCGTCTTAAAAAATTGAATAAGATGGCTCAATTAATTTTGTCTTTATAATTAGATAGATAATCGCGATTCAATTTTAGCCAATGAACGGTTGATTACGGCCGACGGACCGCGCGACGGCCGATCATGACGGAATAGGCAAATTGACGCGCGCATACTAATCAACACGTGATAGCGTTGTTCTGCTCGATTGCTACTGCGTACTACATTACTGACTGCATATTGTAGCAATTTTTTGATAATGTTATACTCATCACAAATGACAACAATAAATTGATTTAATCTTTGCATAACATAAATTATGTTTAATTTTAATAAGAAATCATGGAAAAAAGCAGAGTGAAAGAAATATGAATGTAAGCGAACGAATAAATACGAAATTGATAGAAACATTACTGAAATTCGAATTCAGTGTAAAAGATTAATAAATTACCAGCAACGGTAACTTCACATTATTTATCCAACCTAAACTTGACAAAACGTGGTTAGTGTATTGCATTCACTGACTTCGAAATGTTCTCCTTGGTGTTGTGGAAGTCGTGTGACCCGGCGGAATTTAGTGTTGTGGCGTAATATAACGTAAGATGCATCAACGGGAAATACGAAGCCGAATTCGGGTGGAAATGGTTCGACATAGATTTGATGGCCATGAACGGTAAGGAAATATAAACATACTCGCGCACAACACGTAGGACACACGTGCTTGTAAACTCGCATACAACCACGGGCCATCCTAAGTACGACGAACGTATTATTTCCTGTTCTATTGTATGAGGTCCTCTTACCGCTTTGCAGGTTAAACATTTGTACGGCTTTTTGTACTTTTTGACTAAGTGTCCTGGCTCTCTGCATATGTAGCAAAGTGTATCTTCTATGTTCTTCGTGCACTGTGGGTCATGTGTCCATATTTGACGTATATAAAACATCTAGTAACCATCCTCTTTTCTCGCTCTGTAGCAATGATTAATCTAATCCGAACTTTCCTTGGTTTGAGCACTTTCTCAGCTACCATGGCTGTTCGCACTGTCACTAGTGCGATCCGGGTTCCTTTCGAGCCTGCTCTATGCATTTTAACCTCCATCTATTCTAGAGTGGCGTCTTCAAGGGCACTAGTACTTTCTTGATCTCGTTCCCCGTTATCCTATCCTCAAAGTTGTAATGGGCTGTTTTATTCCGAAAATTTATTTTAAATAAAAGTCCTGCAAAGTGGTTTCAAAGGCTATCGGTGGCTCTCTGTACTTCGAATCGCACTAGCATGCTTTTAAGAATACTATTAACTACTTATTTATTTAATTTTTTTTTATGTGCTTTAACGTAATGAGCACCATCGTCATTCTTTTGTAAAAATATTTCAACTAGCTATTCTTCTATTATTCCACCCGAGAGCCAACGTAATAATTAAAGCAGAAGAAGCAAGAGAGCAGAGAAAATTCTGAAACGACGCTGTGAAGAAACATGAAGAAATTGTAAAATATATAAATATTAAATATACTGTAACGTATAACGGGGGTTTCGCCCATCTTGGCTTTCCCCGTTGATATAAAAGTGTGTTCGTCGAGGGAATGAACACGTTCTCACCTAAAATTGCCGGAAATCAAATTTGATGTGCGGATTTCGCTGATGTCTTGCCAAACCCGATCCGGTAGCGTAGTATGCCGCTTATAAGGCCGATATGCTAAGGGCCCGCGGAGGCGTCGTGAATACAGGCTTCTTGTGAGACGCGAATTTATCCGAACGCAAACACGCATTAATTTAAATTATTGAGGAAATGGATAGAGAGTGAGGCTTCAAAGAACGAACAGAGATATAAATATACGAACAAAGCGTGTAATAAAAAGATAGTTAAAGATATTACACAAGGTAGAAAAGCGCAGTGTGTAAGAGAGAGCAAAAACGTAGTCAGGGAGAGAGTCAAAATCGAGCGGCACTTACAATTGTCGTTTTTAGACACGCTCGAGTCCCAGAAGCTGCCTAAAGTCAGGATCGCCCGGTGATGCGAGTCGCAGGAGTCGGTTATAAAACAATGAGGGCGGGCGGCAACGATGTCAGCTCGTACGCACACTCACACAGTCTTTTCAGTTGTTATAGACCACCGACACTGCCAGTCTTTGATTGTGGGATAGTCCAGTCGCTCACCGACACACCGGGATGGTCTGCTATATATCAAATGCTTACAAAATACAGTACGGAATGACGTACTTGCTGGACTAGCTTTTCAGTGACAGGCATGATCCTGTTGAGATTCAAAGTCGCTTAGAAAACATGTCGAGAAATCACAAAATGTCCAGAAAAATAAAGCATAAAATCAGCAATAGACAGGTCACACACAAAACAGCAGAGTAGATTGTCGAGAGGAAGGAGGAAAAAAAAATAGCACAAAAGTAGTAGGAAACGGAAAATCGCAAGAGTTACATTATTTATCTTAATTGTCTCTCGGACATAAACGCCGCGGAGAGACATCCACGGGCGTAGGTATAGCTTTCTTTGAACCAAGGAGCCTTGCCCTTTTTCTCGGAGCTAGTACGGTCAGTATTTCGACCGTTTTACAAATTTCGGGCTCCTCGAGTTCAATGTCGGCAAAAGGGAGAGTCGCGATCATAACGCGCTTGTCGCTCTTTTGCGTATTCGCTTGCTGTGTGCCTACCTCAACTTGCGACTCGTCTTCGTTGTCTTCGCACAAAATTGTCAAATTCGGTATTTCTTCGTCAGGAAACTGCTCTTCGTTGTGGCACGGCTTCAAGTCGCAAACGGCGACTTTGCCAATATCAACTCCATTTTCGTTCTGTAGTTGATACGAATTCGGACCTAATCGAGCCGTGACGACGAACGGGCCAGCAATCTTTGGAGTGAGTTTCGCGGCTATCTGTGGCGCGGCTGAAGAGAGTACGCGATTTCTCGCCCATACTTTATCGCCGACATCGTAACTAACGTCGCGATGTTTTGAATTATAGTACTTCTCTTGCCTGTCTTGAGTAGCTCTCGACTTTTCTATAGCTTGTGCACGGAAATCATCTAATTTTTCCATGCGAGCGCGCCAATTATCTACCACCTCAGCCTTATGTTGCTCAACAGCTGCGCGTTCTTCTTCTCGTTTCTTCGAGTGTGGCGGCTCTGGGTTACGTCCATAATTTAAAAATGCAGGACTCGATCGAATGGCTTCGTGTATTGCGGTGTTGTACGCAAAGGCGAACTCAGCGATATACAGTGCCGGTCAGCCACTTTTACCCCCCCACGGGCAAAATCAGTCTAACTTCAAAATTTTATATCTCTGGTAGAAATTAACGTACAGAGACGCGCGTGGATGCGTTTGAAAGGTCTTTCGGAGAGCTTTCAAATGATATGACTCACGGTTGCCATCGATTGTTTTTTTAAATTTTGCAACAATTATGCAAAATTGAAAATTCTGAAATTTTTTTATTATTTTTGACAATTAGCCAATTTTGGAAAAAAAATCGTACGAAAATTTGAAGTACACCATTTTTTAGCTATTACCAAGCCCTATCTGAATCACTCATCAAAAATTTATTTTCGTCAAATATGACGCGCGCACGGGCATTTTTTCCTGGAAGTGACAGTTTTTTTCAACATTTTTTATCTCCGTCAAATTGTAACAATCGAAAAAAATTTTATAGGAGAAAAAATGTTTGTTTTTTCACGTAGAATACTGCAATAATTTTTTTTTCTGTTTTTCGAAAAATTTTTTTTTCTCACAGTCAGTACGCTAAAAAGATGAGAAACCACAAAAAAAAATTTTTTTCCACCCATTTAATAATACTACATAACAAGTATCGTAAATTACATCAAAAAAAAAATCTTTTTTTTTTCGACCTTGAAAAATAATTTTATCAATAAATAAATGAAATAGCAACAAATGTGAAGTCAGAAATTTTTTTTAATTCACATAACAACGTATTATAAATTTACTTCAGATGTTAAGTTGGAAATGATTACTTGTTTCATAGAGAATATGTACTATCTAACACGCTGATTAATACTAGCAGTATTTACAAACAAAGTGATATCCCTACTTTCATCAAATCAAACATACTTCTACAAATATTTTTGTACTTCTGATCACAAGCTTATCAGTCGGTAGCGAACAGTTACAGTATGAGTAACTATTTGTGTAGTGTCTATGTATTGTGACCATGGCAAAATCGAGGAATTGAACTATGCGTGAACGTAATAGCATTATTGCACTATACGAACTCAATATGAGTCACCATGCAATTTAAAAAAAGTTGAACATAGACAGGTGTACAGTGGCATATAACATCAAAAAATTCCATGAAACAGGTACTGTACAAAATCGACGCTCATAGCGAAGAAGGAAAACTACTGTTAAAGAAGATCACTATATTTGCCAAAAAAGTGTACGTAATCGAAAGTTAACAGCTCCTCAAATAACTGCTCATGTTAACGAACATTTAGAGAAATCCGTGAGTGTAAGCACCGTACAAAGACGTTTAAGAGAAAAAGGACTGTTTGGTCGAGTTGCCGTTAAAAAACCTTTACTGCGATGTGTGAATAAAAGGAAACGTCTACAGTGGGCAAGAGCACACAGAAACTGGACGATCGCCGATTGGAAAAAAGTTCTTTGGTCCGATGAATCGAAGTTTGAAATTTTTGGGAATAAAAGGAGAGTCTACGTAAGAAGGAGAGCTCATGAGAAATACAATAACGATTGTTTAATTCCAAGTGTTAAGCATGGTGGCGGCTCGGTCATGGTATGGGGATGTTTTGCTAGTTCAAAAGTAGGTGATATCGTTAAAATTGATGGAATTTTGAACAAAGAAGGTTACAAAAAAATTCTCCAATACCATGTAGTAAAATCAGGTTTGCGATTAGTTGGACAACCTTTTGAATTCCAACACGATAACGACCCTAAGCATACATCAACGATATGCAAAAATTATTTATCTAATTTAGAAAAACAAAAGAAGCTAAAAGTTATGCAGTGGCCACCTCAGTCGCCTGATTTGAACCCCATTGAATTACTATGGGAAGAACTCGATCGAGCCGTGAGAAAAAATAGCCCAAGTTCTGCCACTAATTTATGGGAAGTATTGAAAAGAGAGTGGGTAAACATCAAACAGGAGACTTTAGATAAGCCGGTTGCCAGAATGCCAAGAATCTGTAAAGCAGTGATTAAGCACAAAGGAGGACATTTTGATGAAAAAAAAGTTTAATTTATTCTGATTATTGTATGGATATTTATGTATTTATTAATTGAACGTTTAATATTGTTACTTGATATTGAAGCATTATGAAATGTAATTATATCGGTGCTATTTTGATAATTGAAGTATTTAGTCTATGTAAATATTATTATGTGAATTTATAATACGTAGTTATTGCTTTGTGTACATTAAAAATATTTTCTGACTTCACATTTGTTGCTATTTCATTTATTTATTGATAAAATTATTTTTCAAGGTCGAAAAAAAAAGTTTTTTTTTTTATGTAATTTACGATACTTGTTATGTAGTATTATTAAATGGGTGGAAAAAAATTTTTTTTTGTGGTTTCTCATCTTTTTAGCGTACCGACTATGAGAAAAAAAAAATTGAAAAAAACCGAAAAAAAAAATTTTTCGAAAAACCGAAAAAAAAATTATTACAGTATTCTACGTGAAAAAACAAACATTTTTTCTCCTATAAATTTTGTTCGATTGTTACAATTTGACGGAGATAAAAAATGTTGAAAAAAACTGTCACTTCCAGGACAAATGCCCGTGCGCGCGTCATATTTGACGAAAATAAATTTTTGATGAGTGATTCAGATAGGGCTTGGTAATAGCTAAAAAATGATGTACTTCAAATTTTCGTACGATTTTTTTTGCAAAATTGGCTAATTGTCAAAAATAATAAAAAAACTTCAGAATTTTCAATTTTGCATAATTGTTGCAAAATTTAAAAAAACAATCGATGGCAACCGTGAGTCATATCATTTGAAAGCTCTCCGAAAGACCTTTCAAACGTATCCACGCGCGTCTCTGTACGTTAATTTCTACCAGAGATATAAAACTTTGAAGTTAGACTGATTTTGCCCGTGGGAGGGTAAAAGTGGCTGACCGGCACTGTACGCATCCCAAGTGTTATATTTTTCTTCGATGAACGTCGTTATCATTGTTTTGACAGTGCGATTACTTCGCTCGGTGGGATTACTCTTTGGCGAGTACGGGGCGCACTTCGCATGAATAACGCCGTGAGCTTTGAGAAAATCATCCACGAGCTTGATTTTAAACGGCGTGCCGTTATCCGAAAGAAACTTGTCCGGAATACCGAAGCGCAAAAAGATGCGCTCTTTAAGCTCGCGCTTGATCGTCTTAGCATTCGCTTTCCGTATTGGTATGCATTCGATCCATCGTGTGAAAAGATCGACGAATACCAATAGATGCTCGTGCCCTTGCGTCGATCGAGGGAATGGTCCCATTGTATCGCCTGACACTATCTCCCATGGCCGAGAGACAATGTGGCGACCCATTAGTCCTGCAGGTGCCATCTGATCTACCTTTACTTGCTGGCACGCTTGACAATTGCGCACGTAGTGTGCAATGTCGTTATAAATATTCAGCCAATAATACCGTAAAACTGCGCGCTTATGCGTCTTGTAGCGGCCGAGATGTCCTGCCGTTGGTTCCTCGTGGCATTCGGCGAGCACTTGTTCACGTTGTTCGCGCGGCACGACGAGCTTCCACGCGTCGTCGTCCGTTCCGAACATCTCGTCAATTATCAAGTCTGACCTGTATGTATACAGGCGGCCGCCTACAACCTTCCAATACGGGTGAGCTGTTGGATCGTTGAGAACTTGTTTGCCCTCTTTCAAGTACCAAGGATCTCTGATATCCTCGCTGATTCTCAACAATGCGAGCGCTGCAATTTCATCTTCGTCAGTCTCATACATGCGAGAAAGCGCGTCAGGCACGACATTCTCCTTTCCTTTACGATGCACAATATCGAAATCGTACGATTGCAGCTGCAGAGACCAACGGCCGAGTTTTCCGTTAGGATGTTTTAGATTTCTTAACCACGTGAGACTATGGTGATCGGTGACTACCTATATACGACCTGAACTTGTCAATCGCCCAGACCACTGCGAGACATTCTTGCTCCGTCACCGATAGTCTGCACTCTGTCGCGGACAACGTGCGACTAGCGTAACACAGTACGTGATCTTCGCCGTCAATGCGCTGAAGAAGTACACTTCCGAGGCCAGTATCGCTCGCGTTGCACTAAATTATGAATGGCGCGTTAAAATCTGGCCGAGCGAGAACAGGCGCAGTCGCAAGTAGTCCTTTTATCTGCTCGAATGCAGCCCATTGCTCGTCATTCCACTCGTACTTCACATTTTTCCTTGTCAGTGCAGTGAGCGGCTCACAAATCGTGGCATATTCGTCCATGAATTTTCTGTACCACGACGCCATCCCAAGAAAGCGTCGCAGCTGTTTCAAATTTCTCGGTGCGGGATATTCGAGTATTGGACGCACTCGTTCCGGATCTGGTCGGCTTCCATCTTGATTCACTAGCACGCCGAGATAACGTACCTCGGTCATGCAAATTTTTGATTTCTTGCGATTAATTGTCAGGCCGGCTTCGTTTACTCGTTTAAGAATAAGCGTGAGCCACTTAATATGGTCTGCGAATGTCTCGGTCGCAATTATCAAATCGTCAAGATAGACAAACGCATACGGTTCCATTTCAGGCGTGATAACTTTATCAGCTAACATTTGAAACGTTGCGGGCCCGCCGGCCAAACCATATGGCATTCTGGTAAATTCAAAGAGTCCAAGCCCTGGCACAGTGAACGCTGTGATCGGCATCGATCTCTCTGTCAGAGGGATTTGCAAAAATGCCCCCGAACAATCGAGTGCCGATATATACCTTGCGTGCTGCAACTTGCGCAAAATAATATCCATGTACGGCAATGGGTATGCGCTCACGCGAGACAACGCATTCATTTTTCTGTAATCGATAAAAAATCGGTAAGTGCCGTCCGGTTTCCTCATCATGACCACTGGGCTGGACCACTCGCTCTTTGATTTACGAATAATTCCTGCACGAAGCATCTTGTGCACTTGCTCGTTATTCTCTTTTCCAACTTCTCGGAAACAGGATAATATCGCTGTTTCACTGGACACGCGCTGCCTACATCGATATCATGTCTACATCCATCCTGTGCAACCCAATTTTTCGCACGAGGGCTCTGGCAAGAGTTCGCTCATTACATCTTCTATTTTTTGTCGCTGCTCGTTCGAGATATTCTCGATTCCAAGCGAAGCGAGTGACATTAACTCTTCTGTTCTGAGCGACGAGAGTATTACTGGGACTTCTTTCTCGGCGCCTTTTATCGTCATGGAGTTTGTATCGGGATTGAGACAAGCTCCAAACGCGCGCACGAAATCCGCATCTAAAGTGCACTCTACGTCTAACTCGCTCAAAATCAGACAATCTATGTAATGAGTCACTCCTGCGACTGTGAATGGTAACTTCACATTAGCGACGATCGGCACTATGTGCCCATCAATCGCCTTTGCGCCTGGACCAGCGTAGTAGCGCGGGCATATTCCTAAATACGATGCAATCTGTAGTCCGACTGGGCTGAGGACGGTGCGTGATGCACCTGTATCGAAGAGTGCTTTGAACGAAAACTGGCCGAAATTCAAATTCAGCCACCACCTAGGGTACTCGTCAACTCTAGCGCTAGCTGCGGTAACTCCATCAGTCGACGATCGCATTTCATTCGAGCAACTCGGAGCTAGCATTGAGTTAGCTATCATGTCCCGCGATGTCTGCGCCACTCCCGCAACGCTAGAAGTCTCGAAGGTCCGGGTATCTGTCGGAGCGGTATGGACCTCATCTACTCGCTCCCTTATTCGTTTTTTTTTGCGAGCACTCTGGGCAGTTGAATCGGGTATATCCGGGCCAACTGCATCCCCAGCACAGAAACTTTTCACCCCCTTTATCTGGTTCCTTGTCTTTGTTCTTGTCACTTTTCAGTGTGACTTCTCTCGTACGAAAGCCATTCTGGCAGATCGCACTTCGGTTTCGGCCACGATAAAAGCTGCCTCGGCCTCTGTTGCTCGAAAATTGTTGTTGTTGTGCAGCGGGCGCGCTCTCGCCTTCTTTCGGCTGTGCTGTAGGAGTTGTTGCGTTGTCGCTCTTCACTTGCTGCTGTGTAGCTGGAAGTCCTTTGCTTTTTGCCGCATTCATTTCTTTTAGCTTCTTGTCGAGAAACTTTTGCAAATATTTTTCCATATCTGCCTCTGATGGCACGACCGCCTTTTTTGTGATCGATGCAAGAGCTGTCTTTGGCTTCTGTGTCTTTCCTTTCTGCGGACGCCAAGCGACTTCAGGCAACAAACAATTGTCGGCCGTAGGAGGTTCGTGATAATTTTCTTCGGACTCCTCGTCCTCAGCCTCCTGCGCTTTCTGTACTTGCTTCATTCTTTTCCTAAGCTTCGGCAGCAAATTTTCGACAATCAAGTCGATTTGTTGCGCTTCAGGCCAGGGTCTCTCGAATCGGTTCAAAATTGTGAACAGAGAAGCGATATAGTCACTGATTGGCTGTACCTTGTGTACGTCGATATGCTTCAATTACCAAATTGGACTTGTTTCTCCTCGACTTGCTGTACGTGCTCAACGCATCTTTTTTAAAGTCATCGTATGTATGCCAAGTACGCCTCAACATACGATACCACAGCAAAGCCGGTCGTTTAAATAACGGTGTCAACGAGTCGAGCAACTCACCGTCCGTTTATCTGTCAACGCGTTGATTTTCCTCGATCTGCTCGAGAAACTCCTCGATGCTTACAGTCGTATCCCCAGAGAACTGGATTTTCCATTCTCTAATCGTCTTGCCCATATTCTTATGGCTGAAGCTAGTACGCACTGTATCGTAATAGCTTTGCGTATTCGCTTGGGGGTACGGAGTATTACTCATTGGAAATCCGCGTGACGAAGGCGTTGGGTAAGATGCGTGCACGCTGTGCGAGAGCGATGGAACTGGCGCTTGAGCCGAGTTTCCCCTCCCCCAGCTCGAGCATGCGGGCTGAGCATGTGGCGCATGTAACGCCGCGTCTGCCGGCCAAGGAGCGGCGGTGCTCGCCGCTGCATTCGGGTACCGATTCGTTGTTTGCATTGGGAACGTGTGCGATGGTCTTGTTGTTGACGAAAACAAGTTTCCTTGACTTTCTCTTGGTAAATGTAGCGCCGATAAATCCTCGATGTTGTCTTATTTTGTTGTGTCGAAAATCTCGTATGTGTCTTGGAAATTGACACTTTTCCCCGCTTTTACTCTGTTTATTGCTACTGTTGATTTTTTCTGTACGCTCGTGACGACGTTTTGCATTTGCACATGCAGCTCTGCATTAACTTTTGCAAGTCCCCTATTTGCTTTTCTTTGCTCGCGAGTTTTTCTCAGAGCTTCTACTTCACGACGCATTGCTTCGTGTGCAAGCATCAAGTCGCGTTCTGCTATAAGAGCGCGTCTCAATTCGTCTGCTTTCGGCTTAGGGATATATTGCGGAACGCCGCTTGGCAAGCGCACCATAATCATGTCTAACTTTTGCCTATCTTTAACGCGCGGCCAATTTGACCGATGAGAAGGTACGAGGTGTTCTTTTGGTACAGTGCCGGTCCATTGTACATTGGTGTAGTGGAGGTTATTGCGTGTGTGAGGGTCGCCGTTGTAACTGTAGTACTTTGGGACGAGATAGGAAGAGGAAAATCAAACGGGCTTTGCGCGAGCGTCATATTTTGCGGCAAGCCGGCAGACGGATTTGTAGTCGAAAATTCAAGTGCGCTTGCCGCATCGTGAGTTTGTCCTGACATCGGAAGATGCGTGTCTACTGTCGTCGTAAACGACATGTCTGTATGGCGCTCTATCGGCGAGCTCGCCAGTAAATCCGTGGGCCCCCCCTCTGCTTCCGAATTATCTATTTCCTCATCGTCGTCATCTTTTGTTACAGTATACATCGTGTGTACCAACGCATCGCGTAAACGAGGGGGCATATTATTTTCCTGCATGTATGTTACGTACTGCTGATCGCGTCGTTCGATCGCAGTCTCTTCCGGATCTTGCGTTTGAACGAAATCTGCTGCTGTATAATCGCCATACAAGTGATTGTACAGGCGATCGCCTCTTTCATATAATGAACCCTCAGCGCGTAATTCTAGTCGATTTAACGCGTCATTCAATTCGTCGCTTGGTAGTTTAAATACCCACTTTTTAATTTATTTATCAACATTTTTCTTGAAAATGCTAAAATCGCTATCGAATAGTACGTTATCATTTACCATTTAAAATGCCGAATTACCAAAAACAAAATAATAGAAATTTCGCGAAAATGCTAATTCCGAAAAAATTTTGATTTACTATGTCGATAAACGGCAACGAAAATTAAAATCAGGTCAACGAGCGTAAACGCCTACCATGCACACATCACGCAAAATACCACACACAACCAACCAAAATTTTCAGACATAAAGATTCGCTGTTTTTTTTATTTTTCATACACAAAAATTTTATGCACTTTCGCCGCTGACATCTCGGCCGACCTCGAAATTCTTTCGTCGAATTCTCAGACAAGCGCACTCGCGTAGCCCTAAGTTTTCCGTAGTTCGCGTATCGACGACTTTGGCCTTTGTTCCAGGAACACGTTGGGCGCCAAATTATATAACGGGGGTTTCGCCCATCTTGGCTTTCCCCGTTGATATAAAAGTGTGTTCGTCGAGGGAATGAACACGTTCTCACCTAAAATTGCCGGAAATCAAATTTAATGTGCGGATTTCGCTGATGTCTTGCCAAACCCGATCCGGTAGCGTAGTATGCCGCTTATAAGGCCGATCTGCCTAAGGGCCCGCGGAGGCGTCGTGAATACAGGCTTCTTGTGAGACGCGAATTTATCCGAACGCAAACACGCATTAATTTAAATTATTGAGGAACTGGATAGAGAGTGGGGCTTCAAGGAGCGAACAGAGATATAAATATATGAACAAAGCGTGTAATAAAAAGATAGTTAAAGATATTACACAAGGTAGAAAAGCGCAGTGTGTAAGAGAGAGCAAAAACGTAGTCAGGGAGAGAGTCAAAATCGAGCGGCACTTACAATTGTCGTTTTTAGACACGCTCGAGTCTCAGAAGCTGCCTAAAGTCAGGATCGCCCGGTGATGCGAGTCGCAGGAGTCGGTTATAAAACAATGAGGGCAAGCGGCAACGATGCCAGCTCGTACGCACTCACACAGTCTTTTCAGTTGTTTTAGACCACCGACACTGCCAGTCTTTGATTGTGGGATAGTCCAGTCGCTCACCGACACACCGGGATGGTCTGCTATATATCAAATGCTTACAAAATACAGTACGGAATGACGTACTTGCTGGACTAGCTTTTCAGTGACAGGCATGATCCTGTTGAGATTCAAAGTCGCTTAGAAAACATGTCGAGAAATCACAAAATGTCCAGAAAAATAAAGCATAAAATCAGCAATAGACAGGTCACACACAAAACAGCAGAGTAGATTGTCGAGAGGAAGGAGGTAGCTCGGATCTTCCTCCAATGAGCCAGTATATCTTTCTCCATTTTCATCCTAATTGTTTTCGTTTTGTGAATATGTGTTCTTTACATATTAATCTTCTATCAAAGTGTATGCCTAAGTATTGGACATGATCATTTTGCGGAATGTATTTACCTTTCAATGTAATAGGTGGACAATTATCTTTACGGAGAACGAATGTGGTGTGAATTAATTTACATTTGTTTCATATTATTCTCCATTAATTTAGCCAATTTTGAAGATGATTATCAATATAAATTTTTAATATTTTTAATTCTATTGTTGCTTCTTGATGTGTTGTTAGTACTGCTTTATCGTTAGCATATGTTGCTGTTAGAATATTTGGAGACTCTGATAGGTCCAATGTCAAAAGCAGGTAAAATACTAGGAATAAAACACTACCTTATGGTACTCCTGTTTTTATTACTTGCCGTTTTGGGACTTCTTTATTGATTTTTACTTGAAAGATTCTATTTTGTAGGTAAAATTGTAGTAAATCACTGTAGCATTTAGGAAAAAATCCCTTAAGTTTTTGTAGAAACCACTTATGCCAGACTTCAGCAAACGCCTGAACAACGTCGAGGAATACCTGTGTAGTATTATTTATTTTCGATGGATTTTTTTGCTATTAATACTCTTCTATTCACTTGTTCGATCGAGAAATGATGACCTCTGAAACCGTAATAGGACAAGTTTTCTATCTATTATATTTGGGTTTATTCTAGTATGATTTTTTCGTAAACTTTTAAATGTACTCATAGTAGTCTAATCGGTCTCTATGAAGTCATGAATTCAGTTTCTTTACTGGGTTTAAGTATTAAAACAATCTCTGCTACTTTCCATTGAGAAGGAAAATAGCAAAGATGGAAGCATGCATTAAATATTATAGTTACGTATCTAATTGCTTTTGTGAGAAGCTTTTTAATTTTTCTTCTTCTTGGTCAGAAATTATCCTTTATTGTGGTTTGATTACTTCGCTTAGATAATTTGTGGAAATTGTAGCGTTTTTCCTCGTCTCATTTGGCCCATGTTTCACAGTTTTTTCGAATGGTTGGTATGAATGAAATTGATCTGTTTGGCCGTTTAGTCGCTTTCCACTATAAGTAATTCGTTGCTTCGTTCAATCTAAGAAAATCTGAGATTCTTTTGTATTTATTCATTTTTCTCTGCGTACAATACTTTCTTCAGTTCTCTAAGTGCTTTATTTAGTTTCGTTTTATTCTAGCTCGATCTAGTCTTCTAATACCTTTTTATCAGTAATCATTTGTTCTACTGTGGAGGAGATAATTTGTTGAGATTTTCTCTTCGTTACAGTAGTAGAGGATTGGTTAATGGCTTCAGTTAGGAGTGAGCTGAATGTATTAATATTGTTTGCTATATTTGTAGCAGATTTGAGAGGTACATTACATTTAGTACATTCCTCTATGATTCATGTATATTTTTTTCAATCTGTTATTATGAGGTTGTTTATAGTTTTGTGTACTGTTGAGTGTAAAAAGAATAATATCAAGAAATGATCTGATGGAAGGTCCAAGCATAAGAAAACTTCAATGTACATTTTATTTATACCGTCAGCTATTGCGAAGTTAATGAAATCCGGTTTCTTCTTTGTGTCTGTTGGCTAGTATGTTAGTTAGCTAGTAGATATTAGTATATAATTATTTTTAAGGAAAGTTTCATAAAGAATTTTGCCTCTGTATATTGGTGTGAATGATCGTAAACCTCACCATGAATGTTTCGCATGAAAGTCTCCTCTCATTAGAAAACGATGTCCCAGTGTTTTGAATAATTTGAATCAATATTTTCATATATTAAAAATACTTTTAATTCCTGGTTTTTCTGCATGAGTTCATTTGCATTCCAGATAACAATTTTTAATAAGTTTATTATGCCATTTTATTCATTACAGTTATCAATATATTTAGTATGGTTCCCATCCTACTCATTAATTGTTCCATCATTTATTCTAGTTTGTATGTGTGCTCTTCTTTTGAGTGTTTACTTGATTCCGTATGATTATAAGATTGTTATCATTCGTGCATCTCATTTTCTTTGTTTTGATTTATAGCTGCTTATTTTGTTTGATTTCATGTTCTTTCTCTTAATTTATTGGACACTCGCTAGTTGTATTATATTTTGCGCATTTCACACAAACTGCGCTTTTAAAACAATAATTTTTAGTGAATCCGAATTCTCTGATTTGGTTAAAAATGTAATCTGGCTCTGTTAAATTAAAAATCTTTATGTAATGATAATTATTAATATAATTAATTATAATATCTTACTAATTAATTTTGTTTTAGTATTATTTAATTATATCGTTCTTATATTTTTCATCAGTACCGTCTTTATGCACAGGCCTGAAAGGCCGAGGCCTAGGGCCCCAGGCATTCCCAAGGGCCCCCTGCCAAGGAGTACTTGCTCAAATTTCGATAGAAATATAAAAATTTCGGAAAAAAATTTTAAAGTTTTCTTCATAAAACAATCGAGTTATCGAATTCATCGTAAAATGGAAATGCAATAGTATTATTAATTTAAAAAAATTTAAGTACAATATATTTTTTTTTAATCTTATTTATTTCTTACACTTTAGTCTATTTACAGCTTTTTTCTTGATTTTTTCTGAGAAAAATCACTAATTAAATCATTGATTTCGATTAAATCTAAAACATCACACTCAATGTACATTATTGCTAGCCAACTCAAGCGAGCATCCAGCATACTACTACGGTGATCATTTTTCAGGTATTTTAAAACAGAGAAAGACCTATCGCCGCTACAATTTGTCACCATCATGCACAGAAAAATACGCAGAACTATTTCTATGTTAGGGAATGTCGATCTTATACCATCGCTATGGATTTTGGTGTACAGTTCTAGAAATGATAGTTTGTCGTCAGCGCCAGTTGCAGTTAAATAACTTTTGAATTGTATGCATTCCGATATCAAGCTTTCTTCACATAAATCCTTGTCATATTTTGCTGCAATGTTTTTGCAATTTTCAGTGATTTGTTGATCATTCAAATTTCGTAACTTTGTCAAGAAAGTAAAATTTTTGTTCAACTCATTGTAGGCTTTTTTTCTTTTTTGTAAGCTTACGATCAGACTATCGATTATGGGATAAAAAATTTCTACTCTGAGACTATCAACGTAAGAAAAAGTGGTATTTTCGCTTGTGCCTTCGAATCGTTGGAATCTGGTGCTACGCGTTCTTGTTCTTACATTTTCATCTTCAGGTATCTCTTCCAATTAGGCAAACACTTTTGCAGATTCTAAAAAAATATCAAATTTTTCCCTTAGACCTCCGATGTACTGTTCTAACGATTCTAACAAACTCACTACAACGCCTAGATCTACATTTGCTTTTTGCAGAGTTAAATTAGTCGCATGAATTTTAGACAAAATATCATACCAGACTACAAGCAAAAAAACATTGCTAAACTAAGTCAAGCTTTTATACAAACTTGCTGCTTCTACTTGGACTTCACTTTTGGCTGTATCATCTTTTGCTAATTCATCAAGAACCAATAAAATTGTGTCATATGCATGATAAACAGCCGATACAGCGTCAACACGAGCCGACCATCGCGTTTCACTCAGTGATTTCAGAACCTTCAACACAGTTTCTAAAACATCTAAAGCTTCTTTCAATTTTTGCCACCTGTTAGTAGAACCTGATAAAAAAACATATAAGCGCTGCAACGTATCGAAAAATATTTTTATTTTTAGATTACACTGCGCTGCTGAAAATCCTACTAAATTCAAAAAATGCCCTGCACATGGGCAATACTCAGCATATTTATTGGCTTCTTTAATTCGAGCTTGCAGTCCTGTGTATTGGCCAGACATATTTGTTGCGTTGTCGTATGACTGACCACGGCAATCACCTAAAGTTACACTGTTTTCATCCAAAAATCCAAAAACTGTATTAGTTAAATACTCCGATTTATGACTCTCAATCGATATAAATTTCAGAAATCGTTCTATTGGTCCTTTTTCGTTGACATATCGAACGGTAAAAGAGAGTTGATCTCTTTTCGTGTTATCAGGTGTAGAATCTACACTAATAGAATAATATTTCGCTTGTCTCAGTTCATTTAAAATATATTCAAAAACTTTTATACCCATCAATTCAATAAGTTCCTCGCAAATATTCGCTGATAAATATGACGTATGCCCATGACCTTTATTCCCATATTTCTTCAAATGATCTTTGATAAATGGACTATAATCACCCATCAATTCTAATAAACCCAAGTAATTCCCATTTTTTTTTGATCCTATAGTTTGATTTTTTCCTCGGAAAGCAAGACCTCTAGAAGCTAAAAACTTGATTGCTTTTACCAAATGACCTACTAACTCTTTCCAGTACGCAAATTCTTTCTCCGCTTGTTGACAAATTTGATTGTCGATACAGCCAACTGTATTTTTACGTTTCCCGTATATATTTAAACATTCTTTATGTTCACTTCCGCCGTTATGTTCGATAACGCGTCTTATGCCATTTTTCCAGTCATTGAAACCAACTGAACTAAATTGGCTGCTTTGATGATTCGAAAAAAGTCTACATATAAAACAATATACACAACCATTCGATGGCGAGTAGATCAACCAGTCTCTTTCAATTATTTGACCATTTTTTAACTCACATTGAAACAAGGATGGCTGTAAGGTTCGAATTTTCACTTTTCCTTCACTGTCAATGTATTCACGAGCCGATTTCTTGAATTTACCGTCATTGTTCCGACCGAAATCTGCTCCTTTTCTCAACCAATAATTGACTAGATCATTATCTAAATTCCACAGAGCAGGATCAGTGCTGTAATTCTTTGTATTTTCGTTCGGTTTGACGTTCCCTAAATAATTGAAAGCCCGATAAAGTCACGTTAACAATAAATTTCTGGTGGTGTGAATTAAAAAAAATTACATTATCAATTCTACGATGTTCTACATTTTTAAGATTTACCTTGTACAGTATTACTATTGTCTTGAAGTGCATGTTCGCAGGACGCGGGGCCATCGATAGTTTGTGAAGCAACTTTTATCTCGTTAATCTCGCCTTTTAAATCATCTACATTTTCGACATTTCGTAATGCACCAACTTTATTTGCTCCTTCTTTTTTGTCACCTACATTTTGCACAAGAACTCTATTGGCTTCTTCCTCTTCGACCTTCGTGATGGCAACTGATTCTATCGATATAAAAAAAAATATTCAGCGAAAATGCCATTGTAAATAATGACGGGTTTTACTGCAAGACTTTCGGAACTTCATCCATTCCGAAAAAATAAAGCTAGCTTCGCGAGCATATTATCACGTAGTCGCGGGAGCGTTGGGAAGATATTTTATTGGTATGATATACGCGAGCAAGCCTCAAGTTGTCTCTGAGTGCATAGGCGCGCAGTCGAGCGCGCAGTTGGTTCAGCTAGTTAATTTGAATTAGAAATAAGCAATAAGCAATATAAGCATAAGTAATCTTACATCTTATAAAATTATATTGATATACTGTTTTAAACAACAACGACAGATAATAGCAAATAATCAATTATCTAATATATTTTTACCTGTGTAACAAATTGGATATTACTTTTATTGATCAGTTCACTCGTAACGCTCGAGGTGTTCAGATGTGCGAATGATCGCTCTCTAAGTTTAAAGTGACCGTTAGACAGTGACAGTAAACAGACATATCAAAGAAACATAGAGCAAATAAAACAAACAAAACCAAATCATACAGACAAATAGTAGCATTAGCTTAGCCGTCATGGCTACAATAAAAGAAAAGGTGCAGATCACACCAATAAAAAATTCGAAAGAAATAAACGATGAAACAACAACCTGGAAAATTGCCCAACAAAAGCGCCCAAGAAATAGTCCAGATGAAAACAAATCAGTTAAAAAAAGACAAACACACATTAAGGACTACTGGCTCGGAAATAGCCCAAAGGAAATAGAAACAAGTAATCAATACGAGGTATTGCAAGAAATGGAAATCAGTGATAACACAGGTAAATCAAATATTCAAAATCAAACCGTAATTCCAAAAGCTGCGAAATCACCACCAATTTATGTTAATGGTGTCTTAAAAATAACCCCACTACGTGAATTGCTCGACCAGATAGCAAAAAATGAATACACGTTAAAAATTTTAAATAATAACGAAATCAAAATACAAATCAATAAACCGGAACTCTTCACACAAACAGTCAATGAACTTGAAAAAAAAAATACCGATTTCTACACATTTCAGCGTAAAGAAAATAAACCGTACAAAGCTGTACTAAAGAACATGCATCCAACAGTAGACATAGACGAATTAAAAATTGAAATTGAGTCATTTAACCACGAAGTAGTAAGAATTACAAATATAAAGCACAAAATCACAAAACAACCGTTGCCAATATTCTTTATTGAAGTAAAACCGAAAGAAAATAACAAAGAAATATTTGAAATAAAAAAACTAATGCAACAAATAATTAGCTTTGAACCTCCGCATAAAAAAAAAGATATCCCTCAATGCATGCGCTGCCAAGAATTTGGTCACACCAAAAATTATTGCCACCGACCTCCAGTCTGCGTAAAATGCGCAAGCAATCATCTCACCAGCGATTGCCCAATCCGAACAAAAATAAATGAAGTAAAGTGTGCAAACTGTGGAGGGAATCATGTGGCTAGTTATAAGGGCTGCAGTGCAAGGATACTCTTACAGCAAAAACTTTTTCCACCGTTAAGGGCAAAACAAATGCCCGAAAATACCGTTAGACCAGACGTTACTTATGCACAGGCAGCAACCTAAAATAAAAACACGACAAATACTGAACCCAAACAAACACCGACACCACAACAAACAGTAAACACCAACGACAGTCAATTCGTAAACATGATGCAAATGATGATGCAAATGATGAATAAAATGGACACTATGTTAAACCTAATCAACACGCTTCTAAACAAGATAAAATGAATACAAAAATAAAAATAGCAATTTGGAACGCTAACGGTTTAGCGCAAAGAAGCATAGAATTAAAACCTTTTCTCATAGAAAACAATATCGATATAATGCTAATTTCTGAAACTCATTTCACACACAAAAGTTTTTTCAAAATCCCACGATATACACTGTACAGTACAAATCATCCCGACGGTAAGGCTCATGGAGGAACGGCAATAGTAATAAAAAACACAATTAAACACCACGAAATAGAACCACACAAGCATGACTACCTACAAGCAACAAATGTTGCGATCACAGACAGCAACGGTCACATCATTCTCTCGGCATTATACATGATAAATTGAGCATGTCCAGAAATTCGATGACGGGAGCACTATGTGATTATGAGATCAATATTGAAATTGAATGATATTGCACATTACAATGGAAAAATCGTATATGTAAATGTAAGTATTGCACGTTCCATAACTCATAGTAGTTCATATTGCTGATATCGTTCCCTGTATAATTTTGTTAGGTGATTTCGCCTCGAAAAAATGATTCGATTCCGAAAACTGTATTGAATATTTTGTCAATCGCTATAAAAGTTCAATATCATATCAAATCATTACAAAAATAATTTTCAATATATCTACAGAAATATCGACGAATATCGAATATCGGAAATGTTCTCTTCGATTCAAATTGACTAAAAAATTAAAGTTAAAATCAAGCCATCGTTTCGTAAAAAATTACATCTCATATTGATTTCATGAGATTTTCGCCACCTTAAGAGGGCCCCGGCCCATCAGGCCTAGAGCCCCGAGGTAGATAAAGACGGCACTGCCAACAATTCATCACTCACTGCACTATCGTTTTCACGCTGCATTTTTTTTCACTGCACTTAACTTCACGACAACAAAAATCACAGTGACATATCGTTGCAAGGCGTTCGAATTTTATTCATTTTTGAAACACTTGCCGCGTTTTGGTCATTGGTCGAAGATTTGGGAGTAGGGACGCGAGACTACGCGATAGCACTGATTTTGTCGCGTGCATAAGACGATCATAATTAGTGGTGGGAGTAGCTAAAGAAAATGTGATTAGTGCGGAGAAAAGACGCCAATGTGTATTAATATAGGATCGCGATAGCGCGTACGCTCTTTTTTTCTCACGCAACGGACGAAGAGTAGGTGGTGGCAAGCCGTTGGTAATGACAAGTTGCAGCCTTAAGAGGGCCCCGGCCCATCAGGCCTAGAGCCCCGAGGTAGATAAAGACGGCACTGTTTTTCATGCTATTTTTTAATACGCATTAAATGATGTAAAGTTAACTTTGAGTGTAGTGAATCGAGCCAAATATTAAGGATACTCTTGTTTGATAGTTTTTAGTTTCTCTTAATTGTAAGCTTTTCACGGAGGCTTATTACTAACGTCTTATTTAATTTTGAAATCGTTTCTTTTATTTTATCCATTGTGTTAGATTGTATTATCTTATCGTTTATGTTCCCTGTATTGTTAGTATCTACTTAGGTAGAAATTTGATTTACGAGCGGGTTGAGAGGGTAAGAAGGAGGGATAGTTCATCGTTGATATTCTGATCGATAGTCAGAACGTCGACCAGGATAGTTCGAAGGTTTTCTGCCATATTTCTCTGATTCTGTGAAAATTGCCTTGCATCTTTTGATACGTGCACGGCTTCTACGGAAGCCGTCTCAATCGAGTCCGTTGCTAGGTTGATCTTAAATATCGCATAGTAGATGTCTTACATTATCTAGTGTGTCTTAGAACTTCCTCAACTCCTCTATCTATTTCTCGATTGCCTTTGTTAACTTGACTGTAACCGAAATCAAAACAAAAAGATAAAATCTAAATAAATTTCTCTTAATTTCTAGGATTATAATGAGTAAGAATGTTGTCTCGTTATGTTTCTCTCTCCCTATTAGTTAAATACCTTTCTATGTATTAATATTATTGTGTTGCATTTGAGATTATGCCTTATAGAATAACATTTACAGCTGTATGCTATCAATTAATTATTGTTCACGATTACTAGCGCAAGGTATGTGACAGTAGGAAAAGAGAGAGAGGCACATATACGACGGAGTGCTAAAGCATGTGAGTTAGACTACGAGAGAGATACATGTGCACGCGACGTGGGCTTGTTACAACGCACACTGATTGGGGCACGCAAACGCGCGCGTGGAGATTTAGTGGAACCCGCGAGTTGAGTAACTTAGCGGAGAGCTTTGGAAGAGAACGGATGGGGTCAGGACAAAGAGCTCGGCATCATGGGATTTTCAGCGACAACGCATTGACAACAATCGCAGAGAAAAGGAGAAGTTTCTCTATCGTAAGAGAATCCTTTGTACGTAGTGATTGTAAAGAGTGCGGTGCACAGGTCACAGCGGAAGAGTTGCAACTAGCGAGGATGCATTCAGCGGAGCCGACGTTTCGGATATAGTTGTGACTAGCGAGGACGCAATATTTGTAAGTACCCGCTCGATAGCTATCTATCTCTCGCTTGGCACGACACATGCTGTCTCTTCTTCTCTTGCGTATCGTTGTTATCTCTGTACGTATATTGCGCATCTGTGAGTTGACTCTATATTCTTTTACCTAGTTCCTCTGTGTCCATTCTACTCGCGCTACGTTGTAATTCGCGCCTTTTCAGCTAAAGCGATGTAACCACGCCGTCTGAGCCTCACAGCAAACAACGCAGATGCATTACTGACGACACACCTAGCATGCATAAAATATATACTTATATCTCTTGTGTTAACGGGGGGAACCGGGTTAGTTTATATACTGGATATAAATAGAAAAATTTTTAAAGAATTGAGATTGACCTCACAATAATTTTAAGAAGTAGTATCATGATTAAGTCTTAGGTCGTCATTTACTTCCTCGTTAAAAATTACTAAAGACATTCACAATTCTTGTTTTTCACAAGAATTCTACAGGTTTTCCTGCCAACTTACTTTTTGACCATCATTTGACTCAGTTGAGGTTATTTTGACTTTCTGTTTAATTTTTAAACGTATAGTTTTCCCCTCTTCTGAATGCGATATCTAAAATAGGGGCTCCTATTTAAAAAAATTTAAATTTTATCACGGCAGACCGTAATTTAGTTTTTTTTATAATAATTAATTAATATTAAGAATAGAATGAGAACTTTAATGATATATATCTAATATAGAAAAAGCAAGATTGAGAGTCGCTACTAAGATTTCCCATGAGGAAAGCACATCTGGAATAAGGTGATTATATAAAACCTGATTGTGGCTGCCCTATCCTGCTTTCTCCCATTCGCATGCGTTAACAGGAGCCTACGATCATCACGTATATGTCTCGAAGCACAATCACGCTGACAAGAGGAAGATCCATAAACATACAATCTATCTTTTTTTGCCACCAAATTTTCTCTTTGTAGAACTTTAAAATTTATCATTGAACCAGAATAAAATAAAATTATTCAAGTTACACAATGTAATCTTTTATATTAGATTTGTACCGGAGTAGATTAGCTAGTACAAAAGGAATTTATTAAAGCACAAACTCCCACGATGCAGAGCTAACCACCGCTCCGTTAAACACGTATGAGTACACGTGTATTCGCCTTTACGTTTGATACTTTCGTTTCAATGTCTTCTTTCCGACAGAGTTGAACTAACCTTAAGTCATCTGACTCGTGACACTCGATTTATCTTAGGTGTGAGTGACCTAATGCTAATTCCAACTAATCCCCTAGATGAATTCGGTTTAAAATTTAACCGGTGCTAGATCCGTTAAACTAATAGGAATCGAAATAACGTAATGCGGTGAATAAAATTAATATTGTTTATCTCTAATAAACTACAGTCCTTGGCGGGCTAAAAGACTAACGCTTGCGAATAGGATTTACAAAATTCAATAATAATACGGGGAGAGAGAGAGAAATCAAAATTCTGCCGCGAAATCTAACGTTCGGCGCGAATACAAAAATAACAGTCGCGATAGACAAAATATTCTCGTGAATATTTTGTCGCGCAGAAAAAGGGAGGTGCACCTACTCTGCGGTGCAATTATGGTGATCAGCCGTAATTGTTAAAGAAATTAACTGTTGGTGATCCTGCGAGACCAGCTGCGCTGCCTCGCTCACGAATCTGCTGTTTCTCTGACAAAAGCTGTTGCTCGCTTGCTGCTGCTACCGTGACACTACTTGCGATCACTCGCGCACGTATCCAAAAAAATCAAGAAAACTTTTGACGGAAATTCGGCAAAACACAGTGAAATCTATTTGTCGGTACTCTAATACACAATAGCTAAGGCTTAACGGAAACTTTGAACTCTCGCGCCCCCCCCTCTCTCTCTTAGACGTTCGCCCTAGCATCACGAGTATATTGATCAAATCGACTACCGTTGCAGATTATAAATAATTATGGCTCTCCATTCTTTTACAAAGTATTTATTTTCAAGCTCAGAATAAATAGACGATCGTATAAAACATAGTGTTTCAGACTACAAAAATATGTATTTAATTTTAGAGAAAAAAAATCTAAATAATGTACAATAGTAAATAAGCAATATATGTTCTGGGACACAAAGGAGCCGACAAAAAATGCCGCCAATGTATAAGGGATATGTGTATGTCCTGGGACACAAAGAGGCTGCCCGATGAAGGTGTCGTCGTATCACACTACCGCGACACCTTTTTATCTTGATAAGGTGGGACCTCATGCTGAGTGTCTAAAACGCATTTGATGTACCTTTGACACCTTCCGCGTGTCAGTGGGCCCCTTCGACAGAGTGAGACCCTATGCCAAGTGTCTAAAACGCATTTGATGTACTTTTGACACCTCCCGCTGAGTATCTAAATGGTAATCGATGTACCTTGAAGATGCGTAGCCAATGCATAAAGTATATGTGTATGTCCTGAGACAGAAGCCAGAGGGCACTCCGACAGAGTCCCTTCCCTCCATCAAGCCATCCACCCATCCACCTACAGAGGTTGTTAAGGTAGGATGCTGTAGAAGTTGGTAGGGTGTTTGGTAAGCTATATGATGGTCTCTCTCACTTCAATAGTAGGACGCTTAGTAAGCTTATACTGGCTGAGTGTGGGCCCTCGAAGAGGGGGTAGAGTCTCTAGCTTGCTAGGCGCAACCACCACCTACCTCCCCCCCCCGCCATTCATCTAACTACTACCTCTTCAACCTACAGCGCCGAAACCGCTGCTTTCTGCGCCACCACAGTGCTTAAAGGCCGTGCTCGATTGGAAAAGAGCGCAGTCTTTCAAGACAGCCCGCTTCACTAGCTTTCTTAGCAGTGACAACCAGTAGTAGTAGTACTAGTAGTAGTAGTAGTAGTAGTACTTGTAGTAGTAGTAGTAGTAGTAGTAGTAGTAGTAGTAGTAGTAGTAGTAGTAGTAGTAGTAGTAGTAGTAGTAGTAGTAGTAGTAGTAGTAGTAGTAGTAGTAGTAGTAGTAGTAGTAGTAGTAGTACTAGTAGTAGTAGTAGTAGTAGTACTAGTAGTAGTACTAGTAGTAGTAGTAGTAGTAGTACTAGTAGTAGTACTAGTAGTAGTAGTAACACTAGTAGTAGTAGTAGTAGTAGTAGTAATAGTATTATTACTAATTATCCTACGTGCATTTTCATTACAATGGTTTCTATTTCTTATTTTGAAAATACAGTACGCGATGTATGGAAAGCTTATTACAACTCAGATGCTAATAAGGATGATTTTATTAGATGGACAGATATAATAATTACTGCTTTAAATTCTTTTGAAGAATATATGTTACAGCCTAACTTAAGTAGAGCAATACGACAGAGATATCAAATTTGCGCTTCTCATTTGAATTCAATCGAAATCAATTTAAATAATTCCATAAAAGTCGGAGGAAATGTTACCCCCTTACGAGTCATTCCAAACTAAATTGAAGGGGACGGAGTTATTTGGCGTGAAATAAAGCATACTTAAAAGCGGCAAATAAACTCTTACAATTACAATTACCAAAATATCTTTCAATTCATAATGCTCTAAAAATAAATATAGAAATGTCAGATCAATTTACCGTAATAAAAGATAATGTAAAGGACATTCAAGTAAAGTATTTCAACACCGAAAATGTTTCCATTTATAGAACGACAGATCTTAAATTATGGTTTACAGAAAATATTGAAGATGTTATACTTAAAAATTTAGAAGAATTTCAAGAAAAAGATTCCGGTTAGATATTAAAAACTATTATCGGTATTACTGTTAATATAAATAAATTTAATCCTTTCAAATCTGGCTCATATATTCAACTACCAAAACAAATAGCAGATAAAAAAGCATGTATCAATGTTCAAAATACAGATAATGAGTGTTTTAAATGGGCTGTACTTGCATGTCTTCATCCAGCTAGATTTCATAGCGAAAGATTTCAAAATTATATGCCCTTTGCGAATGAACTGAAATTCGATGATATAAACTTTCCTGTTGAGGTAAATAATATTCCTAAATTTGAAAAATTGTATAGTATTTCAATAAATCTATACATACTAAAAAAATACGGTTTCAAATTCGAAGTCTCACCCTATTATATATCAACTTTAAAACAAGATAAGCATGTCAATCTTTTGTTACTACAAAGCGATTATATTGATGAGAATGAAACAGAAAATTCTAATAGATCAAATAACAATGATAATTTCAAATTAAAATTTCACTATGTATGGATTAAAAACTTATCTGCTCTTGTTAGAAGTCAAGTAACGAAACATACTGCACAAATTGATCTATGTGAAAGCTGTCTCCACTATTTCAATAATAAAGAAAAATTGAATATTCATGAGATAGATTGCTCAAAATTAAATAAATATAGAGTTAATCTATTTAACATTATTACGAGGTCTGTCCGGAAAGTATCGGGCCTACGCTTATATCTTTCCGCCATAGTGACCGAGCGACTTATACCGGACAGAAACGTCAACAGTAAAGCCTCACGAATCTACTCGTATTGCTTACTTACTGACACCTGCCGGACGTATAATTCATGTGCAGCGTGTCTTTGTTTACAGTGCCTTTTTCGCGTTCGTCGGATTTTGATATTGTCAAACATGACTGAAAAACAAGATCAACGAATTTGCATCAAATTTTGCTTTCAACTCGGGAAAGCGAGTTTGGAAACTATTGAAATGATGCAAAAGGCCTTCGCAAGCGAGTGTATGAGCAAAACACGAATAAAAGAGTGGTATAAACGGTTGAAGGATGGTCGTACTTCTGTCGATAGTGATTCTCGTTCCGGCCGAACTTCGACGACAAAAACCGCAGATAATATTGAGCGGGTGCGACTTGCAATAGAACAAGATCGTCGTATGACTGTGCGAGAACTAGAAGAAGACCTTGGGATACCAAAAACTATCATTTCAGAAATTTTAATCGAAAATTTAGGAATGAAACGCGTATGTGCGAAATTCATCCCAAAATTGCTAACAGCAGAGCAGAAGAACTTTAACAAATAGATTGAAAATGAGACATCAAAGAGTGGTGGATGAGTTACACAAACCAGCACGTCGAAACTATCCTCGTCGAAAAGTCAATATACATGGTGTGACGGAGAATTTCGGCTCGCCGACTTCTCCTTCGTCTCTCTCTCGTCCGTTCGCTACACCCGGGCTGAGAGTGTGTTGGTATACACTCTCATGCCTGGTTTTTCTTTGTTTGAGGTGCGGCGAACGGGCATTGGCGGAGCTGAGGGCGGCCGACGGGATGGCGATCCGTTGCCAGGATCGTCATGCGGGAGAGCGAGCGGGATGGGGAGAGCGCGAGCTGCGCACGGATCCGATGCGTGCGCAGCCGGGGGGAAAATCGGCAGTATCGTTTGGGCTGGCCGATCGCGTGTGCGCGTTTATTTTGTCGTCGCCGATTTCCGGGTTTTTTTTTCGTTGGTTGTTGGAAGCGGTGCGGTGCTTCGCCACGTCGGGTTGTTTTTTGTGGATGCGCACCCGGTGTGTGGGCGTGCATCGGTGGGTTTGTTTGGGTTGAGTGAGAGTGAGTGGCTGGGTCGCGCCCAGCCAAGCCTTGCCGCCCAGCACCGGTGTGCGCGGGTGAAAGCGAAGCCCGTTCGGCGAGCGAGTCCGGCGAGCGGCTGAGCAGCCGCAACAGCAACAACAGCAACAGCTGAGCAGCCGCAACAGCGACAACAGCAACAGCTGCAGCAGCAACAGCAACAGCAACAACATCAGCAGCAGCAGCAAGCCGCAGCCGTTGACCGGGAGCGGCCATCTTCACCTGAAGTCGCCGTTGGGAAGGTCGGTGCCGGTTTTCTCTCTCTCTCTCTCTTTCTCTCGCTCTCTTGCATGTCCGGGGTGTTCGCGGGTGCAACGGTGCAGGTCGGGCAGTGATGCCGGCCCCCGTTGCCAGGTGTTGAGGTCGCGAGTGCGTTCGCGGGCGTTTAGGCTTAAGCGGATTATCGGGCAGTGATTGCCGATAATCCAATTAAGCGGATTAGCGAGTTCTACTGATTTGTGAGACGGAGTGTGCGTGCTCCGTCCACTTATTAATTTGTGTTCTTTTTTCTTTTATTTTTCTTTTATTGTGTTCGTATTAATAAAGTTTGTTATATATATATGTGTCATATATTATTGCGTCAACCCGTTCGTTTTCCCGATTTTCCTTCAATTCGTGCGCGATTGGCACACACGCTCGGTGTGCCATTCAGTCGTGGGAGCATTCGTGCTTCCCGAGCCCTCCTTTGATAAATGTTGTGCGGACGGCCGCGAGCAAGTATTCTTCAACGAATAGTCGGCTTAAATAATTCCGTTACATGGCATCCCTTGTGGGGAGGGCGCGACGCGTGCGCGAGTAGGATGATCGCGAATCGGTAGCGGTGACAGGTGCTTAACGACGCGGCATAGGGGGAGGTGGATCGGCAGCGAGACCGACAATCGTTGCACCGGTAGGTTGTCCGTTTTTTGTTCCTTCGTTTGCCGTTGGTGACCGGGGTCGCGTGCGTTGCCGTGCTTTTCTTTTCAGGAGGTGGAGGGGGTTTTTCTTTCAGCAAACCGAAGCAGCTTTAGCGTGTTTCTGGGACTGGCGGGTTTGGTGGTCGGTTGAGTGGCAGGCAGTGATTGCCGCGACCCTCCTTGCGGCCCGGCCCGGTCAGTTGTTGACCGAGAGACCGCAGGACAGGCGCTGTTCCCCCCCCTTCTTGTCCCCTTTTGGTGCCGAGGTCGTTGTCGCGATTGTTGTTGTTTTTTTTCGTTTCCGTTTTTTTTAGGATCGCTGGGCAGCGATCGCGTCGCGTCTGTCGCTCGGTCCCGTTAAGATGCCGCCCCCCGCAGCCGACGCGAATTTGTTTATGCGCCGATTATCTAGGCAGCCGGAGTTACAGCACCTGAGGGCCAGCATCACCAGGGTTCCGCGGGAGGAACTGGTGAGGTATATGCGGACTCAGGGGCTAATTACAGAGGGTGGACTCCCGGTGCTACAGGACCGCGTTTTCCGCGTGTTCTTGGCGAATACGCTATCCGGAGCTGAGGTGCCCCTTTTCCCCTCCTACTTTATGTCGGGGCGCATCCCCGATTCCTCCTTTAGCGAAGCGCGCGACGTAGTGCCGGACCAGAGTTTGCGCGCACGGTTTGAGGATACTCTGGCCCGGAATCCCTTTTTCGCTCGCACGGAAACGGGTGACGTGTCCTTGCTCAGCTCAACGGTCCAGGGGAAGGTGAAGCACTCTCCTCCTGGAGTTGGGCTGGCCTTGAGCGAGGACCGGGCCAACCGTACCCTGCTCGAGGAGGAAGTCCGGAGCGCTTCGACAGGCTCCGACTCCGGCGATACCGCGAGAGAGGCTGCGGTAGCTGCGGCGTTGCCACGGGGGGCCCACCTGGAGCAGGCTGAGGGCCCGGGGGACGTGGCTGCCGGACCCATCCCGGTTCCAGCGGTGCCAGTGCCGCCTCTTGACCCGCTATTTTTGCAGCAGGTGCTGGCGGCATTACAGGTCTTGGGTTATGGGCCTGCTGGTACGGCCCCGCTGGTGTCCGGGATACCGACGGTACAGCCCTCCCCGCTGCGGCCTCGGCCCCCGATGGGCCCGGGCGGCCCCGCAGCTGACCCCCAGCGGGGGGAGCGGTTAACGGGTTTGGACTCTCCCAAACGCAGGTGCCCTCGCAAGCTCGCACGCGAGTGGCGACAGCACTTCGCCGCCTCGAGTGGATTCGAGGAGGAGCGACGACCTGTCCTGACGAGGCCCCCGCTGCTGCTGTCCTCAACGTCAGACTCGCCTAGTGAGGCGAGCAAGGCGCATTTGAGGCCCAGGAGACGGCCGCGCAGAGGGCGGCACAGCCGGGAAGCCACGAGCTCCTCCGAATCCGAGCCCTCCATCGCTAGAAGTTCTTCCAGCGATGACGTGAGTGCGTGCCACCGGCGACGCCATCACCGGTGTCGTCGGGGGCGCGTACGTTCGGGCCATCGAGGCGCGCGCAGGGAGAGGTCGCGCGGCCGTTTGAATGGCAGGCCCGCCGATGCGATTTCGGCGTTTAGGGCCTGGAACGTGCGGTTCAACGGCGCCGCGGGATCGGGTGCAGAACGTTTCCTGGAGAAGTTGAAGCGCTGCGTGAGGTTATATAACCTCCCCGATTGTGAGGTGCTCCCGGCCCTGGATGCGATCTTCTCCGATCGCGCGGAGGTTTGGTAGGCGAACAATCTCTGAGGGTGGCGCACCTTCCATGATTTTGCTGTGGATTTCCGCCACCAGTACTGCCGGACGTTGGACCGTGAGGAGGTCTACTGTGAACTGAGCCGCCGGATGCAGGGTGAGGACGAGTCGATCGCGGACTACCTCACCGCATTCCAGAGTATCGTGCGGCGGATGCGGCCTCCCCCGTCCGACAGACGGCATGTGCGGTTGGCGATGGCCGGGTTGAACCCGGAGTATGGGCGCTACCTCCGGGATAGACCCGTACATGACCTCCGCGATCTCCGGTATTATGGAGATTGATTGGAGAGGCACCAGGATCGCGAGAGGAGATGGCACCCACCTTCTGCCAAGGATAACTTGCTGGTGGAGGATGCTGCGTACCGAGGGAAGGCGAGGAAGACCCACGTTGCAGAGATTGCCGTCGAGGTCTCCCAAGCCTCCAAGGAGCAGCCGGCCAGCAAGCCGAAGCCGAAGAAGAAGAAGAGCAAGGGTGCCAAGTCTTCGGGAGCACAGGTTTCGGGGCGTTCATCGTGTGGCGGTTCGGGGGCTGAGGGGTGCATGGCGAGTGCAGTGATGCACCCAGCACCCGGGCGTTATCCCAACGCCCAGGCCCAAGGGAAGGTTGCCGGTGGGGGCACGAACCCGCGAGCAGCGCCGTCCCTGCAGGCTCCAGCCTGAGCTGTAGTCCTGCAGCAGGGACCAGGTGGCGCAAGTTCTGGAGGCGGCCAGGGTCCATCCCCGTTTCGAGGTCGTTGTTTTGGTTGCAACGGGGAGGGACATCGACGGTCACAGTGCCCGCATAATACTGGCCGCCAGAACGACCAGGCTCGCGGAGCACCTGTGTGCTACCGATGCAACCGGGTGGGCCATTATGCCCCCAGCTGCCCCTTTGGAGCCCCGGCCGAGTCGTGCCAAAACTGCCAGGCGCCCAACTGCACGTTTCGCACGTGCATCAACTGCGAACCGATTCGTCGGATGGCGGAAAACAGGTCAGCGGGGAACGGTGGCCCTACGCTCTCCGCCATAACTCGCAGAGGGCAGCCGGCGTGGAGCACAGCGGATGGGACATACGAGTAAGACCCCAAGAAGATTCGGGGCCTGAGACGGATGAATACTGGCGACAACTGAGCCGGCGACTCGAGAGCCGTTGGCAGGTGGCTGACGGAAGCGAGTCCCAGGAAGTGCGAGGTGAGCAGGGGAGCCCAAGGTCGCAACTGTGTGTGAGGCGACTTGCGAGCGAGCAATCGCAGCAAGTTGCCTCCGGTTGTCAGGCCTTGCAGGGGTTCTTAGAGCGGACAGGTCAACTGCGTGGACGCGAGGTGCCGGGTACAGAGGCTTCCCCGTGCGTGAGAAACGCGACGAGAGAGCTGAAAGCTTCGTCGGTTCCGGCGGGGGTGGGCGTTGTGAGTGACACAACTGGTTGCCCGGGCGCCTCTGACAACGGAGATCCCGCAGTTGACATGGTAACGGAGAACCGTCCTCTGCTCATACTGCTCATCAATGGCGAGCCTTACAGTGCGCTGTTTGACACCGGAGCGCAAGTGTCAGTGGTAGGCTGCCGAGTCACGCAAGACTTCCAGGCTCAGGTGAGGAAAACTCCGGGAGCAGTAAATGGTTTCTCGGGTACATCAGTCAGTATGGTAGGAAAACTGAGGCTGGTGATCGAGATCGACACTGTGGTCCGGTCCATTGAGGCGTATGCGTGCGAGCAGGGATTGCAGTACGATATGCTCCTTGGACAGGACTTCATCAGTGCGTTTGGTTTCCGTATGGATGCCGAACATAATGCATGGAGTGTCGCAGGTCGGGAGAGTTGGCATGATTTTGCCCAATGGCAAGATGGCCGGGTGTACTTTCCCGACCAACCAGGGAAGCTCCAATTGACCGCGGAGGTAGGAGGACTTTCGGCACTGCAGGAGCCCCAACGACTCCAGGTTGAGACGTTGGTGCGGCGAGTGGTGCCGGAGAGGTCCCCTGCGCAAACGGACCTTATCGAGCACGTCATTGATGTGCAAGGTGCCAGGCCAATTAAGACGCCGATGCGCAGGTACTCTCCGCAGGTCACGGAGTTTATTCGCCAGGAGATTCAGGACTGGTATCAGAAAGGAGTGATACGTCCGTCTCAGAGCGAGTGGTGCAGTGCACCGGTGGTCGTGAAAAAGCACGATGGTAGCTACCGTTTGTGCATCGACCTGAGGCCGGTGAACAAGACCACTCGGATCGATGCTTACCCCATGCCGGGGGTAGATGTGATTCTCGATAGGTTGCGAGGAGCCCGGTACATTTCTAAGATCGACCTCAAGAGTGCCTATTTACAGGTGCCCTTGCAGGAAGATAGTAGAAAGTACACGGCGTTTGGTGCGCCGGGTTGCGGGCTCTGGAGTGTAACCGGATGATTTTTGGTCTGGTCAACGCTCCCGCAACCTTCATGCGCTTGATGGACGCGCTGTTCGGACCAGATTTCGAGCCGTATGTATTCAAGTACCTCGACGATGTGATCGTAGTCACGGAAACGTTCGAGGATCACTTGGTGTGGCTCGAGAAGGCGCTGGAGCGCATGGTCCGGGCGGGGCTGGAGATCAACGTCGAGAAGAGTGAATTTGGTTGCTCCAGGGTCACGTTCCTGGGATATCTTCTCGACGAGGGTGGGCTGCGGCCTGACTCTGATCAAGTCCAGCCCGTGCTGGACTTTCCAGCCCCGCAGAACATCAAACAGCTGCGTCGTTTCCTGGGGATGTGTTGATGGTACTCCAGGTTCATCGAGCATGAGTCACATCTGAAGGTGCCCTTAACGAAGCTGTTGCACAAGGGCGAAGCATGGCACTGGGACTCCGAGCAGCAACGAGCGTTCGATGCGCTCAAGCGAGCTCTTACGGAAGCTCCCGTGCTTGTGCGACCGGATTTTTGCCGGCCGTTCTATGTGCACTGCGACGCGTCGTCTTATGCACTGGGTGCTTGCCTGATGCAAAAAGATGACGAAGGGTACGATCACCCGATATGTTACGCGAGTCGCATGCTTAATGAGCACGAGAACAATTACACCGTGTCTGAGCTCGAATGCCTAGGGCTGCTGTTCGGAATCCAGAAGTTCAGGCCATATATCGAGGGCGCGCATTTTATTGCAGTCACCGACCATACGGCTCTGACCTGGCTGAAGAACAAGAAGGATCCGACGGGACGTCTGGCCCGCTGGATCCTCGAGTTGCAGCAATGGGACTTCGAGCTGGTGTATCGCAAGGGGACACTCCACCATGTCCCTGATGCGTTGTCTCGTGGGTTTGGGAGCGACGTGGAGGCTGCAGCATTCGAAGTCACCAACGACCCGTGGTACCTTCAGCGGATGAAGGATGTGGAGGCGCGTCCACTTAAGTACCGCGGGTGGAAGGTTGAGGACGGAATGCTGTACAAGTACGGCACGAATGAACTCCTAGATCCAGTGACTCATAAGGAGCAGTGCTGGCGACTCGTAGTTCCGGGTGAGCATCGAGAACGTGTGATGCGGGATGCTCATTGTGAACCGTCGACCGGACATTTCGGACGCGAGAAAACGTACGATCGCATAGCGCGCGAGTACTTCTGGCCTGGCATGTGGTTTGACGTGCAGGGTTTTGTGCAGTCTTGCCCGGCCTGCCAGAGGTACAAACTAGAACAACGTGCGCCACAAGGTCTGATGAGCAAGCGTGTGGTGGAGCGTCCGTGGGCAGTGATTGCCACGGATGTTGTCGAACTGCCCCGCAGCAAAAATCGTTACAAGTACCTGGTGGTTTTCCAGGACGTTTACGAAATGGGTGGAGTTCAAACCACTGACAGTCGCGACCGGTAAGATGTTAGGATGTGCGCTCGAGGAACTTATTTTATTCCGGTGGGAAGTTCCGGGGTATTTGGTCAGCGACAGTGGTAAGAACTATTGCGGGGCGGACTTCATGACCGTACTCAAAGAGTATGGGATTGAACACGTGCCCTGCCCACCCTACCATCAACAGGCAGACTTTTGTGAACGTGCGATCAAGACGTTGAAGACCATGATCTCCATTTTTGTAGATCATGATCATCGCGACTGGGATAAGCACCTGCACGAGTTTCGGCATGCTATAAATACGGCGGTACAGGCGAGTACAAAGGTGTCACCGGCGTTCCTCAATTTTGGTCGGGAACCGCGTCAAGCGAAGAGCCTGCGTAGGGAAGTAGAGGTGCGGGGCCCTTTTGTTCGGTTGTCTCCTGAGGAGTGGGCGGACCGGCTGAAGCGCCTCAATGCTCTGAGGAGCCTGGTGGTCAGGCATATTGAGCAGGCACAGGACAGGCAGAAGCGCCACTATGATCGTGGCCGCCGGTTCGTCCAGTTCCAAGAGGGAGATTTGGTCTTGCGACGCTCCCACACTCTGTCCAACGCAGCGCTAGGTAGGAACGCCAAACTTGACCCTTTGTATATCGGTCCGTATAAGGTGCTGGAGGTGCTGTCCCCAGAATTGTATATTCTGACGACGGATAGCAAGAAGCAGGTGGACCGCGTACACGTGAAGGAGTTAAAGCGATATGTCCCTCCGCGTTCGAACCGAGCGACAGCGTGTGTGTAGAAACGGCCAATAGTTTGTAAGTCGGCGAATGGTGGGTCAAGTTTTGCGTTTTTCAGTCGTGCGAATCGTGAGTGTTTTCTTTTTGTCGTCACTCTTGTTTATGGTGTGTTGGTGTTGCATGCGGTCATTGTGGTGTCCCGACAGAGTATTATTGGGTAGGCTCTAGATTGGGTTGATTGGTTGGTTACAGGTCCAGCAGCATGTCACTGGCGGACGAGATCCGCAAACTGGGAGCCCTTGTCGGGACGGACGGCAGGTCTGGAGGTGAGGGGTCGGCCCCGACCTCGACACCGGAGCCATTGGAAGGCTCCGCGGCGGGCAGTGATGCCGCGGCGGAAGCCAGACCGGTGGCCAACTCGGTCGTTGAGGTGAGTTCTGCGCGGTTCGGGGGGAGTGTGGCCTCGGTGGCCGCCGTGATGCCCTCCGAGCCCCGGGGCAGTGGGCCTTTCCCCGTTCGTGGATCTGGCGAGCCATGTCCGGAGGTGGAGGACGCCTCCATGTCCGCGTCTGCTGGGGACGCGCTGGAGCTCGGCAGCGGAGCCGCGCAACTGGAGCTCGCGGCGTACCTGGGGGAGGAGCCAATTCCCTTGGCGACTCCTTCCGGGGCGCCGTTTTCCGCTGTCCGATCTCTGCCACGTGCTGAGCGGCTGGCGCGGGAACGCCGGGCCAGTGAGGCCTTGGTGGCCAGGATGGTCCCGGTGGAGGCCTCTCCACTGAGGGGTAGGTCGGAGTGGGACAATAGTCTCAACTCCGGCCCGGCTCGCCAGGCACTGCCGTTGCAGAGGGCGCTGGCCAACCTGGCCGCCCGCGGGCCGCGGCAGGGAAAACTGGTGGAGCGCCTGTACGCGGGCTCGCCCATGGGGCTCCGGACGGCACGGACCCGGGGTCTGCGGACTCTCGTTGAGCCGCGCAACCTCGGTCTGAGCACCGAGTTACGGTGTCCGGGAGCCCAGAACGTGCTCCCGGCGATTCGGGAGGAGCCGCGTCCATCTCGCGGCCACTCGAGAAGGGATGAAATCCCTCTCGAGTATCGTTTCCTCCCGGCGTCGGGGGTACAAGCGGAGCAGCCGAAGCGGGTGGCGCTCCCAACTGTCGCGACCGGGGGCCGGGGCCTCTACCCTCCCGCGGGATACAGGGAGGAGGCGACCCCTCAACCGTCTCGTAAGAAGAGGTCTGGGCGGCTGCCCGATTTCACCAGGGACGTAGAGTTCCGCTACATCGGTGAGGAGCCAACTCCTCGACAGGAGGAGGTTCCTCAGTGTCGATCATCGGCGGAGCCGGACGCGTCCGGTGAGGTTGGGTGCCCCCAGAAGGAGACGGTGAGGGCCGGTTCCCCACTTGTGGGAAACTCGGATTCGTCTCCACTCGCGGGACTGGTGGAGGAGGTCCCGTAGACGCCTCCATCCGAGGCTCAGGTTGATCTGGTGCCGGAAGCCGCGACGACCGCGACACCTTCACCTACCCTGGAGACGGGTTTGTCCGTCCCCGCCTCGGCGTCGTCTTCGCGTCGGGTCGTGGGTGACGATGGCATCGTCTACCGCCTTTGCGGTGACGGTCGTTTTCGCCCTGTGACCCGAGCGGGGGGGCGGCGCACGAGGATGGGGATTAAGGTCAAGCGGGTCTCTCCAGCGCGCACAGCGGTCGACCATCAGACCGCCGATGGCGCGCTGGCAAGCCGGTGTCAGCTGCCTCAGCCCGAGGCCGGAGCCGCCGCCGCCAAGCAGGGCACGCCATCGCCCACCTCAGTGGCGGCTAAGCGTCGGGCTCGACGCCGGCTTCTGGCTGAGATCCGAGCTCGGGCCGAGCGGGGCTCGCCAACCACGGAGCCGCCAGTGCTCCCGACGGCACAAGCGGCGCCATCAACATCTTTGGCGCCGGAGACGCCACTACCACCTGTGGCGTCGGTGACGCCCTCCCCACCATCGGTGTCACCAGTGCCGTCGGCGCCGAGGCCGTCCTCTCGTGTGAGGGTCCTGGCTTACCTTGCCGGGCTGTCCCGAGAGGATCTCCTGTGCCTTGTGGAGGAGGCTGATCAGGTATCGCAGCCTCTCGCCCGCGAGGGTGGCCAGTAGGTGAGGCCACGCGGGACCTAAGGTAAGTGGCGCTCTGAACCCCGCAATGACGCATGGTTGCGGTTTCGTTTTTTCTCTTTCTGTTTTGTTGTCCCGTTTCGTAGTAATGACCCACCATTCCATTTCATTTTTTTTCGTGGTCAGCGAGATGCGAGGCTCCCTGGGCAGGATTGCCATCAGGACGAGCCTGTCCTCGGGACCCAGCCCGAGTGTGGCGCCCGGACGATGAGAGCGGGAGATAGCTCCCGATCCTGGGGCAGGATCGGTTGCTACGGGGGGGCTGTGACGGAGAATTTCGGCTCGCGGACTTCTCCTTCGTCTCTCTCTCGTCCGTTCGCTACACCCGGGCTGAGGTGTGTTGGTATACACTCTCATGCCTGGTTTTTCTTTGTTTGAGGTGCGGCGAACGGGCATTGGCGGAGCTGAGGGCGGCCGACGGGATGGCGATCCGTTGCCAGGATCGTCATGCGGGAGAGCGAGCGGGATGGGGAGAGCGCGAGCTGCGCACGGATCCGATGCGTGCGCAGCCGGGGGGAAAATCGGCAGTATCGTTTGGGCTGGCCGATCGCGTGTGCGCGTTTATTTTGTCGTCGCCGATTTCCGGGTTTTTTTTTCGTTGGTTGTTGGAAGCGGTGCGGTGCTTCGCCACGTCGGGTTGTTTTTTGTGGATGCGCACCCGGTGTGTGGGCGTGCATCGGTGGGTTTGTTTGGGTTGAGTGAGAGTGAGTGGCTGGGTCGCGCCCAGCCAAGCCTTGCCGCCCAGCACCGGTGTGCGCGGGTGAAAGCGAAGCCCGTTCGGCGAGCGAGTCCGGCGAGCGGCTGAGCAGCCGCAACAGCAACAACAGCAACAGCTGAGCAGCCGCAACAGCGACAACAGCAACAGCTGCAGCAGCAACAGCAACAGCAACAACATCAGCAGCAGCAGCAAGCCGCAGCCGTTGACCGGGAGCGGCCATCTTCACCTGAAGTCGCCGTTGGGAAGGTCGGTGCCGGTTTTCTCTCTCTCTCTCTCTTTCTCTCGCTCTCTTGCATGTCCGGGGTGTTCGCGGGTGCAACGGTGCAGGTCGGGCAGTGATGCCGGCCCCCGTTGCCGGGTGTTGAGGTCGCGAGTGCGTTCGCGGGCGTTTAGGCTTAAGCGGATTATCGGGCAGTGATTGCCGATAATCCAATTAAGCGGATTAGCGAGTTCTGCTGATTTGTGAGACGGAGTGTGCGTGTTCCGTCCACTTATTAATTTGTGTTCTTTTTTCTTTTATTTTTCTTTTATTGTGTTCGTATTAATAAAGTTTGTTATATATATATGTGTCATATATTATTGCGTCAACCCGTTCGTTTTTCCGATTTTCCTTCAATTCGTGCGCGATTGGCACACACGCTCGGTGTGCCATTCAGTCGTGGGAGCATTCGTGCCTCCCGAGCCCTCCTTTGATAAATGTTGTGCGGACGGCCGCGAGCAAGTATTCTTCAACGAATAGTCGGCTTAAATAATTCCGTTACAATGGAATAGATGAGACGTGGCAAGCTGATCTTATTGAGATGCAAAGCTATTGTAGAGAGAATCTAAGAGTTCTACAATACAAATTTTCAAAGTCTAGTGAAAAAATATATAATAAACCTTTATTCTACTTATAGCAATCTTAAAACATCAATTTGTAAACGTTTCAATCGAACACTAAGAAATATTATGTGGAAAAAATTCAGTTTAATAGAAAATTATAAGTGGATTGACTTTCTCCCCAGTTTAATAGAATCTTATAATAATCGAAAACACGGCATAATAAATATGAGGCCTAAAGACGTGACTAAAGAAAATGAAATACAGGTCTTGATACGATTCTCTTATGATCATCGTCTTTTCAAAAAACCGAAATTCCTGGTAGGATATAAAGTGTGAGTGAGCAAGTCTAAACACGTTTTTGAGAAAAGGATATACGCCTAATTGGTCTATAGAAATTTTTACTATTCATCGTATTTCGAGAACTAAACCTGTAACATATCACCTACTAGATTATCAAGAAAATCCAATTGTTGGTGGTTTTTATGAGCAAGAACTACAGAAAGCTATATATCCTGATATATATCTCATTGAAAAAATTTATGTTGCTATAATACTACTCGATTCGTGAGACAGAATGAAGCTCTACAAGGCTCACAGCTATTTTAAAACCTCTCTCCACTACTTTGATTTTCGATCCGTCATAACCGCCTCCCTCTACTTTAAATTAGATTTCTATTTTATTTAAGATATATATTGTGTAATGATTTTCCAATATAGGATCAAGCATTCGATTCATCATCAATATACGTTTCTCGAATAATACTCGTGATATAACTTTATTCAATTCGGCAATACGTCTTTGGAAACGTTCGTGATCTCGTGCTATCTGCTCCCAAATACCATTTCTAGAGTCTTTTTCTTCGTATGGAAGATGATGTATTCTAACTTTCTTCGCAAACCATACATACTTAGAAGAGAAGCGAGATCTCCTGTTGTCTCTGGCATGGCTAAGTTTCTACTGCTTCTTCTTCAAAACCACTGCTTCGAACAGAATAGGCTTTCTATTAACATCTTATCGCTATTTTAGAATATAACCCTACTACTACGCTTTTCGAGCCACCGAAATCGCCCCCTTCTCTCTTTCTTATATTTTTTTTGTTAGGGAATGGTGAAAGCCCCAACCATCACTCTCACCTGTGAGGTACTTCCACTGCTAACATTGCTGATGAGACCTTTACACTAAGTCGAGATCTAGCTGAGAGAACGCATAAGTAATTACTTCAACCTCTCCAAAAAAAACGGATTTAAAGGAACAATTAAATTAGGATTAAAGACGTAATTAAAATTTTAAATATAAATTTATTTACTATATATACATTTAAACAATATACTAATTTAATTTTTAAATTCAAAATTCGAGACTTCTCGATGATTGTAACAGGCTGCCGTTTAACCTTTAACCCATCAAACGTATCTATCAGTTCGGTCAAACGACGCCGTGTTAGCTACGTGCTGTGAGCACGTTAACTCACCTTGTCCGGGAGTGCGCCTGCGCAGAGTTCTCTTACCAATCGGAGTTGGGTTCCTTAACTCTCCGCTTGGAGGCGCTGACGTACTAGCTTAACAGCGCTTCGTCGGCCGCTGCTGGTAACTCGGTTGGCAGGTCGCTTCTTACGATATCTACGCGATCCGTGCTATTTTACCGGCTTATTCGAATTGGACGTAAACAATAACATGCACCTCGGACAAAGGGAAGATAAAACAATATGATCTCTAGGAATAACTACTAACCGCTTTATTGACTTAAATATGTTACACGGGAGAGATTTGCCGAGAGACTCACGCACGCTAAATTGACTGACAATATAAACGGAGAGAGAGAGAGTGATATTCGCGATCGTCGCGGACTAAACGCTCGCACGTTTTAAACAATTTCACCGCGCACGCTGCGCGGGATCGCACGCTAACGACAAATAACGATATGGTGCACCTACCGCGGCGTTGTTGGGGATACGGTGGCCAACCGTACCCGACTCGCTCGTTGCTGTTGATGCCTCTGCGCCTATTTCTCCGCTGCCGCGGTTGGGTGACTCACTGCTGCTGATGCTGCTGCGGTCACTCGATTCGCTGCAGGAGGTGTTGCTGAGGCTGTTGGGCGTACTCTCGTAGCTGCCGAGGTCGCGCGCGTTGAACAATGCGCGCACTCGGCACTCCACTCGTAACTGTTCCGGCAGGTATCGGAGCCACACACGTTACACAGTGCGTGGATCTGTCTCGCCGCGCCGGTCACTACTTCCAGTTAATAATGCACACGTTGTGCAATGGACTCTTCCGCCTCCGCACTCACTAGCAACGTACTCGTCTCCCTTGGATCGCACTCGGAACTCTCACGTACGTTGGCAGCTCAAAACACGATCGCTATTATCTAGCCGAACTGAAGGTTACAGTCATACTGACTAGCAAACCTTCCCCTCCCGGTCATTAACCCTACGTGCCCTCTCTCTCTCAAACCGATCGCGGCTGCTGCGCTCAGCCGCTTCGTAACCTACGCGAGTCAAACGATTTTCGGCAATCGTTGCATGATGTATAAATAATTCTTTTTTCTCCATGGTTTCGTACAATTTCCGTAACATATCTTCATCTTTTTCTAACGCTAAGCTTATTCGCTTTGTTCAAAATATCTCATATTCGTCGTCTACGGTTACTACAAGACTAAATCCATAGCGAGTATTTAACCATCTTGATTTCGTTACCATATAGGTACAGTTATTTTCTAACTGCGACATTGTCTTTCTAGGTAAGAATGCCGGTTTTGCTATTTTATTGATTGCTGAAAAATCCATTCTACAATAAAAAAAATCAATCAATAATTAATACTACTAGGATATAGTTAGAGAGCTACTCGTATATAAGAAACTTACTTTTAAGAGAAAATCTAGAATTCGAATAGGAGAAATAGGAAGAGAGACTACTGCTGTTGCTTCAACCTACTGCTGAATAACTGCGACGGACTGAGGTGTGTTCTCCGTTTTGTACCATGCGTCCCCTCTCTAAGAATTCAAGCCGACGTAATTTCCATCTCTTTTCGCCTTATCCCCACTTGAGTAATTTCTCATACGATTCCATTGCCCTACTCCTCCGACTTCTCCTAACTAACCCTTCTTCCTCCCCACTATTACTACTCTATTTCTGAGCGACTTCTATCGGAGATTGGAGGAAGCTTACAACTTTCTTGAGGATTTTCTTCCATTTCTATGATCTTTCTCTTCCTTCGTTGTCCCGCACTGCTGATTTTAAGCTATAACGTTTCAATAGTTTTGTAATGACCCCATGGAAATGTATCAGGATTTTTATCGAATATACATTGTTTATCATCATATGGACTTAGTGCTACTTTCTGCGCTCTTTCTGTTCTTACTTAATGTAATACACTTCGTATATTGCATTGCTCGCGCATAATAATTTCTAAATTCAATAAACAATTTCGATAAACTTCATGATCTATTGTTTTTGTGACAGAATGTGTTTTATGCTTTTTGCTTTCTATATTTTCTATTAGTATACTATACATTTTACTTCGAAGCCCAATGAATTCTCTCATAATATTACCATTGCATTCATCTTTCATAATAGCGAAAACTTTTTAGTTAACTAACGACATATTAAACTGATTATTTTCTAAGTAATCTCATGTATCAAATTTATTGACATCTTCTTTCATTATTTCATATTTATCAACATCTTGAAATTCATAGACGAGGCTATCTGTATCAGTATAAAGTAATTTTGCTTTATGAGCTAGTCTTTCTTTTATGTAACCATAGTGGAAGTTATATACGAGGTCTGTCCGGAAAGTATTGAGCCTACCTTTACATTTTCGTGCTAGCGTTATTCTTTATCATCTGGTGGGCGGCATCCTTCAAAGTAATCCCCTCTTGATTGAATAACACGGTTCCATCGATGTTTCCACTTTTCAAAACAGTCCTGGAACTCACTTTTAGGGATAGCCTTAAGTACACTCGTCGCATTGTTTTCAACCGTTGTTTTGTCATCGAATCGGTATCCTTTGAGTGGTTTTTGTAGTTTTGAAAACAGTCTAAAGTCACAAGAGGCTATGTCGGGACTGTATGGAGGTTGTCGAAGCAATGCAATATTGTGTTTGCTCAACAACTGCTGCACAAGATTGGATGAATGCGCTGGCGCATTATCGTGATGGAGAAGCCAGTCACTACTTTCCCAAAAGTGCGGCCGTTTTCTTCTTACTGCATCACGCAAACGTTTCAAAATATTCTTTATTGATTGTCTGACCTGCTGGTGCATATTCGTGATGTACAAAACCTTCACAATCGAAAAAAACAATCAACATTGACTTAATATTGCTCCGACTTTGACATCTCAAAGAAGCATTAGCACCTCAAGGTATATCATTTAGCCTGAAACCAAATAATAATACTTTACGTAGTTTCATTCAGTGCAGTCAAAAAATACATCTTAAACCAGAAGATTCTATTGGATCAATTTTAGGCTTCACTAAATGTAGGCTCGTTGAAAACGAAACACATACGTACTTCTGACTTATCCATCACTATACTCAAAATCAACGCTTTACGTGTACAGTGTAATATTACTACAGGCTCTTACATAAACGATCGCAAAGTACATACTATATACGAATTTTTCCCAGCAGTCCCACCTGGATATACGATTATAGAAGTTCCCTCTCATCTCATTTTCCTTCCAGTCGCTGTGAGGAGCATTGATCATTTTCAAATTCGTATAGTTGATCAAGATGGAAACCTAGTTAACTTTCGAGGAAATGTCATCACAGTGCGAGTACATATAAAGACCATATCTGAGTGATGGGTATCATTTACAATATAAAGAGCGGTCGAGGCTATATTAAAAGACAAAAATGTCAATCAACAACTAGTCAACAGCGAGCTATAGTATCAGACCGCTCACACCTCAGAATATTCAATTCCTGAAAAGCTTGACGCTAAAAGTCGTCGAAAATCATGGAAGAAAATATTATGCATATTAGTGTGTTGTATAAAACAACAACAATATGGAGGGAATTCTAGACATTCATTCAGCTGTCGCTTTTGATGAGTCTATTGCTCATTATGAAGTTATGCGCATCAGCCTTATTCATTATCATATTTCAATAATAGCGATGAAATCCATTTAGCAATTCAACATCAAGATTTATCTCTGCTTTCATCACACAGTATGATTCAAATTTATTGTCGGTTGACCAAGTCAGACGATACTACGCCAGTGGACAACACTTTATTAGTCAACAACGCCCTCTGTCATTTGTTTGAGGAAATACGATATGAAATAAATGCTATTGAAATTGATAAAGTGAAAAATGTAGGCTTAAAGAGCCTCATGAAAAATTGGCTTTCACTCAATCCATGTCAGAGCTCTATCGCTGAAAATGCTGGATGGAATGGTGGTAACAATGAAGTTTTAATATGTAATGCTCTAGGTTATTTTGATGTTACTATCCCTCTTAGTATGTTGATGGGTTTTGCTGAAGGTTATCGGAAAATTGTAGTCAATGTCAAGCATGAACTTATTCTCACAAGATCAAGAGATGATTTGTATGCTATTTTAACTACTCCAATAGGGAATCTTGATACTTCAGAAAAATCAAAAATTAATTTAACTAAGGTTGAATGGTTGATGCCATATGTGATGGTTGCAGACAAAGAAAAAATCAAATTATTGAATCAGATTGGACGAGATCGTGCAATTGGCTATTTCGATTGACTTGTAACCCTTAGGTTACGGATTTTTTTTTGATTTAGCACAATTGTTGTACACATAAAACTGAGACTTTTCCCAAATTTTGGAGACGATATATTAATTATATCAACAGTTATTAACAATTAAAGAAAAATGATAAGAAATTTTCAAACGGCTATATTTTAAAAACTAATAAAGATATCGAAGTCGGATTTTTTACAAAATACTTATAATGCCTTAAAATTTCGAAATAATTACAACAATAAAAAATAAAAATTTTTTTTTGAAAGTTATTAACTTTTTGTTTAAACAATTGCTAATATCTCAAAAAGTATATTTTTTTTTTGAAAAATTCTTGCTCCTACGTATTCCTGAGGATTTTTGCTATCGAAATCAATCATAAAATTCAAGGGCCTGACATCGGAAAGCGTAGCCCTAATCAAAAGAAGACGCCTCGACGTAAGGCTGCGGTAGCGCTCCAGCGGACTCACGGTCGAAAGGTACTTTAGCTTTAATCTAAAAAACTAATAAAGATACCGAATCAGATTTTTCCCAAATTACTTATAATACCTTGAACTTTCGAAATAATTACAACAATAAACAATAAAAAATTTTTTTCGAAAGTTATTAACTTTTTCTAAAAATATTTTATTTTCATGAATAATTGAGTAATTAGATAATGCTTAAATAACTTTCAAATACACAGAAGAGTAACTGCTTGATCGAGTTTTTTCTAAGAAAACCAAATAAAGGCCCAAAAGACATTCAAGAGGTTATTTACTGTGAGGGGACCTCGGGTGCCGTTGCGACCGGACACCGAGGCATCTTCTTTTGATTAGGGCTACGCTTTCCGATATGTCGGGCCCTTGAATTTTATGATTGATTTCGATAGCAAAAATCCTCAGGAATACGTAGGAGCAAGAATTTTTCAAAAAAAAAAATATACTTTTTGAGATATTAGCAGTTGTTTAAACAAAAAGTTCATAACTTTCGAAAAAAAATTTTTATTGTTTATTGTTGTAATTATTTCGAAATTTTAAGGCATTATAAGTATTTTGAAAAAAATCCGACTTCGATATCTTTATTAGTTTTTAAAATATAGCCGTTTGAAAATTTTTTATCATTTTTCTTTAATTGTTAATAACTTTTGATATACAGTGCCGGTCAGCCACTTTTACCCCCCCACGGGCAAAATCAGTCTAACTTCAAAGTTTTATATCTCTGGTAGAAATTAACGTACAGAGACGCGCGTGGGTGCGTTTGAAAGGTCTTTCGGAGGGCTTTCAAATGATATGACTCACGGTTGCCATCGATTGTTTTTTTAAATTTTGCAACAATTATGCAAAATTGAAAATTCTGAAATTTTTTTATTATTTTTGACAATTAGCCAATTTTGGAAAAAAAATCGTACGAAAATTTGAAGTACACCATTTTTTAGCTATTACCAAGCCCTATCTGAATCACTCATCAAAAATTTATTTTCGTCAAATATGACGCGCGCACGGGCATTTTTTCCTGGAAGTGACAGTTTTTTTCAACATTTTTTATCTCCGTCAAATTGTAACAATCGAAAAAAATTTATAGGAGAAAAAATGTTTGTTTTTTCACGTAGAATACTGGAATAATTTTTTTTTCGGTTTTTCGAAAAATTTTTTTTTTCGGTTTTTTTCAATTTTTTTTTCTCACAGTCGGTACGCTAAAAAGATGAGAAACCACAAAAAAAAATTTTTTTCCACCCATTCAATAATACTACATAACAAGTATCGTAAATTACATAAAAAAAAAATCTTTTTTTTTTCGACCTTGAAAAATAATTTAAACCGAAAAAAAAAATTTTTCGAAAAACCGAAAAAAAAATTATTGCAGTATTCTACGTGAAAAAACAAATATTTTTTCTCCTATAAATTTTTTTCGATTGTTACAATTTGACGGAGATAAAAAATGTTGAAAAAAACTGTCATTTCCAGGAAAAAATGCCCGTGCGCGCGTCATATTTGACGAAAATAAATTTTTGATGAGTGATTCAGATAGGGCTTGGTAATAGCTAAAAAATGGTGTACTTCAAATTTTCGTACTATTTTTTTTCCAAAATTGGCTAATTGTCAAAAATAATAAAAAAATTTCAGAATTTTCAATTTTGCATAATTGTTGCAAAATTTAAAAAAACAATCGATGGCAACCGTGAATCATATCATTTGATATCTCTCCGAAAGACCTTTCAAACGCACCCACGCGCGTCTCTGTACGTTAATTTCTACCAGGGATATAAAACTTTGAAGTTAGACTGATTTTGCCCGTGGGGGAGGTAAAAGTGCGTAAGCGGCACTGTAATTAATGTATCATCTCCAAAATTTGGGAAAAATCTCAGTTTTATGTGTACAACAATTGTGCCAAATTAAAAAAAAATCCGTAACCTAAGAGTTACAAGTCAATCGAAATTGCCAAAAATTACCCATATATACTAATTTTCAAAACACTTACTATGGTAAAGAAAACGAGCAGTTACTTAATAAAAAAGATTTCATTAATAAAGTGCCGCTAATAGTTATAGACTGCTCTAAACAAAATGAAATATTAAAAAGCGCACCAGACGATGTTCGCCTAGAATTTGAGAATCCGACTAATTTTCCTGAAGATACTGCAGCCTACTACTTAATATTACACGATCGTATTTTACAATATAATCCAATTAGTGGTGATGTTAAAAAACTAGTTTGAAATTAACAAGACATTATGTAATCAATGTATAGAATGCTTTTCAATAAAAAAGAAAATAAAATATATATATTGTTGGAATTTAATACAAACTACCTATAATCATACTATATAGTGACTAAGACGCCCTATACCTTCGAATGGTGAGGTATGGTGACTATGACGCCCTCTACTTTCGAATGGTGAGGTAAAGGCTTAATATAGAACAAACACGTGTCTCTACTCTTATAACGGTTTTAGGATCTCGTAGAGCTCACATTAACTTCAGCATCTTTTCAAATGGATTTCGTAATAGATTTTCAAGGCTTTCAATGTTTAAACGAGACTTTTGTTTGTAAAGAACTCGCGTATTTACCATTAGATGTAGATACTGTTCCAACTGTGTTTTTCTTCGAACCACCATATCATTGGTTTCAACTTCCTTTCAAGAGTCGAAAAGTGAATCATTTCTTAGAAATGTTCATGGTTTAATATGGAGATCCGGCATTATTCCATATAAAAATTTAGCACGTGTACTAAACCATTATTTAGATAATTCTAGAAATATTCATGTAAAAGGTTTAAAAAAGAAAGAATGGTTACAAAAAATATTACCCGAAAAGTAAGTATAAAAATTATTTTTATTTTTTTTAGAAATTAAAATCATTATTAATTAGAAAGTTTTTTCCTTTTATAGAAAAATTTTAGAACTTGAAAGCGACATGAGATGTCCACTGTAACGGGGTGAGATCCGTTTTATTTCGATGTTTCGCTCGATGCCCAATCGTACCGGAATGCGCGTGGTGAAATCGAAATATTCACGTTTGCTAACCGGAGAGCAGGAGGGAACGGGGATCATTCAACCAACTTATTACTAATGATAACAATAAATTTCCGTTTCAATTAAACATGGATTAGTTTATTTTTTGTGAACTCTACAAGACGCTTGGCCCGCGTGATTATGTTTATACGGTGCGTGCGACAATAACATGCATCGCTAGTTCGCTTACAATTCTTTGTTTGTGACGAGAGCAGGCCGTTTGCCCGTCTCTCGTCCGCGTTTCTCCCTCCCCCACTCGGCTAAGCGTGGTGGCCAACGTTGGGCGCATTTAAGTATGCGCCTAACACTTGGTCTTTTGTTTCAGCGCCAAGGACGAGCCAGCGCAGTTGAGCGCAAGAAAAGTTGAAGAGCGCGGAGAGAGAGTGAGAGAAAGAGAGAGAGAGAAAGAGAGTATTAGGCCTATGCAGGGATTGGCAGGCGTGCAACGCGTGACCGATAAGCGACGCGTCGCGTGCCGCCTAACTAATAGGTCAAGGTAGGGAGAGGAGCGAGCGCCGCTGAGCGACTGCAAGATGCGCGCAAGAATTAGTGCGTGAGAGAGTCGCAGCCGAGCCTTACGAGAGTGAGGGAGTAGAAGCCTAGTCCTACTACAGTGCGGAAGTCCGAGCCCAGCAGAGAGAGCAGTTTGGGATAGCCGGAAGGAAGCACGATCAACCCTACCGGCAACGGCCTTGCCAGCAACAGCAGCCAGCCCACTTGCCAAGAGAGTCAACGTCGACGACGGAGACCTGGTCAGCGACAGCGGTTAGCGACGATCTGACCAGCTACGACGCCCGGTACGTCCTGCGGCAGCACATCGCCCAGGATTCTCGACGTTGCGAGGAACAGGAGAACAAAGGTCAAGCCTTCCTTTTCTTCTTTCTCTCTACACTCCCTCTCTCTGTTGATGCGACGACCGGTGCGCGGTGAAAGAGATAGCCTGGCACTCACGTGCCGGCTATCTGAAGTTTCGCGCTAAGATTAATTTGTAGTGACGTAAGTTGCGACCGGTGAATTGTCCAGGCGCCCACGTGCCGGGCAATTTACCCGGTATTAGTCCGCGTAGTTTTTAAGTGAGTTTGTAATAGGTTAAGTATGCGATTTGGTATTAGGATAAAATGCGAAATGTTCATTTGTGATTATCTTAAGTAGTTTATTGTTCTATTTGCAGTTTGTTAGTCGGTAATTTAGATTATGTTATGCGCGCGTTTGTTCAGTGTGTACGATTATTAATAATAATAGGTTGTAAGTGAGATTTGATTCTTATCTGTGTATAATTTATTTATCAACCTCCCCTCATTCTTCTCTCTCAATTGTCATGAGCGAAAGTGTCTCACTTACCCCGCAAAAGAATTGGTAACAAAGGATTAAGTTTTGTTACATGTTCGCAATATTAGTTCGCATGCACGCTACCGATTTTTACAGGATCGCCGGTACGAGAGGAGAGCAGTCAAGCGCGATCGTCTTTCCAAAATCGTGACGTAAAGCTAGCCAGCTTACCTTAAGCAGATCGATATGGTCGCCGGTATCTCAGGTTGCCGTCTCTCTCTCTCTCTATGAAATGTTTATTCTGTCTTGGGGTTCCACAATCTCGTGGTTAGCCTACGATGGCACTGTTTTCACTCACTGTGCACTACAATGGTAATGTTGTTTTTATGAATAAAAGCTAGACGGAAGCAATCTGAAGTGGAAGGTATTGATGAAGTTGACAATACTACATATAAAAATTAAACTCAATATTTCAATATAGCGATGTCAACTACTGAAAATAAAGATTATATACAGACTGTCTTATATTCAATGTACGAGGTGTGTTCAAAAAGTAAGGTGACTTTTCTAATTTCACGGGCAACGTACTTTCGATTATCGATTTTTTTGTTTTGTTATGTTGGTACACTCTTCCCGAACATTTGCACCAAGTTTCAAGTGTATAGCATTTTTTGTTTGGTTGTGAGAGGCGTAAAGGTTATAAGTGTTTTGCGTGCCCGGCGATTTCTTGCTATCGAAAAATATGGATCAAAGGATTTGCATCAAATTTTGTGTAAAAAATAAAATAAAGTGCTCCGAAACACTTGAAATGTTGACGGTGGCATACGGTGAAACTGTTCTGAGTAAAAAAAATGTTTACAAGTGGTACAAACTCTTCCAAGATGGCCGGGAAGATGCCAATGACGAGCCTCGCTCTGGACGTTCAAGCACGTCAACAACTGATGAAAACGATCAAGCAGTGAAAAAAATTGTTCTGGAAAATCGTCGAATCACTATCAGAGAAGTTGCTGAGGATGTTGGTATATCGCTTGGCTCGTGCCATGAAATTTTTTCTAAAGTTTTGGGCATGAGACGTGTGTCAGCGAAGTTTGTTCCGAAATTGCTAAATTTTGACCAAAAGAACCGTCGCATGAGCATCGCTCAAGAACTGTTGAATGACGTCAACGACGACCCAGATTTACTCAAAAGGGTCATAACTGGTGACGAATCATGGGTATATGGTTATGATATCGAAACTAAAGTCCAATCGTCCCAATGGAAGAGCCCAGATGAGCCAAGACCGAAAAAAGCACGCCAAGTTCGATCAAATGTCAAAGTTTTGCTCACTGTTTTCTTCGATTACCATGGCGTGGTGCATCAGGAGTTCTTACCATGTGGACGTACGGTCAATAAACAGTATTATCTTGAAGTTATGCGCCGTTTGCGAGAAGCAATACGAAGAAAATGCCCAGAATTGTGGAAAAACAATTCACGGCTTTTGCATCACGATAATGCCCCTGCTCACTCATCTTTGCTTGTAAGAGATTTTTTGGCCAAAAACAACACTACAATCATGCCTCAGCCACCATATTCATCGGATTTGGCCCCATGTGACTTTTTCTTGTTCCCAAAACTAAAGAGACCTATGAAAGGACGGAAATTTGCAACGATTGAAGAGATAAAGACTGCGTCGCTGGAAGAGCTCAAGGATATACCGAAAAATACTTATGAGAAGTGCTTTGAGGATTGGAAAGACTGTTGGCATAAGTGTATTGTATCTGAGGAGGATTACTTTGAAGGGGACAACATAAATATTGATAAATAAATAAATATTTTTTCTTAAAAATACAAAGTCACCTTACTTTTTGAACACACCTCGTATAGTTGAATGAACAATAAATTAATATTTAAACGAAAATTCTATAAGTTTTATTAAGTAATATTCAAATTAAATTAACTGTGAGGTCGAAAGGTTCCCGAAATCTAATGAAACTACTATAGCGCTTGCTTGGAGAGAGAGAGAGAGGGAGCAGCATATAGCTTACCAAGCTGTATGCTACCCTCTCTCCAAGGGCCCACACGCCCTACTATCGAAGGAGAGCGAGAGAGAGAGAGAGACAGAGAGAGAGAAAGAGAGAGAGAGAGCAGCATCCACACTATACAGTATATCCGTCTAGCAAGCTAGAGACGATATCCCCTCTCCAAGGGCTATACGGCGCATGCTCCTAGCAAGCAGCTAGAGACGCTACCCCTTTTCCTAGGACTTACACCTAGCCAGCGTATGTTTACTGAGTACCCTACTGCCGAAGGAGAGTGAGAGAGAGGAAGGGCGGGAGGGAGAGGAAGAGATTTTCTTTTTAACTTTTAAAATTTTTTTGATTGTTTTTCCTACCATATGGTTTGGTAGGTCGTGCACGTTTCCAAAATACACTCGGGTCCGTGATGCTTTCAATCGATTTCACTTTCAGTACCACTTTCTGCGTGCTGATGGTATATCAGCGATTTTTAATGTATGACTGCGCTTAATTAATTACTATTCCTTCGTACCGGCGACTATATAAAAATCGGTAGCGTGCAAGTAAACCAACTTTGTGAACAAAGAACTGCGGACGATCCGGCAATGCATGTTATTGTTGCGCGCGCTGCGTAAACATAAACACGCGGGCCAAGCGTCTTGTAGAGTTATCGGAAAATAAACTCACGTTTGATCGAAACACTAATTTTACTGTTGTCATTATTAGTAAGTAGTAAGTTGGTTGACTGACTCCCGTCCCCTCTTGCTCTCCGATTAATAAACGCGAATATTTCGATTTCACCGTGTGCATTTCGGTACGATTGCGTGTCGAGCTAAATAACGAAACAGAACGGATTAATCACCCCGTTACATGACGCCCAACGTAAAAGAACCTACAGCGTTTGTGATTGTTCAAAAAAAAAAATAAAACATTGACCTTGCGCTCAGTCAACCAGTGACCCAGGTGGCAATCAAAGTGTTGTTCTGCACACTTTGAGCGAATGCCACATAGTAAACATCGCTTCTCTAAAATCTAACTCGCAAAGGCCCGCCGCGACAATAGTTTGTAAACATTCGTTGTAAGCGCGTGCGAGTGCGACCGAACGACTCTTAGCGAATCACCTCGTAATCACCAATAAGTTTTAAAAGTTGTTGAAGAATAACAACATTGTACCCGTTGGCCCGGGGAAAATACTAACACCGACAAAATTCAAAACAAAGTAGACATAATTCAAATGTTCTCTTTCGTTTTGATTTCAATGTAGTCATGTCTTTCGATTATTGCAAACTATAATTATTGGTGATTGCGCATAGATATGCTCACTGTATCAATTTAAAAATTAACCAGCAAAGCCGCGCTAACAAACAGTTAGTGCGCCTGATAGGTAGGATTATTATATTGCGCAATAGCGAGCAAAGAGTTTTTCGGCTAGCGCAATAGTACGAGGGTGGTCCGACAAGTACTTAGCCTACAAAAGAAAAACGAAAATTTTGGAAAAGTGGCGTTTTATTTTTCAACATAGTCTCCTTTTAGTTCGATACACTTGGCCCAGCGATGCTCCAACTTCTTTAATCCTTCTGAAAAATACGTTTGCTCGAGGTCTGAAAAGTAGACTTCCGTGGCAGCGATTACCTCCTCATTCGACTCAAATTTCTGCCCGGCGAGTGACTTTTTCAAGTTAGGAAACAAAAAGAAGTGGCACGGTGCTAAATCTGGAGAATATACTGGATGGAGCAACAGTTCGTAGCCTAATTCGACCAATTTGGCCATGGCGACGGCGGAGGTGTGAGCCGGTGCGTTGTCATGGTGGAAGAGCACTTTTTTCTTCGCCAAATGGGATCGTTTTACCTGCAATTCGACGTCGAATCGGCCCAATAATTCGGTATAGTGCAGCCCTGTGACCGTTTTGCCCCTCTCCAGGTAGTCGACGTAGATCACACCTTGTGAATCCCAGAAAACGGTGGCCATCACCTTTCCGGCCGATGGGGCAGTCTTCGCCTTCTTCGGAGCACTTTCGCCGGGTAAACTCCACTGTTTCGACTGTTCCTTGGTCTCTGGTGTATACCAGTGGATCCATGTTTCGTCGACTGTCACGAAACGATGCGGAAACTCCTACAGATTGCGCTTAAACAGCGTCAGACATTGCTCTGAAGTTGTCTCACGGTTGCGCTTGTTGTCCGGAGTGAGCAAACGCGGCACCCATCGCGCCGACAGTTTTCTCATGCCCAAAATTTCATGCAGGACATGACCCACGCGGTCTCTTGAGATGCCTACGATCTTAGCTATCTCGCGTACCTTCGATCGTCGATCTGCCAATACGAGATCGTGAATTTTTGCCACGTTATCCTCCGTGGTAGCCGTTTTCGGAGCACCTGGACGTGGCTCTTCAAAAATCGACGTGCGACCACATTGAAACTCGTTAAACCAATTTTTGACGGTCGCCATCGAAGGAGAAGAGTCATCATACACAGCATCCAAGCGCTTTTTGATTTCGCTGCGCGATTTCCCTTCCAAAAACAAGAATCGAATCACCGACCGATACTACTCTTTTTCCATTTTTCAAAAATCAACGGACACACTTGCTTTCACACGCTCTCAAAAATATACTACAACTCCGATCCGGCTGAAATCTTGACAGTAACCATCGAGAAGGTTGTACTACGTGATAGAATATTTCTTTTGCGAGAGTGGCGCCATCGGGCGATGAGGCTAAGTACTTATCGGACCACCCTCGTACACATATACCTTATGGATTGGTGACACATTTTCAATGCATAAGATACATCGATTCACAGGCCGACAGAATTTGACAAAAATATTTTACCAAGAACCCGAGTATAGTTTTCCGAAGGTTTTTTGCGCGCTGAATCCGAATCCGAGGTCAGAATTACTCTGGTGGCTCCGGTTTTCGAGGTATCCTAACCTTAAAGTGCAAAAAACGCGATTTTTGCCTATATTTGAGTAGTATGTAGCAAAGAAAAGAAATTTTTTTTCAAAAAACTGTATACATCAAATTAAAGTAGGAGTTTTCTTCTTTCAAATGCCGTTGAGTATGCTCGGATATCTTTTTTTTTCACGAAGTTACACAAATTTGAAAATTTCAAATTTTATGAATTTAAAAAGCACCACATCATTCAGCCCAAGCTATCTAACAAGTAACCATATTAAAGAGCCACTCACCAATTTAAACCAATCTTGGAAATATGACAAAACACTAAAAAATATTGTGAGCATCGTGCTTCTATTTACAAAATGCTCTCTTACGGGTAGAAACCACCCCTGCCAACCCCTAAACAAGCTTACCCACATAACCCTGGGTAGAGCAAGTTTAATTAACTGCTTTTTGTTAAAAAAACTCATTTTCTAATCACAGGTATGCGTACTAATATGATCTAGATAGGCCTCATCCCCAAATACCTCCTCAACCCTTTAAAACCAGCCCTCCCAACCCCTAAGCAGGCACACCCACATGACGCTGGGTAGAGCAAGTTAGCCAAGTGCTTTTTATTTCAAATTTGTGTAACTTCGTGAAAAAAAAAGATATCCGAGCATACCCAACGGCATTTGAAAGAAGAAAACTCATACTTTAATTTGATGTATACAGTTTTTTGAAAAAAAATTTCTTTTCTTTGCTACATAACCTCAAATATAGGCAAAAATCGCGTTTTTTGCACTTTAAGGTTAGGATATCTCGAAAACCGGAGCCACCAGAGTAATTCTGACCTCGGATTCGGATCCAGCGCGCAAAAGACCTTCGGAAAACTATACTCGGGTTCTTGGTAAAATTTTTTGTCGGCCTGTGTTACCTTTAGATACTCAGCGGGAGGTGTCAAAGGTACATTAAATGCGTTTTAGATACTCAGCATAGTGTCTCACTCCGTCGAAGGTTCTCACTGGCACGCGGGAGGTGTCAAAGGTACATCAAATGCGTTTGAGACACTCAGCATGGGGGCTCACCTTATCGCGATAAAAAGATGTCGTGGTAGTGTGATTCCGCGACACCTTCATCGGGCGGCCTCTTTACGTATTTCCCAGAACATACATATATCCCTTATACATTGGCGGCATCCTTTGTCGGTTCCTTTGTATTCCAGAACATACATTGCTTATCTACTTACAATAATGAGCAATTTTCAATCATAGATGTATAAAATTTAGATTACACAATGCAACAACAAGTAATAATAGTCGATATTTTACTAAGCATTATACTTACAATAACTAATTTCATAATAAATCAGATATATAAAGTTCAGACATTTTATAAGGTAATTCATAATAATTAATCATAAAATCTCTGTATCTTTGCGTAATTCCAATTTATTACTGATTCGCTAGTATTAAGTGACAATGTAAAATTACAATTACGTACGTCGACTAACATTTGTTTACGATAATTAGTTATAAACGATAGCGTCACTTTTGCTCTCAAAAATGATACTCTAAAAGCCATAACTGGAGAAAAGGACCCAAGTTTAGAAATGACCGCCCTCTCTCTCTCTAAAACTCTCACCCATAGACCAATAAAAAAATTCTAGATATGATAAGAAAATTTTTCCATCAATACAAAACTCGGTTGTCATAGCCTCATGAATCTGAAGATTTCTATCCAGCCCACCCCTCCCCCGGGTATAAAAAGCTCTGCGCAAGCCGACGCAACGAAGAGTTTGTTCGGAAGTTCAAGAGTTCGTGTGTTCAATAGCCCAGCAGTTAGAAGAAGCAGTAGAGAGGAACAGCCAGCCCGAAAGAAATCAGATCAGAGAAAAACAGAGAATCAAAGTCCTATGAAGCAGAGAGCAAGAGTAACAGTATGATTGGATCTAACATTTGAATTAAAAAAATAAGTAGGTAAACTATAGAGGCCAAAGATCAGAGGGGCCGTAGATGGGGGGGGGGGGGCTCAGATCAGTGATCTGAAGTGCATGATTTATCAGATCAGTACTCTTATTGTTAGGTCATGCACAAGAGTCCCCGCCCCTCCCCCCATCTACACAATGTGAAATTCGTTTTAAATATTAAAATTTATTTATGTTTAATTGAATTTAATTAATTTATGCAATTTATTTACGTGTATAAAATATAATGCAGATTTAGCTCAGTGAAAAAAATGAGCAGACACCACTGGGAATCGATCTCGGATCCCATAGATCAATAGACCGTAGCCTCTAACAATTGAGCCATGCAGCTTTTAGCTCTTGATAGTTCTTATTGCGTATATCAGCTACACAGCCAAAAAGAAACTAAAACAGCATCCCCGCGCCGTGGCCCCACCTCTCAATTTCATTCGTGTGCATGTGCGTGTTTTAAGAACACGCGTTATCATTATATATATTGTGACGGAGAATCACAGCTCGACCGTTGTTCTTCGCCGGGCTCTCACTGATTCCCCGTGTGCCTCGCCGAGCTGGGAGAGTGCGTTAGTTGAGCACACTCTAATTGCTCCGTCTTGCTCTTTCTTTCGAGGTGCGACGGCAACGGCGGTGATTGGAGGGAGCCAACGTGGAGAGCGCAGCGAGAGAGAGAGACAGAAGATAGGGGAAAGACGGCGAGTCGTTGGCAGACCTGCGCGCGCATCTCGCCGGCTTGAAAAGAGAGGATCGGTAGTATCTGCTGAGGAGTCGCACGGTCCGCCGCGCGCACACATTTTTCTTCGATTGCCTTTGTTGCGTTTGTGAGTTCCCGCGCCCTCGCCGAAGACTTAAGTTGTGTGTGATACGTGCCCGGTGCGCGGAGTGCTTGCTTGGAATTTGGTGTAAATTGCGGAACCGGCACCGGTACGCGTGGGCGACCGGCGAGGTGACGCGGGCGTGTGTGCGCGCGCGGCCATCTTAGTGAGCCTGGTGAGTGCGAATTTCGTGCCGATCTGCTTCCTTGGGCGGAACGAGGCACGGCACGACACATATATATATATACGCACACACACACACACACACACTCCTCTAACAACAGCAGACGTATACACTCGAAACGTATTCACAACAATAACCACGACAACAGAAATAACAGCGGCAGTAACAACAACAACAACAACAATATTCATCGCAACAGTCACAACGATAACACCAACATAACAACCACAACAACAACACCACAGCAAGGAACAAGAGAGAAGCAAGGCTACAAGAGAGAGCGGTCACCTAGACATCCCGCCTTTATTTTACAGAGTATTTTGGAGGTTGACGAACACAGGAGCATCGGAGCGGACAGCGGAATTGACGCGAGGCAAGGTCGGTGCGGTGTTTTCTCTTTCTCTCTCTCTCTCTGTCCGAGGCGTCGAGTAAACACCTCGCAGTTCGGCAGCTCTGCCGATTGCGAGGTCGTTCACTATTGTGTTCGGGCGAATATTAATTTGTACACAAGCGTCTCTACTCTGATTCTTTCGCTATTGTTCGGATAATCAACGGTTCGGCGCGCAGACCTGCCGCCGACTCATTATTACCGTGAGCCGATACGTGATTACCACGACGTGAGAGTATCGTATTTGCTTTTAGTTTGTGAGCTACGATTATTTGGTATTTTCCTCTTTTTATTATTTTGTATTTCTTTTCACTATTATTTTGTATCCTCTCTTTTCGATAACCTTGTATTTCTCCTCTTTCATAATATTGTATTTTTCTCTTTCCTCTTTAAGTAGTTTATAATCCCGTGTTATTTTATATCTTTTCCGTTTTCAGTTATCATTTATTAATTTAATATTAACGTGTATTTTACGCCGTTCCGATTAATTACTCGCGGTTTTGCTCAACTGTTAATTTTCCCTTTTTCTTTGTTTTCCTTTTAGCATTAAAGATTATTGTTGATTCAGACTCAGTTTCGATTATTATCCCCTCAGTCACTCCTGATCCCAAGTATCAATCCGCTTACGGTTGACGCGTGTGCTCGACGCGTTATTTAGCCGCGGGAACGATTTTCGCTTCCCGAATCCCCGAAAAATAATTTGTACTGACAGTCACGAGCCATCCATTGAAGGACGACTGGATTTCTCCGTTACAATATATATATATATATTGTAACGGGGTAAATGCTACATTTTTATTCCCATAATTCGTTCGACGCGCAATTATACCGAGATGCGCGAGGTGATGTCAAAATATTCAAATTCGTTAATCGGAGAGTAGGAGGGAACGGGAGTCAATCAATCAATTTACTACAAGCAAGAAATGATAATAGTAAAATCATATACAGACTTGTTTATTTATCACGTAATCTACAACGCACTTGGCCCGCGTGTTTATGTTCACGTAGCGCGCGCGACAATAATATGCATCGTCGATTCATTTACAATCGTTCGATTACACATTTGCATGCTCGCTAACGATTTCCTTGTATTTGCCGATGTAAGAGGAGAGCTAAGATGTTATGCGCAGTCACTTGTCGACGACAATAACGCGAAGCTGGCCAGCTTACCTTATGCGATTAGTCGCGCTGTCAAGGGGAGCAGTTCAATATCGTAGTTTAGTGCGTGGCTCAGGTTGCCACTATTCCGCTTAAACACGAGGCCCTCACTGTTGTCGTGCTGCTTCCGGTGGACGGATTCAGTAACCTCGTGGCTGGCCTCCAATGGCATCTCGGCTAGTCACTCGAATTCGTAGCAGCAACAAAGCACTATCAGCCGGTTAATGTTCATGCTCCTTGTGGCGTTCATGCGTATGCACGTCGTTGCCGGTGATAGAGGCACTTCGAAGATTCGGCCACGTTATGCGCGACCTTCGAATAGCCGCACAACTCTAGCGCTAGTGTTCCTGGACTCCTGCACGCTGTTACCGGTGTCAGAGGCGCTCTCCCACTGGTCCTTTTCTCTTTTTACGCGTTCATTCCCATTTCGGACCGAGCTCCGGTTTTCGATTTGCCCTCTCGGGCAGCCACGCCATCAAGACGGTAGCGCAAACCGGACATTTACCGTCACAATATATATATATATATATATATATATATATATATAAATAAATTAAAACTTTAGAAATGCCAGGCACTTATCTTCGAGTTAATGAAAATTCACAAACTGATTGCGTTACAACTTTTGTCGCAGGATCTTTGAGTGACCCGAACAATATATAAGTATAATCACGTTTCTTACTAGGCCAGATTATGGCACGTTAATCCCGCCGAGTCCATGAAGATTTTAAGTCGGAAATCCACTATGTTACAAGGTCTCGGAGCTCCAAGTTCATTATTGGTACCAGCAGTCTAATGCTTAGTTGGTCTTCTACTACCGTGCGTATTGCTTTACTGACTTCTTCTTATTTAAAGTTTTTACAGCTCTATGAGCAGATTTCCATTCCTAATTTCTTGCATCTTAACGACTTTGAAGCCCATTTGTTCCATACGCTCTTTATGCTTCATCTGTTTCAGAATATAAAAGTATAACATTTTATTGTCCCCGTTGGCTTGAAAGTCTCTTTTTGGGACGTGTATTCTTTAATGCAGATCTGTTCTGTGCTTATTGTGTTCTTTCTTTTTTCTTCTTGCTCTTCTACTTCTTGACTATCTTCCAGTCATCCTTGCTTCGATGGTTCGATAGGATTCTTGCTCCCATAGGATTAGCCTAAGTCAGCTTTCTCTTGCCCTAAAGGTATTGCACATATCTCTTTGATTAGGTTGGTTATTCTTCGATTCTCCGCGATATTATACCTTGTCTTGAGCGGCGCTCATCTTTGAAGGTTTGGTTCCTGAGGTAGGACTCCGTAGCAGCCTCTTCTTTTGGCTTACCATATTTGCCTGTGTTGATTATTTTAGCGTATTATATAACTCTATATGAAATAGGCTCCATAAGAATAACTCCATAGGCTTTAGCTGCGTTATTTTTCTGCCTATATTTCTTCAATCGCCTTAGGTGCGACATGGATCCCCCATGGTCTTTCTTCACATTCTTGTGGATGTTCTTTGCTGGATCTACGACACTTTCTACAGCGAGCATCTTTGTATCGTGCATATCCAATAAACCTTATGGTTAATTTTCTCTCTCCAACACCTGATTCTATAGTTTATCAGATAAGTGAAGTCACTTGGGTTTAAGTCATCTCGAACCAACGGCGTTGTTTGTGTTTTCGTGCGATTGGATCCCTTCAGAATTCATAAGCCAGCGGTGACTACCTGGGCTTCTACTTGATCGAAATTCTCGACGAGATACACGGCATTGCTGGTACCGGCCTCGGGTAATCCTACGTTATTATGGTAAATAGCCATTTATCCATCCATAGTTATTTTTTTTCGGGGTTCCCTTTTCCTACCATGTATCCTAGGAAGAAGGCCTTTAGGAAGGGTTAACATCTGCGCCATAAAAACCTTCGTGTTTTAACAAGGTTCATACTCCTCGGTCTCGAATATATCAATATTGTCAAGCCTACCGCTCTAATATATGTATGTATGCATGCATATATATATGTAGTATGAATGTATGAGTGTATGTATGTATATATGTATGTATGTACTGAAAAGCGATTTAAGATCATGCGTTATCATTAAGTAGAGGAGCGGTGGGGAGGGGTCAATAGTAAAAATATATATTTTATTTTAATTAAAAATTTTTTTTATCGATAAAATTAAATCCAATCCTACAAGTATAAAATTTATTTATTAAAAACTTAACTATTTATCAAAATGGATTAAGAAATAAAACTATTAATTAAAAAAATTAAACTATATTCAGTTTTCTTCTTCGTCCATCAGCATCACCGTTGTCTCATTCAGCTCGTTTGAAATTTTCGTTGTCTTAGGAGCGAACATTGACGATGTCCTGCTAATACTTTTTTTTGTTGGCTGCAAGTATTATCAAGTATTCAGCTCAGTAGGTAAACTAGAGAGACTATAACTCAGAGGGGTATCAGCTCACTCAGTTGAGACGCATGAGCTGATGCGTGTACATCTTCAGCTCAGCACTGTAAACTCACCTCACCTCCCCCCTTACTGAGTTATACCGGTGCGTTCTACACACACCCCCTCCCCTACTGAGTTGATGTGTTCTGATGCCGTGCGTTCTTCCCCCTCTCCCTGCTCTACTGTGCTGTAATACCCGTACGTTCTAAGCACTCCCCCTTTCCTTCTGTGCTGTAATACTCGTGCGTTCTACGCACCCCCTCGCTTATACTGTGCTGATGTGCTCTGACGCCCGTGCGTTCTCTGTACTTTCCCCTCCCCCTCTGATCTTATGTGCTCTTGATGCGCGCGTTCTGCGTTACGCGTTTTGATTTTTATTGTGTGTGTGTGTTAATCTTTTAGATTTATCGGGAAAAAAACAGACGGACGGATCGGGGGATCGAACGCGCGTCCTCTGGATCCACAGGCGGATGCTCTACCGCTGGAGCCACTGTCGCTGGTACCACGGGCAATTCCTATTGTGTATACCGGTGTTCCAAACCATCCGTACAGCCATTTTAAAATCGAAAATCCGACGTTTGGATAAGGTATTATGTTGAGTTTCGCGCTATGTGCAAATCCGGGGTCAAAAAGAGGGGTTTCCATTACAAAAAACACTTCGACCTTGAAATGTCCTTCAAAATGAGGTTAAAGGTCAAAGGTTTTTGGTGCATTAGGTGGCCCACTCTTTTCTGAACAAATTTTGTAGAGATCATTTTTCGATATCTTAAAAATTAAAAAAACGCTTTTAGGCAGTTTTTCGAGCATTTGACCTTAAATCGACCTTCTCAAGGCCATGAAAAAAAATTAAGAAATACCGTTTTGGACGTAAAATATCCCGCTCTTTCCGAATCCGGGGTCAAAAATAGGGGTTCCCATTAAAAAAAAACTATTCGACCTTCAAATGACCTTGAAAACGATGTTCAAGGTCAAAACTAATTATACATTTAGATGGCCCCCTTTGTCGTAAACAACTTTCATCTGAAACATTTTTTACAAAAACACGAATTTTCGATTTTAAAATGGCTGTACGGATGGTCTGGAACACCCGGTATATTGGCTATACGATTGATATAGGGGGTGGCCCAAACGCTAATACATACTGTCACGGTAAACGTCAAATTAGCGCTGATATTATAACTTAATTGTTGCCTGTGAGGGCAGCACCTACCGGGGGGACGAAATTCGTAACTAAGGAATTCGGCACGCGAGCAGACGGAACGCGCGCGATTGAAACCGAACGAGTGAAGCGTCAACCGTCAACACGCCCGTTCGCCTTTGCTATTTCGCCGTTGTTAAGCCGAGTGCCGCTTGAGTTAAATCACCAGTGGAATATCCAGAGCAGCAACATCCAGCCATCTACAATCGTTGCCGCCAAGGTGCCATACGATTGCCAGTTCGGAGCCAGATCAAGAGAGTGTGTGGGAGGTTTCGCCATCGAAGGCGAAACCATAACCGCGTGCGCGTGTTCGCGACCGGCGATAAATATTCAAAACTGTTCCGCTCTGTGCGAGTTATTTGTGTTTCCTTCGATCGCCTGCAACAATAAGGTAAGCTGGCCAGCTTAATTTCGCGATCGCGGTTGCATGATTGATAATTAATTTCCGATATTCGAAGCGTGCGTGTATCGGCTCTAATAACAAAGAGCAGCGAGTGTACCGGCAAAGCGTGTTGTCGATGAGCGAGCGTCAATGTAAACAAACGCGCGGGCCGACTTTGTGTAGTATTTGAATGATAATAAAAGGGTCCGTCCGTGTTATTAACAAGTAATTTTGACTCGCTTTTTTCGTATAGCTTCCACTCACTTTTCCCAGATAAGAGGACTTACTGGTTGACTGACGCACGTTTCCACATGCTCTCCGATTTATGTATTGAGCATAAATAATTACGCCCGTCCTTTTAGTATAATTGCGCGAATAAAATAATCAAACGGTTTTACCCCGTTACAATACAAATAATAATAAATTTAATAAATATACTAAGTATAATAAATAAATTACATATATATGTATTATAATTGGTATATCACACATTATTTTTTGTTGTTCAATGTGTGCGCGCGCGTGTGTGTGTGTGCGTAATACTGAATACGCTGAAATAAAAGAGATATTATTATTAATAATCGTTTATTATATAAAAATAAAATAATATAAAAAGTATAAAAAATACAAAAATATAAAAAACAGCTTATACATATGAAATTTATAAAAAAACTAACACTTAGTCGACGTCGTCGTCGTCGTTGTCGACGACCTGTAACAAAAAAAATGAAAACTTAGAACAAACTACACCGATTAGAAAAAAAAGAAAAAAGAAAAAAATTCATACCTGTTCTTGTCGGCGGCAGGGCGTCTCTTGTCGCTCTGGTGAAACTAAGTTCACCAAGAGCGGCTGTGGCGTCGTGATATCGATCACGGGTGCTGCTCGAGGCGTCACCAGGTCGACGTTTATCACGCGTCGTGATGCTCGTGGTGGTGGTGATGGACGCGAGGCAATGTGTGTCACGCGTCGTGGTGCTCGTGGTGGTGGTGGACGCGAGACAATGACCTGATAAGCCATCTCCACATCGTCGTCATCGTCATCAGACCTGTAAAAAAAGATTCTTTATGAAGAAATTAATTCATATATCTATATATAAAAATATTAAAAAATTAATAAATATTAAACTTACACATTCACCGTCAAAGATGATAGGGAGCATGGAGACGGCAGCAGTACTTGGAGTGGTGACCGACGTCTGCTGTAATGGTATCAGATATATTAATCGGAACATATGTATGTATGAACATTAGTATGAAATTCTCTGTATAATATAACTGAGAGTTCACGAAGTAACCCTGTACTAAGTTGATAACGACGACGGCGACGAAAATCAGACGTAAAGTAACGTAAAAAGAATGCGATCGAAAACAAAACAAGAAATTTTAAGTACGTGAGAGAGAGAGACAGAGAGAGAGAGAGAGAGAGAGAGAGAGGAGAGACCGCGGGACATTAAATTTGAAATTAAGTATATACTTTTTGTCTCTCATGTACGCGCACAGTCATACGTATACATGTATAACGAATAATACTATTACATTAATAAATTGATAAATTATCTATATAAAATTTTATCAATTTATCAATTTATTAATACAATATTATTAGAGAAATAAATTTTTAATAATATATAAATTTATAATAATAAGAGCACATCTAGTCATTATATTAAAACGATTCTCTTTCGAATTCAGTTTTTTTTACTCTCTTGTACTCCCTTATCTCGTTCTCTTTCGCATTGTTTTTACTTTCGACTGCCTATTTGACCCCTCGGTTTCCGTCAGTTTACTCACTTGCTTTATCATACTCTCACATTCCTTATTTAATGAAAAAGAACAGAACCTTTTTTTAATGTATAGAACATATGTGCTCTTGTTATTATAAAAATTTATGTATAACTAATACCATTATATTAATAAATTAATCAAATTCAAATATAATTGTGTTATTAGTATAATGGTATTAATTATATATAAATTTTATAATAATAAGAACATATCTATTTACATTTAAATGATTTTGTTTTTTATATTATAAAAAATAGAATGAGAGAGAGAGAGAGAGAGAGAGTAAAAGAGAATGAAAAATAGTTACTTACAATATTGATGGTGGAAGTGTCAGCGGCATCCGAATCGTTACAGCTTCGTGGATGTCATCGTCTCTTCTCGGTGTTGGTGTTCGCGGCTTCTCGACGACTTCGTCCACCGCTGCTTCAATCTGTGGCACCATCATTCTGAAAACTTCATATTCGAAAAGATCACAGTCCTCGCCTAATGCTGCCATAGCTTCGTCCAGCGCGTCTTGCCACGGTCTATCGTCCGGCGAAAACAATTGTTCCAATACTTGCTCTCTCACTGCACTATCGTCTTCGCGCTGCATCTTACTACACTAAACTTAAGTTCACAACCAAAAAAATCACTATGACGTATCGGTCACTGGTCGAAGAATTGGGAGTAGGAGTGGGAGACTACGCGACAGCACTGGTTTTGTCGCGCGCATAAGACGATTATACTTAGTGGTGGGAGTAGCTAAAGAAATAGCGATTAGTGCGGAGAAAAGACGCCAATGTGTATTAATACAGAATCGCGATAGCGTGTGCGCTTTTTTTTTCTCACGCAACGGACGAATCATAGGTGGTGGCAAACCGTTGGTAGTGACAAGTTGCAGCAAACGAACGATCAGTCCTTTTCTGGACCACCTTTTTTTTTAACTTGGCGAAGCTATACAATCTCAATAGTTAATTGATATCATTAATTAATATAAATTAAAAACAGCACTTTTCAGTGCTAAATTTCAATTACACAGGCTAACAAGGTTTCAAAACCAGAGACTAGACATAGTACACCTGAAGGATTCTAGTCCGCTGAATCCAAATCCGAGCTCAGAATGGCACCAGCACATCAGGATTTTGAGATATCCTAACCTAAAAGTGCGAATATCACGTTTTTTTGGCTATATTCAGTACCTTATAATATTGTGAATAAATTTTTTCATGCAAAACACAACGGCATCTGAAAGAGCAACACTTTGCCGACAAAATGCATTACCGATTTTTTTGTCTTTTTCCAGCAGTCCATACCGTCAATTGAAATGTGCTATTCATCAATTGATTTATACTGGAGTATGAAAAATCTTGATTTTTTTTTGCAATCTTCAGTAGTAGGAAAAACACTGGCATATAAAGGTCTACCATTGTATTAATTTACGGCGAATCTAGCTGCATTTATTACATGCACTCTAAAATGGCAGCTATAAATTTAGAGCAAGCTAAGGCAGATGGTTATGACCCCAATGCACTGAAAATCCTATAACTTTAGAACCAGCGACAGATTAACTTAAGTGCGCTATAACCTGCAAGCTCAAATCCATGACAGGATTGCCTAAGTGCGCTATAACCTACACTCAGCTTAAAACCACGACAAGTTAACCTAAGCGCTCTATGACCCGCGAGAGGTTAAGCTAAGTGCGTTATAATACGCGGCTGGTTGACTCAAGTGCACTATAACCTGCAAGCTCAAAATCACGGCAAGTTAACCCAAATTCGCTATAACCTGCTACAGGTTAATTGAAGCACGCTATAATCCGCAATAGGTATATTGAGTACGATATAACTTGCAAACTAGAATCCACGACAGTATAACCTATATGCGCAGTAACCTTCGAGCTCTAGACCACTACAGGTGAACTTACGTTCGCTATGATCTGCGAGCGCTAAAGTCACAACAGGTTAAACTAAATGCAGTGAACAGTGAGGGTCAAGCATATGACAAATTAATTTAAGTGGACTGTAATCCATAGCATTTCAACCTAAGCTCCAATGTAGTTAGAGAGGTTACACTAAGAAGCTGACAATCTTTAGAATGTATATTCTTAAACCCTTAACCGCCAATTCTGTGATGTTATGCTTTCTTTTTGTGAAAACGTTGGCGCTTCATTTCAAACGATCGTTGAAGAGATTTACGTTTGTGTAGGGTTATTATCATCCCTTTTCAATGACCAGCAGCAGTCGGCCATCATTTTTTCGTCCCACCATCCTTGGTAGCGTTGTTCCTTTTGTTTAAAGTCTTGGAATCGTTCATCCATCTCCTCACTATATGCTCCAAGATTTTCTGGGAAATAGTCCAAATGAGAATGAAGAAAGTGTATTTTAAGGCTCATTAGATAACCCATTTTTCGGAAATTCTGTAACATGTTCGACACAATAGTTTCAAACTGCGGGTCTCGATTATTGCCTAAAATTTTTTCTGTAACATCTTTGAAGCTCAACCAAGCATTTTTTTCAACGAGACTCATGGTTTCGATAAATGTATCATCTTTCATGAGTTTTCGTATATCAGGCACAACGAAAATGCCTTCCTTAATTTTTGCATCACTCAATTTGGGAAATGTGGCTTTCAAATGATTGAAACATTTACCTTCTTTATTCAAGGCTTGCACAAACTGTTTCATTAAACCTAATTTGATATGAAGTGGTGGTAGTAATACTCTCTCTCTATCAACAAAACCTACGTAGGCGACATTATAAGAACCTATTTCCCATTCTGATCTTGTGGGCCATTTTTTTGTTACCCAATGCTTATCTCTTGCACGGCTGTCCCAAAGGCAGAGGAAATTTGGTATTTCACGACTGCAAGCCAACTATAAGATTTATCATCTTAAAGTCACCACAAACAAGCCAATTGTGAGTCTTGTAATTTATTTTTTCCAGTAGAAATTGAAAACTATTGTATAATTCTTTTAGTGCAGTTGAGTGACCTATAGGAAGTGCCGCATACTCATTTCCGTTGTGTAGTAACACAGCTTTGAGACTTTGTGTGGAAGAATCAATGTAGAGACGCCAGTTTTCTGGCTTGTACAAATCTTGGATATACAAGTTAAATAATTCTTCGATATTATTACAGTACACCATCACATCCTCCATTGTAAAGTACTTTATAAACGCCTCTTCTCGGTTTCTGTAAATTGACACTTTTGTTGCAGGTAATAGCTTCCTTTCTTGGAGTCTTGAAACATAGAGTTCAGCTTTATCCTTTAGAAGATTGAGGTCTCGAATGAAATCATCTAACGAACTTTGGTCAAAAAGCTTGGGACTCTCGTCATCAGAACTATCTTCAAAAGAGACATCTTCAGTTGTATAATATCCATCGGTTCAACTTTTGCCGAACCAACTTCTTTTCCGGGTTTACTTACTTTTCCTAGTTTGGCTGGTGTTACACACGCTACCGCAGGGTAGATGATTTTATTTGAATTTAGTTTATTGAAACCCGTTGTATTACATAAGCAGAAGTAACAATCAGTTTCATGGTCCTTGGGCTCACGGCAGATGGTCGGTTCAATAACAGTCATATTGCTGCTATTATCATCCCACTTCAACATAGCAAGTCTGCAAGAATTATAAATTGAAGATGGTACCCATGTCTTATCTAAATTGTCGATCGGAACCTATAACATTTCATACAGTTTTGATTGAATCATTAATCGATCGTCGATAAGAAGTTGTTTCAAACTTCCCACAAACATAACAAAATGTATCCATTTTTCTTGCATAAGGGCTTCTGGAACTCATTTTTCTTATAATAAATAACAAAGAGGATAAAAAATGTTCTTATGATAAATATTCTTATAATAAATAAAGTAGAAGAAAATAAGATAATAGCATTTACAGCAAATTCAACCATTAGCCCGCCACTCAAACGTGATCTCTAACACGGAAGGATTAGCATGTCACAAAATCAGTTATCTCAGCTTTCACCTATCTCAGCTTCAGCATACAATCATACATTTCAAGTTACGTAATATTCTACAACATCTATCTACAGAATTTCAAAAACGAATGAAAGATTTCACGGTTTTTGATTCCGCTGATCGTATCGGATATCAGATTTTCAAAACTTATTTTATTCAAACAATTTGTTTAAACAAATTTTTGCACAATTGAATATTTTTGCATGTTGCACCTCATTTCCATGGTTTTAGGGGTCACTGATTACGAGTTTGATGTTAGATTTATGAATTTAGATTTATTTAAGCAATTTATTTAAATAAATGTTGCAAGACTCAATGTTTTTGCAAGTTGCACGTAGTTTTGCTGATTTTTCAGGTCTCTCGTTATGAATCTGATATCAGATTTGCAAAATGTATTATTTTTTTTAAATTTCTTTAAACAAATTTCTGTATAATAGAATATTTTTGCAAGCTGCACCACATTTCCATGGTTTTGGGGGTTACTAGTCACGAGTTTGATGTCAGATTTGTACATTTAAATTTATTTAAACAAATTATTTAAATTTTTAATTCTAATATTTGTCTGTCTGTCACAGGCCGACAAACTTCAGAACCAAAAACTATATAAAATGCACCCGAAGAATTTCGATGCGTTAAATCCAAATCCCAGCTTAGAATTGCGCCAGCACGTCAGTATTCCGAGATATTCTAGAAGGCTATAATCTGCGTGGCCATAACCCTATGCAATAACCCAATCACCCAATAACCCTAAATCCGTTAACCCAAAAACCCCCGAACCCTTAACCTTTAACTGCCCCCTTAACCTTAAATCCGTTAACCCTGTAGCCCTGAAACCTGTGATGTTATAACCCTCGAAGCCGTTACGCAAATCCCTTAATGCCTGAGCCCAGTAATTTGTGCCACAAGGAATCTAGGGATATTGTATCGCAGGTTACAGGATTCCGAGGTGAAGAAATTCGGGGTTAAGTTGGCAGGTTTTATTGCCGCGCTTATTATAACTTTCTTGGGTAAAAATATTTGGGGTTCAGGGGACGGGGATTATTGCATCGAAGGTCACAGGGCTCGGGGGTTAAGGGGTTTAGGGTTAAGTGGGCAAGGTTTATTGCCCCGCAGGTTACAATGCTCCAAGATCAGGGATGTGAGTTATAATAGTCGAAAATTCATTGCGTTGCCGTATAAACCAGTTGATAAGTAGTACATTTCAATGGACGATAAAAGAAGACATAAACTAACGATTGTTAGTGCTTTTGTACGATAAGAATTGCTTTTTAGATGCCGTTGTCAATTTTGCACACAAAAAATTATTCGCAATGTTATAAAGTACCGAATATAGACAAAATACGTGATTTTTGCACTTTTAGGTTAGGATATCTCAAAATCCTGACGTGCTGGCTCAATTCTGAGCTCGGATATGGATTCAGCGCATCAAAATCCTTCGAATATATTATATCTGGTCTCTGGTTCTGAACCTTTGTCAAATTTTGTTGGCCTGTGTTATAGACAAACTATTTGTTCAATAAAAAAACTTTTTATAAACCAGCACTTTTAAGTGCTATTCATACGTGTGTGCAAATATATCGTAGCCGCAAAGGTAGGTGCTAAAAAACAAACATTTCAAAAAAAAATAGTAACAATTCCAAATTACGAATGAATTCTGTATTCCTACCCCTCCATTTTCAGCGAAACGAGCAGGTAAGTATAAGGTAAGTATTTTTTAATTGGCTAAAAAATATACTATATTAAAATAATTCGTTTAATTTAGTGTACAAAATAATACTAAAAAAATGATAATTTTTTCCTAAATCATGAAGTAATATAAAGTTAGTACGCACTATCTTTAGAAAGTGAGACAATGGCTCAGATGGTAGAGCACTGTCGTACAGATGCAAAGGTTTGATTTTCTTGTAAGTCAATTCATTTTTAAAATTTTTATTCTTGTTCTTAAATGAATTTTAATAAATTAATTTTAATAATTAATAATTTTAATATTATTTTATTACTGAAAGATTATTACGAGTAAAAAATATGATACATAATTTATTAATGTATTATTGTAATAGTATTATTAGTTGTGTGTGTGTGTGTGTGTATGTGTGTATTAATAGTAAGAGCCTATCTGGTCATTATATTTAAAAGATTCTGTTTGGAATTTAATTTCACTCTTTTGTACTTACAAGTTTTCGTTCGTATTGTTTTGACTTTCAACTATCTATTTGATACCTCGGTTTCCTCAGTTTATTAGGTCGCTTAATCATGTCCTCTCATTCTTTATTTAATATAAAGAACAGAATCTTTTTTAATCTAAAGAACATGTATGCTCTTACTATAATAAAATTTATGTATATCTGATACCATTATATTAATAAATTAATAAAATATAAACATAATAGTTTTATTATTTTATTAATATAATGGTATTAGTTATATATACACTAGTGGAAAAAATTAAAGGATCAAAAAAAAATTAGAAATTTTTTGACGCTTTTTAACTGGCTGTATTTCCCTTGAAAATGGTCGTCCTGGAATTAAAAAAAAAGCGTTTTCAAGATTGAGGTTTCTAGTTTTGAGATCTCATAATCAAATAATTTTTCAAGCAACGTGTTCTGCTCAATCCTCATGAATACCAAAAAAAATTTTTTTATTAAATTTTTTCAGTTTTTTTTTTAGTCTACGAACTTGGAAAAAATTTTTCTAACTCAGCCACTATATGAATCGGATAACTTGTTTATTCAGCTATAATTTGCATTTTTGAAAAGTTCAATACCATCACCTCTTGCTGAGATATCGAACTTTGAATGGTAAAGGATCTTTCTGTCTTTAACCATCAATATCTCAGCAACCGCTGATTGCACAAAAAAATGAAGGTAGGTATTGAAATCTTGAATAAATTTCTCAAAAAACTGAACTACTGTTTTTGAAAAAAAAAAATTTTTTTTATTCTTTACATTAATACCAATACAATCATCGCCTTGGACAAGGTCGCCATCGTGTCACGACTGTTCGCAATGATTGGGCGATTGTCCGACAAGTTCGACGGGAACCTTTGATCAATGCGAATATCATGGCAAGAAATTTCCCAAATCGGGTACAACAGCGACAAAGAAATCGACAGCGGCATCAAGTGCCAAACATTTTTTCCCGAACAGTAATTAACCGTCTTCGCGAAATTGGGTTAAATGCACGACATCCTAATCGTGTACCCCTTTTGACAGCGAGACATCGCCGAGCACGCTTAGCATATGCTAATGCACATTGGGCTTGGACATTAAGACAATGGGGAAATGTTTTATTCACTGATGAATCCCGGTTCGTCCTTCATGGGAGCGACCGACGTCCCCATGTTTGGCGCGGGGCAGCGTTTCACAAAATTGGAGAACACCTCTGCTAATTTTACGCGAAAATTTAACAGCTCAGCGCTACATTGACCAAATTTTGAGACCGATTGTACTGCGCAGACGACAACATCAGAGGGCGTTTATCTAATGCAAGATAACGCACGTCCACACATAGCCAACATTACCAGACGCTTTTTAGAACGACATGACATGACATTGCTGCGGCACCCACCAATGAGTCCAGACCTCAACCCCATCGAGCATGTTTAGTACATAATGGGTCGTCGTTAGCGCAGAGAGTATCCAAATTTGTACAACTTGGCCGCATTAGAGCGTGCACTTCTGCAAATTTGGAACACCATTCCGCAACCCCAGATTGCCCGCTGCATTAACCCATTAATACCCAAGCCGAATCTGGTAGAGATAGCCTTGAAATAACTATTGAGTTCATGTTATAGCTTAAAAATAATTAACACGTGTTTTTTCTTTTTGCATTTCCAATTGTTTATAAAAAGTTATTTAAACAAATTGACAAAAGTTTTAGTTTTTTGAAAAACTATTTACGGCAATCGATTCTACGGCAAAAACCAAGGAGAAAACCTCTGTAAGATTTTCTTGTCAGACTCGATTTTGTTGGTGTATATTCGTTATAAACAATTTGAAACTGAGAAGTGATGCTGACAAAAACCTCTCTAACATTATTTTTTTCGACCCAACTGTTTTTGTTAATCATTATGGGTAAAAGAACTACTTTCTTGAAACAGATCCTTAAAAACAATTACAAATGATTTGCTCTGTGCGTTTTGCAAAAATAAATATCACATTTTGAACAACAATATTCAGTCAATACTGAACAATTTTCATTGTCACACTTTCTACGTTTCCCAATCTTTATCTAATGTTCCTCTGTCGGAGTTTCAACTTTTTTCTGTCGTTTGGGTCGATGAGTAATTTCGAGTTTTTGAATATAATATTCACAAACTTCCTCCACAATATCTTTTGAACCTTTCTTCTCATCTGGATGGAGTTTATTGTAAATAACAGTAGCATTAGCTAATGAAGTCTCATGAAGAGACACCACGTCCATTTTTTGCTTCGGATAGTAGGCATAAGTGCATTACAATGCTGGTCGTGTAAGTCTACTCCACCCATGTCCCTATTATACATTGAGAAAGCTTGAGGAAAGAGAATTTTTTGTTTAGTTTTATTATGCCATCTTTTCATTTCAACTTTCGGTTCATCTCCGTATTTAGTTGAGAGAACTGATGCGGGTTTTGAGTCCATCACCGTTATTTAATTCAGTTTTGAATTGGCTTCATGAACTGAGATAGTGGTTTCTCTATCAGCTTTCTTTGACATATCGATTTTTGCTTTGACGCGATTTTGACGAACAGTTCCTGTAGCCGATAATCCAATATTTCTTAAGTGAATCATGAGATCTGGAGATGTAAAGAAGTTATCAAAAAACAAATAATATTTTGCCAGATTATCATTTTTAACCGTCTCCAGGAACCTTTGAAGTAATTTGATAACCACTCTCGATCCCAAACAAACAGAAGCTAAAGGATTTTCAGATTCAGTACCAAACTCACCCGTATATATATCTAAATCATATATATATCCATCTGAAGAACATAGTGCCCATAGCTTTATCCCAAATCTTATAGGTTTGTTCCTAATGCATTGCTTGATGCTGAATCTTCCAAAATATTAGACCATAACTTCGTCAATTGACAAATTATAATCAAAAAATCTATATCTCATACAATTTTCCCTAAATAATTCAAATAAATATCTGACTTTCCAGACTTTATCTTTTTCATCTTTGTCTTGAAGTTTATAAAACCTAATGTTTTTTTTTATTTTTACAAATTTTTCCCTTGGCATAAGTTCTTTTATTATTGGACACTGCAAAAGTCGTTTGTTGGACTAATAGTCAGACTGCTTTTTCCTAGAATTGACTATAGTAATCATAATGATCACGATGAATCGGTCTAAATCATCATTGGTCATTTCAAAGTGGTTTTCGGAAGTAGCTTCTATAATAAAGTTTTTCATTGATTGAGAAAAAAAGAGTTCAAACAATTCCAAAAAACTTTTTGAGTAAAATGATGAAATAGATGAAAGATCATCATCTGGAAGATCGTCATAATTCAAAGCATTATCACGCCGATCATACTTATGATTCGGTTCTAGTAACTTCTGGTCACTCGTATAAGAACTCTTTATATGTTCATACGATCCTGTAGGAAGCGGCCGAAGTGAAGTATAGTCTTCTTCTTCATTACTTGAACCTTCATCTGAGCTCTCATGCTCTGTTGGAAGAAATGCAATATCAACATGATGGTCACCATCTATCATCACCGTCAACCATCTCATTCAAATCAGCAATTCTTCGTCTCGTCATGGTATTACAGTTTTATATTGAAGTATATAAAAAGAACAAAATCAGTAATTTATTCAATATAATAGAATGGTTTTCTATTTCACTGAGTGACAAGCTGTCGTCGAAATAGTATATGACACCGAACTATTTAGTCGATTTACATTTGAAATGAAGATAGGAATGAAAATTAGAAAGAATTATAAAATTATGAGGAATTTCTACTGATGGTGTGATTATTTCAGTACAACCGTAGAAAATCTTTTTCAAGTTATTTTTAGTTCACATTCGGTTCGTAAAATTCAAATGATGGAAACTGCTTTATGATTTCTAATCAATTGTGTGATAAAAGGCTAAAGAAGTTTTCGCCTTGGTTTTTCCCGTAGAATCGATTGCCGTAAATTGTTTTTCAAAAAAACTAAAACTTTTGTCAATAATATTTAAATAACTTTTTATAAACAATTGGAAATGCAAAAAGAAAAAACACGTGTAAATTATTTTTGAGCTATAACATGAACTCAATAGTTATTTCAAGGCTATCTCTACCAGATTTGGCTTGGGTATTAATGAGTTAATATGATTGAACGCTTACCAGCCGTTATTGAGAACAGGGGTGGTAATACCCGTTATTAAGAGAATTAAAATGCTTTTTTTGAAAAAATTTTTTTCCTCGTCACAAACACACATGTATTCTTAGGAGAATGAGTTTGGAGTCATTAACTACGGAGGAACTTCGTCAGTCTCCGGGTCCCATTTCTCCTAAAAAAAACACACATGAAGCGTAAATCCGACTGGACAACCTCCATGTGGTACGCTTCGGGTAATGCTGATGCCGGCGGTAGTTTTTGTTCAAAATTTTTTGGAGTTATTAAAAAAAAATGTTTCAAAATTAAAAAAAAATATTTTTTTTGCCTATTTTTCAAGATTATGATCATTTAAAGTCAAAATTGTGATCCTTTAATTTTTTTCAAAAATTCAATTGAATAAAAAAAAAATGGCTTGATCGATTCAATTAAACCTTTGTGGGTTTTTTGTGAGCATACGAGGGTGGTCTGATAAGTACTTAGCCTCACCGCACGATGGCGCCACTCTCGCAAAAGAAATATTCTATCACGTAGTACAACCTTCTCGATGGTTACTATCAAGATTTCAGCCGGATCAGAGTTGTAGTATATTTTTGAGAGCGTGTGAAAGCAAGTGTGTTCGTTGATTTTTGAAAAATGGAAAAAGAGTAGTATCAGTTGGTGATTCGATTCTTGTTTTTGGAAGGGAAATCGCGCAGCGAAATCAAAAAGCGCTTGGATGCTGTGTATGATGACTCTTCTCCTTCGATGGCGACCGTCAAAAATTGGTTTAACGAGTTTCAACGTGGTCGCAAGTCGATTTTTGAAGAGCCACGTCCGGTGCTCCGAAAACGACTACCACGGAGGATAACGTGACAAAAATTCACGTTCTCGTATTGGCAGATCGACGAGTGAAGGTGCGCGAGATAGCTAAGATCGTAGGCATCTCAAAAGACCGCGTGGGTCATGTCCTGCATGAAATTTTGGGCATGAGAAAGCTGTCGGCGCGATGAGTACCGCGTTTGCTCACTCCGGACAACAAGCGCAACCGTGAGACAACTTCAGAGCAATGTCTGACGCTGTTTAAGTTCAATCCGAAGGAGTTTCCGCATCGTTTCGTGACAGTCGACGAAACATGGATCCACTGGTATACACCAGAGATCAAGGAACAGTCGAAACAGTGGAGTTTACCCGGCGAAAGTGCTCCGAAGAAGGCGAAGACTGCCCCATCGGCCGGAAAGGTGATGGCCACCGTTTTCTGGGATTCACAAGGTGTGATCTACATCGACTACCTGGAGAGGGGCAAAACAGTCACAGAACTGTACTATGCTGAATTATTGGACCGATTCGACGTCGAATTGTAGAAAAAACGGCCCCATTTGGCGAAGAAAAAAATGCTCTTCCACCATGACAACGTACCGGCTCACACCTCCGCCGTCGCCATAGCCAAATTGGTCGAATTATGCTACGAACTGCTGTAACCCAACCCAACTCAACCCACCATATGCTCTAAATTTAGCTCCGTGCGACTTCTTTTTGTTTCCAAACTTGAAAAAGTTACTCGCCGGGCAGAAATTTGAGTCGAATGAGGAGGTAATCGCTGCCACGGAAGCCTACTTTTCAGACCTCGAGGAAACGTATTTTTCAGACGGGTTAAAGAAGTTGGAGCATCGCTGGGAAGTTGGAGTATCGAACTAAAAGGAGACTATGTTGAAAAATAAAACGCCACTTTTCCAAAATTTTCGTTTTTCTTTTGTAGGCTAAGTACTTATCGGACCACCCTCGTATATTGAAGTGTAAAAGACACGCTTAACATTTCTGGTTTTCTCGATAGTTCCAACTTATCGCTTGATTATCCCTAAAGCCACCAAATATCCATGTAACTAAACGTATCAGTAAGCGTAAACTCAGGGTTGCTCTTATTTGGCTATAGTGTAACACATAAGCCGGGTCGAGCAATATTGTTGCGTGATGAAAACCGTATGATAGCGCGGTATGTAATAACCAAATGTTATTATGAATACACAAGACTCACGCTGAATGTGTTCTTAAGGGACTTTAATGAAAATTCACCAGACTCACGCTTAATGAATTTCCAAAGAAGGGACTACTTAAAGAATGAAAAGGACAGCCAGATATTAGGTTGCTTAGATAATAGGCTTACTTTTATTTTATTTAATTAATTGATATTTAGGCTGCGTACTCTGTTCCTTGACCTTTATCTCTCTCTCTCTCTCTCTCTCTCTCTCTCTCTCTCTCTCTCTCTCTTTCTCTCTCTCTCTTTCTTTATTCACGATTCTAGATGCACTTGGCTGAGTTCTTGGCTGAGTTTTGGCTGAGTTTTGACTGACTACTTGACTGAGTTTTTGCTGAGTTCTTGGCTGACTTCTTGACTAAGTTTTGGCTAACTTCTTGGCACTATTCTGCACTACTGATTCCTATGCTTTCTTCAGCACTCACTCACTGGTACTCACTTTCTGCTCTTTGGGTCTTATACAGCCCCTTTTATGATAGGTGGGTGGTTGGGTGATGAGTCCCTCTCTTAGTCTCTCGGTTTCGGGAGGAGTGGAGTAGGCAATGGTGCGTTAATTGGCTTGTTTGTCTCTTCCGATTTTCCTCGCTGGGTTTCCGGGTCTTGATAGGAGCGGGGGCGTGGAGAAAATCGGGGGCGCGGACGCAAGGTGGCAAGCCTTGGCTCGCGAAATGGCTCCTCCAGTATCGTTCGCAGCCAAGATTTGTTCAAATTTTTTTAATTGTTAAATAATCGAATTCAGAACAAATCTAATCAATCGTACATAACTTATACACTACTGAATACTAAGAACAATATTACAATTAAATCCACCGCAAACTATTGTTATTATTAATTATGTAGTAATAAAATATAATAAAAATAGACCGATGCTTGTTATCTCGCACGCTACGTTGTACAAATTCGTGGACTGTCTATTATCATTTCAAGAATTAAAATTATTTGGTAATTACATAGTTTTATTTATTCAAAATTGTAATCGGGGAACAAAAATTCTTATATAACTTAACAGACTGCTTACTAGCTAATTTGTCCTAATTTCTTATAATAAAAGTTCGCCAAACATCAAAGAATTTATTAAAATTAACATATTTTTTTCATTTTCTTCTATTTTCTGCTTAAACTAAGCTTAGGAGCAAAAACTCGATAAGAGGTTTTGAGAGACCAAAATTATTTGCGACATATTTCTAAAGTTAAAATATTCAAATTCAAAAAAAATTATATTATCATTTCTAATGCTTAATTTCTAGCTTGAAAGAGAAAAATTCGTTATTCATGATGAGAACAGGATGCAGACACGGTTTTATGGCCCTCTCCTCTTATCGGCATCTCAGCGCCCTCGGATTACGTCTTCAGAGGATGCATGCACTTTGTTGCAAGAGCGAGGGTGCGAGGGGCGGAAGAACGCAATAAAAAAAAGGAACACACGCTTACATGAATTTGGAATACAGATTTTATTGCTGTTTTGGAGACTGTCAAGGAAAAGTTTCATGCGATACTCGACTCGGTTCTCACCGCTCATGGGCAACGGTTTTTACTCCGTCGTCGGTTTTAATACTAAGGAAAAATAAATTATTCCCTTTTTTGGAATCATATGGCCCCCCGTCACACAATTATTTAGTCGAATCCCAATTATAGGTTTTATATAAATTTTGTTTTATATTTATTTTGAACAAATGTTAAAAATATCAATTTTTTTTGTAATGTATGCAAGGGTTGTAATTTTTCAATGGAATGTATGGAATGTATGACATGTATGGAATTTTTTTTTAATGGAGGGAAAAATCTCAACCGTACACTATAAAAATAATTTGTATTTCATTAGTAATCGTATTCGCATCGAGCGTCTATTACGTAAAATGTGAAAGAAAGTAAAAGGTGATACGAAGATTCTACAATAAGCGCCAACAAGATTTCTTTTTTTTGTTTGTAGAGATTATTTTATACATATGTTTCGAAATATTTTCGTAATTTTTATTTGTGCAGATTTGAGCAAGCGAGGCTGGATAGCTTCACGTCTTAATTAACATGCGCACACGTACAATAAGCAGATCTTGCTGCGGCCGACTTTTACTATACGGGGCAGATTGATTGAGTACGCTGTTTTCAATGTGGTCTGGAAGTCTCTCGTTGGAAAGAAGAAAACAATTTAGTGTTCCAAAGACCAGCGCTGAACTAGCCGCTGCCTTTTCATTTTTCATTTAATTAACAGAAGTTGCGGCAATGTGCGGTTGGATCGAGTGCCGTACCAGTACGTCCTCGAAGAAATAGAAATGAATGTGGATGGCATAAGCTCAAATATCGGGCAGCAATAACGTAGGAAGAGCCAGCGCGTGCAACGGCTAACGTACCTACTGCTAACCCACATGCATGTACAGGCGATCCTGCGTTATCATCAATGAAGATTCTTATTACAAAGCTTTTTTCTGACTTACATTTGATAGAGAAATGTACATCGGAAAGTGAATCAAATGCAGCCATTAGCATGATATCTGTTTATGAAAAACTTTTACGCGATCATAAGAAAAGTATTGACAAACAAAATGAAACAATGAATAAATTTAGCGAAAGGGTTGAACAGTCATAGCAAGATATAGTCAATATTTTGCGTCAACTTGAAATTACTAAATGTAAGGTATGTCTGGATGCTAAGATTGCTAGACTCTTTTTATATTGTGGACGTATCGCTGTATGTATGGAATGTGTATCAAGAATTCATGATTGTCCAATATGTTTTCGAAGAATTACCAAGTGTGTTCATGCTTATTTTGCGTAGATTTCTTTTTTCTCATAAGATGCCTATTATTTTATAACATGTTTGTGTACTTTTTTTCTCTTCCAGAGGACAAACAGCAATCTCCTTGAATACAAATTCGTTCAAGGAAGTTTCGAAGCCCTGTACGTCTACAACAAAATCCATCATAATAACTGAGGAATCAACGACTGTGTTAATACAGTCGAATGAATGACTTTTTATGTTGGGCTTGCACTTGTTGATTCCCCATCAGTTTTTTTTTCTAACCAATTAGATTCTCTTTTGCTTGAAATAAAATTTTTTTACTACCACTATAATATAATATAACAATCGTTCACCCCCCTCCATACTTTTGCCAAGTAATCAGCATTAACGGCTAGTGAATAAAATGCAAAGGATTTCTCATATCTGCTCAGTTAAAAAATTCGCATCATGTCTCAGTATTTCAAGAACATAGCCTTGTTGCTTTCACGGGCACATCGTCTGGCAAAGGCTGGTCATGCTGGTGTTGAAGACATCGAAAGATGGTTGATATTGGATTCATTGGCTTTGCGCAAAGCGGATGAGCTTTCTCGTTGGCATAACTTGATCGTGGCTGGCAGACAGAAGCTGCAGGCAGCTATGTATTGGGTTAAAAGCGTTTTGCATCTGCTCAACGAATAGAAGAATAGGCTGTTAGCACATCCCCCTTCACTTCATCTATCGCTGAACCTGTTGTGAGCAAGTCTAGCGAACAATCGATATACGAACCTCTCGCTATTTTGGATGTAGTTGGTGAAGGTCTCGAACCGGCTAGTATTACATCGGCTTTTGTCAATCGAGTTCAAGACTTAATAGATCACTGGAACGACAATGTGTAGAACAATGAAACGAATGTTTCAAATGAGCCATTCTTTCGGCGTTACATTCAGTCGTAAAAAAATGCATATCGTGCCATTGCATATACTGCTCATCAAAATAAATTTTATTTAAAAAATCTATCATTTCTGATACACCCGAAAGAAGTGATTAAATTTGAAATACAAAACGATGTTTCAGTGAACGTATACTTTTCAAATTTGAAAAATGGGTTTTACAAGATTTTGCCGCAACATTTGATGATGACAAAAAAGAAAAGTATGTGAACATTTTTCTAGTGGAAAATTATTATATCAACGTTAATGCCGACGTGAACGAAGAGCAAATGGAACGCTCTAATATACCTTATAAAGTGCACTATGTTTGGATAAAAGACTTATCTCGACTAATGTATCGAGACTTGTCATTTCACAGATGTAAGTCATACATATGAGATCGTTGTTTACACTATTTTCGAACTGAACAGACATTGAAAACGCACGAGATCGACTGTAAAAATGTGATATACCATTTTGTCAGGAGTACAATGCTGCTCCGTAATCCAAACAGGAAAAACTCATGACAACTCTCGATAAGGAGCGTTCCGTAATCCACTCTAGAGCTCTAAAACGAGCAATAAGGTATGGCTTGCACTTCGCGAAGATAAATCGAGTTTTAAAGTTTAATCAGAACTCATGGCTCAAGACATACGTTGATTTAAATATTGAGATGCGTAGATAAGCGAAAAACGAATTTGAAAAAATGCTATACAAACTGTTCAACAATGCAGTGTACGACAAGACTATGGAAAACGAAAAAAAACGCATCAATGTTAAGTTGGTAAATAAGTGGAAGAGCCATACGGTGCCGAAGCTCTGACAGCTCAACCAACTTGCCATAGTAGTGACATTTTTAACGATAAACTGGTAGCGATAGTTTATAGCTCTATCTTTGTCATTCACTGAAAACCCATATTTATAACCCAACGAGCAAGTTTTTTAAATTGATTATAAGTCATATCTGAATTCACATGATTGTTATATATGTGTTTCATATTTACTTCGTCTTGTCGAAAAATTGCCAATAAATTGACGTTATCTCTCACAAGATGTTTAGAAATACGTGCATATGTTTGCGAGAGATAGAAACAGTCAACGCATCTATGTCTACAAATACAAAAGAAAGCACGTTCGTTGTCCTGTTTCTCACATGCGATGTCTTCGGATATCATAATTGAATTAGGTAGTGCATGCTGGGGATCTATCACGGATTCGTGCTCCTTAAACGCAAAATACTTTACTCCATCTATGGGCATCTATGAGCACATCTCTTCCAATAATTTTACTTCAGCTCATTAAGAGATTTGGAGTACACATAAAAATTTTCGAATCTAATACCATTGAGATGAGTGATAAGCACCAAAAAACTGTTGGTCGTACCACCGTTCGACAGACCACAAAAAATAGTTCTGATTCTATTTGGCCATCAGTCTCAATGACACTTTGGTTGCCTCAATTCCAGCACGATAACGTCAAAAATTTCTACGGGAAGTTTCTCAGTTTGTTTTTTGAAATTCATGCTTACGAGACAAAGTTCGAACAATCACTGGCCACATGGATACATATATACCTGCTTTTATAGTTTCAAACGTTAGTCATGTGTTCGACTTAATCAAATGATGATGATAGGCAAACGACAAAAAGCAAATTTATCTGTGATCAAATTTAAAAAAAAAAAGTTTGAAATAAATCTACTGGATAGAACCCTCACAAACACTGACTTGATGAAGTATGCAAAAATTTTGAATATACAAAACTTTTGCCAAGTCTCCATGAGAAATAACTTACCGAGTTCTGGACCATATTATCACGAACCCGCTATTATCAATCCTCATGACGTCGAAGGAACAGGGATACAATTAGTGGCTCATCGGCAAAAACGTCACATATTTTGATAGCTTTGTAGATATTAGGCCACTTATTGATTTAATGATGTATTTTAGTGATATCGAAATCAAATATACGAAAAGATATCAAGATTTCAATACTTACGTATGCGGTCATATTTGTTTACAGCTTTTGTGCGAGGTTGCAGGTACAAGTTTTGTGCGCAAATCAAATTACCGACATACCTGTCGGGATCTACAAGATCGACGACATTGATAAATTTCTTCGCAAAGCTGTGCAGCGTCTCCACACTGATGATAATATAATATAACATTAAGTTTGAAACCAAACAACAACACGTTGCATTGTACAATCAAATTTTCTGAACCTATAGATTTTTGTCCGTACAATTCTATTAGACCATTATTTGGTCTTTCACAACGTACATTAGAGGTAAAAGTTTCTCACAACTCTGATCTGCCCGTCAGTATTCTCAAGGTGAACACTGTGAGAGTCCAGTGTAACATAACCGCTGGAGCTTACCTGAACAAACCCACCATCAGTGTCGACTGAAATTGAAAACGTCAACACGACGAACTCCAGTCATCAATCGTCATCGTAAAGCGCGAGCTTTAACACGTCAAAACAAAAAGTTTATAAAAAGTCTTGGATTAAGAGTAGTTCCTTAAAATAAATTGCCTAATATTTTTTGCTGCCTTCAACGAAATAATGGAGAACATTATAGAAATAGAGTCACCTGTCGTCTTCCATCAATCTTTAGCTCATTACGAGATCCACGCTTATCAACCTTACATCCATTTATCGTTCAAAAATAGTGATAAGATTCGTATATCAATTCAACATGAAGTCTTGTGTCTTTTGCTATATCACAGCTCGTTACACATATGTGGACGATTATGTATCAAATATAAAATTTTGTTAACGAATACTAACTTTTTTAATATGCCATTTGTCACATGCTTGAAGAAATTAGGTATGAGTTGAACGCTCTAGAAATAGATAAAAATAAGAACGTTGATCTCACAACAGTTATGAAGAACTGGTTGTCTCTCACTCCAACTCAAACCTTGATTGTCGAAAATGCCGGATGGATAAATATAGAACAAGAAGTCCGAAAAATAACTAATGGGAATGGCGACTTTGATATTTTGATAGCCCTGAGCTTCATATATACTTGAATTCGCTGAGGACTATCGAAAAGTGGTAGTGAATATGAAACATGAATTAATTCTCATAAGATAGAGTACCGATGTAAATACGAGAGGTGTTCAAAAAGTAAGGTGACTTTATGGTTTTCTTAAAAATATTTAATTATTGATCAATATTTATGTTTTTCCCTTCAAAGTAATCTCCGTAATAGACTTGTGCCAGTGCTTTTTCCAATCATCGAAGCACTTTTGAGAATCATTTTGAGGTATGGCCTTGAAACTTACAAAGAATTCAAGATTGATGGAACACGTCTTGAATGGCTTATGGTCTATGTGACTGCATCGGATGCAAAGAAAATACGTCTACTCGACTTTCTAAAAAGCGAACGAAGTATTTCAATGAGTTTTCGTAGTTGGGAACTGTGCAAATATCCAGCACTGCCTGCAAACACAAATCACGTCTGAACAGTGAAAACGACAAATCAATTGCAGAAACCACACTACGTCATCTTAGCCTTCCAAAGTAATCGAAAAAATGAACCAAATCCTAACGCTAGTATATTTGATCATGATAAGATCGAAAATGTAAAACTGAGCCTCAACTCTTAGTGTTATCTATACTGCAATCTCAACATTGATTTTAGTAAGAACCAGTACGCAATATTACACGATATCTATGCTAATTTTTAAAACGTGTACTACGGTAAAAATGCCGAATTGATGCTCAAAAAACTCGAATATAAAAATTACATGCCACTCATAGTGATTAACTGTTCAAAACAAAACGACTCATTGAAGACTGCTCCAGTAGATGTGCGCTTAGAGTTCGAAACCAGAGAAAATATTCCCGAAGGAACTACAGCGTATTGTCTTATTCTATACTATCGCATCGTTCAGTATAATCCGATAAATGGAGATATGAAGAACTTATTTAGGAGAGGGAGGGCGGAAGGGAATTAAAGAATTGACTCTTTCCTTAAGCAGCTGAGTAGTAGCTTTCTATCGCAATGGAGTACGTAGTGGATATGCAAGGCTTCGTGATACCTGGCAAAACTTATACTGTGAAAGAGTTAGCGATACTTTTACTAAACTACAACAAAGAATCACTCGTACGCTTGTTCTAACCTCTCTTTCGAACGATGGCGAAGACTAACGAAAAAATATAAGCAATAAAAGGTCTGGTTAGAACTCTACAACCATGGATTAAGGGGGTATCCTTATATAGATGGGGAAAAATCAAGGAAAACTTTGAGAATTTTTTGTGAAAGAACTATTCAACATTTTTTGTTGAAATTGGACACAACTTTACTGCAAGCTTTGTGAATACACACACATTTTTTTGCGAAATGTGAATTTTTCCGTGTACAAATTACATATGCAGCTTGAAGAAATTTTCCGTTTGTCTGATTTTAGCCGCCTATTGAGTCTGAAGCAGCGTCCTGAAACAAAAAAAAAGTTTTAGTTCAAATTGAATGTTTTTCATACCCATAGACTAATTTTCATCAGGTTAAAATCAAAACCTAAAAAATAGCGAGCATTTGAAAAAATTCAGAAAATGTTTTTATTATTTTTATTGCAAAATGATTGCTAATTAATATTATTTTTATGAATCGCCATAGTTCACGTTGAAGACAATTGAATTATCTTTAAAATGGCGTTTTTTTGTAGGATGAAAATTCACTGAGTAATCAGTGGCATAAAGTCGGGAAATCGTGAAAATCTGATTTTTCGTCAAACGCGTTTAAAGTTTGCGGCGCGTGATAAGTACATTTTTTTCCATACTTACCATTCGGGATCGTTTTTTCCATCAATCAGCAATGCCTGGACCATAAAGAGCGCCTTCTGCCTCTCCAAATTGTTCAGATAGCCCCGCTAGCTTCATTTTCTTGAGCACACGGCTAGTCTTCGTTGCGCTCTCGCTTCGAATTTTCTCGCGGTCCACGCGTTCCGTGTCGCATTTCATTCGACTTGGTATACCTATTATCATGGAATTTTCTTTTCCGTTCCGAAGCACGGTATCTGTTTCCGAAGCGTTCTTTCGGATAAGAACTCATGGCGAACGTAAAGAAAAAAAGATGTAAACTGCTCAAGAGCTATAAGCAAACTGAGCCGAAAATATAGTAAAGTCACCAAATGCGTTGTTAGGTCTATACTTTACTAATACCTTGACAGCCAAAATATACTATAGATTGCACACGGATATACACTTATACATTCAAAACTCGAAGTGCAACAAGCATTTGACATTCCCTGCCCAAGCTAGGATTCGAGCGCAGCGTGAGTCTTTTGTTACGGAGCGCGCATCTAGTTACCTGTTCGCCACACGTCGGTGCGCGGTCATTCAAACTGCGATAGAAAATTAATAACTTGAAATTTCGCTCTGAAATTTTGACACATTATTCCTAAGACGTTATAGATTTGATTTAAAGAATAAAAAAAAATCGATTTTTCGATCGATCTATATGAGGATACCCCCTTAAAATGGAACTCTGGCGATCTAAATACGAAGAGCATAAATTCATCATGACAGATGCACTCAAAAATGCCGCTAAAATTTTCATTTCCGGAAATCTGAAAAAAGAGTGGTTAGAACGAAATGATCTCAAAGTTATCGACTTGAATGATTCGAACTATTCTCCAAGGAACTACAGCATATTGTCTTATTCCACACGATCACATAGTTCAGTATAATCGGATAATTTATTCACCTTTCGAAAAATTAAAATCAGTTACCGTGTGCCCTAATCATAACGGCAAATATCAACGACATGTGCACATCAAAACGTTAAATCAATGAAAAAGTTTTACGCCGATGATTATTGCATAGATTGAAAGAGAGCGATGCAGTCGTTGAAGGATGTCTATAATAATTTATTTTTAAGTAGATAATTTGTAGAATAACATGTAATTTTAAGAACATGTAGAATAAGATATATTTTTATCAATAAAAATATTTTTTTCAATTGATACAAAAAATATATTCTTTTATTTTTTATTAAGCCATCCAAAAAAGCGAAATTCTTCGCTGACTCTGACAACGATAGCAGCAGTAACAGCAGCTCATCTTTTTATAATCAATTTTGTATCAATAAAAAAATTTATACAACATAGAATTTAGATAAAAAGAAATGTTTATTTATTATAGTTGAGATGGTGTATAATGATGACATGTGTACATATGATTATTAGTCCTTCTTTTCGTTATTGAACTGCTGATAGCCTTTTTGTCCAGGAAAATTATTAGTATTACTCGAAAATTAAGAATAATAAATATATAACAATATAATTAAAATATAATTTTAATAAATTATATATATTGTGTAGCCATTATACACCATAAGAAATTTCCGTGGTACTAGTGGCAGTGGGTCTAGTGGTAAGCATTAGCCTGTGAATCCATAGGACGGGGTTCGATCCCCCAACCTGTCCGATCGTTTTTTTTCAATTAATAACTAAGTCTTTTTTCGATACGTCATTATAATTCAATACGTTTTTGAAAGATATAAATAATTATTAAATAAATGAAATATACTTTATTGAGTCTAAAAATTTAACAGACACACACATACTCATACAAAATAAATTGAAAGCATGGAACACAGAACGCACGGGCATTAGCTCAGATAACATTGCAGTCTAATTCGGGGAGGAGGCATAATGAATATAGAACGCACGGGAATCAGCTTAGGGAGTACAGCAGCTTAATAAGAAGAGGAGAGGAGGTGAGTTGATAGTGTGGAAGCTAAAATACACTGGCATCAGCTAAAGGACATCAGCTCAATAAGCTGATACCCCTCTGAGCTAAGACCTCTCTAGTTTACCTACTTTATGGAAATAAGCCAAAAGCAACACCAAGCTGCAAGCTCCTAGCATAAACTGGAAGCTTCCGAAATGGATTTTACTATAAGTTGGAATTAAGAAACAGTTTCTAACATTTAAAGAAGTACATACATCAATAGTATTAGGTAACCCTGGCCTTTCCGATAAGGTACTAAAGACTTCCTAAAAAGTCTTGTTGATTACATCTATATGCGAGCATATTGAAAGAGTCATTAATACGGTCACATCATAGAAAGCCTGACTTCCGTTGAAATTTTTCCTACTACACGCACTCCAGTATTTTATCAGGAGCAATGATTTATTCCACACTAGTGGATAGATGAAATATGTATTGAAATCGAGAAACTACCCTAAAATGAGTACCGATGCTACTGAGAATCAGTTTAATATTTAGAATTTAGTGCAAACCGGTGTGGTCATGACTGCTGGCTCCATATATTTATGATAACAATAATAGCTTAAGCTCAGCAGCTATTAATTTTAGCGATAGCATCAGTACCGTTGTGACCTAATTGTTTTACCTCAGCTGAGAATATCGTCGTTGTAGAGATAAACAACATTATTTACTACTGGTAAAGAAATGTGTTGAGATAACATTAATTCTTAAATTATTCTTATAATGTTTTATAATTCTCAATTACAGATCTTAATTTAGCTAATTCTTCTTTTCAAAGTTTGAATTGGATTTGAAACAGTTATTTTAGGTTTGAATTTGCTTAAATATGTAGAATTTTATTTATTTATATTACAATATTTTACGATTTTTACAATAACAATCTTTTCAATTTAATAGAACGTTGTATTTTTGATATACATACTTTTTACAAAAATAAAAAAACCAAACGAGTTGCCATCGATGTTTCACTATTATGGAGAAATTGTTATGAAAGATATGGAAAATAAAATTAATATGCATTTAATTAAAATAAGCTTTGATAACAACACTCACACTTTGCAGTATACGTAATGTATTTACGATGCACGGCTACGTGGTTTCGCTTAAATACACTGATCTATGCATAATTAATGCATAACTAATGTTGTAGACTAATGTCCACTATTTGATAAACCATCTTTCTTGTTAGTTGATAGAGATCACTAGTAATGTCTCTGTTCGTCACTCGATGCTAATAAATAAGATAATAATTATAAGTCTCATAAAATAACAATGATTGTAATTTATTCAAATTAGAAGATGAATGAGAATGCGTTATATAGCCAGCATAAAAAACCCTAGTCATGAGGGGGGGGGGGAAAGCCATTTAAATACAAACCACAAATATAAATAATGATGTAACAATTACATAGATGCAAAACTGGACAAAATAGTTGTTACGCTTGTAAAATATTGACACGTAAGAAAGAGAATTTAGCTGGCGGAATAATATAGGCATAGTAACTACAGGTAAAGAGAGAGCCATAAAGTAGTTATATATATACACATACACCGGCAGTCAATTGAGGCTGGCAGAGCCTATAACGCTTCGCACGCTTGAATGGCCATTCAGGTAAAATTCTTACTTACTCATCCTCGCTAGGTGATTTGGAAGGAAGGTGTTGCCCCACACACACATGGGCGCACCACAGTCCCGACGTCTCGGGCACACACGCGTACTGCGGTAACACCTAAGTTGCCGAGCTGATGGACAGAGTTGAATCCCGGGCAACACCTCAGGGACGCGCAGACGTTGCCAGCCAACGCAATTGGCCCTTACTGTAGACGATGATCACACACTCAGACCTTTTGATAACAACACGCTCGAACACTCTCGGATTACACAGTTTTTCGTCACTCGATGATTACATAGCAACAGTTCAGGCGCGACTCGGCGCTCACGCACACTCACACCTACACAGATGTAGAACGAAGAAGTGGCGGTGTCGTACAAGACACCTTTTAGTAAGACACCCTTTTCTACCTGCGGGAGGTCGGAACTGACCCTTTTTTTTATGGCGCGCGTCGGTCATCAAGCAATTTGGGTTTCCCCAGACGTGCTGAGACCGAGAATTGCTCGGATTACGCACATGTATTTCGCTCTTATATTTTCGGAAAAACATCATAAAATAGAGGACAGTAATTCGAGCTGTTTAAACAGACGAAACACAGATGCAACGCGGGTTGTTAAAGCGAACGGACAAAAGTACTCGAAACTTTATAATCGCGCTCATTTCTAACAGACGTCATGAGGACCGGCGCGGCATTCGTGATGATTTACGGACCATCGTCGGTTGTTTTTATATTTTCTTCTCTCGAAGCATCGTTCACACATGCACACACACACACACTCTCTCTCTCTTTTATCCTTGGAGCGCAAACGGCGCGAACAGTCTTAGTGAGATATAAAAGAGAACGTAAACACGATGTTAAGATTTTTAAAATAAAGAAAATATTCGGTTACATTTTATTTAAATGAACATAGGTATCAAAAAAGGGCAAACATTGGTGTTGAATATCAACGATTAATGTCGAGGTAGCAGAAATCAAAAACATCGGACATGATGCAAATGATATTGTTTGTGAAGGTTCTGAGATAGCTGCAAAATTAAAAATAAATATAGTATGATTATTCTTTTTTAAAGGTGGATTAAGTATTGTATCGGACTTCTCTCCTGAGTTTAAGCCATGGTATATAATAGCTGCAATATCATGGGGCAAGCTACCGTTCAAATTTTCGACTATCACGTCATAATATCAAACTTCGGTTTCCGTCCAGCGTGGAATTGTATGCTCCGGGTGGTCTTTGTTATGTTCGCAGAGAGTTAGTCTAGCGTCCGAATTTTTATAAGTTTCGGAAGATGATTCCTAAAAAAAGCAATGGCAAGTGAGGAACTAAATAAGAACAAATTATATAAACCGCCGTCTATATTTGTTTGTTCACCCAAAGAAAAAAGTACATAAAATAACAAATTTTGCTACTAGGGAACCTCCAAATACGGCAGCCTACAAATACTTTCGAGAGATCATTTAGTAGCTATCTGCGAGTACTTTAAGATACACTTTCTCTCAAATTAATTAATGATTGTTTTCATGTTTTATCGAAATATCAATTTAAAAAAAAAATAGATAATGTTTTACCCACTCTTAATTTTGACGAAATAATTCCTAAAATAAATCTAAAAGCCATGTTTGTTGGAAGAGCTTTCAAATTCAGGGTTGCAGAAATATTTTTTCTTTATTAGTGTAACAGTTACAGATAATTGAAAACACATTTTTCAAAAATTGTTATTTCGCTATCGTCGACTTATACAGGAAAATTTTACTTGAGAATAAAATCAAAACAGTATGATACGTATTAAAAACGGCTTTTTCGTAGAGTCAATCATGCATAGAAATCTGTACTGTGGGAGGTCTGCTACGGACCCTCCTTTTTCCTTGAGTATCAATACCAATTTTTGCCTAGCCGTGAATATCCCTTGATTGAGGCATTTATTGAAGACATTCCACAGTATCTGAAAATTTATTTGAACTATGTGCGTATAACTTTGTTCGAGGTTTAGTCCAGACCTAGACTTTTCATAGGGCTTAGTCTTCTCGCTGCTGTTACAAACTATTGCAGACTGAACGGCTCTCCTACTGATTCGTTAGTTTCATCGGGAAAGCTGGTGTAAGACTCTCCTTTGGGAAATAAGACATCTACATACTTTATTCATTGCTTGGTAGTTGTAATCCTTGAACATCATTCAGTTTGCCTATTATGATCTTGTATAGCAGGCTCCATCGGTCTCGATTCATCAATTCAATGAGACTTTTCCAGCATTTACTTGCTTAACTGGATCGCGGTATTCAAGCATTTCCTTGCATGTTTATATATGGGCTTCATGACCTTTGAGCACGTCGGGATGGTTCGCTTTTCTTGATCGCTGGTATATTCGGTGTTGTTTATTGCACTTTCTTTTCAATCCAGCAAGTTTTACATTTCACCAGTACCCCGGTTTTCTATGGTCATTCGATAGCTGAGGTGGCATCAAAGAGTTATAGGCTTTCACTATGACCTGCATAACGTTACCTGCTGCTTCTTCAGGTCTTCCTTGCTCTGCCAGTGAATGTCAGATCTAGAACTAATATGGAGCTCGCTTTTTCAAAAATATACACACCTGATTGGTTGACAATTACTAAATTGTGAACTGCCATTATATCCTCTAGAAAGTTTCCCCTTTGATATTAGAGCCCCGCGGTCCACGCATTTACCTTGGCATGCCGGGTACAATGAGTGGACCGTTTCAGGTGTTAATAAATTATTCTAGTGTCGCCATGTTCTACTAGAGTTTCACTGACGTCCGAAAAATATAACAGCTACATATAGCCAGTGATTCTATAGCAATTACTACTTAACCACTGCCTGATGCCAGTTCTCTTGCATTATAATGTCCGTCATTAACGAGGTATATTGCCGTGTTTTCACTTCTATCTCCAAACCACATGTCCGGTGAATCCTGCTTTTATCTCGATGTTTCGAAATAATAATTATGCCTGCTCCTGTTTCCTTCGAGGTCTACACAACAAGGTCTTGAACCGTATCGAACCAGTTGAGGTTTATCTGTAGGAGTAAGTAACGTAGAGAGACCTCAGCTCAGTGGGGTATCAGCTCACTGAGCTGATGTCCTCCCTGAGCTGATGCCCGTGCATCTTCAGCTGAGCACTGTCAACTCACCTGCCCCCCCCCCCCTCCTTCTGAGCTAATGCCCGTGCATTTCACAGTCGACTTATCTCCCCTCCTCGCCCCTTTACTGAGCTGATGTACGTGCATTCTATGCCCTTCCCTCTCCTCTACTGAGCTGATGTGTTTTGATGCTCGTGCGGTCTGGGTTACACGCTTTTATTTTATTGTGTGTGTGTGTGTGTGCGTATGTGTGTTAAATTTTTAGACGTAAAACAAGGTGAATGTTATCGAAAAAAACGGACGTACAGGTCGGGGGACCGAACACGCGTCCTCTGGATCCGCAGGCCGATGCTCTACCGTTAGAGCCACTGCAACTAGTACCTTAGACAATTCAATGTATATATTATTAATTTATTTTGGTGATACTAATATATTTAGTTAATAATAATTCTATTATAATTTGTGTGTGTGTGTGTGTGTGTCTAAAAATACAAAATTTACTATAAAAAAGTGCAGCGGCTGCTACTACTATCATCGTCAGTCATCGAAGAATTTCGCCTTTGTTTGGATTGTTTAATAAAAAAAATAAAAGAATATTTTTTTTGTATCATTTGAAAAAAATTTTTTATTGATAAAAAATATATCTTATTCTACATGTTCTTAAAATAGGCATGTTATTCTACAAATTATTTACTTAAAAAAACAAAATCACTATAGAAATCCTTCAACGAATTCATCACTATCTACCCAATCTATACAATACCCATCGATGTAAAACTTTCTCATTTCTAATATTTCGCTGTGCACATATCGTTACGTATTTGCCGTTATGATTAGGGCACACGGTAACTAATTTTTATTTTTCGAAAGGTGAATAGCCCTAATCATTCAAGTCGAAGACTCTGAGATCATATGGTTCTAATAACTCTTTTTTTCCAGATTTCCGAAAACGAAAATTTTGGTGACATCTTTGAGTGTATCTGTGATGAATTTATGCTCTTGGTATTTATAATCGCCAGAGTTCCATGTTAATCCATGATAGAAGAGTTCTAACCAGAGATTTTCTCGCTTATATTTCTCCGTTAGTCTTCGCCATGGAAAGGAATGTTTGAAGAAGCGTACGAGTGGTTCTTCATTGTAGTTAAGTGGAAGTATCGCTAACTCTTTCACAGCATAAGTTTTGTCAGGCATCATGAAGCCTTGCATATCCACTACGTACTCCATTGCGATAGAAAGCTACTACTGAGCTGCTTATGGAAAGAGTCAATTCTTTAATACCCTTCACCCCTCTCCTAAATAAGTTCTTCAATCTCCATTTATCGGATTATACTGAACGATGCGTTAGTATAGAATAAGACAATACGCTGTAGTTCCTTCGGGAATATTTTTTCTGGTTTCGAACTCTAAGCGCACATCTACTGGAGCAGTCTTCAATGAGTCGTTTTGTTTTGAACAGTTAATCACTATGAGTGGCATGTAATTTTTATATTCGAGTTTTTTGAGCATCAATTCGGCATTTTTACCGTAGTACACGTTTTAAAAATTAGCATACATATCGTGTAATATTGCGTACTGGTTCTTACTAAAATCAATGTTGAGATTGCAGTATGGATAACACTAAGAGTTGAGGCTCAGTTTTACATTTTCGATCTTATCATGATCAAATATACTAGCGTTAGGATTTGGTTCATTTTTTCGATTACTTTGGAAGGCTAAGATGACGTAGTGTGGTTTCTGCAATTGATTTGTCGTTTTCACTGTTCAGACGTGATTTGTGTTTGCAGGCAGTGCTGGATATTTGCACAGTTCCCAACTACGAAAACTCATTGAAATACTTCGTTCGCTTTTTAGAAAGTCGAGTAGACGTATTTTCTTTGCATCCGATGCAGTCACATAGACCATAAGCCATTCAAGACGTGTTCCATCAATCTTGAATTCTTTGTAAGTTTCAAGGCCATACCTCAAAATGATTCTCAAAAGTGCTTCGATGATTGGAAAAAGCACTGGCACAAGTCTATTACATCTAACGGAGATTACTTTGAAGGGAAAAACATAAATATTGATCAATAATTAAATATTTTTAAGAAAACCATAAAGTCACCTTACTTTTTGAACACCTCTCGTATTTACATCGGTACTCTATCTTATGAGAATTAATTCATGTTTCATATTCACTAGCACTTTGCTATAGTCCTCAGCCAATTCAAGTATGAAGCTCAGAGGAATTAAATATCAAAGTCGCCATTCCCATTAGTTATTTTTCGGTCTTCTTGTTCTATATTTATCCATCCGGCATTTTCGACAATCAAGGTTTGAGTTGGAGTGAGAGACAACCAGTTCTTCATAACTGTTGTGAGATCAACGTTCTTATTTTTATCTATTTCTAGAGCGTTCAACTCATACCTAATTTCTTCAAGCATGTGACAAATGGAATTATTAATAAAATTATTATACGTTAACAAAGTGTTATTTTTGCTATATAATCGTCCACAAATATGTAACGAGCTGCGAGATAGTAAAAGACACAGGTCTTGATGTTGAATTGTTAAACGAATTTCGTCACTATTTTTGAACAATGAATTGGTGTAAGATTGATGACTGTGGATCTTCTAACCAGCCAAAGATTGATCGAAGATGACAGGTGACTCTATTTCTAGAATGTTCTCCATTATTTCGTTGAAGGCAGCAAAAAATATTAGGCAATTTATTTTAAGGAACTACTCTTAATCCAAGACTTTTTATAAACTTTTTGTTTTGACGTGTTAAAGCTCGCGCTTTACGATGACGATTGATGACTGGAGTTCGTCATGTTGACGTTTTCAATTTCAGTCGACACCGATTGTGAGTTTGTTCACGTAAGCTCCAGCGGTTATGGACTCTCACAGCGTTCACCTTGAGAATGCTGACGGGCAGATCAGAGTTGTGAGAAACTTTTGCCTCTAATGTACGTTGTGAAAAACCAAACAATCGTTCAATAGAATTGTACGGACGAAAATCTATAGGTTTAGAAAACTTGATTGTACAATGCAACGTGTTGTTGTTTGGTTTCAAAGTTAATGTTATATTATATTATCATCAGTGTGAAGACCATGCACAGCTTTGCGAAGAAATTTATCATTGTCGTTGATCTTGTAGGTCCCGACAGGTATGCCGATAATTTGATTTGCGACGTAAAATTTATTATTATGTACGTCGATATTAGGTATAGAGTTGAAAGTTAGGAACTCGATTAAGCCCAACTTGAATGTTTATGCTGTGATAGTTCGATTGGTGGGAAATAGTACGCTTCCAACAGTGAAGAATTACCCGAGAGAGTGATAGTTAACGAATCTTCCATGACTGTTTGAACATGACTATCAATATTTTCACGTTGAATTTACTTTCATACTCTCACACAAAAACTGTAAGCAAAGATGACCGCATACGTAAGTATTGAAATCTTAATATCTTTTTGTATTATGTTTGATTTCGATATCATCAAAATACATCATTAAATCAATAGGTGGCCTAAGATCTCCAAAGCTATCAAAATATGTGACGTTTTTTCCGATAAGCCACCCAGTGCGTCCCTGTTCTTTCAACGTCATCAAGATTGACTATAGACTATTGACTAATCCACCTGGAGTATGTATCCAAAGGGTGAATTATCAGGAATATCGAATGAAAAGTTTGACTCACTGTCGCACCATTCAAAATCATCGCGTGGAAGAGGCTCAGTCATACTCCATCCGTAAAGGTTATTGACGTCGAAATACATCAAATATTTGTCATATTTCTGTGTATCATAGTCGTTCCCCATATATGGATTGTTCGCTGCAGCATACCTCTTGTAACACTGGCTGATACTACTGCAAATGCCGTGCTCGATAAACATCAGCATGTCGATATCCGTCAAAAGCTCCAACCTTATACCCGTATATTTCAACATGGAATCCCAACTCAATCCAGGCATTGTATAGTAGTCGGCCGGATCGAAACGATACGCCGTTTGACATTTGGCCTTGAAGTTTTTAAAAACTTTGACTAACAAGAGAACGCCCATCTTGAAATACAAATCCGAATAGCTGCCCAGATCGGTGATATGGAACGTTCATCAAACATTTTTCCGCGTTACTGTACTCCTCCTCACTAATATCTGAATCGTTCTCGATTCTTGATAAGCAATGTTACATGTGCTGTAAGCAGCTAAATGCCTCTTGGAACGTTAAATTTTCCATAGGCTGTGGGCTTCTGTACAACTCCTGCAGGTACTTGGCCAAATCGTGAAGATAGCGAACGAACCACTTGGCCGGACGAACGTCATCAACGGTTTTCTGTCTGTAGGTTCGATAACGCGAAAGAGAGTCATCGTAGCTACACTTGACGAAAAAGCCAACGCTGTACGGTTTATGACGTTCATAGATCCGTTCGTCGTTGGACACCGCTTCCAAGAGACTCTCCAAATCGGCGTACACAACGAACGGTACTATGCACTCATTTTTAAAGTTTTCAAATTGTAAAAATTCATCTTTCCCACTGGGAAGCTAAATTTTACATATATTCACATTTTTACAGTCAATCTTGTGCGTTTTCAATCTCTGTTCAGTTAGAAAATAGTGTAAGCAACGATCGCATATGTACGACTTATAGTACATCTGCGAAATGACAACTGTCGATACATCAATCGAGATAAGTCTTTTATCCAAATATAGTGCACTTTGTGAGTTATACTGGGACGTTCAATTTGCTCTTCGTTCACATCGGCATTAACGTCGATATAATAATTTTCCACTAGAAGAAGATTCACGTGCTTTTGTCTAGTTTATCATAAGTTTGTTATAATAAGTTTATTATAAGTTTGTTTTGTTTCTTTGTTGCAGGTCGACGATCGCGACTACATCATGCCTGTCTGGAAAGGCTAGGAGTACGCCTACTGCGCTACTAATTGTTGCTGTCGTCGCTCGCAATGGGTGGAGTCTCCTCCACAGCGTGGAAATAGAAGACACGTTGACAAGACCGGACCTATCAGGCACGTTGTGCGTCGGTTATTCTGGTCCCGTTCAAGGTCTCTGACAGAAATGAATAGCTAGCAGCTGTCGACATCAACGAATAGCCTTTGTGATCAAGTCAGCAGCAGCCTTCGATATCTTGAAACGTCACTACCATAAGTCAACCACTACGTACAGTCATCGCCGGTACAAAGCGAATGACTTTTTTAAGTGATTGGCTGGACGGTGGACCGCGCTATAAAATAGCGAAATTTTTCACTGACGATGATAACAGCAGCAACATTTAAGCATATATATATTGTATAGTAATTATAATAAATTTTATTACAGTTTTTATAAATTTTTTATTTTTATAATTAAAAAAATATATTACTTCATCTTGATAGTTGCACTTTTTTATTAAGTTATTCTCGGTAAGTGATACACACACACTTACCGAAAGAGTGGAACACAGAACGCAGGGGATACATCATACCAGTAGAGGGGAAGGCACAATGAACATAGAATGCGAGGGCATCAGCCTCAGGAAGCACATGAGCTGATACCGCCCTGAGCTAAGGCCTCTCTAGTTTACCTACTCCATAACTTGAGCCTCATTAAATATCTGATCGCAGAACAACCTTTTCGTTATATACATATTATATAATTATTAGTCTATTTAAGCCTGTTCATATCCGTTTTCTCTAGGTCCGGTGTACCTTGAAGTACAATAATCCCAAAGGAAGTTCACGTCAAGGTCTTACTGTCCCTAGAAAATATATAGTGTTAGTATGCTTATTTGCATCTGTATATGTATAATTTCCATGCTTTGATGAGTTTCAGTGAGTTTACAAATTGTTATTAGGGAAGTCTGAATCGGTATAAGTTTTAAGGTTTATTAATATTAAATGGGTATTGTTAATATTAGCAAAATATGATAGCCATCCACGAAAAATCTTTCCACATAAATCTTTAATAGGTTTAGATAAAATTTTGATTAAAAAACTTGATTTCCTAAGTTAATGAAATTCTACAAAAAAATTTTTTTTCAAATACCTAAAACGTATTGATTTTCAAATTAGTTTTTTATGTCATTTTAAGTAATATCCGTTATACATTGTGACGTCCGGGTCACTCTCTCAGATACGTTTGAGACGGACGTAATGCCAGGTGCTCTGTTTCATTTGCACAACAACGCTTAAACCGGGACGAGCAAATTGGAGAGATGAGAGCTACTAATTTCGCAAATTCCGATATTAATTTATCTACTACCAGAGTTCCAGCGAACACCGTGACTCAATGGAATCGGGTCTTGTACGTAAATATCTCAGATAATGCTGATTTATGCACATCAGAAAAAAAAATTTTTTTATTTAAAACGGCGTGCTTGACTTATGGCAGAATATTCGGACCATGCCGCAATATCCTGCTAAAATGAACTGAACTCATATCGGTTAGCTAAGGAAAAATAGAGAAAGGAGAAGAAAGAAAAAAAAAATTTTATCGTGAGTTTCGAACTTACTGTAACGTCGGTTGACGAAATAATTCTCAGGCGCACCTTGTTTTGATCTATCCTTGCGGAAAATAACCGGGACGTGCGCTGCCACTATCGCGGAAAATTCTCTTTCTGGTGACGGAGGATCGAAGCTTTACTATACCTCACGCTTGGCAATCGAGTGTAACTGTTACGTCTCAAGACGTATCTTTATTCATTTACACTCTTTAAAAAGTGCAATTCCGAATTTCGTAAAATCAAAACTATGTACACGTCCACCAGAAAACTATACGGCAGCAAAACACAAAGACCATACTCAGCATTACACAACGCACATTGAACTTAAAAGGAAAATTACCCAACTACACAGAAACATCAGCGATTAATTAAGCACAAATCTATGTATATAAGACGAACCACCTGTAAAGAGTTAGTCATTATTGTTACTCCGTACACATCAGTTCGACAATTGACGAATAAACTTTACGTATCGACGTTACAGTCACGTGCAAGCCTGTTCGACAATTTGGCTAACTATTCAATTACTACTTGTCAAACTATACTATTTGATCTTAATAAATACGCGATCCATTAAAAGTGAGAACGTGCAATTTCATTATTCAACCTAACCAAATACCGAGATCTACAATACTGAAAGTACTCCAGAGACTGTAAGTACAACAAAATAATAAACCACATTCATTTCTATCCATATATCATATATTACTCATTACGTGTGAGCCTCAACCAGCCACTTGTATCATATTGGTACGTTTCGCACATTCGCTATTCGTAGTTTATGCACGAGACGTAACATAACTATCTAAAACGACAAACCGTACGCGAAACTAAAATAGGAAAGAATAAGGAGAGAAAAGAATGTAGAAAGAAGTTAGAATAAAAAAATTTTATTTGATTTTCCTTACTCACTTTTATCTTAGTTTCCCACACACACACACGGAAAGAATAACTGAAACTAACTAAACTGGACGAACTTGAAAAATAGCTAACGAATTTGAAATGGTTGCACGAACTGAATTAGAAAAATAACTGCCTAATTTTCTTGAAAAGCTTCCTTTTATGCTTTTCGCAAGAGACTCCCACTCTAAAATCCTTGTCATTTTTGGGTAGGAAGAACTTAAATTTTGTTAACTTAATTGGTTGGAAAATTTGGGGAGTGTCTCAAGCGTAAGCGAAATTCAAACCCTAATTGGCTGGGGGCGGAGTGTGCGGGAGTGGTCTCATTCAAGTGTTTTGGGCCCTCTTCACACAGATGGCCCTCTATGTACTATTTTAACCTTTAATTATATAAACTAATTTTATTTAAATTCAATTGTGTGTGTGGTACTCTAATTTTAAAAAAATATTACTGATTCTATAATAAAACTAAATTACAGAACAAAAGTTAAGGAATATATTTATCTGAAAACAAACAAGATATTAATAGTCTTAAATATTAATTAATTATCAAAAAGCCTTAAGAAATACTGAAAAATTAGAGTTAATTATAATAAATATAGTCATTAACTTTCGTTAAAGCCGTTCTTAAATTTTCTAACGCAAAGTTGAGCGCATTCAACGATTAAACATATAAAATTCGCAGTAAAAAAAAATTTTAATAAATACGGAAGTATAGTGAATTATTTACATATTTATATTTAGATATAAAATTAAGACTATCCGAGTAATAAACAAAAACTATTAATTAAAATAGTCCTTGTTGATTACTTGAATGTTACTTACAATAGATAAATTTCGCATTTTTTAAGAGATCTGCAAGCGAATGCGCTTCCCTTTATTAAAAAGAAAATAATAATATTGAGAATAAATTATTTATTATCATTTATTATTAGGTATTATCGGTAGGATGCACATGTGCGCTGCAGATCTCTACTTTCCAAAGATGTTCGCAATCTAGCTACTCCGGATGGCGCGGTCGTAAAGTCGCTCTGATTGTTTCCAACATCCGAAAATTGCCAGATGCGCGAGCCGAAAACTGCCGTTCACAGAAAAAATTTTCTTTACTCAGCTGTACGCAGTTTTTCATCCTAATTTACGAGCTAAGTGTGTGGCCGGTTTTTTTTTGTCTTTTTTTTATTTTTGAGCCGCCGTTACATTGCTTTTCTTTATTGGGTAGAACAACTCCGCTGGTACAACTTGTGACAGGGCTATAGCGATGCTCGCTGGCCCTGTGTGCGGCACTCTCCTCGCATGAACACAGCGACCGAGTATACGCTATATAGCGACTACATACTTGTGTCGTTGCAGGATCTGGAGGGAGGAGCGCGACGATCGGCGAGGTGTTGCCGTGAGTGCGAGTGAGAGCGAGAAGAGCGAGAGAGAGAGAGAGAGCGATTTTGACTGATTTTTGACGGCGAGAGAAGTGGGAGCGCGGCGGCGCGAGGCTTGGAAAATTAAGAGAGAAGAAGGGCAGTTAGGCGCGAGCTCTCAAGTAATTAGGGCCGCCTAAGGAGAGTCAGAAGGAGAGGACATTTTCGGCCAGAGAGAACCGACGGCCAGAAGTACGACTGCCATTTGCCGGGAGAGCCAGAAGGTCCAAGCCGAGCCCGGACACGCAGCGACCATTCGCCGTCCCCGGGGCAAAGGCCGTGCTGCGGCCTCTCCTGCAGCAGTCCCAGTCGTCGCCAGGGCGCCACTTCCAGCGGGCCTGCGCTTTCGCCGGCGTCGTCTCTCTGCCGACGGACCGTCGGCATCCGGTGGGTCGAAAACCTGTTCGTCTCTCTCGCGCCAGCTCTCGCTCGATTACGGACATTAGTGTATTCGATTTATCGCGCACGCTGAGCGATCTCGCTCGCGTGATCTCGCGAACTCTTGTCGCGGAAAGGCTGAGCGAACGCGCTCGCCGCGGCGAAGTTAATCTTGTAGCGATATTTGTGAAAAGGCGTCAATAAATGAGATCGCCATATGTAATATCATTGAATTAGAGTGTCCGTTTCTTTGTGTCAACCTTTCCCAGCCAGCGCGAACTTCGGCCTGTGAAAGTCAGCGCCGGCTTTCTTTACCGAGATAGAACCCAGAAAAATTAGCAGAGACCAGCCCATGGCGCACGGAGGCTGACCACTCTTGCATGGCATAAAACTGAAAAAAAAGTTATTGTAAATAGCTAAAATTAAGGCCCAACGTTACAACATAATAATATTGTAGCAACCACTCAAAAAATAAATAATAAATATATAATTGTTAGAAAGATGTTAGTTTATTTAACCAGGTTAATACGCTAGCGTCAACAAAACGACTAACTAGTTGGAAGAAAAGAATAACAACAGAGATACAAACAACAGTGAAGTTGGTAATAACAAATATTCTACATTACACTCTCTTCTTTCAAGTTATCGTTCCGACAATCTAAAAAAAACGAAAAGCAGGCCGCCTCCTAAAATCAACTTCAAATCCACTTGAAATCTTCTAACTCTCAAGTGGACTAATCGTTGGACTAATCCGGTTTAAGGACGCGTCTCTTAATAGCAGAATAATTCCAAAACCATCATCAAATCAAAAAATCTTGAATCTTGAAATTCAATCTTGAATTTTCAATTATCTCTTTATCAGAAAAACTATCTTCTAAACAAGCGGGCAGCTCCTCTGGAAATAAGCCAGAGGGCCCATCTCTTGTAAGTTGGTATTTTTCTTGTATATCACCAGTAACATCATCATTATAATTTTTCTAAAACGTGTCGAAACTTCGACAAACATTTTTGAACAAGAGGGTGGAATGACGCGTCGTGGATCCACGCCTCTGTTCCTCCTCCGACATTCGTCCAATAGCTCACGGAAAAACCACGACTCAAAAAAACCGCGAGCAAAGCAGTATGATGATTATCAATCGTGATAAATGGCCAAACGATCAACATGAACAATTTTCTTTTTGTGTTTCGGTGTTTTCTGTATGCAATAAACAACATCGTTAATTTTTTTCAAAATCTTGTATGGTTCTTCCCAGGTGCTCTGAAGCTTTGGTGTCTTTCCTTTGAATTTTGGAGAATTGTAAAAACAATTTTTTTTTACCATCACGAAACTAAAGGTGTCGAGCTGTTTTATCGTACATTGTCTTAGTACGAAGAGATGAATTTCTGATGTTTCGTCTTCCAAAGTAGTGTATATTGTTAAGTTTAATCATTAGTTTTTGTATGTAGGTGTTAATATCAATGGGCCCATCATTGTTGGGTAGAGAACCACACATCAAATCTAACGGTAATCGCAGTTCATTACCAGTTAACATCTCAACTGGACTAACTGCTGTTATCGAATGTGTCGAGGATCTGTAAGCTAAAAGATACAGTGAAACCTAACGATCCCAATCTTTTTGATTTTCTGATACAAATTTAGACAAATAGTCAAGAATCGTCTTATTTTGTCCTTTCTACGTGTCCGTTCGACTGTGGGTGTAATGGTGTAGTCCTAGTCGTCTGAATTCCTAGCAAATATGTTAATTCCATTACTAACCTAGCGTTAAAATTTCGACCCTAATCTGTATGAACTTCAAGAGAAACCCCATACCTACACAGAATATCACGAACAAATACTTCTGCAACAGTCTTTGTTTGCATGTTAGAAAGAGGAATGGCTTCAACCCATTTAGTGAAATAATCTGTTACAACTAAAAGGTATTTATTTCCCGAAGAAGAGATAAGGAAAGAAACTAGAAAATCCATTTGAACTCGTTCAAAGGGTAATCCTACATTGTAAATTCTCATCTCATTGTGATCCTTATATGAAGGACCTTTCTTCGCAATGCAAATGAACAAGATCTATACCAATTTTCAACATCTTTTTTACAAGAAGCCCAATAAAATCTTTTTCGAATTCTTTGTAATGTTCTGTTAACACCAAAATGTCCACCAGATTCGGAATTATGAGCTTCTTCTAAAATAGTGTTTATATAAGTTTTGATGAACTTTTGATTTGAGATTAGATTTAATCCACTCCCTATATAGAATCACTCACGACAACTAATAAATCCCATTGAGCCGAATACACTTTCATGTATTCATCATTAAAAGAAATATCTTGACACATCAGCTTAACTCCTTTCTTCTTAATATCTAAAATGGCTCGGATAACATCATCTTGATGTTGACGATCACGCCAAATAACATGAGAGGTTTCCTCGAATGCAATTCTTCTAACACAATCATCATTTACATATCTAGATTCTACATTGTAACCATATTTACAACTGGAATCATCACAAGGACATCTCGAAAAACCATCTGCATTACTATGAGAAGCTCCTTTACGATGTAAAATTTGGAAATCATACTGATCACACTTTGTGACCCATCTTGCTAATTGACCATCTAAATTCTTGAAAGAAAAAAGTTATGTCAATGCTGAAGGATAAGTTCGAACGAAGAATCGTTTACCACACAAGTAGTGATGAAAATGATTAACGGAATCTACTACTGCTAACAATTCTCGCCGAGTAATGCAATAATTTCTTTCTGCTTTTGACAGAACACGACTAAAATATGCAATAACCTTTTTTACTCCATCATGATTTTGAGATAAAACAGCACCTATCCCATGATTAGAAGCATCTTTATCTAAAATAAAAGGTAATTATATCTGGGGAAATGCTAATATAGGCGGAATATATAGAATCTGTTTCAATTTCAAGAATGATTCAGTAAAATCATTCGTCCAATGAAATTTAGATTTCTTTTCAGTCAACCGATAAAGTGGATTAGCAATAGAAGAGAATCCCTCAACAAAACGTCTATAGTAAGAACATAAGCTAACAAAACTCATTACCTGTTTCTTATTTCAAGAAACCGGCCAAGTCACCATAGTCTCTATCTTCTTGGGATCAGTCTTTTTACTAAAATGATATGTCCTAAATATTCAATTTCATGCTGAAAGAAAGTACACTTCTTTCTATTCAACTTCAAAGTACCTGCTCTTAGTCTCATGAAAATCTTCCGCAAGTTATCTAACAACTCATTGAATGATTTAGCTATAACCATAACATTATCTAAATAAATCAAACAGATATCATGCAGAAGATTCACAAGCAGTTTTTCCATTAATCGTTCAAAAGTTGCCGGAACATTACACAAACCAAAAGCCATAACAATGAACTGCCATAGACCATTACCGATAGAAAAAGCGGTTTTCTCTCTATCTTCTGGACGAATCTTAACCTGCGAATATCCATTCATAAGATCTAGTGTTGAAAACCAAGATTTACCAGCTAACTTATCTAAAATTTGGTCAATTCTAGGTAATGAATAATCTTTGGTCCTGTCATTAAGTTTTCTAAAATCAACACAAAATCTCCAAGTTTCTTCTTTTGTTTTAAATTTATTGAAGAACACCAAGAAATAGAAGATTCTTCAATAAAATTGTGTTTCTGTATTTCTTTGATTATTTGAATGATTTCAGCTTGTAAATGAAACGGCAGAGGACGAATAGGTTGTTTAATAGGACATGAATCATTTAGCTGTAAGAAATTTTCTACAATTGTACATTTTCCGGCAACATCACCATCTTCGAAAATATCCAGGAATTCAGTTAAGAATCGAGCAAATTTCTCTTTTTGTGATGCACATAATTTTTGAGAATTATTCTCAAAAACTTCTTTCAGCAAATCTGGTAATTTCTATTTAAAATCTATAATCTTAGTACATCTTAACTCATTGACATTATTAGGAATAGAGGTATGTTCAAAAATTTTATACATGGATTCTAAAATGCCAGTTTTATTCAGAAAATTAAATCCAAGAACACAATTATCAATAATACCAGCAATGAAAACAATCATCCCGATCAAATGCTGACCTAATCTAATGTTGACCATTCATCTACATTTAACAGGAACATTTTCACCAGTGGGTTATTTTAATTCTTTCCCATCAAGAGGAATTTTTCGACAATAAGAATCAAGAAACGCTGAGTTGCAGATGGTAATATCTGATCCTAAATCAACTTTAAAAATACAGGGTTTATTGTTAATCTGACCATCAAATTTGAAAGATTTTAAATTGTGAAGAACTCTGCGAAAACGCGTATTCGAAGGAGCTCTATTCTTATATGCTAAATCCGCTCCTTGAGGCTTAACATTATTCAGTTTCCCTGTTCTGGATAACACGAGTGAATATGACCCTTCTTATGGCAATCGTATCATTCGATATCTTTCAACCATTCTCGAGAATCAAATGGTTGATTTTGTTTACTATTAATTGCATTACCATTTTGTAACTTACTGTCCGAAAGATTTAGATTTTGAAATTTTATATTTCGTGATGTAAAATCCCTATTCTTTTCTTTAATCGACTTCACTTCTAACGCACGAGCTAAAGCCATAACAATGAATAGCCATAGACCATTACTAAAAAAAAGAAGTAATATGATCTAATTGAAGAACTTCTCTGACCCCCGTGTGAAAAATACCCACTATAAATTGAGCACAAGCTATCTTGTCTCGAATTTCCAACGAGCATTCAGGATAACCTAATGCTGCCCATTTCTCAATATCAGCAACTAACATAGGGAGATCCTCACCTACTCTCTGTCGCCCATTCTGAATTAAATAATAACTATTTGATCCTAAATGTTCACCAAAACGAGCTTCTAATTTTTCCAGCAATGACTTAAAATCTAAAACCTCTGTGTCTTTGACACTAGTCAACGCACTTTTTGCTTTATCGCGTATAGATGCAGCTAATGCTATCATTTTCTTGTCATCACTCCAACTATTTGCTTTGCAATTAAATTGAATTGATTTATGTATTCCGACAAAGGAGTTGTACCGTTATAAACGTCAGGTTTAAGATTATAATCTAATCCTATACTAGCAGAACTATTTGAATTGGCAATCGGTAATGGTGGATGCATATTCAAATTACTAATTAACCTGTTCGAGGACGTAGTCGTGTTGTCATGTGTAGATGATTTATGTGTAGAGATATGTGAATCATGACTTATCTAGTTTGATTGTTCTTTTAACTCAGCGAGTTGTTGATGTAGGACCTGTTGTTCTGTTTGGTGTTTTTCAATCGTTCGGCGACCTTTGATGATGTCCGCATTGCGTGCACGTAACTCATCTACAAGATCCTTTTCTTTCAAAGTACGAAGTTCCAGGATCTTCTCAAGTTCTCTCCGGTGTGGTCGCTCAGCTTTACGTTCAACTCGGATGTCGTTCAACTGATGGTGAAAATCATTTAGTTGACTCCTCATCTCGCTCAGCTCGAAGAGCGCTTTATGAAGTGCAGGCGGTGGAAGAGATGTTCACGAATATTATCGTTAACAAATCGTTGGCAAATATACGTCATTTTAAGAATGTACTTTGGCAACGACCGTATGAGAAGTATCATCGACTCTTCCTAAAGTGAGAATAACTGGCTCACAAACGGAAGGGTTAACTGCACTTGCCTATTGTTGTTGCTGTCGTTGAACAGAATTTTCTACAACATCTGTATCAAGAATATCCATTCCGCTTGTACAAGCATATCCAACAGCAACAAAAGTGGCAGCTGCTTGCGCCCTCGTTTGCATCTGGATCGGCACTTTTATCGGCGTTCTCTTTGTCTTCTGTAATTCTGTGATTTTTTTGTGTCACTTATGGTGACGGAAAAATAGTTTCGGACGAACCCCCAAAATTTAGCAACCACTCAAACAATGAATAATAAAGATACAACTGTCAGAAATACGTTAGTTTATTTAATTAGGTTAATACGCTAGCGTCAACAAAACGACTAACTAGCTGGAAGAAAAGAACAATAGAAATACAAACAGGGAAGTTGGTAATAAATCGAACCAAACAAATACGAAGTCTGTCCGGAAAGTATCGGGCCTACCTTTATATTTTCGTGCTAGCGTTATTCTTTATCATCTGGTGGATGGCATCCTTCGAAGTAATCCCCACTTGATTAAATAACACGGTTCCATCGATGTTTCAACTTTTCAAAACAGTCCTGGAACTCACTTTTAGGGATAGCCTTAAGTACACTCGTCGCATTGTTTTCAACCGTTGTTTTGTCATCGAATCGGTGTCCTTTGAGTGGTTTTTTTAGTTTTGGAAACAGCCAAAAGTCATAAGGGGCTATGTCGGGACTGTATGGAGGTTGTCGAAGCAATGCGATATTGTATTTACTCAAAAACTGCTGCACAAGATTGGATGAATGCGCTGGCGCATTATCATTATGGAGAAGCTAGTCACCACTTTCCCAAAAGTGCGGCCGTTTTCTTCTTACTGCATCACGCAAACGTTTCAAAATTTGAACGTAGTATTCTTTATTGATTGTCTAAGCTGCTGGTGCATATTCGTGATGTACAACACCTTCACAATCGAAAAAAACAATCAACATTGACTTAACATTGCTCCGACTTTGACGTGCTTTTTTTGGTCTTGGCGATTCAGAATGCTTCCACTGTTAAGATTGTTGTTTTGTTTCAGGATCATAACCATAAATCCATGATTCATCACCTGTAATAACTTTTCTAAGCACATTATCATCATTACTGACCATTTTCAGATTGTCCAAAGAGATTTATTCCTAAGCGAATGTTCTTCTGCTCTGCCGTGAGCAATTTTGGGATGAATTTCGCACACACGCGTTTCATTCCTAAATTTTCGGTTAAAATTTCTGAAATGATAGTTTTTGGTATCCCAAAGTCTTCTTCTAGATCTCGCACATTCATACGACGATCTTGTTCGATTGCAAGTCGCACCCGCTCAATATTATCTGCGGTTTTTGTCGTCTAAGGTCGGCCGGAACGAGAATCACTATCGACAGAAGTGTGACCATCCTTGAACCGTTTATACCACTCATTTATTCGTGTTTTGCTCATACACTCGCTTCCGAAGGCCTTTTGTATCATTTCAATAGTTTCCGAACTCGTTTTTCCGAGTTGAAAGCAAAATTTGATGCAAATTCGTTGATCTTGTTTTTCAGTCATTTTTGACAATATCAAAATCCGACGAACGCGAAAAAGGCACTGTGAACAAAGACACTCTGCGCATGAACTATACGTCCGGCAGGTATCAGTAAGTAACCAATAGATTTGTGAGGCTTTACTGTTGACCTTTCTGTCCGGTAGAGGTCGCTCGAACACTATGGCGCAAAGATATAAACGTAGGCCCGATACTTTCCGGACAGACCACGTATTCTACAGTATTATTTTATTCTTGAAACATTTATGAATAATTTGCATACTTAATTTCTTTATAAATGTTATATTGAACATTACTCATATTTATCTTAATAATAAACAGAATTCGGACGAAATGGGGTGCACTCCGACGAGGCGAGGTGCGTGGAGAGCTGCGAATTGAACCGATCAGATGTAGCGAACCAGCCTCTTTCTTACAATGTAGTTTAGTGGTTGCTCAAATAGTTTTAAACATAAGTATTTAGTTTATAGATTATTCAATAAGTCATAATAGTATGATGGTAGGCCATAGTTTAGTTTGTTTTTAATCCTAATTAATTAATAGAAATTAATATTAAGAACAGAATGAGAACCTTCAAGATATATAGAAAGAGCAGAATTGAGAGTCATAGCTAAGATTTCCCGTGATGAAAGAACATCTGGAATAAAGTGTTTATATAAAACTTAATACAAATGCCCAAGCCTGTGTATCCGGCCTCACATCATTGCCCTATCCTGCTTTGTTCCACTCACATGCGTTGACAGGAGCCTACGATCATCATTTATACATCTTGAAGCAGTATCACGCCAATAAGAGGAGGGACCATAAAAATATAATCTTTTTTTCTTACCGAATTTTCTCTTTGTAAGAAACTTTAAAATTTACCGTTGAAATCGAATAAAATAAAATTGTTTGGATCCGAAAATTTTTCTTATTTTAATTATTAATAAATAATTATAGTTTTCTGAAACCTGTAACGAGTTCTCATTTTGAAAATCATTTTATTCAAATAATAAAGAAAATACTAAGAGAATATCCGTAATATTAAATAGGTTTTAATCAATTTGAAGTTATTCTTATAGAAAATCATCATCAGTCATTCACATTATTTTAACTCAACATTTTTTTATTTTATTTAAGTGCACTGAAATTGTGACGATAAACGTCTTGTTTACGCTACCGTCTCGATCACGTGGCTGCCTACGAGAGTAGCACCTACCAGCCGGGAAACGCGGAAAACGGGAACTTGGTCCGATATCGGCCGGAATACGCGTGAAGGTAAAAGAACCAGTCGAGGATTAGCCATCCGAGCATCAAGAAGCACAGAGGAACCAGACGTGAATCCGCACAGTAGCAACTCGTAGTATAAACGTCATTCCGCCAATTCGCACTCTGTGCTCACTTCAACAGAGACCACCCAGATGTTACCTAATCCGTTTGGACAATAAGTTTATCAAGTCTAGACGCTTCGCAAGCTCCTCTTGCTTTGTTACCAAGAAGAAAATGCTGACTGCATCCAATCAAAGAATAGGAGAAACTTTGTCCGAGTCAACACTGAGAGCAGTGGAGAGTCAGTCAACTCCCATCACTCGACTCGGTCGGACGTGCCTCTTTAACTTTATATTTTTCGCTGCTGGGCGCGTACAGATCTATTGTCATATATCTTTGTACTTTCCTCGTACCTTTTACCTTAATTAAGATGAATGGGGAATAAAAGTGACATTTAATTCTATTTTCGCGTTATTAATTTCGTGTGATACCTTCCTCGTCGATCGAATTATCGAGTAACTAATACGAGGATCATCGGCATCACTGCTGAGACTCCTGTCCAGCACCATCCAAAAAACAGGAGTGGTGACAGCGACATTTCAACCCGAACCCAGGACCCGAGTTTCGCAGAGGCAGTCTGCCCTACCGGAGTGATTAAGGACTACTTTGCGTCGACGAACTCCACCACGCCCTTTCGGATTTACTGCCAGTCCGTTCGATATTGTCGCCGGATCGACTCAAATTAGCTAAGTCCCCTTTTGCATCCTTTTCGTAAATTTGACGTAACAGTAGATATCTATCTAATTTGATGTTTTTTATAAATTATCTAATTGCCGTTGCTATCGTTCGGAGTGAGTGGTGTCATCGCCATCGAAGGTCAACCACGAGGTTATGGAACCCCTCCACCCGCTAAAATAAACACTCTATCGTGATAGAGACGGCAACCTGAGATATCTGAGACGATAATAACCTGCTCCCCCTGATAGTGCGACCATTCAAATAAAATAAGCTGTCCAGCTTTGCGTCGCGATTTTTGTTAAACGACCGCACTTAATTGCTCTCCCCTCGTACCGGCGATTATAAGAAGATTGGTACCGTACATGCAAACGAATGTCGTGAAAGAAAGATTGTGAATGAACTAGCGATGCATGATATTGTCGCGCGCACCGTATAAACATAAACATGCGGGCCAAGCGTATTGTAGAGTTTATTGAAAATAAACTAGTCCATGTTTGATCGAAACGGTAATTTACTGTTGTCATTGCTATTAGTAAGCTGGTTGACTGACACCTGTCCTTTTCTGCTCGCCGGTTAGCAAAACTTGATTATTTCGACTTCGCCGCGCGTATTCCGGTACGACTGTGCATCGCGCGAGACAAAGGAATTAAACGGAATTCATACCCCGTTACAACATATATAAATATATTATAGTTTTAGGCTACAAATGAATTTTTTAAGAAGAATAATTAGTATATTTGAGCAAGAAAATAGTTAGCAATGAAGCATTATTATATGGTTTCACAAGTTTTTATTTTTATAGACTAGCTTTTGATTAAAGATTTTTTAAAGCTTAGCTCATAATTTTGATCAAGAAAAAAAATTAGCTGAATATCATTGGTTTAGAGGTTTGATGGTTTAGAGGTTTGATGAGAACTTAAGTTTGAGAAAGTTAGAGCCTATTTCGACTGATATAGCTACTGGTATATTACTAATTAATAAATCTATAAAAATTTGTAGCCCATTCATTCCCAGTTTCCCCTACATGAGTTTTTAATGGTTTTTCTGAATTCTGTTTTCTTAAAGCATACAACAATGATAATGTTGTCTAACAATATGTTATATTAATAATGTTATCTAGAATAACATATATGATAATATCTTTAATTATACAATATTTTTAGGAGCATGTATATCAATTGATGATGGATATAGCTTACCCTTAGCATTGATAGTAAGAATTAATATAATGATGAAACATAAGGACTACATGAACGCCTACAAAGACTTGAAAAACTTAACAAAATGGAATACGCCGTTTTTAAAAATGTAAGTAGTATATATGTTTTTTATTTAAATAAATTACAACACAATAAATACAAAGCTTATGGATCTACTGATAATAACATAAGCGGTATGCATTCTAAAGAAACATTCAACTATAAAACAAATTTTATTAACGGGATGTTTGAATAAAGCAATTGCATCAGTTGCCGATATTAAATCGACTATATCGTATTGTTTGTTAATAGAAATATGGCTTTATAAATGACAATAATGAAATAGTTTGATGTAAGTAAAATGAAAAAATTTTTAAGTTTAATTCTGGCTTTTTTTGTTACAAACAGTTGAAGCTTCTCTGTACATCTGCACGAGGTATTTTTATTCTACTTTTGATTGCTTCATTAAGAGAAAGTATTGTTTTTGTAATTCTCAAGATTCATTTATTATTTTGTTCTAGTGGTTTTTTTTCTGATTCGATGCTTTTATGTTCAATATTTTTCAGTTGTTATATTCATGTTTACTGTAATAAATTTTAATAATTATTGTGGTATACTATATTATTTAATTTGGATCAATGAGAAACTTACAAACTTACTTTTTTCTATATGTACATCTGTGATATGTAAGATTTATATGTCAGCATCATTTGGATTCCTTTGTATTATATAAAAAAATATTAGAAATATTCAAAAAATTATGTAATCAAGTTATCCGAAAAATAAAGTTACAATCAAAGCAAAAATAAATACTTACATAAATTGTAGAGGGGGCGGGGGTATTGGTGCAAAAGGAACGCATATGCGCGCAAAGTCCCTCGATGCTGAGCTAACTGCCGTCCTGTTAAGTACTTATGTGTATACGTGTATTCGCCTTTATTTCTATTACTTCGTTTCAACTTCACAATGCTCCGTAAGTTAACTTTAGTACTGTGTGTGAGGGTTAATATTTACTTTCTACAATCCCCGAGGCCAGATCGATTTGAATATTTCCAGAAAACTAAATTGTTGACGTTAAAAGAAACGAAAGAACGTAAAACGACAAGTTTACCACTAAAATCCTTTTAATCTTATTAAACGATTACAGTCTTAATTTAAGCAGAGAAACTTACGGTTACGTGCGGATTTACAACTTTTCCAGGAAGATAGAGAAAGAAAATAATGCGTGATCTAAACGCTCAGCGCGAATATATTAACGATTTGACGTGCGCGTGTAACGAAGATATCATACGATTTATTTTATTGATGACGCGACAAAATGAAGGTGCACCTACCTTATGTAGCGGTTACGGTTACCACCCGTAACCGAGTTTGTTGAGGCAATTTCCCCTGTACTACTCTAGACCCGTCTTCACAGTTGTTCTCAGTGAGATTTTCTTCGCTGTTGCCGCTGTTATTGAAGTACCGATCGAAGTCTCCTTGGCGGAATACTTCTTCATATAATAGTCACAATATCAATCGCCCCTTCAGTGAGTGTGACTGACTTTTCTCACTCACTCTACATGCACAACTGAGGAAACTCCTGTATTCGTTGCCGGCTCGGATGTTACTCGCTCACGCGCTTTCACACACTTAAATTCTTTACGCGTGCCCTCTCTTTCCAAATCGCTCACTCTAGCACATCTAGTGCTGCCGAATCGCGAATGCGCCGATAATAATCGGTGACCGTTGCAAAATATATAATTAAATCATAAACAAAAATTACTATGCATAAATACTCGCAAAATATATAAAATTATTCAAAAATTAAATAGATTAAGAAAAATAAATTTTTAAAATTACCTATCTTATAGCAACAGTTATTTACAAAATATATTATGCACAGTTGATTATACAATGTCTATACGATCACTGCGGTGCATACATGAATATGATAATACTATTAAGCGAGTAATAAAACAATGAGGATATCCCATTAAGTATTTAAATTATTAAGCCCGTATGATCCATTTTAGATGTTTTATAATTATTTAAAAAATTATTTAATGTAATGACGATTTGAAAATTTCGTATCTATGTGTAGTTGTTTAATATTTATTGTATTATCAACCGCATTAATGTATAGTATTACTAAAGTACGTCTTGTATGCAAATCATATTCTCTATTTAAAATGCAGACATCTTTAAAATTACAGGAATGTCCTGTAATATGATATACGAGTATATGTTTTGTAGTTGGAAAAACCGTTTGTTGATCATTTATAACAAAGAGGCACGTCGTCGCCGCGCTTTTGCCACCAATTCTTTATAGGGGATGAAAGACGCACTTTCGGTCTCAGCAATCGATGAGGAAAGAGAGGAAAGGTCCACAAATTATTACCCACGCCGTTAATTAGACTGCAAATCTTACTGCTAATCATTAAAAAACTCAACATAATACACCTTTTATCACTCAGAAAGAACAGAAACGAACGCATATAAATACAATATTCGTGACCGGAATAAATTAGATGTGAACCATCCGGCGGATGAACGCCTTGGCAGCCCACTACTTTACGCCCGCACTTAATCTATCGAGCCGCTGTTCAGTTTCAAAAGACAAAAGAAACTTGAGGTAGAACATCTAGATTGTGAGCGTTACCGAACTTAAATCTAACGTGATTGCAAGTATGCCATGATAAGAAATACTAGAGAGATAAATGAAAGCCTGACCTTATCCTCTTTCTGGTGGTTGATGTAGTGAAGTAAGCGGCTGGGAAAAATAGCGTTGGTACCACCTCTTCTTCTCTATTAGGTAGTCAGCAGGCGTACAAATCGCGTATCTTGTAGTAAAGGGTAGAGTCCCTTGCATTTCGTGAGCAGTTTGGCAATAATTCAAATTGCATGCGGTCACTTTATTAGCCTTTATTTCCGTTTAGGTCCATTTATTAGCCACTCTCTGCAGAGATGTACTCGCTGATTTTTCTACTTTTTACAGCGAGAGCTCAATGTACAATGTTGAGTGGCTCGCCGTCATTCACTCTCTCGCAACTTTCTCATTTAGTCTACTTGTTAGGAGTGCATGCGACGGAACGCTTGTTGTTCGTACGTCACACGCCTACATAGACCTACTTAGTGCGTGCACTCTCTCTCTCTCTCTTTCGCTCACTTCTTTCATTCTCTCTTGCTTCCATTAATGGAGAGTCTCTTCGACCGCTCCTCAGCAATCATCGACACTGGAACAAAAAGCTAAGTGTTAGGCACATTTCTAATTTGTGTCCAACGCTGGTCACTGTGCCTTGCCGAGGAAAAGGGGAGAAGGGAGGGAGAGACAGACGAAGAGCAAGCAGTATGCTTGCTGTCGTCATATTCCCTCCCAAGGAGGACGACAGCTTGATCCTCTCATCATCTCTCTCTCTCTCTCGACCGGCAAGTGACACTCAGCGTAAAGCGCAAAATAATCAGATACGTTAATATTAGATCCTTAACTTAACTTAAATTAGTAACTTTGATATCATTTGCTAGTAACAAGATCGAAACTAAAGGAAAACTTTTAAACTCTATATTGAACATTTACTTTATATTAATGTTATGCTTAAGACTTTAATTTATTTTTCTTAAAACAGAACAAATGCAAGACATTTTTCTCTGCTGAAGAATCGGTAACCACATACGTCTAATCATAATTAAAACGGTTAAAAAAACAAACAAAACTAAAGAATTTTACCAATGACTGTTTCCGCTTCAAGGCTTCCAAATACCAGAGCCGGAGCGACCGAAACTCGTCCGTTGACGGTGAAAAGTCATTTTTACCTAAGAGTCTTTTCCCGGTCACCTCTGGCGCGACGAGATGATATCTCAGCTCCCATGGAAATCGGCGCGACTTCCTCCTGAGCTGCAACCCTATTTGCGTCATTTGCGAACATCTTTCAAGCCTGAACACGCGGGGACTTATTGATATACCGTTTTCCACACCTGTGGCGCAGATTCTTTACCTTCGGCTCCCTGGCCGATGACTCAAGACTGGTCTCTACCGGCGCAGTCTGAAGTCTCAGTGGCTCCCGGGATTGATCCCGAGTCCTCTTCACTACCACCACCTTTGCTCTTGCCAGGTCAGCTGTATAGGCATCACAGTAGTACGGGCAGCAATGGACAAGTGCATCAAGGCGTCCACAGATTATTGGAAATTCAACGGTCGAGAAATGGATTTGGGCAGGCTGATCGTGGATGTCCCTCCATCTGGTAGTTGAAATAACCGAACGATGACACATCTAGCTCCTGATTCCTTGTAATCGGAGATAGCCCCCGGAGGTCATTTCTCCGCACCAACCTCATCGTTTACACAGCACGGCATCTCAGGAGGCGAAGCTGAGCTCGCTGACAGTTGACCAACAAACCGCTGTTGTGAACATAGATGATAAAAATGGCCCAGGTACTCACTGAATAGCATATAAAAAGAAAGGTGATGAGTTTATGTATTTCGATAGTTTTGGTAATTTTCAACCATCTTTAGATTTATTGCTTCATCTCAAAGTCAGCAAATCAAGTATAATCACATTAGATATCAGATTTTAATACATATAATTGTGGTCATCTTTATCTCCAATTTCTTCTGAATAAACTGTAGAATAGACGACTAGTATAATAAACGCTCGTTCGAAGAATGACAGTTATTTGATACCAATCAAATACATCACGAAAGCATACTTCCTTATTTTTGAAATCGCCATTCTGATTCTTAAGATGTCAACATTCAATGGCCTTGAAATAACATACAAACTCACGATGAAAATGAAAAATATTATACCAGAACCTAAAATTTTTCACAATATTCGAATTTGATCTTGGAAATGATCGTTCGAGGGTAGGTTAATAAATCCTTAGAAAATCCAAGAGATGGCACTCAAAGCATCTCAACTTATATTGCACCAGCAAGCGTCATTATTAAATAGAGTGCTGCCGAAGTCTCAGCCAAATCCATCTAGAGGTTCCGTTTTTATCATTGATCAAAGGGAACAACTTTTGTTTCTTGTTAAGAATTTAAATGTTCGCTTACTATTTCGGCAATTGTTTTCTTCTTTTCTGGAGATTATTAAATTGAATTTTTAATTTAATCATACACCTTCGAGATCAAATATAGACTAGCATTTTTTTATATGTATAATTTCAATGTCATTCTCGAGATTAGTCCTGACTTTGTCTGAAGGATCATCAAAAATAGTCCATAACAATTATTTTTGTGATTATTTAATTGTATTTCAATGTTTTTCCTTCACTACTTGTTGAAAATAGTTTAAATGATCCGAGTTTCGAAAGACAACGGTTTCGTGTTTCCCGAGGACGTAGCGATTTAAAGCTGAGGGACTTGCTTATTGCTGGTTTCCAGAGGAAAAACTTTTGGTTTTCGGTTTTGACGTTTACTGTATTATTTTTGAACAGGTTGTTCAGTCGAAATACTGTTGATCTGGTGCTCATTCATATTTTCCTTAGAGTAATTGCGATTACTTAATGTAATGTAATGTAATCGTCATTATTGAAAAAAGAAAAAACTTTAATAAATTCTGATAGTTTAAGAAAAAATTTTTGAAGAAATTTTACGGATTTAGCTGCACCAATAAGCCATTATTGAGATACCGCGATAGCTTGTTGACGAGTTCGTCCTTATTTAAGCTTTCGTTAATATCATAAGCTAAATTGATTTTACGGATAGGATAATTATATCCAGTTTATTTTATTATTACGTTTTTACTCCAATTTACTAGCAAATTAGAGAATTGCCTATGACATATGTATTTTTATGCAAGCGAACACCAAATGTCTTGTCTAAATTACTTTTCTGCTGAGGTTCATGCAATAGTCGAACATAGTTTCCTATAGTCGAATCATCCAATAGTTGTTGTCTCTGTTCTGTAGTTACGAGGGTGGTCCGATAAGTACTTAGCCTCACCGCCCGATGGCGCCACTCTAATTTCAGCCGGATCGGAGTTGTAGTTTCTTTTTGAGAGCGTGTGAAAGCAATTGTGTCCGTTGATTTTTGAAAAATGGAAAAAGAGCAGTATCGGTCGGTGATTCGATACTTGTTTTTGGAAGGGAAATCGCGCAGCGAAATCAAAAAGCGCTTGGATGCTATGTACGATGACTCTTCTTCTTCGATGGCGACCGTCAAAAATTGGTTTAACGAGTTTCAACGTGGTCGCAAGTCGATTTTTGAAGAGCCACGTCCGGTGCTCCGAAAACGACTACCACGGAGGATAACGTGACAAAAATTCACGTTCTCGTATTGGCAGATCGACGATTGAAGGTGCGCGAGATAGCTAAGATCGTAGGCATCTCAAAAGACTGCGTGGGCCATGTCCTGCATGAAATTTTGGGCATGAGAAAGCTGTCGGCGCGATGAGTGCCGCGTTTGCTCACTCCGGACAACAAGCGCAACCGTGAGACAACTTCAGAGCAATGTCTGACGCTGTTTAAGCTCAATCCGAAGGAGTTTCCGCATCGTTTCGTGATAGTCGACGAAACATGGATCCACTGGTATACACCAGAAATCAAGGAACAGTCGAAACAGTGGACTTTACCCGGCGAAAGTGCTCCGAAGAAGGCGAAGACTGCCCCATCGGCCGGAAAGGTGATGGCCACCATTTTCTGGGATTCACAAGGTGTGATCTACATCGACTACCTGGAGAGGGGCAAAACGGTCACAGGGCTGTACTATGCCGAATTATTGGACCGATTCGACGTCGAATTGTAGAAAAAACGGCCCCATTTGGCGAAGAAAAAAGTGCTCTTCCACCATGACAACGTACCGGCTCACACCTCCGCCGTCGCCATAGCCAAATTGGTCGAATTAGGCTACGAACTGCTGCCCCATCCACCGTATTCTCCAGATTTAGCCCTGTTCGACTTCTTTTCGTTTCCAAACTTGAAAAAGTCACTCGCCGTGCAGAAATTTGAGTCGAATGAGGAGGTAATCGCTACCACGGAAGTCTACTTTTCAGACCTCGAGGAAACGTATTTTTCAGAAGGATAAAAGAAGTTGGAGCATCGCTGGGCCAAATGTATCGAACTGAAAGGAGACTATGTTGAAAAATAAAACGCCACTTTTCCAAAATTTTCGTTTTTCTTTTGTAGGCTAAGTACTTATCGGACCACCCTCGTAATTCCAAATTCAATTTCATGTATAATATTATTACGGATGTCAACATTCCTGACTTTTTCTTAATTAAATAGAGTGCTGCCAAACTTTCAGCCAGATCCATTGAGTAGTTCCGTTGTTATCGTCGATGGAAGTGAATAACTTTTGTTTATTGTTAACGATGGAAAAAAGTAAGTTTCGAGCGGTGATAAAACATTTCTATTTAAAAGACCTTACACCAAAAGAAATCAAAGCTGAGTTAGATGCAGTTCATGATGTATCTGCCCCTATGTTTGCAATTGTTTACAATTGGGTAAATAAATTTAAACGTTACCGTACATCAACTACAGATGGACATTGTTCAGGCCGTCCTGTAGACGTGAGCAACAGTAAAAAAATTCTGTTTCATCAAGACAATGCACGAGTGCTCACTTGCTTAGTTTCAATGGCTAAAATTAAGGAATTGAATTTCAAATTAGTAGACCATCCACCGTATTTACCATGTTTGGCCCCAAGTGATTTTTTTTATTCCCAAACCGGAAAAAGTGGCTTGCCGGAGAACGATTCATCTCGAACGAGGAGGTCATAACACAAACAAATGGCTATTTTGAGGAACTTTCAAAATTATTTTTTTCTAATGGCTTAAAAAAACTTGAAGGACGCCTCGAGCTAGAAGGAAAATATATTGAAAAATAAAAAAATCTACCAAACAAAATTGTTTCTCTGTCTGTTTCTAAGGACTTATTGACTCAACCTCGTATGTTTAGAAATTTTGAATCTGCAACATGAACAAATTCTAAATATAGTGTAACGGGTAACATCCCGTTAGCATAAAAATTGATATGTGAGGTCTCGCGGATAACGCAAATAAAGAATCCGGGCTTGGTTAGGCAGGAACAGCTCGGCTCGTCAGGTTTTGTCGGGGCGTCGTGGCTCCAATGCCAGGCCGGGGCGTGAGACTCGCACGCCTAAACCCGAGATTAAAAGGTCAAGGATATAGGCGGAAGGACGGAATAAAGCGGACACGTGTTGGTAAAACAAGCGTGTTATTTATTAGAACGACAAACAAATGTTAACAAAAATAATATAAGAGCGACGAAGCAAAGGAGAGAGAGAAAGTAAAAAGTTGAATTTGGAGAGAGAGTGAGATACGCAGCAGTACTTACAAGTAGGTGTGCCCTGGAGATCGGCTCGCAATAGGCGCTAGGATTACAATTGTAATTAAATAACGAGCCTTAATAGGCTGGCGCCGGTGGCAGGAGGCCGTCACACACACGCAACACTCTCGCGATTGTTCGGCTCGAAAACTCTCACACGGCACACTCTAATTCACGCTGTCCAAGATTTACAGTCTCAAAGCGCGGATAACGTTTTGGTAGCGAAAAACGTGCGTTCTCGTTGAAGTTCAATAGCCGAATCCGCCGCGCCAAGAGAATGAAGCGCCCTCCTCGCGGTCCGCGCGTTCGATTGTCGAACCATCTCTCTCTCTCTCTCTCTCTCTCTCTCTCTCTCTCTCTCTCTCTCTCTCTCTTACCTACCTTGCTTCATCCTACTGAAATGAAAATGACATATTATATACATTTGACTTATATTAATAAATTAGAATATGGGAGAGAGACATAACGAGTATCATTCACACTCGTTATAATAGAGAGATATAACATGTATTACAATAATAGTAAACTAAACAGATTAGATGCTGTAGTGATCTATATTAACAATGACATCGAAGAAAACACAGAAAAAATACAAATCAATGATTTGAAAATAATTAAATCGAAAATAATATTATTAAACAATAAAGAATTAAATTTCTCCGTTGTTTACAGATCTCGCGATTGCATAAAACCGACTCTTGTTTAATATTAAAAAGCTTTTAAAACTCAACAATAATAAGAAAAATAGCACAATAGTTGGAGATAATGTGATATACTTAGCCAAGAAATAATGGACCAAGAATTTCTACAAGTACTTCTAGAAAAGGATTTTCATGGTATAACCAAGCCATCCACTGATGATGACAATAAAGTTTCGTGCATTGATAATTTCTTCGTCAAGCTTGATAAGATAAATTATAATACATATCTATCAAGCACGCTATTCAGTGAATATTATTCATTGATAATATCATTAAAGGCTACAAAAAGAAAATTTTACAAGATACAAATATCATTAAAATAAATTTCCAAAAATTAAGCAGCATAACCAGAACTATAAATTGGGGTGAAATAGAAATATAAATAGATCCAACCTAAGCTATCTCGACTCTTACAAACAACATTAAAAAATGCATACAAAAAGCTTAAATGGTTAACAACATAAGTAATAACAACAATATCATGGAACCTAGAAAAGCGTGGATAACTAAAGCAAAACTAATATTATATAAATTTGAAGAAAAACTTCATAACATCTGGCAAACCGACAAAATTAATACATTGAAAAAGAAAATTACAAAAATTATATCAGAACACTTGATATAGTTATTAACAAAGCAAAAAAAACTTTAGTACAAAATCTTATCCAAGCCACAACTCACAATCCTAGAAGTCTATAGTCAATAATTAATAATAAATTAGGAAAAAACACAAAGAAAAATAATTACATTGACTACATCATTGATAATAACGCCAAAATTACTGGCTGGTCAGCCTACCGATTCATTTCAGAATATACTTGTTACAATAAATGCCCGAGAAACAATTTCCGCTGTTAATGTGGCTGACGGGGTAGTCGGCAGAACTGATACACTATCCAACTAGCGCCCAAACATGCAAGAGAGAGAGAAAAGAGAGAATACAGCACCGACCTCGACCGTCAGCCCCTCCGACGGCTAGAACACTTTGCTGGATGACGTCATTGGTGTGCTCCTTTTCGCTGACCACCTCCTGTCGTCGTTGAAATTAAACAAAACTCGTTTAATTCTATTATTTGCCGGTTTGAGCGTCACTGGAGCTCTAGCTGAAGGAGCTGCTTCAATAGCAAAAGCCGTTAACAGTACTAAGGTCGCCCAAAATTAATTGAAAGAAGCTCATAGCCACAATAAAAGTATGGAAGCTATTGCTCTTGGTTAAGGAATTTATTTTAAATCACATTGTAAAGGTTAAGACCTTCATCTAAAACCATATTCAAGTGGAAAAGGTTTAAAAGAAAAGCTTGAAGTACTTTTACTTGCACTAGGTATTCACTGGATAGCATATAAAAAGAAAGGCAATGAGGTTATGTATTTTGATAATTTTGGTAATTCTCAACCACCTTTAGATTTATTGCTTTATGTTAAAGTCAGCGAATTCAAGTATAATCACATTAAATATCAATATTTTAATACGTACAATAAACTATAGAATAGACAACTAGTATAAGAAATACTCATTCAAAGAATGACTATCATTTGATATGGATCTTTGATGGAGAATTCACTGACATTGAGTCTTTCGGGAACATCATCCGTACTCGAAACACATTATTGTCCATCGATCGAACTGACTCTAACTGTGATGTTCGTATCACTCATAAATAAAAATAATTCGAACTCTCGTAATCTAGCTAATGAGTAAGAATTTGTTTCTGATGATTTTACTCTAATTCTCAAGAAAATAGATAAATTAAATAAATATAATGAATAAATAAATCAAATATATATAAGTAATTGCAATATATCGAGGAAAGTCAGACAATGCCCTAGTTTCTTATGGTGCGAATTGTCCCATAAGCAGAGCTAAAGTCTTTCTTTGATAGGATATAATTCGGCCCAAGTTTCTTATAGCGCGAGATGTTCTATAAGTCGAGCTCAAATTATAAGGAAAGGTTAGTCTTGCCTAGTAAATCACAATGAGAGAAAGAACTTAGGTGTTAATCCAAGTTTATTCAGACTCATGCGCTCACTTTGCAAGGCTAGAAGTGAATCCCTAGCCTGTGCAAAGGTGGGCCTATTTATACACAGATTTTCCCGCTTATTATTGCAGGAGAGATTTCATCGAAAATTCGAGAGACATTCGCGAATTTTGAGAAATGATTTTTCTTAATTTACAAGTAAATAGCCATTAATATTAAGTTTTTAACACATGTAAATTTTACAGAATTATTTATTTGTTGAATTTATACAATATACAATTATCGCCAATAGTGTCGTCAAAAGTTATTAACTAATAAAGTTAATTAACGTGATATTACATTATTTACAATAGAAAATTGTTAAAATTTCATATAACCTTAAAGTTGATTAATTTTGGAAGTATTTTCCAAAATTAATTATTTAAATTAATTAATAACATTTGAATTATGACTAATTTTTCATATTTGTAACGGTTTCCTTCTAATCTTAATATGCGATTATTAGATTAATTATCTAAGATTTCTAAATCATAAAATTGTCATTATTAAGTATTAACTTAATATTTTCGTTCTATATATAGCTTATTGTTTAAATAAATTATTAATTGTTTATTTATTAATAACAGTTGTTTTTTAGCTGTTATTAATGAAACCAATTCTTACTCATGTTCTATGCTTATTCATTTTACATATAAATTATTTATATTCTTCTAATATTTCATATGTTAATAAATAAATTAACTTTACATATCGATATTCATTGTTAATTTATAATTGAATGAGATATTGTGAATCTGTATGTTAAAATCTATATAATTGATACTTTGTTATATTTAAATTATCTATAATTAACATATTTTTCTCAATATTATGGTTCATTATATCTATGTCTATTATTTGTGACGTCACGCTATTTGTTTTGACTCGACTCTTATTTGTATACAGTCGCGTAAACAGTGAGGTAGCGCCGCTTAATGTATTGTTTTGACTAACAGATAAGTACGTTAGACTAGTTGCAGTCATTTAATAAACAGCTCATAAATAGGACCGTTACATAAAGAAAAATACATTCTTGTTCTATTTAAGCTATTAACATTTAATTCAATATCAAACACTGGCGTTCGTTATAATAAATCTTACATTTAAGGTCAAGAAGCTGTCACTTCACCGACTGGTAGCTACGAAATAGAAGGTATTGAAAGCTTTTGCAAAGAAACATTAGAACCAGAGGTATATCGTTTAGTCTGAAAACGAATATTATTACTTTATTTAGTGTCATTCAGTGCAGTCATAAGATACATTTTGAACCAAAGAATTCCATTGAAACAATTTTAGGCTTCAGTAGACGCACGCTTGTTGAAAACAAAATGCATAGTTCTGACTTACTCGTAACAATTCTCAAAGTCAACGCTTTACGTGTAGAGTGTAACATTACTAAAGGCTCTTACATAAACAATCGCAAAAGACATACTTGTAACACTCATTATACGCTTTTTGAGGAATAGCTGTATTTAATTATTCTCACGAACCCTGCCATAGACCTGTGCCCGAGCGCGGTGTAACTTATTTTTATAAGTGGAAGGTGCAGGAGGCTCTTTTGCTCCACTGCAGCAGTGACGATGAGCCTCGTCATGAAGTTGGCGTGATGAATAATAGCTCGAGAGGAAGGGAGTGATGGGTACGCACAGAAATCACTCTCTATAACCTTTGACTCTATTTATTATTAATTCATAATTACAAAATCAGAGAGTGATGATGAAGATAAACGCGTCATTTTCTACGGCTACGTGCCTTCGCTTGTGCGGGAGACGAACGGGCGCACGGTACAACAATAAAAATTGAGAGGAATGAGTGGAGGACTTCGCCGTTATCTTCGTGCTCACGGATAATTGCGAGCACTTCGTCGACTGATGACGGAAAGAAGAGGGAGAGAGAGAGACGACTTGACCCGACGAAGGCTGCTGGCGGAAATCATTGTTGAAGCGGCAGGCAGATTGAAAATAGGCTGAAAAGGTGTCTCCTTGATGTCCTAGGCAGCAATCTAATCCTTGCCACTATTTATCCAGCTTCGTCTCGGTCTGTGCTTTTCTCTACCTGGCGATTTATCAAACTGGTAGCTCTATATTTTAGCGTGAGAGCTTTTGGCCGTCACAGTCGATCCTTCCTGATCAAAATTACGGATCGAACTCTCTCTCCAACAGCGCACGTATCGGCTCGAGAAATGCCGGCAGCTCCGCTCTCTCTCTCGAGCGGATCGCCGTGGGTCCCTTGCGCTCACTTACTCATCTTTTGCGACGCATCTACTCCTATGTTTTCTCTCACCGCTGCCACTCTCGCTCTCAATTGGTCCCCACTGACGATGCCCGGCACAGCTATTAGTTCTGAAAGAAAGCGTGCGAGCATCGAGAATAGTTCTTGATTTCCATTACCCTCGCCATGGCCAAAGCAAAGGAGCAAATCGCGGGAGAGAGAGAGCGAGTCAGACAGGTCCGGCCATCTCTGCCAAGGCCCTACCATAGCGCCCCCCCCCCCCCAAGTTATCGATATCTTCCCAATGCTCAACCGACGATCATCTCGCTCCTCTCCGCGAGTGCCCAAAACGAACGTTCTCAAAAAGGAAAGGAAACAAAAAGAATGAAAGGATATATTCTCTTCTGAAGCATCGTGTACCCTATCCACATTTAGCTCTTACATACACACAGACACTCAGATAATCAAAACAAGAAAATAAAATCAAAAGATCTACCATACAACACAGTACTTACAATTGCGACACTACACTTAATCCATGGAGGGACTTGCTTCTAGGTCATCAGAGCCCAGAGCATGCTCGGCGGAAGGCGGATTGACCACCCTCACTAAAGACTCCAGCTCGGGAGGGGTACGGTGGCGATCTTCTTCCTCATCCCTGCTGTTAGAACTGGAGCTCTGTTGCTCTTCTCTAGCATCGTGCCGTAACTGCGTAAGGATGGGATCGCTTCCGACCACATTTTCTCGCCAAGCCCAACCCTCGGGCGTCCTCTTTTCGTGAGCCCTTCTTTTTTTCTCCACGACACACCTTCTTTCGCCTATCATGTATCGTATCAGTTCCGGCCATTCCTTTAGTCGACGGCGCGGGTTCATTGTTCGTCGTAGATGCCACTATCGACTGCGTCTGGAAAGCATCGGGTAGGCTGGGCTGATGCACGGGCGGAACTCTCGAGTTACGGGTCGCCTGCACTCAAGTAGTATATAGGTACAAACTTCGATTATCGATAATAAAACGCCTTCCCATCAACCTCTGGGGCGCTCCTTGCTCGACCTTCTATCGCTGACACTCATTCTACTGATCGACGAACTCTTTACGGCGTAACACACGTCCCGCCAATAGTACTTGCCATCCACGTGGTCATAAGTTTCCTCCTGACCGAAATGCTCAGCGAAGGCACACACTGCGCATTCCGCAGCACTCTTTTTCTTCATTTTAGCGTAACCACGAGTCGGCAACACTCTTCGCGATTGGTAATTTGGTCGAGCAGACGGTCTGTTATGTACCGGTACAGCAAATTATCCTCTACTTTTCAATTTCGGTTATTCTCAGGCCGTTCGAGGAGTTCTCGGCGCCTTTGCAGGTATCAAAAGTCCTCGATAGCCGAGAGTTCACAGATTTCTGCCGCGTCTTCGAACTCGTGCGAGGCTGTATCCGAAACGTGTAGCAATGCAACTTTCCTATGGACAATCTCGCAATCGAGCTGTAGGAACTCCAGCACCCATCGCTCAAGTTACCCCGAAAAGTCTCGCTTATCCAAAACTCGGGTCAACGCATTGTTATCCATCACCGTCACGAATGGAACCCCTTTATATATAGCCTAAACTTTTAGACCACTAAGCGAACCACCAGAAATTCGATCTCACTAACCATATACCGACGCTCATGCGGGTTCAACATGCGACTGGCATAACTAATCGACTGTTCATCGTCTTCAAATATTTACACCGAGCACGCACCCGCCGTGTACGAAGAACCATCGCAGTGCAGCTAGAACACTCGCTCAAAGCCCGGCCACGCCAGCATAGGATCTTCCGTGAGCGCACATTTTAATCTCAAACGCCTCCTGTTGCTTACCGCCCCATATCCACGGTTGATTCTTTTTGATCAATTTCGTGAGTGGTACCTTGGTATCGCTCTCATTCTTAATGAACCGCGAGTACTATCCGGCCATACACAAAAATCGATGCAGCTGCTCTACGTTTCTTGTCGCTCGGTACTCCTGAATCGGCTGAATCCTTTTAAGATCGGGACGCAGGCCCTCGTAATCTAGTTTGTAGTCGAGATATGTAATTTCGGTATAAAACAAATCTGACTTTTCCAAGCTATCTCAAGGCTCACCTCTAACAACCTACGCAGCACTCGACCAAACCAAGCCATATGATCATCAAAACTCGCGCTCACGACCAACAAGTCATCCATGTACTAAAATACATTCAGCGTGTACTCCGGGCCAAACAAGGCTTCCATAAATCGCATAAATGTCGCGTGATCATTTCCTAGACCAAAAGGCATTCTCTCGAATTTCCAAAGTCCTGATCCCGGTACCGCGAACACAGTATACTGTTTGCTACTCTCCTCTAACGAGATCTGCCAAAATGCTGAACGTAAGGCAATTTTTAAGAGAAAAACCGCACCTAGCAGCCGGTCTAAAATCAAATTAAGGTTAGACATCGGATATGTATCGATTTTAGTTACCTTATTCACCGGACGGAAGTCCAGGCAAAATCGATACGTTCCATCTGCCTTTTTGATGATCACCGGCGCGCTAATTGCACACCTGATCCCAGCAAAGCCGACTAATTCGTACCATTGATAGTAATCGTGACAAAATATGTGTTTTCGACTACCGCTATATGCGTACATCCCTATCATTCGTTTCTTCCATGGTGGAGCTTCCCGAGCTTTCTTTGGTCTTCCCCTCCACAAAAACAAAAGGTGATTCCGCCATCTTTTCCGGTACGTTCGTTTCTTCGGGTAGGTCGAGTGTCTTCATCGACCTCTCAAGGCTGCAATTATGGCTCATGCTGATACACGTCGACTGGGTTGAAGCTCTTCCGCTTGTCCTCCTTGGTATTCGTTCCGCATTCAAGGTCGATATAGGGTCTTCATCTGCTGAACTTGTCTACGGCGAATCTCTGCGTCTCCCAGGAGAGATGTTGACAGCCCAAGCTCCAAATGCTGAAGATATGCCAGTTTTCCTTGCCGCTCTTCGAGAGCACATGGCTCGCCTCAGACCGACGTCAGCATCAAGGCATTCTAAACCAGGAACTTTCGTCTTCAAGGAACTCGAGCGCTGTACGCATGTATTTCTGCGCGAAGGGCCTGAACGACGATCTCTTCAGCAACCATATCGAGGACCATACGAAATAATCGACAGAAATGACAAAAACATGACTCTCAAAATTAACAATATACCCAACACAGTTACTATTGACAGAGTTTTCCCAGCTTTTATTTTGAACGACGATGAACCACCTCCACCATCTGCATCTACGCCTATACCTGTTGCGATGCCACCTCCAACTCATCCGCCTCAATTAACGCCACCGCCCGTACCACCATCATCAAAGCCTGAAGTCACAACCCGTTCTGGAAGACGAGTTCGACTTCCGGTCCGTTTTCAAACCTGATCATCATCACTTCGCAAGGGGGTAGTGTGGCAAACGTGACGAACAGCCGAATTCCGCGTTCTCGTGTGAAGTTGCCGTTGCAGCGCATTTTTGTTTGTTTTCTCTACATTTTTTTTTTAGTCGCAATTCTGACAGCTAACTGAATAGCAAAAAAATAAATATTTATTATCAAAGTCTCGAGTACTCAATCATTCTCCTCACTTATAACAAGCACGTCTGCGTTCGTCTCCGTCGCAATTTGAGGGAGGAGCATGTGTGCTACGCTACTCCTGTTCACATTGCATTGTAGTATCATCAGGGTCATTTTTTCTGTTTCGTCTTCAGTTCCGTCAGTGCTGCTATGTATATAGCGCATCCGCCTGATCCAGACACGTGGGCCAGGTTCTGTCCTTCTATTCCCTTACAGAGGAAGCAGTCAGTAGTGTTTTTACACGTTCTTTGCCTATCAGTCTCCTTGCTTCCGTCGTATCGAACTTGCAAACGGCTCGCGCATTCCCATATGCGTTTGGCGCAAAGAGATGCACTTTCCGTTCCGAGTCCGTATTTAGTTCGCGATTTATCGCTTTCGCGATGTCCCGTACCGTCGTGACGCAGTCCAAGTCAGTAAACTCCAGAGAAGTTATGTCACCCTCGAAGTTAAGTCTTTTACTGTCGCAGTCTGTCCTAATACTTTCTGAAGTATCCTTTGGAAGTTCTGTCCTTGCGACTTTTCCAGCCGCATCAATACAGCACCGATCTTGGTTTTTCTAATCGTCGGAACGTCTACCTTCTCTGTCTTGGGGTCTACCTTCTGTCTGATAGTCCGCAGGTTGGTCCGTAGGTTGGGACATTCCGATCCTCAGCTTCTGTGTCCGTCTGTCGTCTTTTGTACCGTCTCGTTGTCGATCTTTTTCTTGTTCCTTTTCTGTTACTTTTTTACGACGGTGGACCAATCCTCGAACACCTCCGCTCTTATCTCAACATCCTCCGAAGGAGTCTGTTGAGTGGTATACGTGGTATCCCCCTCGTCAGGTGTCTGTCGGTTTCGGGCATTCACTCCCGGCTTTTGCTGTGTGGCAGCAACGTCTAGGAGCGTTTTCCGTCTTTCGTCATCTACTTGGTCTGGGCTTGGGGTCTGTTTTAGCCGTCGCCTTTTATATCCCGGAGTTTCCTCCATTACATTCCCTCGTCTTTCCGTTACATTCGTCTTTTGTCTGATTTGTCGCATTAGCTTCAATTCATACATACAAACTTCTACAGCCTCATATATCTTAGCCATACCGTTCGTAATCACGCCACTCACGTTTCTTTGGATGTTCGTCTTCTCCGTAATTTATCCTAGGTCGCTGTGTATGGTGAGCAGTTGCTTTCGCACCTTAGTCTCCACAGCGTCCCAGGATTCTGGCAACATCGACTCTGTCCTTTTTCCTGCCGCAATTACCCGTCCACCAGCCAGGTTTCCTACTAGTGTACTGGGGGAGCCGGGCAGCTCCAGTGATGCTCCTGAATCGATGGGCGCAGGCGGCATTCTAGTACCTGCAAAATTTTCTTTACCTTTCATCTCATTTTCATCTCCTTTATTCTACTATGTGTTTTATGTGTTAGTGGTCAGAACTGAATACCAGGTACAGTGGGTCCTACAATCTTTCCTGAGTAGATCCCTTGAACGAGCGTGCCTTGAGTCCGGTGGCCTCGACCGATCCTCCCCCCTCCTTGCAGCAAGGGCCCTTCCGTTTGCCAATCGAGATTTTGCGCTTATTAGGCGCTTTATCATTGTGTAGGGAGAGCCTCCCATTCTGGCTGAGTTGGGTCCGACCCCCTTCAACTACTGGCGGCCTAGGAGTGCGAAACTGGTTTTACGATTTTCAGAGTCGGCACACACATAATCTAGGGTAAACTCTGTCGTGATTGCTCTCACCACCGTCTAAAGTTCTACTTTGTGTCTGATCGACTAATCCGTCATTCCTCCGGTTTCACATCCATTCGGGAGATGCTCGTCTATAGAGCCCCCTTATTTATAACCCGCTTGGAAAAAATACCCGTTTATAGGGTTCCATCTCATTCATAGGCAATACCCGTTTATAGGGCCCTTCATTCATGGTCCCAGAGAATTTTCGGACAGTTTATTAGATGTGTAAGTTTTGTGTGATGAGTGGTTGTGTACAGCCTTACTGCCTACCACTATCGGCGGCTGTAGCCAGTGCTTCCGTTAGCCGTCTCTATTATAGCGCTGCTGCAGAGAGCATCAACGCGATATTAACGTTTCCATCGGGCGCGACGTGGACGCTGGAAGTTAGAGTTTCTCTATTGTGGGTGTGGTCCACACAATAGAGCACCCACTCAATATCATAGATGTGATCTATTTCAGTTTATTATTTAAATGCATTTTTATATCTTGTTATATGTCAATAAAGATTGTATTATATAAATTTATTTTATGGAGAGGTAAATGAGTTATAAGTGATTATATTAAAGTAGGTTTCGACTTGTCTTAATGGACTCACTAGTGATAAAATAGAACTGTCTCATAGGTAAGAGCGAAGGTTGTGGCTCCTATCCTAAAAATAAAAAAACAATATAATATACATATAAAAAGAACATTATTTGAATAAAAGCTGGATATATATAATTTTATATTTGTAATTCATTGATTTATAGACTCCTTATTTATCCAAGAATTGTGAGTTTTGTCAATGCCTAGCCATTTTACGAAGATTTTATTACTCCGTCTTCTGAGAAATTTTTCTACAAAATAGATATCAGAATGCATAGTTTTCTTTAGTTCTTGCTCGTAACAACCACCAATAATGGGATTTTCTTGGTAATTCAGCATGTCATATGTCACAGGTTTAGTTCTCGAAATAACATGAATAGTAAAAATTTTTGTAAACCAATTAGGCGTATATCCTTTTTCAAAAACGTGTTTAGACTTGCTCACTCGCATTTTATCTTCTACCTGGAATTTCGATTTTTAGAAAAGACGTTGGTAGTAACAGAACCGCGTCAAGACATGCATTTCATTTTTTTTATCACGTGTTTAGACTTCATATTTATTGCGCGATGTCCTCGATTATTATAAGACTCTATTAAACTCGAACCTACTTATAATTTCCTTTTAAACTGAATTTTTTCCGTATAATATTTTTGAGTGTTCGATTGAAACGTTTAAAAATTGATACTTTAAGATTGCTATAAGTAGAATATAGGTTTATTTTATATTTTTTCATTAGACTTTGAAAATTGACATTGTAGAACTTTTTGCCTCTATCCACTTGGAGATTTTTAGGAATGCGCCTCTTTTATACTACAAAATCCATTGCATTAGTGACATCTATAGTTTTCTGTTTTATTGGAACTCCCCGAGCATATCTTGAGAATGATCTATAACAGTTAATTATCTATAACAGTTAATAGATAGCGAAAACCTTTGTTCTCTGGAATATCCTTAAATCTCAATAAGATCAGCTTGCCTTGTCTCATCTATTCCACGTCGTATTATCCGTCTTTAGTGATTATATACCCTACACCAGGAGGATGTCGATTACCCACCTTTTTATACAATTTATATCTAAACACATGAACACACATTTTATTACTAAGGAATATTTAGGCTTCTCTTAATGTATATAGCTAGCTTAACATAATTCTTCAATGATTGAATGAATTATTAACATGACTAGGATTATCATCGGTTTGTTTGACGATAAGCAATATTAATTGATCAACCAGTTCCTTTGGATCATCGTAATATACATAATTAAATAATGATCCTTTACTTGATATTTTATAGTTAGAAAAGACCTCTTCCATCAATAGTCGATTTTCGCTTCTTAGGACTATCGCTTAAAGATAAATTTGGACAAATTTACTTTTTGAATTGAATTACTTGCTTATTGCGATATTCTCCACTTGATTCGTATCTCTTACGATAAGCGTTAATGATTTTAAGAATTATGTATATAATTTTCAATACCCGATGAACTGATTAATTTAGAATCAGTTTCTTTACGAAAGAGAAGTTCCATTAAACCAGGCGTCTTGCTGTATTCTTTATCATTCATAGTCACGTTATTGTTTTGGAAGAAAATTAGACAATTGGCTATGACATACACTGCCCGTCAATCACTTTTGCCATGCTAACTTCAAAATTAGGCAAACTTGGAAGTTTTGTATCTCGGTCGGAAATCATCGTAACACAAAATACCGCAGGGACTTTTAAAGGTAATTGCAAAAGCTTCCATTTAAGACGTGCAGAGACTTAAAAATGAAAACATGTGTTTTTCACAGTAAAAAAACTGATTAAAAAAATTGAAATTTTTTTAACCTCGACTTAAATCAATGCCAATTTAGAACCAGACGGTGGAGGGCAAATCGACCTGAGGGGTTCGGAGGGTAATGGCTTTCCCTTAAAAATGAGCTCCCGCGGGGTTCTATCCGATGTTTTTTAACCGAGTTACGGCGTTTTTTGTAAAAAGGAACCTTTTTTTCCAATCCTCAATTACTTCGACTTGCGTACGTTCTGAAAAAAAATGCCAAAAATAAAACAGTTTCATTTTGTGTCCATGAATACGAAAATAAAGTCAAAATAAAGAAGTAGAGAAAAAAATTTTTTTCGGTTTTTTAGCACATTGAAAAAATAAAGGAATTTAACTTTTTTTTTTACGCTTAGTTTTAGTTTTTTTATGATTTACTACGTTCCTAGACATTTTAAAACTAAGCGTAAAAAAAAAGTTAAATTCCTTTATTTTTTTAATGCGCTAAAAAACCGAAAAAAATTTTTTTCTCTATTTCTTTATTTTGACTTTATTTTCGTATTCTTGGACACAAAATGAAACTTTTTTCTCTTTTGCATTTTTTTCCAAAACGTACGCAAGTCGAAGTAATTGAGGATTGGAAAAAAAGGTACCTTTTTACAAAAAACGCCGTAACTCGGTTAAAAAACATCGGATAGTACCCCGCGGCAGCTCATTTTAAAGGGAAAGACATTACCCTGCGAACCCCTCGATTTGCCCTCCACCGTCTGGTTCTAAATTGGCATTGATTTAAGTCGAGGTTAAAAAAATTTCAATTTTTTTAATGAGTTTTTTTATTGTAAAAAACATATATTTTCATTTTTAAGTCTCTGCACGTCTTAAATGGAAGCTTTTGCAATTACCTTTAAAATGCCCTGCGATTTTTTGTGTTACGATGATTTCCGACCGAGATACAAAACTTTCAAGTTTGCCTAATTTTGAGGTAAGCACGGCAAAAGTGATTGACGGGCAGTGTATATATATATTTGTAACAAAACTTGATCCTTTGTTACCAATTCTTTTGCGGGGTAAGTGAGGCACTTTCGCTCATGACAATTGAGAGAGAAGAATGAGGGGAGATTGATAAATAAATTATACACAGACAAGAATCAAATCTCATTTACAACCTCTTATTATTATTAATTATCACACTGAACAAACGCGCGCATAACATAATCTAAATTACCGACTAACAAACTACAAATCGAACAATAAACTACTTAAGATAATCACAAATTAACATTTCGCATTTTACTAATACTTAATCGCGTACTTAACCTATTACAAACTTACTTAAAACTACGCGGACTAATACCGGGTAAACTGTCCGGCACGTGGGCGCCTGGACAATTCACCGGTCGCAACTTATATCACTACAAATTAATCCTAGCGCGAACCTTCAGATAGCCGGCACGTGAGTGCCAGGCTATCTCTTTCACCGCGCACCGGTCGTCGCATCAACAGAGAGAGAGAGAGTGTAGAGAGAAAGAAGAAAAGGAAGGCTTGACAAAGGTCTCTCCTTTGTTTGTTCTCCTGTTCCTCGCAACGTCGAGAATCCTGGGCGATGTGCTGCCGCAGGACGTACCGGGCGTCGTCGCTGGTCAGATCGTCGCTAACCGCTGTCGCTGACCAGGTCTCCGTCGGCGACGTTGACTCTCTTGGCAGGTGGGCTGGCTGCTGTCGCTGGCAAGGCCGTTGCCGGTAGGGTTGATCGTGCTTCCTTCCGGCTATCCCAAACTGCTCTCTCTGCTGGGCTCGGACTTCCGCACTGTAGTAGGACTAGGCTTCTACTCCCTCACTCTAGTAAGGCTCGGCTGCGACTCTCTCACGAACTAATTCCTGCGCGCATCTTGCAGTCGCTCTGCGGCGCTCGCTCCTCTCCCTACCTTGACCTATTAGTTAGGCGGCACGCGACGCGTCGCTTATCGGTCACGCGTTGCGCGCCTGCCAATCCCTGCATAGGCCTAATACTCTCTTTCTCTCTCTCTCTCTTTCTCACTCTCTCTCCGCGCTCTTCAACTTTTCTTGCGCTCAACTGCGCTGGCTCGTCCTTGGCGCTGAAACAAAAGGCCAAGTGTTAGGCGCATACTTAAATGCGCCCAACGTTGGCCACCACGCTTAGCCGAGTGGGGGAGGGAGAAACGCGGACGAGAGACGGGCAAACGGCGTGCTCTCGTCACTTATTTTTGTAAGCGAATATCAAATGTCTTGACTAAATTTGTTTTCTGTTGAAGTTCATGTAATCGTCGAATATAGTTTCCTACAATCGAATCATCCTATAGCTGTTTCTGATGTTTTGTAGTTACATTTGAACTAACTTTGTCTCAATTTATTGCAGTTGTATCAAGTGGTGATGCAGTATTCTTATTAACTTCATCTTCATCATCATCAATAGAAATAGTGGATTCAAATGTAGTATCAAACTGTTCTAAAGTAGAATTTAATTTATTAACAGTACTATTGGAATATCGAGATTTATAGGGATTGTGAGCTGTTGTTTTAGATTTGAAAACTAAATCGACCGTAATTTTCTTTTCCTTGTTCGTTTCCTGTTCAGTTGTAGCGTAAGTTTTATCAATACTTTTACCTCCACAAGTTTCTTCAATAGATCAACCATAGGTTTAAAAGTTTCATTCTATGTATTTTCTAAATCAGCTTTGTCACGTTTTGTTAGTTTATACTTACATTTGACGATATCACGAGCCACAAATAATTGTTTTTCTTTCAATGTAAGCCGTATTGACGCTTACAATTTCTAAAGTTAAATAATCTTCATTCGCTCACTCCACTGTATTTATAGCAAAAGAATCAAATCCCTTTCTATATAGTCCATGATTGGTTGGTCTATCTCTATTGATAACTAAAAATCCATGATTATTCTTTCTCCAACATTTTAAATAAATTTCTTGAAACTTCTCAAAAGTCATATCTGAGTTAACTAGATCATTGTAAATATGTTTTATATTCACGTCATTTTGTCGAAACAAAACCAGAAAATTTACATAATCTCGAATGAGATGCAAGTGGTCTGCGAGCGTATAATTGACAGAGATAGAAACTATTTACTTTTTTATATATATTCATACACAAGAATGCTATCACGTTGTCCTGATTTTCAGTGCTATATCTTCCAAAATCATGATGGAATTTGGATGAGCTTCATCTGATGCAACAACTGTCTCATGATCGCTTAATGCATGATACTGTATATCATTACTCGGTTAGAATAAATCTTTTAAAAATTTATAATTTAGTTGATTAAGAGACTTTGAATAAACATATACGTTTTTAAATCTAAGTCCATTAGATTGCGTGATGAGTATTAGCAAACAGTTAGTTTTCCTACAGTTACTAGAACCACTGAAAACAACTCGTATACTGTTAGGTAGTAGTTCGTGATGTCTTTTTTTCTCTTTATTCCGTCTCAACCACAATATCAAAATTTATGACTTGCATCTTAATTGGTTGCTCTTCGAAGTCTATATTGTTTACAAGTCACCGATCGAACAACGAATGAGTCAACTGACTGTAAAAATACTGCTTATATATTTTTAGTTTCTTTAAGATTTTGTCTTCTAAAGAGGTATGGTCATTCGTCTTGAAAGAAAAACTAGTGGTGGCTTAGTGAATAAGATCATCAACAACTTACCATTCGGGTAGAAATAGATGACTTTAAATTCAGAGTACTCTAAGACACCGGAGGTCCACCTACGGTAATGGGTCCTCTAAGGCTTAAATTAGCATCGGAAATGGGTCATGGTTTAAATGTGTCAAGGGCAGGTGTTGCAGTTAGTGTATGCGTTGTTCACACTTTTCCGTTTTGAGGGAGGTACAGCGTAATCAAACATTACCACACCTCTCCCCGGGCGTCAAAGGTTGGCATAGCCCACTGTCTTTCACTCCTTCGCTTTTAAATACTTTGGAGATTCGGAAGTCAAGTTTGCTACGACATCCCTGACGCTCACAGTGAGTCGGAGCCTTGTTAATCTAAGACGGCGACCTCCTCGCAAGGAGTTCGACGCTCAAGGAGAGCGGAACTTAAGGCTTGACCCTCGGTTTAGGCGCGACGGGACTCTAGTTGTCCCGATGTCTACCGCGTCGGAAGCGCGCGGCATACAAATCTTACGAGATTTGCTTGACCTGGTACCACTACCCCGCAGAGGCCAACCCAAATTGGGATGCCAGAAAAGAGACCCAGCTAGGACAGCCAGAGGAAATTCCTAAGACGATCAACCAGCTAAGCAAAACATCCCACCCTGCGTACCTATATTAAGGGATTGCTTCCACGACTCAAAGGTCCATCGCTTCGACGTACCGTGGTACGCCTCCCCATTGCGTTTCGGTCATCCCCGCTCACGCTGGTGGGTATCCGTTGTTTCCCGGTTTTCACTCTGATTTCGGATTTCGCTTTCTATGGAATGGCTTTTATGACTCGCTGATACTATATTTGCTCTTTCAATTTGATATTTTTTACTTTTGCGTCAGAGGCGGGGTCTCGCCTAGCCGACAAGGCGATTCCCAGGCAGTTTTCAGTATTCGTGCCAGTCATGCCCTTCATTCTAATCGGTTTCCAAAATCAGGCTCAATCGGGTATTCTAACTAGAATTCGAATTATTGAACTTCAGAATTTAATTTTAAAGTTCAATGTACAAAAATTATCTTCAAAATTTAAACTTTAGTAGCTATTCAAAGTTCAAAAATTAGTTTAGTCATTGTGCGAGTTTTGTCCTCTAGATGGGAAACTTGTAATAAGCGGCGTCTTTCTACTGTAGTTAGTAACTACTTTTCTGCGCTTTCTCTTTGTTATAGGTGCTCCTTCCCTGGGCTCTATGACTTTTCTAGCAAAGTCTTCAAAGACTTTATGGATTTTCCGGCTAGATACTAGGGCTGTTTCAGGGCAAGGCCATGTGTGGCCTTCCTCTTCAACAGCCTCTATTAATGGCTTTCTTAGTTCCCTTAATTCTTTGCAGTTAAAGAGAATATGGCTTTCGCTTTCTATTTCTCCACAACTACACAGTTGGTCTTCGCATAATCCTCTTTTATGGAGGTATGACTTAAAAGCACCATGTCCAGTCATCAACTGTACTGTATAGTGATTGGAATTTGGCAATCTCTTCTTTAATATGTCCTTGATTACTGGGAAATAGCAGTATGTTCTCCTGCCATTTGTGGCTGACTGCCATGTTTCCTGTCTTACTCTTTCGATTTCATCGTTGATGAGTTGTATGGCTTTCGAGATTTTTAGTCTGCCCGATCGAAGTTCCTCCGAGTCTATTCGGATGCCGTGCAGTGTTATCGATTTCCCTTTCCTGACGCAGTACTTCGCAACTATCCCGTCGAGCTCGAGAGCTATTGGTCGAGTGGCTGCCAACACGTGCGACGCTTCATGAGAGATCGATTTGTAGACTTTTAGTGTTTTGCAAAGAACTAATCGCTGCAATCTTTCTAAAGCAGATTGCTGTTTGATGTTTATTCTTTGCCACTAGCCCGCAGCGGCGTATGTAACTTTCGATAGTAGGAAGCCATTGTATATCTTTTTCATAGAATTGAATTTTAGGTCCCAGTTCGCTCTTTCTATTTTACTTAGCGCGAAGTAGGTGTTGCTGCAGTCTTTAACCACGTTTCGAATGTGTTCTTACAATCGGAAGTCCTTCGAAATCGTGATTCCTAGGTACTTGACTATTTTGTGCGTTCTAATGTTGTCTTTCCCGATTTTGACTGTAGGGCTCCTATTTTCGCTTAGTTGGCCTTTTAGTCATATTAGTGCTGACTTTTATACTGCCAAATTCATTTTGTCGGACTTGCACCAATCCGTCATTATATCAATGATTTCTTGGGCTTGTCTTTTAAAATCAATGCGTGTCGTCGCCTTAATGATGGAAAGCACATCGTCTGCATAGGCTAGTACCTCATATCCTGCATCCCTGATTGTCCGAAGTGGTTTGTCAAAGGTGACATTCTAACCTACCAGTACAAAGACTGAAGCCTGAGGGCACCCCTTCGTTACTCTTTTGAATGTTTCTTCGAAGTGAGTCGAAGAACTCTCTCGAAGAACTCTCAATCACTGAAGTAACTCTGGAGGAGCTTGTAGATGTTCTTCGGGCAAGAAGACCAGTCCGAGCTCTTTAGAATGTTGGGCATTCTTTGAATCATAAGCCTCTCGAGTGTCTTCCCAACTATGGGGAGTAGACATACGGGTCTATATGATTTAATCTCGTTCTCAGGTATCTCAACCCCTTTGAGTAACGTGATTAGCATTCCACTTTTCCATCTTCTGGGAAACACTCCGCATTTTAAGCAGGCGTTGAAAAGTCGCGTCAGTTTCTGGTGTAATGGTTTCGCGTTAACAAGCATTTCTGACTCTATTCTATCTTTGCCTGATGATTTCCCTGCTTTGTTCGCTTCAAGGGCCATTTCAACTTCCCTTGTTAGGAAAGGCGTTGCGTCGCACACTGTGGTATTATATTAAAACATCAAAAAATTATATTCAAAATGAAATATCTCAACTTCGAATTGACCGACTTTGACGAAATCGATTTCAATGTAAAGCTAATTACTTATAGAATACAGGAAAACCTACAAAGAGTGTCGAAATAGATTTTCTATCCTACAAAAAGTTCGTGGAAATGCAAAATTTTTTGAGGCTGTAGATCTTTAGAGTAAAAATTAAAAATAATTGTTTTTAAAAAGAAAATATAAGTTTAAAGATAATTTACTGAATAAATAGAAGTTGAAATTCATCAAATGTCAGGTAATAACAAATTCTTGGTGGTAAAATTGTATTTAAATATGAAAATTCTATTTGGCCGATAGTTGAAAAGTATTTAATAAGCCACATAAAGGAAATCACAGTATTGAACTTTTAATTATACTTCTGGGTGTTTAAAGCACTTAAAAATTCTATAAAAATATATGATGCCAAGATTCCAAGTAATAAATCAATTGTTTAAACAATGTTTTCAACAAAAATTGTGTGAAGGTAAATTTTTGGCTTTGAAAAAAATACTGTCAGATTTCTTTGACTATTTTGAATAAAAAAGTTATCATCAAATTTCATGTAGAATGCATTGTTTTCTATTTAAAAATACCCAATGTTCAAAAAATATGATTTTTATCTTTTTTAGGATTTTCATACTCATAAGGATTTACTTTATTGATGACTTCTGAAAACCTGTATTTACTATTTCATTAACTACAGATAAAACTGATATTTAATGTAAAAAATTGGCTATATTAATTTTTGTAACTCATGTTTAGCTTTAACAATAGTAAATTTGTAATCGTCGATATAAATAACCTGATAAAAGCAATGCATGCAAACGCAAAATTTAAGTTGCAAAAAAAAAGCTTTGCAAAAGAACTTGCTTGATAAGTAATTGTCAGCTGAAGTGATATTTTTGAAACTTTACGGCTTATGAAACTTTCGTAAAATACATCTTATAAGTGACTGAAAAACTATAATAACCTGAGAATTTTCTAGTGTGTATGAAGTAAGTTTGTGTTTTACAACTTTAAAAAAAGGTAAGTGATATAAATAGTATCACGTCTCTCAGCTGCTCATCAATCAACGTCTTTTTCAACTTTATAACTCAAAGTTAAATTGATTTTTTATGCGTAATCAAACAAGAATACAGAATTGTATACTTATTGTTAGTTAGATTGCGGTTAATCTTGAAGTAATATTGTTGTGCTGATCACAACTATAATCTTATAACTTTTTAAATTCTAGCCAGAAATACTTAATATTTTTAGAGCTTATGCTTAAGCCTACTGTTTTAATCAATTTTCATATATTATATAATCAAGTTAATGTGCAGTGAAGGTATGTATTGTAACGGGGTGGCTTACCGTTTAATTATTTTTATTAAGACAATCGCGCAAATACGCTCGCAATCACCTATATCAAATAAGAAAGCTGGAGAGCAAGAGGGAACGGATGTCAGTCAACCGATAAATCTACGAATCTACAAAGAGTGGAGTTATTACGGAATAAACACGCTGAGAGCACTTTTTAATATTACGAACGAAACCTTTTATTGTCTATCAAATGCTACATTAGATCGGCCCGCGTGTTTATGTTTACATCGGCGCTCGCTCGACAACAACATGCAGTGTCGGGACGCTCGCTACTCTTTGTTCGTAGAGCTATTACATGCACGCTTCGGACGCGGAAAATTAGTTGTTACGCATGCAATCGCGATGGCGAGATCAAGCTGGCCAGCGTACCTTTATTTTGTAGACGTACGAAGACGGCGGTAACAATTCGTGCTGCGAGAAAGCTGTCTATTTTTCGTGTCGCGGATTGCGAATTCGCGCGCACGTGGTTTCGCCCTCGATGGCGAAACCTCACACACACACTTTCAATCTCGCAGAAGACGACTCTTTTCCGTCGGCTCAGGTCTGCTCCCTTGGTAGCTGCACGGCACCTCGGTAACAGCGATCACTTCAAGTTAGCACTGGTACGGACGTTCTGTTTGTGATTTTCGGTCTTTGCGGCTCGCGTATCGGTAGTTGACAGCGAAAATGCGGACGAGCGTGACGGTGGATGAACCCTCACTGGTTCATTTTCAATCGCGCGCGTTCTGTCTGATCGTGTGCCAAATTCCTTCGTTACATTTTGCGTTTCCCCGGTAGGTGCTGCCCCCGCAGGCAGCAATTAGGTTAGATTATTAGCGCTAATTTGCCGCTTACCGTCACATTATATTATTTTATTAATTTATAAAACGATATTTCATTAACTAAAAAAAATCTACTTCTTGAATAAGATTGTTGCTAAAAAAATTATGAGTCAAAAATAATTTATTTGAAGGATTAAAAAAAGATTGAGTTAAATGAAACTGCTACCCTGTAACAAAATTGAACTTAAAGTATAATTAACTTACTTTATTTTGTAGAAATATTCAATCAATTTTAATTATAGTAACAAACATATGTTTCTAATAAAAAAAAAAAAAAAAAAAAAAAAAGTCAATCTTTGAAGTTGTCTACCTCAGTCAAAAATAAATATTTTTTTAAAAAAGTTAGCGCTATTATAAAGAATAAACCAATATCTTCACAATTTTGTTGGTGTAGTCCAGAAAGATTGAAAATTTTGTCTCTTATGTTAAAAAAACTGATCACATTTTTTTTTTAATTTTTTTGGACACGAAAAATCGTTTATAATTTTTCAACCGCTAGGCGGATTTCAAAAAACTCAGATGAAAAACATGCGTATTTATGTTCTCATTGAAATGAACGGAACAGATTTTTTTTTCATCGGGCTGTTAAAAAGTTATAAAATTTCTTCTGAAAAAGTTTTTTTTTCAAGTCTCATTATCTCGAAATCTGTAGAAAAAAACTCCAATAAATACAATTTTGTAACTGTATGGAAATAAAACTTGTATCAGATGCTTCAAAATTGCTAATAACAATAATTTATTTTATTGTTTTACTCTTTTGAAGGTTAAAACATGGCAAGTAAAAATCATTTAAAAAGAGTAAGTTATGAGGGAATATATAAAAATGAAGGAGATAGGTCTGCAAAAATAACACGAGGTACAAGTGGTGGCCGAAAAAAAAATTGAAATTAAGTGTAATGCTTCATATTCTACACATTCAAGAAGGGTTCACGATACTGCAAATTATGCTGAACATAACGTAAAAGTATTGAAGATGACTATCCGTTTTGACATCCAAAGAAATCAGAAACTCGAAAATGATAAGATTACTAGACGTAATTTGATTGAGAGTGAAAATGATAGTGCCGACTAGATTATAAGTGATATCGAGAATAAAAGCGAAGAGGAAGGTTTTAGTGAAAACGAGGCTGAAATCGACAATCCGAACACAAGTGAAAACGAAGAGGAAAATCCACTCGACAGCAACATTAAAAGTGTATCCAAACACTCGCCAACATCAGCACTTGCATTTTACTTGGAACATGATTTCACTGTTGTAAAGTACCAGGGATTGGTGCCGGACACAGGACAAAAAAATTGCCCAATTTACCCGTGCTACACCTTTATACAACGCGAAATGGCTAATTGTCGACCCGATCAGTATTTAATTATGTCTGAAATGGAAGTTTCAGTAACATTACAGAGTTTACTGAATAAAACGGCAGAAAGGTTGTGTGAAACAGTTGGCTTTGAATGGGATCATACTGACCTGCATAATCTTGAACTGACCGTTACATTAGGATTTGATAGTTCCTCTGGACATTCAAATACTCACCAAAGATGTGACAATCCAGAAAACGAAACTTCAGATGCTCAGCAATCATTATTTGTAAGAAATATGGTTATCATAAAATTAGTGTCTACTTCGCAAGGTATGTTAAATTTGGTTCACCTTTGTATCTAAATTCTGCAGGTTTAAAATAAAGCTAACCAACTTAATTATAACAAAAGTTATCATTTTACTTTAAGAAGAATGTAAGTGGACAAATCCAACGCCACAAAGCTACCATTTTGTCGTCCAGAAAGGATTGCTTTCGAGAAAGAAACCGATGATGCATTAGTACAAGAAAATCTACGATTAAAAAAAGAAATTGCTGAGCTTATTCCAGACGAATGTACTATGAAAAATGAGAAAAAAGCCAAAGTCAGTTATGCTTGTTACATAACGATGCTTGATGGGAAAGCTGTCAATGCTATTGTTGGTAACAAAGCCACCGTTAAATGCCCGATATGTACTGTAACTAGTCACAGCTTCAGCAAGCAAACAGAGTTTCAACCAAATGAAGATGCTTTATTACTAGGAGTAGGACTTCTTCATGTGTAAATAAAAGCCTTCGAACATTTAATCCATATTTCGAAGAGATTACCTCTAGGAGTTTGGGATGTATAAGAAGGCCTCAAAAGTAGTTTTCTTTGTTAATTAACTTTTTATGTTAATAAATGTAAAAGATGAAGTAAAGTATATGTTTAAGATAACATAACATACATAAGTAAGTTAAATTTTCAGAATGACTTAGAAACTTTAGAGCAACATATTAATACCCAAAATATTTTGCAATCAACTTTGTTTCTTGTGTAAAAATTGCTTTTAAAGTAATATTACACAATATATCAATTGAATTGAATACGAATAAAAGAGATCGTTTTGTTGTTAATTTTTTATTTTAATTATATTCTAGAAAGAGCTGAAAGTAGAAAATTATATGTCCAAAAACGTGTCTTTGAAGCTTTTGGTATAAGGCCAGATCAAGTTCTTCAAGGACATGGTACTACCAATACAGGAAACTTAGCTAGAAGATGTTTTCAGGAGTCTTAAAAATTTGCGGAAGTATTAGAAATTGATGTAAAATTAGTAAAAAATATTGCGCTAATACTTTACTTGTTCTAATGTAAGAAAAGTTTAAATCTTAATAAAGTAGAAGAACTTTGTGAATATACATATAAAAGGCATAATGAAGTTTACCATTGGGCTCGAATGAATCCAAGTCTTCATAAGCTGCTTAAACACGGCTGTCAAATTGCAAGAAAATTTCCGATGCCAATGGCATATATTGCCGAAGTCACCAGTTTTTTAGACGAAATATGACAGACCATGCAAGACAATCTAGTCAAAAAACTCGCCTTCAAGATGTCTTTAATAGAGCAATTTACTTAAGCGATCCTTCTATTTCTTTAGTTTACATAAAAAAGAGGATTCGATTTCATAAAAATGATATTATTCCAGCAGAAGCTGCTTCATATTTCCAAAGTTAATAGTAACTTTAAGAACCAATGAAAGTGTTTATTCTTGTATTATAAATCTATATATTGTATTCTTGTGTTATGTTTGTATTAAAAAATAAGGTACTGAATTAAATGAAAACTCAGAAAAAAAAAGTTTTAAAATTATTTGAAGCTCCACCTCAAAAACAATTTAAAATATTTGTTAGAAAATTACTTTTTGCTTTTTTTTTCTTAATAAGATCTGCAGTTTATAAAGATAATATTCTAATTAGTAAGATAGTAAGATAATATTTTGCGAAAGTTTCAAAGGCTGTAAAGTTTAAAAAATATGACTTCAGCTGACAATTACTTATCAAGCTAGTTCTTTTGCGAGTACAATAATGGTTAATTTAGATAAAATAAATTTTAAAAATCACTTGGAATCTTGGCATCATATATTTTTATAGAATTTTTAAGCACTTTAAACACCCAGAAGTATAAGTAAAAGTTCAATACTGTAATTTCCTTTGTGTGGCTTATTAAATACTTTTCTACTATCGGCCAACCAGAATTTTCATATTTAAATACAATTTTACCACCAAGAATTTGTTATTACCTGACATTTGATGAAATTCAACTTCCATTTATCAGTAAATTATCTTTAAACTTATATTTTCTTTTTAAAAACAATTATTTTTAATTTTTACTCTAAAGATCTACAGCCTCAAAAAATTTTGCATTTCCACGAACTTTTTGTAGGATAGAAAATCTATTTCGACACTCTTTGTAGGTTTTCCTGTATTCTATAAGTAATTAGCTTTACATTGAAATCGATTTTGTCAAAGTCGATCAATTCGAAGTTGAGATATTTCATTTTGAATATAATTTTTTGATGTTTTAATATAATACCACAGTGTGCGGCGGTTAGCTCTGCACCGTGGGAGTTTGTTCGTTAATAAATTACCTTTGTATTAGATAACCCTTCCCGTTACAATATATACTCTCTCACATACACATACACACACACACACACATAGATACGCACACACATACACCTTCTATAAAATAATAATAAAAAAAATTAAAGATGGTTAGAGCGCATGTGGTATATTTACAAGAATGCATGAAGAGGCAACCATACGAGGTATAATCTGATAAAACCGAGGTGTCAAAACGATGCTAAAGAGAACAAGATAATTAAGTACGAGAGAGTGAAATTAAATTTGAAAGAGAATCATCTTAATATAATAACTAGATATGTTCTTATTATTAAAAATGTATATATATTGTAACGGAGTTAATACCGTCTTTTTATTTTAAGCGTGCTATCGCATAGAAAAGCGCGCGTGATTACCTGAATGTTCAAACACGAAAATCGGAGAGCAGGAGGGAACGGGTGTCAGTCAACCAACTATCTACTAACGTGAAATAAATACGTCGAAAATACTGTTAATATCACAAGCGAGATCGTTTATTGCCTCTTAATGCTACACTGTATTCGGCCCGCGTGTTTATGTTTACATGACGTGCGCGCGACAATAACGTACAGTGTCGGATCGTTCGCCGCTCTTTGTTCGCCGGGTTAATACATGCACGGTTCTTACGGAGTACGAGGGATTAGTTATAGATAATTCTACTACGATCGTGAAATGAAGCTGGCCAGCTTACCTTATTATCAGTCGCAAGAAGAACGAAAGAAAAAGTTCGTAGACGTAACTCGGGGGAGCCCGCTTCTGTGGTCGACCGGCTCTGGCTGTCGATTTCGCCCTCAATGGCGAAACTCGTCACACACGCACGCTTACACACACTCGTCTATGTCGGGTGATGGCACAGTTCCTGTCTCTCCTTATTAATTCATCTCGGTACTCAGGAAAGCTCGGGAAAACGTCAAATGTATTTGTTGCACAGCTCTGCGATCGGGTTCTAATCCTCGACTCCTTCAGGCGATATCGATAGCTGATCCTCGACTGTTTCGTTTTCATACGGCGCGTTCCGTCTCGTCTCGTACGGAATTCCCTCATTATATTTCGCCCCAACTAGCAGGTGCTGCCCTCGCCGGCAGCCATATGGTTGGACTGTTAGCGCTAATAAGACGTTTACTGTCACAATATATTATCTATTAATAATATATGTTAATAATTTATTAAATTATTAATAACATTTTATATATCAGCGCTAGGCTGGCTATTGCCTTTTCATTCGCAATATAAGTTGCAGCAATGTGCCGATTGGATCGAGCCCCATACCAGCACACCCTCGAAGTAGTAGAGATGATTATGGGCGGTATATGCTCGAGTATCGGGTAACAACAACGTGGGAAGAGCCAGCGCGCGCAACGATCAGCGTACCCACTTCTAACCCGCATGCATGTACAGACGAGCTTACGTTATCATCGATGAAGAGACTTATTACAAAGCTTTTTCTTGACTTACATTTGACGGAGAAATGTGCATCGGAAAGCGAATCAAATGCAGCCATTAAGATGTTATGGAGAACTTCTACGCGGTCATAAGAAAAGTATTGTCAAACAGAAAAAATGAATAAAATTAGCGAAATGGTTGAACAGTCGCAACGAGATATATTCAATATTTTGCGTTAACTTCAAACTACTATATGTAAGAGATGTTTGGATGCTAAGATTGCTGTAAATATTTTTACCTTGTGGACATATCACTGTATGCATGGATTGTGCATCAAGAATTCATAATTGCCCAATAAGTCGTCAAAGTATTACCAAGTGTGTTCATGCGTATTTTGCGTCGATTTCTTCTTTTTTCTAATAAAGTGCCTATTATTTACAAACATGTTTCTGTACTTTTTTTTCCCTTTTAATCTACTATTTTATATTTAATATTAAATTATATATATATAATATAATTATATATAATTGTATATATATAATATAATATAATTGTATATAATTGTATATATATAATATAATATAATTGTATATATAGTAAGTGAGTAAAAAAACAAGGCTTATTTCATACGTTAATTTTGTTTTTTTTATTTATTTCAAACTTCGATATAAAAAACAAACTACATATTACGACTTTTACGAGCAAGCATTCATCTACTGATAGCCAGCGCATATTGAAAGATACATGGTGTATTTGATAGATACGCGTTGTGGTTACTACATACGGAAATGCTATTATTTGAAAGTTTTTTGAGTGATGGATAACTGAAGTCTTCAACGTTAACCACAGTCGTGCTGTAAAAAAATGAAGCAAATAATAATCATTAGATATATATAGATATCATTTTTTTTTACGATAGTACGCGATGAAACGAAACTTACTGTGCATTGGTCAACAAATTTTTCAACCATGTTGTTTCTCTAAGACCTTTGACAAAAATGCTTGCTCCGAAGAGTGTTTTTTTCGTTATTTTTCCAAGATCATCATACCGTAAATCGCCAGATTCCCACGGAATACCATGGAAATTTCTCGTTAACTATCGGTTTTTGCACTGATTTTTCTTTAATAAACATTCCCATGGGTAAGGCGGTTTAAAGAGAAGTACCGATGAAGTTAATTCTTCTTCCAGATAACAAACAGCAATCTCTATGAATACGAATTCGTTCAAGAAAGTTTTGAAGCCCTACACATCAACAACAAAATCTATCGTAATAACTGAGGAATCGACGATTGCGTTAATACAGTCGAATGAATATCTTCTTATGCTGGGCTTGAACTTGTTGATTCCTCACCAGTATTTTCTAACCAATTAGATTCTCTTCTGTTTGAAATAACTAATAATTTTTTTACCACCACTATAATTTTTCGATCAATAACATTCGTTCATCCCCTCCATACTTTTGTGTATTAATCAGCATTGACGAGTAGTAAATATAACATGATGGATTTATCAAATCTGCTCGTTAAGAAATAGCATCACGGCTCAGTATTTCAAAAACATAGCCTTGTTGCTTTTGAGGTTACATCGTCTGGCGAAGGCTGGTCATGCCAGTATCGAAAACATCGAAAGCTGTTACACTGGGTTCATTGGCTTTGCGCAAAGCGGATGAGCTTTCTCGTTCGCCTAACTTGATCATGGCTGGCAAATAGAAGCTGCAAGCAGCTATGTGTATGTGTATGATTAAAAAAGTTTTACATCTGCTAAACGAATACAAGAGTAGGCTGTTAGCATAGCCTCCGCCCCACTTCATCGATTTAGTTTTTTCATTAAGCTCATCATGTTGGTAATATATACGTTGATCGATTCATCTGGGCCTTGATATCAACTTTGCACTTCCCTTATCAGTCGCTGTTGCTGTTGCACGCTGGTTCCAAACCATTCCCGTGCGTCTGCTTCAAATTCAGCGTAGGAGAGCCACTCTTCTTTCATTACCTCGTACCAGGTAAGAGCGGAACCGACGAGCAGCTCTGACACTGATAAGAGCATTTCATTCTCCGTGAGTCCGGTGCCGTTCCTCAAATTGTCTAGCCTAGATAGGAAGGTGTCTACACTCGCATTACCCTCTACGACAATACGGACAATACGGTCAACATCCCTTGTAGTCGACCAAGGGTTTGTTGTCTGTTGGGGTGACCACGTGCTCGGCGTGTGGCTATTCATTTCAGCATTAACTCCATTAAGTTGATGCTGTCCACCTTCTCCGAAAGGGAGCGTCCGGCGGAGGGTCCTGCCGGTAGCCCCCATGGGCCTCTGTCCGGGTCCAGCTGGAGTACTTTGAAGTAACTGTGTGTCGTAATGGTAGGTTAAGGTACCCAGAAACGCAAAGCTCCTGCACGTGTTTGTTGTTGTCGTAATTCACTTGAATGGCTCGCATCATCTTGCTGTGCATTCCTATTTTGGGAATTTTCCAATATATTTATCCTGGCGGATAAGTCATCAAGCTGGCTCTTAACATTGCTGCAATTATTATATATCTTGTCTAACACCCTTTTTAGACTTGATAGGTTGACTCTTAGCGAGTCTAACAGCTCGAGCTTCTTTTCGTTCTCTAGGGACCGGAAAATGAGGTCCTGAATCATTACAGCGAACGCAGGCGAAAGTTGAAACTGGCTGCCATCATTAGCCGTTATTGTAACATTTTTATTACTATCACCTTGTCAGTCATCGTTTAATACGTCTGCACATTTTGCATCAATTGGTTTAACGGGTGCTCTCCTTCCCCTTCAGATACTGTATGCCCAGCGCAGATGAATGTGATCAGCTCTGAGCGTAGGGGTGCCCTTCTTGCTGGTTTCTGTTTTGGTTGCCAACTTCGATGAAATCTGCTGCTGTGTAGTCGCCTAGTAACCAATTTTGTAATCGTCTAGCTCGCGAGAGCTTACTCCCGTTTTTCCTTATCTCCAATTGCTCGAGATACTCCTTAATTTCTTCGTTTTGTAGCGACAATACTCAGTTTTCAACTTCCTTTTGAGTGTTTTCCATTTTAATTTATTTATTATATCGCGATTTGTTTTACTATTGCCGCGATTAATTTTATTAATAGACTACACATCTCCTTGAAGGACAATGCGAGTACGAGTGCTATAATTAATGTATCGTAAACAAAAATTTAGATTTTACTAGCCAACGAAAAGCTCAACATAAGTTATTTACTATTGCGCTAGCCGAAAAACTCTTTTACTCGCTATTGCGCAATATAATAATCCTGCCTATCCGGCGCACTAACTGTTTGTTAGCGCGTCTGTGTTGGTTAGTTTCTAAATTAAAATAACGAGCTTATCTCTGCGCAATCACCAATAATCACAGTTAGCAACTCTTGAAAGACATAATTACATTGAAATTAAAACGAAAGAAAACGTTTGAGTTGTGTTTATTTCGTTTTGAATGTTCCCCGGGCCAACGGGTACAATGTTGTTATTTTTTGGCAATTTTCAAAACCTATTGATGATTGCGAGGTAACTTATAAAGAGTCATTCGATAGCACTCGCACGCGCTTACATTGAATGTTTACAAATTACCGTCGCAGCAGGCCTTCGCGAGTTAGATTACAGTTTGCTTTGTTTTCTATGTGGCATGCGTTCAAAGTGTGCACAACAAGACTTTGATTATCACCTGGGTCGTTGGTTGACTGAGTGCAAGGTCAATGTTTAAAGGAACTGGCGTTTTGAAATATATATATACAATCATAAGCGCTACAGGTTTTTTTACGTTGGGCGCCATATAACGGGGTGTGAATCCCGTTTCATTTCTTTGGCTCGCCCGATGCGCAGTGGTATCGGAATGCGCTCGGCGAGATCGAAATAATCAATTTTATTAACTAACCGGGGAGCAGGAAGGACAGGTGTTAGTCAACCAACTTATTAATAATGACAACGATGAATTAACGTTTCAATCATAAATAAGCTAGTTTATTTTCAATATACTCTTCAATACGCTTGGCCCGCGCTTTTAGCTTAAGCGACGCATGTGACAATCTTATGCATCGGCATTTCGTTTATAATCTCTCACTCACGACATTCGTTTACATGCTCGCTACCGATTTACTCGTAATTGCCGGCGTGAGGAGAACTAATACGCGCGATTGATTAACAAAAATCGCGAAACTGGCCAGCTTACCTTACGTGAATAACCGCACTGTCAAAGGGGGCAGATTAATATCGTCTTTCAATATATAGCTTAGGTCGCCGCTTTTCTCCACTGGAAACGGGGTTTTCCCCATCGTCCTGTCGACTCTGTCGGACGGATTCCGCGATCTCGTGGTTGCCTACGATGGCGATATCACTACTCACTCCGAACGGCAACAACAACGGAAATTATTGATGGACTCGCTTCCGCAGTTTTTTTAAACGTTCGTGTTTGCGTCTGGCTCCTCTGCGCTGCTTAATGCTCGGATGGCTAATCCTCGACTGGTTCTTCTACCTTTGCGCGCGTTCTGTTCCATATCGTACCGAGTCCCCGTTTTCTGCTTTCCCCGGCCGGTAGGTGCTGCCGTCATAGGCAGCTGCGTGATCGAGACGGTAGCGCAAACAAGACGTTTACCGTCACAACCTCGAACGTCCTACTTTCGTCTTGGATAACTACGTCTCGTTGGTTTGTGCAACACCTCTACCACAACTGCTTCCATCTAATCAACTGTTTTCTAAATTTTAAACACTTAACGTTATTGGTGGTAAGTCTTCTTTGATAATTACATTCAAATCCCCAAGATCACTCCTCAATCGTGTGATCATGTTGCTCATAGATTTGATTTCCACCTGAACGATATTTTCACTGTTTTCCAATCTTTTATTCTCTTAATCTTAATGATCAAGAGAATTTTCAGCAGAATAATTGATTTCGTATTTTGATTTTTTTGTGTTTAGAAATTTCGGCTTCTTGACTGTAACAAGAGTTTCGGGAAGATTTTTTTCCTTCAAACTTATTAAATTTTTAATTAAATTCATTTCGCTTATTATGTCTTTAAGAGGATCGACTATTGGTTTGAATATCTTATTCAAGACTTCGTCGGTATAATCTCGGCTATGCTTGAATAAACTATATTTTTGTCTTATTGCGTCTTGCGCTTTTACGAGTTGAGAAAGCACATGTTTTTCCCGTTGATAATCAGCCATATTGATGCTTCAACGATTGTCGAGAGACTGTATACTGCATTACTATTGTGATATATTTATAACAAAACAATCAAAGTCATTCCGACATCTTCCACAGTTTATAGCTCTATCTTTGTCGATCACTAAAAACCCATATTTATCATCCAACCAGCATTTTGCACAAAGTTCTTTAAATTGATTGTAAGTCTTATCTGAATTCACATGATTGTCATATATATGTTTCATATTTGCTTCGTCTTATGGAAAAATTGCCAGTAAATTGACGTTATTTATCATGAGATGCTTAGAAATATGCGCGTATGTTTGTGAGAGATAGATACAGTCGACACTTCTATGTCTGCCCATACGAATGCAAGGGCGTACGTCATGTTGATTGAACGGAAAATACTTTACTCCATCTATCGGGTTAACATCTCTTCCAATAATTTATACTTTTGCTAATTGAGAGATTTCAAGTACACGTAAAAATTTTCGAATATAACACCACTGGGATGAGCGATAAGTGCCAAAAGACTGTTGGTCTTACCACAGTTGGACGGACCACAAAAAATAGCTCTGATGCTATAAATCTCCGTCACGCTTTGGTTGCTTATCCTCCCATACAATGACGTCAAAATTTTCTACGGGAAGTTTCACAGTTTGTTCTTTGAAATTCATTCTCACGAGACAGAGTTCGAACGTTAACTGACCACATGGCTATATATACTCGTATATCTGTTTTTATAGTTTCAAACGTTAGTCACGTGTTGGACTTGATAGAGTGATGATCATATGCAAACGACAAAGAACAAAGAAAGGACGAAGATTGGTCAATAATATCATCAATAAACTTTTATTTTAGTCCCATATTCCAGATTATCAATATTGTGCACCAGGAACAAAGTTACAGACACATTTAGCTCGCGGTGATCAAGGAATCAATTCTTTCGATGGAGCTTGCAAGCAACACGATATAACGTATTCGACAAATCGAGGATATACAGGGTGTCCCATTTTAAAGGAACCACCCCGAAATTTTCGACGATTGGCATTGTACAAAAAAATTGTTCAGACAACAGTTGTTTGGGACAATGGGGACAACCTTTCTGTGAAATCTGATTTGACCTTGAGATTCATTTTCAAGGTCATTGGAAGGTCAAAGTCATTTTTTGAATAGGAACCCATATTTTTGATCCCGGATTCGGAAAGAGCGGAAAATTCTACGTTCAGATAACGTATTATGTGTGGGGTGCGGTTAACCCCCCCCCCCGCCTACGATCATGTAGGGGTCAAATTTATGATTTTCTTCATTTATGCACAGGGATGATCGGGCAAGAGTAAGGTTAATTGTAATAACCCAATAACCCGATAACCCAAATAACCCAATAATCTAATAACCCGATAACCCCAATAATTTAATAACCCCAATATCCCAAAAAAATTGTACGGTCAAACAACAGTGACCTTGAGCTTAAACTTCAGGTTGATTTTCAAAGTCGACTTCGTGTATTCAAAGCCTTCATGCGAGGCCTGCAATGGCTCGGTCGGTAGGGCGACGGACTCGCACCCGGTAGGCCCGGGTTCGATTCCCAGTTCCTGCTGATTGATACAAGCACCACTGAAAAAAGTTTCATATGCTTTGTTCTCAAACACATTGCAAGCCTCCGTCGCTGATTAGCACTGATGGAGCATAAATAGAGCGACGTTAAAAAAAAAAAAAAAAAAAAAAAAAAAAAAAAAAAAAAAAAGCCTTCATGAGAAGTGTCATTTTCCATTTTGTGTCATTTACCATTTTCGTTACAATTTTATCTTATAATTATTAATTTATTTATTATTCAAATTTTCCTGGATCATTCTTAACAATAGCACGGCTTACATAACATCTAAACATATTTTATGCGAAAATCTTTAATTCTATGTGCTTATAATTTGCAACTTAACTAATTAACTAAATTTATTGTTTAAATAATATGGAGTGAGAAGGGAGAAATTGTGTATTAATTATGGGACGTACTGGAGTCGTTTACATCAAACTTAGTACATTATTGAGTGTGAACTATCTAACTAATTTATTGTTTGGAGATTGTTCTTTCGAGTTTTGTTGGCCCTTTGATTTATTTAATTTCTGTACAATTAATTTTTAAAACTTGAATATAAAAGGAAAATCGTTAAAAATTTATATTTATTATTTTATTTATTGAAATCAATTTTGTTTTTTTTATAAATACAATTTTAATTTGTGTCGCATAATGAACTAATATACTACTGTTCTTTTACGTAATTATCTCTTGAATATTTATTAAATTTTCTAACTTATTTAAAATAGTTTCAAAACTATTGGATATTTTCGTTAATTGTGCTGAAATTACGTCTCTGATTAAAAAACCTGCGGAAGATTTCAGAGAGCTGCGAATTTTTCCTATCATTCTGTAATTTTCTTAATTTATTTATTTAAAAATTATTGTGGAATTATCTTTCCTATGATAAATTTGTAGCTTCTATAAGTGGAAACTCTTGGGAGAAATCGTGTAACAGGATGTAGATACAATTCTGCTGCTCCTTTGCTCTATATCTAAACCTACTCAAAAGAAACTTTTCGATTTTTCGGAATAAAATTCGGAACGTGCGCGACAAAGGAGCATCTGTTTCGACTTTCAAACTTTTACTTTTTTTTCAGCTTTGAATGCTCTCCTTATACTCATTTCTTAATTAAAACCTAAGTTACATGTTAAACGCACACAAAAAAAACATTTTTGCTAAATTAAACGATCCGACGTTACAGAATAGTCAAAAGTTATTAACTACTAAAGTTAGTTAACGTAATAGGGCAATATTTACAATAAACGAATGATAAAATTTTACATATATCAATAGTTTATCACTAGTAGAAGTAATTCCTAAAAATAACTACTTCAATTAGTTAATAACATTTGAATTATAATCAATGTTCGCATTTGCAACGGTTTTTTTTGTTTCAACGAAATTACGCTTAATTAAAGTATTTTAATTAAACAACAAAAATTATTATATCTATATCTATAAGTAGGGGACGTCACGCTCCTTATATGGTCATAAAATTTGACTGTGGTACTAAGACAATTATTTAACCCATTAACGTCAATTGTGTACATTTGCTCATGCCCACTCAACGCTGTATAGAAGAATCAAATCGAGCAAAAATGATCATGCAAATCATGATTTCTGATAGATTTTTCAATGAGCTTTCAGAATATGGGGTGGAAATTCTGAAAAAAGCTTTTTTGAGTCTCATTTTCGCAATTGTAGGAAAAAAATGTGAAAATTTTCAGATATTCTTTTGAAAAACCAAACTGTTGACAGAGAATCCTTTGAGCTGGATGTCTAAAATCTCCAGAAATCGTGCACAAACTATTTTTTCTTTAAAATCGTATCTCTAAGAACATCAAAAATCAACTTCGCAAATCCAAAATTCAGAAAGTCAGAAAATATAATAAATTATTAACTAACTTTTTACTCAAAAAGAAATCGCTTTATGAAAAAATTTCACTGAACAAAAAGTATTTAAAATCATTCAAAGAATACGTGTAAATTTTTCCAGAACGTTCTGGAAATTTTTCTAATTTTTCCGGAAAATGGCTAGAATAAAAAAATCGAAAGTGGCCCACAACATCTTAGAAAAATTTACACGTATTCTTCGAATGATTCTAAGCACTTTTTGTTGTATGAAACTTCGTCAAGCCAATCATTTTTTAATAAAAAAATATCTAACTGATATCGTGCGCTGTTACGCATTGGCAAACGTTTGCATAACACGCATAAATACAATTCCATACTTATTGATAAATCCATAATTGAAATTCCTCACATTTTATTCTCATTATTTTCACTTGTCAATTTTTTTTGTTTTCGAATGACAAATTTAGGGTGGTAGTTTTTCTCTGTTACTTCAATGTTTTTATTCCAGTCTTGATATAGAATAAATATGCCTAGAATAAGTAATCGTTCTAGAAAGTCGAAGGAGGGTTACGGTGGACTCGTTGAAACTACTGAAAATAATCAGTTCAATGAAGCTATTTATCTTCCTAATCCCGAAGATTCGGGCGAGTCCGATAACTATGATAATGATGATGAGGATGGTGATCGTGATGTAGCATCATCGGATGATGAGAGTTCTAACAATGGCGACATCGATTGCAATTTTTCATCTCCCAAAATATCATATGCAAAAATTTTTTATCAATACGATTCGTCCCAAAAACAATGGGAAGACAGTGACCATTAGAATTGGGTTGATGGAGAAAAGCAGTATCTAGACGATGTAACTAATAAAAACTTATTATCTGAGAAGGATAAAAAAATTATTTTATCTAGCACGCCAACTGAGCCATTTGTGTGTTTCTTTTCTGATGATTTGAAGAAAGCCATCATAGAATGTACCAAATCTAATGGTTATCAACTTACTCGCGATCGATTTGATGTGTTTCTAGGTATTTTGTTATTTTCTTCTTATAATACGAGGCATTCTCAAAGAGACTATTGGTCTACTAATCCTCTCTTACGCACTGATCCGGTTGTATTTGCAATGGAAAGAACTGAGTTTGAGGAAATAAAATCTAACTTGAAGTATTCTAAGCCAGAAGAGGAAGATAAGGAGGATAGGATCTGGAGAATTCGGAAAATAGTTGATATTTTCAATAAAAACATCAAGAGATTCAATTTTTTCTTGACTACACTGTCCACAGATGAAATGATGGCTAAATACTACGGTAGATGCGTTCTCAAACAGTTCATTAAAGGGAAACCGATACGATTTAGTATCAAATTATGGGCTTTATGTTCCTACAGTGGTTTTTTTTTTCACTTCGAGATTTATTGTGAAAAGAATGCAAAGGATAATCTACTACCAAATATTGCTCTTGGTTCACGTGTCGTTTTACAAATGTTACAGCACCTATTACACCACTGCACTTAAAGGAAACGAAATGAATACCATTGTTATTTTGACAATTTATTTTGCTGTCCAGATCTATTACTTCATTTGAAAAAAATTGGTCTTCGAGCCACTGGTATAGTAAGAAATAATAGCATAAAAGCGACAAATGATATCAATAAGAAAGCAAAACGGGGCACCTGTTTAACTAAACACGATAACTTGAGTGGAATAAATTTCATTACTGTAATGGATTGCAAGCCTGTATCTATCCTTTAGACGGTTTCAGGAGTCACTCCAATGTCTAAGTGAGCCGTTATGATAAAGAATCGAGAAGTAAAATAGCAATACCATTTCCAAATGTTTTTTGCATTTACAACAAGTTCATGGGAGGTGTTGATTTGCATGATCAACATGCAAATCAAGTGCGGCCAAGCATATATTCGAAGAAATGGACATGGATAATCATGAAAAGATTGGTTCAAGCTGCGGTTACAAATGCCACTGTTTTATATAATGAAGCACTTCCAAACACAGAAAAGAAAAAAGGAACGAAAGAATTTGTTTTAAGCATCAGTGAAAATTATTTGAGTAAAGGTTCTTACACAGTTATTGGAAAACATGAAATTCAATCCGCAGATACTCAACATTCTTGTCAAATCGAAAATTGCTCAACGAGAACACGATGATTATGTAAAAAATGCAATTTACACGTGTGCAAAAACTGTTCGGGAATTCCATGTAAAAGAAAGAAAAAGTGAGGGAATTCACTATATCCGGAATATGAGTTGGTGCAGGAGTAAGGACAAACTATCGGCCGGTTTGGAGTCATAAACTACAAGAGAAGTGACGAGCTCTTGGGTCCGCACCCGTTGGTTTATGATAGAAGCAGATTTATATTTCACCATTTTTATGTAATAGGCATGCTATGTCGCTTTTTATGTGGCCTTTGTAGGTATGCAAAAATATATTTATCGAAAAAGACTGATTACATAGGTCTCTTGCTTATAGCCTACATTTTTAGTTGTTTCAACAAGAGTAAAACTGCTATTTTTTTATTCGAAAATAATTGGCTTGTCGAAAAAGTTTCATACAACAAAAAGTGCTTAAAATCATTCGAAGAATACGTGTAAATTTTCGGGATAGAAAAACAAAAGTGAATACCAAATGTTATCGATATCCGATGGACAGTTCAAAAATGGTATACGTACATACACACACACACACACACACACACATACACACACACATCCATACGGACATTTTCTAAAAACACGTTTATTGAACTTCAAACGAAGTTTTTTTATGAAGCTGAAAATTTTACTATTATAAAGCTTCTTCTAGGGGGAAGCAAAATTTTAAGACGATTGCTTTTACGATTTTCAAGATATCTTGGTCACCGAAAAACAACTCTGAAAAAGACAGGTTTCCTTAACATGGCTATAATTCCCTTAATTTACAATATTTTTCAATACCAAAATTCATGAAAGTTTTTCAATATATATACTTTGGAACCAACAATTTACTGTAAGCAAAAAGACAGCTTTAATTTCTCAAAAAAATCCACAAAAATCGCGTGATTTTTCGCCTTGCGACTAGGTATAAAGGTGAATCGATGACAGGACAGTTTTTATGCAGAGATGCGGTTCGGTGGATCATCGACGGTAGCAACAGAAGTGATATCGCTGGCTTGTGTTCGGACAGATATTGGTGGTATGATCAGGACAACGATTTCTCAGCGCCGCGGATCGTTGTAGGATTCTACGTTTTAGTTTAGTTTGAAAAGCCAGGTCGTCCACGACTACTGCAGTAGATTCGTCGGTGTTTCTTCCATCTCCACGAGAAGAGAAGGTGTGGCAGCTTGAGTCGATCAACCCAGTGTGAGCTCTCTCTCTCCTTTCTCTCTTTCCCCGTCTTCCGGTCATCACCGGTGTGTGCATGATAACTGCGATGTCACAGACTTCGGATGACCTGGTGTTCCGAGGTAAGCAGGATTATAACCGCTAATTGATCTTTGGTTTTCCTAGTCTGGCAGGAGAGGCTCACCACTGCATGCCGTGCAGTAATGCCGATTTGCAGTAGTTGAACGTCTCTCCGTGAACACCGTTGCGCCCTGATGGGATATACCCGTGAAAGACTGTTTTTCTCTATTATGTTTATTCTTCGTTTGTTTTTTTCTTTATTTAAGTATGTAATTTCCGTTATATTTTCTATGCTTGTAATTAAATAAATTGTTGGCTTTGGGATTTGTAATTTATAATATTGAGTATTATTTAATTCTTCCCATTCCAGACTCTCGCGCATGAACGTCGTAATCTGCATGCTCGGCGAGTTATTCAGTAGCACTTTGCATTCCGAATCCCCGCGTACATGATTTTGTAAATAGAGTTGGGGGTAACCATTTATTACAAAATCCGACTCTCCATTTAGAAAACTATTATTTATTACATTCATTTTATCCACATTGATAAGTTAAGTTTCATAAATAAAGTAAATCTTATCCCACTAGATACATATTGGTACGTACTGATTATTATAAATTGAATAACCAACTTGTACCACAATATAATAGAAGAATCAATAACTATTTAGCCTTTTGAGATGATACTAGAGCCCATAACATTTTTTAGGAAACAATGGACGAAAAGTGAGTGTACTTAGGCTTATAGCCGGAGAAGTGTTGTCAAGTTAGTTGAAAAATAAGCGAAGAAGGGAGTATAGACAGAGGGTCAACAACTCGAGAGGTAACAAATAAAGACTTTCAGACCACCAATATGATGTGAAATTTTAGGGAGGTGGCTTTTACACCGGAAATTCTCCCTCACTCAGAAGGAGAATCGGCGTGCGTGTCTGTGAGGTTCATTTCTTGACAAAAATGTAAATGACTTTCCACACGTGACTAGCAGTCGGAGTAAGCTGTTGATTTGTGACGATGCGTGAGGACGCAGCTTCAGGTGCTACAAGCTCAGAATATTAATCCAAACCGCAAGTTGAGCTGCTGGGAGTAGCTTCTTAGTCGACTCTTGAGGGATGAACTACTTTAATTTAGGTGGTGTTTTCACCGTTGAACTTGGAGGCGTACACTCTCTCTCTCTCTCTCTCTCTCCCTCTCGCTAACTTCGGCTTGGCTCGCGCACCAATATTCACGTCAAGGTGATGGCGTGATAGTGCATGACAGCAGGATATTCGTGGAACGAACTCTGTTGGAGCTCTACGAGGATGAATTATTCAATTGTTTCACATTTAATATATTAATTTTTATGCCTCGAAGTGCGTCGCGCTAAAACTGTTAATTGTTAATATATAAACTGTTAATATATATAATAAGGATTTCTCATTGAATTAAGTGCTTCCAATCTGAATTAAATCCTTTTCTTTGAATGATACTTTTATATTTTTGAAACTGTCTACATACCTAAATATGGTACTTTGTTAATCACTGCATGAATTTTCGAAGGAATACTAATATGAAAAAACTCATAGTCTCCTTTGCCATTGTTTATGTAGTCTGGAAATTTAATCGTAAAATATAGTTACAAACGAAATATTTACAATGAACGTAAAATATCTGTATTCTTTAACAATTTTCTGGAAGAATTTCCATTGAAAGATGATTTATCAAAGTGAACTTTTCGATCAACATAACATTTTATATTATCCGTTCTAAGCTTTCTTACTCATATTCATATACTATACGTTCAACTAAAATTCAGGAGGTGGAATCAAATATGTCATTTTTGGTCGTCATCAGCATCGAAGAAAGATTAATTTATCCCGTTTGTATATTTCTTAGATCGTTGTTTTCTGCTGCTGTCTTCACTAAATGATGCCGACAATAGGGGTACTTACTTGCATGAGTCATTATAACAACTGAAATATTTGCGAATTTTAACCTCTTCTGAACTACATTCACATATGTGAATATGTATTTATATAACAAAACAAATTCTTTAAATGATGTATTCTTTTATATGTTAAACTTGTAGTACAAAGGATCATGATATACGAGGTGTGTTCAAAAAGTAAGGTGACTTTGTATTTTAAAAAAAAAATATTTATTTATTTATCAATATTTATGTTGTCCCCTTCAAAGTAATCCCCCTCAGATACAATACACTTATGCCAAAGGTTTTTCCAATCCTCAAAGCACTTCTCATAAGCACTTTTCGGTATAGCCTTGAGCTCTTCCAGCGATGCAGTCTTTATCTCTTTAATCGTTGCAAATCTCCGTCCTTTCATAGGTCTTTTTAGTTTTGGGAACAAGAAAAAGTCACATGGGGCCAAATCCGGTGAATATGGTGGTTGAGGCATGATGGTGGTGTTGTTTTTGGCCAAAAAAACTCTCACAAGCAAAGATGACTAAGCAGGGGCATTATCGTGATGCAAAAGCCATGAATTGTTTTTCCACAATTCTGGGCGTTTTCGTCGTATTGCTTCTCGCAATCGGCGCATAACTTCAAGATAATACTGTTTATTGACCAGACGTTCATATGGTAAGAACTCCTGATGCACCACGCCATGGTAATCGAAGAAAACAGTGAGCAAAATTTTGACATTTGATCGAACTTGGCGTGCTTTTTTCGGTCTTGGCTCATCTGGGCTCTTCCATTGAGACGATTGGACTTTAGTTTCGATATCATAACCATATACCCATGATTCGTCACCAGTTATGACCTTTTTGAGTAAATCTGGGTCGTCGTTGACGTCATTCAACAGTTCTTGAGCGATGCTCATGCGACGGTTCTTTTGGTCAAAATTTAGCAATTTCGGAACAAACTTCGCTGACACACGTCTCATGCCCAAAACGTTAGAAAAAATTTCATGGCACGAGCCAAGCGATATACTAACATCCTCAGCAACTTCTCTGATAGTGATTCGACGATTTTCCAGAACAATTTTCTTCACTGCTTGAACGTTTTCATCAGTTGTTGACGTGCTTGGGCGTCCAGAGCGAGGCTCGTCATTGGCATCTTCCCGGCCATCTTGGAAGAGTTTGTACCTTTTGTAAACATTTTTTTTACTCAGAACAGTTTCACCATACGCCACCGTCAACAATTCAAGTGTTTCGGAGCACTTTATTTTATTTTTTACACAAAATTTGATGCAAATCCTCTGATCCATATTTTTCGATAGCAAGAAATCGCCGAGCATGCAAAACACTTATAACCTTTACGCCTCTCATAACCAAACAAAAACTGCGATACACTTGAAACTTGGTACTGATATTCGGGAAGAGTGTACCAACATAACAAAACAAAAAAATCGATAATCGAAAGTACGTTGCCCGTGAAATTTGAAAAGTCACCTTACTTTTTGAACACACCTCGTACATGAAAACAAAATATTTTCGCTAATTTTTGCGTACACGATGCTAATGAGAATAATTTAAGTCGATACCAGTGCTCGGGGATTAAAGAAACTGGCGATTAAGGATTGGGGGTTGTAGCGTCGCATGTTACAGGGCTAGGGAGTTAAGGATTTCGGTTTTAAGCATTGCGATTTAGATGGTTCAGTAGCTGAGGAGGGGGTGGGGGCGGGGGGAGGGGATAAGAGCTCTGTAACCTGTTCGGCTATAGTTCCTTATCTTAGAACCCAAATTTCCTTAATATCAAAATCTGACTTCACATTCATGGTCAGCAACCCCAAAAAGTCCATGCTTAAATGCTTTCAATTCATTCCGATCACTTATAAAATTTTTAGTCCGCCATATTAAACCGCCATATTGCATTTTCTACATCTGATTTCGTATTCGCGATTAGCATTCCCGAAAACCAATATATAAATTTTTTTGATCAATATCAATGACTTATAAATTGGGGTTATAGCCTCGCATATATATATATAGGCTGTTTTAATATTCTTATAAAACTGCGAAAGTACGAGTACTTAACTTCCATCAATGATATCTCGATGAAAAAAAAACTATCTTGAATCTGAAAAATGGATTTTAAAGGGCAAGAGTGCTCCTTTGTGGTGGTATTACCCGTTAAAAAAAAAAAAAAAAAATTACTCACGTTGTCACATAACTTCGAATATAGCGAAAAAACCTGTGTTTTTCGCACTTTTAGGTTAGAATATCTCTAACATCTGATGTATAGAGTTAATAATTCTAATGTTAGATTCCGATTGAGTGCACCAAAATCGTTCGGGCACACAGGGTTCCGTTTCTGGGTGAGGACTTTCGTTAAATTTTGTCGCCCTGTGAATTAGTCTGCTACTACATTGGCTGAAGTCATGTTTTCATCAATTCCTTTTCAGAGTATTTAAAAATTTCTATCCTTTGTTCGCGCGAACTGTGCTCGTGCCGAACGAGCATGGGAGAAAGAGAGAGAGAGAAAGTCTTTAGAAAGTATCAGTTCTCCAGGTTTGTCACGTCTGAATTGGGGAATTGAAGCATGTGTTCAATGCGCACGACAGACACATTGCATGGGCTATAAACCTGAGGCGGCTGGCCCGGTCTCACCCGAGGGCTGCGGGGGGGGGGGGGGCGGTCTGTTTATGTTTTTGGGCTATTTGGTGGTTGAGAGTGGGGAGTATTTAAGAACTCTCTGTCAATAGTAGTAAGTTCATTTTAGAAGGCAGAACGCTACACAGAATAGTTTCGTTCGTTGTGTGTCTCCGTTGTTAAAGCCTAAGGATAAGTATTGCCTGCGACACAGTGTCAGGATCACCTCTTACCCGCACGTGTTTCCAAGGGCTGCCCTCGAGGAGCCATAGTTGCAACATCGCGTGGAGGTACTTGTTATATCGTCCCCGTCTGTGCGCCTAATTATAACTTCGGTTGGTAAGCGAGTGTTAGTTGAAGTTTGAGTAATTGTGATTGTGAATTAATTATGGAAAAAATCGTTTTCTTTTTGTTCTTTTGTTTTGTACATACGAGGGTCCTTTGAAAAGTCCGTGCAAAGTCAGAGATATGGCGTTACTAGTGCGTATCAAGGTTATTTTCAGTTAGTGGCATATCTTGGAAGAGCACACACCAAGTTTCAGCCAGATCGGCCAATTACTTTGCGTTTTACATTCGTTTCAATCAAAGAAGTCGAGTGGTTGTAAAAAAATGGACGAAAAAGAATTTCGTGTATTGATTAAACATAACTTTTTCAAAGGCAAAACGCCTCAGGAGCTTAAACAGAAGCTTGATAAACATTATGGTGATTGTGCACCTTCGATTAGAATGGTTTATAAGTGGTTTCAAAATTTTCGGAGTGGCCATATGAGCACAAACGACGCTGAACGTTTTGCACCAACATTTGGACATGAAAAAGCTATCCGCTAGATGGGTACCGCGATTGCTCACGATTGACCAAAAACGAGATCGTGTGAAGTGTTGCAAGAATGGTTTGCAGCTATTCCAGCAAAATCCGCAAGACTTTAAGCGTCGTTTCATCACTGTAGATGAAACATGGATACGTCACTACACTGCTGAGACCAAAGAACAGTCTAAACAATGGGTTACCAAGGGGGAATCTGCTCCGAAAAAGGCGAAGATAATTTCTTCGGCCGGGAAGGTTATGGCGACTGTCTTTTGGGATTCGCAAGGAATAATCTTCATCGACTATCTGGAAAAGGGTAAAACCATTACAGGCGAATATTATTCATCGTTATTGGATCGTTTGAAAACCGAGTTGCTAGAGAAACGTCCACGATTGGCCCACAAAAAAGTCCTCTTCCACCACGACAATGCGCCAGCTCACGCCTCAGTAGTTGTGGCCGAAAAACTGATGGTGATATGGTTCCAACTTGTTTCATATCCCCCCTATTCTCCAGACTTGGCTCCGTCGGACTACTATTTGTTCCCTAATATTAAAATATGGCTGGCGGGGAAAAGATTTTATTCAAACGAGGAGGTGATAACAGAAAGGAATGCCTATTTTACCGACTTGGACAATACCTATTATTTGGAAGGGATTAACAAACTAGAGCAGCGTTGGATGAAGTGTATAAGCCTAAAAGGAGACTATGTTGAAAAATAAAAAAGATTTATTAAAAAAATCAAGCAGTTTTTATTTTTGCACCGACTTTTCAAACGACCCTCGTAATCTTTATTAAAACTGCAGAGTTTAAAGGGCTTTTCCCTCACCTGTGACTGGGATTTCTTATGTCGGCTAGACTCTGTCTATCTCTTTTTTTTTACTCTCTTTTTTGCACACACAATTCCTTAGTCCTTGATATCCCGAATTCATAAGAGGGGTGTTCAAAATATAAGGTAACTTTTCAATTTTCGCGGACTACGTACATTCAAGTTTTGAATTTTTGTTGTTGTGTTGGTACAGTCACCACGATCAGATATTTACAGGTTTGACTATATAGCACGTGTTATTTTTCAGGCAGAGGCATCAAAAGTTAGAAGTGTTTGGTGTGCTCTGCGATTTTCTTCTACCGAAAAGTATAGAACAAAAAGTTTGCATTGAATTTTGTGTGACAAATGGAATCCAATGCTCTAAGGCTCTTGAAATGTTGACAACTGTATACCGTGAGTCTACTCTGAGTAAGAGAAATGTGTTTAAGTAGTATGAGCTGTTCCAAGAAGGCCAGAGAATGACAAAGACAAACCTCGCCCTGGACGTTTCAGCACATCAACAACAAATGAAAACCTTGAAGCAGTGAAAGAAATTATGTTAAAAAGTTGTCGAATCACCATCAGAGAATTTGCAGAAGATGTTGGCATATCGGTTGACTCATGCCATAATATTTTTTCGGGTTTTTGGACATGAGACGTGTGTCAGCGAAATTTGTTCCAAAATTGGTTAATTTTGATCAAAATAACCGTCGCATGACCATCGCTCAGGAGATGTTGAATGAAATGAACGAAGATTCTGATTTTCTCAAAAGGGTTGTAACTGGTGATGAATCGTGGATATATGGTTATGATGTCGAAACTAAAGTCCAATTATCCCAGTGGAAGACCCCAGAAGAGCCAACACCGAAAAAAGCATGCGAATTCGATAAAATGTCAAGATTTTGCTTACTGTCTTATTTGATTACCATAGTGTAGTTCATCAAGAATTCTCAACACAAAGTCGTGTCAATAAGGAATATTACCTTGAAGTTATGCGTCGTTTTCGGGAGGCAATACGCAAAAAATTCCGGAACTTTGGAAAAACAATTCGTGGATTTTGCATCACATAATATACCTGCTCATTTATTATTGCTTGTGAGAGATTTTTTGGCCAAAACCAACACCACAGTCATGCTGCAGCCTCCATATTCACCGGATTTGACTCCCAGTGACTTTTTTCTTTTCCTAAAAGGGTCTAGCCGTGTAAGATGGTAAAAACTGCCCCGGGGGCATAAAAAAATTATACCGTCATGTTCCTACTAGAAAACTATCCTTAAGAAACCGATTTCCAGATTTTAAATCTCATTTTTCGGCCCTCTAGACCGTAAAATGTCATTTTCAGTTTTCCGACGATATCTCGGTCAATTTTTGAGACAAAAAAAAAAACTTTTTTTTTAAATTGTAGAGTTTTCTAAACTCTACAAAGTGGTGTGATACAAAAACTGTTTGGCGCGAAATTCAGATCTTTATAAGCGTTCGAAATTTTTAAAACTCGATATTTGAAAAATAAAAAATACTCATTTTTGAAAAAAATATATATTGTGTATTTGTAGCTCAGAAATATCTGTGAATTTGTCCAGATTTTTAAAAGTGGTGGAACGACTATGACGAGAGCATAGGTACGCTTGCTCCTCGTCTGCCCTCCTTCTCTCTCTCCCTCTTATCGGTCGGCATGGCGACGTGGTCAGCGTTGGGCGCATATATTTATTGCGCCTAATCACTGGCCTTTATGTTTTTCCAGCCGCCGAAGATTGCCGAGCAAGGTTGAGAGCGCCCGAAGAAGCAAGAGCGCAGCGACTATGAGGTAGAGAGAGACAGAGAGAGACAGAGAGAGAGTATTTCTCTCTCTTATGGTGATGCGCGGCCGCGTAGGAACGATAGGTAGCCAGGCGATCACTTGCCGGCTACGCTCATCGTAATGCGGTAGAGAGGTTTCGACGTATTCTTTCCTTTGTAAGGAGGCAAATGGCCAAGGCGATTTAGTCGCCGGGCCATTCATCCTCCCGCGTTAGTTTAAGTTGTTCTGTACATGTGCGCGTGATGTAAACTTTATTATAACTGATTTTGTATTTGTTTGTCTGAAAAGATTTAAGTTGTATGTTCTAATTAAGGAAAATTATTTATTCGTTCGACCTATCCTCTCGTTCCCCGATTGTTAAAGAGCGAAAGTGCCTCTCTTACTCTCCCCTTAATAAATTGGTGACGTCAGTGTCGAATAAGGCGCTGCCCTCGTTACACGGCTTAAAAAAAATAAAAACCAATAAAAAATACAGTTTTTTAACTTTAGAGCCTTGTAGGTCGAACCTACGGTATAATAAATATCACCACTGTATGCTACGGGAAAAGTACATTGAAAACATATATAATATGTGTTTCAATATTTCTACAATGTTAGTGGTCTATAACAAACTTATTACGCGCGTTAGGCACACTGTGCACTAAGGTAGAGTTTAATAATTTTTATTTAGATTTATCATTTGGGTCGAGTGAAGCTACTTTCTAGGGGTCCTAAAAATATTTTGGAAGGTTTAGAAGCCTTAGAATCGATTTAACACGTACCTCAATAACGCACCTGAAGTTTCCCTGATCATTCATTATTGACGATTTCGATCGTTATTGGGTTGCTGCATACTGTCGATCAGTTTTCTTGTTCTTAAAACCTTCTATTGCTTGTATCTGATATTTGAAATAAAAAATTATTTACTAATAATTATAATTTATCAAGAATATCTACGATTCTTCGGAAAATATTGATGAGTAGTTGTAGAATTTCAGTGGAAGAAATTTACACACGGTTTTGTCTGTAATAATAATATATCATGATAATAATATATAATAGCTCGATATCATAGAACTATTCCTATTTTGACTTCCTGGGGTAATGCAATCTTGAACAAAATAATATTGATTTTGAGTTCAAAAGATTTTATAACTTATTTCAATTTTACATATGTACATCAATTTTATAAGCTATGACTGTAAGGCATTCAACAATCCTCATCATTATCTTCTTCTATCACGGGAACATCGCCATCGTGTTCGAAAGTCTTTGTAAGATGTTCTGCAGGCTGAATAATTCGAGAAAGATAACGAGCATGTGATAAATAATAGATAATGGTGGCCACATGAGAGTAACAGTCAATGGTTCGCAACCCTTTAGCACATTCACAACAATATCAATTAATTCCAGCCGAGCCAATCGTGTTAGGCTTGTAGTCTATATAAAAGTTATAAGTTTTTCTTTAAAAATGCCTGGATCTCACTCGCAATTTCAGAATATTACTAGATTCCTTATGATACTGCAAATCTATCGCATCATTAGCGTCTATCATTTCAGCTAAATAAGAAATTGCTTGCTTCAGCTGATAAGTTCCAATGAACAATGTTGTTAAGTCCTTTTCAGTTAGTTCGGGAAAGTCATCAACGTCACGTGAACTCAATTTTTTGAATTCGCTTGTTCTACGACTCCATTTTTCAGTCTCTGCTTCTGTAGCTAATGTGTTTTCCATGCTATCTTTTGAAACTATCTGTTTGAATACAGCCTCATTTGCTGAAGCCTTAGAGATCAGTGGTTTTCCAAATTCATTAATTATAAAACAAACTATCTTGGAGTAGAGATCAGCTTCTGGTAGGTAGCGATTGTCTAGTTGTTGGTGAAAAAATTTGTATTTCTATGCTACAGAGCCGTGTACAGCTTCCACGACCCATCTAATCATTGTTACTCGGCGAGACTTATTTGTTTCTTCAGCTGTCAACTGCTTTTGTCCTAGTTTTTTTAGAGATGGCATGAGCACACCATACTTCTGTTGTTCCAATAACGGCACCACGTCACGAAAACCTCGGTCAAGTACAAAAACGTCATCCTCCCTGCACATAAGTTTTTTTAAGTCACTATCAATCTTGTTTAATTCTTATTCTAATATCTTGGCTTCGTTATCCTTAGCATTGAATGGCCCTAACACGTCAACTACGTAACCATCAGTAGTGCAAATAGTGAATGGTTTACAAAGAGGTAATTTCTTATGTCTTGAATAAGACTTTCTTTGATACTCATTGATCGAGCTTTTTTGGTGTTTTAAGTATGTTCCATCACCAACCAAAGCAAGATTATCTTCAAAAGAGCTTCAAAAAGATTTCGAAAAATCAGATACTTGCCGATGTCGATCCAGACCAAGAATAGAGCATATCATTTGATTAGAATTTCCAGTACGCAATTTGAATAAAAAAATTACAAGAGCTTGTGTGATCGTACGTTTATCCAAATTTCTCAAAGTTTCAACTAGATTGTTTAATAACACTTTTTTAGTATTGTTTATGACAATAGTGATTCGCGAACAGTCCTTCACAGGATAGTTCAAGTGTAATTTTCTTAGTTGACTTAAAAGGAGGGAATATGCCGGATTATTCGAGAAATGAAATTGTTGATATTCTGTTGTCCCTCGGGGCATGTCAAGGCCGATATCGTGCTGCGGCAAGGTATTACCGCCAAAATTACCCAGGGAGGCTTCACTACCCGAATCACGTGAGAATCCGAATCATCGAGCAAAGAGAGAGACGTCGACCCCGAATATGCAGAAATCGTCGTCGCATTATGATGCCGAACAACGATGATCCACGAATTCTCGTCGTTTTGGCAATGGTTGATTTGGATCATCATATCTCGTTGCGTGAAATTCAGAGACGCACTGGAATCCCAAGATCAACAGCCGCTAGATTTTTGCGGCTGTACAGATTTCATCCGTATCACATAAGTTTGACTCAAGCTTTGATACCAGATGATCTCCGCCGCAGACTCGAATTCTGCAATTGGGCACAAGCAAGGATTCGTGAAGATCCTGAATTTTTCAGATACGTCATGTTTTCGGACGAAGCTACATTTCGTGGTAATGGGCAACTCAATCGCCATAATAGTCATTATTGGTCTATCCATTACCCTCATTGGGTACGTCATGTTGATAATCAGCATAGATGGAGCCTCATGGTTTGGTGCGGTATAATAAATGGTTATCTGATAGGACCTTATTTTTTCGATGGGAATGTCAACGGCGCAGCATATCTTGATTTCCTGCAGAATGAATTATCAGAATTATTGGAAGATTTGGACTTGGAAATCAGAAGACGATTATGGATTCAACAGGATGGTGCACCGTTTCATCGCTCACTAACGGTTCGTCACTTCTTGAATCAACGATACCGAAGACGATGGATAGGCATTGGTAGTGACATTACTGAGTGGTGTCCAAGATCACCAGATGTGACAAGTCCATTTCTTTTTATGGGGCTATTTGAAAAATATTGTTTATGCACAGCAACCAACAACACGGCAAGATATGATGCAACGCAACATCAAGCTTGCAGAGCTATTCCGCGTCACGTTTTGATGTCCACAGTTGAAAATTTTGAACATAGAATTCAACACTGCATAAATTTGAACGGGGGTATTTTTGAACATCTTATGAGATAAATGTTTGTGTTACAATCTTGACCATAACTTTATCTGTAGTCAACGTTTTCATCAGTTGTTGACGTGCTTGGGCGTCCAGAGCGAGGCTCGTCATTGGCATCTTCCCGGCCATCTTGGAAGAGTTTGTACCTTTTGTAAACATTTTTTTTACTCAGAACAGTTTCACCATACGCCACCGTCAACAATTCAAGTGTTTCGGAGCACTTTATTTTATTTTTTACACAAAATTTGATGCAAATCCTCTGATCCATATTTTTCGATAGCAAGAAATCGCCGAGCATGCAAAACACTTATAACCTTTACGCCTCTCATAACCAAACAAAAACTGCGATACACTTGAAACTTGGTACTGATATTCGGGAAGAGTGTACCAACATAACAAAACAAAAAAATCGATAATCGAAAGTACGTTGCCCGTGAAATTTGAAAAGTCACCTTACTTTTTGAACACACCTCGTACATGAAAACAAAATATTTTCGCTAATTTTTGCGTACACGATGCTAATGAGAATAATTTAAGTCGATACCAGTGCTCGGGGATTAAAGAAACTGGCGATTAAGGATTGGGGGTTGTAGCGTCGCATGTTACAGGGCTAGGGAGTTAAGGATTTCGGTTTTAAGCATTGCGATTTAGATGGTTCAGTAGCTGAGGAGGGGGTGGGGGCGGGGGGAGGGGATAAGAGCTCTGTAACCTGTTCGGCTATAGTTCCTTATCTTAGAACCCAAATTTCCTTAATATCAAAATCTGACTTCACATTCATGGTCAGCAACCCCAAAAAGTCCATGCTTAAATGCTTTCAATTCATTCCGATCACTTATAAAATTTTTAGTCCGCCATATTAAACCGCCATATTGCATTTTCTACATCTGATTTCGTATTCGCGATTAGCATTCCCGAAAACCAATATATAAATTTTTTTGATCAATATCAATGACTTATAAATTGGGGTTATAGCCTCGCATATATATATATAGGCTGTTTTAATATTCTTATAAAACTGCGAAAGTACGAGTACTTAACTTCCATCAATGATATCTCGATGAAAAAAAAACTATCTTGAATCTGAAAAATGGATTTTAAAGGGCAAGAGTGCTCCTTTGTGGTGGTATTACCCGTTAAAAAAAAAAAAAAAAAATTACTCACGTTGTCACATAACTTCGAATATAGCGAAAAAACCTGTGTTTTTCGCACTTTTAGGTTAGAATATCTCTAACATCTGATGTATAGAGTTAATAATTCTAATGTTAGATTCCGATTGAGTGCACCAAAATCGTTCGGGCACACAGGGTTCCGTTTCTGGGTGAGGACTTTCGTTAAATTTTGTCGCCCTGTGAATTAGTCTGCTACTACATTGGCTGAAGTCATGTTTTCATCAATTCCTTTTCAGAGTATTTAAAAATTTCTATCCTTTGTTCGCGCGAACTGTGCTCGTGCCGAACGAGCATGGGAGAAAGAGAGAGAGAGAAAGTCTTTAGAAAGTATCAGTTCTCCAGGTTTGTCACGTCTGAATTGGGGAATTGAAGCATGTGTTCAATGCGCACGACAGACACATTGCATGGGCTATAAACCTGAGGCGGCTGGCCCGGTCTCACCCGAGGGCTGCGGGGGGGGGGGGGGGCGGTCTGTTTATGTTTTTGGGCTATTTGGTGGTTGAGAGTGGGGAGTATTTAAGAACTCTCTGTCAATAGTAGTAAGTTCATTTTAGAAGGCAGAACGCTACACAGAATAGTTTCGTTCGTTGTGTGTCTCCGTTGTTAAAGCCTAAGGATAAGTATTGCCTGCGACACAGTGTCAGGATCACCTCTTACCCGCACGTGTTTCCAAGGGCTGCCCTCGAGGAGCCATAGTTGCAACATCGCGTGGAGGTACTTGTTATATCGTCCCCGTCTGTGCGCCTAATTATAACTTCGGTTGGTAAGCGAGTGTTAGTTGAAGTTTGAGTAATTGTGATTGTGAATTAATTATGGAAAAAATCGTTTTCTTTTTGTTCTTTTGTTTTGTACATACGAGGGTCCTTTGAAAAGTCCGTGCAAAGTCAGAGATATGGCGTTACTAGTGCGTATCAAGGTTATTTTCAGTTAGTGGCATATCTTGGAAGAGCACACACCAAGTTTCAGCCAGATCGGCCAATTACTTTGCGTTTTACATTCGTTTCAATCAAAGAAGTCGAGTGGTTGTAAAAAAATGGACGAAAAAGAATTTCGTGTATTGATTAAACATAACTTTTTCAAAGGCAAAACGCCTCAGGAGCTTAAACAGAAGCTTGATAAACATTATGGTGATTGTGCACCTTCGATTAGAATGGTTTATAAGTGGTTTCAAAATTTTCGGAGTGGCCATATGAGCACAAACGACGCTGAACGTTTTGCACCAACATTTGGACATGAAAAAGCTATCCGCTAGATGGGTACCGCGATTGCTCACGATTGACCAAAAACGAGATCGTGTGAAGTGTTGCAAGAATGGTTTGCAGCTATTCCAGCAAAATCCGCAAGACTTTAAGCGTCGTTTCATCACTGTAGATGAAACATGGATACGTCACTACACTGCTGAGACCAAAGAACAGTCTAAACAATGGGTTACCAAGGGGGAATCTGCTCCGAAAAAGGCGAAGATAATTTCTTCGGCCGGGAAGGTTATGGCGACTGTCTTTTGGGATTCGCAAGGAATAATCTTCATCGACTATCTGGAAAAGGGTAAAACCATTACAGGCGAATATTATTCATCGTTATTGGATCGTTTGAAAACCGAGTTGCTAGAGAAACGTCCACGATTGGCCCACAAAAAAGTCCTCTTCCACCACGACAATGCGCCAGCTCACGCCTCAGTAGTTGTGGCCGAAAAACTGATGGTGATATGGTTCCAACTTGTTTCATATCCCCCCTATTCTCCAGACTTGGCTCCGTCGGACTACTATTTGTTCCCTAATATTAAAATATGGCTGGCGGGGAAAAGATTTTATTCAAACGAGGAGGTGATAACAGAAAGGAATGCCTATTTTACCGACTTGGACAATACCTATTATTTGGAAGGGATTAACAAACTAGAGCAGCGTTGGATGAAGTGTATAAGCCTAAAAGGAGACTATGTTGAAAAATAAAAAAGATTTATTAAAAAAATCAAGCAGTTTTTATTTTTGCACCGACTTTTCAAACGACCCTCGTAATCTTTATTAAAACTGCAGAGTTTAAAGGGCTTTTCCCTCACCTGTGACTGGGATTTCTTATGTCGGCTAGACTCTGTCTATCTCTTTTTTTTTACTCTCTTTTTTGCACACACAATTCCTTAGTCCTTGATATCCCGAATTCATAAGAGGGGTGTTCAAAATATAAGGTAACTTTTCAATTTTCGCGGACTACGTACATTCAAGTTTTGAATTTTTGTTGTTGTGTTGGTACAGTCACCACGATCAGATATTTACAGGTTTGACTATATAGCACGTGTTATTTTTCAGGCAGAGGCATCAAAAGTTAGAAGTGTTTGGTGTGCTCTGCGATTTTCTTCTACCGAAAAGTATAGAACAAAAAGTTTGCATTGAATTTTGTGTGACAAATGGAATCCAATGCTCTAAGGCTCTTGAAATGTTGACAACTGTATACCGTGAGTCTACTCTGAGTAAGAGAAATGTGTTTAAGTAGTATGAGCTGTTCCAAGAAGGCCAGAGAATGACAAAGACAAACCTCGCCCTGGACGTTTCAGCACATCAACAACAAATGAAAACCTTGAAGCAGTGAAAGAAATTATGTTAAAAAGTTGTCGAATCACCATCAGAGAATTTGCAGAAGATGTTGGCATATCGGTTGACTCATGCCATAATATTTTTTCGGGTTTTTGGACATGAGACGTGTGTCAGCGAAATTTGTTCCAAAATTGGTTAATTTTGATCAAAATAACCGTCGCATGACCATCGCTCAGGAGATGTTGAATGAAATGAACGAAGATTCTGATTTTCTCAAAAGGGTTGTAACTGGTGATGAATCGTGGATATATGGTTATGATGTCGAAACTAAAGTCCAATTATCCCAGTGGAAGACCCCAGAAGAGCCAACACCGAAAAAAGCATGCGAATTCGATAAAATGTCAAGATTTTGCTTACTGTCTTATTTGATTACCATAGTGTAGTTCATCAAGAATTCTCAACACAAAGTCGTGTCAATAAGGAATATTACCTTGAAGTTATGCGTCGTTTTCGGGAGGCAATACGCAAAAAATTCCGGAACTTTGGAAAAACAATTCGTGGATTTTGCATCACATAATATACCTGCTCATTTATTATTGCTTGTGAGAGATTTTTTGGCCAAAACCAACACCACAGTCATGCTGCAGCCTCCATATTCACCGGATTTGACTCCCAGTGACTTTTTTCTTTTCCTAAAAGGGTCTAGCCGTGTAAGATGGTAAAAACTGCCCCGGGGGCATAAAAAAATTATACCGTCATGTTCCTACTAGAAAACTATCCTTAAGAAACCGATTTCCAGATTTTAAATCTCATTTTTCGGCCCTCTAGACCGTAAAATGTCATTTTCAGTTTTCCGACGATATCTCGGTCAATTTTTGAGACAAAAAAAAAAACTTTTTTTTTAAATTGTAGAGTTTTCTAAACTCTACAAAGTGGTGTGATACAAAAACTGTTTGGCGCGAAATTCAGATCTTTATAAGCGTTCGAAATTTTTAAAACTCGATATTTGAAAAATAAAAAATACTCATTTTTGAAAAAAATATATATTGTGTATTTGTAGCTCAGAAATATCTGTGAATTTGTCCAGATTTTTAAAAGTGGTGGAACGACTATGACGAGAGCATAGGTACGCTTGCTCCTCGTCTGCCCTCCTTCTCTCTCTCCCTCTTATCGGTCGGCATGGCGACGTGGTCAGCGTTGGGCGCATATATTTATTGCGCCTAATCACTGGCCTTTATGTTTTTCCAGCCGCCGAAGATTGCCGAGCAAGGTTGAGAGCGCCCGAAGAAGCAAGAGCGCAGCGACTATGAGGTAGAGAGAGACAGAGAGAGACAGAGAGAGAGTATTTCTCTCTCTTATGGTGATGCGCGGCCGCGTAGGAACGATAGGTAGCCAGGCGATCACTTGCCGGCTACGCTCATCGTAATGCGGTAGAGAGGTTTCGACGTATTCTTTCCTTTGTAAGGAGGCAAATGGCCAAGGCGATTTAGTCGCCGGGCCATTCATCCTCCCGCGTTAGTTTAAGTTGTTCTGTACATGTGCGCGTGATGTAAACTTTATTATAACTGATTTTGTATTTGTTTGTCTGAAAAGATTTAAGTTGTATGTTCTAATTAAGGAAAATTATTTATTCGTTCGACCTATCCTCTCGTTCCCCGATTGTTAAAGAGCGAAAGTGCCTCTCTTACTCTCCCCTTAATAAATTGGTGACGTCAGTGTCGAATAAGGCGCTGCCCTCGTTACACGGCTTAAAAAAAATAAAAACCAATAAAAAATACAGTTTTTTAACTTTAGAGCCTTGTAGGTCGAACCTACGGTATAATAAATATCACCACTGTATGCTACGGGAAAAGTACATTGAAAACATATATAATATGTGTTTCAATATTTCTACAATGTTAGTGGTCTATAACAAACTTATTACGCGCGTTAGGCACACTGTGCACTAAGGTAGAGTTTAATAATTTTTATTTAGATTTATCATTTGGGTCGAGTGAAGCTACTTTCTAGGGGTCCTAAAAATATTTTGGAAGGTTTAGAAGCCTTAGAATCGATTTAACACGTACCTCAATAACGCACCTGAAGTTTCCCTGATCATTCATTATTGACGATTTCGATCGTTATTGGGTTGCTGCATACTGTCGATCAGTTTTCTTGTTCTTAAAACCTTCTATTGCTTGTATCTGATATTTGAAATAAAAAATTATTTACTAATAATTATAATTTATCAAGAATATCTACGATTCTTCGGAAAATATTGATGAGTAGTTGTAGAATTTCAGTGGAAGAAATTTACACACGGTTTTGTCTGTAATAATAATATATCATGATAATAATATATAATAGCTCGATATCATAGAACTATTCCTATTTTGACTTCCTGGGGTAATGCAATCTTGAACAAAATAATATTGATTTTGAGTTCAAAAGATTTTATAACTTATTTCAATTTTACATATGTACATCAATTTTATAAGCTATGACTGTAAGGCATTCAACAATCCTCATCATTATCTTCTTCTATCACGGGAACATCGCCATCGTGTTCGAAAGTCTTTGTAAGATGTTCTGCAGGCTGAATAATTCGAGAAAGATAACGAGCATGTGATAAATAATAGATAATGGTGGCCACATGAGAGTAACAGTCAATGGTTCGCAACCCTTTAGCACATTCACAACAATATCAATTAATTCCAGCCGAGCCAATCGTGTTAGGCTTGTAGTCTATATAAAAGTTATAAGTTTTTCTTTAAAAATGCCTGGATCTCACTCGCAATTTCAGAATATTACTAGATTCCTTATGATACTGCAAATCTATCGCATCATTAGCGTCTATCATTTCAGCTAAATAAGAAATTGCTTGCTTCAGCTGATAAGTTCCAATGAACAATGTTGTTAAGTCCTTTTCAGTTAGTTCGGGAAAGTCATCAACGTCACGTGAACTCAATTTTTTGAATTCGCTTGTTCTACGACTCCATTTTTCAGTCTCTGCTTCTGTAGCTAATGTGTTTTCCATGCTATCTTTTGAAACTATCTGTTTGAATACAGCCTCATTTGCTGAAGCCTTAGAGATCAGTGGTTTTCCAAATTCATTAATTATAAAACAAACTATCTTGGAGTAGAGATCAGCTTCTGGTAGGTAGCGATTGTCTAGTTGTTGGTGAAAAAATTTGTATTTCTATGCTACAGAGCCGTGTACAGCTTCCACGACCCATCTAATCATTGTTACTCGGCGAGACTTATTTGTTTCTTCAGCTGTCAACTGCTTTTGTCCTAGTTTTTTTAGAGATGGCATGAGCACACCATACTTCTGTTGTTCCAATAACGGCACCACGTCACGAAAACCTCGGTCAAGTACAAAAACGTCATCCTCCCTGCACATAAGTTTTTTTAAGTCACTATCAATCTTGTTTAATTCTTATTCTAATATCTTGGCTTCGTTATCCTTAGCATTGAATGGCCCTAACACGTCAACTACGTAACCATCAGTAGTGCAAATAGTGAATGGTTTACAAAGAGGTAATTTCTTATGTCTTGAATAAGACTTTCTTTGATACTCATTGATCGAGCTTTTTTGGTGTTTTAAGTATGTTCCATCACCAACCAAAGCAAGATTATCTTCAAAAGAGCTTCAAAAAGATTTCGAAAAATCAGATACTTGCCGATGTCGATCCAGACCAAGAATAGAGCATATCATTTGATTAGAATTTCCAGTACGCAATTTGAATAAAAAAATTACAAGAGCTTGTGTGATCGTACGTTTATCCAAATTTCTCAAAGTTTCAACTAGATTGTTTAATAACACTTTTTTAGTATTGTTTATGACAATAGTGATTCGCGAACAGTCCTTCACAGGATAGTTCAAGTGTAATTTTCTTAGTTGACTTAAAAGGAGGGAATATGCCGGATTATTCGAGAAATGAAATTGTTGATATTCTGTTGTCCCTCGGGGCATGTCAAGGCCGATATCGTGCTGCGGCAAGGTATTACCGCCAAAATTACCCAGGGAGGCTTCACTACCCGAATCACGTGAGAATCCGAATCATCGAGCAAAGAGAGAGACGTCGACCCCGAATATGCAGAAATCGTCGTCGCATTATGATGCCGAACAACGATGATCCACGAATTCTCGTCGTTTTGGCAATGGTTGATTTGGATCATCATATCTCGTTGCGTGAAATTCAGAGACGCACTGGAATCCCAAGATCAACAGCCGCTAGATTTTTGCGGCTGTACAGATTTCATCCGTATCACATAAGTTTGACTCAAGCTTTGATACCAGATGATCTCCGCCGCAGACTCGAATTCTGCAATTGGGCACAAGCAAGGATTCGTGAAGATCCTGAATTTTTCAGATACGTCATGTTTTCGGACGAAGCTACATTTCGTGGTAATGGGCAACTCAATCGCCATAATAGTCATTATTGGTCTATCCATTACCCTCATTGGGTACGTCATGTTGATAATCAGCATAGATGGAGCCTCATGGTTTGGTGCGGTATAATAAATGGTTATCTGATAGGACCTTATTTTTTCGATGGGAATGTCAACGGCGCAGCATATCTTGATTTCCTGCAGAATGAATTATCAGAATTATTGGAAGATTTGGACTTGGAAATCAGAAGACGATTATGGATTCAACAGGATGGTGCACCGTTTCATCGCTCACTAACGGTTCGTCACTTCTTGAATCAACGATACCGAAGACGATGGATAGGCATTGGTAGTGACATTACTGAGTGGTGTCCAAGATCACCAGATGTGACAAGTCCATTTCTTTTTATGGGGCTATTTGAAAAATATTGTTTATGCACAGCAACCAACAACACGGCAAGATATGATGCAACGCAACATCAAGCTTGCAGAGCTATTCCGCGTCACGTTTTGATGTCCACAGTTGAAAATTTTGAACATAGAATTCAACACTGCATAAATTTGAACGGGGGTATTTTTGAACATCTTATGAGATAAATGTTTGTGTTACAATCTTGACCATAACTTTATCTGTAGTCAACGTCTTGTCTTGATCGGCTGAGCATTCCCACCCTGCCTTCATTGGCTGGGTAATCAATACCTTGCCTTGACTGGCTGGGTAATCAATACCTTGCCTTCATTGGCTGGGTATTCGATACCTTACCTTCATTGGCTGGGTAATCAATACCTTGTTTTCAGTGGCCGGGTAATCGATACCTTGCCTTCACTGGCTGGGTAATCAATACCTTGCCTTCATTGGCTGGGTAATCGATACCTTACCTTCATTGGCTGGGTAATCAATCCTTGCCTTCATTAGCTGGGTAATGATACTCTTTTCGAATCCGGAATAAAAAATGGGGGTCCTTATTCAAAATATCTCTTGGTTATTGGATTATTGAGGTTATATTGGAGTTATCGAGTTATTGAGTATTGGAGTTATTGGGTTATTACAATTAACCTTACCCTTGCCCCATCATCCCTGTGCATAGATGAAGAAAATCATAAATTTGACACCTACATGACCTTAGGCGGGGGGGGGGGGGGTTAACCGTGCCCCACACATAATACGTTATCTAAATGTAGAATTTTCCGCTCTTTCCGAATCCGGGATCAAAAATATGGGTTCCTATTCACAAAATGACTGTGACCTTCAAATGACCTTGAAAATAAATCTCAAGGTCAAATGGGATTTCACAGAAAAGTTGCCCCCATTGTCCCAAACAACTGTTGTCTGAACAATTTTTTTGTACAACGCCAACCGCCGAAAATTTCGGGGTGGTTCCTTTAAAATGGGACATCCTGTATACAGGCTAGAAATATTGCAGACAAATTTTTAGCTTAAAAAGCGTTCAATGGAGTCTTAGTTAAGGATTCTAGTTTTGGTGAGAAAGGAGCTGCTTACGCTGTATCTAACGCCATGAAATTGTAACAGTTTTGACTCCCTGCTACCTATTTTAAAAGAGGAAGGTAAGAGAGGCGCTTCCGCTCTAAATGTATTCGAAAGAGTAGGCGGTAAAATAAACGAATTTTATTTATACCAAATCACAAACCTTTTATTATCTTATAATTCAAACAAACGCGTGCTTAAACTAATCAACTATGAACACATAATTCGTATGTCTAATACAATATGAAACTAATCAAAATTTAAATATCTTAACCGTAAACGCGACTTATTCTAATACAGAGAAACTCGTAAATTAGCCGGCGAGTGATCAGCTGGCTACCACGCTCTTACAACTAAACAAAACATGGTAATTTATGGCGGCTGAAAAGGAGGTACAATATTAGGCGCATAGAAAAGTGCGCCCAATACAGACCACTAAGCCTTGCAGAGGGCAAAAAGGGGAGGCATAGGGACCGACGAGAAACAGGCAACAGCCTACTCTCGTCAAAAAATGAAAATCAAAGTTTGGTGTGGGTCATCAAGAAAAAAGAAAGACCAAGCCAAAATGACGCAAGAAAACTAAAAAGTTAGTTGATTAGAAAAGCGTAATCAAAGCAGCTACATTCAAATGGTCTAAGTGTAAATGTGCGCGCAAAGTCATCGATACTACTTTGAGAAAAGCTTATACAACCGTTAAAAATGATTGTGAAAAAGCAAACATTAACGTTCTATGAATTCTGCCAATATCAACTAACAATAAGATGGGTGAAGCTTTGCCCTTTCTCATACCATATTTTGCAGGCTTGAGTGCACCTGGTGCTGTAGTTGGCGGCACCGCGGGAATCGCAAAAGCTGTGAAAGATGCAAAGTCTGCAAAACAGCATATGGAAGAGAACAAGTGGTACAACAAAACGATGGATGCCATTACTCTAGGAAAAGGCTTGTATCTAAAACCATATAAAAAAGGCTATGGACTTTATCTCAAACCTTATCTGGGATCAGGTTTAAAAGAAAAACTCAAAATAAATCTACCGAATAGAGCCCTCACAAAGACTGACTTGATAAAGTATGCAAAAAATATGAATATACCAAATTTTCGCAGAGATTTCATGTGAAATGACTTACCGATTTCTGCATCATATTATTGCGAATCAATCTTGATGACGTCGAAGAAACAGAGACGCACTGGGTGGCATTTTAAAAAATCGGAAAAAACGTCACAAATTTTGATAGCTTTGAAGATCTTAGGCCACCTGTTGGTTTGTATCTTGGTGATATCGAGATAATACGAAAAGATATCAAGATTTCAATACTTACGTATGTGGTCATCTTTGTTTACAGTTTTTGTGCGAGGATATCAAAATAAAGGCAATATGAAAATATAGGTAGTCATGTTCTGACAATCATGGAGGATTTGTTATCTCTGACTCTCTCGGGTAATTTATGTTAATGCTGTTGGAATAGCACTATTTCCCACCGACTGAACTATCACAGCATAAACATTAAAAGTTGGGCTTCGTCAAGTTCTTAACGTTCAACTCGATACCTAATATTGATGTTCATAATAATAATAAATTAACATCCCAAATAAAGTAATCAACGTATCTGTCGAGACCTACCAGTTCGACGACATTGATAAATTTCTTCGTTCAGCTGTGCAGTGTCCCAGCATTGATAATAATATAACATTAAGTTTGAAACCAAACAACACCATCTTGCATTGTACAATCGAGTGTTCTGAACCTGTCGATTTACGTTTGCTGAATTATATTGGACAATTGTTTGGTTTTTCACAAAGTACATTAGAGGCAAAAGATTCTCACAACTCTGATCTGCCCGTCAGTATTCTCAAGGTGAACGCTGTGAGAGTCTAGTGTAACATAACCGCTGGAGCTTACTTGAACAAACCCACTATCAATCGTCGACTGAAATTGAAAATGTCAACACGACTAACTCCAGTCATCAATCGTCATCGGAAAGCGAAAGCTTTAACACGTCAAAGCATAAAGTTCCAAAAAAGTATTGGGTTAAGAGTAGTTTCTGGTGGAAAATAAATTGCCTAATTTTTTTTGCAGTTTTCAAAGAAACAATGGAGAATATTCTAGAAATACAGTCACCTGTCGTCTTCGATGAATCTTTGGCTCATTACGAGATCTACGCTCATCAACCTTACACCAATTTATCGTTCAAAAATAGTGACGAGATTTGTATATCAATTCAACATCAAGACTTGTGCCTTTTACCATCTCGCAGCTCGTTACACATTTGTGGACGATTACGCAGCAATTATAATATTTTGTTAACAAATACTAACTTTTTAAATAATGCCATTTGTCACATGTTTGAAGAAATTAGGTGTGAGTTGAACGCCATAGAAATAGATTAATGTAATAACGTTGGTCTCACAATAGTTATGAAGAATAGGTTATTTCTCACTCCAAGTCAAACTTTGATTGCTGAAAATACTGGACGGATAAATAAAGAAAGAGAAGACTATAAAATAACTAATGCGAATTGTGACTTTGATATTTTGATTCCTCTGAGCTTCATACTTGGATTCACTAAGAAATATCGCAAAGTACTAGTGAATATGAAACATGAATTAATTCTCATAAAATCCAGTACCGATGTAAGCTGTACTTATGTATGTATGAGCAACTGCTCATTTATCGTTACTTGTGAGAGTTTTTTTGGTCAAAACCAATACCACAGTCATGCCTGAATCTCCATATTTTGCCGGATTTCACTCCTAGTGACTTTTTTCTTTCCCTAAAATTTAAGAAACTCTTGAAAGGACAATCAATTTACAACGACTGAGCAGATAAAAATTGCATTGCTGAAAAAATTCAAGGCTATACCTCAAAATGATTATCAAAAGTACTTCGATGATTGGAGAAAGCACTGGCACTAGTGTATTATATCGAACGGAGATTAATTTGCAGGGAACAATGTAAATATTGACCAATAAATAAATATTTTTAAGAAAACCATAAAGTCACATTACTTTTTAAACACCCCTTGTACAGTTTATCAAATGAAGAATACCGTCAACGACGTTGAAGCTTACGAAGAATTCAATATTGATTTAACTCGTTTCGAAGGGCTTATGCTGTACACTGCCCGTCAATCACTTTTGCCATGCTTACCTCAAAATTAGGCAAACTTGAAAGTTTTGTATCTCGGTCAGAAATCATCGTATCACAAAAAACCGCAGGGCATTTTAAAGGTAATTGCAAAAGCTTTCATTTAAGATGTGCAGAGACTTAAAAATGGAAATATGTGTTTTTTACAGTAAAAAAAGATTAAAAAAATTGAAATTTTTTTAACCTCGACTTAAATCAATGCCAATTTAGAACCAGGCGGTGGAGGGAAAATTGACCTGAGGGGTTCGGAGGGTAATGTCTTTCCCTTTAAAAGGAGCTCCCGCGGTTCTATCCGATGTTTTTTAACCGAGTTACGGCGTTTTTTGTAAAAAGGTACCTTTTTTTCCAATCCTCAATTACTTCGACTTGCGTACGTTTTGGAAAAAAATGCCAAAGAGAAAAAAGTTTCATTTTGTGTCCAAGAATACGAAAATAAAGTCAAAATAAAGAAATAGAGAAAAAAATTTTTTTCGGTTTTTTAGCGCATTAAAAAAATAAAGGAATTTAACTTTTTTTACGCTTAGTTTTAAAATGTCTAGGAACTTAGTAAATCACAAAAAAACTAAAACTAACACACATACACACCTGTTGAACTGCAAATAAATTCATTATATACTAATTATAATAAAGGTATATAAATAGCATTTTATATATATATAGTATAAGCGCTTGGAGCCCTATACTAATCGTGTAGCTAATATACACAATAAGAATTGTCCGTGGTACTAGTGGTAGTGGCTCTACCGTTAAAGCATCGGCCTACGGATCTAGAGAACGCGGTTGCGATTCCCTGACCTCTCCGTTTGTTTTTTTCAATAAAATTTAATTTATGACGTCTAAAAATTTAACACACAGACACACATATAATAAACTGAAAGCGTGGACAATAGAACGCACAGGCTGAATATAGCTCAGGGAACACATCAGCTTAATAAGGAAAGGGGAGGACGTGAGTTGACAGTGCCGAAGTAAAAATGCACGGGCATCAGCTCTGGTAGGACATCAACTCACTGAGCTAAGGCCTCTTTAGTTTACCTACTGGATTTATAACTTATTGTTCAACTACTTTGATTGTTAGTCTTCTAATTTTATTAAAAAGTTTTCTTATGGTTTCAGAAATCGTGGAAAAATCATGAAATAATTTCGTTTACTCGTTATCTAACTATTTCAAATTCCTTACTTTTTTCCTATTTTCTGGTTTTCCCATTATGATAATTTAATTCATTTTCGAGAACCTCGTTATTTATTTCGTTCAGAGTTGCCTCTGAAGTAACTATCGGTGAAATTTATGAGAAAATCGATATACATGATCGATATACGGCTAGAATTACTTGACATAAGAGAAGTCAATGTTGAATAACATATCAATAAAAGATTATGCAATTATTTATTATCATTTAGTTCTAAAATATTACATATAAGTGGTAATAAAAAAATATTTTCTTTTATTGCGAGTAAATAAGCCGTTTACTGTGCTCTCGCGACTTATTTCTGATTCATTAATTCGTCTATCCTGTTAATCCCTCGAGTTTCGCGTTTAGGCGTGCGAGTCTAGCGCCTTGACCCGGTATTGAAGCCATGACGCCTCGGCAACACCTGGTGGACTGGAGTCCCAGGTAGGAGACAAGCAGAGCGTTCCTGCCTGATCGAGCCCTTATTCATCTTATTTCTTTCTACTATTATTTATTTATTTATATCAACGGGATAAGTTCTCGTTATAACTTTTATTGATTGAGGTGTTTTTACTCAACATCAACAATCACTACTGAAACCTTCAGACATTCACTACTCAAAGTCGAAACTGAAAGGATATCAATTCTTGGTGACTTGCAATAACGAGTACGTATATTTCAAAGACAGTAAGTAAATTCAATCATCGAGCAATAAACCTAGTCTAATTCGACACATTTCGCTACTTTGATGTTTCATTTGAAATTCTGCTTTAGTAAGTATTGCTTTTAGTTAAGTATTGCTCTATCTATCTAAGAAAGACCAGAGAGCGCCGCGACAAATACTTAGACGAATTTTTAGGCTGTAATAATATAATTAAGAACAGACGTAATTCAAGGGTGCTTTTTTCTTGTGACGAGAGCAGGCTGCATGCTTGTTCCTCGTCTATGTTTCTCCCTCCTCCCCTCTTTCGACAAGGCATGGTGGCATTTGAAAACGCGCCTAACGTTTGGCCTTTTGTTTCAGCATCAAGGATGGACCAGCGGAGCCAAGAGCGCTCGGGTTGAGGAACACGGCGAGAGAGTAAGAAACGGAGAGAGAGAGAGAGAGTGAGCATTAGGCCTATGCAGGGTTAGGCAGACGCGCGACGCGTGACCTATAAGCGATGCGTCGCGTGCCGCCTAATGAATAGGTCAGGAAGGGATGGGAGCGAGCGCTGCTGAGCGGCCGCGAGACGGTCAGCGCGGGAAAAAGTGCGTGTGTGAGTGAGTGCAGTTTTCAGATAACTGGAAGGAAGGCCAACTCTACCGGCAATAGCTTCGTCTGCGTCTACAGCCAGCCCCACCTGCAAGGAGAGCCAACATCGCCAGCAAATACTGGGCCTGCGGCAACTACCAACTTCGCCTGCAGGTACTTGGCCAGCGACAACAGCCAGCATCGCTAGCAACAATCTGGCCAACAGCGACGACCGGTACTTCCTGCAGCAGCACATCGCTAAGAAATTCACGACGTTGCGAGGAGCATTGGATAAAAAAGGTCAAGCCTTCTTTCTCTCTTTCTCTGTCATTCTCACTCTCTCTGGTAACAGTTATAAGTGCGCGATTGAACAAAGGTAGCTAGGCGCTCACGCGCCAGCTACCTGAAGTTTGCGTTTAATTGTATTTGCGTTATTGAGGTTGTACGCGAGTGTCGGTATTGTCAAGGCATTTATTTGCCAGATAATACCTGGGGTTTCATTTGTATTAGCAATTAAGTATGCATATCCGTGTTTAAATAGTTAGAGGTAAGTTTCCTTAATCTAGCGAATTTATTAAGGGAATGAGTCAACGGCGTAGGTGCATAAGTTTAGGATATTTCTTTATTTGATGTTAAGTGTTTATTGATTAGAGTAATGCTCTTATTTGCGCGTATTATTTAGATAATATTGTATCTTTAGTTATTATTAACAATAAGATCACGAGTTCCTTTAGATAAAAGTGTCGTGTACTAATAAATTTATGACCTGTCCTCTCTTTTCTCCCTCAATTTCCGTGAGCGAAAGTGCCTCACTGACCCGCGCATAAGAAAATAGTGGCAGTGCGTTAATTTTGTCACATTCTCATAAGAGAAAGTTCTTATGAGTTGAGCTCTTAGACAATCATGTAGGAGAAGATAATAGGATGGCTAACCACTGAATAATGGAATCCGATTTCAAAAAATGGTTGAGACATTATTTTTAAGTGGACAGTACTCGCGCTACTAAATAAGATAGGATTCCTCTCTTACCGGAGCGACGAGCGAATTTATACTTGTGAAAAAGACCCCTTCTTACTCCAATCCTTTTTTAATTAGTTAAATAATAAAGTTTAATAATAAAGTTAAATATACATTAACAGCATATTTTAAATTGAATAAAAAAGATTTAGAAACATAAAATTATTTATATTCAGACATACCAAGATATCATACTTTCGACAAGACGTTGAGGAATTGGTTTATAAGAAAAAAAACTCTAAAAGCAATTTCAGGGGAATGTACTTGATAAATATGAAAGCTCGGGAACGATATTTAATTAGATTACTTCCTCTACATGTTAAAGAAAGAAAATCCTTCCAGGATTTACGTACTATTGCTTTGTAATACATTATATGAGGTAGCTAGAGAAAAATTTGGTGAAAGAAGATTAAGAGTGGGATCTGTATTTACAAGAAATTTTGAAAGTAAAATTTCTTTATACATTTTATGAATTAATTTCCATTGATTTGTGTATTTTACAATCCAACTAATGTACAAGAATCGTACAATAAATACTAAAATTAATAATATAATCCAAAATACAAAAAAATAGTCGGGCAAATCATGGCACTGTAATCAATCGAAAAAATATGGCAAATAAATGGGTATTGCTTAAATGATTTCAATTTATCTGATAGGGCATCGTACATAAATGACAATCTTCTTGTAACAAATTTCATTGACAATAGTAATGTCTTGAATAATTTAAAAAATAAAATAATTTCTTTAAAAAAAGAACAAAAGCAATATTTAGCGTAAAAGCTTGATTGATAAATCCAATTCATTTGGTTTGGATATCCGCCCATAAAGGAACTTGCAGTATCCACCGTGCTGATTTTTATGCGACGAAGGCCATTAGTATATTTCTAGAGGTAATGTCATTTCTTTATTTCGACTTGAAGTAAATCTGGAAGAAATGTTTCTCTGATAAAACATTAAAATCGAACCTGGAACTAGAAGCCTTTAAATGTAAAAAGTTTTTCACTAATTTTCACATAACTACAAATTTTTTGTGGTTTAAGTACAAAGATCTCTCAAGAAAAGAAATCGTCACAATCAACCGCTTAAGAGCTGATCATTACAGATCTACCTCATCCTTTGCACGAAAGAACATCATTAGCTCTTCAGCCTGTCAATGCGGCCATACTAACTAGAATACTGATCATTTATTCTGGCATTGCCCTCAGTTTATAAAACAATGTTCAAATTTTTATAAAAACCATATGCATAATAAGATTTCAATCAACTGTGATTGGACTTCTATTTTGTGTGATCTTAATGTTATTGTGATTAAGATTATAATGGATTTCTTCATTGAGTATCATTTAAACTTATACCTCCCTTTTTTTATTTTATTGTATGGAAATATTGTTTATGTACATCTTTTGTATTTGGCCGTATAGATTTCTTGTGGTCTGAGTACGCCTAAATAAAAGAAAGTTTGATACCATATTAAATTATTTTCAAAAACGTTCGAATTAAGTGCATGTTCAGTGATGGCCTAGAAGGAAGTGGAAAAAATTATCTCTAGAATGTTGTCATTGACTATTTATGGTTCGATGATATCCATTATATGCATGGCGTAGACAGTTATTGCCGCAAAGAATGACTATCACCATCTAAAAAAGATTTATCGTTCAATGTATATAGCATACAATTCCAATAAGATTAGGTTTCGTAATGACAACTACAAAATCGTAGAGATAATTATATGGCAGAGTTACTTTACTTACCATCTCGTGTATTTAATCCTGTATTTGATCATACGTTGTTTATTGAATACCAAAAATAAGAATAATTTGAATAGTTTATTATTAAATGATTCTTTGATAAAAAAAATGGCAAGAGAAATTTATACTTAGAATATTATTTACAATGAAGGATTACAAACAAAGAGCCATAGAAGATATATACGAAGTGTGATAAATAAAAGTATTGTATTGTAATAGTACTGTATTGTAACCGACTGTATACAGACTAGATTGTAACGTGACTGGATACAAGCTATTCGTTTTAGTCTATAATAATTTGACCTCAAGAGAAATCAGCCTGCAGAGGTCAGCAAATGTGCTGACGAAACGTTGCTTAATATGAATAAAATTAAGTGAATTTCTATCTCCCACTATTTCCCTTCTTTCCATTATTACAAAATTTAATATTTAATAAAATATATATATTATATTATTATTTTAGAATTTGTTAATAAATACAAATTAAATCTAATTTGCAAATATGATTGTCTCTTTTTTCTATACTACACCTGTATGAATTTACCTAAGCCGAAGATTTCATCCTCAATCTATATATATAAATATAATTGTTCTATATCTAAATGATCATATTATTTATTTCCTTTATTATGCAATATTGAGAAAGAGTATCACTACTGAGACTATTGCATGCTCTCAACATCTGCAACTTAGTGAGCCTAACTCTAAAGACCTCTACTATACCAGATAGACCTTACTACGTCTGCCTAACTATATAGCACTGTACTAGCGTGTTATTCCCGTCTCTAAACCTTACGTAGCTCGATAGAATCTCTCTTTCTCACTCTAAGCAAAAGTGAAGCATTTGTTTATTTTAAATTCATTTAATTTATGAAATATTATAGAAATTTAAGTAAATATTATAGATGAATATTTACGAAATTATTCTTTTTTGTTCCTACAATCTTTTAGGGGCGAGTTGACTTCCTCACCGTTGGCTCGGGTGGTATCGGTATAATTTTATGACGAATAACCTCAATATTCTTTACCGTCAGTCTCTTCGGGATATTTCTCTGTATGAAAATGAGAAAGGGTATTTATTTTAATTTATATTTATTATGTATATTGATCAATTTTAAGTACTTACTACAATAGACAAATCAAGCGGTCACAACTTCAAGTGTCTCCGACTGCGAAATATTCAACGCAGGTATTTCGTAAAGAGCACAACGCTGACGACGTCGACAGTAACGATAACACTTTCATATATGAAACTGTTTCATCTTTCGTGTTAATAATAATTGTTATTGTTAACAATCATTATTAACAATATTCGCGGGGGACCCTGGTTTAACCCTTTGATTCCCTGGCCTAACCCTTCCATGTTAATTATTATTAATGTTAATAATTGTTTATAATTTTTTCAGAAAGGTTTCTAGGGCTCCTAGTCCCTAGGGATCCTAGTCCCTAGGGATCTCATACCTAGTGCTTTCTGTCTAATTAAATTTAAATGTATTTTTTTCTTTTAAAGTTATAAATATATATTATTGACAATTTACTTGCTACATTGAGAATGAAACGAATAGAAAATAGCGACGATTTTTTGAAAAAAATGAAGAGACAGACCGGAGAATCGAACCGGAGTCCTCTGGGTTGCCAGGCTAGCGTTCTACCACTAGAGCCAGTGCCACGTGTATCTTAGAGGATGCATATTGTGTATATTAGCTACACGCGCATACATTTGGTATAGTGCCTGAGCGTGCGGAGGAGGGAGGAGCGCATGCTGTCTATAGTTCTAACTTGAGGATGCGTGCTCTCTCTCTCTCTCTCCATCTCTCTAGCTCTGACTCAGCGTGGACCACAGCGTGCGGAGGAGGAGGGGAGCGCATGCTGTTTACAGTTCTGGCCTGATGGGGATGCGCTACTATAGTAGTAGTAAACGTGTGCTCTCTCTCTAGCTCTGATTCAACGTGGACCACAGAGCGACGAGGAGAGGAGCGTATCAGCAGCTATGCTTACTCCTACCCTCTTATCTTAATTTGACTATGTCTATCACAAATGCAGATCATAGACGGTTGAAGGATGATCAAACAAACTCATTAGTGCGGACATGTGACCATCTGCATTTAATGCGTTTGTTGTTGATGACCATAAAGTCACCGGCACGTCGCTCAAAATTTATGAAGTTTTTTAGAAAGTGGCAAATCGTTTATTATTATTTAAACATTTAGAAAGTTTTTTTATATTTTTATAGATTTATTTAATAAAAAAAAAAAAACCATGGACAATATCATCAGAGCGTGTGACTTTTTAGAAAATGTAAGTATAATTTTTAAATACACTCGTGCTTGAGGACTGCTCTCGACTACAAATCGTTGCAACTGAAAAATAAATGACAATAAATAAATAAATAAATATATATATAATGAGAAAAAATACTTACAGTTATTAATATTAGAATTAATAGCCGATATAACGGCTCTCTTGCTGCAATCTGAACGGTAGGATTAGTAAGCTGAAATTGAGTAATAACATTATTATTAAAAATAAATTCTAAAATTTATTTAAATTATTTTTAACTTACACTCCTCGCAAAAATTAAGGGATCAAAAAAATTTATCAAATTTTTGGCTGATTTTCAACAGGCGGTATTTCAGTGAGAAATGGTCGTACAGGAAATAAAAAAATAAAGCTGTTGAAGCTTGAAGACTCTAGTTTATAGTTTTTGTGGTTAAAAATTTTTTGGAGCTCCGTATTTCATGCAATCCTTATACAAAGCGCAAAAAAAATTTTATCCAAATTTTATATATTTTGTTTCTTACTCTACGGGCATGGAAAAATTTGTTTGAGCTACGCCAATACATAGGTCTTTTAGCCTGTTTATTCAGCTTCACGCTGCTTTTCGCGGAGCTCAATTACGATCATTTGTCTCCGAGGTATCGAACTTTGAATGCAAAAGGATCCTTTTGCATTCAAAATTCGATATCTCTGGAACTACTGGTCGCACAGCAAGCGGACACCGAATTTCATCATTTGCATAAAATTTCCGATGAAATATAGTCAAACGTTAGTAAAGAGAAAAATGTTTTTCCATCTCTAACATTGAATTGAAAAAAGTGAAAAAAAGTGAGATTTTCCCCTTTTTTGGTTACTTGACTGTATCTTCAGTATAATGGGCGGAAATGGTACAGTTAAAGAGAAATTTTACAGTCTAATGTCCCCCAAAGAACCCCCTAAATTTTTGGAGCGATCGGTTCAGCGGTTTTTCCGGACCGATTGATCAAAATTTATAAAAATTTAAAGGAACAAGGTTTTTGTTCCTTAACTTGAAGCAAACTTTTTAAAAATCAAAAAATTCCATTTTTTTTTCGTCTGTTTACACAATTTTGTGTCTGTTTACGATTAATTTTGAAAAAAATTGAAAAAACACATTTTTCAAAAATAAAAAAAAAATTTTTTCCACTATCTATAAAAAAATAGTTCTCTAGCGATTGATGATCGATTTACCGCCGGTTATCCAAAGCATACCACGTGGTGGTTGCTCGGTCGGATTTCTGCTTCTTTTGTGCTTACGCACGTGTGCGAATGATTTTTGGAAAGAAGTAGCTCCACAGTATTTTACGACTCCAAACTCACTTTCCAAAGTGTGTGTGTGTGTGTGTATGTGTGTGTGTTTAGTATCGAGTATTTCCGCCTCTACTCTGAATCACAGCTTGCATTCGGTGCCACATATTGCGGATCATCCGCTGAGGAATCTGACGCCAAACTCTTATCAAAGCAATCTCTAATTTAGCTAAATTTCGGAGGTTTGGGTAACTCTGACGCAATCGGCGGCCCAAAATGTCCCAGACATGCTCAATTGGATTGAGATCAGGACTCATTGCAGGATGCCTTAATAACTGAATGTCGTTTCTCTCGAAGAATTGACGAGTGATGTTCGCCGTATGAGGCCTTGCGTTATCCTGCATAAGAATGAATCTTCTCGCGTTTCTCCATATTGGTAACACATGAGGTCTCAGAATCTGGTCGATATAACGCCTGGCATTGAGGTTATCTCGAACAATAAGCAAAGGAGTTCAAGATCCTCGTGAAACTCCCGCCCAAATCATTACTGATCCTCCATTGTAAGCGGCTACTGAACGCATCAAGCGTTGTGCATAACGTTCTCCTGTAAGGCGCCAAACTCGAGGTCTTCTGTTGTTACCATACAGACAAAATCGAGATTCATGTGAGAAAAGAACATTGTTCCAGTTGCTCATGGATCAGTTCAGATGGTTACAAGCATACTGCAAACGAGCTCTAAGATGTGCAGCGGTCAACATCGGCCCACGAGCAGCATTTCGAGCACGCAGTCCAGCTTCGTGAAGGCGATTCCTTACTGTTGTTCGAGAAATGTTTCGAGGCGGTCTTTGTTGTTGTCGTTGTCGTTGTTGTTGTTGTCGTTGATGTAGTTGTCGTTGATATTGACGGGATGTTTTGAGCGATGATGTTTGCTGGAGCAAAAGGTTCTTGAAGGGCGTGTCGAATGATTGCTCGATCGTCTCGGCGAGTCGTCTCTCGATGTCGGCCTTGTCCAGGGTGTCGATCGAATCGATTTGTTTCCAGGTATCCGTTGTAGTCACGAGACACTACCGAGGGACTGACACCAAGTCGTTCACCCACCTACCGATACCTATACCCCTCCTGAACAAGAGTTACTAGCTAAGCGACTTCTGGGGCAGATAAATGCAGCCTCGGAGGCATTATGAAAAAAATTAATGTTTACAAGAATCAAGCAGCCGTCAAAAAGTTCTTTAGAAATTACGAAAAGAAAAGTTTAGTTTTGAAAAAAACTGTTTTTTTTTTTTATCACGTTTTGGCTTCACAGAAGATGCTAAAAACTTATCACGCGGAATTTCACAGACCGAGTAATGGATACGCCTTAGGGGTATCAACTTTGATTTTTTTCAAATCAATTTTTTTTAAGCGTAATTGTGGCTTGAACGTATCCATGACCTAAATGGATCAAAATGAGTGACTAATCGATTATTAATTTTTTTTCAGTAAAGAAATTGAAAATGTTATTTTTTTTTCAATTCAAAAAAAAATTTTTTTTTCAAGGGTAAATCAGTCATCAATCACGATGGCTCAAGAACCATATTTTATAGTCAGTGGAAAAATTGAAAAAAAAATGATTATTTTTGAAAAAAAAAGTTTTTGTTTTCTATTTTTTTCAAAATTAATCGTAAACAGACACAAAATTGTGTAAACAGACGAAAAAAAATGGAATTTTTTGATTTTTAAAAAGTTTGCTTCAAGTTAAGGAACTAAAACCTTGTTCCTTAAATTTTTTATAAATTTTGATCAATTGGTCCGGAAAAACCGCTGAACTGATCACTCTAAAAATGTAGGGGGTTCTTTGGGGGACATTAGACTGTAAAATTTCTCTTTAATCGTACCTTTACCGCTCATATTACTGAAAATCCAGTCAAGTAACCAAAAAAGGGGAAAATGTCACTTTTTTTCACTTTTTTCAATTCAATGTTAGAGATGGAAAAACATTTTTCTCTTTACTAACGTTTGACTATATTTCATCGGAAATTTTATGAATATGATGAAATTCGGTGTCCGCTCGCTGTGCAACCAGTAGTTCCAGAGATATCGAATTTTGAATGCAAAAGGATCCTTTTGCATTCAAAGTTCGATACCTCGGAGACAAATGATCGTAATTGAGCTCCGCGAAAAGCAGCGTGAAGCTGAATAAACAGGCTAAAAGACCTATGTATTGGCGTAGCTCAAACAAATTTTTCCATGCCCGTAGAGTAAGAAACAAAATGTATAAAATTTGGATAAAATTTTTTTTGCGCTTTGTATAAGGATTGCATGAAATACGGAGCTCCAAAAAATTTTTAACCAAAAAAACTAGAGTCTTCAAACTTCAACAGTTTTATTTTTTTATTTCCTGTACGACCATTGCTCACTGAAATACCGCCTGTTGAATATCAACCAAAAATTTGACAAATTTTTTTGTTCCCTTAATTTTTGCGAGGAATGTAAGTTAAAAATAATTTAAATAAATTTTAGAATTTTTTTTTAATAATAATGTTATTACTCAATTTCAGCATACTAATCCTACCGTTCAGACTGCAGCAAGAGAGCCGTTATATCGGCTATTAATTTGTAACAGGCTGCCGTTTAACCGTTAACCTATTAAACCTATTTGTTATTTCGGTCAAACGACGCCTTGTTATCTACGTGCCGAAAGCACGTCAACCTACCTTGTCCGGGAGTGCGCCTGCGCAGAGTCTCCTCGCCAATCCGAGTTGGGTTCCCCAACTCGCCACTTGGCGGCGCTGTCGCTCTCGCTTAGCAGCGCTCCTACGGCCGCTGCTGGAAACTTGGTTGGCGATTCGCTTCTACCGATATCCGCTTGATCCGTGCTACGCTACCGGCTCATTCGAATCGAACGTCAACAAACCCGAACTCCGGACAAAGGAAAGACAAAATAATGATTCGATTTAGCAATAACTACTGATCGCTTTATTGGATTAAATCTGATACACGGGGGATTTGCCGAGAGACTTGCGCACGCAAATACAATTGACAATACGCCTGGGTGGGAGAGAGAGAGAAAATCACGACCGACGCGAACTAACCGCTCGCACGCTACAAATAATTTCTTCGCGCACGCTGCGCGGGATCGCACGCTAACAACAATAAAGGGAAGGTGCACCTACCGCGAGACCGATGAGGATAACGGTGGCCAACCATATCCGTAGCACTAACTGCGGGACGACCGCTCCTGCGCTCGCAAGGCTGCTACTGTCGCGCTCCGCTGCTTGTGAGCCGGTTTTCCCGCTGTCACCGTTGAGAGACTCGCTGCTGTCGTTGTTGATGCTGGGGCGATTCCAACTGCGGTTACGGCCGCGCACGTTCACCAGTGCACGCACCACTCGCTCACTTATCGCCAATTGTTTGCTGCACCCTTGGCTCTCGCTCGCAAAATCACAAGAACAACGTCTACACCACGCTCACGCACTTGGATGCTACCGGACTGAGTGACACAGTCGTACTGACTACCGAACTCTCCCCTCCCGGTCATTGCCCCTACGCGCCCTCTCTCTCTCTCGAACCGATCGCGGCTATTGCGCTCAGCTGCTTATTAACCTACGCGAGTCGAACGATTTTCGGTAATCGTTGCAGCCCCCTCCTAGCTTCGGACTACCAGACCGAACTACTTCGCCGACTCGCGACCCCACGGACAGGATTGGGAAAGGGGAGAAATTAACACAATCCATCCTTATAAACATGACTCTTTATTCGCCCATCCCGGGCCATCACTCCCCTACATCATCTACCGGAGCCTCCTGGCGCCTTATGCCTCGGATAGCGCCAGAGCTCCGCTTTGTTGGAACACTTCGATGTCGTGGTGATCCCGGGATGGCCACATACGAGGTGTGTTAAAAAAATAACGATAATTTTCGTTTTATGAAAAAAATATTTATTTATTCATCTACATTAATGTTGTCGCTTTCAAAGTAGTCCCCTTCGGATACAATACACTTATGCCAACGCTTTTTTCAATCCTCGAAACACTTTTGAAACTCGATCTTTGTAATAGCTTTTAGCTCTTTCAGCGATTCGCTTTTAATGTCATCTATGCTTGTAAAACGACGGCCTTTTAATGTTCTCTTTATTTTTGGAAATAGAAAAAAGTCACATAGAGCCATATCTGGCGAATATGGAGGCTGAGGCATCGTTACAGTTTCGTTTTTGGCCAAAAATTCACGAACAAGCAATGAAGTGTGAGCAGGCGCATTATCGTGGTGCAAAAGCCATGAATTGTTTTGCCACAAATCCGGGCGTTTTTTTCGGATTGCTTCACGCAAACGACGTTGAACTTGTAGGTAGTACTGCTTATTGATTGTTTGACCTTGTGGCAAGAATTCATAATGCACTATGCCATTAAAATCGAAGAACACAGTGAGCATAACCTTCACATTCGACCGCACTTGTCGAGCCTTTTTCGGTCTTGGCGATCCAGAATGCCTCCACTGGGACGATTGAGCCTTAGTTTCGACATCATATCCGTAAACCCATATTTCGTCACCTGTTATAACACGTTTTAGTAGTTCTGCATCGTTATTGACTTCATTTAGCGACTCCTGAGCAACTTCCATTCGCCGCTGTTTTTGTTCGAAATTCAACAATTTTGGAACGAATTTTGCTGCCACACGTTTCATACCCAAAACATTCGAAAAAATTTGATGGCATGAGCCAACTGATATGCCAATCAGCGACTTCTCTGATTGTGATTCGGCGATCGTTCATAACCATTTCTTTCACTTTTTTCACGTTTTCATCGGTTGTTGATGTGCTTGGGCGTCTGGGTCGTTCGTCATCTTCAACGTTTTCGTGGCCATCTTGGAAACGCTTATACCACTCATAAATCCTTGCTTTACTCATAGCAGACTCACTATATGCCTTTGTTAACATTTGACAAACTTTACTACACTTTATTTCATTTTTTACGCAAAATTTAATACAAATTCTTTGATCCATTTTTTTTCACAAACGAAAATCGCCGAGCTCGAAAAACACGTCTAACGTTAGCGGCTGCCACTTAAAAAGTAAGCAATGAATATTGCTGAAAATTTTATCGTACTTCAGGGGCATGTGTACCAACATAATAAAATAAAATTTTATACAAGCGGACTCTCCAAACCCGCGAAATTTAAAAATTCTCGTTACTTTTTGAACACACCTCGTATATAGCAGCCCTTCCGCTTTGTCCCGGAGGAGCCGGGCGTCGACCCTGGTCCATGGCTCCCTATTGGCGGAAAGGACTGCGGGGCCGGGGTTCCCGGGGCGGCGGTGAAAGTCACGCCGCCCACCGTGGCGGAGGTGCGTCCCCCTTGGGTGCGCACCACCACGGTTAGGTCGGAAACCACCGACCCGTCCACGCGGACCGTGAACTCGTGTCCGGCTCCCGGAGCCCCCGAGACTCTCTTGACCTGAGTCTGCGTCGGGGGCTTGGCCGATGTCTTGGCCGCGGCCCTACTCGTGGATGCCGTTGGCGGTCACACCGCCGGCGGGCCCGCGGCTTCTGGGGACTCCGGCCCCCGGTCAACGCGCAGTAGGGCCTGACCATAGGCCCTCTGCCGCCGGACTACCGGAGCCCACTCCCCCATCATTTTTTGGGCTCCGCGGAAGTCGAGGAACTCCCTCAGGTGTGCGTGTACCTGGCGCTGGAGTTCCCCAACAAACTCCCACGCGTTTTCCAACTCCTGGAGGCCCAACAGTGATTGCAGACAACAACAAGGTGATTGCAGACCCACTGTCCCTGGCCACAGGCCTCCTTTGGCCTGGGGCACTGGGTTGAGCCGTCAGCCATCGCTGGCTTGATCGGCTCCGGGGTCTGCACCCCCTGGTCCGTCGTGGACGTAGACCGACGGCCCTCTTCGGACGGACCGTCGGTCTGGGTGGACGCTTCCCGGGTTTCCGATTTCCTGGCTTGCGGCCTCATTCCTTCCCGCAGGAAGTCGTCCACCCGCTGGCGAGAGCGACCTTCTCTGGCGGCCACCTCGACCTGGGCCTGGACAAATCTGCGTACGTCGCCGATCAGCCGATCGGCGTCCGGACCCAGCCTCAGGTCGAGCAGCATTTGGGTGGCCGTCTCAAAGGCCTCTTCGCTGATCACCAGCTTCCTCTCCATCTGTAAAAGAGAAGAGGGGGGTTAAGGGATATCTCAGGTTCAGCCCTTAACCTAACCGTCGCTGCGTCACGCTCGACGCTACAATTTACGAGGACGTCCCGGTCCCCTGCGCTTTCCTCGCGAACATGGCCCATTTGCGGGGGTAGCTGGCAGGATCACCTTCCGCACGTGCTGAGTGGTTCTACGGGGCCTGCCTCTTCTCCTTGCCGCATTGCCATTCAGGTCATCTCCGCCTGGTGCCTGGAGTTCGCTCGCAGGGTTCTTGCGCGGCCTACCACGGCCCCGCTTAGCCGGCGCCTCGATCGGCGTCTTTGGAGACGCCACGGAGTCCTCACACTCGTTCGCGGGGGCTGCAATCGCGACGCGCTCGCATATCGTATCCCCGCTGGGGTCCTCAACCTTCGCTGGCGGGTCGCCTGCGCTCTCCTCTTCCTCCAACGGTGTTGATTCCCCTCCTTCCGGTTCCTCGCCGTCCTGGTCCGAGAATGGGCCGAAATAGGGCTTGAGATCCTTAGCGTGGACCAGCTCGGGCAACTCTTCCCGCTGGTTACCGAGGTGGTAGGTATTAGTCCCACATACCTCCTCTATAACATATGGACCAGCATACTTCGGCGCCAACTTCGCCGAAACGCCCTGAGCTGCGGAAGACAAGATACGGTTCCGCTTCCATACCCAGTCCCCAACCCTAAAGTCGGCTTGGCGTCTCCTCCTGTTATAGTAGACCGCCTGACGGTCCGCCTCCTCCCTGGACTTAGAGCCAGCGCGTTCCCATAAGTTGGGTAACCGGCGCATGTGCTCACCCCATTCGGTCAGTTCTTGGCCCTCAGAAGCTTCCCGGGCCAACTGATCCTGGGCTCTCCTAAAGGTCGAGGGGGGAGTTGGCTGTCGACCGAAGACTAGCATAGCCGGGCTATAGCCTCTCGCGCTATGAGTTGCCGAGTTCAACGCGAAGTTGAACTCTGGCAGGTGCTCATCCCAGCTCTTATGGTCCCGCTCCACGTAAGACTTGAGCATGGCCTTGAGGGTTTTGTTCACTAGCTCTGTAGGATTTGCCTGTGGGTGGTAAACTGGAGTAAGGGCGCGCCGGATGCCGTTCCTCAGCAAGTAGGCATCGACCTCCTGATTTTTATATTCGGTCCCGTTGTCCGAAAGAAATATCTCGGGCGTGCCGAACCTGGTTACCACCCTCTCATGCAATTCCCGCACGATGGTCCTTCCATTGGCCTTGCGTACGGGTACACACTCCACCCACCGAGTGAACAGGTCTAGGAAGAACAAAATATATTCAAACCCTCTCGAGCTCTTTGGGAAAGGGCCAGTAATATCACTGGCCACCACCTGCCAGGGTCGCGAGACCTCTCGACAACCCATCAGTGCGCAAGGCGGCCTCTGTTCCGCCTTGCACTGCTGGCATACCGGGCAACTCCTAACGTACTCTCTGATCTGCTCGTACATCTTTGGCCAGAAATACAGGTGCCTAGCCCGGGAGAACGTCCGTTCTCTCCCCTGATGTCCCGCTGCTGGCGCATCGTGTACCTCTTCGAGCACTTGAGGTCTTTTCTCGGCAGGAACCACTAGCTTCCACGCTTCCTCATTGTCGATGGACCCCTCGCTCTCCTCAGTCGGATTGTAGTGGTACAATCTCCCTCCAACTACATTCCAGGTAGGCTGAGAGTATGGATCCTGGCATACTTCTCGGTATTTCTGTAGATACCAGGCATCGGCAGTTTCCGGCTGATGAGTCATGGCACCCACTTCTACCACCCCCTCCTCATAGGCCCTAGACAAAGCGTCTGGCACCACGTTGAGGTCTCCCTTTCGATACTCTATATCGAAAACATGTCCTTGCAGTGCTAACGCCCAACGCGCTAGCCTTCCTGTAGGATTCCTCATACTGTGGAGCCACCTAAGGCAGCTATGATCGGTGATGACTTTGAAGTGGTGCCCCTCAACATAAGGCCAGAACTTCCCGATAGCCCATACTACTGCCAGGCACTCTCGTTCGGAGACTGTATAGTTCCTTTCCGCACTGTTTAGGGAGCGACTAGCGTACTCAATTACGCGCTCTTGTCCATCGATTTCTTGCGTCAATACCGCGCCTATCCCACTATCGCTCGCGTTCGTTTGTAATACGAACTGTGCGCTGGGATCTGGCGACTGCAAGATTGGTGCCGAGACCATTGCGTCTCGTAACCTTTCGAAAGCCTGCTTCTGTTCCTGCTGCCAAGCAAACGGGATGCTCTTCTTCGTCAGGCGGTTTATCGGCTCAGCGATTGGCGCGAAGTCGGGTATAAAGCGACGATACCACGACATCATCCCCATAAATCGCTTCACCTGCTTAATGGTCCGTGGTACTGGGTACTCCATAATAGGCTTGACCTTTTCCGGATCCGGCCTTACCCCTTCACGGTTCACAAGGACCCCCAGGTACTTGACTTCCGACTTACAGAAGTGGCTTTTGGTCTTATTCACTGTGAGGTCCGCACCCAGAATTCGTTGTAAAACCAATCCCAGGTGTCGCTTATGTTCCTCAAAGGACGACGAAATAATGATTACGTCGTCGAGGTAAGCAAAAGCGAAAGGATCTAAATCCGGGCCAATCACTTTGTCCATCAACCTCTGGAAGGTCGCGCTAGCGTAGGACAATCCGAAGGACATTCTCTTGAACTGAAAATGCCCCAGGCCGGGGACTGTGAACGCCGTAATGGGGCGCGACTCCTTTTTAAGAGGAATCTGGTGGTACGCGCTACTCAAGTCCAGTGTCGAGATGAACTTAGCATCCCTGATCCTTCGCAGGATGTCGCTCATGAAGGGCAATGGATAGGCGTCCGGCTTGGTTACCGCGTTTACCTTCTGGTAATTTACGCAGAACCGATATTTGCCGTCTGCCTTCTTCACCATTACCACTGGACTTGACCACCCGCTGGTTGCTGGTTCAATGACGTCGTTGTCCAGCATGGCCTTGACCAGCGCGTGCATTTCGTCTCGCACCCTGTCGGAGACCGGATAGTACTTTTGTTTACAGGGTCGAGCGTCTCCGATGTCTATCTCATGCTCGACCCCCACAGCACAGCCTAAACTCTCACCTGCGTCGGGAATTAATCCGTCGAAGAGGCCAGCCACTTCTTGACGGTGTGCTTCCGTGGCTTCTACCAGGCCTACGGGTGCGAGGCACAACGTACCAGTGACGCTTGCCACTTCCAACGGTACCGCCACTTTGGCTTTCGCCAAGTACAGCTGGTCCGTGTCAGGGTTCAGGTTGGCGCTGAATTCCCTCACGAAATTCGCGCCCACATAGCAGTCATCAGACAGCAGTGGCGTTATAGCGACCCTTACATCTTTCGTGATTCCCCCTACCGTAAAGGGGAAAATCACATGACCCAAGATGGGACATGGGCGACCGTCGGCGAGCTTTGCTTCTCCCGCACGCGTCACATCCAGGCCCAGCCTCATGTCCGATGCCAATCTAAGTCCGAGTTGACCCATTACCGTCGATGAGGCCCCGGTATCGTAGAGTGCCCTCAGCTTGTAGGCACCTATGTCCACCTGAAGCCACCATCTGGTCTCATCCTCGGGATTATACCTGCGGGGAGCTTTCTCCGTCCCTTTTTCCTCCGTTGTCCGGAGGCTTTCACGGCTCCTCTTGCCTTGGGTCGCCGCTACTCGCGTCGACGTGCTCTCACCCGCTGGTTTCTGGGTCGCCGGCGTATCCTCTGGAGCGTTGGGTGGTCTTCTGGAGCTTTTGGGTCTGACGGTCTCCTCTCCGACCCACTCATACCCATGCTCCACCACCTGAATTCGACCTCCATACCCTTCGAGGATACAAAATGCCCGGTTACCCAGATCAGGCATCTGCTCGGTCGCTGTCGCTTCCAAAGCCACCGCACTGCCAGGTCTCGTGGGGTCCGATATCGCTGGCGAGACCTTTCCGAACCCTGGGGTCGCTGATGGGCCCCTGCCACGTTCAAGCGACCCGCGACGAGAGGTCACCTTTACTGGGGACGCGGAGGGGACCTCCGTCCTCCGTTTCCCTGCCCGTTTCCCTTGTTGCAATCCGGGCAGTACCTCCTGGTGAAGCCTAGCTTGCCGCAAGACGAGCATTTAATCGGTTGGGAGAAATCTATTTTTCTCCTCTGACCCTCTCGTCGCTGGCCAGGAGACCCAGGGCGGATTATATTCCTCCCCTTTTCTTGCGGCCTGCCCCTCGGCCGCTTGGGAGAGTTTGCCTTCCTCTCCTTAAAGTACCGGTCCATTTTGCGTCGCAGTGTCGCAATCTGCGACGACAGATCTTCAATGCGGTCTGCCGCCTGCGTTGCGGTGATTGTGGACCGGTCCTCGGGTTTCCTGGCCTGGGTTTTGACCGGTGACTCGGGTTGCAGCTGTTCCCTACCCCGAGGTTTGTTGGACATGGCCGCCGTTCGGGGTCCTGCCCGGGGCGGTGGTGCCTTTGCTGACACCCCCATGTGCTCGGGGTATAACGTGGACGTAGGCTCCAGCCTGGTCCTCGGGCGCTCGTCGTCCCGCAAAGCGGTCTCGATTTCCGTCGCCCGGGCGTGGAATTCGTCCACGTTGGAAAACGCATTCCTCCGCAGCTGCATATGGATGACGGGCAGGAGATTTGCGTATAACAAATCTAATTGTCGCTGCTCCGGTAACGGCGGGCGTAGCTGGGCCAGCATGAAGAGGAGGTGGCAGGCGTACTCTCGTACCAACTCTCCTTTCTCCTGGTACCGTGCTTGAGCCTCTTGCAGCAATCTTTGTTGCTGCAGCTCACTCGACCCAAACCAACGTCGAGCGCCAGCTACGAAGTCGGCATAACTCCTCCACTTAAACTTGTTAAGCTCGTACCAGGTCCTTGCAACACCTTCGAGGAGCTCTGATACCGAGCACAAGATTTCGCCGTCCGTTAGCCCGGAGCCCGCGTGTAGATCCTCCAGTCTTGACAAGAAGGTGTCCACGCACTCTGAAGCCGTACCTGAGTATCGCAGCTTCCATCTTCGGACTATCCTACCCGCATCCCGAGTCGCATAGTACCCTGACGCCGCATTGGTGTCATACCAGGCGGATCCTTCCGGGACTGCCTGCTCCTCACCCATGTCGGCGTCTCTTGGTCCTCTTCTTAGTGGCTGCTCCGTCCGTAAAGGCACCTGCCTTTGGGGAGCCTCTCGAGGTTCGCCATGGGTCGGTCGCTGGGGCTCCGGGGTACTTCCTGGTAACCTCGGGTCGTAGTGACGCGTATACGTGGACTGGAAATCCACGGTTCTTCTGGGCCACTCCGGTATCGTAGTTTGTCGATTGGTGGGGTCCCTGTTCCTCAACTGCTGGACCTCCACCTGCAGGGCGGTCACCTGGTCGCTCCACCGCGCGCAAACCTGGTCGTCGCGCACACTTGGCGGCGCTGTCGCTCTCGCTTAGCAGCGCTCCTACGGCCGCTGCTGGAAACTTGGTTGGCGATTCGCTTCTACCGATATCCGCGTGATCCGTGCTACGCTACCGGCTTATTCGAGCGAACGTCAACAAACCCGAACTCCGGACAAAGGAAAGACAAAATAATGATTCGATTTAGCAATAACTACTGATCGCTTTATTGGATTAAATCTGATACACGGGGGATTTGCCGAGAGACTTGCGCACGCAAATACAATTGACAATACGCCTGGGTGGGAGAGAGAGAGAAAATCGCGACCGACGCGAACTAACCGCTCGCTACCAACAATAAAGGGAAGGTGCACCTACCGCGAGACCGATGAGGATAAAGGTGGCCAACCGTATCCGTAGCACTAACTGCGGGACGACCGCTCCTGCGCTCGCAAGGCTGCTGCTGTCGCGCTCCGCTGCTTGTGAGCCGGTTTTCCCGCTGTCACCGTTGAGAGACTCGCTGCTGTCGTTGTTGATGCTGGGGCGATTCCAACTGCGGTTACGGCCGCGCACGTTCACCAGAGCTCTCTCTCTCTCTCGAACCGATCGCGGCTATTCCGCTCAGCCGCTTATTAACCTACGCGAGTCGAACTATTTTCGGTAATCGTTGCAAATTCTAATATTAATAACTGTAAGTATTTTTTCTCATTATATATTTATTTATTTATTTATTTATTGTCATTTATTTTTCAGTTGCAAAGATTTGTAGTCGAGAGCAGTCCTCAAGCACTGCAAATCCCGGAAATAAAGGCGATTGTCCAACAAGTAAGTATTATTATAAAATTATATCAATTTATATTTTTTATTAATATTTAATGGTCTTTTCTCTTTTTTCAGTGGATCAAGGAATCCATTGCGGCCAGAATGATAGCGCACCAAGTCGCGTATCAAATTGACAAGATTATCAATGATCGCGTGAATGCGAAGTTGGAACAACGTAAGCGTGCGGACGCTATGAGAAAGCATCAAGAATCCGCTCGATTGGAGCGGAAACGGAAAGCGGACTTAGCTAAAGCGGAACAAGACGAACTTGCTGCGAATGTTAAGCGAAGGCTTTCCAGCATAAACGAGATTGCTGGACCATCAACAACCACCATGGTGAATCAAAATAATGTACCATCTTCGAGGATGTCAACATCATCAGCGTCAGTGACATTATCATCATCATCAGCGTCAGTGACATTATCATCATCATCAGCAACGTCAAGGTCAACATCACCAGCGACGTCAACAGCAACCTCATCTACAGCAACATCCACAGGCTGTCAAAGAGACGATACACAAGTCGATGTACCACTCGATTGGTCTGCTACTGTAAGTACTTAAATTATAGAAATAATTAATAAATATAAATTAAAAGTAATAATTAAAAAATTTTTTTCCAGAAAAAAATTTTGTTGGTTAAAAATGTCGAGCGTTTTCAACGAAAAGTTATTTTGATTCCGGCCCAACCAACAGTAAGGAAACCGACTTGCCCCTCGAAGGTCATCGGATCAAGAAAATTTAAATAATAATAATAATAATAATATTAAAAAAAGAAAAAAAAACTGTAATTTAATTTTGTAAAATTTAAAAAAAAAAGTAATAACATAAACTAAATTAAAAAATCAATAATGTGTTAATTTACTTAGGATCTGCCAGTGGGCCCTCCGACAGAGTGCCCCCTCCCTGACCCATTTACCTACTCCACCCACCCATATCCACCTACCTACCCTTACCCACCCACCCACCTATATCCACTACAGAGGTTGGTAAGGTAGGATGTTGTAGAAGTTGGTCGGGTATTTAGTAAGCTATTTGATTGTTTCTCTTATTCTCCTTTTATAGTAGGGAGCATAGTAAGCTTATGCTAGCTAAGTTTGGGCCCTCGGAGAGGGAGTCGCGTCTTTAGCTTGCTAGGTGCGTATGTCGTGTAGTGCGGATGCTTCTCTGTCACTCTCTCTCTCTCTCTCTAAGATTATAGGTAGTTTGTACTAAATTCTAACAATATATATATATATATATATATATATATATATTGTAACGGAGGTGAAACCGTTTAATTATTATATCGCGCGATTACATTAAGGGACACGCGTAAATCGTCAATGCTCACTACTATTCCGGGAGAGCACGAGAAAGTATGCGCCAGTCAACCGATAATCATTAATAACCTGTATAAAATTGAGTGGAAGCAATGTGAGATGAGAGATTCAATGAAAACACTTGTTAGTAATGTAAATCGGGTCTTTTATTATCCCTCAAAATTCACAAAAGGTCGGCCCGCGCGTTTGTTTACATGCACGCTCGCTCGTCGACAACACGCTTTGCCGGTATGCTCGCTGCTCTTTGTTACTAGAGCCGTTACATGCACGCATTGAATGTTAGAATCGAGTTATTATTTGTATAATCGCGATCGCGAAATTAAGCTGGCCAGCTTACCTTTTACTTGCAGGCGATCGGAGAAAAACTACGACAGGTCGCACAGCACGGAACAGTTTTAATATTGTTTTTGTTCGCGGATCGCGAGTGCGCGCACACACTGGCCTCGCCCTCGATGGCGAAACCTCACACACTCCCTCTCTCTCTCGTTCCGGCCTCCGGCTCGCACTCGACAGCTCCTTGGCGGCTGCACTCCTGGATCACCAATTGCTGTTGTTTTCAAAGCGTACGGATGTCAAGGGCACGTGAATCGATGGAACGATAGCGCAAGCGGACGGACACTATGATGGTCGATGCTTCACTGGTTCAAATTCGTTCGCGCGCGTTCCGTCTGCTCGCGTGCCGAATTCCTTCGTTACCTATTCTGTCCCCCCGGCAGGTGCTGCCCTCACAGGCAGCAATTATGCTAAATGGTCAGCGCTAATTTGACGTTTACCGTCACAGCCCCCTTCCAGTCTGAACCTATAGGGTACTCGACGATAATTCCATTAGCGCTACCTTTTCCGAGGAGGAGAAGAGGAAGGATAATAAAGGGTTGTAGTCCAAGTGATGATAACTTATAATTTATTGGGCGGCAGGGCGACATGTCGGTGGCCCTGCCCACGGGGGCAGGGCATCATCACCTGGTTGGTCACGGTGGTAGCTCCTGGCCCTGGTCGTCCAACGGGAGTCGGCCGCACGCCTCCCACCCCAGCCTCTCTTGGACCAGGTCGGCGTGTTGTCGCACGCGTGGGCAGCGGTCCGTGCGGGTCACCCCGGGGTAGTGGCATACGTTGCACCCTTCCCACTGAGCGCGGGAAAGGGTGCCCCGTGAGAGCCCTCGCTCTCTGGGGGTCAGAGGCAACCCGTTTCTACGGTTCGGGGCGGACCACAATGGTCTTTCGACCGTGGAGTCCGCACCCGCGGGGCCTAGAACCACATTAATGTGGATGGGCCCCGTTGCTTGACCTCCCTGGCTCCCGTCCACATTTACCACCAGGTTTACCCCGCACTTTTGCGGGCCCTGGTGCGAATTACTCCCCGACCTGGTTCCCGGAGCCGTTGTCCTGGCTCCGATGATCGGAGACTGGGAGAGGCTGGTGGTATTGCCACTCGCCGGGCCCTCGATGGCCTGGCGGAGGCGCTGCTGTACCTCCCTTAGGGCCGACGCGAACTGGCGACGGCGGGACACCACTTTCTCCCAATGGTCAAGGTCATCCGGGTGGTGTCCCGCGGCTGTGTACGCATCGTATTCGGCGTACACAGCCCGCTGGAGGGCGTTGAGGGTCGTCTAGCCTCGCTCGACCTCCCTCAACCCCTCGACTATTTCCTCCCAGGTTCTTTTGCCAGAGGGTGGTGCCTGGCTCGGGAACCTGGGGGGCCAGGTCGCGTCGGGGGCACCCTCTTCCGTTTGGGTGCCCACTGATGCTGTCGGGACCCTCATGGGGATGGGTCCCTTTGGGGGTCCAGACGGTGGCGCAGCGTCGTCGCGCGTGATGCCGGGTGTCGTTGTCGACGTCGTGGAGGTTTCCTCGATCGGGAGCTCTTCTATGAGCACGGATGACGAATAAGATTTTACAATTAACTATGTTCGGTGAGAAAAAGAGAGAGAAAAGATTAAAATTCTACCGCGAACTAACGCTCGACGCGAATACAAAAAAAATAACGCTAACACGATTAGACAAAATACCGAATGTATTTTGTATCGCCTATAATGACGGAAGGTGCACCAACCATGCGGTGCAATTACGGTGATCAGCCGTAATTGTTGATGCAAAATATCTACTGCCGCTGCCCCTCGATTAATCAGCTGCGCTGCCTTACACTGCGTGTGATTTGCTGCAATCTGCTGCTGTATTGTCCTGCTGCTTGCTGCTGCAATGCCATTGTTGCACACACGCACGTAATAGTCCCAGAAAACTTATTATCGGCAACACAAAATCGGCGGTATCGATACGAACACAGATGAGGCGTAACTGCCTATTTAAAAGATCGCGCGCCCCCTCTCTCTCTTAATTGTTCGAACTAATGCGCGGGAAGCAGAATTGCGAACGGATCGATTAATTCAATCGACTACCGTTGCAATATATTTTATTTTCTTTTTTTATTGAAAAGCATTGTGTATTTGATTACATAATGTCTTGTTAATTTTTTAACATCACCACTAATTGGATTATATTGTACAATACGATCGAGTAATATTAAGCAGTATGCTGCAAGTATCTTGAGGAAAATTGGTTCGAGTTTCAAATTCTAGACGAACATCGTCTGGGGCACTTTTTAATGTTTCATTTTGTTTGGAGCAGTCTATAACTATTAGCGGCACTTTATTAATGAAATCCTTTTTATTGAGTAACGGCTCGTTTTCTTTACCATAGTAAGCGTTTTGAAAATTAGTATACATATCGTAGAGAACAGCAAACTGATTTTGATTGATATTCAAATTGAGATTTCCATACGGATAGCATTGTGAATTGAGGAATAGCTTCACATTACTAATATTACAATGATCAAAATTACTAGAATTAACACTCGCTGAAATTTTACGTTTAGTTTGAAAAGCTAAAATAACAAAGCGAGGCTTTTCCAATTGATTGGAAGTCTTAACACTCCAAACATGCTTTGATGTACGAGGTAATTTTGGATACTCATACATTTTCCAAGTACGATAACTCATAGTAATTGCACGATCTCGACCAATCTGATTGAGTAATTTAATTTTTTCTTAGTCTGCAACCATCACATATGGCATCAACCATTCAACCTTAGTTAAAGTAATTTTTGTTTTTTCTGAAGAAGCAGGATTCTCTATTGGAGCACACAAAATAGCATTCAAATCATCTCTTGATATTGTGAGAATAAGTTCATGCTTGACATTGACTACAATTTTCCGATAATCTTCAGCAACGCCCATCAATATACTGAGAGGTATAGTAACATCAAAAAAACCTAGAGCATTACATATTAAAACTTCATTGTTATCACCATTCCATCCGACATTTTCAGCGATAGAGCTCTGACATGGATTGTGTGAAAGCCAATTTTTCATGAGAGTTGTTAAGCCTACATTTTTCACTTTATCAACTTCAATAGCATTTATTTCATATGGTATTTCCTCGAACAAATGAAAGAGGGCGTTGTTGACTAATAAAGTGTTCTCCATTGGCGTAGTACCGTCCGGCTTGGTCAACCGACCACAAATATGAATCATACTGCGCGATGGAAGCAGAGATAAATCTTGATGTTGAATTCCTATATGAATTTCATCGCTATTATTGAAATATGATAATGAATAAGGCTGATGCGCATGAACTTCATAATGAGCTATAGACTCATCGAAAGTGACAGTCGAACGAAGGTCTAGAATTCCCTCCATATTGTTGTTGTTGTTGTTGTTGTTGTTGTTTTATACAACACACTAATATGCACAATATTATCTTCCACGATTTTCGGCGACTTTTAGTCTCAAGCTTTTCAGGAATTGAATGTTCTGAGGTGTGAGCGGTCTGAAAGCTCCCTGTTGACTGGTTGTTGATTGATATTTTTTCTTATTATTATTGATTGATATTCTATTAATATAGCCTCGGACGCTCTTTATATTGTAATTGATACCCATTACTAAGATATGATCTTTATATGTACTCGCACTGCGATGACTTCTCCTTAAAAGTTAATTAGGTTTCCGTCTTGATCAACTATATGAATTTGAAAATGATCAATGCTCCTCACAGCGACTGGAAGGTAAATGACGTTAGAGGGAACTTCTATAATCTTATATCCAGGTGGGACTGCTGGGAAAAATTCATATATAGTATGTACTTTGCGATCGTTTATGTAAGAGCCTGTAGTAATATTACACTCTACACATAAAGCATTGACTTTGAGTATAATGACGGGTAAGTTAGACTATGCGTTTTGTTTTCAACGAGCGTGGGTTTAGTCAAGCCTAAAATTGATCCAATAGAATGTTCTGGTTTAAAATGTATTTTTTGACTGCACTGAATGACACTACGTAAAGTATTATTATTTCGTTTCAGGCTAAACGATATACCTTTAGATGCTAATGCTTCTTAGAGAAAGCTTTCAATATCTTCTATTTCGTAGCTACCAGTCGGTAAAGTGATATCTTCTTGACCTTCAATGTAAAACTTATTATAACCAACGCCAATGTTTGGTATTGAATTAAATGTTAATAGCTCAACTAGACCAAGAACGTATTTTTTGTTTAGTATCAATTCGATCGGTAGAAAATAATAGGTTTCGAGTACGGATGATGTTCCCGAGAGACTCAATGTCAGTGTATTCTCCATGACAGATTCATATCACACGATAGTCATTCTTTGAATGAGTATTTTATATACTATTCGTCTTTTCTATAGTTTGTTTAAAAAAAATTTGAGACAAAGATGGCCGCAATTATATGTATTAAAATCTTGATATCTAATATAATTATACATGATTCTATTAACTTTGAGATAAAGTAATAGATCTATAGGCGGTTGTAGATTACCAAAATTATTAAAATACATAACCTCATCTCCTTTCTTTTTGTATGCCACCTAATGAGTATCTGGTCCATGTTTATCATCTAAATTTACAATAGCTGTCTCTTTCTATCGTGGTCCATCGGCTGGCAGAGCATTACGCATGAAAACACCTCGAAAATTTGCAATTTTTATTAGTTTAACATATTTTTTTATATCATGATCTGTCAGTGCTCGATTAGGTAAAGTTACTCCGAGATTTTTTTTTTAAACCTTTTCCACTTGAATATGATTTCAGATGAAGATCATAACCTTTACGATATGGTTTCAAATAAAGTCCTTTACCATTAGCAATAGCTTCCTTAGTTTTATTATGTCTATGAGCTTCTTTCAATTAATTTTGAGCGGCCTTAGCACTGTTAACGACTTTTGCTATTGAAGCAGCTCCTCCAGCTAGAGCTCCTCCAGCTAGAGCTCCAGTGGCGTTTAAAGCAGCATTTTTAATAATGGAATTAAAAAAGAAAGCACTCCACCAACTTTACTGGGAATAGGTAAAATATATGGTATATTTAATTTTACTTCTACCGCCAGCCTTTTTCACAGCTTCTTTTGCTCCTTTTATAGCCGAACGAATATCTACTACAGCTCGATTGTTAGGTACGTTACTTTTCGAGACTGTCTTAATAATTTTATTTAATGTAACTGACGGCTTTTTGATTTTTCTACATTTCTTTCGTGCTTGGCATTTTATAAATCCTCTACCTCGTTTCTTACTATCTTTCTTGATATCACACCCATACCAAGCTTACTTTTAACTTTCATAATGTTGTCTACAGTGAAGACAGCTGCTTTCTCACCAAAACTGCTATCTTTAGCTTGCACTCTTTCCCAAGCTGTTTTAGCTAGAATTTCGTCAGCTTTATGTTTGTCGCAATATCCTCCAGATTTTGCGCATAAGCAATATCGTGTCGAAGCATTTTATTCGAGATAATGTGAATTTACTTGTTTTGTTTCAACAAGATGACTTTGTAATAGCGTCGGCGTGCAATGCCGATATATTCACTACTATTACCAATTATTTATAAAGGGGGAAGGCAAGGGAGGCGGTGTATCGCTCCAAGCAAAGCAGGAAGGAGAACAGCGGGTAAAATAACTTCACACACAATTCGCTAACACACGTTTATTATAAACGCACTACCACGAGTGCCGACGAGAACACAAATCACTTATTACTATTAACACGCGAAATTATTCTAAACGAGATGACCGGCACGTTAGCGCCATGTCACCTCGTTAACCGGCTTAAACAATTACTTAAATTACACGATGCCGAAAACAACGCCGGCTCGGAAAAGCCTGGCGTAGCAACGCGAACCGTGAGAATCGCCGAGGAAAGGAAGAGATATAGAGAGAGAGGAATCGGTGACCTGACCAAATTCGTGGACGTCGCTGTTGCTGGCAGCCTTGAAGGTGTCCCACCGGCGGCTAGTCTGGAAAACTCCTCGCTGCTGCGTGGCCGGCGATCTGGCAGAAAAGGCTGTCGGGTTCTGCCTCGATGACGGCTTCTTGCAGGGCAACTGCTGCGTCGCTGGCAGAGGAAGTCCCGTCCGGCCGATCTGCTGAGGAATGCTGACTTCTTCCGGACAAAGGGCAGGCAGCGATGGTCACCAGCTAACTCTCGACTGATTGCTGTCGCGCGCGTCGCGTCACTCTCTCGCGAGTACATGAGAGCCGGCTTCTTACGCTTTCTCCCACCACTCGCCTAAGCGGCGGCAAGCCCAACTTAAACTATAGTTTTTCTCTCTCTTTCTCTCTCTCTTGCACTCAATACTCGAACGCATCGTCGCGTCCACGGCTTCTCCTTCCACCGCTCTCGTGCGTAGCTGAAAAATAAAAGGGCAGGCATCAGGCACGTGATAACAACGTGCGCTTGATGCCGGCCGTGCGCCTTTGCCTAGGAAGGAGAGGGAGGCAAGCACACGGTGCAGGCCATGACGGGCCTACACCGTCACAGCCCCTCCGAAGGCCGAAGCTCTCCCTTGGAGACAAGGCCGAAGCTCTCCCTTGGAGACAAGGCCGAAGCTCTCCCTTGGAGACAAGGCCTTACCTCTCTTTAAGCTCTCTCTCTCTTTCCGGCAAATGGCTCACGGCTCGGTCAAAGGCTACAAACTAAAAATAGCTTATACATAAACTTATAACACTTAAACTAGCTTAATCTAAGTTTCATTATTTAAACGAAGATTCGAATCAATGACCGATCTATACACGCTAAGTCTTAAAACATCAAACACAAGAGCAAAACGATTATTCTAAAAGAAAATGAATCCAAAAAAAAGAACCTTTAATTAACGCAAAACCCGATCGAATCAACGGCGCACCAGGACGCCACACGCACGTATCCGCCTCATAAAGAATACCATACCTTCTTTCGGAAACTAATCTCTCCTCTCCAAATACTTAAGGCGGAGGGCTCTTAATTCCTCCGCCACTGGGGTAAGGGAGCCAGCACCACTGAGCCGTTGACCGCTCGCGACTGCTGCTACCGGCGGGGTCGCCTCCGATGTTTCCATCGGGGCAACTTCAGTCGGGAGCGAGCTCGACCCGTTGGGCGACCGAGACTCAACGTCGCTCGTCTGCTGCCGAGCGCTTTTCGGCCGGGACCGGTCCCGCCGGCAACGGGGAAAGAATCGGCACGTCGCGGCCCGAACCGGCACTGCCAAGCTGGACGGTCGAGGCATTTGGAGGCAGTGGCCGAGCTTCGGCTTGAGAGGCCGCCAGCTCTTCCTGCAAAGGAAGAGCGGCAGGTTTCTCAGCCTGGCTCAATTCCACCTGCTCCAGCGCCATCGGCTGTTCGACTCGAAGCGCGGCGCTCAACTCGACCGCGGCAACGGATTGCACAGAGCGATCAAGCTGAACGGGTGCGGCTGCTCCTGACTCCATCGGCGTACCTTCCATAGTACTAATAATATAAAACCTACAAACAAAATAAAACAGCACATACGTTAAACAATTAAAATAAGCAGATATACAGTCTACTCACAACCTTTAACGCTACGAAGTGGTATGTATCGCTTCAGTTCCGATACATGTACTCTCGTGCTACGGTGTTTGCTATCTGTTTGCAACTCATAAATCTCGGGTGAAACTATGCTAATAATCTTAAACGGACCGTCGTACTTCGGATCTAATTTCGCGTTCTTACCCGCGGTAACGTTAGAAAGCGTATGGACTTTCCGCCAGACTAGATCGCCTACTTGGAAAAGTACTTGCTTTCTACCTTTATCATATTGACGCTTCTGCTTTTCTTGAGCTTCTTCAATATGTTTCGCCACTAGGTCTCGAAGCGCATTCAATCGCGTTAACCGATCCGTCCACGCTTGCGTATCAATTTTCGTGATAGGCAACTTCTTTTCCAACTCTCTTCTAAGACTTTTAACCGGCCGAGGATCTCTACCAAAGTTTAAGAACGCCGGTGATACCTTAGTTGACGACTGCGTCGCGGTATTTAGAGCGTGCCTAAACTCGTGCAAATAACGGTCCCAGCTTCTGTGGTCTTTATCAACGAACATAGCAATCATGGTTTTCAGCGTCTTATTGACGCGTTCAACCGGATCGCTTTGTTGATGATATGCGGGGCACAACACGTGCTCGATGCCATGCTCTCGCAACATTCCCTGGAAGATCACGCTCTTGTATGCTTTCGCATTGTCGCTTATCAAATACTCTGGCGTTTCCTATCTAAATAGAATTAATTCTTCCAAGGCAGCGGCGAGAGCAGGCCCGTCTGCCGACCTAAGCGGTTTCAGTTCTATCCACTTGGTGAACAGATCTTGAAACACGACCATATACCGAAACCTGTTTTTGCTACGCGGTAGCTCGACTACGTCCGTGGCTACTACGGCCCAGGGGCGTTCTACTGCACGCTTTCCCATCAGACCGAGCGGCGCCTGTTGTACAGTTTTGTACTCCTGGCACTTTTTACACTCGGAAACGAAGGTACTAACGTCGTACCAAACGCCCAGCCAGTAGTACTCACGTGCTATCTTGTCGTAAGTCTTTTCCCGGCCTAAATGTCCAGAGGAGGGTTCGCAATGAGCGTCGCGCAACACGCGTTCTCTATGCTCAACCGGCACTATCATGCGCCAGCACTCTTCTCTGTTAGTGATTGGATCGAGCAAGTGATTCTGCATGAATTTATAGGGCGTGCTACCTTCTACTCTCCAAGTTCTATACTTTTTCGCCCTAGATAACACATCCTGTATTCGTTGCAGATACCACTTATCGCTCGTGTCCTCAAACGTGCATACCTCATACTCATCTTCGAATTCTTTAGATAGCGCGTCTGGCACATGGTGTAATGCCTCTTTCCTATGTACTATCTCGCAGTCGTGCTGCTGAAACTCAAGTACCCACCTCTCTAACCGACCTGTAAGTTCTCTCTTATTCAAAATTTTCGTAAGCGCGCTATGATCAGTAACTACTATAAAGTGTGACCCCTCTATGTACGGTCTAAATTTCTTTACCGCGAATAGAACGGCTAAAAACTCTATTTCACTAACCGTGTAGTTACGCTCATGGGTGTTAAGCATTCGGCTGGCATAGCATATCGGATGCTCGCCATCGTCGAATATTTGAACTAGACACGCGCCTACCGCAAAAGATGAACCGTCGTAGTGCAAATAGAAAGGGCGCGTGAAGTCCGGGCGCGCAAGAACAGGCGCCTCAGTCAACGCGCGCTTCAACCTTTCGAATGCGACTTGCTGAGCTTCACCCCAGTCCCACAGTTGATCTTTACGAATTAATTTTGTTAGAGGAACTTTAATATCACTTTCGTGTTCGATAAACCTAGCGTACCAGCCTACCATCCCGAGAAAGCGACGCAACTGAGCTACATTACTCGGAGCCGGATAGTCTACAATCGGTTGCACCTTATTGTCGTCCGGACGCAAACCCTCACTGTCTAAGCGATAGCCCAAGTACGTTACTTCTGTGCAGAAGAAATCCGATTTCTCGAGATTGATTTCTAGACCTACGCTACCTAACCTCTTTAATACCTTTTCTAGCCAAAAGACATGACTTTCAAAGTCTGCGCTAACTACTAGTAAATCGTCAAGGTACCAGAAAACGTGCGGTTCGTATTCAGGCCCGAAAAGTGCGTCCATGACTCTCATGAACGTTGCCGGCGCGTTTACCAAACCGAACGGCATCCTTTCAAACTCCCAGAGACCTAACCCCGGAACTGCAAAAGCTGTATACTGCTTGCTCGGTTCCGAGAGCGGAATCTGCCAGAATGCTGACTTTAAGTCAATTTTCGAAAGATGGACCGCGCCGCGCAACCTATCTAAGATTGAGTCCATGCTTGGCATTGGATACGCATCAATCTTTGTCACTTTATTAACCGGCCTAAAATCTAGACAAAATCTATAACCGCCGTCTTGCTTACGTACGACTACCGGCGCGCTACACCATTGACTGTTCGACGGCCTGATTATCTTTGCTTTCCACAGGCGCATCGTTTCCTCCTGCAGGAAAGCCAAGATTTTCGGCGACATTCGACGCATTGGCGTTTTAATCGGGCGCGCGTTACCTACATCGATAATATGTTCGATAACGTTAGTGACTGCCGGTGAATCGCCAGACTCGGGGACGATCCGGCGAACGAGCGCCATGATCGTCTCGCGCTGAGTCTCTTCGTACCGATTCAAACCTGCGCATTCTACAAACACGTCAACTGCTTCACTACCTTCGTCAGCAAATTGACACCAATCACTCTGATCACCTGACCGCCAAGCACGATTCCCGAAATCAATGTTGATTTGCCAGTTCTTACAGAAATCCGCGCCTAATATCAGTTCGTGTTTTAAAGTTGACACGGCCGTCACGGTCAGCCAGGCGATTCTACCACCTATCTCAACACACAGTCTGAGATCGCCCAATGTTCGCGCCTTTTCGCCTGAAATACCTTGCACGAATATAGTTGGCGGCCTCAAACGTTCCTCGTATCTTTGTGCGAGTCTTGGTCCTACAACTGACACCTGAGCACCTGAGTCCAGCAGCGCGTTATAGACTTCATTGCCTATCTTTACCTTCAAGAAAAACCTATTTTCTGTCACGGCTACTAACGCTTGATCCGACTCTTCCGTTCTTAGTAAAGGTACTGAGCTATCCTCAGTCTCCCCCCTCACCGAAACGGACGGTGCGTCTGTACAGACAACCGGACGCTTGCCCAAAGCTACGGAGTTGGCGGGTTCGTCAAATATGTGCGCATTATCTATGCGCGAATTTGTTGAACCGGCCGTGTCGTCAGATGTGGAAGAGTCCACGTTCAGCTGAGTTTTGTTCTTTCCGACCGCATCCCATGCATCGTACTTAAACAAAGTTCCGCTTGTCGCCTCGTCCCGTTGTTCAAGACCGGCCCTAGCACTAACGCGTTGAATCGAGGCTTTTCCGCCGCGCGAAATGCTCGATTTTTGGTTCTCTGGCTTTAGGGGCCCGTCCAACGCCGAGGAAATAGACTCTCCATTAAATACGAGATCTGGTCTCTCCAGCTTCTCGTCAGCTACATCGTAAACGACCTCTCTAGCCGGCCTACAGACGACTTGCTTACTTTCGTTTGCATCCGACTCTAATTTCTCATCTACACCAAATACTACCGGCCTGCAAACGACTTGCTTTCTTTCGCCTGTATCCGATTCTATTTCTAACCTTACATTAATGATGCGATCGGAATTCCTTATTTCCGACGCAACAACCGAGTTGCTTTTCCTTTTTAGCAACTCGTCTATCCAAACCGCCCGTTCGATTTGCTTTAAGCAGGAGTCGCTGAGCGGTCGGCGGCTCCTGCACCCGAGTTTCCCTGTCTTACTTGACTACAAGTCGGACAATTTCGGAAGACAAATCCAACGGTCCCGCAAACCTGACACTCTGGCTTGGCCTCCGTCGGTCTCGGCGGGCAATTGTTCGCATAGTTCCCCGGTTGTCGGCACTTATAGCAAACAATTGGCTGCGAATTTTGCGCAGCCGGGCACTGAGACCTCTGATGGCCAACCAGACCACACGCGAAACACGCGCCTGCAAAAGGACGTGGTCCTCTCGCGGCACCTGTTTGAGCGCCATTAGCTTGTCCACGCTGTTGTGGAATCAAACTCGGCGCGGAGAACATCGGCACCTGGGCGGCCGGCGGCTGCGCCGCAACGTTCTGCTGAGCTGCAACATTCGGTTGCGCTGCAACGTTCGGTTGCGCAGCCTGCTGCGCAGAGCGGTTCGTCGCCTGCGGCTTCGCGCCTTGGGCATTAGCCGCGGCAACTTCGCTCTTCGGCCCTTTGCCCTTGGCCTTTGCCTTCTTTCTGCTAGCGCGCGTTTCTTTAGCCGGTTCTACCGTTAAAACCTCATCTAATTCGCTCGCGACCTGTTCTACTGCCCCGATCGCTTTCTTTCCAGCCGGCTTCTTAGGCTCGGAATAAGCGGACTCCGGCACGAGCGTAACGTCCGCGCTCGGTGGACGCTGCCACCTTTTCCAGCCCGCCATACGGTCTTCTAGAGCTAATCCTGCCTCTTTAAATTGACTTAAATTTTTAAAGCTTTTTGTCTCTATAAAGCGCTTGTACTGGGGGTGTAGCCCTTCCACGATTATAGTGTTACGTCTCGTGCATCAACTACGAATAGCTAATGAATGAGACGTTCCAATATGTTGACTAGTGGTCGGATATGTCTCACTTATAATAAATATATGTGGAAATGTATGTCTGATGATTGTACTACCTTGATAATCGTAGCTTTTAGTTGTTGATAAAATGTAGCAGGCTCTAACTGCTTGTTGGGTTGTATGAGTGTAGCAGGCTCTAACTGCTTGTTGAATTGAATAGGATAGGTTGTTGAATAATACTTGCACGATATTACTTTTTAACAGTCGTGAGTTTATTAAGTAAAATGATCACCAATTGTCGGACCAGTGTGTACGGAGTTGAGTCTTACAGGTACTTATTGACTGACTGACTACTGATCAACTGACTTGTAATGATGTTCATTGCTTTTTATATGTTAATTTTCAGGTCAGTATTGAATTGTGACATTTTGTTTTTTGCTGAATATACATTCTTGTGCTCGGTGGCTTTATTTCGGAGTGCTATTTGTTTTGCGTTTTGTCAGCTTTCTGCTGGCGTGTGAATATTTTAGCAGTTTTGAATTTCCTGAATATGCATTTGTTACAAAAGAGGATGTGTCGCAAGGTGTAACAACTTTATTTCGGAGTGTCATTTACCTCGCGTTTCGTCAGCTTTCTGCTGACGTGCGAATAGTTTTAGAAGCTTTGAATTTCACGAGTGTGCAGTTGTTACAAAAAGGATGCGTCGTAAGACGTAACACCCCAGGGCCTAAGACATTGCAATATGATTGCAATGTTTTGCATAAAAATACTTCTGAAATTCAAAGCTACTAGTTTGCGGTTTATACAGAGATTTTGTGGTATGTACATTTTATTTAGTATATAAGGAGTGCAGTTGCTCGACTTTGTACAGTTCAAGTTTTTCAGTTTACGATGTTCGCGTTCCCAAGGAAACGTTATTTCATGGTCTGTGTAAGTATTAAAGATTGATTGTAATTCTTGTTGCCATGCTTTTTTTTTTTTTTTTTTTTTTTTTTCTTTTTTAGTTTGCGGATTGGCAGCATTCACGTGCTGTGAAGAAAGCCAGACGAGAGGGCTTGCCCCTTCCTGCCGGACCGAAACCCGGAACCCGGAAGTATGTGAGGATAGATGTAAGTATTTTGCAATGTATATTGGTATTTTTATATATATGGATTAATTTGTTTCCTGTTTGCTTTGTTAGTTTCAGAGATGGCAATTGGTGCGGACTCTACGGCATTGCGACCGAGTGACGCGCACGGCTTCTTCCTGGGGGAGTATGGGCCAGACGAAGATACTTGGGGTCTTCGTGACTTATTTTTTTATGGTTTGTTAGTTTATTGCAATGGTTTCCGTAGGGTATGCGTAGAAGTGTTTAGTGATTTTTATAATGTGATTGTAGGTCCAAGTGTGGACCACCGGTATAATTGCAATTGTATCTGAGTGTGATTATATTTGCGAATATGCTTGTAATTTTGTAAAAATAAATATTAATTTTTTTCTGTTTTTAGATAAAAAGAACAAATCTTCGTTTTTTATTTCAATTCCTTTGTCATCTCAGCCTAATATCCTAGAGCGAATATCTCGCTTCCCTCCCCACTTAAAATGTGGCCATGACGTAAAGCATTTGGGGTACTGAACGACATGACAATTAGATTTTTGTTGAAAATAGGTCATGTTTGTATTTGATTATTGTTGTTTCGAGAGGTAAGTTTTGTTGAGGAATAGGACAGTGGGTATCAGGGTAGATTTGTATCTTGACGTCTGTGTCGTTCAGGTTTGTGTGTATTGTGTCTAGTTCAATTTCTGCATTTTGTTTATTAATTTTTGTCATACTGTTGTGGTTTTGTCGTCCTAGTATCACTAACAGGTGGGTTATTGAGCTAAAGAAGGCCCATAGTAGGTTCATAGACCAGCCATAAACCATGTGCAGCGTATATCCTCTGATGATGGTGTCAATTGTCAATTTTGTTATTTGCAGTATTATTAATATCATGATGATTACTGATGAGATTGATCCGCACATGACTAGCTTGTTGAACATGTGATTCTATGTGCTTTCTGCCAATTTTGCAAGTGTATTTTCTGTAAAAATATTCCCTGTTGTTCCTTCTCCTGATATCTCTTTAGCTATAATATTTGGCAGAGATGCTTTTTCCATGGGGAACATTATTTGTTGTTGTAGTTGATCTAATTCTTGTTGTGAGTATATGCCGCTAGTTGCTAATGACTCTATGGATTCAAATTTCCAATTTATGTTTGTGTTTGGTTTGAGTGTTTGTGGTGATATTGTTTCCATTGGTTTCGGTGTTAGTTTTATCCATTTGTTATTTACTTTGTAGTATGTAGGTATGATGGAGTTGCAGTTCATTGGAGTACCTCTTCTTTTGAGGATATGCGTTTTTGGAGTAAGAAACCAGGTTTCATTGCCTGAAATTACTGGTAATTCGCTGTAGCATTCGCTAAGGTGCTGTGCCTTCACTACAGTAGGGATGCATTTTATGATATGAACTGCTTCTCCTGCGATCCTGGCAATGTATCCAGGTCTTTTCATGATATTGTATGCGAATTCGTCAGGGGAGAGAGTTGCAAGGGATAGGGAGTTTTGTAATGTTTTCCTCTCTACTTCACACCTATCTGTAATGATTTTTCTGTAAAGATCGTTCAGTTGTCTGCCCAAATGCTTTTCGACATATACAAATTTAGAATTTACGTATGTGAATAAATCGATGTTAACCTTGCTTTTGCTAGTAACCGTATCTTTATCGAATTTGTATCTGTTGAAGTTATTATTTTCTTCCGCGATAAAGAGTTTTGGGTGTTCTGTTCTAGTGAACTCTCTGTAGCATTTCAATATTTTGTCTTTAGCTGTTAAAGCAAAGGTCGTGTCGCTAGTGTTTACCATGTATATTATGTCGTCATTGTGTGTGTTAAAGTATTTTGTTACTGGACCTTTATATAAAATATCGTAAGTGTTAGTAAAACATTCTTCCTGAGGTAAAATGTCCCAAAATATATAACCCCCGTCAGAGTCTACGCAAGTTGTGTCTGAAAATTTACATATCGTTCCTGAGCTTAAATGTAATTTATCATTATTCAGATTAATTTTCGCATAGGCTTGTATTAATGTGATTTTAATTGTGCCTTGAACAAGTACCTTACTCCATGATCCGAACCTGTCTGCGTAGGCTACGCCGCTGCAGCTTCCTGCATCGCCAGCGAAGTCTATGCCTTTGGTTGTTGTGGCGTTTATTTTTAAATCAGCAATCGTATGAAAATTGTCATACTTAAAAATTCTCGTTTCGTGGATAGTTTGGCATTGTTCATGGCTCAATTCATACAAGTATTCCTGTTCTCCATTTTGTTCAGGTTCGAGGCGTCCGAATAGTCCGCATTGGTATACTGTCCGATGGATTTCAATTTTGCATTGATGTACTGGAATATTTCTAAATTCGGCTGCTTGGATAAGTTCTATATTTGCTATTGTTGAGTTTATTGTTTCGGTTTTAAAGTCGCATTCGTCAGCGTCCAGTAGAGAGAATGTTGTGATGTTTGTGTTTGTGGTGCCGCAGTGATATCCAATGTATGCATAAGTAATTTGAAAAAATGTAATGAATAACGTTATTTTTGAATAAATGATTTGTTTGTCCTAAAACAGAGAAAGGTTTATCATTTTATATACTTTTGTGTAATATTAATTTATTTTCATGAACTGTATTCGGTTTTCCACCCTTATTTATTGTTACATTATGTTTGTCTGTGATATTTAATATTTCAAAAGGACCCAGGTTTTGATTCTTTTCTAATTTTCCCGGTTTAGGTTCTTTAATGAGCCACACTTGATCTCCTATTTTGAAATTGCAAGGGTTTATGTGGCGATCATAATATTTTTTTGATCTTTCTTTAGCTATTATGAGGTTTTCCCGCGCTAAGCATGCAATATCCTGCATGTTTTGTATAAGTGTGGATAGATAATTATTAAATGTTGGCAATTGTTCTGAAGTTTTTAATGGTTCACTAGATGGTAATCGTGGTGGATAAGCGAAGACCAGTTCATGCGGAGTAAATCTATGTGCGTTGTGAATGCTTGTATTGTAATGAAATTGGGCTAATTCTAATAAATTATCCCATTCAATTTTTTTACTAGAAAAATTTTTTAAATATTCACAAAGGGGGTGATGTGCTCTTTCTAGGGAGCCGTTTGATTGTGGTGAAAATGCGGTGGTTTCTATTTTTGCAAATTTAAATCTACGAGCAATGGCTTTTAAAATTTTACTTGTAAAGTTTGCTCCTCTGTCGGTGAGGACTACTTTTGGTGAACTGAAAATACATATAAATCTTTTAATTAGGGCATCTGCAATTGTTTCTGCCGTTTGATCACTGAGTGGAACAACTATTATGAATTTTGAGAGGAGGTCTTGGATAGAAAGAATGTATTTATTTTGATTATTAGTAACGTTTAGAGGTCCTACTATGTCCATTGCGATTTTGTCGAATGTTTTCATGGGAGTATCCGTTATTATCATTGGTTGTCTAGTTTTTATTCTTTTTAGTTTGTTTCTTTGACAAATTTCACAATTTTTAATACGGTTCTCTATATCAGTTTTCAGATTTTCCCAATAGTATTTGTTCTTTATTCTATTCCATGTTCTGTTGATTCCCGAATGTCCTCCTAGTGCGCTTGAGTGATATTGGTCGAATATATTGTCTCGGTCTGTGAGTTTTACGTAGTCGATGTAATTTAGGCAAATGATAATTTTAGTTTTAGAGTTTTCGAATGTTGCCGCTAGAATGTTTTCTATTTCAGTCCAGTGTATGTTTTTTAATTGTAGGTCTTTTGAGATGCTGAATGTCTTTATTCTCTTGCGAATTATTAATGTTCTTAATAATTTGAAGAGACTTTTGAGATTTTCCTTTATTCTCATAGCCGACTGTCTTGTGTCAAGACAGGCTATGAAGATGTTTTTTGTTCTTGACTGTATTATTTCAATTTCTTGGGGCTGTAGATTTTTGTCTGGTTGTATATGTTTGATTTTCATTAGACTTTCTGTTGTGTTATCTAATGATTGATGTTTGTAATCGATAAAATGTATGATGTTGTCTTTTCTTGATTCGATAGGTTTTTTCGTAAATCTTATGTTATGTTGTTTCCGTGTTGTATTTTCGTCATCTATATGTACTTGTGTTTGTGTAATATTTTTATTTCTATTTCTTTTTTCTTTGTCTTGTTTTCTTATTATTTTGATTTGTTCCTCTTGTTTTTCTTGTTCATTTGTTACTATTTCTTTTGATTCTTGTTTTGCTTTTTGTGCTCTGGTAACTGCGTTTATTTTTATATATGCTATCGGATTTCGTGAGAGTGCATCGGCATTTGTATTTATTTTGCCAGGTTTGTAGATAATGTCATAATCATAATCTGCCAGTTTTAGTCTCCATTTTTGTACTCTTGAATTGTTGTCTGCTGATTTAAAGGATAACAATGGTTTATGATCACTAACGACGGTAAATTTGTTTCCATATATGTAATTCTTAAATGTTTTTATTGCGAATACTATGCCAAGTGCTTCTTTTTCGTATGTATGGTATTTTTTCTCTGCTGATTTTAAGATTCTTGATGCGAATGCTATTGGTTTGTCGTCACCGATCTCTCCTTGAGAGAGTACACAACCCAGCGCGTAGTTTGAAGCGTCTGTTGTAATGATGAATGGTTTTTCCATATCTGGGTATTGAAGAACTGGAGTTGTGCATAGGGCGTTTTTTAATTTTTCAAAAGCTTCTTGTCTTTCTTCAGTCCAAATAAATGGTTGTTCTTTTTGTAGTAAATCTATGATAGGTTTTGCTATTTGTGAAAAGTGTCCAATAAAGCGTCTATAATAGCTTGTTAGGCCTAAAAATTCTCTGATATTTTTGATAGTTTTCGGGATAGGAAATTTCTTTATTGCTTCTATTTTCTTTGGGTCTGTTTTGATACCTTCTTCACTTATAATGTGGCCTAAGAATTCTACTTCCTTTTGGAAAAATTTGCATTTACTCGTTTCAATTTTTAATCCTGCTATTCTTAATTTTTCTGCTATGAGTTTGAATCTTTCATTATGTTCTTCAACCGTATTTGCAACGATAATTATATCATCGATGTATAGGTAGCAGAACCCTTTTTCCAATAGGTCTCCGAGTACTTTTGTTAGTGCTCTTTGGAAGACTCTAGGTGAATTTATTAGTCCGAAAGGTAATACTTTGAATTCAAAACGTCCCATGCCAGGGATACTAAATGCCGTTTTATGTATATCTGACTCTTTCATTTTCAGTTGATGAAATCCGGAAACCATATCGATAGTGGTAAAAACTTTGTTTTTTCCTATGCAGTCGAAAATTTCCAATATATTGGGTATAAGATATGGATCTGGAATAGTTTTTGCATTCAATTTTCGATAATCTATCACCATTCTCCATTTTTTCTTTCCGTCTTTTGTTAATCCCTTTTTTGGCACAATCCATACTGGCGCGTTAAATGCACTTGTTGAAGGTCTAATTAAGTTATTTGTAATTAGCTTTTTTGTCTCATCACATGCGATTTGCTTGAGTGTATATGGCAGAGGAAATTGTTTAACATATACTGGTTTATCATCAGTTAAATTAATTTCGTGTTCTTCTATGTTGCATTGGCCAAGTTTTTCTCCTTCTAACCAGCATATGTCTTCAAATGACAGTATTAAATTTTTTATGTTTTCTTTTTTTCGTTGAGTCAGGTGTTCTAAATTTATTGTATCTATCAGTTGCTTTCGTCGTATTGTTATTTCATGTTCTTGTGTCTCTTTTTGTGTAATTTCGTTGTGCGTAGTTGTAAATATATGTGCCGGTTTTAAATTAGTTTCTTTAGGTGTGAATTTTTCATTGATGTTTTTGAAGTTATTTTCTATATCATTTATAATGTGAATTTGCTGGTTCGTCATTTTGTCGTATTTTCTGTCAATCTCTCCTGCAAGATTATCTTTTAACGTGTCGCAAAAATTTGAATAATCATTAATAGTATAATTCTCTTCGGTTTCATTGGATTCGTCTTCCAGGGCTTTACTAATATTTCCAATAAATTGTGCCAAGCTTGAGTGATAGTTAGGTTGAGATAATATTTTTGTTTCTGGATTCCCATATATATATATATCATTCCCATATATTTGATCATTCGTACTATTTTTCGTTTCTTCTTGTATGTCGCTTATTATATTTAGGATTTGAATTACATCTTTATGTATTGATACTTCTTTGCTGTGTGTAATCGTATTTATTTCAATATCATTTTTGCTTACTATGTATCTTTTATCAAATGCTATGGGTTTCCATGTGTCATGATGTTCATTAATTTCTTTTGAGGTTTGTACTGTAAATGTGTTTGTTTGATTTCTGCTAGTGATTTCTTTTAATGGCACTTTTTGATTATTTATTTCCAAGTATCCTCTGTCTAATCTTAATTTGTGTTTGGATAAGGCATTTATTCCTATTATTCCATCGTAAGGAATAGAGAAGTTATCCGGTGCTACATGGAAATCAAATGGTTCATCTGCAATATACATTTGTGTTGAACCTATTGTTCTTATTGCGTCTTCTGTGATTCCTGATATAGATATTTGTTCATTTCTGTTTAACTGCTTTTGTGGAATGCTGCTATTTTTGATAATATTTAGTTGTGCTCCACTGTCTACTAGTAGTTGCAGTTTATTATTCGAATTTGGTTCGGCTATTTCTATGTACTTGAGCAGGTTTTTTAGTTTAATAATGTATATTTTGGTATAATCATTCGTAATTTGTTGGTTAATATCAGTGCTATTTTTAGCTATATCTGTCTGTAGCATGGTACTCTCTATTTCCTTTATATTTTCTTTGAATTTGCTGTATGTATCTATGTGATGTTTTGTTTGTGTTGGGAGAGTGAGTGTTTTGTCGTGGAACGTTTTTATTGTCTGCTCATTCTTTAGGCGTTCCTTCCCAAAGGAGCTCCAGAGTTTTCCGAGTTTGTCCCATGTTTGCGACATTGTTCTGTTGTATGACCGACACCTTTACAGATTCTGCAAAATATCCTTTCTTCTTGTAATCTTTTAAATTTTTCACAGTTATCTATGTTATGTCCAGTTTCGTTGCAACCTTCGCATGTGATTGAAATATTTTGAGTTGGATAATTTTTTAGTGCTTGTAATTTCCTACATTCACTTGCTATGTGACCTATATTTTTGCAATAAGCGCAGAATTTTTTTCTTTGATCATTGTTAAAATTGTTTCTGTATCCGTTGTTGTGGTTTCTATTGTAAGTGTTATAGTTTTGCTGATTTTGCTGAGGGTTTGCAGATTGTTGTGTATTCGTGATTTTTCTGCAGTACTTTGCTGTGTGACCTAATTGATCACATAATTGGCATTTGTAACTTGATTTATTTCTTTGTTCTGTGAAATATATTCGCGCTTCTTCACAATCTTGTTCTTCGTGTCCCTGTTCTTGGCATAGGGTGCATATTCTATAAGGTGATCTATTTTTACCTGTTGTGCAAAATTTGATAGAGTGACCTTTTTTATTGCATTTTTTACAAAAGACCTCAGGGCATTCTTGCGTTGAATGACTTCCTTCGTCACAAATATCGCATTTATTTACCTTTTGTGTGATCTTATTTTTACACTTAATGGCTTCATGTCCTGTTTCTCCACATTTCCAGCATTTTATGTAGTCGGCAATGTAGGGGCATTGACCTACCTCATGTCCTAATTCTTGACAGTATTGGCAATGGATATTTCTTCGTTTATTCAGTGGGCAAGCGCTTATTGAGTGTCCTTTTTGGCTGCAGTATTTGCATATCAAATTGATTTTGTCTAATGAATTTTTACAATTATTAGAAAAGTGATCTGATCCCTTACAATAGACGCATGCTGCAGAATGGCAAAATAGTGCTTCGTGTTGGGGGTCATGGCAAATTTGACATATCATGATTTTTTTTGGTAATTCAGGTCTATAATAATCATTGTATTCTGCATATGTGTTATTAATTGTTATACTATCTGTTGTTTTTCTAATATTTATGTCATTTTCAATTTCTATGGCTTTTTTGGACATTTCTTGTAATGTTGTCTCATTGCCCAGTTCGTATTTTATTTCCGTTCGCATTCCTTTTTTGAAACATTTTGCTGCGTCCGCATCTAATTCTTCGTAGAAATTCTTCCTGGCTATTTCATTTGTTTCTTGTATTTTATATATTTCTTTTATTTCTAATACCAATTGACATAATCTATTTGTGTATTGGATAATTGATTCTGTAGTTCCTTGTGTTATTTTGCGTATCCTAGCACGCAGTTCGTGTATGTCTTCTTGAATTGGGTATAGACTTCGTATTGCTGTAATTAATTCGTCTATTGTTTCTACACAGCTATTTCCTAAAGCTTCTTCTGCCTCTCCCTTCATTCTCACTTTCAATAGTTCTACTACATTATGTTCATCTTGGTCTTCTACTAAATTTTTTACTCGTCGTAATCTTCTGATGTACTTTGCGGGTGGCATATTTTTGCCATCGAAGTCCGGAACATAATTTACCAATTCTTTAAGTGATAATTTGATTGGGTGTGAATTTGCCATGTTTATTGGGTTTGTTGCTGGACTTGTGATACGTTGGTTTTCTTGAATTTGTCTTTGAATTTGCTGAGTGTTTCTTTCACTCTCCTTTTCGTTTATGTATTGTGTTTTGTTTGTTTTTCTAATGTCTTTTTTTGAATTTTCGATGTTCTGTTGTTGGTTAATAGGTTCGTCAAAGTTTTTTGGTAATGAGTATTTTGTGTAGACAGATTCTTCGTTTGTGTTTATGCTGAATAATATATCTTTTGGTGTCCCTAATATTAGGCTTTGTTCACCTAAAAATCCTCCAATGTCTGAATATCTATCGTGTTTTTCTGAGTCAAATGTGTCAAACGTCTGGTTTAATAGTGAATATTTGTCTGAATCAGTGTAGTTGGTTTTATTTGTTTGTTTTTCTGTTAAATCAACTAATTGGTCAACTGTTGGTATGATTGTCTTTATTGCTCCTGTGTTTTTCTCTTTTCTTACGATTTCTTCTTGGGTCTTGGTCTTAATAGGCGATCTTTGTAGCTTGTTACTCTTTTTGAAAGCTATCTCATCCAGTCCTTTTTCTAAAAGGTCTTCTAATTTTGGATTCTTGTCGATTTGTGATCGCGTAAGTTTCCTAATTATGGATGATGTGTCCTTCGTTGTGCTGGACTTCTTACTCATTTATTGCACTTTCGTAATAAACGGGATAAACAAAGGGAATTCGACAAAATCAAAATAGATGAAGTAGGAAAAATATATAAAATAAGGTAAATTATTGTTAGCAAAAAATTATGGTAGAAGTATATGGAAACACAATTTCTTATTGAGATGACAAAAATAAAAGGGGAAAAAGAAAAGAAAAAAGGAAATTCTATCTACGTATGGTATTTGACCTACTGGCTGAAAATTATTTCTCGGTCACTTGTTTCTGCTGTTGTCTTAGTTTCATAATTTTGCAAAATTGCAATTTTGAAATTCGGTTACTATGAAAGAAAGTGACGTGTGCTGCTTACTTCTGTAATACGACGCCTACTCGTATATCCGCGGTTTTCGAACTCTTTCTTTTATGTTTGATGCGTTAATTCATTAATAAGAACAAAGTTTTAATATGTATAAAAATAATTTCCTTTATCTCAATCGAATGTATTTTTCGTACCGGAACCAATTGTTACGTCTCGTGCATCAACTACGAATAGCTAATGAATGAGACGTGCCAATATGTTGACTAGTGGTCGGATATGTCTCACTTATAATAAATATATGTGGAAATGTATGTCTGATGATTGTACTACCTTGATAATCGTAGCTTTTAATTGTTGATAAAATGTAGCAGGCTCTAACTGCTTGTTGGGTTGTATGAGTGTAGCAGGCTCTAACTGCTTGTTGAATTGAATAGGATAGGTTGTTGAATAATACTTGCACGATATTACTTTGTAACAGTCGTGAGTTTATTAAGTAAAATGATCACCAATTGTCGGACCAGTGTGTACGGAGTTGAGTCTTACAGGTACTTATTGACTGACTGACTACTGATCAACTGACTCGTAATGATGTTCATTGCTTTTTATATGTTAATTTTCAGGTCAGTATTGAATTGTGACATTTTGTTTTTTGCTGAATATACATTCTTGTGCTCGGTGGCTTTATTTCGGAGTGCTATTTGTTTTGCGTTTTGTCAGCTTTCTGCTGGCGTGTGAATATTTTAGCAGTTTTGAATTTCCTGAATATGCATTTGTTACAAAAGAGGATGTGTCGCAAGGTGTAACAACTTTATTTCGGAGTGTCATTTACCTCGCGTTTCGTCAGCTTTCTGCTGACGTGCGAATAGTTTTAGGAGCTATGAATTTCACGAGTGTGCAGTTGTTACAAAAAGGATGCGTCGTAAGACGTAACAATAGATACCTGTCTTTTATCGGATACCGGAGGATCGAAGCATCTTAAAATTGATTGGAAAGCAGCTACGTAATCCGAAATACGTTCGCGCTCTCCTTGCGACCTCTGTCTCAGCTCTCGGTACAGCTGTTCGCGAGTAAGCCGGCGACAAAAGTTAGCCGAAAAATTCTTTCTAAATCCTAAGAAACTTGCCCACTGTTTACGGTTAAGTTCGTACCATGAACGCGCCTTGCCCCGGAAGGTAGTGCCAATAGCATTTAGCATTTCTTCGTCCGAAATACCGTAATAACGCTGGCAGTCTTCTAACCCTGATAAATAACTCTTCGCGTTCATGTCATCATCGCCCGAGAAACGAAGCGACCATGCTGTCAACGCACTAACGCCATCGGCTGGCACGCCATTTATATACTTAACGCGTTTCGGGCTTTTTTCTCTAGTTTTAGTTTTAATCGGCCTATCGCTATGCTGCGATACGCTTTCCTTGCGGTCCCCGATCTCTGACTCGGAGGAGCTCGAAAGGTCAACCGTGCTGCCATGGTCCGGCAAAACTTTTATTTTCGCCTTGACCGGCCTGCTCTTCGACACTCTCGTGGAAGCTCTAGACTCCGAGTCCGAATCTCCTTTTTCTCGCCTAAACACTCGCGCGCCTACGCTAACAGGCGCTCGCACAGCTCTTTCCCATTCAGAGATCCATGACTCTCTATCCGATGGTGGGCACTCAGGAAAGAGGACCTGACTCACTGGCTGGGCGCTTGAGTGAACCTGGTAAACAGGGCTGGCGGCCGCTGGTACGTTGAGCGCCGCGCGGCCGGTCGTCAGATCGGCTTGCAACGGCTGTCGAGCCTGTTGCGCAGCCTGATCCGCACCACCCTGCATTGCCTCTCTCTCTACCCTATACACGGTGTTTGTGCCGTCAGTAATGCCTTGTTGCACTTCTCGCCGGTATATCCATCGCGGAACAGCTGTTATTGCATTCCACACTTGGCTCAAGGTGCCGGCACTACGTCTCTCTGTCTCGGGCGCATTCGTCGCGCGCGCGCCTCGCTCTGGGGGGGGGGGGGTAGTTCTTACTGGACTGGTTTCCGGCGAGATAACCTCCTCGCGAATGGGCGTCATCGCTCTAGCACTCTGAAGCTGAGCCGTACTGACAGCGCCAGTTGCTGGCAAAATTACCTCCCCGCGGTCAGGAGTCGTAAGCCTAGCGCCCTGCAGCTGAGCTGGCCGATGCAGAGCGGCAACACTTTGTGGTGTCAAAGTCGCCTACCCTGGTAAGCCTGGCTCTGCTGCCCTAGGTGACGCGACTCTAACGTATTCGACCGGACCAGTCTGGCTTTCGTCGCTGCTAACCGCCGCGTGTGTGGGTTCGCGGTGCCAAAGATCAGGCACGCGACCTTCTTTAAAATCGCTCGGTTGAAGCGGCGCTCCTAACTCTGGCCTTTCTATCGCAAGCGTAAAGCGCAAGTAGCGTTCCCTCAACTCTTCGATTTCACCGTGTAAAGAAAGTCTCCTATGTCGCATTAACCGTAACAATACGACCGGCTCCGTTGAGTCGATACGGCGCTTGACTTCCTTGACGCGGGCATCGCGGAGAATTCTACTCATGGTTACGCGATCCTTACATGCAAGCGGCATGGTGCGATCGAATCGTTAGCAAAAAAAAAATGTTCAAATGAAATAAATACTAAAAAAAAAAATTATTTCCAAATCCAACAACGCGCGCGAGTTGCCAACAGACAGCTAACACGGAAAAAAACTATACTATATGTAACCAACCAAAAAAAAGAAATAAATAATAAACGAACACAAAAAAAACTATGTTCCTTCAGTGTGCTAGGCTGGCAAGTTATCGCCTTGCCTAGAACGAGAAAGGAATGCAGCGTTCGAACGTAATCACACTCGGACGCTCAAATTCTCGGAAGCGAACACGTGTTGGCGCGAGCGACCTTTGCGCGTCGCGACCTGATACACTGATGCTTCAAATTTCTACGTTTTCTCTCAAACAAAGGCGCGTTGTTTTAACACGCTTTGCCCTTGCTAACAAAACGCGACAAAATCACTTCCACAAACCATACTACCGAATTAACCGTAAAAAAAGAAAATGTAATTACTAATGCTACTTATTAACTATTCGCGCACACACATACAAACACTGTTCTCAATTCTGCTTTGCCCTTCCCCACAAGGGATGCCATGTAATAGCGTCGGCGTGCAATGCCGATATATTCACTACTATTACCAATTATTTATAAAGGGGGAAGGCAAGGGAGGCGGTGTATCGCTCCAAGCAAAGCAGGAAGGAGAACAGCGGGTAAAATAACTTCACACACAATTCGCTAACACACGTTTATTATAAACGCACTACCACGAGTGCCGACGAGAACACAAATCACTTATTACTATTAACACGCGAACTTATTCTAAACGAGATGAACGGCACGTTAGCGCCATGTCACTTCGTTAACCGGCTTAAACAATTACTTAAATTACATGATGCCGAAAACTACGCCGGCTCGGAAAAGCCTGGCGTAGCAACGCGAACCGTGAGAATCGCCGAGGAAAGGAAGAGATATAGAGAGAGAGGAATCGGTGACCTGACCAAATTCGTGGACGTCGCTGTTGCTGGCAGCCTTGAAGGTGTCCCACCGGCGGCTAGTCTAGAAAACTCCTCGCTGCTGCGTGGCCGGCGATCTGGCAGAAAAGGCTGTCGGGTTCTGCCTCGATGACGGCTTCTTGCAGGGCAACTGCTGCGTCGCTGGCAGAGGAAGTCCCGTCCGGCCGATCTGCTGAGGAATGCTGACTTCTTCCGGACAAAGGGCAGGCAACGATGGTCACCAGCTAACTCTCGACTGATTGCTGTCGCGCGCGTCGCGTCACTCTCTCGCGAGTGCATGAGAGCCGGCTTCTCACGCTTTCTCCCACCACTCGCCTAATCGGCGGCACGCGGCAATGCCTGTCACGACAAGTGCCGCGCACCAAGCCCAACTTAAACTATAGTTTTTCTCTCTCTTTCTCTCTCTCTTGCACTCAATACTCGAACGCGTCGTCGCGTCCACGGCTTCTCCTTGCACCGCTCTCGTGCGTAGCTGAAAAATAAAAGGGCAGGCATCAGGCACGTGATAACAACGTGCGCTTGATGCCTGCCGTGCGCCTTTGCCTAGGAAGGAGAGGGAGGCAAGCACACGGTGCAGGCCATGACGGGCCTACACCGTCACAACTTGAATATTAAGCACATTTACAATGATCATGTTAACTCAGATATGTCTTTTGAGAAGTTTAAAGCAATTTGTTCATAATGTTCGAGAGACCATAATCATGGGTTTTTGGTTATCGACAGAGACAGACCAATAAATCATGGACGATATAGAAAGGGATTTGATTCATTTGCTATAAATATAGAGGAGTGAGTGGATGAAAATGATTTAACTTTAGAAATTATAAGCGTAAACATGTCTGACTTTGAAAGAGAAAAGAAGGTGCTCGAGCATTATCCATGGCTCGTGATGCCATAAAACGCAAGTATCAACTAATAAAATGCCGTAAAGCTGATTTAGAAAAGACATTCCATGAAACTTTTAAACCTATGGTTGATCCATTGAAGAAACTCATAGAGGTAACTACTAATAAAAGTAACGTTACTACTGCTGAACAGCCAACGAAAAAGAAAAAGAAAATCGCGTTCGATAATGTTTTCAAGTCAGAAGTAGTAACTGACACTCCCTACAAATCGAGATATTTCAATAGTACTGCTAATGAATTAAATTCTACATTGCAACCGCTTGATACTAATATAAATTTGAACAAAAGGAGTTTAAATGTACGAGGGTGGTTTGATAAGTACTTAGCCTACAAAAGAAAAACGAAAATTTTGGAAAAGTAGCGTTTTATTTTTCAACATAGTCTCCTCTTAGTTCGATACACTTGACCCAGTGATGCTCCAACTTCTTTAACCCGTCTGAAAAATACGTTTCCTCGAGGTCTGAAAATTAGGCTTCCGTGGCAGCGATTACCTCCTCATTCGACTCAAATTTCTGCCCGGCGAGTGACTTTTTCAAGTTTGGAAACAAAAAGAAGTCGAACGGGGCTAAATCTGGAGAATACGGTGAATTGGGCAGCAGTTCGTAGCCTAATTCGACCAATTTGGCCATGGCGACGGCGGAGGTGTGAGCCGGTGCGTTGTCATGGTGGAAGAGCACTTTTCTCTTCGCCAAATGGGGCCGTTTTTTCTGCAATTCGACGTTGAATCGGCCCAATAATTCGGCATAGTTTAGCCCAGTGACCCTCTCCAGGTAGTCGACGTAGATCACACCTTGTGAATCCCAGAAATCGGTGGCCATCACCTTTCCGGCCGATGGGGGCAGTCTTTGCCTTCTTCGGAGCACTTTCGCCGGGTAAAGTCCACTGTTTCGACTGTTCCTTGGTCTCTGGTGTATACCAGTGGATCCACGTTTCGTCGACAGTCACGAAACGACGCAGGAACTCCTTCGGATTGCGCTTAAACAGCGTCAGACATTGCTCTGAAGTTGTCTCACGGTTGTGCTTGTTGTCCGGAGTGAGCAAACGCGGCACTCATCGCGCCGACAGCTTTCTCATGCCCAAAATTTCATGCAGGACATGGCCCACGCAGTCTTTTGAGATGCCTACGATCTTAGCTATCTCGCGCACCTTCAATCGTCGATCTGCCAATACGAGAACGTGAATTTTTGTCACGTTATCCTCCGTGGTAGTCGTTTTCGGAGCACCGGACGTGGCTCTTCAAAAATCGACGTGCGATCACGTTGAAACTCGTTAAACCAATCTTTGACGGTCGCCATCGAAGGAGAAGAGTCACCATACACAGCATCCAAGCGCTTTTTCATTTCGCTGCGCGATTTACCTTCCAAAAACAAGAATCGAATAACCGACCGATACTGCTCTTTTTCCATTTTTCAAAAATCAACGGACACGCTTACTTTCACACGCACTCAAAAATAAACTACAACTCCGATCTGGCTGAAATCTTGACAGTAACCATGGAGAAGGCTGTACTACGTGATAGAATATTTCTTTTGCGAGAGTGGCGCCATCGGGCGGTGAGGCTAAGTACTTATCGGACCACCCTCGTAACTACAGAACAGAGACAACAGCTATTGGATGATTCGACTATAGGAAACTATGTTCGACTATTGCATGAACCTCAGCAGAAAAGTAATTTAGACAAGACATTTGATGTTCGCTTGAATGAAAATATATATGTCATAGGCAATTCTGCAATTTCCTTTCAAAACGATAACGTGACTGTGAATGATAAAGCATACAGCAAGACGCTTGATTGAATGGAACTTCTCTTTCGTAAAGAACCTGATTCTAAATTAATCAGTTCATCGGATATTGAAAATTATATAAAAATTCTTGAAATCACTAACGCTCATCGAAAGAGATACGAAACAAATGGAGAATATCGCAATAAGCATGTGAATAAATTCAAAAAGTATATTGGTCCAAATTTATCTTTGAGCAGTAGCGCTAAGAAGCGAAAATCGACTATTGATGGAAGAGGTCTTTTTCCTAACTATAAAATAGCTAGAAACGGAACATTGTTTGATTATGTATATAGGGATGATCCAAACGAGCTCGTTGATCGACTGAGATTGCTTATCGCCGAACAAACCGCCGGTAATTCTAGTCATGTTAATGAAATTCATTCAATTATTGAAGAATTACGTGAAGCTGACTATATATATTAAGAGAGTCCTAAATATTACTCAGTAATAAAATAAGTGTTGATGTATTTGGACGTATATTGAATAAAAAAAGGAGGGTCGAGGTCCTCCTGGTGTAGGGTATAAAATCACTAAAGACGGTCAATAGGACGCGAATGACGAAAGAATTTGTAATATAGCCGATCCTCAGGAGAGTAACGATGCTGTAAACTTACGAACGTTGCGAAAAACTAGTTATGAAGCTAATGTTACTACGCTTACGAGTACGATAAACGATCTTATAAAATCATTGGATACAATAAGATTAGAATTAGTAAAGCATCAAGTAGTTATTAAATAGTTAGAAGAAGATAATATTAATAATAATAATAATACGGAAAAAGAAAGAAATATTGGACCGTTAGACTTTTTAAAATCAATTTAAGAATAGATTAAAATGAAAAATCAAAGAGTCGTGGATGAGTTACATAAACCAGTACGTCGAAACTATCCCCGTAGAAAAGTTGATGTACGCAGAATAGATGAGACATGGCAAGCTGATCTTGTAGAGATACAAGGCTACTCGAGAGAGAACAAAGGCATTCGATATCTATTAACTGTCATTGATATAATTTCAAAGTACGCTTGGGCAGTTCCTGTGAATCAAAAAACTGGTGTAGATGTTGCTTATGCAATGAAGTCTATATTAAAAATTTTAATATAGACTCCTAGAAATAAATACACTCCTAGAATAAATAAATAGAATAAATAGAATAAATAAATAAATAAATAAACAGAAATAAATAAAATACACTCCTAGAAATCTACATGTGGACCGTGGCCAAGAATTCTACAATTCAAATTTTCAAAGACTAATGACAAAGTACAAAATAAATCTATATTCAACCTATAGCAATCTTAAGGCATCTATTCATGAACGTTTCAATCGCACGCTAAAAAATGTCACGTGGAAAAAATTCAGTCTACGAGGAAATTACAAATGGATCGACATTCTAGCTGAATTATTGAAATCCCACAATAATCGAAAACATCGTACGATAGATATAAAGCCTAAAGACGTAACTAAAGAGAATGAAATGCAGGTGTTGAGACGATTCTCTTACGATCGACGTCTTTTCGTTAATAGCCCTAAATTCCAAGCAGGCGATTAAGTACGTGTGAGAAAGTCTAAACATGTTTTCGAAAAAGGATACACTCCTAACTGGTCTACAGAAATTTTTACTATTCAACGAGTTGCGAAGACAAAGCCAATCACTTATTATTTAAGAGTTATAAAGGCAATCCAATTGTTGGAGGTTTTTACGAGTAAAAACTACAGAAAGCTAGGTATCCTGATGTGTGTCTCATTGAAAAAGTTTTAAGGAAACGTGGTAATCAAGTATACGTTAAATAGTTAGGATTCGACAAGTCGCACAATTCATGGATAGATAAGAATTTATACATATGAAAGAATAAAGACGTTTATGTAGTGTAACTTTTATTCAAATAAATATCATAATAATAATAAATAATTTTTGTTTTATTTTTAATGGTAAGAGCCCCAACCTTCGCTCTCACCTGTGAGGTTCTTCCATTTGAGCATCATCACTCGTGAGTCCATTAGAATAAGTTGAAACCTGCTTTAGTAAAAACACCCGTGACTCATTTACCTCTCTACAATATATTTTATAATAAATTTATTGTGCATACTTTATTGAAATAAAGATACATTTTTGTTACATTAAATAATAAACTGAAATCTACCAGCGCTATGATATTCAATGTGTAAACAATATTTTTGTACATGATCTGAAATTAATATATAAAAGATCATAATGTTTCATGATGACTCTTGAAATTCGATCTGGTAAAATAAGTTGGAATTCAGCATCGATCTCGAGAATGATTCGATTGTTATCTTCATCCTTAAAGTTTGTTACTCAATAACAATGATTTTCTTCAAGTTCATAATGATTTTTCTCCGTCAGTGGATCAAAGGGCTTCATAGCTATTTTATTTAACATTTCTAAATCCATCTTGCTATCGAAGACTTGAGAATAGTGGAGAAGGAAGTGGATACTGCTGGTGATAAGTCTTCTAACAGAATGACGTTTTCCGATCTCTTCTCTCTCTCTCTCTCTTAAGATCTTTACCCCAATACTACACTTTTTTCTAGCCGCCAGACCGCCTCCATCCACTTGTTGCTTCTTCCACCTCCACATAAATTTTTAGTTTGTTAAGTGTATATACTATACAATGATTTTTTAGTATAGGTTCAAGAATATGATTCATCATTATTATACGTTTTTTAAGTAGTGCTCGAGATATACTACTTAGTTGCATAATACGACGTTCTCGATCTCGTGCAAGCTACTCCCACACTTCTTTCCTTGAGTCTTTGTCTTTAATAGGAAGATGATGAATTTGAATATTATCCGAGAACCACACATACTTCGAAGCACGAATGCTCTTGTTTCTTCTAATAGGCACCATGATGAATCACAAGAGGATAGTCTTGCTATAGCTATTTCTTCTCACTGAATGATGGTAATGCAAGCTATGCATCCTTCTTATAAATATATTGGAACTCAAATGACTGCCCTCTATCGGAACTTAAGGTTAATTATAGGAATAGTGAGAGCCCCAATCTTCGCTCTCACCTGTGAGGTACTTCCTTTCGAATCGTCGCTCATGAGTCACCTTTACAATGAGATAAAATTCATCAGAAAGGGCTACATTATTAACTATTTTTTTTACCTCTCCACAAAAGGAAATAAGAGGACAGTTAAATAACGGAAGATAAAGACTATTCAATTAGATATATTTTTTTTTATTATTCATAGTGCAGCTATTTACATTACATCTCTCATCAGCGCCATTTAGGAACTGTCGAAGGAGTAAAATTCTTTCGCTAGTGCTGCCCTCTAGAATTATTTTCTTCAATCCTGGATCTTTTCATATTACTATTTTCTTCTATCACTTCGTCTTCTTTTCTATAACTCTTTCTTCGTAGCTGTTCAACTCTTTCTTTCATTTTAGCAATTTCGTGAGTTTTGTAATGTCCCCATGAAAGTGTGTCCGGATTATTATCAAAAATACAACGTTTATCATCATGAGGGCTTAGTGCTGTCTTTTCCTCTCTCTCTGTTATTACCTGATGTAATTTAGATCGAATATTACATTGAGTACGTTTAATAATTTCCTTTTCGTTTAAACACTTTCGGTAATCTGAGTGAGTTATTGTATTTTTTACTGTATGTTTTTTCACTCCTTTTGCCTTTTTCAAGGGATCCTTATTTACTATTTCGATACTGCATAGTTTACTTCGTAACCCAATGTACTCTCTCATAATAGCAGCATTGAACTCATCCTTCAGAACACCAAGAACTTTTTTCTTAGCTAGAGGCATTCCAAATTGATTATCAGCAGGATAGTTCGATGTGTCAAATTTATCATTGTCTACGAGGTCTGTCCGGAAGGTATCGGGCCTACGTTTATATCTTCGCACCATAGTGTTCGATCGACCTCTACCGGACAGAAACGTCAACAGTATAGCTTCACGAATCTATTGGTTACTTACTGACACCTGCCGGACGTATAGTTCATGCGCAGCGTGTCTTTGTTTACAGTGCCTTTTTCGCGTCCGTCGGATTTGGATATTGTCAAAAATGACTAACAAACAAGATCAACGAATTTGCATCAAATTTTGCTTTCAACTCAGAAAAACGAGTTCGGAAACTATTGAAATGATGCAAAAGGCTTTCGGAAGCGAGTGTATGAGCAAAACACGAATAAAAGAGTGGTATAAACGGTTCAAGGATGGTCGCACTTGATGGTCGATAGTGATTCTCGTTCCGACCGACCTTCTACGTTCAAATTCTGAAACGTTTATGTGATGCAGTAAGAAGAAAACGGCCGCACTTTTGGGAAAGTGGTGACTGGCTTCTCCATCACGATAATGCGTCAGCGCATTCATCCAATCTTATGCAGCAGTTTTTGAGCACACACAATATCGCATTGCTTGGACAACCTCCATACAGTCCCGACATAGCCCCTTGTGATTTTTGGCTCTTTCAAAAACTAAAAAAACCACACAAAGGAGCCGACAAAGGATGCCGCCAATGTATAAGGAATACGTGTAAGTTCTGGGACACAAAGGAGCCGCCTGATGAAGGTGTCGCAGTAGTGATACCTTTTAATTTAAGGTGAGACCCCATGCTCAGTGTTTAAAGGGCATTTGATGTTCGTTTAACACCTCCCGCGTGCCAGTGGGCCCCTTCGACAGTGCCCCTCCCCCCCATCCACCCACCCACCCAGAGAGGTTGTTAAGGTAGGATGCTGTAGAAATCGGTAGGGTGTTTGGTAAACTATATGATGTCTCTCTCTATCTCTCTCTCTCTTTCTCTCTCTCTCTCTCTATCCCTCTCTCTCTCTCGCTCTCCTTCGATAGTAGGGCGCTTATGCTGGCTGAGTGTGAACCCTCGGAGAGGGGGTAGCGTCTCTAGCACGCAAGGCGCGTACGTCATATAGTGCGGATGCCGTTCTCTCTCTCTCTCTCTCTCTCTCTATCCCTCTCTCTCGCTCTCCTTCGAAATTAGGGCGCTTATGCTGGCTGAGTGTGGACCCTCGGAGAGGGGGTAACGTCTCTAGCTTACGAGGTGTTTCAAAAAGTAACGAGAATTTTTAAATTTCGCGGGTTTGGAGAGTCCGCTTGTATAAAATTTTATTTTATTATGTTGGTACACATGCCCCTGAAGTACGATAAAATTTTCAGCAATATTCATTGCTTACTTTTTAAGTGGCAGCCGCTAACGTTAGACGTGTTTTTCGAGCTCGGCGATTTTCGTTTGTGAAAAAAAATGGATCAAAGAATTTGTATTAAATTTTGCGTAAAAAATGAAATAAAGTGTAGTAAAGTTTGTCAAATGTTAACAAAGCCATATAGTGAGTCTGCTATGAGTAAAGCAAGGATTTATGAGTGGTATAAGCGTTTCCAAGATGGCCACGAAAACGTTGAAGATGACGAACGACCCGGACGCCCAAGCACATCAACAACCGATGAAAACGTGAAAAAAGTGAAAGAAATGGTTATGAACGATCGCCGAATCACAATCAGAGAAGTCGCTGATGATGTTGGCATATCAGTTGGCTCATGCCATCAAATTTTTTCGAATGTTTTGGGTATGAAACGTGTGGCAGCAAAATTCGTTCCAAAATTGTTGAATTTCGAACAAAAACAGCGGCGAATGGAAGTTGCTCAGGAGTCGCTAAATGAAGTCAATAACGATGCAGAACTACTAAAACGTGTTATAACAGGTGACGAAACATGAGTTTACGGATATGATGTCGAAACTAAGGCTCAATCGTCCCAGTGGAGGCATTCTGGATCGCCAAGACCGAAAAAGGCTCGACAAGTGCGGTCGAATGTGAAGGTTATGCTCAATGTGTTCTTCGATTTTAATGGCATAGTGCATTATGAATTCTTGCCACAAGGTCAAACAATCAATAAGCAGTACTACCTACAAGTTCAACGCCGTTTGCGTGAAGCAATCCGAAAAAAACGCCCGGATTTGTGGCAAAACAATTCATGGCTTTTGCACCACGATAATGCGCCTGCTCACACTTCATTGCTTGTTCGTGAATTTTTGGCCAAAAACGAAACTGTAACGATGCCTCAGCCTCCATATTCGCCAGATATGGCTCCATGTGACTTTTTTCTATTTCCAAAATAAAGAGAACATTAAAAGGCCGTCGTTTTACAAGCATAGATGACATTAAAAGCGAATCGCTGAAAGAGCTAAAAGCTATTACAAAGATCGAGTTTCAAAAGTGTTTCGAGGATTGGAAAAAGCGTTGGCATAAGTGTATTGTATCCGAAGGGGACTACTTTGAAAGCGACAACATTAATGTAGATGAATAAATAAATATTTTTTTCATAAAACGAAAATTCTCGTTATTTTTTGAACACACCTCGTACTAGGCGCGTACGCCGTATAGTGTGGATGCTGTTCTCTCTCTCTCACTCTCCTTAGTAAGCTTATGCTGGCTGAGTGTGGGCCCTCGGAGAGGGGGTAGCGTCTCTAGCTTGCTAGACGCGTACGTCATATAGTGTTGATGCCGTTCTCTCTCTCTCTCGCTCTCCTTCGATAGTAGGGCGCTTCGTAAGCTTATGCTGGCTGAGTGTGGGCCCTCGGAGAGGGGGTAGCGTCTCTAGCTTACTAGGCGCAGCCACCACCCACCCACCCACCTCCTACCTTTCGTCTGACTACTCCCTATTCAACTTACATCGCCGAAACCGCTGCTTTCAGCGCCACCATAGTGCTTAAAAGCCGTGCTCGATTGGAAAAGAGCGCAGTCTTTCGAGACAGCCCGCTTCACTAGCTTCCTTAGCAGTGACAAGCAGTAGTAGTAGTAGTAGTAGTAGTAGTAGTAGTAGTAGTAGTAGTAGTAGTAGTAGTAGTACTAGTAGTAGTAGTAGTAGTAGTAGTAGTAGTAGTACTAGTAGTAGTAGTAGTAGTAGTAGTAGTAGTAGTAGTAGTAGTAGTAGTAGTAGTAGTAGTAGTAGTAGTACTAGTAGTAGTTTTTTTTTTTTTTTTTTTTCGGGGGCGAGAGGAGAAATGCATTGACGCAAGAAGGCGGGACGGCCAACACTGTTGGGCTCGTGGCGAGCGCCACACTACCAACTAAAACTCCCCTCGTGGCTCATGGTTTAATCCACCTTGGTACTGCGTTAGCATTGCTTCAAGATGGGCCACTTTTAGGTCACTTACCGTCCTATCGTCCGGTGACCTACGCCTTATTGCGAGCATATGCTCGCTCGTACTTAACCGACATCCACGGTGGTGGGGGGCTTATAGGCCCTCCCTGTCCCATCCCATCGTGGTCGAACGTCGGTTCTCCCCCTGCCGCAGCGGTGTGTCAGCTGCAGCCACGACTGCGTGCTCCAGTCCTATGCGGGGACACCCCGGTTGAGTGCGCCACCGCCCACTCCCTGGTCCGGGCTCTGGAGCTTAGTCACGGGGCCAGGTCCTGGGCGTCGAACAGCGCGCTCCGGGCGTCAATCTTCCATGCATGTCCCTTCCTCCGGGAACAGACCAGCGCCGGATCCTGCTGCTGCTCCAGTCGTTTCGTTTTGAGGACACTCCTGACGAACGATTCGATCACCACCCACTGTTCCCGACCCTGGAGCATTGTCGGAACCACGTTTTCAGGTGTGATCCGTTCGCCAAGACTATCCTCCATCTCCCGTTTACGCGCCGCCCAGCGGTCGCACGCGAAAAACGTGTGCTCCGCGGAGTCCATCAGCCCATGGCAGTACTGGCACCACGGGGATGCCACCCTACCCATACGGTGGAGATACTCCGCAAACACGCCGTGCCCCGACAAGAGCTGCGTCACGTAGAACGACAGCTGCCCGTGCCGTCGTTCGAGCCAGGGCCGGATTTGGGGAATAAGGCGATGTGTCCATCGACCCCTCTCCCCCCGGTCCCACTCCTCCTGCCAGCTCAGCAGAGTTTCGGCTCTGTACTGAGTCTCTTCTTGCCGGGCCTCTCGGCATCTGTCGTGGAACCTCCGTTGCCTTTCTCGAGCGAGCCACACGGCGGGGATGACCCCCGCGATGACCATGACGGCGTCGACCGAGACCGTACGGTATGCCATGGCCACCCGTAGCGCTCCAATGCGCTGCACCGAGGTGAGGTGCCTCCTGCAGTTGTTTTTCTGGAGGGCCTGCGCCCAGATCTCCGCGCCATAGAGGAGTATCGAATCGGCGACTCCAACCAGCAGCCTCCTTTTGTCTTCCCTCGGTCCGGCCATATTGGGCATCATCCGGGTCAGCCCCGCGAGGAGCTTTGACGCTTTTTCCTGCGTCCTCCGGAGATGCTCGCCAAAGCCGAGCCGCGAGTCGATCCAGACGCCGAGGTACTTTGTGCACCGGACGCTGGTGACCGTCACTCCCTCGACGTTTACCCGCAGGTCGCCAAAATCTCTCCTCCCCGTAAGCACCACCACCTCGGTCTTTTGGTACGCAAGCGCAAGTCCATGCGCCCCGAGCCACCGCACGATCCTCCGTATGGCCCACTCGATTCTCCTTTTGAGGTCTTCCCTTGTCCTGGCTCTCACCACGAGCGCAATGTCGTCGGCGTAGCCCACCAAGCGGGTGCCGGGGGGCATCTCCAGTCGCAGGAGTCCGTCGTACAGGATGTTCCACAAGTCGGGACCGACCGCGGAACCCTGTGCCACGCCACACGTGACACGCCTCTCCTGGCGGCCCCCTGTAGTGTCGTACCGGAGCACCCGGTCTCGAAGATAGTCATCGAGGATTTTACACAGGTACTCCGGCACTTCGTGCTGCTGGAGGGAGCCCATTATGTCCCTCCATCTCGCCGAGTTAAACGCGTTTTGCACGTCCAGCGTGACCAGCGCGCACGCGTCCCGACTCTTATGTGGAGCACTCCATGCCTCGAGTACCTCCCGCTTGACCGCGTCGACCGCGGAAACCGTACTGATTATCCGCCAGGCCCCTGCCAGCGCCCACGGCAGCCCGAAGCCTGCCGCGGATGAGCCTCTCGAAAATCTTCCCTGTGCAATCAATCATGCACAGGGGTCTGAACGACGCCGGTGTGACGGGTGGTCCCTTGCCCTTGTCCAGAAGGACAAGGCGTTGGACTTTCCACCGCCCACTGAACATACCCATGCGCAAACATGCGTTGAACATGTCCAGCAGGATGTGCGGTTCCTCCCTCGCCACGATCTTTAATATTTCATTTGGGATTACGTCCGGGCCCGGGGCTTTCCGGTTTGCGAGATCCCCCGTCGCCGCCAGTAGCTCCCTCCTCGTGAAAGGGGGGGCCTCCTCATCCACGACCAGCTCTCGAGCTCCCCGCTCAGGGTCGTCGGGGAAGAGAGAGTCTACGATTTTCCGCATATCTTCAGGGCCCATGGGTGCCACCGGTGCTGTCTTGCCAAGCCGCTTGGTAGCGATTTGGTATCCCAGCCCCCACGGATCCCTGTTGATATCCTCCCTCAGCTCCGACAGACACCGCTTCTTGCTGTCGCGAATGGCGGTTACGAGGCTCTTTCTTGCACTCTTGTACCGCCCTATCGCGGCCACTTCACGGCGTCTAGATCTTGTGGCCCTTCTGCGAAAACGGTGACATTCGTCCCGGAGCTCAGCGATTTCCGGCGTCCACCAGTACGCTGGCCGCTTAAAGGGCCTGACGGCCCTCCGTGGCATGCAGGCATCGCACCACCCCGTTATGAGGCCCATATTCCGCTCCACCAGCTCCTCGACCTCCTCTCTGCTGCTGAGCAGGTTCAAGTCGGCCGGGACCGGTGCCGCTGTCAGGGCCTCACGGAGCACCGCCGCGTCCAACTTCGCGACGTTCCAGCCTTTGATGGTTTTATGTCTGGCATGTTGTGACGCCTGTCTCTCGCAGATGCTGAACATAATGCTCTGGTGGTCACCGGCCGTATACCTTTCAGACACCCTCCAGTCGGTGACCTTACGGGCAATCGTCGGTGTCGCCAAGGTGACGTCGACGATCGATCCCCGCGTGCCCGCTCGTCGAAACGTGGGGGCGCTACCGTGATTGAGGACAATGAGGTCAAGCCTTGCGGCCATTTCCATCACTGCCCTCCCCCTGTAGTCGGTTACATCGGCACCCCAGTCAACGGCTTTGGAGTTGATGTCCCCGGCCACAACCATGTCTTCGCTAAGCCCGATGACGGCGTCTTCGAGCGACGCGAGTCTCTCTCTGAAGACTCCCCTCGAGATGTTCGGGGAGATGTAGCAGCTGACCCACGCTCTTTGGCCACACTTGATCCAGACGAAGCCCTCCCCGGCACCTTTATCGGTGACAAGGAGCTTGCCTCTGCTCTGGATCTTGATGGCCGCTGTCCCAGTCAGGTCTTGAAACCAGAAGGCGTGGTTTTCGTTCCTGTATTGCTCGCAAAGCAACAACAGGTCCGCGCCACACTCCCTGGCATTCTGGTCCAGCAGGTCCTGGGCCAACCGCGACCTCTGCAGGTTGGCCTGGAGAACGGCAATCATTTTTTGGCCGTACTTCTCCGTGCCGCCGCCGCGTAGGCCGCGCACTTGGCGCTACCGCGGAAGTGGGACGCCTCCTGTGGCGGCTCCATCGCCAAGCAGAGGCAGCAATTCGGCGGTTCTTGGCAGTCACTGGACTTGTGTCCAGGGCTGCCGCATCTCCAACATAGTTTGGACCGGTCTGGCCCCGCGCAATTTGCCGAGCCGTGACCGTATCCGAGGCACTTAAAACACCTCATGGGTGTCTGCCTGATTCGCATCGAGCAATGAATCCACCCGATACGAATCTTTTTCTTTGCGACAAGGGCTCGCGCCAGTCGCGAGTTCAGCGTGACTCTCACAGTCCGCTTCCCTCTCAGCATATTCGGCGCGAGCCAAATGTCCATCCCACGAGGCGATTCCTCGCCTAACTCCTTCCTGATTGCCGCCTCCACTTCCTCCTTAGAGGAGGTTGGAAGCACCTCCAGCACCTCTACGGTCAGGTGCGGCTCCAACGACTTTACCGCCGCCTCTCCTTCCAGAGCTTGTTGTACTGCCTCCTGGAATTTGAGGCGGACAGTCGGGTCAGAGTTGCCCCCAAGTTCCACCAGCACTCCCCCTTTCTGGGTTTGCCTGATGGAGCGGACTCTCACGCCCAACCTGTCGAGGTCCACACCCCCCGTCATCCTCTTCAACACCTCCGTGTAGGTCTTGCCGGTTGCTGGAACTGCGAGCACCGCGTCCGGCTTGATCCTCACGGAGGCGCTCTTCTTCTTTTTCCTATTGTTTTTTCCTCCTGGGGCTGCCCGGTTACTCGGGTGGTTATTCCTAGGAGGGGCGTCCTTCTTTACCTTTTTCGCCTTCTTCTTTGTCGGCACTGTCGTCCAGCCCGGCTCGTCCTCCTGTTGCGAGGCCGTGTCCGATGGTGGCTCCTTCATGTCCATTGACGTTGACGTGCCAGCCTCGGACGGCATTGCGCCTTGGTTCCGCCGCGCCGCCACCCTGGCCTCCTCCTGCCTCTGCTTCTTGGGCTTCGGTCTAGCCGAGGGCGCCGCGCTGTCCTTCGGACTCGGCGTCTCCTGCCGACACCTTTTGATCTGCGCTGCGTCCCTGTTGGCCCTACTGTGCAGTCGTGCAGACAGCACCTCTACGATGGCCCTTGTCTCCTCTATGCCATCTTTAATCTCCTTCTTGGTGTTCCCGTGCTTACAAATGAGCTTAGTGAGAACACCAAGAATGTTGGAAAGCTTACCAACGAGCTCAGCTTGGGAGTCGGACTCCAGAGTTTCCTCTTCCCTGTCTCTGGGCTCCGTTTCCTCCGTGCTCTCCTCGACGCCGGGTTTGATCTTACTCCCGGTATGATTTTTCCTACCTGTTGTTGCCTGCGGAGCTTGGTGTTTTTGTCCTGCAGGGGTGGGTGGGAGACCCAATGCACCTTGCGCTCTAGGTACGTTTTCTTCATTATTTTCCTCTTCCATGTTTTTTCTTTTTCCTCCCAAAACCTACGTCGTGTATAGTGTGTTGTGTCATGTATGTCAGAAAGCTCATTATGAAGTTCATGCGCATCAGCCTTATTCATTATCATATTTCAATAATAGCGATGAAATTCATATAGCAATTCAACATCAAGATTTATCTCTGCTTCCATCGCGCAGTATGATTCATATTTGTGGTCGGTTGACCAAGCCGGACGGTACTACGCCAATGGAGAACACTTTATTAGTCAACAACCCCCTCTTTCATTTGTTCGAGGAAATACGATATGAAATAAATGCTATTGAACTTGATAAAGTGAAAAATGTAGGCTTAACAACTCTCATGAAAAATTGGCTTTCACTCAATCCATGTCAGAGCTCTATCGCTGAAAATGTCGGATGGAATGGTGATAACAATGAAGTTTTAATATGTAATGCTCTAGGTTTTTTTGATGTTACTATACCTCTCAGTATATTGATGGGCGTTGCTGAAGATTATCGGAAAATTGTAGTCAATGTCAAGCATGAACTTATTCTCACAAGATCAAGAGATGATTCGAATGCTATTTTGTGTGCTCCAATAGGGAATCCTGCTTCTTCAGAAAAAACAAAAATTACTTTAACTAAGGTTGAATCGTTGATGCCGTATGTGATGGTTGCAGACAAAGAAAAAATCCAATTACTCAATCAGATCGGACGAGATCGTGCAATTACACTGAGTTATCGTACTTGGGAAATGTATGAGTATCCAAAATTACCACGTACATCAAAGCATGTTTGGAGTGTTAAGACTTCCAATCAATTGGAAAAGCTTCGATTTGTTATTTTAGCTTTTCAAACTAAACGTAAAAGTTCGGCGAGTGTTAATTCTAGTAATTTTGATCATTGTAATATTAGTAATGTGAAGCTATTCCTCAATTCACAATGTTATCCGTATGGAAATCTCAATTTGAATATCAATCAAAATCAGTATGCTGTTCTCTACGATATGTATACTAATTTTTAAAACGCTTATTATGGTAAAGAAAACGAGCCGTTACTCAATAAAAAAGATTTCATTAATAAAGTGCCGCTAATAGTTATAGACTGCTCCTAACAAAATGAAACATTAAAAAGCGCGCCAGTCGATGTTCGCCTAGAATTTGAAACTCGGACTGATTTTCCTGAAGATACTGCAGCCTACTGCTTAATATTACACGATCGTATTGTACAATATAACCCAATTAGTGGTGATGTTAAAAAATTAGTTTGAAATTAACAAAACATTATGTAATCAAAGTATACAATGCTTTTCAATAAAAAAGAAAATAAATTATATATTTTGTTGGTATTTAATAAAAACTACCTATAATCATACTATATAGTGACTATGACGCCCTATACTTTCGATTGGTGAGGTATGGTGATTATGGCGCCCTCTACTTTCGAATAGTGAGGTATAGGTTTTATATAGAACAAACACGTGCCTCTACTCTCATAACGGTTTTGGGAACTAGTAGAGTTCACATTAACTTTAGCATCTTTTCAAATGGATTTCGTAATAGATTTTCAAGGCTTTTAAAGTTTAAACGAGACTTCTGTTTGTAAAGAACTCGCATATCTACCATTAGATGTAGATACTGTTCCAACTGTGTTTTTCTTCGAACCACCATATCATTGGTTTCAACTTCCTTTCAAGTGTCGGAAAGTGAATCATTTCTTAGAAACGTGTCATCATGGTTTATTATGGAGATCTGGTCTTATTCCATATAAAAATTTAGCACGTGTACTAAACAATCATTTAAATAATTCTAGAAATATTTTGTAACGGGGGGGGGGGAATCCTTGCAAAAATGGGAAATTTATTTATAAGCAAACTCCCACGATGCAGAGCAAACCGCCGCTCCGTTAATCACGTATGTAAGTACGTGTCTTCGCTTTAACGTCAGATGATTTCTCTTTGTTGTCTTCTATCAAACGGAGTTGAACTCACCTTAAGTCACATGTATCGTGACACTCGATGAGTTTGAAGTGTGAGCGACTTTACTCCTTCTCCGCTTAATCCCCTAGGCGTAATAGGATTAACACCTAAGCCTATTTCAATTTCTTAAACTATTAGGAAAATCATATGACGAAATCGGCGAATAAGTTAATAAAGTTTATTCATAAAAAATCTATACAGTCTTTGTCGGGCCGAAAGACTGACGCACGCGAATAGGATTTACAATTAAATAATTTTCCGGTGAGAAAGAGAGAGAGAGAAGATTCGAATATTGGCGCGATCTAACGCTCGGCGCGAATACAGACTTATCAACGCTAACGCGGCTGAGCAAAATAATAAATATATTTTGACATGCGATAATAAAGGGAGGTGCACCTACCCTGCGGTGCAATTACGGTGATCAGCCGTAATTGTTGATGTCAGCAAAATATCAACTGCCTCCGGTCCTAGGTTATCAGCTGTGCTGCCTCGTACCACCTATCAGCTGCAAATCTGCTGCTACCAAAACGCTGCAATCTGTAGGTCTCGTTGTTGCACTCACGCGCGTAATTATTATGGACCAGTAATTATTAGTCGGCGAGAAAAAAACAGTGCAAATAACTTCGGCGATATCTACTTGTCACAACAGCTGAGACGTAACTGCTAATTTGAAAGATCGCGCGCCCCCTCTCTCTCAATACTTAGAACTAACGCGCGAAATTCAGAATCGCGAACGGTGCGATTAATTGAATCGACTACCGTTGCAGCCCCCTCCAAGTCCTGACTACCCGGGCAGGACGAATACCCGCGATTCGCCGCCATCAGGAACCTGAAAATAATAAAGAAGGAAAGGAATTAAATAAATACTCCCTTCTTTATTTCGGCTAATTTATTTGCCCTCCAGGGCCTACATCATTGTTTGGCTACACCTGGCGCGCGATGTTTCGGGTAGCGCCAGTGTGTAGCCTTCTTCGGGCACCGCTGGGAGTTGGTCACCCCAGGCTCTCCACAGATGTAGCAGCCCCTTAGCTGCGACCGAGATTGAGCAGCCTCCCGTCCTCGTGATGGCTGCTCAGCAGCCAGAGGGGACTGCTGGGCACTGACTCCCTGTGAGGCGACGATGGTTACGCCTCCCACCGTGGCGGTCGCACGTCCATCCTGCGACCTAACCACGATGGTGGTATCAGGAGCCATGCGCCCGTCCACATGGACCGTGAGCGTCGGTCCAGCGTCAGTAGCTCCCGGGGCTCTCTTCTCTTGAGCCGGTGCCGGGAGCGCTGCGGAGGACTCTTCTCCGTTATCCACCCGCAGCAGGGCCTCTCCATAGGCCCTCTGACGCTGAGCCATCCCTGCCCACTCCCCGAGCAACTCTTCTGCGCCCTGGCGGCTCAAAAAGCGTCTCAGGTGCTCCTGCACCTGAGACTGGAGTTCTTGAGCGAACCGCCAGACACTCCCCACCTCGTTGATCCCCAGACGCACGTGTCTGAAGTCGAGGAGGAGAGTAGGCTGCTCAGGGATCCGGGGATGATTGCAGACCCAGTGCGAGGCCCCACAGGTTTCCCTGGGTCCTGGGCATTGGCTCGCACTGTCCGACGTAAGGGGTACGCCGGACTTGAGGGTCTGCACCCCCTGGTCCATTGTAGACTTGGGACGTTCGACACTGTCCTGGTCCTCGGTCTGTGTCGAAGCGTCCCGAGAAGCCTTCTTCGGGGCGACCCACGACGAATCCCGGAGAACCTCTGCCACCGAGGCATTACGCCGATCCCTTCGGGTGGTCCCTTCCAACTGGACCCTGGCGAAGCTCCGCAGATCTTCAATTAGCCGCGTCGCATCAGAGTCCAGTTGCAGATCTAACAGCATCTGCGTGACCACCTCGAAGGTCTCCTCTTCGACGACGATTCTCCGGTCCATCTGAAACATCCAAAAAACAACAAATTTCGGATGAATCTCCCTGCGCGAAGAAACAATCCTAATAATAGCCGCATCCCACCGAGTTATACGCTCCCTCGCGATTCTTTGTGGGAACGTCCTGGCCCTCGTCGGTTACCGCTCGGTTTTATCGGCCCAACCGTCCTTTGTACGACGGGCACGGTCCTTCGAGGCCTACCTCTCCCTCTATTCACCTTCACGGGAGAGTTGTTGCCCCTCGCTGGACCGGTGACCGTCTCTGGAACCTTTCGAGGTCGACCTCGACCTCTCTTAGTTGGGGCAGATACCGGTAACTCCGACGTCTCGGTGGGAACTTTATCTACGACCGTGGGGGCTGCTAACTGGACCCGCTCGCTATCTGATAAATCCCCTCCCGGATTTTCGCGCGTATTCGCGGAATCGTTCGCATCCTCCGACGGCAGTTCTTCTGGCGGCTCGCGAGGTTCGATGACCTCCTCGCTTTCCTCATCCTCACCCGGACCGTAATATGGTTTAAGGTCTTTGGCATGGAAGAGCTCAGACAGGATCTCCAGCTGATTGCCTAGCCTGTACGTATTGGAACCACAAACCTCTTCAATCACGTACGGACCGGCATATTTCGGCGCTAATTTAGCTGAAATACCTTGAGCATCTGAAGATAGAATCCTGTTCCTCTTCCAAACCCAATCTCCGACCTTAAACTCGGGTTGCCGTCTCTTCCGGTCATAATAAGCCGCCTGACGCGCAGCTTCCTCCTTTGACTTGGAGTTAGCCCTCTCCCATAAATTAGGAAGCTTCCCCATATGTTCGGCCCAATCTTCTACAGCTTGACCCTCCGAACATTCAAGGGCTTGCTGATCTTGGGCTCTTCTGAACGTCAAAGGGGGTACTGGCTGACGCCCAAACATGAGCATCGCAGGACTATATCCGGTGGCGCTATGAGTTGCCGAGTTCAACGCGAAGTTGAACTCTGATAGGTGTTCATCCCAGCTCTTGTGATCACGGCTTACATAAGACGTGATCATGGTTTTGAGTGTCCTGTTTACTCGCTCTGTGGGATTCGCTTGGGGATGATACACGGGAGTTAAGGCGCGCTGGATGCCGTTCATCTGGAGGTATGAATCAACCTCCTGATTCTTAAACTCGGTTCCATTATCCGATAAGAATACTTCTGGCGCGCCAAACCTAGTGACAATCCTCTCGTGTAATTCCCTTGCGATTGTCTTCCCATTGGCTTTGCGTATTGCAATGCACTCTACCCAGCGAGTAAACAAGTCTACAAAGACTAGGATATACTCAAAACCTCGAGAGCTTTTGGGAAATGGACCAGTGATATCACCGGCCACCACCTGCCAGGGTCGTGACACTTGTCTACGACCCATCAGTCCGCAAGGTGCTCTTTGTTCCACCTTGCACTGCTGACATACCGGGCAACTCTTTACGTACTCCCTGACCTGATCATACAATTTAGGCCAGTAGTACAAGCGCCTAGCCCTGGAGAACGTACGCTCTCGTCCTTGATGTCCTGCTGTAGGAGCATCATGGACTTCCTGGAGCACCTGGTACCTTTTCTCCCTAGGTACCGCAAGCTTCCACGCTTCATCGTTGTCGATGGACCCTTCACCATCCTCATCAGGCTGATAATGATACAGTCTCCCTCCCACCACCTTCCAAGTGGGGTAAGAGTGTGGATCCTGGCATACTTCCTGGTATTGTTGCAAATACCAGGCGTCAGTGGTCTCCGGCCGACTATTTATAGCACTCACTTCAATCCCCTCCTCCTCATAGGCCCTAGATAAAGCGTCTGACACCACATTGAGATCCCCCCTTCGATATTCGATATCGAAGACATTACCTTGCAATGCTAGCGCCCATCGCGCTAATCTTCCAGTAAGATTTCTCATATTGTGGAGCCATTTCAGGCAACTATGATCGGTGACGACCCTGAAGTGATGCCCTTCAATATACGGCCGAAACTTTCCAATGGCCCATACTACTGCCAAGCACTCTTTCTCGGAGACCGTATAATTTCTCTCAGCACTGTTGAGTGATCGGCTGGCGTATTCTATTACGCGCTCCACTCCATCGACATCCTGTGCGAGAACCGCCCCGATCCCACTATCACTGGCATCAGTTTGCAATACAAACTGACCGTTCGGATCGGGTGATTGCAGTATTGGGGCGGAAGTCATCGCCTCCTGCAATCTCGTGAAAGCTCGCTCTTGCTCCTCCTCCCAAGAGAAACGTACATTCTTCTTTGTCAGGCGGTTTATAGGTTCAGCGATCATGGCAAAGTCGGGTATAAAACGTCTATACCACGAGGTCATTCCCATGAATCGCTTCACCTGTTTGACAGTCCGGGGTGTTGGATATTCTAATATCGGGCGTATTTTCTCGGGATCTGGTCTTACTCCGTCCTGGTTCACAAGAACTCCCAAGTACCTGACTTCCGTCTTACAGTGACTTTTGGCTTTGTTGATGGTTAGGCCCGCACCTAGAATTCTTTTCAATACCATTTCTAGGTGCCGCTTATGCTCCTCAAAGGACGACGAAACCACAATTACGTCGTCAAGGTAAGCAAAAGCGAATGGATCCATATCCGGGCCTATCACCTTGTCCATCAACCTCTGGAAGGTCGCTCCTGCGTATGACAGTCCGAAGGGCATTCTCTTAAATTGAAAGTGCCCTAATCCAGGAACTGTAAACGCTGATATTGGACGCGATCCTTCCTTTAAGGGAATTTGATGGTACGCACTGCTCAAGTCCAAAGTAGATATGAACTTTGCATCCCTTATCCGTCTTAGGATGTCGTTCATATATGGTAAAGGATAGGCATCAGGTTTGGTAATTGCATTTACCTTTTGATAATTCACACAAAACCTATATTTTCCATCAGCCTTCCTTACCATTACTATCGGACTTGACCATCCGCTGGTCGCTGGTTCTATAACATCTTTTTCCAGCATATCTTTGACCAGCGTGTGCATTTCCTCTCGCACTCTATCTGAGACTGGGTAGTACTTCTGTTTGATGGGTCGAGCATTTCCAACATCTATTTCATGCTCAACCCCCACGGCACAACCTAAAGTCTGACCTCCGTCAGGAATCAATCTTCCGACGAGGTCTTCAATTTCTTCAAGCTGTGACTCCGTGGCTTCCCATAGTCCTACCGGTGCGAGAAATGCCGTACCATCAATTCCAGCCACTTCCATTGGTACTTACACTTGGGCGTCCTTAAGCCATAATTCATCCTCATCGGGATCCAAAACTGCGCGGAACTCTCTTATAAAGTTCGCGCCTACATAGCAGTCATCTGTGAGCAGCGGCGTAATGGCGACTCTGATTGCCTTCGTGATTCCCCCTACTTTAAAAGGGCACATCACGTGACCAATTATAGGGCACGGGCGTCCATCAGCAAGCCTTGCATCGCCCGCCCTGGTCACATTCAACCCGAGTCCCATCTCCGATGCTAATCTCAGCCCTAATTGACCCATGACCGTGGATGAGGCGCCGGTATCATAGAGTGCTCTAATTTTAAAGTCACCTATGTCTACCCGCAACCACCACCTGGTCTCATCCTCTGGGTCATATCCACGAGTTGCATCTTTGCCTCCCTTCGTCGCGTTTTTCAGCAGTTTTTTTCCTTCCGCTGCTGCGACGACGATAGACTTGCTTTTACTTGTGGATTTCTTCGGCAGAGGAGCTTTTTGTGTGGAGAGGCCTTCCCTGGAATCTTCCCCCTCCTCCACAACCTGTATATGGCCATCTGGTCCTTCCAGAATGACCACTGCTCTATTCTGCCGAGGGCTGGCGTCGGGTTCGATCGCCTTCTGCTTTAACGTACTGCTAGGTCCTGGACTCTCTTGATGCCCTTCCAGGACCTGTTTGGATCCCTGGGTCGCCGACAATTTGCTGTTTCCCATCGGCGACCCGCGGCGAGAGGTCGAATCTAGTGGAGGCGCGAAGATGACCTCTTCTCTTCGCTCTCCTTGCCGTTTCCCTTGTTGCAATCTGGGCAGAACTTGCGACTGAATCCCAGCTTGCCACAAGCGGAACACTGGAGAGGCTTGGTGAAGTCGATCTTCCGCCTCTGCCCATCTCGCCGCTCGCCAGGAGACCTGGGAGAAGGGGAATTTTTCCTTCCCCCACGCCATCGGCTCTTACGCTGTTCTGGAGGGCTGCCTTGCTTGTCATTGGCCAGCTTGCGTAACATCCGCTCGATGCCCTCCAGACGTTCTTCCATCTTCTTATCAGAAGTGGGAGCTTGCGTAGCCGATACCGACGCTTGTTCGGTAGGCCTCCTGGCAGGGTTCTCCACTCCCTGTCCGCGCTGCGGATCTCCCTCCTTCTTCGCACGCTCTTTCCCTTCGCTGGCCATTGCAGCGGTTTGGGATTTACTACCAGCCGTTCTTTTGCTCGGTCTATTGACAAGAGCCACCAGGTTGGACACGTAGTCTCGCACTAGTTCGTCCTCGCCCTGGAACCGGTTCTGAGCTTCCTGCAATAGCCTTTGTTGCTGTTGCGTACTTGTGCCGAACCAGTCCCGGGCGTCCGCGACGAACTCTGTATAACTGAGCCACTGGTACTTGTTATTATCGTACCAGGTCCTCGCGTTACCTTCGAGGATCTCTGATACGGAACAAAGTACTTCGTCATCAGTTAGCCCTGCACCTACGCGCAGATCTTCCAACCTTGACAGAAACGTATCTACGCTCTGTGCCCTACTGCCCGCAAACCTCAATTTCCATCCGCGGACAATTTTCCCAACATCTCGGGTTGTGGAGAGCCCTGAGGATATTTGATGTCCGGTGCCAGCTGATCCGCTTCGGCTCCTCTGTCGAACAGGTTCGGATCTCCCATAATCTTCCGGATCCTCTTCCTGTCCTCTTCTTTGGAGGACTTCCGGTGGGGTGACTTCCCTCCTTCTGGGTTGTGGTCTTGGAGGAGCCGGTGTGCTTCCCGGGATCCCAGAGTCGTAGTGACAGGTGTATGTGTCCTGAAAGTCCACATTACATGCGGAACGTGGTTGAACCGAGTCGCGCAGAGAAGAACGACTTGCATTGGGCATATCATGCATTGTCTCTTCCAGCTCTCGTATTCGCAGACGCATATCCTGCGCCTCGCGCTCCGCACACACCTGTATTCCCTGCAGAGTCTGTAGGGTTTCCAGGATTCGACTTACCAGTTTGTGGTTACGGTCGACTCCTTCCTTCAGGTACTCTATTTCTCGGAAGGCTTCTCTCAAGGACAATTCTTCCTGAGGCTCCTTCCGGGTGCAGGTTTCCTGCGACCTGAGATCCGGATTGCTCCGCCTCCTTTCTCCCTCCTTCTGTTCTTGCGTGTGGAGGGCCTTTTGGACGAGTTCATCCTCTTCATGGCGGCTGGCTTCACCTTCAGAGTCCTCATCTGGGCAGGTGAATGTTCTTGACATATCAGTCAATGCTATTCCCTCCCTATTGATGATTCTGAGGGGATGGTTGCTGTTATCATCCGCGTTGGAGTTTTCCAACTCGTCACAGACTGTGTCGAGCCACGCTTGTCGGGATCGCCTCCTGCGTCCCGCCACCTCTTTGCTGTGCGTGGTCTCTTGAAAATCTGTGGCGGTGTACTCACCCAGCAACCATCTCCCAAGCCTAGCCGCCTGTTGGATGACACTTCCATCCTTGCGCAGTTCTAATTCCGCTAAATAGCGTTCGCGCTGTGCGGAGGTCAGCTCGAATGCCCAATTGTCAATTTGAGCTGACAACAGAGCCATCTTGCCTCCGCACGGGTGTAGGATGCGGTTGAGGTTTAAAATTTTCGGCCTAATCGACCACTACCGCTTCCTATCAACCAAGGTATGAGCGGGGTATACACTATTTAGTGTAACTACCCTTATTGCCTCCTTTTATAAGGCTCAAATTCGCGAGATTATGAGCGCGTGCAGTTCCGCAAACTTTCTATAAATATTATAAAAATATCCTACCTAAGGTCGGAGCCTGCTGTTTGCTTGCTCCGCCTGGCTAATAATTGAACTGCACGCTTGGGTCACGCTCTCTGCCTTTATCGTCGATCAGGTGCTACCAACCCCCCTTTATCCACCAAACTGTGGCTGAAATGGGTTAACACCTGATTATCCCGTACGACCTGAAATCACTTCGACCTATCAATAATTATCGCTTTCGGCCCTTATTACAATATTCTTAACAATTTTTAGCTAAAGGTTCGAAGTGGTTTCGTTTTTTCCCCAGCAGAGGGCGTACCGCTCGCGATCTCGCTCTACCACCCGCTCAAACCTCCCTAAGCGCTCGCGCAATCGTCTCTCTCTCTCGTGCGTCGATTACCTTCGACGCACAATCCTATTCGCACGACACGGGTCTTAATACCAGTTGGGCGCCATGTAACGGGGGGGGGGGGAATCCTTGCAAAAATGGGAAATTTATTTATAAGCAAACTCCCACGATGCAGAGCAAACCGCCGCTCCGTTAATCACGTATGTAAGTACGTGTCTTCGCTTTAACGTCAGATGATTTCTCTTTGTTGTCTTCTATCAAACGGAGTTGAACTCACCTTAAGTCACATGTATCGTGACACTCGATGAGTTTGAAGTGTGAGCGACTTTACTCCTTCTCCGCTTAATCCCCTAGGCGTAATAGGATTAACACCTAAGCCTATTTCAATTTCTTAAACTATTAGGAAAATCATATGACGAAATCGGCGAATAAGTTAATAAAGTTTATTCATAAAAAATCTATACAGTCTTTGTCGGGCCGAAAGACTGACGCACGCGAATAGGATTTACAATTAAATAATTTTCCGGTGAGAAAGAGAGAGAGAGAAGATTCGAATATTGGCGCGATCTAACGCTCGGCGCGAATACAGACTTATCAACGCTAACGCGGCTGAGCAAAATAATAAATATATTTTGACATGCGATAATAAAGGGAGGTGCACCTACCCTGCGGTGCAATTACGGTGATCAGCCGTAATTGTTGATGTCAGCAAAATATCAACTGCCTCCGGTCCTAGGTTATCAGCTGTGCTGCCTCGTACCACCTATCAGCTGCAAATCTGCTGCTACCAAAACGCTGCAATCTGTAGGTCTCGTTGTTGCACTCACGCGCGTAATTATTATGGACCAGTAATTATTAGTCGGCGAGAAAAAAACAGTGCAAATAACTTCGGCGATATCTACTTGTCACAACAGCTGAGACGTAACTGCTAATTTGAAAGATCGCGCGCCCCCTCTCTCTCAATACTTAGAACTAACGCGCGAAATTCAGAATCGCGAACGGTGCGATTAATTGAATCGACTACCGTTGCAATTTATGTAAAAGGATTAAAATGAAACAATGGTTACAAAAAATTTTACCTGAAAAGTAAGTATTTTTATTTATTTGTTTTTTTTGTTAGAAATTAAAATCATTATTAATTAAAAATTTTTTTCCATTTTTAGAAAAATTTTAGAACTTGAAAGCGAGATGAGATGAGCGCATTACCTTACCCATTAGAAACAATATGTACATATCATTACAATAAACGAGCTAACTTTGTATGTGCCGTTACAGTTACACAAAGATTGTTTTTATAGATAAAAGCTAGACGGAAGCAATCTGAAATGGAAGGTATTGATGAAGTTGACAATATTACAGATAAAAATTCAACTCAATATTTCAATATAGCGATGTCAACTACTGAAAATAAAGATTATAGACAGACTGTATTATATTCAATGTATAGTTGAATGAACAATAAATTAATAATTAAACGATAATTCTATAAGTTTTATTAATTAATGTTCAAATAAAATCAACTGTGATGTTAAAAGGTTCCCGAAACCTAATGAAACTACTATAGCACTTGTTTAGAGAAAGTGAGAAAGAGAGAGCAGCATATAGCTTGCCAAGCTATATATGCTACCCTCTCTCCAAGGTCCCAAATACCCTACTATTAGAGGAGAGCGAGAGAGAGAGAGAGAGCAACATCCACACTATACAGCGTATACGTCTAGCAAGCTAGAGACGCTATCCCCCTCTTTAAGGGCTATACGGCGCACGCTCCTAGCAAGCAGCTAGAGACGCTACCCCCTCTCCAAGGGCTATACGGTGTACGCTCCTAGCAAGCAGCTAGAGACGCTATCCCCTCTCCTAGGACTTGCATCTAGTCAGCATGTTTACTGTTGGAGGAGAGTGAGAGAGGAAGGGAGGGAGGAAGAGAGAGAGAGAGATATTTTTTTTTAATTTAAATCAATTTATTTAATTTTATTAAATTACAAAAATTTTTTAATTTTTTAATTGTTTTTCTTACTACATGGTGTAACGGTCCTATTTATGAGCTGTTTATTAAATGACTGCAACTAGTCTAACGTATTTATCTGTTAGTCAAAATAATACATTAAGCGGCGCTACCTCACTGTTTACGCGACTGTATACAAATAAGAGTCGAGTCAAAACAAATAGCGTGACGTCACAAATAATAGACATAGATATAATGAACCATAATATTGAGAAAAATATGTTAATTATAGATAATTTGAATATAACAAAGTATCAATTATATAGATTTTAACATACAGATTCACAATATCTCATTCAATTATAAATTTATAACGAATATCGATATGTAAAGTTAATTTATTTATTAACATATGAAATATTAGAAAAATATAAATAACACAGGCCGACAGAATTTGACAAAAATATTTTACCAAGAACCCGAGTATAGTTTTCCGAAGGTTTTTTGCGCGCTGAATCCGAATCCGAGGTCAGAATTACTCTGGTGGCTCCGGTTTTCGAGATATCCTAACCTTAAAGTACAAAAAACGCGATTTTTGCCTATATTTGAGGTTATGTAGCAAAGAAAAGAAATTTTTTTTCAAAAAACAGTATACATCAAATTAAAGTATGAGTTTTCTTCTTTCAAATGCCGTTGAGTATGCTCGGATATCTTTTTTTTTCACGAAGTTACACAAATTTGAAATAAAAAGCACTTGGCTAACTTGCTCTACCCAGCGTCATGTGGGTGTGCCTGCTTAGGGGTTGGGAGGGCTGGTTTTAAAGGGTTGAGGAGGTATTTGGGGATGAGGCCTATCTAGATCATATTAGTACGCATATCTGTGATTAGAAAATGAGTTTTTTATCAAAAAGCAGTTAATTAAACTTGCTCTACCCAGGGTTATGTGGGTGAGCCTGTTTAGGGGTTGGCAGGGGTGGTTTCTACCCGTAAGAGAGCATTTTGTAAATAGAAGCACGATGCTCACAATATTTTTTAGTGTTTTGTCATATTTCCAAGTTTGGTTTAAATTGGTGAGTGGCTCTTTAATATGGTTACTTGTTAGATAGCTTGGGTTGAATGATGTGGTGCTTTTTAAATTCATAAAATTTGAAATTTTCAAATTTGTGTAACTTCGTGAAAAAAAAAGATATCCGAGCATACTCAACGGCATTTGAATGAAGAAAACTCATACTTTAATTTGATGTATACAGTTTTTTGAAAAAAAATTTCTTTTCTTTGCTACATAACCTCAAATATAGGCAAAAATCGCGTTTTTTGCACTTTAAGGTTAGGATATCTCGAAAACCGGAGCCACCAGAGTAATTCTGACCTCGGATTCGGATTCAGCGCGCAAAAAACCTTCGGAAAACTATACTCGGGTTCTTGGTAAAATTTTTTGTCGGCCTGTGTAATTTATATGTAAAATGAATAAGCATAGAACATGAGTAAGAATTGGTTTCATTAATAACAGCTAAATAACAACTGTTATTAATAAATAAACAATTAATAATTTATTTAAACAATGGTTTAAATTTAAACATGGTTATTTACTTGTAAATTAAGAAAAATCATTTCTCAAAATTCGCGTGCCATCAGTATCAATGAATGGATTTTGAAATGATTCTGAATCGCACGAGTCTATCTCCATCGGCTCACCTTCCTGGCCTACTGGAGAAACAGATCTATTAATTTCTGATTCAATTTTGCTCTGCTTTTCTTGCTGTATATTTCTCACATAATCTTCTATCGAACGTGGAGTCTGATTATTATTGATCAGATTTTTTCGTTCTTTCATGATCCGATAACATACTACTCGGCAACTTTCACACAAAAATTCACAACTTTGCAAAAATGAAGAAAAGGCAGCATAGATCCCATCTGACAATTTTTTGAAATTCCCTCTACGGGCTTTTTCATGTTTATCAAAAATATTTTTGCAATATTTAATGCTTATGGAGCTCGTTCTTACTATTTTGAAAGCACAAAACTTCACTGGAATGGCAGACACAACCTTCTACGTGAACGTTCACGAGAAAACTAAATTTGGAGGACGAACCTCAGAGACTTATATTTCGGCCAGCTTACCTCACACCTACAAATTTTTTTAATAATAAATATTGTCACTCTCACCTACACTATCTATGAGGCCATAAATTAGAACTATCATTAGTGCGGCACAGCTAATTGCCAGGTGCTTAAGCCTGACGCCAATAAGCTGTCCAACCGGCGCGTCTTAGGGCCCTTAATTATTATAGATTTGTATCACTAACACAAAAGCTGAATTTATTTGATATTAGGTTAACAATAGTATAATAAAATAGAGGTAATAAAGATCAAATTGTAGTAAAAAAATACAAATACAACAAGAAAGCTACAATCGGTTAGTGTGCCGCTCGAGCGTCTGCGGCCGTCCGAACGGCGCGTCGGCGCCGTCACTAGTTTATTGTTTATTACGAGGCTGGAAGTGCCGATTACAAAAATGCTAAAACAGTTTTTCATAGAAAAAGGGCCAAGGAATACAATGGAAAAAGAATTTTTGAAATCCAAGACTACCGTTATCGAAAAAAATTTACTTTTTATATTCAAAAGTTAATAACATTTGAAAAAATAAAAAAAATGGTTTTCTATATTATTATCTTAAAAGTATGTAGTTTTGTGCGTATTTTAAAAAAACATTCGTGTCGATAGCTTTCGCGGTTAGCGAGATATGAATAGAAAAATAAAATTCGTTGAAATTTTTTAATTGTTAATAACTTTTTAAATAATTAATATATTGACCTAAAAATTTGTACGGATATTGTTCTTCATATAAACAATCATCCTACCAAGTTTCATGAAAATCGATGATATATAGGTCTGGAGGCATTCGCCGTAAGCGAGAATGGGTCAAACATGATGTCAGATTTTTGCTGGATGCTTAAAAGGGAAAACGAGTCAGAAACGGAAAAAAGAAGAAGAAAACCGCTGCATAGATCTTTTGAAGATAAAAGGGTCCGTTACAAGAGAAGAGAAGTATAAATTCTATCACTTTGCAAACCAAACTCGAGTAGTCGGAGCAATTCTAATTTTGAATTTGGAGTCAGCGACCCTCAAAACCATAGAAATAGTAGTTACATTTTTTTAAACTACGTTTTCTTGAGTTTGACCTCTAGATGACCTTGAACCTGATGTGCTTGGGTCACGGAGATCACGGATTTGGATTCAGCAACCGTCAAAACGTATGGAAAGAGTTTTTTTATTCATTGAAGACGTACTTCTGTTTTTTCAAAATTGTCATACTGATTTTCATGGGATCAAAATACAATGACCTCGAAATGACCGCTGGATTCACGATAAAAAAAATTGAAAAAATTTTCTCTGAACGTAATTTTTTCCGTACTTTCAAAATCTGTAGTCAGAATTCAACTTTTCGTGCAATATCTATGTTTGACATTGAAATGACCTTGATCCTGACGTGCTGGGGTCAAACTGACTGCGGATTCGGATTCAGCGTGGCAAAATACATGGGAATATATGTGTGTTGTTTTTGATACAGACCACTTTTTATTTTTTGTGTGCCTGTGTTATTTGTACACTATCCATTTCTTTAATTTTTTTTATAAAAACCAAAGAACAGTTACTAAAAAATACTAAATGCTTCGTCGATGTATTCTTCTTGAGCACTACGGAACGATTGACTCCGGAAAAGATTTTCTGAAAAATCAGGATGATTCCTACTCTCCAAAAGAAACTCTAGTCAAATTGATAAAAATCTTTAAAGGAAGAAGAACATTGATTTCGCTTTAGACGCTCAGCATGTTGGAGGATGTTAACGCAACTAAACAAGGCTAACTTAAAAAAAAACCTTATCTCTAAGGCAAAAAAAAAAGCTTAGAGGCTCAGCATGTTAGGGATGTTAACGCAACTAAACAAAGCTAACTCAAAAACCTTATCTCTAAGGCAAAAAAGCAATAAAATGACTAACAGACAATTCGTCATTAAGATTACTCTATCTCCAATCACCTGCTGCGTAATACATACTTTCGAACACATTTTCATTGTAAAAGGAATATCGAATGCGTTTTAACCCTTAGCATGAGGTAAAGCGTTATTGGAGAGAGTACAAGCTGGTGTGAGTGGTCGAAAGTTTCCTAAATTATATGTGACCCTGAAAAAGGATAGTGCACGCTGCTAGAACGCATTTTCATTTAAAAAGGAACATCGGTTGTGCTTTAGACTCTTAGCAACGACTTCTACAGCAATCTACCTTAACAACCTCTGTAGGTGGGTGGAAGACTGGGTGAATGGGGGGGTGGCTTCTGTCTCAGGACATACGCATATACCTTATGCATTGGCGGCGCATCTTCAATGCATAAGCTACATCGATTACCTTTTAGGTACTCAGCGGGAGGTGTCAAAAGTACATCAAATGCCTTTTAGACACTCAGCATGGGGTCTCACTCTGTCGAAGGGGCTCCATAAGCTACATCGACTACCATTTAAGTACTCAGCGGGAGGTGACAAAGGTACAGCGCCCTACTATCGAAGGAGAGCGAGAGAGAGAGGGATAGAGAGAGAGAGAGAGAAAGCAGCATCCGTACTATACGATGTACGGGCCGTATTTATTATTTATTACGGGCCGTTATTTATTTGGGGATTCAGGAAGCAAAAGACGTTCCCACGACTGAAAGACGCGTCGAGCACAACCACGTTAAACACATAGATTCGAAGTCGGGATGAGGAGTGATACAGCGGCGAAGAAACACAACAGCGGATTAACACATTAATCTTTTAATCGTCAACAATAGATTACAAGACGGTGGTTTTACGCCTATACACTACGAGCGACACAATAACAAATCCAAACGCGAAGATGAATGGTGTCTGATCAGCCTGTCGATTCCCTTTTTAAAACAAATTATTACAAGAATGCCCGACAAACACTTTCCGCCGTTAATTCATCAACGGGGTAGCCAGCAGGTCTGCTATGCTACCACCCATAAGCTGGCGCCCAAACATGCAAGAGAGAGAAAGAAACAAGAGAAAAACACAGTAAAAAACACGCTAAAGGTCGAGGTCGGCCTCGACCTTTAGCGTCTCTGACGGCTAGAGCGCTCTGCAGTGTGACGTCACTGATATGCTCCTTTTCACTGAACGTCTCGCTGGTGTTTGTTGTCTTCGCTGTTTATCTTCTTGCTCGTCCTCTCGTTCGCTCTACAATACTGCTGCCTCAATCCGATGCTCCGGTCGCTGATTGCTGTCGTTCTTGTTTCCGCTGCCCTTTCGTTGCTCAATATTGCAGCAGCGATAAAGTCCGTTCACGCGCGCATCCGTGCACCTCGCCGGTTACCTACACGCACCCGCGCACCTCGCCGGTTACCAACACGCACTGGTGCCGGGTATTCTTCGGGACACGGCTGGACGCGATCCAGTCACACAATCCAATATTCGCACCGGGCGTGTCTCCGAAAACGAACGCGTTGACGAGGTCGCTGGGCCAACTACGGAAAAACCGTAAGCTTCGGCTTACTCCGCGCGCGACTTTCTCTGCACATAGCCTAGCAGAGACTCTTTCAAATTTTCCGCGAAGATCGCAACCTGAGCGCTCTCCCTCTCTCTCTTTCTTTTTTCTTCTGCGCCATCGCTATAGCTCTAGCCGTCAGTTCAGCCCGTGTACAGCACCTCGTAAACAGAAATCCAAGCATGAGTGTGCGTACCACACGCACACACTCTCAACTTGGCATGGCGTATGGATATTTACAAGAGCCAGACGGACAAAATCGGCCTAGCCGAGATACTCCGTTACACTATATAATGATAATTATAATAGTATTTATATATAAAGTAATAAGTATTATCGTCCAATAAGTATTATCGTGCTGACTTTAATTGTGCCTACTATTGTACTCCATGTTATTGATTTGACTGTATTCTTTAGGGTTTTAAACTCAATCGCGAATTCATTTTCAATACTTTAGATTCATTGTCTCTAATTAATTATCTTTATCATTTCTAGTCATCTTCTCGGGCTTTTACTAGGTCTTGATTTTGATCTAAATATCGTCTCAATGTGGTCTTCTATGGATTTAGTATCATTTCAGGATCTTAATATGTCTCTCACAGTAATTTTTCATCTCGATATCCTTTTCTTTCGTTATTTTGCTAATTTTAGTTACAAAAGTTCAGTGGACTTAGTATCAGGTTGGTGTTGGTGTTAGGGTTGGTGTCGGGGTTGGTGTTCGTAATATTATTCTGAATATTTTATTTAAAAAAACAGAGGTTAGTATTAATTCACAGCAGTTGGAAAAAAAATAAATGTGAGATTGTTTTTACAAATAACGTCCAAAAAACACAAAAAGAAACATTTATTTAGAAAATATTACAAATATAAATTTTTATAATTTTATTATATTCGTAATTCTATTGTATAAATAAATAATAAATTTATTTATGTAAATATTTTATTGGAAAAAGAGGATCACTGTCGGCAAAGCTTAAATAATATTTTTTTTATTTTTTTTTGTGACTAAAAAAACCTTGTTTTTCAAGTTAACAAAAATAATATTTTATTAATGATGAAATCATTTATAAATATAAGAATAAAATCAACTCACTTATAACTTTATAATTAATACTGTAATTTAAAAAAAAATTACGGTACAAATACAGATGTAGCTTGATCTGAAGTAATTCCTATTTACCACAATACTACGCAATCTATTGTTGCATAGTTAGAATTACTGCTATTCACAAACGATTATTGGAAAGTATAAGTAAAATTAAGATTCAGATAAAGTTGAAAAAAACGACGATGATAGCTAGCTTAAGATAATGTTTGATGTGAAAATCAGAAAAACTGAGAATGGTAAAAAGAAAATAAACTTGAATCTCAAGCAAACCTAACGCTTATCTAACGCAAAAAAAAGTGAAAATAACAACGAGTTCATACATTAATACGTAAATACGATCACAATACCGCTCGCTCACACTTAAGTGTGAGCTCACACTGGCACTTGAGCTAAGCGAATTTTTAAATTATTGTCAAATAATTTACGTCTCTGTACAGGTATTATTTCGACATAGAACCTGATTATAAGACGTTAAATTTATTAAACCAGCAAAGTTGTATGGCTAGCCGACTTCTTGGCTATAGATAATAACAATACTATTTTAACGTTAAAAGCAATATCGCGAACCATATATTGCTTATTCTAATCAGGTTCTTCAATAATGTGTTAGAGTAGTTGTCGATCTAGATTTCTGCACTTCACTGTTTGTATTATTTTACTCAAATTATTCTGTAAGCTGATGCGACAAGTGATGCGTGAGTCGAGGGAGCGTCAGGGTCAGCATAAAGTATTCCGTTGTATCCACCATTTAATCGCCAAAAACTCCTGATCGAATGAACTCGGTATCTGTGCATTTTTTTTGGACATACCCAGCCGAACTTTACGTACCGATATATCCGATTCAGCCAGTTGGATGGATAACAATAGAATCGCGACGATCTATATGTATATTTATGTATTATTGGAAAACTATTTGCTCACGATAACTATACTAAATATACGCAGTGCATAATTAAATATTTATATGTTATGGGCAAGACTAACGTGAATATGATATACTCTTTGCCTCTGATTTCATACTATACCGCGTTGTAAATATATTCTTTTCACCATATTCCTGGACTTGAATAGCCTTTGACACTAAAAATATTTTACATTATTGCTGATTATTTTCAGAGTTAAATGTAAGTCGTATTTAAGAAGTAAATTGGTAACATACGACGAAACTAACTGCGCACACACATACATTACTAATAATTCTGTTATTATGTCGCTCGGCTACTGTGCTAGCCGGAGTGCCAAGTTTTGCCCTGCGTGAGTAGCTACCAAATTCGACTAAGCATCATTTATTTCGACTGTATGGGTGGTCAATACAGCTTAGCAGCCATTCTCTATACTGTCTCCACGTCTGCATTAGATTCTAAGGATTCGGGAAAGTTTGTTGCGTCTACGTCATCTATATACCAATCGAATGCCAGCTGTACGTATGAACTCGAATGCATTTGTAATTTAATAAAACTAACTCTTTTACATCATTTGCTCTGTATACATAACTCGCTCGTACGTATTTCAAGGCTTTATACCTCTTAAACAATCCTTGAGAACCAGGAGTAGCTCTATCGGATCAAATCTCTAAAACACAAAAAATCTAAAGACCATTGTTATCACAAATACAAAATTGAAGAATCGCGATCAAATTTTCGGAGTCACATTAAACTAACATTAAACTAACTCATAAAAACTTTTCCACGAGTATATAAAACTTTCATCTTTTTATCACCAGTTCCTCTCAAACCAATGGTATTGTATGAAATTAATATCGAAGTCAGAATGTAACATAAAATTATAATAAAACTTTATATATATACAGCAACGAGTTATGTAGGTCCTTATCAGATAGTACTTTTTTCTTTCCACCTCAACACTCGTACGCCCGGGTCGTGGAGCATGAAGACGATCGATAAAACAGCATCTCGGTACACTAGAGCGATTTCTTTATCAACTGCTGCTTGTGACGGGGGAAACCGCTTATGTTAGTAGCAATTTCTGTTTTCCCTGGGCTCTCATTATCTGCGTGCACTGTCGTTAAGCCAGGCATTGATGTAATTACGTTAGCGCATTACTAATGCCTGGTTTATGTGATTTGAGATGGCGGATTAGGAACGGGGATTATTGCATGTAAAGATTCGGCTTGGGGTGTCATCGTTGGTAGCAAAATAGAGAAATTTAATGTGCTCCACGGATTTCTGCAGGAATCATTGTTTTGTTGGATGTTAATTTGGTCAGATGAATCATACTCGTTCACTGCAGTACAACCATAGGCGTTTCCTTCATCACTATCGACGCCCGAGACCATTGGAAGGGAAGGTGTGGCGACTGGAGCAACCGACACAGTGTAAGCTCTCTTCTTTCTTTTTCCTTCTGAAAATCGGGTGCTCCACAAAGCCAGCCAGGCTCAACAAAGGACATTTAATATTGTGCTAGCCGAAAGACTCTTTGCTCGCTATCGCGTAATGTGTGTTAGCGCGGCTATGTTGGTTAGTATCTAAATTAATATATCGAGCGTATCTATGCGTAATCACCAATAACCACAGTTAGTAATTTTTGAAAAATACATTTATGTTAAGACAACATGTTACCAAAGAAAACTATTGATTTGAGTATCTTTTTAATGTTGCCGGTGTTAGTTTTCCTCGGGCCAACGGGTACAATATTGTTGATCTGCGGCAACTTTCCTATTGGTGTTTACGCTCTGACTCGCTGAGAGTCGTTCGGTCGCACTCGCACGTGCTTAAAACGACTGTTTACAAATTATCGCCACGGCGGGCCTTCACAAGCTAACTTATAGAGAGGCGATGTTTACTATGTGGCTTTTATTCAAAGTGTGCACAACAACACTTTGATTGCCACCTGAGTCGCTGGTTGACTGAGCGCAAGGTCAATGTTTAGAACCGGCGCTTTGAACAATCATAAACGCTGTAGGTTCTTTTACGTTCGGCGCCATGTAAGCGCAAGGTCAATGTTTAGAACCGGCGTTTTGAACAATCATAAACGCTGTAGGTTCTTTTACGTTCGGCGCCATGTAACGGGGTAATTGCTCCGTTTCAATCCGATTAGTCGTTCGGCGCGCAAGCGTGTCGAGATACCCGCAGTGATATCGAGATGTTCAAATTCAATAGTCTGAGAGCAGGAGGGTACGGGAGTCAGTCAACCAACTAGCTACTAGTTAGAAATAACAACAGTGATATTATGATTTGAATCGCATGCGAGTTAGTTTATTTGTCTATCCTCTACAATATATTTGGCCCGCGTGTTTATGTTTACGATGCGCGCGCGCGTCAATAACATGCAATACCGGAGCGGCCACCGCTCTTTGTTCGCAGCGTTAATACATGTACGCTACCGATTTTCATAGAGTACGAGGGATTAATAATTCGCTCCGCGCAGTCATACAAAAAGTCGCGATATTAAGCTGGCCAGCTTATCTTATTAATGGTCGTATAATTAGCAAGAGAGGAAAAGGTTCGTTAGCGGTCCCTTGTCGGAAGCAAATCGCTCGCGGTTTCGCCCTCGATGGCGAAGCGCAGTACTCCCACACACACTCGCACACACTCGTAAAGGCGCGACAAAAACACGGCTTTCGTGGATATCCCTCTTGTCCAGTTAGTTCACTCCAGCAATCGGGAACTTTTTGGAAAACTTCTGGTTACTCCTGCGGCTAGTTGCTTAGATTACTTATCCTCGACTGGTTCATTTATTATCACGCGCGTTCCGTCCCGTCTCGTACCGAGTTCCCTTATTCCGCGTTTTCCCCAACCAGTAGGTGCTGCCCTCGCAGACAGCCGCTTGGTTGAGGCGATAGTACTAATAAGACGTTTACCGTCACAATATATATATATATATAAAATTTTATTGTCATTGTTAATAAAGATATGATTCCGGTTTCTTGTGAGCTGTTTAATTAAATTTTAAGTTATTTCTTCTTTCTCTCGTGTATTTTTTAAGCGTAAGATATTTAATATATATGTTTTTTAATATATATAAGATTTACTATATATGTATGTAATATAATTTGTAATATATATTTTACAATTTTTAGTTTGATCTTTTTTCTATTCTATTTGTAGGGAGAGTGTTCTTTCAAAACTTATTATATGCCGTCATCATGTAAATGGAATATCATTTAATGATTTTCAAGAAAAGCTTATAAATAGAACATTAAGTAAGTATTATTGAAATATTTTTCATATACCTTTCCAATCCTATCATAATCATTTATTCATTTTTTATCTACGATTTCATCTATTTGTCGGAAAAGAATCAAGAGTCGCGATTGTGTGTGGACACGATGGATTTTGGCAGCGTTCAACACTCTCATATATTAAGATGCCTATTTCGAGTGCTACCGGTTTCTATTTTCTTTTAATTTTGATGTGTTTATTATTATTATTATCATGGGGTGATTATTCTCAGCTCTGCTGCCTGGATAATCCCGTTATAGCCCCTCTCTTACCCACCGATGGTCCGAAGACCCTTTTTCAGAAGAGAAGGATCTTACAAATATCCGAAAGATGAAAACAGGGCTCCTCGAACAGATCGAATCCAAGGATTTGTTTTCTGAATCCGATTAGCGCCTCGCATCTGCAGAGGACGAGCGCAGTTGTTTCTTTCTTCAGTCCACAATATTAGCAGTCCGAGTTTGCCATTTTGCCGGTTATAATCTTGTGGTAGTTGATCACGGCGTATCCGGTTAGTAAGCCCACCAAGACTGATGCTTGCCTGCGTTCAAGCTTAAGAATTTCTGCACCAAGTCTCGCTCGGAACTTCACGGCCGTAATTTCGTCCGTTTGCATTGAGGATACTGACAATTGTGAGTGAATTCGCTCGTGTTCTCTTCATCTAAATTATGCTTGATTGTCGTGTTTCCGCGAGTAAGCTAATACTCTTACTCTTTGTAATTCTTTTTTATTAATTAAAATTTGGTTTATTTGTTGACCACGTTTTGGTGTGTGAGCGAGTTCGCTCACTCACCCTAGAGGTAATTAATTAATTTTGTAATTGATGTTATGAAAGTGTAATAAAGAGATCGCCGTTTGTATGTATGTATATAAAATCGAAGATAATAATTAATATTTCTTAATTACCTTGCCTTAATTTTTTAGCCATTCGTGGTGAATTTTTGTTAACTCGGTGAATAAGAGCCTGTGTTTGAGGATTCTTAAATGTCCATAGCATTGTACAGAGGCTCAATCTCCAGCTGATTCTCATAGCACGAGGCTGCTAAATAAAGACAGTGCTGCTTCTATACTTCCTCTCCATGTGATATTCCCATGTGATTTTGCTATCGAGTACTACTCACACGTGGTATTTACACTTGTTAGTGAATCTTTCTTCTCTCAGGGTTAGGTGGTATATATTGTCTCACTTGTACTGTCTCGTGAAGACCACTTCTTTTATTTTTTTGGCATTGACGGAAAGTTTAGTTCTTACATACCAGTTCTCTATAATCTGTATGGTCTTTCGTGGAATTTCTAAGAACGTGTCTAGGAATGGATCGTAAATGATTATAAGCGAGTCAACCACATTGCCCACTACCTTACACTCTTGTCTCTCGAATATGGATCCTACTAAGTTCCATAGGAATGGCGAAACCATCTTGTGGACATCCAGATATAACTGCTCTTTTGGGTTACCCCAGGGCTCGTTCTTCAATGACCGAAGATGACATATTCTCGAGCCAGATCTTAGCCATCTACTTGGCCCTCCTTGGGGGACTCATTCCCGTTTGACGTCTATCCCGTGGACCCTTGGGTATTTTCATAACCCTATTCACCATAGGTGGCAATTGGCTAGGAGCCAGCTTCCTTTTCTGAGTCAAACCCGTTACCAAGCCAGCAGCATCAGCTACCATACCTACGACTCCTGTTACGGACGTAGTCAATCCGCTAGTCACAGCCCGCGCCGCTTAAATTTTGTGACGCCGCCGTCTTTGGGAACCGCAGATTTGTTTTTTGGTTATGATCTGTTTTCACCATTGTGTGCAAGTCATCCACGAGCACACGATTCCAAATAAATTCTCTTTTCCTATTTCTAGTTAGACAGAGTCATTTTGATGAATGGCGCTCTGTGGTACATACCAATACGCGCGTGCTACCAACAAGCTATTTACTAAACACCTACAAATTGTCTATCTCTTAGACAACACGTTTCTCTCTGAGGTAAACACACAGTGTGTGTGTGTACCATATGAAACGACGTATTGTTTCCTTTACTTATCTCCACACCAATTTACATTGGGTTCCTTGAACTCGATACTTTGAAGTGTTACACATTTTTCATAAGAAGTATCATAACTGCATAAACCATGAAGACTGTATACGAGCTGAGACATGTAAAATGGCATAAGGAATAAAGAATAAGAATAAAGAATAATTCTTGAAACCTATATATCTATATGTAGTAGAATGAGTAATAAGCGGGAATAAGGCATAAGAATAAGACTTATTTCGATATATATTTCGGGCGGTTGTTGTACGCTGTGTAACAATTGCTTGGGCTTGCGTCCTTGTACCTTGACCCTCGCTGTCTTGGTCGATGGAATCGTCACTCCTGGGCCCCTCTACTTCTTCTTCGCTCGGTTGATGACGGCTTTGGTTATTGATCGGTCGAACGATGCTCGGTAAAGGTTGGTCAATCGTTAGGGCGTTCACATCTATCGGTCTTGACTGCTGCAGTAATTGCTCTCCTTCGACTGCTGGTGATACTTGTTTCTCACGTCTTGTACGTGTTGCCCCGCGCATAGATTTCTTCTGCGCCCCTGGCTTCTCCGTGGCTTTTTTCGGTCGTTTTCCACCAGCTGCAACTTGCTGTTTTTCAGAGTGACGTTTCGGCGCCGTTGGTGGAACAAGTCAGGTTATCGGTTATCACCAAGCAACACCGCAGTAACACTCTACGTATTATTCCCACTGTTATTTGAACTTCCTCACCCGGGGCACCAATTGTTCGGGATAAAGGAAGTGGGAATTATCACAATGCTAAATTGTTATTAATACTACAGTTTATTGAGCAACAACGCAATACAAAAACAAATGAAACAAATATCGGATACAAGCTTAAAGAAGGCTAGCGCGCGTCTAAGCTCGCCTCAGACTCGTAAACAGGAGGAAAAACGCCGGCCGGCCACCGCCGAAATTTCCCTCTCTCTTGCGGCTTTTCTCCCACTCGCGGCCCAAAGGCCCGGGAAGCCCCTTATCGCGCGGTCTACTACCCCGCTCCTCTTACGAGTCTTACGACTCAGCATCGGTGGCGGCCTACTGCCTGCCTTATTCTCTAGAGGAGAGTAGAAGTTTTAGTTCCTCCTCCGTTTCTTTTTTATTTTTTTTTTCACTCAAGGAACTTGTATGTTCCGAGTTACTTGGCAGCCCTGATCAGGCACGAGCCTAGTTCTTTTGTTTGAGGGCGGTGGTAGCGACTTTGCGTTACGCTTTTATGCGCAGCTCTTTCAATTATTGGGCGACGCAGAGAGAGTTTCGGCCGGTGCCGGCCCTAGCTGTTCATTTTATGACCCGACAATACCCGGAAACCTTTGGTAAGACCATCGGTTTCCCGTGGGGTCTAACTACCTCCAGGGACTCATCCCTCTGAGTAGTATAGTGGTGTCCGGCGACGATACGCAGACCTTGCGCACACCCGCGGTTATTGGCGAGAGTGAGTTTTATAGGGATGAGCTGAAATAAGAAGGCCCAAACGGACAAAGCGCTTTTTTTTTTGTCGCTGCTTAGCCTTACAATTTTCGGCAATTTATTTTACATATGTCCGGTGTCTGTCCTAAACGTTTACAATTCCGCGGATTTCTTCGTTCCCTATTTTGCAACGAACAAACAGAATAACCCGACAAAAAACGAGAGTAAATACGAGGCAATTTATTGACGGGGTCGATCAGCGTCGATGTGGCACACCTGAGGAACAGATGCGGCTCGCCAACCCTGTCTTATGGCTAACGACGGGACCCCGGGACCATTTTTTTTTATTGTACTCGCGCTCACCCGCTTGTTTTCTTCTTCTTCCTTATAGATATAAAGAGAGAGGAAGAGAGAGAGAGATAAAGCGATGTTCGACTGTCGTTTACAGTTTCCTTTTTTTTTTATTTTTATTTAACATGTTTTTAGCTAAACATGAGAACCACACATGCTAATAATTGAGGCGTCTACGAGCCTTTCATCGATTTTATTTTATTTGCCTAGTATCCGGAACATATTAATATGCATAATCCTGACTCATTCCTTATTCTTATTCCTTATTTCTTATGTCATTTTGTAAGTCAGAACCCTACAGGAGACGAAGCAATCCTATCCCCCTAATACCTAGAATTCGCGGCTTGTTTTTTCATATATTTCTACTGTGGGTAGGGCATCTTGCGGAGGTTACATGCGAAACAACTTGTTAATCACTGGTAACTTGATTTCGCGGGTATCCTCCGCAAGAAGCGCTCCCACAGTAGAATCATTTGGAAAATCGATATGGAAATCTCCGGAAATGCTTAGACACTCTGCTGCGTCTCCTTAATACAGCCTGCATGGTATAAACCGTGGCACAATTTCGGTATCGATAACACTAATAGATTTCTATTTCATTTATTATAACTATTTCAAGATCGATATTTAAACGTTTTATTAGAAGAATAGTGTATGAAAAGAATACATAAGTATAAATGTGTGACGAGAGCAAGCGTTGCGCTTGTTCTCGTCGATATTTTCCCCAATTCCCCCTCTCTCTCGGCAAGGCACGGTGATTTAAGAATGCGCCTAATGCACAGTCTTTGTTTCAGCCGACGGAGATTGCCAAGCGAGACCGAGCCGGCCCGAAGCTATTCAGTTGACGACGAAAGTGTATGTGTTAGAAAGAGAGAGAGAGTTAGGGGCGTGCGTGCTCCACGCAGAATTAGGCAGGCGCGCGTTACGAATCAATTAGTGCATTGGTTGCGTGTCGCTTAATAAGTAGGTCAAGTGGAGAGAGAAAGAACGAGGGAGAAGCTGTCGATCGCGGAAAAAAACTACCGACACAGACGGTAGTTAGTCGATCAGCATTCAAAACGGTTTAGACGGTCAGTAGTGCAGAGTTGAAGTGCAGTTAAGAAGAAAAGGTCAGCCGAACGCATACGCCGTCAAGGAACTGAGAAGAAGCCGAGAGGAAAAGAGGACGAGTGCCTTATTCCAGCATTTGCTTGTGATGCTATCCGGAGGAGCCGGCAAGAGTTGCTCAGTGACGGCCAGCAACACCATCCGCAGGGCACAGCCAGGTCTCCCATTCCTGCATCGAAGATCAAGGCTCGTAATCTAATTTCTCTCTTTCTCTCTCTCTCTCTCTTTAGAGGTATGGTACAGCGGGTAGTTGTAAGAGTCAGGTAGGTAGCAAGGCGTACACGCGCCGGTTATCTGCCTTAATTACGATCGGCGTCATTAAATTGTTCAGGTAGAGTACCGTCAAGGCAATCCCTCGCCGGGCGGCATTTTCTTTAGTTTAAGTAGGCTAAGTCGGTTCGTCGTCATGGCGGTCACCTGCCGGGCGACGTGTGCAGTATGTCTGTTAGATTAGTAAGCGCGATGAGTTAGTTAATTTGTTCATTATTCTCGTATTGTAATAGGTGTTAAGACCGTTGTGTTTGTTAGTGTTAAGACGTGCTTGCAACACCCTTGTGTTCATTAGGTTAAGAGTTGGTAAAAGCTGTTTATAAGTAGAATGATGCGGTTTGTTCTTTTGCGGTATTTAAAGTTGAAGTATCATTTCAATATTGATTTTAATTAGATTAGATTTTGATTTGAATACGAATAACTTGTTGTGTGTATAATTTCTTAATTGCTTGCATTTCTTTGCCGTTCCGCCCCTTCCCGCCTCGATTACTATGAGCGAGTGCGCCTAACTTGCCCACCTTAAAAATTGATAACGAAAGAGCTTTCGTTACAAATGTAAGCTAACAGCTTGTGTGCAATATTCGCTATTTTTGATGTAGAATATTATTTTCTACTATATTTCCATTGAAAAGGTTACTTTTGATTTTTTTTTAATTGAAATGTGCTGAAAGACATGTATCAAAGTTAATTTTGTTATTAAGTTATTTTCCAGATTTATTTATTGTGAAAGTTTTTATTACACATTGTAACGGGGTTTCTTACCGTTTAATTAATTTTATTCGCGCGAGCTTATTGAAGGGCGAATGTAATCATCTATGCTCATATCATAATCCGGAGAGCATGGGGAAACAGGCGTCAGTCAACTAATAGATCTACTAATCTAAGAAAATGAATGGAAGCAATATGGAATAAGCGAGTCGAAAGCACTTGTTAATAACACGAACAGAATCTTTTATTGTCTATCAAATGTTACACCGGATCGACCTGCGTGTTTATGTTGACATCGGCGCTCGCTCATCGAGGACACACAGTGTCGGGACGCTCGCTGCTCTTTGTTAACAGAGCTATTGCATCACTCGAAGATGACACCAATAAGTCGCACTCGAAAAAGGTCTATTGTTTGTTTGTGTCGCGGGTCGCGAACTTAAAAGCACGTGGCTTCGCCCTCGATGGCGAAACCTCACGCACGCACTAGCGTTATCACCGCGCACAGCGCTTTTGTCTGCTGGCTCAAGCCTTCGCCCTTGTGAGTTGCACGGTACCTCGGCTGCGACGATCTCTAGAACTCTGGTCTGGATGTTTTGCGAACGGAATTCGGCTCCGGTAACTCGGGTAGCGACAGCTGATCTCCTAGATACGGGCGAACTCGTTGATGGACAATGCTTCACTGGTTCAATTACAAGCGCGCACGTTCCGTCTGCTCGCGTGCCGAATTCCTTTGTTACGTTCCTAATCTCCCCAGTAGGTGCTCCCCCCGCGAGCAGCAATTAGGTTATATCATTAGCGCTAATTCGACGTTTACCGTCACAACATAAATATACGTATGTGTTGGTTTACAAATCGAGGCGTATTTTTTTACGAAAAATTTTCATTGAACCAGCTTTGATCATGCATTCGTGTTAGAATAGCTCTTGAATATTATTCACAATTCTTTATGCAATTTTCCGAAAGCTGTTAAATATGTATGTACATAATAGAAATTCAGGGTAATATAAAAGCACGTGATATTTAAGAATAGTTTCAATGAAATAATAGCAATATTATTTTCTAGAAGCATTTATAATATAATATTGATTAAAATAATCGACATCCAAATCTCACATCTTTTGAATCACTATTTATTAACATATTATATCAGTGAATGTAGTAAAAAAGTAATATTGCGAATTAATAGAAGTCCAAATGGCGAGTAAAATGATTAATTTTGCAGGAAAAATTTTTTATTAAATATCGATTAAAAAATTAAAGAGATAGAAGATATTGGCTCTGCCAGAAGATTTTTTAATTTTTTTTTTCTAAATAAACGATATTTTCAGAGTAGTAGTAAAATTTATTCAACTCAATTAGACTTGTAAAATATTATTTTTACACTGGCCTAAAAATTGAATGAAATAGTCCGCAAAGAACTTTTGGGATATGCTTAGCCCACAGTCAGTAACAATAAAATCACCCAGATCCATCAGATAGGAATATCTATTTTTTTTCAATGCTCTTGCCCAAGTGCAATCTACCTCATAAAGCTAAAACCGTATATCCAATTGTTATTATGAATCATTCAACTCAAAAACATAACTTGAATCACTGTCCATGGTACTATTAATTTTTTTTATAAACTTTTGTTCTACAGTTCGAAACTTCATTGCTATTATACATTAATTGGATAATAATTTAATACTTCAATAAAAATCAGCAAACAACTTTATTCACAAGATTCTTGATAGTCACCAATCCAATTGTTTTAGCATTATTTGTTGTGACATGATTATATACTAATTTTCTCAATTGACTTATGAAATTCAATTCTATTTTTACTAATTGTTTATGTATATATGAACTGACAACTGACTATATGAACTATAAAAAACTTATCGAAAATACAATATTGCATTCAATAGATATCCAATATTGGATGAATATAAACAAAAACAATAGTTAAAGTCATCTGCTTGACTGATAGTAATATAATTAGTAAACAGACTATATAGTTGCTGTAACGGGGTGGATACCGTTTAATTAATTTATTCGCGCGATCGTATTGAAGGGCGCGAGTAATTACCTACGTAAAACACGAAAATCGGAGAGCAGGAGGGAACGAGTGTCAGTCAACCAATTAGCTACTATTGAAATGAGTACGATGAGATTCTAATCAATATCACATGCGAGAACTTTTATTACCTCTTATTATTACACTATGTTCGGCCCGCGTGTTTATGTTTACATCTCGCGTGCACGACAATAACATGCAGTGTCGGATCGCTCGCCGCTCATAGTTCGCTGAGATAATACATGCACGTTTTCTAGCGAGTACGAAAGATTAGTTATTTAGCGATTCTGCCACGATCGCGAAATTAAGCTGGCCAGCTTACCTTATTGACAGTTGCACTGCGACACGAGAGAATGTAGTTCACAATCGAGTTCCGGCAAAGTCTATTGCTTTTTTGTTTGCGACGAGAAAACTTGCGTTCACGGTTTCGCCCTCGATGGCGAAACTCCTCACTCGCACACTCTTGCACGCACTCGTAGTGTTCAGTATCAGGCACGGCTCCTGCTGACTTGGATCAGCTCGACTCGGCACTCGGGAAAGCTCGGGAACTATCAACTATCCCACCTTGCACAGCTTAGCGACCAGGTGCTAATCTTCGACTCCTCTCAGGCGATATCGATAGGAGATCGTCGACTGCCTCATTTTCATACGCGCGCGTTTCGTCCCGTCGCGTGCCGAATTCCTTCGTCACATTTTCCCCAACCGGTAGGTGCTGCCCTCGCGGGCAGCCGCATGGTTGGGCCGTTAGCGCTAATAAGACGTTTACCGTCACATTGCATAAAGACTAGCATTTATATATCTGTTGTTCTATCTATAAATCGTGGCGTCCCCTATAGTTTTTGTGCCAAAATGTTCTTTATAATGTTAAATACAGAGTTTGTCGTAAAAAAACTTGTGGTAAAAAAATTTCAATATTTATTTATAAATTAATAAATGTCTTAGAAGTGTCAAACAGTGAAAAATACGAAAAAATTAATGAATAGTTTATTTGTAAAATGTGCTAAAATGAATGAAAAAAATCATTTCCTGAATATAAAATACATATTTTCTGATTCTTTGATACATCAAAAATAAAATATTTTGGTAATTTTTAATAACATATCGATAGAGGGTCCGCTTTAATCATTGAAGTTTACTTAACTGACTTGACCTATATAAAAAAAAATGAAACTTGGAAGCGAGCAGAAATAGAAAACAAAATATTATAACAAAAATTCATGAATGACATGTATTTGTGAGTAATTTAACAGAATTCGATATCTATTTTGATGAACATTTACGAGGGTGTGTCAATAAGTCCTTAGAAAATCCAAGAAATAGCGCTAAAAGCATCCCAACTTATGTTGCATGAACAAGCATAACTATTAAATAGAGTGATGGCGGTGTTTCAGCTAGATCCATCGAGTAGTTCAGTTTTTATCGACTATCGAATTGAACAACTTTTGTTTCTTGTTAACAATGGAAAAAAATGAGTTCTGAACGGTGATAAAACATTTCTATTTAAAAGGCCTTACACCGGAAAAAACCAAAGCTGAGTTAGATGCAATTCGTCGTGCAATTCGTACAGTCATTTCGATTTTGCATGAGGAATTGAATATGAGAAAAATTTCGGCAAAATGGGTGCCGAGTTTACTCTCAGTTGAGAACAGACGCAGTCAAGTCGTGGCCGCTGAGGCCCTCTTGGCGCCTATCTACCGTAATTCGGACGCCTTTCTGCGTCAATTTATAACTTTAGACAAAACATAAATACACCACTACATCAATTTCTGAGACGAAGGAACAGTTAAAACAATGAATTGTGAAAGGACAACCAGCTCCAAAAAAGGCGAAAAGAGTAGAATCGGCCGGCAAGGTTATGGCCACTGTTTTTTTGGGATGCACGTGGAATTATCTTCGTCGACTATTTAGAAAAAGGACGAGCAATCATCGGAGAGTATTATGCGTTGTTATTGGATCGGTGAAGAGAGAAAATAAAAGAAAAACGTCCTCATTTGAACAAAAAATAAATTCTGTTTCATCAAGATAATGTACGAGTGCACACTTGCTTAGTTTCAATGGCTAAAATTAAGGAATTAAAGTTTGAATTAGTAGACTATCCACCGTACTCATCAGATTTGGCCCCTAGTGACTTTTCTTTCCAAACCTAAAAAAGTGGCTTGCCGGACAACGATTTATCTCGACCGAGGAGGTCATAACACAAATAAATGGCTATTTTGAGGAATTTCCAAAATTATTTTTTTCTGATGGCTTAAAAAAACTTTAAGGACGCTTGGAAAACTGTATTGAGTTAAAAGGAGATAATGTTGAAAAATAAAAAAGAATTATTTTTCTATATTTTCTTAAGAACTTATTGACCCACCGTATATCTGTATTATTTTTACGTTCAATAATAAAAAAATTTGAACCGCAATTTCTATCAATAATATAAATATTTAGTAAATGAATTATAATTAGTAATTAATTTTGATTGATAATTGTTTAATAACGCATGTACGGTTTTTGCATTTGATTTTCTGCAAAAGTGGGTTGGGTTAGGCTTAATGTGGGTTTATAGCTTATTGGAATTATAAATTTCTTATGCGATACGTGCACGATTCTCGGCTGATCAATGGAGTAGAAGTGATCATTAATTTAAATTGGTTTATACAGCTTTGCACAGCACAATATATTTTTGATATTTTGTTCTTACTGGTATAAAATATGTCATATAGCGATGCGGAACCTCTGGCTAAAATAGCCAGAACAAGAAATGAATCTCGATGCATTAAATGCCATAAGTACTTGAATTATATCTGAAACCCATATCGCAATCAATACTCGAGATTAAGCTCAAAATACATAAAAAGATTTTGTAATTGTGATTTCTCAAATCCAACCATGGACTCGAAAATAATTTAAAAATGTAAATATGATTTCGTATGAGTAGATAGGAAGGGACGACATGTGAAACAATTCGGGATATACGAATTTATTTCCAATGCGTTGTCATCTTATTCAAATTTATTATACCAAGGTTTGTTTATTCTGTGCGATCGTTACAGTCTAAACATCGCTGTTACCTTAATTTAAATAAGCGTATTCGCGCAGACTCGACGGATACTATTTACACTTTCAAAATCGCCTTTATATATATCTACAACTTAAATTTACCTCCAATCGCAAGAGTCTATAAAACCAATTCATTTCGTACATTAAATTATTCGACTGCTTTTATTCGCATGAGTCTCTATATCGAATTTATTCGCTATGTCGTCAATTTTCTCGGTTCACACTCTCACTTACATGATAGCAATGACAGAACCTGATATCGCCTCATTCCCTCAAACGCACCATGCCGACGTGGATATCCAGGGGATGATTATCTGTCCAAAAAGATCATCACCCGAGCTCCAGTGATTACTCCTATCGGATGATTCCAATGATACGATTGCAAAAGCAAGCAGTGTGTCGCTTGGAAGAAAGAACGGTCTCCCGGGCAGGACGGGCCACCCGATGTTGAGATCGTCCCACAAAGAAAGTGTTCCTCTGACGAAAGGAAAACGGCACCGGATCCAGAGAAGGTCCGTGGCCGCCGAGTGCTGATCGAAGAGTATTCAAAACCGATCGAGCCGTCGGCAAACGCGCGCAACCGACACCCGCCTCCGACGGTCTCGCGAGCCCGCTCCCAACCGAAAACATGGCTCACGAGCGCTACCAGCAGGATCGGTCGCTCTGGCGCTCGAGTTAGCGGCACACGTTACAACCCTCTCCCCTTTTTAGTGGTCGGGCTCAACCGCTTAAAATCAAAAAACCCAGCAGGAAATCCGCAATCGTTCCCAGAATATCAAACAACCATTCACACCGAAACGGAGGCCGCGACCCCGCACATTCTCAGAGTCACACCAATCGGAACACCCGACACGCACGCCCACACAAACCATTCGCACCATGCCAAAACCACGCAGATCGCACCGCCTCACGCAATCAAACACACTCACACTCGCATTTTACGCTTACTTACATTGAACAATTCAATTAATTCGCAAATCTTCCTTCGCTTTATACATATAGGTGCACCTAAATTCTTCGATTCGCTTACAATCTAAACTAATTCTCACACAAATTAAGTATGTCCATGCCTTACACGCGCGTCCTTCAAATTCCGTTTAGTATCACTTCAATTTCAGATTAAAGCACACCCTTCCTGAAGGATCACTCTTACTTTCACCAACACTAAAACGCTTTAAACTAAGCCTTATAATATTTTCTTAGATTTGCACGATTATAGACGCCCCTCTCAACACTATGATCGTCCGGATCAACTAAAACGTAAGCATTGCGACCCAGGTCCCTCGCGACTGTGAAAGGCCCTTCAAACAAATGGAAAAACTTCTTGGTGACCTTATCCAATGCGTTAGACAAATGTCTCACTCTCAAAAGTACTAAGTCTCCTTCTTTTATCACAACCTTGGATGGCTTTTGATGCTTGATACGAGCCGCATGACTTTTTTCAATGTTTTTCTTTGCAAAAGTTATAAGGTATTTATGGTTAATGGGATTTGATTGTGAAAACTTTAAAAACGTAGTTATTTTATCTTGAATTTTTTGTCCAAAATGCAATTCATTAGGTGCACAGCCTGTACTATGATGAGTCATTATATTGAATAGTTCCTGCATTTTAGATAAATATAATGGCCAGGAGGTATGTTTATTTTCGCAATATGTTCTGAAAAATCGGCCTATTTCTCTCACTACCCGTTCGGTGGGATTGGATTGGGGATGTCTGACTGAACTACATACAACTTTTATTCCGAGTTTTTCCAATTCGATTTTCCACTTATTGAACGTAAATTGACTACCGTTGTCACTCGAAATTCTCTCGAATTTTCCGCATTCCGGAATGTATTCTTCGATAAGTCTCCTAAGTGCGGCGCCTGTCGTGGCTTTCCGAACGCTGACCACGTCGCCATGCCGAGTGATAAGAGGGAGAGAGAGAAGAAGGGCAGACGAGGAGCAAGCGTACTGCTTGCTCTCGTCACACCCCCTCCCAAGGCCAAAGCTCACTGCGGCCTGACTCTCTTCCCCCTTCTCCTCTCTCGACCGACAACTTGCAGCCAGCACTAAACGCTAAACAAAATAATAACCTTAATTAATTTCTTAATCATAACTTAGGCTATAACTTAAATTTATTCTGATAACACCCAGATAGAACCAAGGGCAAACTCTTCATCCCCAAAATCTAAACTTAAAACCCTTACAACAAAGTGAACAAACTTCTCTCACCGAAGAATCGACCAACCCCGGACGCCATCATAGCAATCCAACTCTAAAATAATAAATATTCGTAAAAAAAATTACGCGTTTACTTTCCGTAGCGAATCTCCAAAAAATGTACTCTAGTGGTACGATGTTTTTGCTATTCGTGGCCAATTCATAAATCTTGGGCGAGATTACCAGAACGATTTTAAACGGATCGTCATTTTTCGGATCAAGTTTCGCGTTCTTGCCCGCCGCTGCATTCGAAAGCATATGCACTTCGCGCCAAACCAAATCGCCCACTTGGAAAAGAGCTCGTCGCCTACCTTTATCGTAGTACTTCTTTTACTTTTCCTGTGCTTCGTCAATATGCTTGGCTACTAAGTCGCGCAACGCATTCAAACGTAATAGCCTATCTTCCATGCCTTTGTATCCAACTTAACTATCTGCTTTACCTTATCACCATCCGGACGCAAGCCCTCACAGTCTAACCTGTACCCAATCGCTTCAAAACCTTTTCTAACCATAACATATGGCTCTCAAAATCTGCACTAACCACCAACAAATCATCAAGATACCAGAAAAACATGCGGCTCATACTCTGGACCGAAAAGTGCGTCCATGAGGCGCGTGAAAGTAGCCGGCGCATTTACCAAACCAAACGGCATTCGCTCGAATTCCCATAATCCTGAACCTGGAACCGCAAGCGCTGTATTGTTTGCTATTTTCAGATGACGGAATTTGCCAAAACGCCGCTCGCAGATCTATTTTTGACAGGTAAACCGCTCCGCGCAACCTATCTAAAATAGCGTCAATGCTAGGCATCGGATACGCGTCTGCTTTCGTCACCTTATTTACAGGTCTAAAATCGAGGCAAAACATATAATCACCGTCTTGTTTACGCACGATCACCGGCGCGTTACACCATTGACTATTCGATGGCCTAATTAGTTTCGCTTTCCATAGCCGCATGGTTTCTTTCAGCGTAAATGCTATGATTGGAGGCGACATTCGGCGCATCGGCGTCTTTATCGGGCGCGCATCGCCTACGTCGATAATGTGCTCGATAACCCTGGTGACCGCTGGTGATTCGCCAGGTTCCGAGACAATCCGGCGAACGAGCGCCATGATTGTCTCTTTCTGAGCCTTCTCGTATTTACTCAAACCCGTAAACATCTACTTCTCTACTATCCTACTCTGCTAACTAAACCCAATTGCCTTGGTCACCTGCCCGCCAAGCGCGATTACCGTAGTTGATATTAATATCCCATTTATTCCAAAAAAAAATCTGCACCAAAAATCAAGTCGTGCCTAAGTGTAGATACTACCGTCGCAATCAACCAATCAGTCCTGCCATCAATTTCCATACTTAGCTTTAAGTCCCCCCACTTTCGCGGTTTCTCACCTGAGATACCCTGTACGAATATCGTAGGCGGCCTTAACCGGTCCTTAAACCGTAAGCCAAGATTCGGCCCTACCACTGATACCTGTGCACCTGAATCTAGCAGCGCTGTATAGACTTGCCCGCCTATGTCGACCTTAATAAAGAACCTATTCTCTACTACTGCGACTAACGCTGCATCTGATTCCTCTGCCGTTTTCTTCGGGATTTCTGAGTTCCACTCAGACCCTCCCCTCACTAAAACGGAAGGTACGTCGGCACCGACGATCGAATATCCAAACAACAAAACTCTACTATAAACAAGTCCACTTCTATCGCGCGTGACCATGACCTTTGTCGCAGCCCGCTGCGACGGAAGCGCAGCGTCTGAGCTCGTTTCCTTATCAACAGATTCTTTCACAGGTTCACCCTGATTTCGTAAAGCAACGGCCTTTTCCGAAGCCTGCCCAACCGTGGGCGAAATACTTGAACCTGTCTCTCTCGCGTTCATGCGCAGCGACGGCAACTCACTTTGCCTCGCTAGGCACTTCTCGAGCGAACTACCCGCCAAAGAATTTCTACCATGCTCGATCGCATCTCGCGCATTTGTGTCTGGTAAAACTTTTTGTATTTTAGCATTTTGACTATTCAGAAACCTTCTGCGCCTTCCTGTACCGAGTCGCGAGAATTTACCTGTTCGGGACCATTGCTGGTCTTACTGGGGAAATCCACGGCTACGCTACTCTGCGCCCGGTTCCTGTCTAAAGTCAAACTCGGCAGCTCACTCTCAAACGCAACTTTCCCTACTCTATTTCGCAAACCTCTCGAATCTACAATCTCATTTCTATCCTCTGCTAACCTCTTACCTTCTACTCTAGATACACACTTGACTTTCACATCCTCATTTTCACACTTATCGAATATGCTATCTGAGAAAGATGCGAAGACCTAGCAATTTTTTTGCCTTGTTCTCGCCTTCTTTTCTCGCCTCAACCACGGTACCCTTGCCTCTTGCGTAAAGCACTCTCTCTACCTGAAGGGCAATCTCTAAAAACGGAACCAACTGTACCACAAACCTGACACGTCGGCGCGCGCTCAGTAGATCGAGTCGGGCAACTATTGGTATAATGTCCCTGTTGCCGACATTTGTAACAGACAACCAGTGGATTGACTCGAGCCACCGGGCATTGCGCCCTTCTGTGTCCTATCGCGTTGCAATTAAAACATGCCCCTGTGAATGGTCTATCAGAAATATTCCTAAACGCGCCACTATTCCGATCGCGTTGTTGTGGAATCAAGCTAGGAGCTGCATTTGCAGTCGAGGCTAACGAAGCCTGCGCGCTCGCATGTGCCGATTGCTCAGTTCCAGCCGCGGGCACGTTAAGCGCCGCACGGTTGCCGGACGGCCTGGCCTGAGACGGCATTGAAGCCTGCTGCTCGGCCTGGACCGACCTACTGTGCATCGCTTCTCTTTCGACCCTAAAAACTGCATTCGCACCATCCGTGATGCCCTGTCTAACCTCGCGCCTAAAAATCGAACGCGGAACAGCAGTTAAAGCTCCCCAGATTTAGCTTAGCGCCCCAGTGCTACACTCGCCCCGATCTCTGACTTCTTGCTCGCGAGCGCGTCCGGTCGCGCTAACCGACGGCAGGCATGTCGCCGGTGGCAACGCGTTTTCGTTAACCGGCGCGGCTGCGTTCTCGCCCGACGACCGGACCCGCTCGCGAGGAGCGGCAATACAAGCAGTTACCTGCGTCGCCTGCTTTCTCGCGCGCGTTAATTCAGTCGCCAAGGGCGTCACAGCTGTCGCGAGCTCATCGCCAAGATCTGCGCTCTGCGCCCTGTCCGCCGCTGTTTCTTACTGCTCGTCGCATAGCAAGTCCGGGATTTGGCCCGACGCAAAATCGTTAGAATGCAACGGCGGCCGTAAATCTAGTCGTTCTTTCATCAACATAAATCGAAAATACCGGTCCCGTAACTCTTCTAAATCGCCGCGCAAAGTCAATCCGCGATAGCGCATCAACTCTAACAGAACGGCCGGCTCTGTTGAGTCAATTTTACGTTTTAACCTTTTCGCGTGCGCATCGCGTAATATTCTGCGTAAGACGATTCTATCTCTACACGCTAATGACATTTTGCGTCTGAAAAAAAAAAAAAAAAAATTTTAATTTTTTTAAGAGACTGAAATGCGAGCTACAAGAACGAACGTGTCTCAACCACGATCCATGTAATTCGATACTACTGCCAAATAATAAGACCGATTCTTTCTAGGCTCTGAGCCGGCGAGGAATCGCCTTGCATAAGCCAAAGAAAGAAACCGTAAATATATACATGTGTCCACTTACTAGAAAATATCACAAAACAAAACAAAACAGCAAGGCAAAGTTTTACTTTCTAAGAAATAGGAAACTTAAAATGTGTCGAACTCTAGCGCTCGAACGGCTCAATGACGCACGGGCGGCTACCCGATTCCCCGATAAGAAAAGGTCGCCGGTAGGCCCGAAACAAAACAATCCGAGAGAACAACGACGAAATTCCTTCTAAAAAAAAAGTTCATAGCACGCGCGTTTTGCCCTTAGCTAACAAATTATTTTTCCTTTCTTAAAAAAAAAATACCATTACCGCTTGACCATTTCTCTCTATTATTACCCGATTGTTAATCTCCCCACAGGGATGCCATGCAACGAGGGCAGCGCCTTATTCGGCACTGACGTCACTAATTTATTAAGGGGAGAGTAAGAGAGGCACTTTCGCTCTTTAACAATCGGGGAACGAGAGGATAGGTCGAACGAATAAATAATTTTCTTTACTTGGAACATACAACTTAAATCTATTCAGACAAACAAATACAAAATCAGTTACAATAACGTTTACATCACGCGCGCATATACAGAACAACTTAAACTAACGCGGGAGGACGAATGGCCCGGCGACTAAATCGCCTTGGCCATTTACCTCCTTACAAAGGAAAGAATACGTTGAAACCTCTCTACCGCATTACGATGAGCGTAGCCGGCAAGTGATCGCCTGGCTACCTATCGTTCCTACGCGGCCACGCATCACCATGAGAGAGAGAAATACCGGGAGAGAGAGATAACCTGACCTTTGTCCTTGGCGATGAGCCGGCAACGGGGAGTTGACCTGGCCGCTGGCTGGACGTCTTCCTCGGCGTAGCCCTTGGTAAACCCCCTGGAAGTCATGCCGTGCATGGCGGCGAGGGCGACACTGAATGCTCTGCTGCAGGTGTTGCCGCCACACGTTGCCTCGGCTCGCCCTGGTCTGGTCACTGCTGCACGTGTGTTTCTTCTTCTCTCATCGCTCTGCTACTTCCAACTTCTCTCCTCAACTTTCTTCCGGGAACTGCCTCATGCGACTTGACGCATGGTCAGCGTTCGCGCTCTCGCCGGGCTCTCCCACCAAGCCCACTCATTAGACGGCGTGCGACAAAAGCGCTAATTGGTCGCGCGTCACACGCCGGCCCAAACCTGCATAGTGCGTGCATAGACGCGCACTCTAGCATGCTCGCTAACTCTCTCTCTCTCTATCTCTCTCTCTACCTCATAGTTGCTGCGCTCTTGCTTCTTCGGGCGCTCTCAATCTTGCTCGGCAATCTTTGGCGGCTGGAAAAACATAAAGGCCAGTGGTTAGGCGCAATAAATATATGCGCCGAACGCTGACCACGTCGCCATGCCGAGTGATAAGAGGGAGAGAGAGAAGAAGGGCAGACGAGGAGCAAGCGTACTGCTTGCTCTCGTCACAATTTATATAAATTTAAGATAACTTTCATTCTTGCCGGGTTTCTTGCCTAAGTATAATTGGTCAAAATTTTTCATCCGAATAGACCAATAATTAAAATTTATATACCCTAATTTGAATGTTATTCCACATCAGATACTATAACATGCATATTATGTAAGATTTTATGATATAAAACGTTTCTGGAATGAACATTCTGAAAATACTATATTTTTATAATATTTTTGCTTACTTAGGTATTTTAAAACATATTTCTAATAAAGGTACCTTATAATGAAAGCAGAAACTATGTCTATAATTTGTGAGATGTTAGTAAAGTGCGTATAAATCCATTGGAAAAAATATGTTTAAATGTCGAACTAAATTTCAATGTCCATCTACTCGCTTCGCTTATTAGTTAATTTTTGTGTCTATGCTTTTTACTATTGAATTAAATTAACATTTTCTGGGGGTCAATAGGTTGTATATATTATCTGATTTACTGAGAAAATTATTTCTATCACACAAAAACTACAACCAATATAATCCTTCTTGAAATTTAAATTTTATATCTCCTGGTTCTAAGTTGATACTGTTGGCGAAGAGACCCGGCAAGAATGAAAGTTATCTAAAATTTATATAAATTATTGGTTACTAGCATTTAACGTATAAGTTATACATATAACCATTATACAATTATTTTCATTTTTCCAAAATTATACGTATTCCAATATAATTGGAATATTTACATTAAAGTAATTGTGTTTTACATTAAAGTAATTGTGTTGTTTACTTAAATACTTATATGATTATTTTAAAATTTATTTTTTAATATTCAGATGATATGGATGAAATGGTAAGATTTAAAAGTTAAATACATACTTGTGATACTTACAAAGAGCATTCGTGTTATTTTTAAGTTGATTTCATTACTTTCGAAACTTTAAAAACGAGTGTGGCAGGGAATTTCGGGGGTGTTGACCGCGCTCCGAATTCTTCCGCCACAAGGCCTTCTGGGCTCTACCCCCGATTATTTAGGGCGCCAGACCGTCGGCTGATTACGGCGATCGTCGGGGGTAAGGCCAGTAGGGTTACGCGTATCCCGGTCTGCCTAACGGCGACTGCGCAAAATGGGCAGATGGGGGGGGGGATACGCGTTGTATCCTAACTTCAGGTCTTTGGTGTCCAACTCTCCTTCGATTTCTCCCTGACTAGGGTACGCCGGCAGCTCAGGTGATGACTCCTTAAGTCAGGTCGTGAGGACGTTTGAAATCGCGCGTATATTACCTAACGAGTAACCCGAAAATATAGCGAATTAGTGAAACCCGTATGTAACCGCTTGCGGCTGAAAATCGCTAGCATGCAATTGGGGTGGGTTATCAAGTAAGTTATATATATAGATATAAAGATAACTAATCACTTTATTGATGCATTAAAAATTTCTCACATACGAGGTCGGAATGAATATGGTCGGTAAAATTCTGAATTTTCATTAATCCTTAAAGGTACAGTTTAATCGGAACGTTAATAATTTTCCGGTCGGTCTTCGATTAAGAAAGAGAGAGGGTCAGCGCAAATAGCTCAGTCGCGAATTTCCCTTATCCGATCTTACCGCTCACACTCGGTTCCTAAAATGGCGGAAAGGTCAGCGCGAATAATAAATCGCAATTTTCTTCCGTAAACCGAACACTCAATTACTAGTAAACGAAAGGTCAGCGCGAATACTAAATCGCAACTTGCTTTCGTAAAACCGAACTTAATAAACGTTGACGAAAGGTCAGCGCGAATAATAAGTCGCAACTTTCTTTCGTAAAATCTACACTTAATAACTGATGAACGAAAGGTCAGCGCGAATCCTAAATCGCAATTCTCTTTCGTAAACCGAACACTCAATCTATATTCGCGGATTGGCGGACAGGTCAGCACGATCCGGTAGGCACCGGCGTCGACGGATCCACGCGTCGCGACGACCTACAGCACCGAACTAAATAAATTAAATAACTTAACTCGCACTCCGCGATTAATTAAAAATGAGCGGCATTTTGCCTACTTACAAGTCTTCCTTGCGATACTGGCAAACAAAATTGGCAACAGAGTGTGTAAGAGGCGTCTAGCGCTAAAGGTTCGACGGCGAAAAATTAGCTGACAGAAGCTCTTTATCTCCAGATGTCCAATGGCAAAATGGACGAGAATCGGCTTCTCGCGGTCAAAGATCGTTTCTCTTCTCCTCTTTCCGAGAAGAAATGTTATTATTGGTCGGTATGCTAATTCGGATATCGGTAGCGCCCTCCGAATTTTTATCATTGGTCCGTATGTAAATTAGAATAATACAGCGCCCTCCTTAACTCTCCTACTTTCGTCGTTATTTACTCTCTCTCACCCCCCACTAAGGTATCTATCATTAATTGTCGGGAAAGATCTACCCCTACTCTTATCTATTCGTCTATGCGGACGGAAATCAAATTTTATTCTAATTTGCCTATTGGTCGTGACGTCACTAGCGAATTTTGTCAGATGTTCGAATTCGGTTAGTTAAATTATTATTTAAACCTAAAGGGGGTAGTTGTCGCTCGCCATCATAATAGGGGTGTCGGTCGGGTGCGAATTTTATAATTCGATATTTGTTTCGTGTTCATTATTTTCCAATTTAACATTTTAATTTTATTATCAGAGATACGTATATAATATACGCCGTTTCATTTGTAGCGCCCTCATCTTCGCATTTACATATTATTCTATCTATTATTTTAAATAGTCTGTCTCGCTCGCTCGCTCTCAGTCTATATCGGCGCTTCAAGATGGCCGCTCAGTTTCTCGCGCGTACGCCTCGTGTCCTTGTGCCGGTTGTTGGAGCGTCTCCTGGGGCGCTCCCGTGTCGGTTCTGTGGTGTTTTTCCGGGTGTTTGTGTGTGTGGTCGCTGATTTTCGTGTGTGTGGCGCTCAGGATGTCGCCGATGGTGTTCGGCAGCCCGACACAGCTGATTGCCGGCTGCCACTTCATCGGCGATTTTCTGCTCGCCCCAGGAGTGTCAGTGCCTCGTGAGTGTTCGTGTTGATGTCTGGGAGTGTAACGGATCTGCATGTGTCATCAACATGCATCTCCGTTGCATTTCCCAGTCAGGTTTTGCATTTTTCTTTGCCGGCCGGCAACACGTGGTCGGAAGTGTATGTGAGTGAGTGTGTGCGTGCGCTCTCTTTTTCTGTGGTGCGCTCCTTTTTTTTGTCTGCTCCTTGAGCGTCCGTCGGATCGCGTTTGGCAAGTTTGTTTCGCCCATATCTCCGGCGTGGTCGTTCGGACATGGAAAATAATAATTGTTCGGTATAGGGCGTGTTTAGCTTTATTTTAAACAACCGGTTACGGGGCGGCAAGGGACGGGGATGGCCTTTCTGAGATGTTGCAAACAATGCAGCACTCAGGAAAGGCCTTGTAATGTGCCACATTACACGAGTTAGAACATATAATTCTGTTGTGATATGAATAATAAAGATGATAAGAAAAGTTTTGTAAATATATATGCATGTTGTGTGCGTTAAAATTAAGAAATGTAGGGAGTATGTAACACTTATAAGACTAATGCAAGTCTAGCTTTTGTAGTTTGTGCTTGCTTGTGTGATTAAGAGCATCCGTGCTATTTTTATGTTGATTTCATTACTTTCGAAACTTTAAAAGTGAGTCAGAAAATATAATTGTGTTGTGTATGAATAATAAAGATGACAAGAAAAGTTTTGTAAAAATATATGCATGTTGTGTGCCCAGGCTGGATTTCCAGCTGGATTTTTTCAATAGGGATCTTATACACTGTTTGTATAACCAGCAACTGATTATGAGATTTGGAGAGACAACTTTTTTATTTGTCAAAAGTTTTTTTTAGATAGAAATTATAATAAGCATTCATGCAACTTTTTACTTTGTTAAAAGTTTTTTTTTAGATATCACTTATTTCGACGTAAGCTATAATTATCATTCTTTGAAACGGGAAAAATACTCGTAAAACATGGCGTTTACACGCCATAGAAACGCTGAAACATGGCACTGGCAAAGATATTAGAAATATTGAGTGAATCATTCCTCGTCTGTAAGTTTTTACTTTTTTTGAAAGGTGTTTGGGAGAGGGGGTGGGCTGATGTACTTGCAATAATATTAGTACACTGAAAATGTTAATAAATCGTAGCGCAGATATTTCCTTTCAAAATGACAAAAATATGGCGGTTCTACACAAAACCATTAATTGCAAAAAGTTTAATTTTTATTGGTATAGACATAAATAAAAAGAATACCCTGAAATGGCAGGAAAAGTATAACTCATCTGAGAGAAAGTTGGTTCTCAGGTGTCAATTAATCATTGCACATGGATATATTTAGATCATATTTAGATCATCAGCAAGTTATAAAGATCAAAGAATTTTACAGTTTTTCCTGAGATGCCAAGAATGGAATGTAAATTGTTTAAACCAGATGGTAATTCAGTTCTGCACCTGAAAACAACACACAGATTTGTAAGAAGGAATGTTACCTCGATGTACTTGAACACATTCTCAAGCAAAATCCTATCAAGTTAGTACAAAATAAGAAAAGCCAATCTCCTCTTCATATTGCAGAAATTATAAAAGCATTTATGCAACTTTTTACTTTGTTAAAAGTTTGTATTTTTCTAGTGACGGTAAAGATTATTGTTTTTTTTGAGGGCCCTTAATCTGTTCTAAGAATATTATGTAAATGTCTTTCGATCCTTTAGGCCATGGCTTTTTAACGTATGAAGAATCAGATACATGAAACCATTTTGTCTCTTCGCGTAAAACATTGAAGTAATGTCCATGTTCCAAGTCTTTTCCACTATGGAAAATTGCACTTATTACTCTGAAACATTTATCACCGATAAAAAGTTTAGTCTTTGGTACTTCATTAATTTTAAATCTAGCTAATTTCGTTTTTTTTGAAAATAATGGTAGTCTGATTATCAAAATTCTTTCGGGTTCAATACAAAGAGATACTTTATGTTGTTTTTCATATTTACATTTATTGTCACAATGTTCTTGAACATTACGCCATACATTAATATTCTCATTAATAATTTGTTGCAATGTATAAGCGTCATCAATTTCGGAGTTCAAATACAAGGTTAAAATATAATTTGATCGTGTAATAGGATCAGGTCTAAAATCACATCCCGGACATCTAATTCCAATTGTTAGTTTATGATCAGTAAGTTTGCGTATTATTTCAAATTTTGTGCAAATATCTAATAAATAATCTGCAGCATCTTTTTGAATAAGCAGTGAATATTCAGTATTCAGATAATTTGCAAGTGGAACCAAATCAACTGATGTTTTTGAAATATATTTATTAAATATTTGTAAAAGGATGTCTTGCTGCTTACATTCAAGCAAACATTTTCTGATAAGTTGACAGTGAAAAAGACTTTGTATACATGATTTTGCATACGATCAGCTATTTTTATCTTTTAATGGTTGGATAAAGTCAGTCAATGGACGTTCAAGAATATTATTACGATTTTCAGCATGAACCTGAAGGGCATGACGCGGAACAGACCATATACTGTCAAATATCTTGTTATTTTTGTATGGATCCGTGTCTGGCATATTATAAGTATCAAGATCTGGCCGATGTTCTTGTCTCAATCTATTATATTCTCTTATAGCTGACTCGTCAGCTTTAATACTAGAAGGATCGAAATTAATTAAATGTAAACCTTCTAATTTAGTAATTCTAGATAAAGCTACATATGTTTGACCACAATTAAAAATGCTATTTCCTGCTTCTACAACAGCATTTTCTAAACTTAAACCTTGACTTTTATGAATAGTGATAGCATAACTAAGACAAAAAGGAAATTGTTCTCTAGTAATGAATACTTGATCCATTATTTGGAATTGGTATTCTAATCGTTTGATAGAATACTCTTGATTCGATTGAAGTTTAATGGTAACGCTATCTATCCCTGTTTTTCCTTTACTCACTGCAATAACTGTTGCTATAGTTCCATTAACTAATCCGATAGACACATCGATATTCCTTCGTATCATAATTTTGCAGCCTATTTTTATTGTGATCACTCGAGAAATACCACATGCGTTGTCATCATCTTGATTTAAAATTTTCAAAACCCTTTTTTCTAATCTTTTGGGGCATTTGTAACAATCATTGGCAATTAACTTTATCTCTTCTCCCTCCAGCTTATCCAACATGGTATTATTAAGTATCGAACACATATCTTTAGTCGGCATCAAGCACACTGTATTATTTGGCAAATTATTCAAATATTCGCACAGTTCATGAAGAGAAATTGAAGGAGTATCACTGGAAAAAATAATCTTTCTCTTTTGCAATGTTTCTATATCAGAGTTGGCTAAATAACCCAATCTCAATTTACCTAAAATTTCTGAGTAAACTTTATCATTTTTCTGTCTCATATTTATAGTCCATTCCTCATATTCGAACAAAGTCCATAAATTAAATGACAACATGCCTTTAATATATTTTTCAATTTGCGATCTTGTTAGTGCAATGAAAGCGAAATCTTCTCGCACAGGTGGTAGTTGCAACAAATCACCAAATACTACAATATTTATTTTACCAAACCAACCGTCTTCTTTGTCCGATGTACAAAAAATCTCTGCCAGACGTAAATGAATATACATAAGGGTTATATTTGATATCATCAAAATCTCATCAATGATAATAAAGTCAACATCCTTTAAGCTTTGTCGTAATCTTTTCAACGCATTATCGGATATAGGTTTATATTTTGCCGTGCCTTGCTCTACAGGTAATTGTAAGAATCTGTGGATTGTCAGTCCCTGGATATTAAATGCTGCAATACCAGTTGGAGTAGCAACAGCGGTAATTTTGTTTCTCTTTAGTTTGTTTCATTAAACTAAATTTTCGATTAGGTAACTTTTACCAGTACCTCCAAATCCACTAACAAACATTCTTATGACTTAATTGCCAGATGATATTGCAGATGTAATTGTATTGAATATTCTCAATTGATCAGTATTGAAATTTTTGATAGATTGATCTATGTCAATATCGTCTTTTTTTCACAGACCTTTTCAATTAAATCTTGAACATCTGTTATAACTTGTAATGCATCAAGAGGATCAGCATTTTCCAGATGTTCTGATGTTTGGGTCAACGTCTTTGCTAATTCTTGTTGCTCAATTAATTTATTACCTTCATCCATGGCACTTTGAATCAACTGTATTTTATCATGATATTTAAGTGCTGCAGATAATTTATCTTTTATTTCAATAAAAGCATTATGATATGTATCTTGTTTTCCTTTTAATTCCTCAATTTTTCTCCAAGGTTTAAATAATATTAGTATAGAAAAATAATAGGGTTCAGGTTGTGTTTGAGGATTGTATTTCATATGAAGAATTAAACGTGCTTGTTTTCTTTTTCTACAATATAAATTTTCATCCATTTTATAATATTCAGCTTTGCGAATTGGCTTTTTTTTCCATATATCAAAAAATCTAGCAAAATCGTATAAACAGATAGTTTCTAACTCTTTAGGGCGCTTTGGATAGTACGTATCTACTAAATTATCACAAAAAATGTCAGTTGAATCTTCAGGCAATAGCTCCAACTTATCTTTCCGTTTTAATTTTCTCTTTTTCTCAAAACCAACATCAACCCATAGAAAAGTAGTAATTGGATCAGTTTCATGAAGTGGATGACCTAATAAAGTATCAGCAGCTTCGATAGCTCCACATTCTCTGTGAGTAAGTCCGCGTAGACCGACGGTCCAAAGCCTACTACCAAGAGATCTATTCAATGCTATATCAGTAAGATCAATATTACTTTTTTCACCTTTTGTTCAATAACATGTAATATAATATGTCAAAAGAAATGTTGATTCGCCAATAAATTGAGCATCAGTATTACCTTCCCATAAAACTAATATAGTAGGCATATAATCATTTGTAAATCGTTCATTGAAATTTCGAGGCAGATCATAAAGCCTACTATTATTCTTCAACTTTCTACGATTTGTTATAGCCATGATAACAGCGCGTAAAATAAACTCTTTTGTTATCTTTCGCGGAAATTCGAAACGATAAGTGCTCATAAAACCACTTCGTGTTTTAGTTTTACGCATACAGTTATTATGTTATTATTTTATGTTGTTGATATTCCATAACTCTACGATACATATCTGGAGATGTATATTTATTGGGTATACGACATGTAATGTGTTGCATTATAGATGTCTTTACATCTTCATTCGAAGATATACCGCATACTGGAGCATCTTTTATCCAGAAAATACAATGAAAATGAGGTAATCCTCGACCTTGATACTCACGAACATAAAGTAGTGCTCAATTTTTCCTATAGGTTTTGCGTCAGAAAATAAGTAAGCCATCATAGCTTTAAATTTTTGTTCGATAAAAATTGCAGTTGGCACAGTATAGTCCACGATGAGTTGACTATTAGATCTAGAATCATTATCCAATGATTGATAATTTCGTATGAATTCACCTAAATCAGGCCAGATCCATTCTGCCGGACTTAACGTTACGAAAAATGTTACTGGACCATATTCCTGCGTCATACAATTCAATTCTCTTCTTGGTCTTCGCCAGTATGCTTCAGTTCCCCTCAAGCGAGAAAATATAGAATAAAGATTTGACTCTAAAGCATTTTCACCCAATTGTTTTCTGAAATTTCCTGCAGTGTATTTATAACGTGTATCCAAAACATGTAACATGTGATAAATTCCTGCATTGAGATTTCTCATATTGCTATCATGTAGATAGTAAAAAAGTAATTGTTTGCTTTCTCTAAATTGTGAATGTTTAGATGTTAATATATGCTTAATAAAATCAGAATCTCTTAATCTGATATCTCTCGGAATACGTTGGCCACATTCACCATAAGGATAAATGTCTGGAAAACATTTCAAATCCAAGTCCTTCTCATTGTAAGCTAAAGGACTTTCATAAACTTTTTTCATTTGATATAATTTTGTATCTGATTCATTTGGTTTTTTAACATGCAAAGCATTTATTGTATATTCATCGTAAAATGGATCCGACTGTGATTTTGCTGTCAATAAAGCTTCTGGCTCAGGCATTTTAGTAATACCTGCAGCTTCCTTACTCTCTTGATCGACTTTGTTAACAGAATCTTCTTCAACATATTCTAAATCTGTATCTTTGAGTTCATTCAATAAATCTTCTGGATTAGTAGGAAGATTAATTTTTGAATAAAGAGTATTGTTTTCTTTGAGCCATTTCAAAGCATCCCATAGTCTTTTTACATTTACATATTCTTCCCAAATAATCTTACCTTTAGTAGGAATACTTCGAACCAATATATATATAACTCATGAGCAGTGTTCAATGGATCGGTTTCTTTACACAATTTTCGTAACGTTTCATCTAAAGGTAGAGGCAAATGAAATACTTTCCCCACGAGTTTGTCATGGCGAGCGTAATGAGGTAGTTTTTTTTTCATAATAGTGCTTTTATTCTGGATAACTTGAAGTGCTTTTGCACGCTAAATTAAAATCCTTTCATACATGTTCAAACATTTCAATTCGTCAGGAATAGGTTTGAAGTAAAGATTATTTAAAAGACACGTAGGGGGTATAAAATTTTTTTTAAGTTTTTCCAAACAAGTTTTGCAAATCTTACCATTGTTTAATACTTCTATCAAATTATTGTTTTCATAGTATTGCACTAAATTTGCCCAAGCATCATTCGTAATTCCTAATAATTCACATGCAATATTTGGTTCATAGTTTTTAACATTTACTACACTTTTATTGCGACATAATCGTTCGCAAGAAACACAAATATTTAGTGGAAGATCGTTCAAAGTGTTATAATAAATTTTTACACCTTCATGAAACTTCTTTAATATTTCAGTTTCATCTAATGACATTTCATCCGTACTTTTGCATTGAAATACCGAAGAAGACGCAGCTTTGGATGCAATATCATTCAATTTATCCAAATCACAATTATTCAAAACTTCATTAACATCTTCGATATTTCTATAACATTTAAGTAATACATATACAATATCTTTAATTCCTCGCAAAAAAGGAAAATGACTAGCCAAAGTTCGTAATTTCAAAAATGTCGAAGTGCACAAGAAAATTCCAATATGACAAACAATAAGATGACCAAGTTTTTCAGGATTTTGTGAATCGGCGCTACATTTGTCAAGATTTTTCAAAAAATCATAAGCATCTCTATAAACTAAATTAATCAAATTGTCAAAAAGTTGTTCATTTTCGTTCACGGTATGAATATCAGGCATTTTACAGTATTGACTACACAACCATGTATTTGGATTTTTCGTACCTTCAAGTAAAGGTATGACATTAGTTGATTGTCCATTTTCATTCATCACTATGACATTCATTTTACTTGAATCCGTCACAAGTAATCCATTTCCAAAGTTATAAAATGCTTCGGAAAAATATGACTCTGAATTGGAAGAATGCATTGAAGTTCCACACAAAGCTGCAATTGCATTATTAAGATTCACGTTGGTTATATTATTATTATCTCCTAAACGACTTAAACCGACTTCCGCTTTATCTTTTAGTTTTTTAATGTACACTTAGCTTCTACTATAAATTTGTCTCTAACTGAAATAACTCGAGTAATTAAATATTCAGCTTTAATTCTAGCTTCGGTAATAGAAACACTAAATTTAAAAGAGGTATAAATTTTTTAACCCAATTTTGTTTTTCATAAAACAATTTTCTAGTACTGTGTTTAACATTTGTGATGAAATAGTTATTTTTTATTTTCAAAGCTCGTTGACGTTTTGATTTAATCAATTTATCTTCTCTATTGAGATTGTAATAGTTTTTTATATTTTCCAAAATTTTGTCCTTATGAGTCTGATAATATTTCTTCATATTTTTTAATATTTTAGTTTTATTTTTAATATAATACGTTGTATTCTTCTTTTTCTTCTGACCCTTTCGTGTTGTATTTTTGTGGGGAGGTTTCTTATTATATCTTAATCGACTATTTTTGCTTAATTTGACTTTGTTTTTCTGATAGTACTCTTGGTTAGACATTTTTTTTTCATTTTCAATAGCTCCTTGTTGCTGTTATCGCTGGAAAATACTCTTTTAAATGTGTGAGAATGTTTCTTATTATATCTTAATCGACTTTTTCTGCTTAGTTTGTTTTTGTTTTTCTGATAGTACTCTTGGTTAGCCTTTTTTTTCTGCATTTTTAACGACTCCTTGATACTGTTATCGCTAGAAAATACTGTTTTAAATGTAGAACTTTGATTATGATTAATAACTTTATTATTCAGTAATGAATTCGTTGATAAGTTGCTTTTCTTAACAGAAGCATCGTCGAAATTGTTCATTTCGCAAGAATCATTTCGCAATATACTGTTACATAGTAGAACAGACGTATTTGGTTCAATATAATTCTTATTATTTATGTTCGACTTGAATTCTTGCATAGAATGTTCATTAGTTGGATTATTATTATTACAATATTTAATGTCAACTGATGTTCTTTTAACTAAATTACTAGTAATGAAACCTTTATCGCAATTTTCATCACGATCTTTGAAGAAAATTGCAGTAGCGCTTTCAGCAATATCTAATCGTCTGTGTTTTTCTGCAGGAACCATAAAATGCGATGAAGATCTTTCTTGCCTTTTCCGTTTATTACTAGATTTTTTACTCACACAATCGGGTATAATATCTATGTCTCGAAAACTTGACGAGGAGAGTTCTGCTTTTTGCAAGAAAATAACATAAGCATCTTTTAAAGCACTTGGGGGAAATATCTTAGTTACATTGTTGTCATTGATTGTCCACCAATCGTCACCCTGCCTTACATAATTAATGTAATGTCCACTGTCATTTGATTGTCCAAGATGAACGATAACGCTTATGATTTTATATAGTACGTTATTTATCGTAAGAAGATCCAATACGTTTTTTAAAACGAAATTATTAATTTTATAAACTGTTGTACCAATTACCTGAAATAGATTAGTTTGCATTATTATAATCTCATTATCAGTTGTCAATGTTAATATTTCATCAAATTTTGTTGTATTGATACAGTCATAATTGCAAGATATATCAGTTGTCTTTGAAGATCCCAAATTTCTATTAATTATATCCTGTAAATTACTCGTTAATGCATCTAAAAAAATAGTTAGAGGAAATATAGTGTTATAATATGGGCGAAGAACTTTCATGTTATTACAGGTAGTACATAGTAATATTGTTTGTAATTCATGATGAACAGCCAATTTTATGAATTCTAATTTATCAAAGAGATAATTAAAAAATTCTGGGACATCTTGCTGACGAGCTTCAATATATTGTGGATTTACAAATTTCCTCAAGCTTAAAATATTTACATATACTTTATTATCTTGGCATTTTCGTTTATAACTCTTAAATACTTCACTAAGTACATTTTGGTTACTTGTTTCAAGAATAGTTCTGATGGATTCACAATTAAATAAACTTTGCACAGAAGAATTGGCATAACAAGATACACCATCAAGATTAGGAAGCCCAGTTATTTGGCATTTCGAAAGTGTATTTAATTTTAATGAAATGCAGTTGTCATGATGCCGCATAATAGCATTCGAACTGCAGTCGTTATTGTTTGTAACTGAAGGGAAATGTATCAATTCATCACTTTCAAGCATTTCGTAAAGATGGTCACGCATATTTTCTTGAATATAATTTGTCGTTGTAGGGTTTTTGTTGAAAAATATAGATGTTGCAAATGCAATAGCCAAAACGCCGTAATCTTTATCATTAATTTAGTTTTTGAAAAATAATTTTATTTCTGTTAAATTTTCTATTTCGTATAAAGTAAGGAAATAATTGTATCAAAAACTGTTCAATACAAGGATGCAAATCATTTTGATTAAGCGAATCAAAGATGTGTACAAATTGAGTATCGTAATAACAGCATATCCAATGGCCACCCACACATTTAGCACAATTAAGGGGTCGGATGCAATAAGGGGGTTAGCGCGTGACCTTTCTAAAAAGTGACTCACGGAGAGTTCATTTTCAAAATTCAAAAAAGTGATTAAAAAAAAATACCATCATATTCCTCATGGAAAATGCCATCTTTTTTACATTTACAATTTTGTTGTAGCATATCGTGTTTCAGAGATAAAAATTATTACCTCAAAATATCCAAAACTAATTTTCAATTTTTTTTTTCGAATACATCGCTCCAACTTCGTCAAAAATCATCCGAATTAGCCGTTTTTTTTTTTGAATTACGTGTCATTATCTAGCGCATGCGTCGAACCTATACGCGAATCAATGTGGAACAATGATAATTGTTTATTTAATTATAAGTCAACAATATTGGGTTATACGGTTTTAGTACGTTCAACGACAAAAAGTGTGGGAGGAAGTTTAAGACTCGAATAACTGTTCGCGAGACATTTGTTCGTTAACAATCAAGGAAGATTTCTACAAAGTTTCAAATCGATTCAATAAATAATGACTGAAGGAGAGCGATTTTACCGAAGTTGCGTGCTCGCGGCAACAGCCGCGCGGTCCGCCGCCGCCGAACCTCGGCCGGACAGGCGTAGCGATGCTTCATGGATAACAAGTACAATATACTAATCTCATTAGATATCCAACCATGGATAAATTCATATTGAAACAAAAAATAAAAAATTTTACTAGCCATTAGTTTTATTAAATACTTTGCTCGCAATACAAACCATACACTATTAATAAACTACACGTTTATTCGACTACATCTTGGATCAGTACGAATTATCTTTTGATTCATCAAAATTTACAACATAAAACTATATACTTAAGCAAATAAACTTGGCGTGCCAAGGGAATGTGATTTTACTAGAATAAATTAAATGCTAATAAAGCTATAGGTTTCACTTTATTACAGTTTTACTTTATTTCTTCTTTGGTTTCTTCTTTTTCACTGTACTTTGTTCAGCTTGTTTCAATTTATTTTCTTCGGCGCGTAACTTTATTTTTGCCTCTGGGTTTTGTTTCGCTTGTTTCGATTTATTTTCTTTTGGTTTTAACTTCTTCTTTGGTGGCTCATCATTTTTCGGCGCTGCCTTCCTTTTTTCACTTTGCTTTACTTTTTTTTCCGATTTTTTATCAGGCACTTCTGTTTTTACTTGCTCTTTTTTTATCTTCTTATCCAATTTTTCATCTTTGACAGTTGTCTTGCTTAGGAAATTGTTTCCAAACTCTTGCCCAGCAGGACTACAGTATTTTAATAAATTCTCATAATCATCTCGTTTTTCTTTTGTTATTCCCACTGCTCCTGCTAAAGAAACTTTGGATAAGTCAGCACCAACACTACTTGTCAGTTTAATTGTTTTTGGAGCTCCATCGTATGTGTAGTATAAGTCGATCTGCCCGTTTGGAAAGTAAACAATTTTTACTGCTTTGCTTACCGTAATCTTATTTTTGTGCAATTTTTCACCGCTCTCAAAATATTTTTCGTAGTCTTTCATTTCACAACTAGAAATATGAATCATTTCGAATGGAGGACTTCGTGAATCTTGTATGAGCTTTACATATTCTTTCTCCGATTCGATTCTTTCTCTCTTCTTTTTAATGCGCCCATATAAACCGAAATTTCGGTCACATTGACAGTAGGAATGTCCTCTGACAGGAAATAAATGCTGAATTTCCAGTTGTAAACTAACGGACAATGTAGAAAAATATTGCAACGTGGTGTAATTCCGATTCTGTCCTCCTGCAGCATCGGAATATAGAAAAATTTTGTCGTAACAATCTAATTCTAATTCTTTTTTTAGCGCATGGCCCACCATATTGCAAATAGTACTTGCGCCTTTTTTGTAGCAACCTTCTAAAAAGTGGAACATGTAACTCCGATCGGTGTGATAAATGTGCACATTGAAAATATAGAGCCAAATTAAGCGGCGAAAAAACTGAGCATTTACGGGAAGTTTAGGTAGAGGCAGGTTTTGACCGAAATCAAATTCGCACTGTAATGCACCAGTAGAAGCCAACATTGATATTTTCAATTTTTTATATTTTTGCACGTCCAATAAATGTTGAGCATGCTCAGTTTCTTTGATAGTCTTGGTTTCGTTAGCAAAACACAAATCACACACGTCGGTTCGGGGCTGATCAAAAGTAAAATTAACATGGCGATTGAAATATTTTGAATAAGTAGATTCGTCGATTGGAATCGAGTAATTGCCCGTCACAGCAATATAAAAATCTACAAACGAAAGATAAAGTTTTTCAAGTGTCAACGATGTGTCGTGAAAATAATTAAGGTTTGAACTTTCTCTTGTGTAGTGTGAAGGAGCATGTGGAATACTTTGACAATGTGTTTGAATTAAAAGCTTGACATCATCGGTCAATTTAGCAGTATGATTTTTAAGACGCCCCCTTTCATCACTCATTTTTCCACTTGTTATTTTTTTTTGTACTACATCTATTCTTTTCATTCCAATACAAAAAACATTGGAAACAAACTTTTTGCAAATATCAATACTTTCACCTTTATAACGGCAATAAAAATTCCATTTCTTTCGCTTACGGTCTTTTGAAGTATCGCTTTGCTCCATCAAGTTTTCTAAAATCGCATTCTGCACATGGTAATTACCGCTGTTCCAAAACTTTGTGAACATTTTTTCCTGTCCGTCAGTGTCTATTTTCTCATAACATTTTTGTGGGCAGCAGCTGTTCATCTCAATGAAATGTTTTGCAGCTACATTCTCTCCTTTCGCAGATTCATATTCTAATCCCTATGAAAACAAAATGTAGTTTCTTCAGTAAACATAACCTCCATTATTTACCTATATATTTGTTAGCATAAAAAGCTACTTGTACTATAATCAATAAACATTCAAACTACTTAAGTATTGTGACAGTAAACGTCAAATTAGCGCTGATCATTTAGCTTAATTGCTGCCTGTGAGGGCAGCACCTGCCGGGGGGACGAAATAGGTAACGAAGGAATTCGGCACGCGAGCAGACCGAACGCGCGCAATAGAATTTGAACCAGTGAAGCATAGACCATTGTCGTGTCCGCCCGCTTTCGCTACCGCATCTGCCGATTAACGTGCCCTTGATAGCTACGCACATCAAAACAGCAGCAGCCAGTGATCCAGAATTGCAGCCATCAAGGTGTTATCCATCCGACAGCTCGAGACCCGGACGAGAGAGAGAGTGTGTGAGGTTTCGCCATCGAGGGCGAAACCAGTGTGTGCGCGCATTCGCGACCCGCGAGCAAAACAATATAAAAACTGTTACGTGCTGTGCGAGTTGTCGCCGTTTTCTCCGATCGTCTGCAAATATAAGGTAAGCTGGCCAGCTTAATCTCGCGAGCGCGGTTACCCGATTAACAAATAAATCATTAGTTTCGATGCGTGCATGTAATAGCATTTCTATTAACAAAGAACAGCGAGCGTACCGGCAAAGCGTGTTGCCGACGAGCGAGCGTTCATGTAAACAAACGCGCGGGCCGACCTTCTGTAGAGTATAAGGAATAATAAAAGATCTAGTTCATTTTACTAACAAGTGTTTTGTTTTGATTCGCTTATATCTCGTAGCTTCCACTCACTCCCGATTGATTATAGGTTATTTACACTCTTCCTCGATAAGACGAATTACTGGTTGACTGGCGACTATCTTTACATGCTCTCCGTTTCGTATACTGAGCATAATTAATTACGCGTGTCCCTTTAATGTGATTGCGCGATTTAATTAATTAAACGGTCTTACCCCGTTACAGTATATTCAAGTGTTGAAATTTGATAGTAGTTGTCATGCACTCTGAATAAATCGTTTTTATGACACGTGTAACTTTCGATAGCAAAATTTGTCTTACTTATTTACCTGGTTTCTCAATGATTTGGCGACGTTTCTTTTCCATCCTTTCTCGTTTCTCACTTTTTTTCGTCCCTTATTCGATTTCTCACACGTCATTTTGAACTTTAGTCTAACAGTCGAATCTGATTATCGTTAAGGTTTCAGAAAGAAGAATTTGCTTTGATGCGATGAAAACAAGTGGCGAGCCCAAAACATACGAGGTATAAAGTAACGAAAACATGTAGCTGTATACACTTGTCAAGAGAGACTGTATTTGTTTTGCTAGTGTGTTCGAGTCAAAACATACGATGCACGTAAAGTAATTTGAGTGACGGTGCGAAATTCAAATTTTATAATCTCGTAGTGTTCATCGCAAGCAAAGTATTTAATAAAACTAATGGCTAGTAAAATTTTTTATTTTTTGTTTCAATATGAATTTATCCATGGTTGGATATCTAATGAGATTAGTATATTGTACTTGTTATCCATGAAGCATCGATGATTTCGTGACTGTTGTGTGCGGGGAGACGCCGCTACGCCTGTCCGGCCGAGATTCGGCGGCGGCGGCCCGCGCGGCTGTTGCCGCGAGCACGCAACTTCGGTAAAATCGCTCTCCTTCAGTCATTATTTATTGAATCGATTTGAAACTTTGTAGAAATCTTCCTTGATTGTTAACGAACAAATGTCTCGCGAACAGTTATTCGAGTCTTAAACTTCCTCCCACACTTTTTGTCGTTGAACGTACTAAAACCGTATAACCCAATATTGTTGACTTATAATTAAATAAACAATTATCATTGTTCCACATTGATTCGCGTATAGGTTCGACGCATGCGCTAGATAATGACACGTAATTCAAAAAAAAACGGCTAATTCGGATGATTTTTGACGAAGTTGGAGCGATGTATTCGAAAAAAAAAATTGAAAATTAGTTTTGGATATTTTGAGGTAATAATTTTTATCTCTGAAACACGATATGCTACAACAAAATGGTAAATGTAAAAAAGATGGCATTTTCCATGAGGAATATGATGGTATTTTTTTTTAATCACTTTTTTGAATTTTGAAAATGGACTCTCCGTGAGTCACTTTTTAGAAAGGTCACGCGCTAACCCCCTTATTGCATCCGGCCCCTGAATTGTAGTAATTGTAGAACTACAGTTCTTTTAATCTTTAAAATCAAAAATGATATCATTATAAATTTCTTTTTGTATGTAATGTTGAATTCCTATACCATAAAAGTATTTTTATTTCATAATGATTATATATAAATAATTTTCACTATTTTCAATAATAATACCTGAGTAATTATTGTTATCTTGGATAGGGCGGTAAATTGAACGATTTTGGAAAAATCGAAAATTTCTTGATATCTCATAGTATGAAAACGAATAATATTTGTTCCAAAATATATAAAAACTCAATATATAAATATCAAATTACGACACATACTTAAACGAAATATGTAATACCTATTTTGAACTGATAAATTGAGAATCTTTACATTTTTTATTTCATTTATATTTGATTTCAATTTTGTGTATATTACTTTGTGAATATCGACCATATTATGCATAAAAACGCAGAACATAATGTGATTTTACAAGAGTACATGATAACACTAACTGATTATTAAAATTTAGAATTTATCTGTCATATTGAGTAATGTCAGAAACAAAATAAAATTATATTTGTTTGAATGGAGCTTTAAGCAATTAGTATATACAACTTCAACGTACCTCTTATTAACATGTATCTTTGCGCATGCATCAATTTTGGTGGCACAATATTGTTACCGGTGTCTTTATTGACATCAAAGATGTCTTTGATGATAAAATGGACCCAGTAATCCTTGATCTTAATCTAATTCTTAAAAATAAAAATTACATTTAAAATAATAAGATTGATATAATATTCAATTAAAATATGATGATATTTACATACCACGTATACTTCAAAACAAAATAGTTTAGAGTATCCTTATAATGAGAGCACTGGAATCTCTGAACAGCCTATATGTTTCTGGTTTACCAGATATATATAACCAGATATATATAATATGAGGATATGATGCTGGAAAAAACATCATAGAAATAATTAGTATGTTCTAACGTACACCAAAAGCTGTAAACAACTTTTTCAATTACATCAAACTTGAAATATACACTAAAAACCCCCAAACCAATGATAAATCCCTTGAAATTAAAAAAAATATTTCACGCTTCTGCAATCACTCCTAAAATCCCTCTAAACAAGTCAAGTATCTTAGTTTATTGATAGATATATACCTTACTTGGAATAAACATGCTCAATATATAATCATTAGAGCAGACTATTAACATACTAAAAGCATTAACAGGTAAATGGTGGTATGGGCACCCTCAAAATCTACACATTAGTTATCAGAAGCCCGTTAGCATCGAATACAGTCTCTTTCTAATACACATCTCCACCATCTCAATTCCAAAATTGACATTATTCAAAATCAAGATTTAGGATATAGAACTTTAGGATATAGAATAGAACTTCTATCCCTCTATACGTTTTAGATAGTGAATCAAAAATATATAACCACTATGAATACCTATCAGCCAAGTTTATACTATTAACAACTCTTTTTTAGGTGATAAAATCAATCAATAAAAATTATCTATATGCAGGTGAATTACCAAAACATCACATTATTTGGAATTGTCCTAACTAAACAGCTCAAGGAGACTTACTAAATTAAAAAACTACACAAACTGTTAACACAAACTAACCAAAAAAGGACAAATCAATAATAGAAGTTATAAAACAGCCTACGCACACCTCAGAAATACTACTAATCGAATTTTTTAAATAATTCTTGCCTAACAACATAACCTTTCAATCTCTCAATTTCGTCTCTAATCTTAAATACGCATGCATGTTGTCATATCAGCGTCTCAGATGGAGAACTACCGCCATCTAGTGAAAAGAAAAGAAAATGGTATTGCTACCGAAAAACGCTCAATTACGAATTAAAATTGTTTGAAATACAAAAACTAACTAAATATTCTTAATGTTGTTGCCAACCCTAAATTCTTAATTTTGTTGCCAACCTTAAATATAAATGTTTTTAAAAACAACCTTTTTTTTATATTACAATGTTTCTAATAAATATCAACGTCTGTTTTTAGAATTTTATTACATACCCTTGTTTCAGTAGTACAAAGTTTCAGTATTACAAGTTTTGCAAGTCTTATTTTTTTAATAAATTAAATACATTACATGTTTAACAAGTCTTAATTTTCTTTTATAATACAGTACTGTAACGGTCCAGTCTGATTTGTCTCCTATTTTCCTCTGCAAAACGGCAACCCGTCACACACGAGACTATTAGAGAAAAGCGGTAATTGAGCGTAAGCGCTTTTCACACGTATATGCTAATGTGTTAGGGCAACTCTGCGAAAACATTACCATATTAGGAGCGTGACGTCACGACCGTGGGAAAATTTATTGTTTACAACAGAAAATCGTTAATTATAAAGTTTTTTAAACGAACAAAAGTATCTCTTAGTTAAATTTGTTGCGCTGATCCTGAATTTCATGTTGATATAACTCTCAAATCGATATTTGTTAGTCAAATCTAATCTACAAATTAACATTGTTAGTTATTTTGCAATAAACAACAATATTGTTATTTCGAGTACACGATTACAATCTCGACGTATCGAAACAGAAAAGCAAGAATTTGACACTTTGATAACCAATTATTCCCTAAGTTATCAATAAATAAACAATTTATAATTTTTTTAAACAATTAAAATAACACTGTTAGATAGCAAATCGATCACACGTATCTGTAAAATTGATGATTATGATTGTCACTAATTTGCTGATTTTTAAACCGCTAAAAAAGAAATTTGCAAATCTGTTTTTTAATTATTATACAAATCAGAGAGCAACATTAATCATCTTTTATCTGAATAACATTCTTCTAACCACTAGCGATTTTTTCATGTAAAAATTTTCCATAATTTTATTGTAAAAACGGCGTAATTTGATTATTAAATTGTATAACTTATAACTTTGAGAGGTGATTTTTCCTCAAGATGCAATTTATGTTAAAAAATTCGTCTTTTCTAGCTTAATTTTTTAAATCGCATAATCGCAATTTCGATCGAGCCATTTGGCGATAAAACGTGTACAAAATTTGCGTCAATGACAAAAATAGCGTTGTAGGGGCTACCAAGCGTAGAAAGGAGCCCATTTCGCATGTATAAATTCGCTCGTCGCTGCGGCAAGAGGACTCATTTTCCTACCTTGCTTAGCAGCGCGAGCACTGTGTAGAAATAAAGCCTCAGCTATTTCCTGAGACGAATTTCTTTTTCAGTGGTTAGCCTGTTGAACTCCTTTCCTACTGATCTCTAAGAGCTCAACTCATGAGACTATCTCTCTCATGAGAAAAAAGCAGCCTTAGAGATCTTCCCTCCTGAAACATATTTATTGTTGAGAAGTCAAATTGAGCAGTGATCGCGGCGCTGTCGGCCCTCTCCCCAATAGATGCGATTGCTCTCAATTGCACTTCGAAGCAGCTCATCGAGTTGGTAAGCCTCGTGGTTTGCCACTCGAAAGATTTTCTTTTGTTATTTAGATTGCGCGCGTGTCAACTTCTTGCTTTTCTCGGAGATGTAATTGCGAATTTAATGTAAAGAGTCCGAACTATTATTTTCATAACGCGAGATACATTCAAACGTTACAGTACGTAGTTTTACAAGTCTTAATTTTTTTTGTTTAACACAGTAAGTTTTACAAGTACTAGCTTTTTTATACACGTCTTCATTTTTCCATAACTATTACATAGCTTCTTATACATGCAGTGCATATCACATCAAATAAAGTAAATTGAAACTACAATAACAGTACTCATCGATACCGAGTGGATACTTAATAGACTGGTAATCCTAATGCCAGTATTATTATCACAGACCTATGTATATGTATAATATCTTTATGTCACATAGTAACCAATATCAGTATTATCACAAACCTATATATTTGGTATATACATCTACAAGTCTTAATCTGATAGTCTTTAAGTACTGTAACGTCGGATAATTAATGGTACAATTTTTTTTAATTATTTTTTTTCTATTACGAATTTAATGGTTCAAACTGCACAATTTCGAGAAACGAAAATACGTTGGAAAGTTTCTCTTCTCAAGGTTTTTACAAATTCCAAGAGAAGACAAGCTGACCAAATATTTTGCGATTAGAAAATAGGTATAAGAAATTTTACGACTTTGTTATGTGCGTCCATATGTTTAAGATGTCCTTGTGTTAACAGCATGGGCTGCCGACGCCCAAACCCTAAGCGGAATGTAGAAAAAAAAAAGAGAAAGCTCCTCTCATGCGTTTTCCACTGAGTTTTTATTTTTCCGTTTAGCTTAGTCATCAAAAGTTAAAAAATTATTTTATTCTATTACATAGTTTGTGCAGTTAGATAAATTAAGTCGTACGATTTATCATTTAAGCTACATTTCAATTAAGTTTAAAGATGTGAATAAATAACATTTGAGAATTAAATATAACTCTCAAATTGTTATTTATATATATTTAGTAACAAATAATAGATAATAGTTAAATAATAAGTATGTTAAGTCCTTGCACGGTAAGAAAGGGATACTTTTATACGCGATTTGGCATGAGCAACTCCATCTGTCTTAAAGAAACTGTACGTTCTCCTAAAGCGGGAAAATTTCCACCAATCAGTTTTGGAGTTTTCATGCCCAAATCCTTCAGAGCCACTTGCGGCCTTATTTTGAAAGATAGCGCATCACGAGGGAATGTGCTAAGTAAGGCGCGAACTGTTCGCCACTGCTACGCCACCCGCAGCAAGAACTGCCACGGTCAATAGATACACTCTCTTTCAAGAAGCCCAAAGATTCTATTACGAACACGATCAAAGTTTCCATTAATCGTTTAAAGGACTATATAAAAGTAAGTTTTATTTCCAATACTAATTTTTATTTCTTCACCTTACACAATCCATTTTCCCAATTCCGTATCGCTCGGTCCTCTCATTGAAAAACGAGTTGGATAGAGTTGATACAATAGTTTAACGCTCAGAACTTGGATCATTAGGATCTTTATAGGTCTGAATGGAATCTATAATTGATGATTCTTTGTGCCTTCCGAAAAGATTGGCGCTAGAATAATCGATTTGGATTCAGGAATTAGAAAACCACCCACGCCGTGTGCATCAAATTTTTCTGTATTTTAGCCAACACCAATCTTTCCTTACCCGGGTAAAGTGAGAAATCACAGCCCAAAAAGGATTTGAAATCTTCACCTCACGAAAAGTGAGACGTAACAGTACCACTAATATAATTCTTTGTGAATCAATACTGTCATAATATAAAAAATACATAAGTTATTAAAATTGAATTATTCAAACTGTAATAATAAATATAAATAAGTTTTCGCATTCTAAAAAAGTATTATTTGAGACGTTTTCTTTATATAGCTAACTTTTTAGCTATAACGGTGCTGGTATCACCTTGTTTGGCACACCGTTTCAAAGGTTTATTTGCCTTGGAAACTTTATTTGTATCCATACAGTCTTCTTCCTTCAGTAATTTAAAACAGGAAATATCTGGACAGACCAACGTCAGAGAATCTAAAAATAAAAAATACGGATTGTCCACATATTAATTTTCAGACACACATAATTACTACTTGACATACAGAAATTTATTAAAAAAAGCTTACCAAATGTACTGACAGTCTCTGTCACCATAACGTAAGTCTCTTTGAAATGATCTACAGAGTCTTCAATTTTAAAAGATGTTATACGGACAGGCAATTTATGGATGCCTTCCGTAATTGAGCCTGTACCGAATTCTAAAGGTCCAGCTCTGTTATAAGCAGCGACAAGGATTGTCTTGATGTAGGCTTTGACTGCTGAAAATTAAAAATATCATTGAACGTTAGATTTATGAAATTAAGTTTATAAAAAAACGTACTTATTTTTCCAACAGCCTTTGGAATATCAATGAATTGTATCGTAGGAATTTCCACGTCCATTGGCACAGTGTAGTTATGGTATCCTTTAAATTCTACTTTAGTTCCAGGTTGGATAATCAGTTCGTAATTTAGAACATTCTTTGCTTGCCTTTTAGTAACAACTTGCCCCTCAGCTCCATCGATATGAAGTATCTAAAAAAAGTACATTTTTGAATTAATAATTATAATTTACAATTACTACATTAAAAAATAAATATATATATTATATTGTAACGGGGTATGACCGTTTAATAAATTATGTCGCGCGATTACCTGGAAAAGATACGCGAAATTGTCAAAGCTCACTGCTATTAATACGGGAGAGCATGAGGAAGCATACGCCGGTCAACAGATTATCGTTTATAACCTAACTAAATTGAGTGGAAGCTATGTGAGGAGAGAATCAACGAAAACACTTGTTAGTATTATAGATCGTATGCTTTATTATCTTTCTAACTCACAAAGGTCGGCCCGCGCGTTTGTTTACACGCACGCTCGCTCATCGACAACATGCTTTGCCGGTACGCTCGCTGCTCTCTGATATTAGAGCCTTACATGCACGCATCGAATACCGAAAGTTATTTATCCGACATGCAATTCCGATCGCGTAATTAAGCTGGCCAGCTTACCTTATAATCGTGAGGGATCGGAGACAATCACAGCAACTCGCACAACACGGAACAGTCGCTTATTGTTTTTGATATTCGCGAGTCGCGAACGCGCGCACGCACTGGTTTCGCCCTCGATGGCGAAACCTTACACACTCTCCCTGGGTCTGGCCGCTGGCTCGAAGCTGGACAACGCCTCGGTGGTTATGGTCCTGGATCACTGGCGGCTATCACACGAAGCGTACAGATGGCTAGGGCACGTAAATCGGCGGCGGCAATAACAGAAGCGGGCGGACTCAACTACAGTCGATGCTTCACTGGTTCAAATCTTGTCGCGCGCGTTCCGTCTGCTCGCGTGCCGAATTCCTTCGTTACATATTTTTGTCCCCCCGGGAGGTGCTGCCCTCACGGACAACAATAAGGTTAAGTAATTAGCGCTAACTTGACGTTTACCGTCACAGCCCCCTTCCAGTCTGGACCGATGGGGTCCTTGACGATGATCCCGTTAGCGCTATACCTTCCGAGGAGGATAAGGGGAAAGATAATAAAGAATCATAGTCCGAGTAATGGCAAATTTAAGTTTTATTGGACGACAGGGCGATGTATCGGTGGTCCTGCCCACGGGGGCAGGACATCATCACCTAGCTGGCCTCGGCGGTATCTCCTGGCCCTGGTCGTCCAATGGAGGTCGGCCGCGTGCCTCCCACCCCAGCCTCTCCTGGACCAGGTCGGCGTGTTGTCGCACGCGTGGGCAGCGGTCCGTGCGAGTCACCCCGGGGTAGTGGCATACGTTGCACCCCTCCCACTGAGCGCGGGAGAGGGTGCCCCGTGGGAGCCCTCGCTCTCGGGGGGTCAGAGGCAACCCGTTCCTACGGTTCGGGGCGGACCACAATGGTCTTTCGACCGTGGAATCCGCGCCCGAGGGGCCCAGAACCACATTGATGTGGATGGGCCCCGTTGTCTGACCGCCTTGGCTCCCGTCCACATTAACCACCAGGGTTACCCCGCCTTCTTGCGAGCCCTGATGCGGCGTAATTCCCGACCTGGTTTCCGGGGACGTTGTTCTGGCCCCGGCGGTCGGAGACTGGGGGAGGCTGTCGGTGTTGACACTCGCCGGGCCCTCGAGGGCCTGGCGGAGGCGCTGCTGTACGCCCCTGATCGCCGACGCGAACTGGCGACGGCGGGATACCACCTTATCCCAATAGTCCAAGTCTTCCGGGTGGTGTCCCGCGGCTGTGTACGCATCGAACTCTGCGTACACAGTGCGCTGGAGGGTGTTGAGGGTCGTCCAGCCGCGCTCGACTTCCCTCAACCCCTCGACGATGTCTCCCCAGGTCCGCCCGCCAGACGGGGGTGTCTGGCTGGTAAACCTGGGGCGCCAGGTCGCGTCGGTGGCACCCTCCTCCGTCTGGGTGCCGATGGTCGCGGTCGGGACTTTCCGGGGAATTGGTCCCTTTGGTGGTCCGGGCAGTGGCGTGGTGTCGTCTCGCGCGATGCCCTGGGTCCTCGACGGCATCGCGGTTGACTCGTCGGCCGGGAGCTCTTCGATGAGCACGGATGACGAGCTCTCGTGAGCTCGCACCCGTGCTCGCTCCTCTTCCTCCTTCTTTTGGCCAAGCAGGTGGAGCGCGGCATGAACCACCCCCTCGACGGCGGGACCTAAGTCCAAGCCGATGAGGGCGGCTGCCGCTTGCTCGAACTGATCGAGAGTAATCTGCATCCTGTAAATGTCCGGCGAGTTAATATCCTAAAAACAACTTTGAATATCGAAGGTGGGCGCCTGTTCGGCTGTCCAGGGCCTTCGTCGCCGGAATCGAAGGTGGGGTCCTTGGCGTCGGTCTCCCAGGTCCTTCGTTCGCCGTGTATCATGCATCCACGGTTGTCGCTTTCGGTGGTCGGCCCCTCTTCCTCTTCACGATGATGGGAGGGGGGGCTCGTGTCGTTTGTCGATGTTGTGTGGTGTGTGTAGTTCGCGCGGACTTACGAGGTCTTCCTCGCGGGCGCTTCGTCGGGTTAGTAGGAGGGATATCCAGTGGGACTCGGCTGGGGGGATTACGGCGAGTACGGCGAGGTGATTTCGGAGTTGTCGCGTCGTCATTTCGGAGTGTATTATCTGAGGTGTCGGCGCTCCCGTTTCCGTGTATCGATGTATCGCTCGCGTTCGGGGCCCATTTGCCGGTATGTCGTCGTCTCGTCCATAATAAGGTTTGAGGTCCTTAGCATGTATTAGCTCTGTGACCTCTTCCTGTTGGTTAGCGAGGCGATATGAGTTGGCGCCGAGTACCTTTGTGACGATAAAGGGGCCGATGAACTTGGGTGCTAACTTCGCGGAGATGCCCTGTGCCGCGCAGGACAGTACGCGGTTCTTTTTCCACACCCAATCACCTTCTTTGAACCTGTGGTCCCTGTGTTTGGCATTGTAGTACTTAGACTGCCTCAGGGACTCATCCGAGGCGCTCTCGTGAGCTTGTTGAATGGCGGAACGGCTCTTCTGCATGTGCTCGTTCCATTGTCCGATTCGAAGCAAACTCTCTTCCTGTTCGGCGAGCTCGTCCATCCGTTTCCGGAGAGTATTCGGGGCTCCCGGTTGTCTACCGTAATTGAGCATGGCCGGACTAACCCCGGTGGAACTATGGACAGCCGTATTCAGCGCGAACATGAGTTCGGGTAGCGCTCGGTCCCATTCCCGATGATTCCCCTGCAGATACGACGTTATCATCGTCTTCAGGGTACGGTTAACCCTCTCCGTAGGGTTAGCCTGCGGGGTATAGGTTGGGGTGAAGGTTCGTTTTATCCCCTGATCTTTCAGGTACCCGTCCACCAACTGATTGCGGAACTCGGTGCCGTTGTCAGACAAGAAGATCTTGGGTGTGCCGAAACGTAGGATTACTCGTTCCCGAAGTTCCTTCACGATCGTCTTGCCGTTAGCACTACGTATGGGTATACATTCGACCCAACGTGTGAATACGTCGATGAATACCAAGACGTATTCGTGCCCTCGTGGGCTCTTTGGGAAGGGTCCGGCGATGTCGCCCGCGACCACTTGCCAAGGCATAGACCATGTTCGGTCCTGCATGAGCCCGCGCGGTGGCCGTTGCTCGACCTTGCACTGTTGGCAGACCTGGCACTTCTGAACGTATCCCTTCACATCCGAGTACATTCCCGGCCAATAATAGGACTGGGCGACACGGGCGAAGGTCTTCTCGCGTCCTAAGTGTCCTGCTGTCTCTAGGTCGTGATTTTCGAACAGCACCGCTTTGCGTTCCTCTGGGGGCACGACGAGTTTCCATTCGTCGCCATACTGATCTCCTCCTGGATGATCATGATTCGGCTTTTGGTGATACATCACCCGGCTGACAACCTTCCAATTAGGGTATTGCTCTGGTTGGCCCTCGATGCGTCGGAATTGATCCGTGTACCAGGCGCTGTCCCTTGGCTTTGGCTGGTCCATTGCGCCAACCTCTGCCTTCGTGGGCTCGAAAGCGCGTGATAAGGCGTCGGGCAATACATTGTCTGCCCCCTTTCGGTATTCGATCTCGAAAGTATGGCCTTGAAGTTGTAAGGCCCATCGGGCGAGACGTCCAATTGGATTCTTCAGGTTGTATAGCCATTTCAGGCTATTGTGATCAGTCACCACCCTGAACGGGTACGCTTCTATGTATGGGCGAAACTTTTGGATGGCCCACACGACCGCCAAGCATTCGCGCTCCGTCGCTGAGTAGTTTTGCTCAGCCGGATTAAGGACTCTGCTAGCGTACTCTATGATTCGGTCGCCGTCTCCTGCTTTTTGTAACAGGACGGCCCCGATTCCGGTAGCGCTAGCATCTGTCTCCAGCACGTACTGCCCATCTGGTTCTGGTAATCCCAGGCATGGTGCGGACATCATGAGTGCCTTAATTTTGGCGAAGGCTTGTTCCTGTTCCTCTCCCCACACATATTCGCTCTTTTTTCCTGTTAACCTCGTTAACGGTTGAGCGTGTGTGGCGAAGTCGGTCAAGAATCTGCGGTACCACGAAGCTACCCCCAGGAAGGTGCGCAGCTGTCGCACGTTTCCTGGTCTTGGGTACTCCATGATAGAGCGCACTTTTTCAGGGTCCGGTCTGATCCCTTCGCGGTTGATCAGCAGGCCGAGGTATTTGGCTTCAGACTTGCAGAAGACGCTTTTCTCTCGATTGATCGAGAGGCCGGCTTCGCACACCCTGTCCAACACGGTTTTTAAGTGTCGTAGGTGATCCTCGAAACTGGACGATACCACTATGATATCATCCAAATAGGCGAAGGCGAATTCGCCTAGTTCGGGACCGATCACACTATCGATCAACCGTTGGAAGGTGGCACCGGCATACGAGAGACCGAACGGCATTCGTACGAACTGGTAATGTCCCAGTCCGGGTACGGTAAAGGCCGTAATCGGCCGAGATTCGATCTTGAGTGGGATCTGGTGATACGCGCTACTGAGGTCGAGCGTAGATATATAGCGCGCATTTCGCAAACGTCTTAATATATCTTGCATAAACGGCAAGGGATACGCATTCGGCTCGGTGACTTTATTGACCTTTCGGAAGTCAATACAAAATCTGTATGAGCCGTCCTTCTTGCGTATCATGACCACTGGGCTCGACCAGCCACTGTCGGCTGGTTCGATTACCCCTTGGGTCAACATTTCCCTTACCAGTCTATGCATTTCTTGCTCGACCTTGTGCGATTCTGGATAGTAACGCTGTTTAATCGGCTTCGTATCACCGACCCGAATCTCGTGCTCGATGCCTGCCGCACATCCCAAGCCCGTCGGGGCTCGGGATAGGGCCTCGTTGATGGTCTTCTGCAGCGCGGTCTGTTGTGTAGCCGTAACCTCAGCTAGTCCGATTGTGGCTAACCTCGGACCAGCCTCCAAACTAGCTACTTTTAGCTCCATTTTGGCCTGCGATCCCTTGAACAGCAACGTGTTATCGTCTGGATCAAGTACCGCTCTGAACAACCTGACGAAGTTCACTCCTAAAATACATTCTTCGACGAGGGTAGGGAGGATGGCTACTCTCGTCGGCATCGTCAATCCTCCCACGGTGAAAGGCAGCATGGCGTGACCGACGATCGTTAACTTACGACCGTCTGGTAATCCTGCCGTTCCCGCGTGGGTGGTATCTAGTCTGACGCCTAGCACAGTCGCTATTTGTAGAGCATTACTACCCATGGCCGTGGTGGAAGGTCCCGGATCATAGAGGGCCCGTATTTGGAAGTCCCCTATCTTCACCGGTAGCCACCAACGCGTCTCCTGTTCCGGGGAATATCGGGAAACAGTTTCGACGGCTCCACAGCTTTGCCCTTTATTCGTTATAGCGCTAACCATTGTGCTCTTGCGTGGTCGAGTGACGTTACTTGTCGTCCGAGCCCCTTTGGTTCGGACGATCGGAGTTTCCATGAGGTTCTTCTTCGACGGTTTACTTGCCTTAACCCGTGCCCCCGAGGGCGTGTGCGATCCGTACGTCACCGCCTCGGCCGGTCTAGGGTCTTTGGCTTTACCAGCGTCGAAACCTTTCTTCTCCGAGCGCACTCTTCCGCCACGCTTATCTTTGGCGTCAGCAATGGAGTTCTCGTCCTCGACGCCCAACACGCTCGCTGTTATCGTCGTGGGCTGTGTTGGCGGAGGTCGCGAGATCTCTTTGACGGGGTTTGGGTTATTGGATGAAGGAGTGGGATCAACCCCACCTATCCACTCCTTTGCTCGTTTCCCTTATTACACTGGGGACAGAACTTCCTATAATAACCCAGTAGGCCGCACTCGGCACATTTAATCGGCCCAGAGAACTCTCTTCCTCGTTTACGGGGAGTCTCCGGCCTTTTACTTCGGTCCTCGGAAGTCGAGCTTTTATCGGTGCGGTTACTCTTCATTTCCGCCGATATTTCCTTAAGGGATAACAGGATTTGGTTGAATGCGTCGAAGGGTGGGACTTTCTTTTCACCATCGACGGCTTCCAGACTCGGGTTAGGTGCCGCCCCCGGGGGCGTCGGTGTGTAGACGACCTGGTGCGTCACCTTTTCGAGTACCTTCTCCATGCGTTCCAATCTATCGCTGACTTCCGGTTTATCACCGGACATGGAATCCACTTTCCCTTTACGAGCCTTGCTCGCGTCGGTGCGGGGATGATATGCCATCTCAGGATACAAAGTCGACTGAGGGTCTGGCATCGTCCGCTCCATCCTCCGCTGATGCAAGTTGTGCTGGGCCGTCATGGCCAGGACGTTTAGGGTTCGTACGGAGTCCACTTCTGATCTCCGTATTTGGCTTTGGATTTCCGGTAGGAGGTTGGTATGAAGCAGGTCTAGCTGACTCTCGTGCGTCATCCTGGGGTTTAGCCGACTCATTAGGCCCATCAGGTTCGCGATATACACGTTCGCGGGTTCGTCTGGGCCCTGATATCGGCCTTGTACCTCTTTGATTAGACGCTGCTGCTGTTGCCTGCTGGTTCCAAACCATACTCTGGCGTCTGCCTCGAAATCCGCGAAGGAGAACCATTCATTCCTCATTGCCTCGAACCATACAAGGGCAGGACCGGTGAGCAACTCGGAGACAGCCGTGAGCATCTCGTCTTCCGTGAGTCCAGCGCTGCTCCTCGAGTTTTCTAATCTCGTTAGGAAGGTGTCGATGCTCGCGTTGCCCTCTCCGGAGAACCTGAGCTTCCATCCCCTGACGATGCGGCCGACGTCCCTTGTTGTGGATAACGGGCTTGACGTCTGTTGGGATGACCACATGCTCGACGGGTGGTTGTTCACTTCAGCATTAACTCCACCGAGTTGATGCTGTCCACCCTCTCCAAAAGGGGGCGTTCGGCGGGGGGTCCTGTCGGGGGCCCCCGTGGGCCTCAGGCCGGGTCCGGCTGGAGTGCTCTGGGGTAGCCTTGCGTCGTAATGGCATGTGAAAGTGTCCTGGAATGCGACACTCCTACGCGTGTTTTCGGGTTGTGGTTCCTCATTGGAACTGTTTGACTCGTCTTGCCGCGTACTTTTGTTCACGGCATTTTCCAGTTCCGTAATCCTGGTTGCTAGGTTGTTCATGTGTTCCTGCACCCTGACGTTGGTCTGGACGATTTCTTGCATTACTTGGGTAAGGTCGGACGCATTTCTATTTCGCGATTCTTGGACCTCCCATTTCCTCTCATGTTCCCTGCATCGGAAAATGAGGTCTTGTATCATAATTGCGAATTCCGGCGGGAGTTTAAACTGGTATCCTTCGTCAGTTGTTATAGTAATTTCCTTATTACTGTTAATTTTCTCTCCGCTGTCCAGGGCATTCGCGATGTTTATCGCGGTTTTTTGAACCCGCGATATTACGTCCGCACTCTGTAGTAGTTGGGCTAGCGGGTGTTCTCCTTCCTGCTCGGATGCTGTGTGTTCCTGGCATAGGGACACGATTAGCTCCGAGCGTAGGGCGGCTCTTTTGGCTGGACTGCTGTTTTGGTGTTCGGCTTCCGCGAAATCTGCTGCGGAATAGTCGCCGAGTAGCCAGTTGTGCAGTCTGGCAGCTCTCGAGAGCTTGCTCCCGCTAGTCTTGAGCTCCAGCTGGTCGAGGTATTCTTCTATCTCCTCTTCCTGGAGCGTCCATACCCAATTCTCTACTTCAGTATGAGTGCGGTCCATGATTTGCTGTTAGGTTACTTGCGGTTCAATTTGTTTGTAAAAATACAGGTATTATACGCGCGTGCGAGTGTTGTATTAAAACTCGTGCGCCGAATTGAAAAATAAAAAAATTTTATTTGCCAACACTGGGCTTGATCAAGGGCGCTTAATGAATTAATTGCCGAAAGATTCTTTGCTCGTAAGTGCGCAATATAATGATCCTACCTATCAGACGTACTAACTGTTTGTTAGCACGGCTGTGTGAGTTAGTATCTAAAATATTGTAATGAGCGTTGTGCGTAAACACCAATAACCGCAGACAATAATATTAAAAAAAAAACTATGCTAACACAATACAATGTCGAACAAAATTATTCAATTGAATTAATCCCGTTTGAAAATTGCCGGTGTTAGTTTTTCCCCGGGCCAACGGGTATAATATTATTTGCGGCAATTTTCAAAATTCGTTGGTGTTTACGTTCTAGAATCTTTCGGTCGCACTCGCACGCGTTCACAGGTTTTGTTTACAAATTTTCGCCGCGGCGGGCCTTCGCAAGCTAGCTAACAGGTATTGTTTACACTTGTGGCTTTCGGTGTCGAGTGCGCACAACAACACTTGACTGCCACCTGAGCTATCGGTTGACCGAGCGCGAGGTTAATGTTAAGAACCGGTGTTTTGCACAATCAAAAACACCGTAGGTTCTTTAACGTTGGGCGCCATGTAACGGGGTATGACCGTTTAATAAATTATGTCGCGCGATTACCTGGAAAAGACACGCGAAATTGTCAAAGCTCACTGCTATTAATACGGGAGAGCATGAGGAAGCATACGCCGGTCAACAGATTATCGTTTATAACCTAACTAAATTGAGTGGAAGCTATGTGAGGAGAGAATCAACGAAAACACTTGTTAGTATTATAGATCGTATGCTTTATTATCTTTCTAACTCACAAAGGTCGGCCCGCGCGTTTGTTTACACGCACGCTCGCTCATCGACAACATGCTTTGCCGGTACGCTCGCTGCTCTCTGATATTAGAGCCTTACATGCACGCATCGAATACCGAAAGTTATTTATCCGACATGCAATTCCGATCGCGTAATTAAGCTGGCCAGCTTACCTTATAATCGTGAGGGATCGGAGACAATCACAGCAATTCGCACAACACGGAACAGTCGCTTATTGTTTTTGATATTCGCGAGTCGCGAACGCGCGCACGCACTGGTTTCGCCCTCGATGGCGAAACCTTACACACTCTCCCTGGGTCTGGCCGCTGGCTCGAAGCTGGACAACGCCTCGGTGGTTATGGTCCTGGATCACTGGCGGCTATCACACGAAGCGTACAGATGGCTAGGGCACGTAAATCGGCGGCGGCAATAACAGAAGCGGGCGGACTCAACTACAGTCGATGCTTCACTGGTTCAAATCTTGTCGCGCGCGTTCCGTCTGCTCGCGTGCCGAATTCCTTCGTTACATATTTTTGTCCCCCCGGGAAGTGCTGCCCTCACGGACAACAATAAGGTTAAGTAATTAGCGCTAACTTGACGTTTACCGTCACAATATATACCCGATCAGCAATTATCTCTCTCGCTAACTGATTGATTTGTATTGGGTCCCAAATTAATAACATTTTATTGTACGTCCCATTAGTGATCAGGCACTTGAATAATTCAGTTTCTATTCCTCTTACTAGAACAATACAACGCCCATAAACAGTTTTGATATAGCCAATAAATTCTCTGAAAATATAAAAAAAAATCAATGGAACAACACAGCGTACACAGTCAATGAGAATTTTAGATTTATAACAAACAATAATACAGCGCACACAGTCAATGAGAATTTTAGAATGATGGATTTATGACAAAATTAAATAAAAGGAAGTGACTTACACATTAAAATCCTTTTCAGGTGATTCCATCAAGTAACCAACTTCCTCGTCACTTGTATATGTTATTACTTGGTCAGAGTTCTCTTGCAATGACATTTTGAGTCCTGATGTTAGTCTATATTATATAAAAAAATTAGTTTTTTAACTTATTGAGAAGATAAGAATTTTTCATTTTTAATGTGCATTAAATATATTGTGACGGCTAGCCGTAACTTAGTTTTTTTTATTTAATTATTATTAAATATGACGAACGGAGTGGGAACCTTCCTGATTTCCCACAATGAAAACGCATTTGAAATATAAACTTTGATAGTGGCCCGAGCCTGCGTACTCAAGCTTACAATCAACGCTCTATCCTGCTTTGTCCCACACGCATGTGTTGACAGGGGCCTACGATCATCGCGTATACATTGTGAAGTGTTATCACGCTGATAATGGAAGGGGACCATAAAAATGCAATCTATCTTTTTTTTCCCACCGATTTTTAAGAAAATATCCGTAATATTAAATAGATTTTCATCAATTTTGTAAGCCATTATAACGCGCATCTTTTTGTCACCGAAAAAACGTCGATTTTTGTTTTGAACGGAGTGACGAATTTAGTGTTGAGATGAGTGATTATTAATAGTAAGCATTTTTTTAACAACTGTTGAAAAAGTCGTTGAGCGTTTTTCATGTAAGTATTAACAAATTATTACCACTCTTGTGGTTAGTGTTATCTTTCAAATATGCATTACGTCTTTGATATTTCTTCACAGAATGACCAATTATTCAGGAAATGAAGTCGTTGAAGTATTGTTAGTACTTGGTGAATGTCGCCCGAACTACAGAGCTGCTGCTCGGCTCTATGCTGAACGTTTTCCGAACCAGCGCCATCCTAATGACAGGCAAATCAGAAATATCGAAAGACGTTGCCGTATGAATGATCTTCATCGACAGAGAGGTGGAAACAGAAATGTGAACAACAATGATCCAAGACTTCTTGCTGTGTTAGCAATGGTTCATGTGAATCCTCACATCAGTACAAGAGAAATCGAACGTCGGTTGGGCGTACCTCGTACTACTGCTCATCGGATGTTAAGATCCGTGGGTTACCATCCATACCACATCATCCTGCACCAAGAACTCAATGAAAATGATTATTTACTCAGAATGAATTACTGTGAGTGGGCTCTTAATCAACTGGACGAGGATCCCAATTTCTTTTGGAATGTTTGTTTTAGCGATGAAGCTACCTTCAAAAGTGACGGTAAACTTAATAGACATAATTGTCATTATTGGTCACCTGTCAATCCTCATTGGCATCGTCAAGTGATAAATCAACACCGTTGGAGTCTTAATGTTTGGGTGGGAATATTCAACGGGCATATTATTGGTCCCCATTTTTTTGATGGCAATGTCAACGGCCAAGCGTATCTTGATTTTCTGGAGAATCATCTACCTGAATACTTGGAGGAAATCCCACTGAATGTTCGGCAGCTCATGTGGCTACAACAAGATGGTGCTCCAGTTCACTTTGCTGTAAACGTTAGAGAATTTTTGAATGCTCAATTACGTGACCATTGGATAGGTCGAGGTGGTCCAGTTCCCTGGCCACCTAGGTCTCCTAACCTGAATCCACTAGACATTTCTGGGGATATTGCAAGGACGCTGTTTACAAGGATGCACCTACCACTAGATTAGATATGATGGATAGAGTGAGAAGAGCTTGTGCAGCTGTTACGCCTGAAATACTTACAAACGTTCTCAATAATTATCATCGGCGTTTGGAAACATGCTTAGCAAACAATGGGGGACCTATTGAACATCTCATGTAATTGTGCGTGCGCATCATTCATCACCAACTTATTGCCAGATCATTATTATTGTTATTATTGAGTTATTCCTCATCAGATTGACTAATACTGTTGATTATTACTACTAATGACTAATATTTTTTTGTTAGACTCTGTACATAAAAAGTTGAAAAAATTTAGTGTGTTCTAAAATTTACGCATACTTTATTTCTCATATGAAAACATGAAACTGTTCTGAGTAAAGTAATTTGCCATTAATTTGACGTTTAAATGGCCATGGAAAGTTGAATTAATTCATTACATAAAATATTTAGGATTTTTTGTACTTTTCGAATCCGGGGTTAAAATTAGGGATTCCTATTTGAAAAAACAAAGTTGACCTTCAAATGACCTTGGCGGGTCTCCCGGACCCCACGCATGATAGGTCATCTAAACGTAGAATTTTCCGCTCTTTCCGAATCCGGGGTCGAAAATAGGGGTTCCTATTTGAAAAAACAAAGTTGACCTTCAAATGACCTCGGCGGGTCTCCCGGACCCCACGCATGATAGGTCATCTAAACGTAGAATTTTCCGCTTTTTCCGAATCCGGGGTCGAAAATAGGGGTTCCTATTTGAAAAAACAAAGTTGACCTTCAAATGACCTTGAAAATGACCCTCGAGGTCAAAGTCAAGGTCACCATAATATGTCCCCCTCGGAGACGAGTAACTTTTATTCGAAACATTTTTCGCTAGATCTCATAGTTTTTCGGTTATCTTGGTGCGTAAGTTAAAATGCGACACCCTGTATATATATATATATATTGCAACGATTACCGAAAATCGTTAGACTCGCGCGAGGTGAACGAGCGGCTAAGCGAGAGGAGCCGCGTTCGGTTCGCGAGAGAGAGAGAGCGCGTAGGGGCAATGACCGGGAGGGGAGGCTCCGACCGGCAGTATGACTGTGTTACTAAGTCTGTCAGCGTCGCGCTAACCTCCATTTTCGCGAGTTTCTCGTTTTTATCTGATGACTTTGCGAACTTGAGTGCGTGGGTGCAGTAGCAGCAGCAATAGCAGCCGAAGTAGCAGCGACAGCAGCAGGAGAAACAGTAACAGCAGTAGTAGCAGCGACAGCAGCAACAACAGCAGCAACAGTAATCGAGGCGGTGCAGCAAGCAGAGGATCAGTTTATTAACAGCGCGTTAGTCGGATACGGTTGGCCACCGTATCCTCATCGTTCTTGCGGTAGGTGCACCTTTCCCCCTTTTGTTATAATTTGCGTGCGATCCCGCGCAGCGAGCGCGAAGAATTTGTTTGTTGCGCGCGAGCGGTTAGTTCGCGGCATCCGTGGTTTTCTCTCTCTCTCATTTTCAGCGTGTCTTGTAATTCACGCGAGCGCGCGTAAGTCTCTCGGCCAAACTCTCGTGTAAATAAGTTGCATGAATAAAGTGCATATTAATCGTTACTTTCGAATCAAGTAGTCGTTATTTAGTCTTTCCTTTGTCCGGAGGTCGCGTCAGTGTTTATTTACAGTGGATTCGAATTCGCCGGTTGCGTAGCACGAATCGTGCGAATACCGATAGACGCGAATCGACAACTTAGGTTCCAGCGGCGGCCGCACGAGCGCTACTAGCAAGGGGCGACAGCGCCGCCAAGCGGTGAGTTGGGGGAACCCAACTCGGAATAGTAAGGAGACTCTGCGCAGGCGCACTCCGAGGCAAGGTAGGTTACTGTGCTTTGAGCACAGAGATAACAAGGCTTCGTCTAGTCGTAATAAAGGCACTTTCAAGGGATTATCGACTAGGCGGCAGCCTGTTACATGGCGCCCAACTAGAATTAGGACTCACACACGAGGGAGTTTGCACGAAAAGAGAGAGCGACGCGCGCGAGAGAGAGACGTTTGCGCGCGTGCGTAATAAGGTGCGAGCGGGTAAAATAACGCGTGGCTCGTTCGGACGTGCTCTGCGGTAGGGGAAAAACGCCTCTCCGACCCAATAACACCTGCTTTTGTGAGCCGAGAGCACACTAACCCCAGGGGTCGAAGAGACGTCCGGAGTCGCTCTAACTCGAATAAAAGAGGTGACAAATAGTATTTTGGTTAACTTTTTGCTTTTTTTAAGTGTTTACATACACGTTAAAGTAATTAAGTGGGGGTTAGTCACCGAGCGACAGTACCAGCAGAGCGCGCAATTGGGGTGTGTGTAGGGTTAGATTTAATAACCCGGTGGAGCTAGCAAACAGTTAGCCTCCACCTATAGGCAGATAGTTGCGAAGTGGAAGTTCGTACTTCCTTAGAGTACGCGATACCTGCACACACCCACAAGCCACGCGTATAGTTGCCTTACAATTAAAGGCGTAATTGGGTAGTTGGCGAGAAAAATCGCAACACCCCGCTCGCGCCTTCGGCGATAGGAGGCGGTAGTGGTCGACTAGGGAAATTAACCTCAACCGTCACCTACGCCCCAGCATAAGCGATATGGAGGATACCGCCGACGCGATAACCCGGTGGGCCTCGGAACTGCCGTCGACACAGCTGGACAGATACCTGACGCAACTGGAGTTGCGCACAGATGGTACCAAGCTGATGCAGGCAGTTCGATTAGCGTATTGGTTGCTTGGCGAATATATCGACCTAGACTTCCAAGGAGCGGCGTTGGATAGGGAGGCCACACAACGCAGGCGAAGGAGCCGAGAGAGGTGGCTGGAGTCCAGGCGACAAGAGTTAGAAGCAGCTGATGCTGAGGATCTTGTCGCCCACCCACTCATGCTGCTATATAGAGATGAGGTGGTGGAGGCGAACCTGACGCGGACTCTCGCGGTCTACGACAACTTAGAAGAGGAGAGTCAGAGCGAGACGGGGGAGCGAGAGCCCGCAGAGGAAGGGGGGACCGGTGAGGTCAAGGGGCCCACGGAGGGGGTCAGTAGTCAGCACAAGGGCTCCACCGGATCGCCGGATAGGCGAAGGGCTCGTCGTTTCGAGAACGCGGAGCTACAACCTCAAGAAGAAGAGGAAGAGCGGTGCGTGACCGAACGACTAAAGGAAGAGATCGAGCGCAACCGGGTCGGGATAAACCGCATATTAGAGATGCTGGAAAGACACGACCAGGTATGCGCACGGTGGAGCGACCAGGTGACCGCTCTACAGGTGGAGGTCCAGCAGTCAAGGAACAGGGACCCCACCAATCGACGAACGGTCATACCAGAGCGGCCCCGGAGGACCGTGGACTTCCAGTCCACGTATACGTGCCACTACGACCCAAGGGTACCAGGAAGTACCCCGGAACCCCAGCGACCGACCCCTGGCGAACCTCGAGAGGCTCCCCAAAGGCAGGTGCCTTCAAGGACGGAACAGCCACCAAGAAGAGGACCAAGAGACGCCGACATGGGTGAAGAGCAGGCGATCCCGGAAGGATCCGCCTGGTACGACGCCAATGCGGCGTCGGGGTACTACGCGACTCGGGACGCGGGTAGGATAGTCCGAGGATGGAAGCTGCGATACTCTGGCACGGCTTCAGAGTGCGTAGACACCTTCTTGTCAAGACTGGAGGATCTACGCGCGGGCTCAGGGCTAACGGACGGCGAAATCTTGAGCTCGCTATCAGAGCTCCTCGAAGGCGTTGCGAGGACCTGGTACGAGCTTAACAAGTTCAAGTGGAGGAATTACGCCGACTTCGTGGCAGGCGCTCGACGATGGTTTGGGTCAAGTGAGTTGCAGCAACAAAGATTGCTGCAAGAGGCCCAAGCCTGATACCAGGAGAAAGGAGAGCTGGTGCGAGAATATGCCTGCCACCTCCTCTTCATGTTAGCCCAGCTACGCCCGCCGTTACTAGAGCAGCGGCAGTTAGATTTGCTGTATGCAAATCTCCTACCCGCCATCCGGATGCAGCTGCGGAGGAATGCGTTCTCCAACGTGGACGAATTCCACGCCCGGGCGACTGAGATCGAAACCGCTTTGCGGGACGACGAGCGCCCGAGGACCAGGCTGGAGCCAACGTCCACGTTGTACCCCGAGCACATGGGGGTGTCAGCTAAGGCACCACCGCCCCGGGCAGGACCACGAACGGCGGCCATGTCCAACAAGCCTCGGGGTAGGGAACAGCTGCAACCCGAGTCACCGGTTAAAGCCCCGGCCAGGAAACCCGAGGACCGGCCCACAATCGCCGCAACGCAGGCGACAGACCGCTTTGAGGATCTGTCGTCGCAAATTGCGACCCTGCGACAAGATATGGACCGGTACTTGAAGGAGAGGAAGGCTAGCTCTCCCAGGCGGCCGAGGGGTCGGCCGCAAGAAAAGGGGAGGAATAAAACCCCCCCAGGGTCTCCTGGCCAGCGACGAGAGGGTCAGCGGAGGAAAATAGACTACTGCCAACCGATTAAGTGCTCGTCTTGTGGCAAACTAGGCTTTACCAGAAGGTACTGCCCGGATTGCAACAAGGGAAACGGGCAGGGAAGCGGAGGACGGAGGTCCCCTCCGCGTCCCCAGTAAAGGTGACCTCTCGTCGCGGGTCGCTGGAACGGGGCAGGGGCCCGCCAGCAACCCCAGGGTTCAGGAAGGTCTCGCCAGGGATATCGGACCCTACGAGACCTGGCAGTGCGGTGGCGTTGGAAGCGACAGCGACCGAACAGATACCTGATCTGGGTAACTGGGCATTTTGTATCCTCGAAGGGTACGGAGGCCGGATTCAGGTGGTGGAGCAGGGATTTGAATGGGTCGGAGAGAAGACCATCAAACCCAAAAGCTCCAGGAGACCACCTGACACTCCAGGGGATACGCCGGCGACCCAGACACCTGCGGATGAGAGCACGTCGATGCGAGTAGCGGCTGCCCAAGGTAAGAAGAGCCGTGAAAGCCTCCCGTCCATAGAGGGGAGAGAGACGGCGAAAGCTCCCCGCAGGTATAGACCCGAGGATGAGACCAGATGGTGGCTTCAGGTGGGGATAGGTGCCTACAAGTTAAGGGCACTCTACGACACCGGGGCCTCATCGACGGTAATGGGTCAACTCGGGCTTAGGTTGGCATCAGACATGGGGCTGGGCCTGGACGTCACGCGAGCGGGAGAAGCGAAGCTCGCCGACGGTCGCCCATGTCCCATCTTGGGCCATGTGATTTTCCCCTTCACGGTAGGGGGAATCACAAAAGACGTAAGGGTCGCTATAACGCCACTGCTGTCTGATGACTGCTACGTTGGCGCGAATTTCGTAAGGGAATTCAGCGCCAACCTGAACCCTGACACGGACCAGTTGTACTTGGCGAAAGCCGAAGTGGCGGTACCGTTGGAAGTGGCAAGCGTCACTGGTACGTCGTGCCTCGCACCCGTAGGCCTGGTAGAAGCCACGGAAGCACAGCGTCAAGAAGTGGCTAGCCTCGTCGACGGATTAATTCCAGACGGAGGCGAGTGTTTAGGCTGTGCTGTGGGGGTCGAGCATGAGATAGATATCGGAGACGCTCGACCCTGTAAACAGAAATACTACCCGGTCTCCGACAGGGTGCGAGACGAAATGCACGCGCTGGTCAAGGCCATGCTGGACAACGACGTCATTGAACCAGCAACCAGCGGGTGGTTAAGTCCAGTGGTGATGGTTAAGAAGGCAGATGGCAAATATCGGTTCTGCGTAAATTACCAGAAGGTAAACGCAGTAACCAAGCCGGACGCCTATCCATTACCCTTCATGAGTGACATCCTGCGAAGGATCAGGGATGCGAAGTTCATCTCGACACTGGATTTGAGTAGCGCGTACGACCAGATACCTCTTAAAAAGGAGTCGCGCCCCATTACGGCGTTCACAGTCCCCGGCCTGGGGCATTTTCAGTTCAAGAGAATGCCCTTCGGATTGTCTTACGCCGGCGCGACCTTCCAGAGGTTGATGGACAGAGTGATTGGCCCGGATTTAGATCCTTTTGCTTTTGCTTACCTCGACGACGTGATTATTATCTCGCCGTCTTTTGAGGAGCATAAGCGACACCTGGGATTGGTTTTACAACGAATCCTGGGTGCGGGCCTCACTGTGAATAAGACCAAAAGCCACTTCTGTAAGTCGGAAGCCAAGTACCTGGGGGTCCTAGTGAACCGTGAAGGGGTAAGGCCAGATCCAGAGAAGATCAAGCCAATCATGGAGTACCCAGTACCACGGACGATCAGACAGGTGAAGCGATTCATGGGGATGATGTCGTGGTATCGTCGCTTCATACCCGACTTCGCAACCATCGCTGAGCCGATAAACCGCCTGACGAAGAAGAGCATCCCGTTTGCTTGGCAGCAGGAACAGGAGCAGGCTTTCGAACGGTTACGAGACGCAATGGTCTCGGCACCGATCTTGCAGTCACCAGACCCCAGCGTGCAGTTCGTGTTACAAACGGACGCGAGCGATAGTGGGATAGGCGCAGTATTGACGCAAAAATTCGATGGACAGGAGCGCGTAATCGAGTACGCCAGTCGCTCCTTAAACAGTGCGGAAAGGAACTATACAGTCTCCGAACGAGAGTGCCTGGCAGTAGTATGGGCTATCGGGAAGTTCCGGCCTTATGTTGAGGGGCACCACTTCAAAGTCATCACCGATCATAGTTGCCTTAAGTGGCTCCACAGTATGAGGAATACTACAGGAAGGCTAGCGCGTTGGGCGTTAGCACTATAAGGGCATGTGTTCGATATCGAGTATCGAAAGGGAGACCTCAACGTGGTGCCAGACGCTTTATCTAGGGCCTATGAGGAGGGGGTGATAGAAGTGGGTGCCATGACTCATCAGCCGGAAACTGCCGGTGCCTGGTACCTTCAAAAGTATAGAGAAGTATGCCAGGATCCACATTCTCAACCTACCTGGAAGGTGGTCGGAGGGAGATTGTATCACTACAATCCGACTGAGGAGAGCGAAGGGTCCATCGACAACGAGGAAGCCTGGAAGCTAGTGGTTCCTGCCGAGAAGAGGCATCAAGTACTCGAGGAGGTACACGATGCGCCAGCAGCGGGACACCAGGGGAGAGAACGGACGTTCTCCCGGGCTAGGCACCTGTATTTCTGGCCGAAGATGTACGATCAGGTCAGAGAGTACGTGAGGAGTTGCCAGGTATGTCAGCAATGCAAGGCGGAACAAAGGCCGCCTTGCGGGCTGATGGGTCGTCGAGAGGTCTCGCGACCCTGGCAGGTGGTGGCCAGTGACATTACTGGTCCTTTCCCAAAGAGCTCGAGAGGGTTCGAATATATTTTGGTCTTTTTAGACCTGTTCACTCGATGGGTGGAGTGTGTACCCGTACGTAAGGCCAATGGAAGGACCATTGTACGGGAATTGCACGAGAGGGTGGTAACCAGGTTTGGGGCGCCAGAGATATTTCTTTCGGACAACGGGACCGAATTTAAGAATCAGGAGGTCGATGCCTACCTGTCGAGGAACGGCATCCGGCGCGCCCTTACCCCAGTTTACCACCCACAGGCAAACCCCACAGAGCGAGTGAACAAAACCCTCAAGGCCATGCTGGTCTTCGGTAGACAGCCCACTCCTCCCTCGACCTTGAGGAGGGCCCAGGATCAATTGGCTCGGGAAGCTTCCGAGGGCCAAGAACTGACCGAATGGGGTGAGCACATGCGCCAGTTACCCAATTTATGGGAACGCGCTGGCTCTAAGTCCAGGGAGGAGGCGAACCGTCAGGCGGTCTACTACAACCGAAGGAGACGTCAGGCCGACTTTAGGGTTTGGGACTGGGTGTGGAAGCGGAACCGCATCTTGTCTTCCGCAGCTCAGGGCGTTTCGGCGAAGTTGGCGCCGAAATATGCTGGTCCATACGTAATTCAGGAGGTATGTGGGACTAGTACCTACCGCCTAGGTAACCAGCAGGAAGAGTTGCCCGAGCTGATCCACGCCAAGGACCTCAAGCCCTATTTCGGTCCATTCTCGGATCAGGACAACGAGGAACCAGGAGGCGGGGACTCAACACCGTTGGAGGAAGAGGAGGGCGTAGGCGACCCGCCAGCGAAGGTCGAGGAATCCAGCGAGGATCCGATATGCGAGCGCGTCGCGATTGCAGCCCCCGCGAACGAGTGTGAGAAACCCGCGGCGGCTCCAAAGGTATCGATCGAGGCGCCGGTTAAGCGAGGCCGGGGTAGGCCGCGCAAAAACCCTGCGTGCGAATCTCAGGCACCAGGTGGGGACGACCTGGATGGCAATGCGGTAAGGGGAAGAGGCAGGCCACGTAGAACCGCTCAGCACGTGCGAAAGGTAGTCCTGCCAGCTACCCCCGCAAATGGGCCATGTTCGCCAGGTCGCTGCCGCGACCCTTGATCACATTATTACACGAATCATATTAAATTATGCGAAATTATAAGGTAGCAATAAGAGAGTGATATCTAAATAATATAAATAAAAACTATATCCACTCAGCTTATTTTTGACAGTGCATCGCTAATTTGTCTTCGCTGGTAGAGTATTTCATAACAAATTAAGAATCATTTATTTTTTTCAGTTTCAATAACAAAGAAAAATGTTTGAAGAATTTTTTACATCAACGCACACGAAAATGTCTTCACTTGACACATTAAACTTGAACTCAAAAATCAGATGGACTATTAAATCATGGAATCAGTGGCAACGCTACCCTAAAAACAACTTGACCAATTACAACAACAAATCATGTTCCCAATAGAAAAAGCATCCCTGTTAAATGTTATTACTAGAGAATTATCTTGTAAGCGAAATTCTGAAAGCATCTTCACTGAAAATTCACTGAAAAAAAATGTCAAAAGCACGTGTAGTTTGATCATCAACAAGATTATTACGTCAACTCTTCGAAGTGAATGCAAAATTCTGCATAATTCAACCAGTCAAAGCGAGACCTTTCATGGCTCAGTCAGTCAAGACAAAACCTTTCTTGATCCAGCAGGTTATATATATCTTTTATAGCCCAATCAATCAAGGGAAGACTTTATGCCAAAGTATCCTCTGTTCATTTCCTAGTAATAACCCAATCGATTGTGAAAGCTATTGATAGCTTTAGTGATATATTAATTTGGTATAATAGCACATTCGTTTAATATATATTATTGTAAATCTTGTAAATTTTAAGTCTTCGTTTTGAAAACTCTATCTTTAAAATAGTCCCACTAAAAATAATCATATGAACTAGCTGTCAACTCAATAAATCCTTCATGACGTATCCAACGATCGTTGAAGACGACGTCGAAATAATTGTATACATTGATTCCGTAATAAGATGATCCGTTGTCTTATTGGAAGTATGTATGTTCAAAATTTTGACCATTTTTATTGATCTAGAGAAGATTCCATAGCAAAATATGTTTACATAGTTTATTGCATTCAAATTTTCTTCAATAAAAAACGGACCTATCAACTGATTATTTAATATTCCACATCAAACATTCGTCTTTTAAGGGTCTTGCGTTTTATCTTTTTGCATCTAAATAAGATTAGTCTCAGTCAAATATACGGAGTTATATCGCAGTTAAAAGATTCATATAGCTTAAATGTTGCTTCATTAGAGAAAACTATGTTGGAAGGAAAGTTCGGATCGTCATTAATTAGTGCCATAATATTCTCACAAAATTCTAACCTACGATCAAAATATTTTTCTTTAGTATTTTGAAAATAGAATCTTCACTATGTAATAGCGTCGGCGTGCAACGCCGATATATTCACTACTATTACCAATTATTTATAAAGGGGGAAGGCAAGGGAGGCGGTGTATCGCTCCAAGCAAAGCAGGAAGAAGAACAGCGGGCCAATAACTTCACACACACAACTCGTTGACAAACCGTTTATTACAACGCACTACCTAGAGTGCCGGCGAAAGTACAAACACTTATTAACAATAACGCGCAAACTTAATCTAATCCAGATGACCGGCACGTTAGCGCCATGTCACCTCGTTAACCGGCTCAAACAATTACTTAAACTACACACTGCCGAAAACTACGCCGGCTCGGAAAAGCCTGGCGTAGCAACGCGAACCGTGAGAATCGCCGAAGAAAGGAAGAGATACAAAGAGAGAGGAATCGGTGACCTGACCAATTTCGTCGCTGTTGCTGGCGGCCTTGAAGGTGTCCCACCGGCGGCTAAGCTGGAAAACCCCTAGCTGCTGCGTGGCCGGCGACCTGGCAGAAAAGGCTGTCGGGCGTTGTCTCGATGACAGCTTCTTGCCGGGCAACTGCTGCGTCGCTGGCAGAGGAAGTCCCGTCCGGCCGATCTGCTGAGGAATGCTGACTTCTTCCGGACAAAGGGCAGGCAGCGATGGTCACCAACCAGATCGTACGACTCTCTCTCGCGTGCGTCGCGTAACTCACTGTCGCGAGTGCATGAGAGCCAGCTTCTCACGCCTTCTCCCACCACTCGCCTCCTAATCGGCGGCACGCGGCAATGCCGGTCGCGACAAGTGCCGCGCGCCAAGCCCAACTTAGACAATAGTTTTTCTCTCTCTTTCTCTCTCTCTCGCACTCTCAATACTCGATCGCGTCGTCGCGTCCACGGCTTCTCCTTCCACTCTCGTGCGTTGCTGAAAAACAAAAGGGCAGGCATCAGGCACGTGATAACAACGTGCGCTTGATGCCGGCCGTGCGCCTTTGCCTAGGAAGGAGAGGGAGGCAAGCACACGGTGCAGGCCATGACAGGCCTACACCGTCACCGCCCCTCCGAAGGCCGGAGCTCTCCCTTGGAGACAAGGCCTTACCTCTCTTTAAGCTCTCTCTCTCTCTTTCCGGCAAATGGCTCACGGCTCGGTCAAACGCTACAAACTAAAAATAGCTTATACATAGACTTATAACACTTAAACTAGCTTAATCTAAGTTTCATTATTTAAACGAAGATTCGAATTAATGACCGATCTATACGCGCTAAGTCTTACAACATCAAACACAAGAGCAAAACGATTATTCCAAAAGAAAATAAATCCAAAAAAAAGAACTTTTAATTAACGCAAAACTCGATCGAATCAACGGCGCACTAGGACGCCACACGCACGTATCCGCCTCATAAAGAATACCATACCTTTCTTTCGGAAACTAATCACTCCTCTCCAAATATTTAAGGCGGAGGGCTCTTAATTCCTCCGCCACTGGGGTAAGGGAGCCAGCACCACTGATCCGTTGACCGCTCGCGACAGCTGCTACCGGCGGGTTCGCCTCCGATGTTTCCATCGGGGCAACTTCCGCCGGGAGCGAGCTTGACCCGTTGGGCGACAGAGACTCAACGTCGCTCGTCTGCTGCCGAGCGCTTTTTCGGGCCAACCTTTTGCGGTACGCCTTTTCCGAACGATGGCGTTTCTTCCTAGCCACTCCCGAGGTGGCCGTCGCGACTGTCGATGGAACCGAAACTTGGGGCTCCGGTTCTCGAGGAGCCTGCTGTGGCGTGGGCCTGTCTTGTGGGACAGACACCACACTCGCCAGCGGCTCACTCGAGACCGAGGTCGGGGCGTCCCGGATCGCTCGCAACTGCGCTTGCTCCCGTGAATACGCCTGGCTACAACGCGGACAGTTGTCGACAATCGTGTCCAAACGGCCACAATTCCGACAAAAGTCGCGTCTGAGTGGCGGCCTCGTGCAGTCAGTCCTGCGGTGGGAGCCCGTCCGACAGTTAAAACACCGGTACGGTGGGAGATCTAGTTGATTGTCCCACGGCACCGAAGCCAACCCGCAGAGGAAGACTCCCTTCGCAAGTCTGACCTCAGGGTTCGAGGCGCCTACTCTAGCCGGCGTATTCATCGGCAACGACCTTTCCGCGCGTGCACCCTCGCGCCTTACTGGTGGGCACGCCTCTGATGATGTCGAGGCGCTCTCAACAGTCGGCACGGGGAGGACCGGCAACGGTGACGGAGGAGACGGCGAGGGCACCGACGGCCCGTCCACCTCCATAGCGCCGACACCACTCCCGCAGGGCCCAAGCCTTCGAGCCACAATGTGACTCGCCGCTCGACTCGCTGAAGCCCCGGTACGTTGGTCGGGGTCAATTGATGCAACGTCCGCGACCAGGCGAGCCGAAGACGGCGGCATTGGGTCCCGCGAGTGCAGCGGCGACTCTATGTTGCACGAGGATAGGTTGAGCCGACCTCGATTTCGCCTCCGTCCCGCGTTCACGCGCTCCTCGTGCTCGCGCCTTCTCTCGTCGGCCGAGTAACCAGCCGGTGCGAAGCCACCCGGGCCACCAGTTCTTACGAACTGGTAGGCCGGGTCGAGCCTCTGAAGCTCGAGGGGCTTTCACGGCCGAGGTTCGTGTCCGTGCTTCTGAGGCGCCACCTTAGGCGCATCAGCGGCCCGCGCACTCTTCTCGGTCGAACTACCGTCGTCGTCGAGCATCTCGAGTACCCCGTTCGTGCCCGTGGAACGTGCCAACGGAGATGGCAACGGCGTACGGCCAACTCGTCTTCGCGAGTTCGCGCGCGTCTTCGCGGCTCTCCCTATAACCGGTCTAACGGCGCAATTGGCCGCGGGGAGTCGGTCCGGCGACGAATCACTCCGGAAGTCCTCTCCAGCCGGTGGTTGGAACAAACCTGCCGAGGCGGACATCACACGAGACCTTTCCGCGGCTTCGCGTATCGCGAGAGTCGTGAGTCGGAAGGAAGCGCACTTCCTCACTGCCTCCGACCAGGTCTGCACCGGCTTAGCTAAACGGAGCACCGTTTGCGGAGCCTTGCCTTTCCTAGCGAGGTGTACCTGGCTACCCACTTCGGCCGGGACCGGTCCCGCCGGTAACGGGGGAGGAATCGGCACGTCGCGGCCCGAACCGGCACTGCCAAGCTGGACAGTCGAGGCACTTGGAGACAGTGGTTGAGCCTCGGCTTGAGAGGCCGCCTGCTCTTCCTGGGAAGGAAGAGCGGCAGGTTTCTCAACCTGGCTCGAATCTACCTGCTCCAGCGCCATCGACTGTTCGGCGCGAAGCGCGGCGCTCAACTCGATCGCGGCAACGGATTGCGCAGAGCGATCAGGCTCGACGGGTGGGGCTGCTCCTGACTCCATCGGCGTACCTTCCATAGTACTAATAATATAAAACCTACAAACAAAATAAAACAGCACATACGTTAAACAATTAAAATAAACAGATATACAGTCTACTCACAACCTTTAACGCTACGAGGTGGTATGTATCGCTTCAGTTCCGATACATGTACTCTCGTGCTACGGTGTTTATTATCTGTTTGCAACTCATAAATCTCGGGTGAAACTACGCTAATAATCTTAAACGGACCGTCGTACTTCGGATCTAATTTCGCGTTCTTACCCGCGGCAGCGTTAGAAAGCGTATGGACTTTCCGCCAGACTAGATCGCCTACTTGGAAAAGTACTTACTTTCTACCTTTATCATATTGACGCTTCTGCCTTTCTTGAGCTTCCTCAATATGTTTCGCCACTAGGTCTCGAAGCGCATTCAATCGCGTTAACCGATCCGTCCACGCTTGCGTATCAATTTTCGTGATAGGCAACTTCTTCTCCAACTCTCTTCTGAGACTTTTAACCGGCCGAGGATCTCTACCAAAGTTTAGGAACGCCGGTGATACCTTAGTCGACGACTGCGTCGCGGTATTTAAAGCGTGCCTAAACTCGTGCAAATAACGGTCCCAGCTTCGGTGGTCTTTATCAACGAACATAGCAATCATGGTTTTCAGCGTCTTATTGACGCATTCAACCGGATCGCTCTGCTGGTGATAGGCAGGGCACAAAACATGCTCGATGCCATGCTCTCGCAACATACCTTGGAAGATCACGCTCTTGTATGCTTTCGCATTGTTCCTTATCAAATACTCTGGCGTTTCCTATCTAAATAGAATTAATTCTTCCAAGGCAGCGGCGAGAGCAGGCCCGTCTGCCGACCTAAGCGGTTTCAGTTCTATCCGCTTGGTGAACAGATCTTGAAACACGACCATATAACGAAACCTGTTTTTGCTACGCGGTACCTCGACTACGTCCGTGGCTACTACGGCCCAGGGGCGTTCTACTGCACGCTTTCCCATTAAGCCGAGCGGCGCCTGTTGTACTGTTTTGTACTCCTGGCACTTTTTACATTCGGCAATAAAGGTACTAACGTCGTACCAAACGCCCGGCCAGTAGTACTCACGTGCTATCCTATTGTAAGTCTTTTCCCGGCCTAGATGTCCAGAGGAGGGCTCGCAATGAGCATCGCGCAACACGCGTTCCCTATGCTCGACCGGCACTACCATGCGCCAGCACTCTTCTCTGTTAGTGATCGGATCGAGCAAGTAATTCTGCATAAATTTATAGAGCGTGCTACCCTCCACTCTCCAAGTTCTATACTTTTTCGGCCTAGATAACACGTCCTGTATCCTTTGCAAATACCACTTTTCGCTCGTGTCCTCAAACGCGCATACCTCATATTCGCCTTCGAATTCTCTAGAGAGCGTGTCTGGCACATGGTGTAATGCCCCTTTCCTGTGTACTATCTCGCAGTCGTGCTGCTGAAACTCAAGTACCCACCTCTCTAACCGACCTGTAAGTTCTCTCTTATTCAAAATTTTCGTAAGCGCGCTATGATCAGTAACTACAATAAAGTGTGACCCTTCTATGTACGGTCTAAATTTCTTTACCGCGAATAGAACGGCTAAAAACTCTATCTCACTAACCGTGTAGTTACGCTCATGGGTGTTAAGCATTCGGCTGGCATAGCATATCGGATGCTCGCCATCGTCGAATATTTGAACTAAACACGCGCCTACCGCAAAAGATGAACCGTCGCAGTGCAAGTAGAAAGGGCGCGCGAAGTCCGGGCGCGCAAGGACAGGCGCCTCAGTCAACGCGAGCTTCAACCTTTCAAATGCGACTTGCTGAGCTTCACCCCAGTCCCACGGTTGATCTTTACGAATCAATTTTGTTAGAGGAACTTTAATATCACTTTCGTGTTCGATAAACCTAGCGTACCAGCCTACCATCCCGAGAAAGTGACGCAACTGAGCTACGTTGCTCGGAGCCGGATAGTCTACAATCGGTTGCACCTTATTGTCGTCCGGACGCAAACCCTCACTGTCTAAACGATAGCCCAAGTACGTTACTTCTGTGCAGAAGAAATCCGATTTCTCGAGATTGATTTCCAGACCTACGCTACCTAACCTTTTTAATACCTTTTCTAGCCAAAAGACATGACTTTCAAAGTCCGCGCTAACCACTAGTAAATCGTCAAGGTACCAGAAAACGTGCGGTTCGTATTCAGGCCCGAAAAGTGCGTCCATGACTCTCATGAACGTTGCCGGCGCGTTTACCAAACCGAACGGCATCCTTTCAAACTCCCAGAGACCTAACCCCGGAACTGCAAAAGCTGTATACTGCTTGCTCGGTTCCGAGAGCGGAATCTGCCAGAATGCTGACTTTAAGTCAATTTTCGAAAGATGGACCGCGCCGCGCAACCTATCTAAGATTGAGTCCATGCTTGGCATTGGATACGCGTCAATCTTTGTCACTTTATTAACCGGCCTAAAATCTAGACAAAATCTATAACCGCCGTCTTGCTTACGTACGACTACCGGCGCGCTACACCATTGACTGTTCGACGGCCTGATTATCTTTGCTTTCCACAGGCGCATCGTTTCCTCCTGCAGGAAAGCCAAGATTTTCGGCGACATTCGACGCATTGGCGTTTTAATCGGGCGCGCGTCACCTACATCGATAATATGTTCGATAACGTTAGTGACTGCCGGTGAATCGCCAGACTCGGGGACGATCCGGCGAACGAGCGCCATGATCGTCTCGCGCTGAGTCTCTTCGTACCGATTCAAACCTGCGCATTCCACAAACACGTCAACTGCTTCACTACCTTCGTCAGCAAATTGACACCAATCACTCTGATCACCTGATCGCCAAGCACGATTCCCGAAATCAATGTTGATTTGCCAGTTCTTACAGAAATCCGCGCCTAATATTAGGTCGTGTTTTAAAGTTGACACGGCCGTCACGGTCAGCCAGGCGATTCTACCACCTATCTCAACACACAGTCTGAGATCGCCCAATGTTCGCGCCTTTTCGCCTGAAATACCTTGCACGAATATAGTTGGCGGCCTCAAACGTTCCTTGTATCTTTGTGCGAGTCTCGGTCCTACAACTGACACCTGAGCACCTGAGTCCAGCAGCGCGTTATAGACTTCATTGCCTATCTTCACTTTCAAGAAAAACCTATTTTCTGTCACGGCTACTAACGCTTGATCCGACTCTTCCGTTCTTAGTAAAGGTACTGAGCTATCCTCAGTCTCCCCCCTCACCGAAACGGACGGTGCGTCTGTACAGACAACCGGACGCTTGCCCAAAGCTACGGAGTTGGCGGGTTCGTCAAATATGTGCGCATTATCGATGCGCGAATTTGTTGAACCGGCCGTGTCGTCAGATGTGGAAGAGTCCACGTTCAGCTGAGTTTTGTTCTTTCCGACCGCATCCCATGCATCGTACTTAAACAAAGTTCCGCTTGTCGCCTCGTCCCGTTGTTCAAGACCGGCCCTAGCACTAACGCGTTGAATCGAGGCTTTTCCGCCGCGCGAAATGCTCGATTTTTGGTTCTCTGGCTTTAGGGGCCCGTCCAACGCCGAGGAAATAGACTCTCCATTAAATACGAGATCTGGTCTCTCCAGCTTCTCGTCAGCTACATCGTAAACGACCTCTCTAGCCGGCCTACAGACGACTTGCTTACTTTCGTTTGCATCCGACTCTAATTTCTCGTCTACACCAAATGCTACCGGCCTGCGAACGACTTGCTTTCTTTCGTTTGCATCCGAGTCTAACTTCTCACCTACATCTAAAACTACCGGTCTACAGACGATGTGATGTTCGTATCACTTATAAATAAAAATAATTCGAACTCTTGTAATGTAGCTAATGAGTAAGAATTTGTTTCCGATGATTTTACTCTAATTGTCAAGAAAATAGATAAATGAAACAAATATAATAAATAAGTAAATCAAATATATATAAGTAATTGCGATATATCGAGGAAAGTCAGACAATGCCCTAGTTTCTTATGGTGCGAATTGTCCCATAAGCAGAGCTAAAGTCTTTCTTTGATAGGATATAATTCGGCCCAAGTTTCTTATAGCGCGAGATGTTCTATAAGTCGAGCTCAAATTATAAGGAAAGGTTAGTCTTGCTTAGTAAATCACAATGAGAGAAAGAACTTAGGTGTTAATCCAAGTTTATTCAAACTCATGCGCTCACTTTGCAAGGCTAGAAGTGAATGAATCTAGCCTGTGCAAAGGTGGGCCTATTTATATACAGATTTTCCCGCTTATTATTGCAGGAGAGATTTCATCGAAAATTCGAGAGACATTCGCGAATTTTGAGAAATGATTTTTCTTAATTTACAAGTAAATAACCATTAATATTAAGTTTTTATCACATGTAAATTTTACAGAATTAGTTATTTGTTGATTTTATACAATATACAATTATCGCCAATAGTGTCGTCAAAAGTTATTAACTAATAAAGTTAATTAACGTGATATTACATTATTTACAATAGAAAATTATTAAAATTTCATATAACTTTATAATTAATTAATTTTGGAAGTATTTTTCAAAATTAATTATTTGAATTAATTAATAACATTTGAATTATGACTAATTTTTCATATTTGTAACGGTTTTCTTCTAATCTTAACATGCGATTATTTGATTAATTATCTAAGATTTCTAAATCCTAACATTGTCATTATCAAATATTAACTTAATATTATCGTTCTATATATAGTTTATTGTTTAAATAAATTATTAATTGTTTATTGATTAATAACAGTTGTTATTTAGCTGTTATTTATGAAACAAATTCTTACTCATGTTCTATGCTTATTCATTTTACATATAAATTATTTATATTTTTCTAATATTTCATATGTTAATAAATAAATTAACTTTACATATTGATATTCATTGTTAATTTATAATTGAATGAGATATTGTGAATCTGTATGTTAAAATCTATATAATTGATACTTTGTTATATTCAAATTATCTATAATTAACATATTTTTCTCAATATTATGGTTCATTATATCTATGTCTATTATTTGTGACGTCACGCTATTTGTTTTGACTCGACTCTTATTTGTATACAGTCGCGTAAACAGTGAGGTAGCGCCGCTTAATGTATTGTTTTGACTAAACAGATAAATACGTTAGACTAGTTGCAGTCATTTAATAATTTAATAAATAGCTCATATATAGGACCGTTACAACGACTTGCTTTCTTTCGCCTGTATCCGATTCTATTTCTAACCTTACATTAATGATGCGATCGGAATTCCTTATTTCCGACGCAACAACCGAGTTGCTCTTCCTTTTTAGCAGCTCGTCTATCCAAACCGCCCGTTCGATTTGCTTTAAGCAGGAGTCGCTGAGCGGTCGGCGGCTCCTGCACCCGAGTTTCCCTGTCTTACTTGACTACAAGTCGGACAATTTCGGAAGACAAATCCAACGGTCCCGCAAACCTGACACTCTGGCTTGGCCTCCGTCGGTCTCGGCGGGCAATTGTTCGCATAGTGCCCGGTTGTCGGCACTTATAGCAAACAATCGGCTGCGAATTCTGCGCAGCCGGGCACTGAGACCTTTGATGGCCAACCAGACCACACGCAAAACACGCGCCTGCAAAAGGACGTGGTCCTCTCGCGGCACCTGTTTGAGCGCCATTAGCTTGTCCACGCTGTTGTGGAATCAAACTCGGCGCAGAAAACATCGGCACCTGGGCGGCCGGCGGCTGCGCCGCAACGTTCTGCTGAGCTGCAATATTCGGTTGCGCTGCAACGTTCGGTTGCGCAGCCTGCTGCGAAGAGCGGTTCGTCGCCTGCGGCTTCGCGCCTTGGGCATTAGCCGCGGCAACTTCGCTCTTCGGCCCTTTGCCCTTGGCCTTTGCCTTTTTTCTGCTAGCGCGCGTTTCTTTAGCCGGTTCTACTGTGAAAATCTCATCTAATTCGCTCGCGACCTGTTCTACCGCGACGACTGCTTTCTTTCCGGCCAATTTCTTAGGCTCGGTATAAGCAGACTCTGGTACGAGCGTAACGTCCGCGCTCGGTGGACGTTGCCACCTTCTCCAACTTATCATACGATCTTCTAACGCTATGCCGGCTTCCTTGAATTGGCTTAGGTCTTTAAACGCTTTCGTCTCAAGATATCGCCTATACTGCGGATGTAACTCTTCCACAATAATAGCTACTTGCTTTTTGTCGGAAACCGGCGGATCGAAACGTCGCAAGATCGATTGGAAGGCCGCTACATATTCGGAGATGCGTTCGCGTTCTCCTTGCGACCTCTGCATCAATTCCCTATACAACTGCTGCCTACTAAGCCGACGACAAAAATTGGCTGAAAAGCTCTTCCTAAATTCCGATAAAGTCGCCCATTGCTTTCGATTAAGCTCGTACCAAGTACGCGCTTTACCACGCAAACTAGTGCCTACTGCGTTTAGCAACTCTTTATCCGGAATTCTATAGAAGCGTTGACAGTCCTCTAGTCCTGATAAATAGCTAATCGCGCTCGTATTACCGTCGTCCGAAAAACGAAGCGACCAGGCATTTAGCGCACTAACACCATCGGCTGGCACGCCATTGATATATTTGACGTGCTTTGGACTTTTCTTTTTCCTTTCAGCTTTCGTCGTCTTGTCGCTTCTACGCGACGCGCCTTTCCTATGCTCTCCGATCTCTGACTTGGAGGAGCTCGTGAGGTCTACGGTGCTGCCATGGTCCGGCAAAATTTTCGCCTTGACCGGCTTACACTCCGACACTCTCGTTGAAGCTCTGGACTCCGAGTCCGAGTCTCCCTTTTCTCGCCTAAACACTCGCGCGCCTACGCTAACAGGCGCTCGCACAGCTCTTTCCCATTCAGAGATCCATGACTCTCTGACCGATGGTGGGCACTCAGGAAAGAGGACCTGACTCACTGGCTGGGCGCTTGAGTGAACCTGGTAAACAGGGCTGGCGGCCGCTGGCACGTTGAGCGCCGCGCGGCCGGTCGTCGGATCGGCTTGCAACGGCTGTCGAGCCTGTTGCGCAGCCTGATCCGCACCACCCTGCATTGCCTCTCTCTCTACCCTATACACGGTGTTTGTGCCGATCGAATCGTTAGCTTAAAAAAAAAATAAAATTCAAATGAAATAAATACTTAAAAAAAAAACTATTTTCAAATCCAACGACGCGCGCGAGTTGCCAACAGACAGCTAACACGTTAAAAGAAAAATATAAACGGAAAAACTACACTATGTAACCAACCAAAAAAGGAAATAAATAATAAACGAATAGAATAATACAAAAAATTATGTTCCTTTAGTGTGCTAGGCCGGCAAGTTATCGCCTTGCCTAGAACGAGAAAGGAATGCAGCGTTCGAACGTAAACACACTCGGACGCTCAAATTCTCGGAAGCGAACACGTGTTGGCGCGAGCGACCTTTGCGCGTCGCGACCTGATACTGATGCTTTAAATTTCTACGTTTTCTCTCAAACAAAGGCGCGTTGTTTTTAACACGCTTTGCCCTTGCTAACAAAACGCGACAAAATCACTTTCACAACCCATACTACCGAATTAACCGTAAAAAAAAAGAAAATGTAATTACTAATGCTACTTACTAACTATTCGCGCACACACATACAAACACCGTTCTCACCTCTGCTTTGCCCATCCCCACAAGGGATGCCATGCAATAGCGTCGGCGTGCAATGCCGATATATTCACTACTATTACCAATTATTTATAAAGGGGGAAGGCAAGGGAGGCGGTGTATCGCTCCAAGCAAAGCAGGAAGGAGAACAGCGGGCAAATGATTTCACACACACAACTCGTTGACAAACCGTTTATTACAAATGCACTACCTCGAGTGCCGACGAGAGTACAAATCACTTATTACTAATAACACGCGAAACTTAGTCTAAACGAGATGACCGGCACGTTAGCGTCATGTCACCTCGTTAACCGGCTCAAACAATTACTTAAATTACACACTGCCGAAAACTACGCCGGCTCGGAAAAGCCTGGCGTAGCAACGCGAACCGTGAGAATCGCCGAGGAAAGGAAGAGATATAGAGAGAGAGGAATCGGTGACCTGACCAAATTCTGGTGGACGTCGCTGTTGCTGGCAGCCTTGAAGGTGTCCCACCGGCGGCTAGGCTGGAAAACCCCTCGCTGCTGCGTGGCCGGCGACCTGGCAGAAAAGGCTGTCGGTTTCTGCCTCGATGACGGCTTCTTGCAAGGCAACTGCTGCGTCGCTGGCAGAGGAAGTCCCGTCCGGCCGATCTGCTGAGGAATGCTGACTTCTTCCCGAACAAAGGGCAGGCAGCGATGGTCACCAGCTAACTCTCGTACGACTGATTGCTGTCGCGCGCGTCGCGTCACTCTCTGTCGCGAGTGCATGAGAGCCAGCTTCTCACGCTTTCTCCCACCACTCGCCTAATCGGCGGCACGCGGCAATGCCCGTCGCGACAAGTGCCGCGCGCCAAGCCCAACACTCAAACTATTGCTTTTCTCTCTCTCTCTCTCTCTCGCACTCTCAATACTCGAGCGCGTCGTCGCGTCCACGGCGTCTCCTTCCACTCTCGTGCGTTGCTGAAAAATAAAAGGGCAGGCATCAGGCACGTGATAACAACGTGCGCTTGATGCCGGCCGTGCGCCTTTGCCTAGGAAGGAGAGGGAGGCAAGCACACGGTGCAGGCCATGACAGGCCTACACCGTCACAGAATGATACAAAAGTAGGCTATTTCAAGCTAAAGCGAATTTATAGAAAGCAGATTGAAAGTAGATTGAAATGTAGTCAAAAATTTGTTAGTAGTATGCGAGATTTTGTGTGTAGAAATCGCACGAGATGCCCATCTCGGTGAAAAATGTTGCTTCGTTGAAATTCTTCATGCGTCTTCCTAGTAATCTACACAAATTCCACTGTTTTAGTCTTTAAAAAATAATGTACTATAGCAAGGGTTTTATGTAATATCGTATTTCATTAAAGGTTGTATAGGTATACAAAAAATATTGAGAATATCTATATATTGATAATTAATTAACAATCTTTGTAAAGAGTGCGGACATTAAAATTCATTAGAATTGTTATCTAACAATTCTTTGTATAATAAAAACATTTTCGCCGTCTGGATTCCCCTTTGTAAAAAATTGGGATATATTAATGATGTTACTGTTTTGACATTTTATAAAATTTGATGTACATCATATATTGATAATGTTATTGTTATTTTTATTCTTATTATTATTGTTCTTATTATTATTATTATTGTTGTTGTTATTGTTGTTATTATTATTGCAAGAATATGAGGTGTATTCGAAAAGTTTCTGGAATACCTTCGAATCGTCGCATCACAACGTTTAAGCACCGCCTGTTACGAACAACTACAACTCTTTAAGAACTCGTTTGATGCCACATTTATGTCAACATGTTTTCGATCGAATACAGTGTGGTTTTCTTTATCGCTAAAAATGATTGAAAAATTATTCTGAATACTTTTCAGACATACCTAGTATGCTTAGTTAAATATTGAATTATCAATCATTTTCATTTTTAAGTGTAAATAATTTAATTGTGGAATGAATCAATTTGCATCAATATTTTGCATGCGCTAATGTCATATTGTATTGCAGAATTGAACCATAAAATAAATATTAAGCGATATAAATCTTCATCACTACAAATTAGAGCATCAACTAGGAATGGCATTGAAATGACAGCTAGGAAAAATATACATCCAGGCGAAACTGTCATTGCAGAAATACCTGTTGCATCTTGTTTATTACCACAGTTTTATAAAACTCATTGCCAGCGTTGTTTCAAACGGCAAGTATCTTTTCTAATTATTTTACTTATATCTTTTACGATTATCAACTTTTACTTTAACTAATTTTAGGCTAAGATAATGAATTTATTTAATAGTATGTAACGGAGTAGCGAACGATGAACTAAAAAAGGTGATACCCATGGCTGTTGACATAAATTATTTGAAGGGATGGTTTCAGAAGGTACAAATGCTTCTACGTCGAAATAGCATGCCAGGCTTGTACGCTAATCGTGAGCGATGCTATAATACTACGATGAAGATTGAATAAGTCGAAAACACAGTAATAATTGCTTCATCGGACGATAATTTATTTACAAAGTAAAAACTCATTTTCATAGAAATACATCCAATGATGTCACTGCACCGCAATTCAAAATTGATAACTCGAAACATACAACGCCAAAACACAGGTTATTGGCAACGCTACATAGTGACCCTCTTCCGAAATTCCCCGAATACGACCTCAGTCATGAGCATTGCAGGAACCGGGAAATCTGTACAGCCATACGCACTCAACTTTGATGAGTAAACGGGCTAGAAGAGAGTGATAAAGAAAGAAACAGAGAAGAAAGAGAATACACGGTCGCTGTTAGAGAATAGATGATTGCTGTTCGCAATTATTGTTGTTATTCATTTGGCTTTAATTAAAATTATAAATTTATAAAAATTTGTCTTAGTGTTAAATTTTTAGACTTCTAACAACGTAAAAGTGAATGAAAAAATCAATAAAATACAACGGTGATTACACTTTTACGATTCTGTCCTTCCTTTTTTTATTGTTGCAGCCGAAAGTAATTAGATGTGCATATGGAAGATTACTTATGGAAATAAAAAACTAAGAGGCTGTAGCACAAAAATTTTTAGACAAAGTTTTCATATGGTACGATGATATGCTACTTCAGTTCGTGGAGGGTAGAAATATATTCTTTGAAAATCCTATATCTTCATTTTTTAAATGTACTCGTACAGCGACTTCCGTGGCGTGGACTATGATTTATTCTCGATCTACCACAAAAATATCCTTTCATAATTTGTTCACGATTCATAATCGGAAACAACGGACATCGTGCAATTTCCGTAGCTAATCGTTGATTTTATCCTCATGAATGTACTTTCAGTGACGGCATAAGGATTTTACAGGATGGAATATGCTTACCTATATAAGTTGCATATGTGTAAGGAGGTTTTGATTCTTCGCAAACAGTACAACGATGTTTACTAATAAATTTACAATGCTAGCAAAATATTGGGATTGTTCTGATAAAACAACCAATATAATCTTCTTGTTCCATCACTTCGAGTTAATTTACAACAAAACTAACGATAATTAAAAATAATAATAAATCAGCTGCCACGTTTGTACATGAATATCTACAGGTGTGTTCCGTATACTTCAGTAGATATAACAATAGCATCGTGTACGCACGCATTTTTATAATTATGAAAAATTTTAATCAAATCGTTCACGTTGTCTATCACTGGCCGCATTATGGTTAGAAGTGAAAATCCTATTAAATTAAGCTTAAGGTCAACTGATCTGTACGCGTGTACTCTACCGACGTGGTCATTACTATATTTTTCGAATTTGTATGTTCGTGCACGGATTGGTAATATTTACAGCTACTTGCGCTAGTAACTTACTGTTAGAAAGGTACAAACTGATTGAAAACTATGAAACACTATCAGCTAAAATAACTTTATGATAGAGAAAATGTTTACAGATTTTTTATAAATTAAAATTCAAAACAGAGTAGGGACTGTCACCAAAATATACAACATTTATGATAAAAATTGGATAAATAATCTCAACGCATGGTGAAAATAGAAGACTCCCTCATATATGTGTTACAAATCTTTACTACTCTAGCCGTATTTGTAAGTTGACATAACATAGCGTTACATCTTGTTTTTATGTTATTTAATAAGGGGATAATTCGCTTGTCCGCGCGTATAGCGAAGGTTTATGGAATAATACGAATTTAATAGTATGAATTAGTATCGTATTCAATAACCTGGAAGCAAGAAAGTTAGCAAAAATGCTGTAAATTAAATAAATTAATAATAAAAATATAACCTCAGGTAATGAAAAATCTCACTTCTTATTACCTATATTTATCGATATGTCGGATAAAATCCGTCAGTTGGATTTATTATTTTTCTTTTATTTCTTTAGCAGACTCTAATATTCCCTTTATTAGTGACTGCGCCTTAGTGTCCTTATTTTTAATGTTATGGATTTTATGTGATTCCTCCTATATACGGCAACGATTGTGTGCACGAATGTGTCATTCTCAGCCAATTATACTTAGCACAAGTTAGTCAAGGGATTGGCCGAATAAATAGTAATTATGAAATAAAAATACATGAAACTGCCGGATGCACTTAAATGGTTCGATATTTATTTCTCAAAAAACAAAATAAAAGAAAGATAGACTTAAAACGTAGCGGCATCTTATTTAATACTTATCGAAAGAGAATTGTACTACTTGGTCATGATGCTCAAGCTAGACTGACTATCGCTGACAAGAAATGCATCGAGAAAGCGCTAGCTTCCCCATCTTGGCTCATTATGAGTTAGAAAAATTAGCTATTTGGCACGTGGAACTAATGCACTCTCTCATGAATTAGTTGTGATTTTTTTAGTATTAACTAATTTCGCTTACCTTTGCCGCTCGACTTGATGAGAAGACTTTTTTAAAAACTCTCCCACAGAGTCAGTAACAAAGACATACGAATTTACGGTGTCCTTATGTCGATCTTGCGTTATCTTGCCTTATATAAAAAATCGTTATATTCAATCAAATTTTTAAAGTTAATGATTGTATTATATTTAAGATCCGTCTTCTTGTCACTATTGATATTGTGAGTAATAATGATACTCTATAAACAAATGCCGCAGGCATAGTAGTATCTTGCTACATACACATTTCATGATTGCTATATTTTCACAAATTTTGCAGATAGGATCTTTTTGAATTGCAAGGCAATATTCTGCAGGATTATCGAATTTAGGAGGTTTTTCATCCAAATATCCACTCTTGTACCAAGCATATTGGAATACGTTTTGGAATCTAGGTGAAGATAATTGATTATGTGTAATAGATTCTCATTTTATATCATTGATCAGAATTATATACATATATACACTTTGATCAGAATTATATAAATTACTTGCTTTTTTTTAGATATTTCAGGTTTCACTTCATTGACAAAATTTGGACACTTCAGCTGTAGATTACGCTCATTATCAATAGATACCTTCGTTACATGTTTCGTTATTTTACGTGATACAATTTTATGTTTTGTTTTCAATAACAATATCTAGTTTGGTGATGCTTTAAACCAAGGCACATTCAGTTCATGTTTTTTTTCTAAAGCCCATCTTTTAAGATCTAAATCATGAACTATTAACTTCCGGTTTAAATCATCTTTAATTCTTTGTAGAGTATACTCTGAAATTTTAAACAAATTATCTCTTCTAGTTCCGCCTGCGGATAATTTGCTGTTTCCATATTCTCAACTAACGTTCTAACGTGACTAATTTATACCTACTTTGAATGGAGCTTAAAGACAACTTCTTTTTTTTCACTTTCTTAGTATTCAACAGCTTTTCTTTTGTATTCATTATCGATATGTTATAATATAATGTTGTATTAGTTATAATATAATAAGGCACCTCAGTATAATCTGAAGCATGTATTTCCTCAAAACCATCGTCAATCACTTCTGGATTGATATCAAAATCATCATCTAGGAAACAAAATTGTCACTTATTTCATACTCAATGCCTGAATAATAACCTTCAATACTTTTTTCAATACATCTTCGATATAATCGTGTAGCTGTTTCTCTGAGTCTTTGAATTTTTGTATATTTTCCACTATTTCAGTTACGAGGAGCGATCAATAAGTCTTTACAAAATCCAAAAGATGGCGCTCGTCACGCTTAAATTATGATGTTTTTGGCAAGCAATACTACTAACTAGATATTGTACAAAGTTTCAGCTCGATTTATTAAGTTCTTTTTTCATGAGCGTTGGTTGAACAAAAAGTTATTGATTTATTTAAAAAATGGAAAAAACAGAGTTTCGAGCGGTGATAAAACATTTTCATTTGAAAGGCCTTTCACCAAAAGAAATCACAGTTGAGTTGAACGCCATTCATGGCAAGTCTGCCCCTGTGTTTAAGACTGTTTATAAGTCGGTAAATGACGCGGCCGTACAACAACAAAAGATGAACCTCGTTCAGAACGCCCCGTAGAAGTGAGTACGCCCGAAATGGTCAACAAAATCCACGATATGGTGTTGAATGATAGAAGATTAAAATTGCGAGAATTAGTTGAGGCCACAGGGGTATCAAAGGGTACAATAATTTCAATGAAAAATTGGGGATGAAAAGAATATCAGCAAGGTGGGTGCCGCGTTTGCTCACTGTTGAAAACAAATGAACCCGCGTGGTCACCTCTAAGGCTCTTTTGACACGCATCGTCGTAATCTGGAGGACTTTTGGCGTTGACTTGGAACTGTAGACGAAACATGGTTACACCACTATACTTCTGAAATAAAAGAACAGTCCAAACAATGGATTACCGCAGGAGAACCAGCCCCAAAAAGTCAAAGACAGTAAAGTCAGCTGGCAAGATTATGGCCACGGTTTTCTGGGATGTGTATGAAATCATCTACATCGACTACTTGGGAAAGGGCCAGACGATCACTGGACAATATTATGCGTCATTATTAGGTTAGCTGAAAGAAAAAATCAGAGAAAAACGTCCTCACTTGAACAAAAAAAAAATGCCTCTTTCTTCAAGACAATGCTGGAGTTCACATATGTTTCGATGACAAAAATTAACGATTTATAGTTCGAATTAATTGACCATCCACCATAGTCGCCTGATTTGGCTCCCAGTGACTTTTTCTTATTTCCTAACCTCAAAAAATGGCTTGCCGGACAATGATTCACGTCGAATGAAGAAGTTATCGCCGAAACAAATGCCTATTTTGAGGGATTTCAGAAAGCATATTTTTCTGATTGTTTAAAAAAACTGGAAGGCCGTTTAATAAAATGTATCGACCTTCAAGAAGATTATGTTAAAAAATTTAAAAAATTACATACACAAAACTTTTTTTCCTTATTTTGTAAAGACTTATTGACCCCCCCCCCCCCCGTACATAGAATGTTTTAATAAACTTTCATGACATTGTGAATTTTGATTGCCATTATCACACAATATTGATATTCAAAAAAATAACTGTATTGCTATCTAACTGAAATATGTTGACATAATATGATATATATTTATATATACGAGGTGTGCTAAAAAAATACCCGGAATTTTTAAATTTCGCGGGTCTGGAGAGTCCGCTTGTCAAAAGTTTTTTTTATTGTGTTGGTATACATGCCCCTGAAGTATGATAAAATTTTCAGCTATATTCACTGCTTACTTTGTCTGCGGTAGTCGCTAAGATTTGACGTGTTTTTATGAGCTCGGCGATTTTCGTTTTTTAAAAGAAATGGATCAAAGAATTTGTATTAAATTTTGCGTAAAAAATGAAATAAAGTGTAACAAAGTGTGTGAAATGTTACAAAAAGCCTATGGTGAGTCTGCTATGAAAAAAACAAGTGTTTACGAGTGGTATAGCGTTTCCAAGATTGCCGCGAAGACGTTGAAGATGACGAACGCTCCGGTCGACCCAGCACGTCAACAATCGATGAAAATGTGAAAAAAGTGGAAAAAATGGTTCTGAGTGATCGCCGAATCACAATTAGAGAAGTTGCTGATGAAGTTGGCATATCAATTGGCTCATGTCATAACATTTTTTCAAATGTTTTGGGCATGAAACGGGTGGCAGCAAAATTCATTCCAAAACTACTGAACTTTGACCATAAAAACAATCGCATAAACATCGCTCAGGAGCTGTTAAACGACGTCAACGACGATCAAAGTTTTGCTTGAAAGGGTCATGACTGGTGATGAAATATGAGTGTATGGTTATGATGTCGAAACCAAAGCACAATTGTCCACCTGGAAGCATTCAACGTCACCAAGAGCGAAAAAAACACGTCAAGTTCGATCAAATGTGAAGGTTTTACTTACAGTTTTCTTTGACTCCAGGGCCGTGGTGCATCATGAGTTCTTATCACAAGGTCGTACGGTTAATAAGGAGTATTACCTTGAAGTTATGTGACGTTTGCGTGAAGCAATCCGAAAAAAACGCCCCGATTTATGGAAAAACAATTCATGGCTTTTGCATGACAATAACGCACTTGCTCACTCGTCGTTGCTTGTTTGTAATTTTTTGGCCAAAAACAATACCGTAGTCGTGCCCCAACCTCCATATTCACTAGATATGGCTCCGTGTGACTTTCCTGTTCCCAAAATTGAAGAGACCCATGAAAGGACGGCGTTTTTCCTCGATTGAAGAAATAAAGGCCGAATCGCTGAGAGTGCTCAAGGACATACCAAAAAGTGAATATCAAGAGTGCTTCGAAGATTGGAAAAAATGCTGGCATAAGTGTATTATATCTGGGGGGAATTACTTTGAAGGGGACCACATTGATGTAAACGAATAAATAAATATTTTTTTGGAAAAACGATAATTCCGGGTACTTTTTGAACACACCTCGTATGTTTTAGTTAACCAAACATGTCTTGGAGTTTGGACCATATAAAAAGAAAGTGATTACTCTTGAGTTGCCTTATATATATATATATATATATATATATATATATACACATACCGCATATCATTGTGATTAACGTGGTGAACAAACATTAAAATTTGGTTTGATTGCGGTTAACGCCGAAAAGATTGAAATTTTATTGTAACAATTTCTTCCTATTCAATAAAATAGGCCAACAGAATACGATGACATACGTAACTTTAGTGATTAAAACAAGTTTTGGAGCTCAAACTATATTAATAGTAAAAAACGGGATTGTGGATATTCTAGAAAGACTGGAAGTAATTCCTGAAGCAATTTTATGCGTATAATTTGAATCTATCCTCAGTATTGAGATATCACATCACGCTTTCGAGATATTCTAATGTGAACGTGCTAAAGCCTAGATTTTTACCTATATTCAAAGTTATGTGACATCGTGAATGAATTTTATTTCCACAAACGAACCATACACCATAAATTACTCCTACCTTTCAAAATCCATTTTATAGATTAGGAATACATTTTTCTTCATCGAGACGATCGGAGATTCCCTGTGAGGTTAATCAGTGGCTACGCTAGTGAAGTTGATCAGGGGTATTCAGGAGATAAGCGAATGAAGTTAATGAGGGAGTGTTCACGGGTGGGGAATGCGAGTGGGGTTAATCGGGGAGTCTGCGAGTAGAGTTAATTAGGATGTGAGGTTCATTAGAGGCTATTCGAGTGGAATTGATCAGAGGGTGAGGTTGATTAGGGGGTAGGCGTATGGAGTTAATCACTGGGTGTTTAGGAGATATACCGGAACGCTTTAGGTTTATTCGTATTATTTTTCACAAGATAGATCGTTATTTCAATTTTTTTATGATCCATTTTATAATTTTGACGGTAAAAATATGTACTCTAAATACTGTTTCACCCCTGTACAACGTAGGGCTACGAATCCCTAGTGACAAAACTTTTATATATATTTTTTCAAATTTTTTTTTGTCGAAAAATAATCATAAATACCGAAAATGTTTTTGACTTTTGAGGCTGATTTTCACCTCCTAGACGGCTTTTTCCGCCGATAAAAAAAATACGGGTCTCTTATTTTTTTATATAGTGCAACGGTAGTGGATGCGATTAATCGATCCGTTCGCGATTCGTATACTTGCGATGTTAGTTCGAACGACTAAGAGAGAGAGAGAGAGAGAGGGCGCGCAAAGTTTAAAATAAGCCTCAGCTGTTACTGGAATATTACCGCCAATTAGCTTGCACAGTTATTCGCCGTTTTTCAATACAAAGTTTTCCTAGGATTTTGATACGTACGTGAGTGTAGCGTGGAAGCAGCAGCAACAGCATTACAGCAGCAGCAAGCAGCAGCAGATTTTTGAGCGAGGCAGCGTAGCTGATATTTGAGGAGCATCGACCGTTGATTTTCTTCAACCATTACGCTTGATCATCGTAATTGCACTGCAGTGTAGGTGCACATCCCTATTATTGCGAGACAAAATACTTTCGAACTTGTCTATCGCGAGCGTAATTTTTTGTATTTGCGCCGAGTGTTAGATTTCGCGGAAATTTTCGAATTCTCTCTTACTCTCTCACTGAATAATTAACAATACTTGTAAATCCTATTTCACGTGCGTTAGTCTTTCGGCCTATAAAAGACTGTAGTTTTTATTAATTAAACATCATTAATTTTATTCGTCGTGTTACGTCATTTCGTTTTCCTAATAGCTTAATAGATCTATAAAGGATTAAGTTTTAATCAGATTTCTCCTAGGGGATTAGTTGGATTAAGCATTAGGTCACTCACACCTAAGATAGATCGAGTGTCACAAGTCAGGTGACTTAAGGTGAGTTCAACTCAATTGGAAAGAAGACACTGAAACGAAAGTAACAAACATTAAGGCGAATACACGTATAACCATACGTGTTTAACACAGCGGCGGTTAGCTCTGCATCGTGGGAGTTTGTGCGTTGATAAAATTCTCATTTTATAGGGTAACCATCCCGTTACAATATTATAACATACGAGGTGTGTTCAAAAAGTAAGATGACTTTGTATTTTTAAGAAAAAATATTTATTTATTTATCAATATTTATCTTGTCCCCTTCAAAGTAATCCCCCTCAGATACAATACACTTATGCCAACGGTTTTTCTAATCCTCAAAGCACTTCTCATAAGCACTTTTCGGTATAGCCTTGAGCTCTTCCAGCGATGCAGTCTTTATCTCTTCAATCGTTGCAAATCTCCGTCCTTTCATAGGTCTCTTTAGTTTTGGGAACAAGAAAAAGTCACATGGGACCAAATCCGGTGAATATGGTGGCTGAGGCATGATTGTGGTGTTGTTTTTGGCCAAAAAATCTCTCACAAGCAAAGATGAGTGAGCAGGGGCATTGTCGTGATGCAAAAACCATGAATTGTTTTTCCACAATTCTGGGCGTTTTCTTCGTATTGCTTCTCGCAAACGGCGCATAACTTCAAGATAATACTGTTTATTGACCGTATGTCCATATGGTAAGAACTCCTGATGCACCACACCATGGTAATCGAAGAAAACAGTGAGCAAAACTTTGACATTTGATCGAACTTGGCGTGCTTTTTTCGGTCTTGGCTCATCTGGGCTCTTCCATTGGGACGATTGGACTTTGGTTTCGATATCATAACCATATACCCATGATTCGTCACCAGTTATGACCCTTTTGAGTAAATCTGGGTCGTCGTTGACGTCATTCAACAGATCTTGAGCGATGCTCATGCGACCGTTCTTTTGGTCAAAATTTAGTAATTTCGGAACAAACTTCGCTGACACACGTCTCATGCCCAAAACGTTAGAGAAAATTACATGGCACGAGCCAAGCGATATACCAACATCCTCAGCAACTTCTCTGATAGTGATTCGATAATTTTCCAGAACAATTTTCTTCACTGTTTGCACGTTTTCTTCAGTTGTTGACGTGCTTGGGCGTCCAGAGCGAGGCTCGTCATTGGCATCTTCCCGGCCATCTTGGAAGAGTTTGTACCACTTGTAAACATTTTTTTTACTCAGAACAGTTTCACCGTATGCCACCGTCAACATTTCAAGTGTTTCGGAGCATTTTATTTTATTTTTTACACAAAATTTGATGCAAATCCTTTGATCCATATTTTTTGATAGCAAGAAATCGCCGAGCACGAAAACACTTATAACCTTTACGCCTCTCACAACCAAACAAAAAATGCTATACACTTGAAACTTGGTACAGATGTTCGGGAAGTGTGTACCAACATAACAAAACAAAAAAATCGATAATCGAAAGTACGTTGCCCGTGAAATTTGAAAAGTCACCTTACTTTTTGAACACACCTCGTATCTCAATTGCAATAAAATTGAAGGCGGACGGTTGGGAATGTTCCTTTGTAAGCAAATGTTACAACTCCTACAACATAAAATGAACATAAAGATAACAGCGATTGAATACTTTGTTTAACAACAATAGATCGTAATAAAGTTTGTAAATAATCTATTTATGAAAAACTTGAAAAAATCAAGTGATATATTTGACTATTTGTCAAATTAAATTAATGTACAAGAAAGTCATTCAAGTGATAACGCTATAAAGAATTCTTCCTGTATACAATGATCAAGAGTATATTTCTATCGGTAGAGAGCGAACTGTTGCATAATATGATCAGAAAAGTCTCAACGATTTAATTAGAAATATTGGTTTAATCAAAGAACAATCGAAGTTACTAGCTTCAGACTCAAAGAGAACAAATATGGTGACAAAGAGTACTAAAGTAAGTGCATATCGTAACCGAGAGGAAAAGTTTCGTAAGTACTTTAATGAAGATGTAGATCTAAAATGTAGTTTACTGCACTGAAATTAAGGGAGTCATCAATGAATTAAAGCCAGACATGTACAAATCTCAGGATGGGCGACTGTTGGTTGATTCGTCACAGCTAAGCCTTCTCCACAATTCAAATAAGTATGCTCCTATACCGTTAGCACAATCAACTATGCTAAAAAAAAATATTCCAGTATTGAATTGGTTTTGATAAAAGTAAAGTACAAAGAACATAATTGGAAAATATGTGGAGACATGAAAATTTTATCCATGATATTAGGACAACAATCTATATTCATAAAATGTCATTGTTATTTGTATAGTAGAGATAGAACAAATTACTTCAAAAAACAGAATTAGCCACCAAAAGAATCATTAAAACCTGGAAAACAGAATATTTTTATAGAACCCCTCGTGAATCCGTCTAAAATTTTAATACCTTCTGCATATAAAGCTTGGGTTGATGAAATAATTAGTCAAGGCATTGGACAAGAATGACCAATAATTATAAAATGTGTTTCATAATAAATCAGATGCTAAATAAAAAGAAAACATCTATGACGGTCCTAAGATCTGTACTTTATTTAGAGATGAAAACTTTGACACAATTATGAATGAATCTGAAAACGTAGCACAGCTAACTTTAGAGAGGTGTCGAAAAAATTTTTAGGTAACACAAAAGACATAGATTACACAAATATTGTCAAAAGAGTGGTATGTAATTGCCAAAAATTAGATTGTTAATCAAATTAAAACTTTATTTTCTTGATTCTCAATATTGATCAACTTTCTGAAAATAACGGTGACTTCAGTGGAGAGTAAGGTGAAAGGTTTCACAAGGTATCACGAAGACTTACAAGAATTTGAACGTAGATTTCAAGAAAGGTGGGGTATAAATATGTTGGCAGATTACTGCTGTATGATAAAAAGAAAGACAATTTCGACAAGAGGACAAAAACGTGCCCGAAACCTCTTACACCGATCATTCGATGAAAATTGTGTCCATAAGCGAAAATCAATTTAATACTACAATATCTTAAAAATAACTAACATTATAGCACTCGAACTCATTTGTGCGACTAATTATCAATTTTAAGCCTAATTTACAACTAACATTCCAAGTTAATCTTTATTTCATATATCTGTAACAAATTTGCATCTTTGCCAAATTTTGGGTGTGCAAGTGAGTCACTTTCGCTCAAAGCATACGGGGAGGAGTGAGGAAAAGGCCAAGAAATAAATTGAAATCGCGTTTCAGAAAACCACTAAATCATATATCAAAATTACATTAACTCAAACTGGTACAAACCTTAAGCACTAATGAACAAATCGGAATTCTTACAATATACAAACATACAAAAAGAAACGAAAAGACAAATAAACTTAAATTACTCGCACTAACAAAATATTAGCGATCAACGAAACATATCGCCCGGCAGATAACCGCCTTGGCAATAAACCGACAACCTAATTACGCTAGGCGAAACCGCCCGGCAAAAGATCGCCTTGACGGATCGCTATCTAAATCTAACACCTCTGCCGTGCAATTACTAGCAGGTTTCCGGCGCGTTAACGCCTTGCCACCTTTCTGATCTTAGCACAAACACCGTACCGCCAAAGTAAGAGAGAGAGAGAGAGAGAGAAAGAATAAAAGTAGCCTTGATTTTATTGACTGAGCCGAACGTTGGGAAGGCCTGGCTGCGCCCTGCGGATGGTGATGCTGGCTTCCCTGGGGTCAATGCCTAGCCGGCCTCTTCCCCGGGAGTATTTCTTGAGAGTATTGTGGGTGAAGGGCACTGGTAACTTCTCAGTGTTCTTCTTCTCGTCTCTCTCCAGAGTAGCTTCAGAAAATTAGCTCCTTACTCTTTGGTTGGCGTACTGTACTCTACTGTCTGCACGTTTCACCGCAATCGACAGCTTCCTTCAACTTTTTTCTTTTTCCCACCTAATCTACTTATCGCGCGCCTACGTAAACCTACGTGGGGCACACACGCCTCTCTCTCTCTCTCTCTCTCTCTTTCTAACACCTAGCGTCGTCCACTCCAGTAGCGTCGGTCCGACTCGGCCTCGCTCGGCGATCTTCGTCGGCTGAAAACAAAGGCTACGCATTAGACGCATTCTAAATACGCCTAACACTGGCCACTGTGCCCTGCCGAGAGAGAAGAAAGAGGAAAAATACTGAGCGAGGGCTAACGCAACGCTCGCTTTCGTCATATATCGTATCATGAAAAATCATTAAAATGTATTTAAAATAAAGATTTTCAAGAAAACCATTGAATTTATCCCATACGTTACTAGTTAACGTCTCCTGAAAGTGGCCTTCTAAAAAATCTGACGTGAAATTCATGATCAGCAATCTCAAAAATTTGGCCACTGTGCCCTGCCGAGAGAGGAGAAAGAGGAAAAATACTGAGCGAAAGCAAGCGCAATGCTCGCTCTCATCACACCCCCTTCCAGGCCCAAAGTTAGCACCTACGAACGGCCTAACCCTTATCTTTCGCTATCTCTCTCTCAGTCGGTAACTGTTAACCAACATTAGATGCCAATAATCAAATTTAGTTATGATCTTAAATATAAATATATCTCATGTAGACTTAAACTTAGGTTGATAATAACTAAATTAGACTAAGGGCAAATATTAACCATCTTAAACCAGCAAGTCTAATCAAATCGAAATACCCTGTCCGTTATCGTAGAGAATCGTCTAACTCGATGCCCCATGATCGCGACAAACCAAAACTTAAATTGTACTAAAAAAAAAACTTACCATTATTGCTACCGTTCCTTCGATTCCAAATAACGGTACTTAAAGCTCTTCTGCCGTGGGTGAAGAGGCGTTTAGCCGGCAACCTCAGCCGCCTATGGCTCAGTCACCCAGGCGTCACGGTCTACCAACAGAATCGCGAATACCGACAACTGCCCCGTCTGCGGTGTGAGCTCAACCCGCGTCGTGCTGGTTGCACTGGCTTTGGTTCGATCCTCCTTCGCGGCAAACGTCTTACGTGCGAGCTTTTCCCGGTATCTCTTCTCACATTGGTGTCGGGGTTTCTTCGCTTTCGGCTCCCCGACAGAAGACTCGAGAATGGCCACCTCCGGCCTCGTCCCAGGATCCTTTGGCTCCGACTCTATGTGTATGGCACCTGTGAAGCCTGAAGTCTTACCGGATGACTAGGGTGTTCCCGAGCCCTTTCCTCATCCTTAACCCTCATGCGCGCCTGGTCTACCTTAAAGGCATCAGGGCAGCGCAGGCACTTGAGAACAAGTCGCCCGCAATTCCGAAATACGGATGAGAAAGAGGCGGGTTCCTGCAGGACGACCTTGGATATGACCCCGTTCTGTAATTAAAGCAGCAGCAGAACGAAGATACATCCAACACCGGTTCCTAAAGAACCGGAGACAGGCCTTGCAGGAAACTACCTCGTATCGAACGAAAGCCGGTCTCATCCATCCAACGCGTCGATGCGGAGAGCGAGGCTGAGCTCGCCGCCGGGGAAGACGGGACAGGTCTAACCGGTCTGAGGACTAGTCGTTCCAGTCTCACCGGCTCCACTCTTCTCAGGATCGGTTGCACCGCAACCTCCCTCCTCCTCCAATAGCAACGTCTGTAGCCATTCCCGAGGTCCTTCCCCCGTTGATAGCCGAAGAAACCGGCGGCTGGAGGGTGCCTGTTACCTCAACAGCAGCTCCCTCCGCTGCCCTAGATGCCGTCGACGTCCGACCGTAGGAAGGCTTCTCGAAATTATATGCGGATAGGTTGAAACGCATTGAGCGCTTACTCCTATCCGCATTTTATCGGGACTCATCTTCCTTTTTTCTCTCATCCTCCAAATGCCTTGCTGGAGTGAACTGCGCGTGTCCACCTCTGCAGACGAATTGATACGCGGAGTTCGATCTTTGCTACGCGAGTGGCTTATAGGGGATAGGAGCGCGGAGATGCGGCTGTGAAGCTACTAGAGGTAGATCCGAACGGGCATTGTTTTTACTTTGGAGTCTCTCGAGCTCAGCACCACCTCCTAAATACCATTGATGGCACCTCGCATCGAAGGACTCTTACTCTCTCTCCCTATTATATACTATCTCTTGCTCTACGGCTCCGATTCGCCGGCCTACCCGAGAGATAGCCAGCTGCGGCAGCTCAAGAGCCCGGCAATTTCTCGCCTTGCCTGCTTGTTTCCGCCTGCGGAAAGACAATCCCCTTCTTTGCCGTGGCAATTCTCAACTTTTCCGATGCTTCACGAATGCAAAGCGTCATGAGCCGAAATGCCGCACTCCGTTGTACTGCCTCGTCCCAGGTGCGAGTCGGCGCAGCTAGACGGATAATCGATCCCGCCCTTCGGTTACCCTTCAACAAACGTACTCCTCGTCGGTCGCTCACGAACGGCGTAGGAAGCGAGGACAAAGGCGGCGGAACAGGAAACTTCGTTGCCTTCCCGTCCTTGCCTCCACCAGCCGACGCTTTAGCCAGATACGAGGAACAGGAGGCAATGTCGGCGTCGTAAGAGATCTCCATGACCTCAGTTTCCTCCAAATCTACCGGTGCGGATTACGCCTGAAGGTGATTGGGTCTCGGTAACTTGAGTAATATGGCCCGATTCTCCAGTTTCAGCCATCATCACTTACGTCGATGCACTTCTTGAACCTTTAAGAAAAAAAAAAGAAGAAACACAAAAACAATTATCACACTTACCCCATTGCATAAACCAAATATATCGGCGGTATATATCACATCATTTCCAAAACATGTACCCTATTTATACGATGCTTACTATTTGTCGCCAGCTCGTAGATCTCGGGCAAAATTACCGCTACTAATTTAAATGGTCTGTCATATTTCGAATCTAGTTTCGCGTTTTTACCGGCCGCAGCGTTCGAAAGCGTGTGCATTTTGCGTCAAACCAAATCGCCTACCTGGAAAGGCACTTGACGTCTACCCTTATCGTAGTACTTCTTTTGTTTTTCCTGCGCTTTGTCGATATATCTAGCTACGAAGTCGCGTAACGCATTTAAACGCAATAACCTATCTTCTCATACCTTTGTATCTAACTTAACGATCAGTGCTTTTATCTCAATCTCACGCCTTAGACTCTTTACCAGGCGTGGATCCCTACCACAGTTTAAGAACACCAGCGAAACCTTTGTAGATGCCTGAGTCACAGTATTTATAGCATGACAAAATTCATGCAAATACCTATCCCAGCTCCTATGATCGACATCTACAAACATCGCTATCATCGTTTTTAATGTCCGATTAAACGCTTAACCGGATCGGTTTGATGATGATACGCAGGACAAAGCACGTGTTCCATACCGAATTCTCGCAGCCTGTATTAAAATATTTTGCACTTATACGCCTTCGCGTTATCGCTAGCAATATACTCAGGAGTTTCCCACCTAAACAGAATTAACTCCTGGAGCGCAGCAGCAAGAGCAGGATCGTCTGCCGAACGTAGTGGTTTGAATTCGACCCATTTAGAGAAGTCTTGAAAAACCACCATGTATATCAACCTATTCTTATTACGGGGCAGTTCTACCACGTCAGTCGCTACCACAACCCAAGGTCTTTCTAGCACTCGTTTACCCATAAGACCTTGAGAAGCCTGCTGAATTACCTTGTACCTTTGGAATTGCGAGCACTCATCTAACAAACGTCCTCACATCATACCACCCTCCTGGCCAGAAATACTCACGAGCTATTCGAATGTAAGTCTTTTCACGGCCGAAGTATCCGGGGAACGTTTCGCAATGAGCGTCTCTCAACGCTCTTTCCCGGTACTTCAGCGGCATTAACATGCGTCAGCATTCGTCGCAATTAGTTACCGGGTCGAGCAAGTGATCGCGCATGAACCGATACAGAATGTTATTTTCTACCCTCCAATTCTCGAAATTCTTCGGTCTTTAAAGAACGTATTTCACACGTTGTAGATATCAAACATCTTGTATCTTATCGAATGCGCAAACCTCGAGCTCGTCCTCAAATTCTTGCGAAAGTGCGTCCGGCACATGAAGCGCTCTCTTTCTATGAACTATTTCGCAATCTAACTGCTGAAATTCTAATACCCATCTTTGCAATCACCTGTTAGCACGCGTTTATTGAGGATCCTAGTGAACGCACTACGATCCGTAACGATGATAAAGTGTGAGCCTTCTATATAAGGCCTAAACTATTTTACCGCAAAGAATACCGCCAAAAATTCGATTTCGCTCGTGCGCGTTTAGCATCGGACTGGCGTAGCATATGGGATGTTCGTTATCGGCGAATACCTGAACCAAAAACGCGTCAACCGCGAAAGAAACGCTGTTGCAGTGCAAGGAAAAGGGGCTCGCAAAATCAGGGAGTAACGGTTCCTGTGTTAACGCGAGTTTCAACCTCTCAAATGCAACCTGCTGTTTATCTTCCCATTCCCATGGCTGGTCCTTCCGAATAAGCTTGGTTAACGGGACCTTTTTCTCACTCTCGTGTTCGATAAAATGCGCGTACCATCCTACCATACCTAGATTGATTTCCAAACCAACGCTTATTACCCGCTACAAAACTCTCCCCAACCAGATTATGTGGCTATCGAAATCCGCACTAACTACCAGTAAGTCATCGAGATAGCAAAAAAACATACAGTTCGTATTCTGGACCGAAAAGCGGATCCATAAGACGCGTGAAGGTAGCCGGTGCGTTGATCAAACCTAACGGCATTCGCTCAAATTTCCAACCCATAACCCAAGACCTGGGACCGCGAATGCCGTATATTGTTTACTATTTTCTGATAACGGAATTTGCTAAAACGCCGCTCTTAGATCTATCTTCAATAGGTAGACTGCTTCGCATAGCCTGTCTAATATAGCATCAATGCTAGGCTTCGGATACGCGTCTACCTTCGTAACTTTATTTACCGGTCTAAATTCGAGACAGAACCTATAACCACCGTCCGGTTTACGTACGATCATTGGCGCGCTATTCCATTGACTATTCGATGTCCTAATTAGTTTCGCCTTCCATAGCCGCATAGTTTCTTCTTGCGTGAATGCTAATATTAGAGGCGACATTCAGTGCATCAGCGTCTTTATCAAGCGCGCATCACCTATATCGATGATGTGCTCGATAACTCTCGTAACCGCCGGCGATTCACCAGGCTCAGGGACCTAAACCTGCACATTCTGCGAAAACAACTACTTCATTATTACCCTGTTCTGGTAGCGGATACTAATCGCCTTGATTACCTGCTCGCCAAGCGCGATTACCGTAGCTAATATTTATATCCCAAAATCAAATAATGTTTAAGTGTAGATACAAACGTCGTAATCAAACAGTTCGTTCTACTGACAACTTCCAAGCTCAGCTTTAAGTCGCCCCACGTTCGCGGCTTCACACCCAAGATGCCGTGTACGAATATCCTGGGCGGTCTTAATCGATCCCTAAACTGTAAGCCGAGATTTAGTCCCACTATAGATACCGGAGCACCTGAATCGAGCAGTATTGTATAGACCTGCCCGCATATGTCGATCTTAATAATGTGACGGAGAATCTCGGCTAGGCCGATCTCGTCCGTTAGCTCTCGCAAATGTCCGTGCGCCGCGCCAGGCTGAGAGTGTGTACGTTTGGCACACACACTCACGCTTGGACCTTTTGTTTACGAGGTGCTGAACACGGGCTGGGCTGACTGCTGGAGCGACGCAGATGGCGCAGAAGAAGAAAGAAAGAGAGAGAGAGAGAGAGAGAGAGCGCGCTCGAATTGCTGATCGCCGCGGAAAATCAGAGAGTCTTTGCTAGGCTTTGGGTAGAGGAAGTCGCGCGCGCGGATCAAACCGAAGGTTACGGTTTTTCCGAAGTTGGCCCCGCGACCTCGTCGACGTCTTTTCGTTTTCGGAGACACGCCCGGTGCGCGGACGAGTATTTAAGTGTGAGGCTGGGTCGCGCCCAGCCATGTCCCGAAAGATACCCGGCACCGGTGCGTGTTGGTAACCGGCGAGGTGCGCGGGTGCGCGCGCGTGCAGTTTGGACGTGCTGCAGCACCGAGCAACAGGGAGGAGGCGGAGACAACAGCAGCAGCAATCAACGAGCGAGTTCCGGATTGGGAGAGCAGCATCGTAGAACAAACGAGAGAACGAGCGAGGAGGAAGATAGCGACGGCAAAAGAAGATATCAGCGAGACGGCCAGCAAGGGGGCACACCAGTGACGTCACGGTGCAGAGCGCTCCAGCCGTCGGAGAGGCTGAAGGTCGAGGTCGGTGCCGTGTTTTCCTCTTATCTCTCTCTCTTGCATGTCTGGGCGCCAGCTTATGGGTGGTAGTACGGCAGACCTGCTGGCTATCCCGTTGGTAGTTTAATGGCGGAAAGTAGTTTGTCGGGCTTTTGTTGTAATATTTAGTTTTAATAAGGGAATCGGCAGGCTGACCAGCCACCGATTCACCTTCGCGTTCGCGCTTGTTATTGTACCGCTCGTAGTGTGTAAGTCCGAGATCGCTGTCTTGTAACTCATTGTTGACGATTAAAGGATTAGTGTTAATCCGCTGTTGTGTTTATTCGCCGCCGTATCACTCCTCATCCCGACTTCGGATCTGTGCGCTTAACGTGTTTATGCTCGACGCGTTATTCAGTCGTGGGAACGTCTTTTGCTTCCCGAATCCCCGAATAAATAATTTGTGCGGACGGCCGCGAGCAACCCAGACGGGTACGGCCGGAATTCTCCGTTACATGGCATCCCTTGTGGGGAATTCACGACGCGCATAAGATTTTGTGGACGAGGTTCGATTGAGGAGTGACAGTTGCTCGGACACGCGATTGAGTCGGATGATCGGGGGATTGTACGGTCGCGATTCGTATGCGTGGGCGCGGTATCGTCGTGAGGACGGGTTTTTCGCCTAGTGTGGTGGTGAACTCCAGTTGGTTGCCTGAGTGCAGGGGAACTTTGAGCTCGCATAGTTGCGTGGTGCAGCCGTTGCGGCGTGCAGTATCTCAGTCGACGGCGGTTGGACGGGCGCGTACGCGGTGAGTGCGCAGCAGGGGGCTGGTTGGGTAACAGCCTGCGCTAGGGTGTGCGCAAGCGGCTCAAGCGCGTGCGCAGTAGAGTCTGAGCCTGGTTGTCGACTGAGACGTGTCATTGCAGTGCATGGTGACTGGGCATTACTGTACAGGGCCGAGCGGGTACTAGTGGAGTCAGAGGAAGGCCTATCTTGCGGGGTAATAGTTTTTCGGATTTTTTAGGTTGTTTTTCTGGTTTGTGGGTCGGTTGACGCGCTGGGTCCCTTAGAAGACAAACCAAGATGCCGCAAAAGTCAAGAAAGCCGGAGCTTTTTATTCGGCACCTGTCGAGACAGCCGGAGCTTCAGCATTTACGGGCACGTATCCTGAAGATGCCGTCACAACAGTTAACCGAGGTGATGCTCCAGGAGGGCTTGAGTGTGGAAGGGAAGCTAGTCGTGCTTCAGGATCGCTTTTTCCGCACGTTCGTGATGAAATCGCGACCTGAGACCGGCGCTCCCCTGTACCCCGAGGACTTCTTGTCTGGTCGGTTGCCGGAGCCCATCCACGTTGACGATGAGGATATGGGGACGGATCTGAGTTTGCCCAACGTACTGGAGCAGGCGTTAACGCGCGAGACTCACTCGGACCCTTTGAGAGGTGACGAACTCTCCCTGTTCCGTCCTCCAAGGTGTAAGGGGATGGAGCACTCGATTCCGATCTCAGGGTCGGCTGACCCATCCGACATTGCGCAGCGGACCTTCGTCGAACAGGGCGCTGAACGCGAGTCGAACGCATCGGAGGTCGAGAGGAGAAACGAGACGTCCGTGTTTGCCTCGGTCGTGCCGCGGGGCAGTGTGGCGGATCCCGGTACTGGGACTGGAGGTGCGGGACTGCCGGGCCCTATTTTGCCGCCGGCCATCGCGCAGTTGGACCCAGCAATGCTGGACCAGCTAGTGCTGGTCTTGCAGGCGTTCGGGTTCGGTGCAGGTGGTCGAGCTGTGGCAGGGAATATGGCTCCGGCGGCGCAGGTTCCCACGGTCCCAGTTGTTTCCCGAGTGTCGTCGGCGCGTGCGGGAATCGCACCGCAGCATGGAGTGAGTCGGCCCAGGCTACCCCAGCTCTCAGGTCCTGACAGACCTTTGCAGAAGCTGGGACGGGGGTCAATGGCTTCAGCGACGAGTGATAGGGAGCGTCGGGCGAGACCAGCAAGAAATCTGGGTCTGCCGGCGTCTTCACTGAATTCGTCTAGTGAGACGAACCAGAGGCGATCACGTCGCAGGCGGAGGCCAGGCAGGTGGCAGCGAAATAGGCGCGTGTGCTCTTCAGAGTCGAGCGAGGCGAGTGACCTCAGTTCCTCTAGCGAAGACAAGAGAACATGTGCTCGTTGCCAACGTCAGTCACACCGTGACAATCGAGCGAGGTTGAGCTCCAGTGAGTGGTCCCCCCGAGGCGAGAGAAGACGTTTGAATGGGAGACGGGCTGATGCAGTGACTGCGTTCCGTACGTGGAACCTGAGATTCACAGGAACTTCAGGATCATCAGCTGAGCGTTTCTTGGAGCGGTTGGAGCGCTGTATACAAATGTACAGGCTCCCGGATCGCGAAGTGCTCCCAGCTCTGTACGCCATCTTTTCCGATCGCGCAGAGGTGTGGCTGTCCAACAAATTTGGAACGTGGCGCACGTTCCGAGAGTTCGCTTCCAGTTTCCGTCATCATTATTGCCGAACACTGTCTAGGGAGGAATATTACGACGTGCTAGCCCGTCGAACGCAGGGTGAGGATGAATCTATAGGGGATTACCTCACTGCGTTCGAGAGCGTCGTAAGGCGAATGAGGCCCCCCCCGTCAGAGAGAAAACTGATTCGTTTGGCAAAGGCAGGATTGAACCCGGAGTACGGGAGGTACATCCGGGAGAAGACGGTATGCACTCTGCGTGATATAGAATATTACGGAGAGAAGCTGGAGAAGCATCGTGAGTGTGAGAGGAGATGGCATCCTCCTTCTGCTAAGGACAACTTGCCAGTTGAGGACGCTGCTTATCGAGAAAAGGGCAAGAAGAGCCACGTGGCAGTCAGTGCCGTGGTTTCCCAAGGAGAGGTGTCTCCGGCGGGGAAGCCGAAGGTCAAGAAGAAGAAGCAAGGGAAGAGGAATGCTTCTGACACTGCCACGTCCGGACGTTCGTCGGGTAGCGACTCAGGAGTGTATCAGTGCGCGGCGAGCAGTTTTATGCAGCCCGTACCGACGCAATTATCCGGTCCTAGAACCGACAGAGACCAGGGAAGATCCGGCGGGGATATGCGGGTCGCTCAACGTCAAAATAGCCCAAGGAACGGGCGAGATAGAGCTGTTTTTCAGGGTCGATGCTATGGCTGCGATGGAGAAGGCCATAGGATCTCGGAGTGCTCTGGTTCTGATCGAGGACAGGCTGGCCGGACACAGGGAAATTCAATTTGTTTCCGGTGTCGTCAACCGGGACATTATGCTTCGAGTTGTCCTCTGAGTCGGTCGAGAGAGTCATGCCAGAACTGCCAGGCGCCGAACTGTACGTTTCGCACCTGTGCGAACTGCGAGCCGATCCGTAGGTTAGCTGAAAACCGGTCCACAGGGAGCGGAAGTCCAACGCTCTCTGCGGTAACTTGCAGTAGGCTGCAGGGTTCGGGCACGACGAGCTCGACCCAAGGGCGTGAGACCAGGAAACGCGTGGGATTGTTCGGAGTGCCATAGGCGCCACTCGTGTGAGGCAGTGCCCGCGAGCGGTTTCTCGCAATGGGTTGCCCACCGAGGAAGGTGCCGGGCCAATCCGAAGAAGCGACGTTTCTCTCTTGGGGTCGTTGTTTTCGTGTTGTAAGGTCGTCTGGTTTTGGTTTTAATTTTAGTTCTGGGTTCTGCTTTTGGTTGTGGGTTTTAATTATTTTATTTTGCCGCTACCAGACAGTTCACTCGTGGCCAACAGAAAAGGCCCAGCCATGGCGAGGCGCCCGGACGGCGAGAGCGGGAGACAGCCCCCGACCCTATGGAAAGGATCGGTTGCTTCGGGGGGGCTGTGACGGAGAATCTCGGCTAGGCCGATCTCGTCCGTTAGCTCTCGCAAATGTCCGTGCGCCGCGCCAGGCTGAGAGTGTGTACGTTTGGCACACACACTCACGCTTGGACCTTTTGTTTACGAGGTGCTGAACACGGGCTGGGCTGACTGCTGGAGCGACGCAGATGGCGCAGAAGAAGAAAGAAAGAGAGAGAGAGAGAGAGAGAGAGCGCGCTCGAATTGCTGATCGCCGCGGAAAATCAGAGAGTCTTTGCTAGGCTTTGGGTAGAGGAAGTCGCGCGCGCGGATCAAACCGAAGGTTACGGTTTTTCCGAAGTTGGCCCCGCGACCTCGTCGACGTCTTTTCGTTTTCGGAGACACGCCCGGTGCGCGGACGAGTATTTAAGTGTGAGGCTGGGTCGCGCCCAGCCATGTCCCGAAAGATACCCGGCACCGGTGCGTGTTGGTAACCGGCGAGGTGCGCGGGTGCGCGCGCGTGCAGTTTGGACGTGCTGCAGCACCGAGCAACAGGGAGGAGGCGGAGACAACAGCAGCAGCAATCAACGAGCGAGTTCCGGATTGGGAGAGCAGCATCGTAGAACAAACGAGAGAACGAGCGAGGAGGAAGATAGCGACGGCAAAAGAAGATATCAGCGAGACGGCCAGCAAGGGGGCACACCAGTGACGTCACGGTGCAGAGCGCTCCAGCCGTCGGAGAGGCTGAAGGTCGAGGTCGGTGCCGTGTTTTCCTCTTATCTCTCTCTCTTGCATGTCTGGGCGCCAGCTTATGGGTGGTAGTACGGCAGACCTGCTGGCTATCCCGTTGGTAGTTTAATGGCGGAAAGTAGTTTGTCGGGCTTTTGTTGTAATATTTAGTTTTAATAAGGGAATCGGCAGGCTGACCAGCCACCGATTCACCTTCGCGTTCGCGCTTGTTATTGTACCGCTCGTAGTGTGTAAGTCCGAGATCGCTGTCTTGTAACTCATTGTTGACGATTAAAGGATTAGTGTTAATCCGCTGTTGTGTTTATTCGCCGCCGTATCACTCCTCATCCCGACTTCGAATCTGTGCGCTTAACGTGTTTATGCTCGACGCGTTATTCAGTCGTGGGAACGTCTTTTGCTTCCCGAATCCCCGAATAAATAATTTGTGCGGACGGCCGCGAGCAACCCAGACGGGTACGGCCGGAATTCTCCGTTACAATAAAGAATCCATTTTCTATTACTAAGACTAACGCTGCGTCTGATTCATCCACGGTTTTATTAGGGATTTTTGGACTCTCCTCTGATCAAAACGGAACGTGCGTTGGTACCGACGACCAAACGTCTAAGCAACAAAACCCAACCCTATCATCAATAAGCTCACCTTTATCGCGTGTGACTGTGACCCTTGTCGTGGCCTACTCCAACGGGAGCGCAGCGCTTGAGCTCGCTTTCTCACATACAAAATCTACCGCAGGTTCGTCCTTATTTTCAAAAGCAGCCGTGGGCGAAATACTTGAACCTGACTCTCTTGTGATCATGCGCAGCGATGGCAATTCATTTTGCCTCGCTGGGCACTTCCTCGGCGAGCTAACCGCCACACGCAAATTATCTGGACCAATTGCTTCCCACACCTTGTCGTTTAGTAAATAATCGTACGATATTGAGTTTCGACGTTTTGAGCTGAATTCTGCGCTTCCTTGTACCGTATCGTACTTATTTGCCTGTTTGGACCTATTACTAGCCTTATTAGGGAAATCTACACTTACGTTACCCTGCGCCCGAATTCTTTCTGCTTTCGAAGTAGAAAGCTCACCCTCGAACATACTTTGTACATTATCCAATCCTACATACTCTATACTACTTTCGTATCGTGAATCCTCATACTCTATAATAATCACACGATTGACTTTAGGATTCTCGTTCCTATCCAATACCCTATCTAAGAAAAGAGGCGCTCAATCGGCAATTTCTGTCTCGCTGTCGCCTTTCTTTCTTACCTTAATTTTATTTTCTTCTTCCACAGTGCTTTTGCTTCTTGCGCAGATCACTCTCTCTACCTCAATGGCCCCCTCGATACATTTTAGGCAGGAGTCGTCAAGCGGTCGACGGCTCTTGTTAGGATGTTTCCCTGCTTAATCTGATTACAAGTAGGGCGTTCTTATAAGTACGATGAAGGATAAGTACGACGTTCTTAACACCTATTACAAAAGAGAACAAATTAACTAACTAATCGGGCATATAAATCTATAGAAAACACAACGCGAGTCGCCTGGCAGATGACCGCCTTGACGACAAACCGACTTAGGCTATTTAGCTAAAAGAGTAAGTCGCCTGGCGAGGGATCACCTGGACGATTTCTCTTTGAGCGATTTATTACCCGACCGTAATTAGGGCAGGTAGCCGGCATGTGCACGTCTTGCTACCCACCTAATATTTAAATTTACGCACAGTGCCGTTGTTGAAGAGAGAAAAAAAGAGAGAGATTAATTTGCGAACTGGACCTTTGATACTGGAGCGGGATTTCTGGCTGCGCCCTGCGCACGATGTTGCAGGTCGTCGCTGGGAAACTCCTACCGGCTTCCCAGGTAGCGTCCCGAGTAGATGCAGGATCAAGTCGTCTTCTTCTCTAGGTTTTCTTCTCGACCCTTTGTCCTCGGCGACACTTCTGACTTTTTCACCGCTGGCCGTCCACCGTGCTCCGATCGACTCGGAAAACCTTCTGACTCTCCCTCGACTTACTACCGTCTATGTCGCTCGTTTTTCCTCGCGATCTACAGCTTCTTTGTCGTTTCTTTTCTCTCCCCACTTGACCTACTTATTAGGCGGCGTGCGACCAATGCGCCAATTGGTTCGAAACGCGCGCCTGCCTAATCTTGCGTAGGGCACGGACGCCCCCGACTATTTCTCTCTCTCTCTCTCTCTCTTTCTCTCTAACACTTCTATATTCTCTGTCGCCAGCGTAACAGCTTCGGGCCTGCTCGGCCCCGCTCGGCAATCCCCGTCAGCTGAAACAGAAACCATGCATTAGACGCATTCTTAAATGCGCCTAACGCTTGTCACCGTGCTTTGCCGAATGAGGTGGGAATTTGGAAAAATTCGTCGGAATTTTTCCAAATTCCCACCTCATTCGGCAACGCTTGCTCTCGTTAAAGTTGTATACTCAGTAAGTGGTCCGCATCCCCTCAGTTTGACAACGAATTTGAAGGTACCTAAGTCTACATTGAATTTCAAATCTTCTATTGCCTTATTAGTATATGACTTGTTAAGAACGTATTTTGTAGAAAGCGCTAAGTTAGGTAAAAGAAAAACTGATCTGGCTGTCACGGTAGATAATGATTATTATAGGCATGGGATAGAAAGTTTGCCTAACAAGTGATATAACGATGCAACATGTCTTATACACTTATCTCTACTACGTTCATCTTCGTGCAATTGTGTGAAAAAATCGTTATTCGTGAATTCGAGACATTGATAAAATTTTACCAGTTTGCTAATCGAGCGGAATTACGCAATTCTGAAATATTAGCTTGCACAAGTTTAAGATATTATGTTATATTGTCTTTCATTGAAAAACTTATGTTTAAAAAAAAAATGTTATCTAGGATGCAAAGCATTAACAAGTATTGAAAGATAAAATGTAAATCATATTTTATTTTTATATCTCTACATTACTCCGAACCTGCCCCACACTTTTCTAAAAAGTAAAACTTACATTGGTGAGTAAGCTGCGAGTATCACTCAGAGCCTAGAGTATATTTTCAAATCAATTTTGTAGTTTGAAGCAAGTAAAAATTTACAAAATAGATTTTATTATAATTACGAAACAGCAATTTTGAATTTGATCGGATGATATACGAAAATTGCCGTTGCGTAATTATAATCAATATTCATAAATTATCACAACTTTTCAAAAATTAACTCTTTAATGAAAGACGATACCATGTGATATTTCAAACTTATGTAAACGTACATTTCAGAAGCGTGTAATCTCACCTAATAATCAAATCGTTACAATTTTATCAATGTCTCTAATTCACGAATAACCATTTTTTTCATACAATCGCAGAAAGAATAACGTAGTAGAGATGAGTGAATACGACATTTTGTAAGGTCTTGTCACTTGTTAGGTAAACTTCCGATCACACGCCTATAATAATTTTTTATCTACTGTTACAGGCAAACCAGTTATACCTTTATCTAACTTAGCGCATTTTACAACATACTCTCTTACCAAGTCTTATATAACAATTTAATAGCAGGGTTGGAACTCAATATAGATTTAGGCATCTTCAAACCTGCTATCATACCAAGGAAATTTGGACTACTTACTAAATGTGCAACAGTCGACGTGCATACGTGCGAAGCTATTTTGATTCAAATAGATGCGATAAGGAATTACTTGATTAAAAGATTTAATACGTATTATAATGACTTGTAACGGGGTTGCTTACCGTTTAATTATTTTTATTAAGACGATCGCGTAAATACGCTCGCAATCACCTATATCAAATAAGAAAGTCGGAGAGCAAGAGGGAACAGGTGTCAGTCAACCAACAAATCTACGAATCTACAAGGAGTGGAGTTATTACGGAATAAACACGCAGAGAGCACTTGTTAATGTCATGTACGAAAACTCTTTATTATCTCTTAAAATGCTACATTAGAATCGGCCTGCGTGTTTATGTTTACATCGGCGCTCGCTCGACAACAACATGCAGTGACGGGGCGCTCGCTGCTCTTTGTCCGTAGAGCTATTACATGCACGCTTCGAGCGCGAAAAATTAATTATTACGCATGCAGTCGCGATCGTGAGATTAAGCTGGCCAGCTTACCTTTATTCTGCAGACGCACGAAGACAAAACTGAACAATTTACACTGCGGGAAAGCCTGTCTGTTCTTTCGTCGCGGATGGCGAATTCGCGCGCAAGTGGTTAAGCCCTCGATGGCGAAATCTCACACACGCACTCTTTCGATGTCGCAGGTATAATGGGCTTCAGCTGGCTCAGGTTAGCACTCCAGATAACTGTGTGGCGGTGATCGCTGATATTCGGATATTCGGCTCTAGTTCGGACACTTCTGTCGTAGAGTTCGATCTGCTGGTTCACGTATCGGTAACTGGCGTCGTAATTACGGGCGAGCGTGATGATAGTTAGTCCCTCACTGGTTCATTTTCAATCGCGCGCGTTCCGTCTGCTCGCGTGCCGAATTCCTTCGTTACATTTCTCGTCCCCCCGGTAGGTGCTGCCCCCGCAGGCAGCAATTAGGTTAGATTATTAGCGCTAATTTGACGTTTACCGTCACAGACTTTGGTGAACCATCTTAGATTTTACTGAATGATGACGTCATCATTTTCACGAGTTCATACAACGAGAATGCTACTAGTATCAGCAAGCGCTACCTTCGACCTACAGCATTCCTACGTCGACATTTATTACACAGGTCCATGAAAAAAAAGATGTCTGTACTTTTAACCAGAAATAGTTTTTCCTACTTTTTTTTCGACGCTGAATCTGAATCTGCAATAAAAAAAATCGTCTTTTTCCGTATATTTTGAGGTTTATGGCAAAAACCATATTTTTTGAGGTTTTTTGAGAGTTTTTCGGAATTGAAAATAAATAGGAGTGAAAATCAAATTACTTTGACTACAGAATTGAATTCTACGGAAAAAAATACATCGAAAACTATATCTTAAATATATTTTTTAACCCTTCATACTGAATTGAAACTACTAAAAAACGGAAAAAGCCGAAATTCCTGCTAAATTTGATTTGAAACCGATTTAAATTTAATTCTGTCACTTCAAAACAATTAGTAAGTATTATAAATGGTATATTGGATTATTAAATTTTTTAGATTGCTGATCATGAATTTGAAGTCAGATTTTTTAAAAGGCCACTTTCAGGAGACGTTAACAAGTAACGTATGGGATAAATTCAATGATTTTCTTGAAAATCTTTGTTTTAAATCCATTTTAACGATTTTTCATGATACGATATGTGACGAGAGCGAGCGTTGCGCTTGCCCTCGTTCAGTATTTTTCCTCTTTCTTCTCTCTCGGCAGGGCACAGTGGCCAGTGTTGGGCGTATTTAGAATGCGCCTAATGCGTAGCCTTTGTTTTCAGCCGATGAAGATTGCCGAGCGAGGCCGAGCCGGACCGACGCTACTGGAGTGGACGACGCTAGGTGTTAGAAAGAGAGAGAGAGAGAGGCGTGTGTGCCCCACGTAGGTTTACGTAGGCGCGCGATAAGTAGATCAGGTGGGAAAAAGAAAAAAGTTGAAGGAAGCTGTCGATTGCGGTGAAACGTGTAGACAGTAGAGTACAGTACGCCAACCAAAGAGTAAGGAGCTAATTTTCTGAAGCTACTCTGGAGAGAGACGAGAAGAAGAACACTGAGAAGTTACCAGTGCCCTTCACCCACAATACTCTCAAGAAATACTCCCGGGAAAGAGGCCGGCTAGGCATTGACCCCAGGGAAGGCCAGCATCACCATCCGCAGGGCGCAGCCAGGCCTTCCCAACGTTCGGCTCAGTCAATAAAATCAAGGCTACTTTTATTCTTTCTCTCTCTCTCTCTCTCTCTCTTACTTTGGCGGTACGGTGTTTGTGCTAAGATCAGAAAGGTGGCAAGGCGTTAACGCGCCGGAAACCTGCTAGTAATTGCACGACAGAGGTGTTAGATTTAGATAGCGATCCGTCAAGGCAATCTTTAGCCGGGCGGTTTCGCCTAGCGTAATTAGGCTGTCGGTTTATTGGCAAGGCGACTATCTGCCGGGCGATATGTTTCGTTGATCGCTAATATTTTGTTAGTGCGAGTAATTTAAGTTTATTTGTCTTTTCGTTTCTTTTTGTATGTTTGAATATTGTAAGAATTCCGATTTGTTCATTAGTGCTTAAGGTTTGTAACAGTTTGAGTTAATGTAATTTTGATATATGATTTAGTGGTTTTCTGAAACGCGATTTCAATTTATTTCTTGACCTTTTCCTCACTCCTCCCCATATGCTTTGAGAGAAAGTGACTCACTTGCCCACCCAAAATTTGGTAACGATGCACATTAGACAAGTCGTCACAGATGATGCGAACACAGTCTTTCCAATTGAAGAAGAGACGATGCACAGTAGACCAGCTCAAGCTGAGTAGCAGGCTTCATTACCGCCTCAGGCTAAGCTGATCGGCGACCACGCGGCGCTAAACGTGCCAGCGGTTGCAATTGAGTCATCGGTTCACGTGAACGCATCAAATAACAGAGCAGGTAATCCGTTCGTTTACGCGGATTCAGATAGATCGGCGAGCATGACGTACCACGCGCCAAGTGTAAATTCTTTAGTAGAAGATTAGAAGCGTGGTGTAGGACAGCTACTATGAATGAAGCGCGAGTGCCAGCCTCGTTAGATAAAGGCTTGGTAATAAATAAAGGTAGTATAATTAGTTAAAAACGACTTAGGCAGGGACAAGTGAAAACTTTTGCAGTAAGCGATACGAGCACATGGCCGTATCGGATACCAAAGCCCGTCGGATATTGATAGTTACGATATGCAGACTGAGAGATCGTTAAAGACAAAAATAGAGAGACCGAGTATCGAGAGCGGCCCTCCGGGAATAAAATATGTCAAGGATATGCCTGCAGACGGAGTAAGCGCACTCAATTAACCTTCCGTTTTCCGGGTATGAATGCGTTAAGTTTCCTATCGGGTTTAAGTGACTGCCAGCGTTACTACGGCATCCCCGACGAAGAGGTGCTAATCGCGATAGTTACCGCGTTCCGCGACAAAGCGAGTTCGTGGTACGAAATTAATCGCGGCAATTAGAAAACGCTGAAGGACTTTAAAAAGTGTTTTTCTGGCGAATTCTGTCACCGATTGAATAGAGAATAGCTTTACGGTAAACCTAGGCTAAGAACGTAAGACGAAGACGAGAAAATCATCGATTACGTCGCGTCTTGCCAAAAAATTATACGCCGTTTCGATCCGCCAGTCTGGGTTAAGCATCAGTTCGTTATTCTCGTTGAAGGCCTGCATCCGAGATACAAGCGGTACCTCGAGACAAAAACGTTTAAAGATTCAAAAGAATTTAAAGAGGCAGGAATGGCACTAGAAGACCGTATGGCAGGTTTGCAAAGGTGGCAACGGCCGCCGACGGCCGACGCGTCGCTAATGCCGGAATCTGAATATACTGGGACGAAAAATTCTCAAGGTAAGCAGAAATCGGTTGGGGATATTGAAGACCGTAAACGAAATTTTAACGATTGAGCCATGGAAAAAGAAAGCGCAGCTAAACAAGAAGTAAGATAAAAAGAGCAAAAACCAGAGAGGTGAAGTTGCCGTGGCTGCAGCCAGCAGGCAGCAGCCGCCGACGATAAACCAACCTGTGAAAGAAGCCGCGTTTGTTCAGCAGAGCGCGGTCCACGACCGCAGAGGAGGAGGTGAGAGCATACTATCTATAGTTCTGGCTTGGGCATGTGCTGCTCTAGTAGTAAGTGCTTGCTCTCTCTCTCTCTCTCTCTCCTCTCTCTCTCTTTCTCTCTCCACGGAGGGAGCTTCACTTACTACCGAAGCTGTTTCATTGAGAATGAGTCGATCGACTGGCACCTCCTTGAGATGTTCCTCCTAAACATTTCTATTAGGAGAGAACCTTATTCCTATCCATTCACCCTTTTTTGTAATCGCTTGGTTGTTCACTTCATGAGATGTAATATCTCTACGAAGAAAGTATCCTATCCTTCTTATGCATGACATTTTTATTATTGTAATAAGCTAAATATTAGTTAAATAAATTCACATTTTAATTTTTCATTTAATATTTATTATTTTTAATTACATATTGAGTAGAGTATATTTTGTCTACAATCTTTATGTTCGGTATCCGAAATAGCTATTTCAAAATATTCAGTTGAATTTTTATATAAGTTATAGTCGTCTATAAATCTTTCGAATGTATCAATCCCTTTTGATTTTGCTTGTTTTTGTCTTTCCATCATCCAATCGTATATCGTATATCCAATTGTATATTTACCGCAGTATAAACTATATTCTCTCGATTTTGACTATGATATATGCATGATGATTTAAATTTAAGACTTAAATCTTCCAATCGCGGGTATTTCATTTCAGTTTGGATATCTAAAATTTTTCTATAATTAAACAAAATAATTAAATTAAAATTTATAATTATATTCTACTGTAAATTATTTTAGCCTACTTTCCAGGAATAATTTTTTTGAGCCATTGCTTTTCTTATAATCTTTTCAAAATATTTCTACAATTATGTAAACGACTACGTATAGTGTAATTTAAAATAATATATGGTATTATACCATTTCTCCATAATATACCTATAAAATTGAATATATTAAATATTTCAAATAAAATCAATGGTAATTAACGATAATAAAAAATAAATACAACGATGGTGTAATTTCAGCCACTTATTAACACTTTGATATTCAATAGGAAGTTTGAGCCAACGGAGATTTAAAAAGTAGTACTATAGGTGAAATATTAGAACATACTGGTTAATAAGCAAACAGTTTTTTTAAGCCATCAGAAAAATATGATTTCTGAAAACCCTTAAAATAGACATTTGTTTCGGCAATGACTTCTTCAGTCGACGTGAATAGTTTTCCAGCAAGCCATTTTTTGAAATTAAGAAATAAGAAAAAGTTATTGGGAGCCAAATTAGGCGACTATGGTGGATGGTCAATTAATTGGAACTATAAATCGTTAATTTTTGTCATTGAAACTGCACATGTGTGAACTCGAGCATTGTCTTAAAAAAAGAGGCATTTTTTTGTTCAAGTGAGGACGTTTTTCTCTGATTTTTTTCTTTCAGCTAACCTAATAATGACGCATAATATTGTCCAGTGATCGTCTGGCCCTTTCCCAAGTAGTCGATGTAGATGATTCCATACACATCCCAGAAAACCGTGGCCATAATCTTGCCAGCTGACTTTACTGTCTTTGACTTTTTGGGGCTGGTTCTCCTGCGGTAATCCATTGTTTGGACTGTTCTTTTATTTCAGAAGTATAGTGGTGTAACCATGTTTCGTCTACAGTTCCAAGTCAACGCCAAAAGTCCTCCAGATTACGACGATGCGTGTCAAAAGAGCCTTAGAGGTGACCACGCGGGTTCATTTGTTTTCAACAGTGAGCAAACACGGCACCCATCTTGCTGATATTTTTTTCATCCCCAATTTTTCATGCAAAATTGAAATGATTGTACCCTTTGATACCCCTGTGGCCTCAACTAATTCTCGCAATTTTAATCTTCTATCACTCAACATCATATCGTGGATTTTGTTGACCGTTTAGGGCGTACTCACTTCTACGGGGCGTCTTGAACGAGGTTCATCTTTTGTTGTTGTACGGCCGCGTCATTTACCGAGTTATAAACAGCCTTAAACACAGGGGCAGACTTGCCATGAATGGCGTTCAACTCAACTGTGATTTCTTTCGGTGTAAGGCCTTTCAAATGAAAATGTTTTATCACCGCTCGAAACTCTGTTTTTTCCATTTTTTAAATAAACCAATAACTTTTTGTTGAACCAACGCTTAGAAAAAAACGACTGAATGAATCGAGCTGTAATTTTGTACAATATCTAGTTAGTAGTATTGCTTGCTAAAAATATCATAATTTAAGCGTGACGAGCGCCATCTCTTGGATTTTGTAAAGACTTATTGACTCCCCCTCGTATATAAGTCATATAGAAAAGAGTTAAATAAATATGAATCACCAGCATCAGTTTATAAAGCAATTGAAGTCTCTAGTGATCGAATTATAACAAATATATAACAATGCAATAGAAATAGATTTATCATTTATTAATGAACAGGCATTCATAACGGCAATAAGATGTCATATTTGCAATCAATATTTTCAAGAGAAGGAAAAATTAGTTAGAGGTCGTTGTCATTAAACAGGAAAATTTAGAGGTGCAGCTCACAATCATTGCAATTTGAATTATAAAAATGCCGTTTTTATACCAGTTGTATTACATAACTTTACAAGTGACGACTCCCTTTTTATTATAACAGATATTGCTACTAGTTCTGAATTTGAAGGAAAAATCTCTGTTCTCAGAGATTTTTCATTCAGAAGACTGATGTACTTCTACTGATATTATCGAAAATTTCCGATCAACCTTTAAGAATGCATATGATCTTGATTCTGCTCATTATTTGACCAACCCTGGATTAACATCGGACGCAATGTTAAAATATACAAATATTAAGTTATAATGAGTGAAATTGCAAACTCGTTATATCTCTCTCTCCCTAGTAACGATATGTAAATATAACATATTCTTCCGAACTTATCCTATGTATTTATGAATTTATTATGTTTATATTCATTTATTATTTATATCTGCATATGTAATTACCCTTCTGTTAGGATATAAGGTAAGTGAGGTGAGAGAGAGATGCGAGTACGCAGGGATACTTCCGTGTGCGACAGCGAGGCGTGGAGAGAGAGAGATAGATAGATAGATAGATAGATAGAGTCTTTATTTGCATGATACAAAAATATAACAATTAGTGTACGCGCAAACACGTACACATCATACAACATGTGCTTATGAGAGTATATACAAATAGGTTGATGATCGATAACATAAATCATAAAATACACTCAAACGGACTAGATAGACTAGAACACGTTATCATCAGTTCTTATTAAAACATATCATCAAATCCTCAATTGACTAGAGTCAGTTTACTTAAAACTAGTAAAGCAGTCTGAAGTCAAAACTGTCATCGTACATCCATCAACCTGTATAAGCATAACTCCAGTAGCACCCCTCTATAGCCTATGCATTTAACGCTGCAAAATACTTTCGTGCCCCCCTCTTGAAGCTGCTAAGCGACGGCGCATGCCTCAGTTTAAACGGAAGGGAATTCCAGAGTTGAGCTCCCATGATCCTAAAGGATCTGCGTGCCGTCTCCGTCCTTGCTTTGGCCACCCTCAGTTCGGCCTGTCCCACTCTGCCCGGAGAGAGAGAGAGAGAGATAGAGAGAGAGACATAGTCGCGCCTCAGCGAGTGACCGCGCATACTAATTGACTCATTAGAATGAAATCGAGTAGTCGAGCCGGCAGCACGCTAGAGAGTTGTTGTGGTGTGGACTCGCGAGCGAGTAGAAAGAGTTCTTTGTCCCGACGACTTTCCTTGCTCGGATCTTAGTTGTGACCGGACGCCTCGCTTTTCCTTCGATCTTGGAGTGTGTCCTCATCAAGAGAAGAATTGCGACGACGCCCGGCCCTGCTGAGGATCTGCGCACGTAGGTCACAGCTGGTAGAGCAGGACTTTGTTGCGCGAGGAACTTTCGTTAGAACAAACCGAGCCGCATAGTGTACGTGGTGCCCTACAATTCGTGCGTGCGCGTCATCGCAAACCGTGTGACTCGTTTGCGTGCCTAGAGAACGAACACCGTTATTGTAAGTACCGGCTTGTTGGTTTACTCTTTCTCTATTCACCCTCCCAGCGTGCTCTCTCCCTCCTTCCGACCGCTTTTGTTAACTTTTATTGATTAAAAATACTGTTCACTGTAAGTTTCCTTTATTTAATCGTATCCTGTCGCCTTTTTCAAACGTTCCACTTTTTCGCGTCGACGCCCGCTCTTGAATCTTCGACTTTCGCGTTCTTTGGCCAACACTACGAATCTGCGCGGATCCGGCCGTCGTATCACCGGCATGACGAGCACCGGACCTGAGAAGACGGACAATCCAAGAGGCTCCAGACTTCGCTCTGACATTCCTCATTTATTGTTTCCTTTTTTTTATATTTACGGGGTAAACCGGGCTAAAACCCCATTATAAAGTTTGAACTATTAATAGATATAAATATTATATATATATATATAATATATTATATAGATATAGATATGATATTATTCATATAAAAAGGTATTCGCGGAGATATTAGTCAATGCAGCAATAGGTTTTCAAAGGCAAACAATAAATATATGAGAGAAGAGTTCAGTGAGAATGAGCCAAGTAAAATGTTAATGTATTATGACGTAAACAACCTTTATGGTTGGGCTATGACTCAATCACTACCATTTGAGAGCTTCAAATGGGTTTCAAATGTGGATATGTCAAATTTTTTCAATGTCTCTGATGATAGCGACGTAGGCTATATTTTAGAAGTAGATCTAGAGTATCCACAAGAGCTACATGATGATCATAAAGACCTACCTCTTTGTCCCGAACATACTAAATCACCCGGATCAAAATAGAAAAAACTTTTGACAACGCTTTATGATAAAGAACGATACGTTATTCATTATAGAGCGTTAAAACAAGCCCTTAAATATGGACATAAACTCAAAAAATATATAGAGCGTTAGAAATCAAACAACAACTATGCCTGAAATCATACATTGATTTAAATACAGAAAAAAGCAAACAAGTTAAACATGAGTTTAAAAAATTATTTTACAAGCTCATGATTAATGTAGTATATGGAAAAACGATGGAAGACGAAAGGAAAAGTATAGATGTCAAACTATTAATCAGTAGGGTAGTAGATATGGCGTTAAAGCTTGAACTGCACAGCCATAAGTTCATAGTAGTCTATCCTTTATGAAAATTTAATAGCTATTCAATTATCCAGGACAACTGTCAGTATTAAAAAATCTATATACATTTGTCCATGTGTACTACATCGTTCAACAACATTAGTCTATAACTTTCATCATGGATATGTGAAGCGACGAATTGGTAAAAAGTGCAAGTCACTCTATACTGATACGGATAGCCTCATTTATGAAATTCAAGATGTTATATATGTATGAGATCATGAAAGCAGACATCCATAAATTTGACACATACGACTATCCGGTCGATAATCAATTTGGTATGCCTCTCGCTAACAATAAAGTTCTCGAAGACGGAAATAATGAGTGCAATGCTGCTATTACGAGATAGTACAATGGCTTATGAAGTAAATTGTATAGTATTGAAATAGCAAAAAAGGAGCCTCTGAAAAAAGCTAAAGGTGTGACAAAACATACAGTAAAAAATACAATACTCATTCAGATTATTGAAAGTCTTTAAATGAAATAGAAGTTATTAAACGTATCTAATGTATATTCGATCTAAATTACATCAAGCAATAACAGAGAGAGAGGAAAAGACAGCAGTAAGCTCTCATAATAACAAACGTTTTATTTTTGATAATAATCCGGACACACTTCCATGGAGGCATTATAAAACTTTCGAAATTACTAAAATGGAAGAAAGAGTTGTATAGCTACGGAATAAAAGGCATAGACAAGAAAACTATGTGATAGAAGAAAACATCAATGCGAAAAGATCGAGAATTGGAGAAAATGATTCTAGGGGGCAGCAAGCGCGAGAATTTTACTCTTCGATAGTTACTAGATGTCGTTTATGACTATCAATGAAGAGAGAGAGAGAAACAATCGATACCAGAATTAACGTAATGGGAGAATGGCTTCAGATGAAGAATATTCAAAGAGAGAAGACTGAAATAAAAGGAAGCGAAGACGGCTTGAGCTCCAAGAGTGGGATTGCCGCTAATAAAACTGCGAGCTCGCTCATATTAAGCACAGTTGTTCTTCAGACTCGCTTAAAAACGACAGTCTTACTTTCAAAAACCTCCAGAAGATCTACTACTAACCGATGAAACAAGAAATACGAGGTCTGTTTTGAAACGTCAACAGTAAAGCCTCACAAATCTATTGGTTACCTACTGACACCTGCCGAAAGTATAATTCATGCGCAGCGTATCTTTATTTACAGTGCCTTTTTCGCGTTCGTCGGATTTTGATATTGTCAAAAAAGACTGAAAAACAAGATCAACGAATTTGCATCAAATTTTGCTTTCAACTTGGAAAAACGAGGTCGGAAACTATTGAAATGATGCAAAAGGCCTTCGGAAGCGAGTGTATGAGCAAAACACGAATAAAAGAGTGGTATAAACGGTTCAAGGATGGTCGCACTTCTGTCGAAAGTGATTCTCGTTCCGGCCGACCTTCGACGACAAAAACCGGAGATAATATTGAGCGGGTGGGACTTGCAATCGAACAAGATCGTCGTATGACCGTACGAAAACTAGAAGAAGACCTTGGGATATCAAAAACTATCATTTCAGAAATTTTAACCGAAAATTTAGGAATGAAACGTGTGTGTGCGAAATTCATCCCAAAATTGCTCACAGCAGAGCAGAAGAACATTTGCTTAAAAATTGCTCTGGACAATCTGGAAATGGTCAATAATGATGATAATGTGCTTAGAAAAGTTATTACAGGTGATGAATCATGGGTTTATGGTTATGATCCTGAAACAAAACAACAATCTTCACAGTGGAAGCATTCTGAATCGCCAAGACCATAAAAGCACGTCAATGTCGGAGCAATGTTAAGTCAATGTTGATTGTTTTTTTCGATTGTGAAGGTGTTGTATATTACGAATATACACCAATAGGTCAGACAATCAATAAAGAATACTACGTTCAAATTTTGAAACGTTTGCGTTATGCAGTAAGAAGAAAACGGCCGTACTTTTGGGAAAGTGGTGACTGGCTTGTCCATCACGATAATGCGCCAGCGCATTCATCCAATCTTGTGCAGAAGTTTTTGAGCAAACACAATATCGCATTGCTTCGACAACCTTCATACAGTCCCGATATAGCCCCTTGTGACTTTTGGCTGTTTCCAAAACTAAAAAAACCACTCAAAGGACACCGGTTTGATGACAAAACAACGGTTGAAACCAATGCGACGAGTGTACTTAAAGCTATCCCTAAAAGTGAGTTCCAGGACTGTTTTGAAAAGTGGAAACGTCGTGGAACGGTGTTATTCAATCAAGTGAGGATTACTTTGATGGATGCCACTCACCAGATGATAAAGAATAACGCTAGCACGAAAATATAAAGGTAGGCCCGATACTTTTCGGACAGACCTTGTACTTTTAAATAATTTTAGTTTATTAATACCGTTGTAATAAGTAAATAATCAATTAATTCTTTGATTTTTTATTTTATAGAATGGATTTCTCATCAATAAACAAGATTTCAAAGACGATTTTCCAAAGACGCACATGCGAACAAAAAGAGCAAGATCAGGGTGAGCGTAGCACTAGCGCGATAAGCCAAATCTGGAGGACCCTCACAGCGGTACCGTGTTTCATATACGAGGTGTGATCAAAAAGTAAGGTAAATTTTTATTTTTCACAAAAAATATTTATTTATTCATCAATTTTTATTTTATCTCCTTCAATGTAATCCCCCTCGGATATAATGCACTTGTGCCAACGCTTTTTCCAATCCTCAAAGCATTTCAAAAAATCATTTTTTGTGATCTTGTTTAGTTCATCCTTCGATGCCGTCTTTATCTCCTCAATCGTGGCAAAACGCCGTCCTTTCATGGGCCTCTTCAGTTTTGGGAACAAGAAGAAGTCACAGGGAGCCAGATCTGGGGAATACGGTGCCTGTGGCATCGTTACTATGTTGGTTTTAGCCAAAAATTCGCGCACAAGCAACGATGTGTGAGCAGGGGCGTTATCATGGTGCAAAAGCCAATTTTTATTTTTCCACAAATTCGGACGTTTCTGGCGGATTGCTTCGCGCAAATTGCGCATAACTTGCAGGTAATATTCCTTATTTACTGTTCTACCCTGTGGCAAAAACTCATGATGCACCACACCCCTGCAGTCAAAGAAAACTGTAAGCAAAACCTTTACATTTGATCGAACTTGGCGTGCTTTTTTTGGTCTTGGTGATTCAGAATGCCTCCACTGGGACGATTGAGTCTTAGTCTCGACGTCATAACCGTATACCCATGTTTCGTCACCTGTAATAACCCTGTTGAGTAAATCTGGATCATCGTTGACGTCATTCAGTAACTCTTGGGCGATGCTCATGCGACGTTTCTTTTGGTCGAAATTGAGCAATTTCGGAACAAACTTCGCTGCCACACGTCTCATGTCTAAAACACTCGTCAAAATTGATTGGCACGAACCAAATGAGATGCCAATATCATCAGCAATTTCTCTAATGGTAATTCGACGATTTCCCAACACTATTTTCTTCACTTCTTCAACATTCTCATCAGTTGTTGATGTGCTGGGGCGTCGAGAACGAGGTTCGTCGTCGGTGTCTTCTCGGCCTTCTTGGAAGAGTTTATACCACTTGTAAACATTTTTTTGGCTTAAAGTAGACTCACCGTATACCACTTTCAGCATTTCAAGTGTTTTGGAACATTTGATTCCATTTTTCACACAAAATTTAATGCAAACTCTTTGATCCATGTTTTTAGACAGCACGCAAAACACTTCTAACCTTGATGCCTCTCACAAACAAACCAAACATACTGTAAAGCTGAAATTTGGAACGTATGTTCTAGACGAGTGTACCGACATAACCAAATAAAAAAGTCGAAGATCAAACGGACGTAGCCCGCTAAATTTCAAAATTCACCTTACTTTTTGATCACACCTCGTACAGGCGAGAAATACGAAAAGGTGTTACATATGGTGCAAACACGATTTTTAGAGTTAAAAGAGAGGTGATGCACAGTACAGTGACTCAAGCCAAGCAGCAGGCTTCATTACCGCCTCAGGCCAAGTCTCTCGGTGACCGCGCGGCGCTAAACATGCCAGCGTTTATATGGATCATATGAGCGTTGATATGATGAAAGGTAAAAAGAAACAAGCCAGAAGATTCAAAAAATACTAAGCACGAAATAAATGTAGAAAAAGCAAAAAGCCATCAGTTACATTGAATAGAATTATTGAGGCGGCCTCGAAAAGAGTGTGCCTAACAATCGATCTCTTGTAGTCATTCGTTCGACTATAAAAAGAGCCAAAAAAGCTGTGAAAAAGGCCGGCGGCAGAAGTAAAATAAATATACCACGTATTGTACCTATTCCCGATAAAGTTGGTAGAGCGCTTCCTTTTTCAATTTCATTATTTGCTGCTTTAAGCGCCACTGGAGCTCTAGCTGGAGGAGTTGCTTCAATAATGAAAGCTGTGAACAGAGCTAAAGCTGCTCAGAATCAGCTGAAAGAGGCTCCAAGACATAACAAAACTATGGAAGCTATTGCTATAGGTAAAGGTCTTTATCTGAAGCCTCATAGTAAAGGTTATAGGATCCACCGCAAACTATATGTGAGCAAAGAAGGTTTACGAAAAAAAATATCTTTGAATAGTTTTGCCTAAACGCGCTCTGACTGATTTAGATATAAAAAAATATGTTAAAATACTAACAATTGCAAATTTTCGAGATGTTTTTATGCGTAACGATTTACCATCCGATGAACCTCACTATCAAGAATCAGCTGTTATCAATTTAGATGACAAAAATGGACCAGGTATGCACTGGGTGGCATATAAAAAAAAAGCGATGACGTTATATACTTTGATAGCTTTGGCGATCTTCGACTCCCTATAGATTTATTACTCTATCTCAAAGTCAAAAGAGTATATATATATCACATATATAACTATGCGAGATATCCAGATTTCAATACCTATAACTGCGGTTATCCTTGCCTAAAATTTCTTTCGAATAAACTATAAATAGACGTAATGAAGGAGAAAACAGTTATTTAATGATTTAAATTGAGTCTGTGAAGAAATTTATCAGTTCTTGAAGTAAATTATTTTCTGCCAATAGAGCTGTCTTCTAATAAAAAATATGTACTAGGCTTAGTGGAGCTATTAAGATTTAATTCAATACCAAATATTGACGTAGGCAATAATAAATTTTACGTTGGTGAACACGAAATCGTTTTACCAACAGGTAGCTATAAGATAAAAGACATTGAGAGTTTTGTACAAAAAACGCTAACGCTTAATGAAATATCAATTAGTTTAAAACCAAACAATAATATGATACGTAATATTATTCGGTGTAGTCATAAAATAAATTTCAAACCAGAAGTTTCTATTGGTTCTATTTTAGACTTGACTAGATGAGAGCCGTCTGCAAATGAAACTCATAGCTCTGACTATACTCAAAGTTTTTACCTGTAACTATACTCAAAGTAAACGCTTTACGCGTAGAGTGTAATATTACTACAAGTTCTTATATTAACGAACGTAAAGTGCATACTATTTATGAATTTTTTCCAGCAGTACCACCTGGATACAAAATCATTGAAGTATCTTCATGCATAATTTATTTACCAGTCGCCGTGAGAAGTATTGATCATTTAGAAATACGTATTATTAATCAAGACAGAAACCTAGTTAATTTTCAAGGAGAAGTCACCACAATACGTGTTCACATCAAATCAATGATATCGTGATGGGAATCATATTTAACAACAATAACATTGGATGAGGATATATAAATAGACTACAATGTCAGTCAGTGATCAGTCGACCGCAGCTATCACAGATATCACAGGTTAAAACATTCAGTTCCTAAAAAGTGTAGGCCTGACAGTAATAGAAAATATATCAGCTGGCGCAAAGTATCGTGTATATTAGTATGTCGCTTACAACAAAATGGACAAAATTCTAAATATTCATTCAGGTGTCGCTTTCGATGAGTCGATAGCTCATTACGGAGTTCATTCAACCTTATTCATTATCACATTTCATTAACAATGATGAAGTACGTATCTCAATTCAGCATCAAGATTTATCCATACTTCCATCTCGTAGTATGATTCATGTTTACGACAAATTAACACAAGAAAATGGAAATGTAGCAGTTAAAACTAAGTTAGTTAATAATGCTATACGTATGTCATTTGTTCGAGGAGATACAATACGAGATAAATGCTATTGAAATAGATAAAGTAAAAAATGTTGAATTGACAAGTCTTATGAAGAACTAGTTATCACTCAATCCGAGTAAATGTTTAATTGCTGAAAATGCTGGTTGGACTAGTGCCAAAGAAGTATCGCTTACAAATGACGAAGGTTATTTCGATGTTACTATACCCCTCAGTATACTCCTTGGATTTGCTGAAGATTATCGAAAAATCGTAGTAAATGTCAAACATGAGTTTATTATTAGTCGTGATAGAGCAATCGCTATGAGTTATCGCACTTGGGAGTTATACGAGTATCCAAAATCACCTCACACATCTAAACATGTTTGAAATGTGAAGACGTCAAATCAATTAGAAAAACCTCATTTCATTATTTTAGCCTTTCACACACAACGAAAAAATGAAGTTACCGCTTCTGCTAGTCACTTTGATCATTATAACAATTGTGATGTTAAATTATTTCTAAGCTCCCATACTATCCATATAGAAATCTTAATTTTAACATTAATCAAAACCAGTATGCAGTACTTTATAATATGCAGGTTAACTTTCAACGCTCATGGGAAAGAAAGTGAACCATTGCTTAATATAATAAATTTCATCGGAAAATTATCTTTAATCGTGATATATTGTTCGAAATGAAATGAATCTATCAGAAGTGCTCCTGTAGACGTCCGCGTCGAGTTTGACACGAGAGAAGATTTTCCTGATAATACTGCAGCCTATTGTTTCATTTTATACGATCAAATTGTGTAGTATAATACAATCAGCGGTGATGTAAAGAAATTAGTTTAATATCGTTTACTCTCTAAATAAAATGTAATTAATACAATTAAATATAAGCTAAATAAATTAACTGTGTAAGCTATTGTACATCGCGGTAAATTATATGAATAAAAGCATTTAATTTTAAATATATATCCTTTACTTAATACCTGAATATAACAACATAACTATATGTAACTCTGTGACTCACTCTTTCTTTCTCTCTCTCTTTTTTCTCTACCGCTAGTGCTAGAAAACGACATCTCCCACTCTTCATTGCTACGGGCTGATATTTTTCTTTGTCTCTCTCTCCCATCCAGAACTAGTGAAGTTCTGAAAAAGGCCAAACTCAACTCTTCCCTCACTCTCTCAAAAATTAAAGCATTTTATTTATTTATTTACTTATTTATTTTAATTTATTTTATTTTTATAATACATTGAATAATAATAATAATATAATTTTATATTTCATAAAATAACTTGTATTGTGTCTTTCGTTGGCTATTAGAAACTAAATTTTTGTTTATATAGCATTGATTGTAACACTAGCACTTGCATTGTCCTTAAAGGGATTGTGTAATTTATTAATAAAATTAATCATGGCGAAAATAAAACAAACCGCGATATTGTAAATAAATAAAAATGGACAGCCCTCAGAAAGAAATTGAAAACTGGGTAGTGTCGCTCGAAGACGAGGAAATAAACGAGTATCTCGAATAATTGGAGCTAAGAAAAAACGGGAGTAAGCTCTCGCGAGTAGGGTGATTGCAAAATTGGTTGCTAGGCGACTACTCAGCAGCAGATTTCGTCGAAGATAGCAACCAAAACAGCAACCTGAAGGGCAGTTCTACGCTCAGAGCTAATATCGTTCATCTGCGCTGAGCATATAGCATCTGAAGAAGAAAGAAGACACCTGTTAACTCAATTGATGCAAAACGCAGAAGTTATATCGCGGGTATAAGAAACAGCGATGAACGTTGCAAATGTCTTAGACAATGGCGGAAATGGTAATAGCAATAAGAATATTACAATAACAGCTAATGATGACAGTCAGTTTCAACTTCCGCCTGCGTTCGCTGTAATGATTCAAGACCTCATCTTCCGCTCCCGAGAGACTGAGAGGAAGCTTGAGCTGCTAGATTCGGTAAGCGACAACGTATCTAGTCGAACGAAGGTGTTATACAAGATATACAGTAATAGCAGCAATGTTAAGAACCAGCTTGATGATTTATCTTCCAGAATAAGTATATTAGAAAATGCCGAAAATAGGAATGCACAGCAAGATGATGCGAGCCATTCAAGTGAATTGAGGCAGCAAGAAAACACGCGCAGAAGCGTCGCGTTTCAAGATACCTTCATCTACCATTACGACACGCAATTACCTCAAAGTACTCCAACTGGACCCGGACAGAGGCCCATGGGGTCCACCGACAGGACCCGCCGCCGGACGCTCCTTTTCGGACCTAACAAACCCTTGGTCGACTACAAGGGATGTTGGTTGTATTATCCGGGGATGGAAACTCAAGTTTTCCGGAGAGAGTAACGCGAGTGTGGACACCTTCCTGTTCAGGCTCGACAATTTCAGGAATGGTGCCGGGCTCATGGAGGATAAAATGCTGTTATCAGTATCAGAGCTGCTGCAGGCCCCGCTCTTACCTGGTACGAGATAATGAAGGAAGAGTGGCTCACCTACGCTGAATTCGAAGCAGACGCATGGAAATGATTTGGAATCAGCGTGAAACAGCAACAGCGACTGATGAGGGAAGTACAAAGTCGATATCAAGGCCCAAATGAACCTATTAATGTATATATTACCAACATGATGGGCCTAATGTGAGACGATTTAATCCACCTATGGCATATGAACATTAATTGGATCTATTACACGCTAACCTCCTCCTCGATATTCAGAGCCAGGTGCGTAGGACCGAAATAAATTCTATACACGTTCTGAATACGTTAGCTACGGCGCAAAGTGTAAGAAAATGGACAAAAGTCGAGCTGCAGTTCAATTTTCAACCGATTTCGGTAAAAAAAATTTCAAAATACTCGGTAGGATGTCTGCTATCACATAAGACTGTAACATGTACGATTTCTTACTTCTACATATCCCTACGACCTCTATAAACCACCTCTGCCTACCCTCGAGCAGACTAACCTACCTGACCCTGGGTAGAGCGAGTTTATCCGACTGATTTTCTTTAAAACGTTGATGCCACAATCACAGATGGATTGATCAATCTCAACAGTCATATATCTCATCCATACATACCCTCACAACCCCAATAAACCACCCCTTCCAACCCCCAAGCAGGCTAACCTACTTACCACTGGGGAAAGTAAGTTTATTTTATAGGGTTCGATGGGTGAGCCTTCTTGATAGTGATTTATCAGGGATATAAGAGTATCTGGGTATGCAGTTTATCAGAGTTAAGGTGGGTTAGCCTTTGTTTTTAAAAGAAGCAGTTGATTATACTCGCTTTATCCAGATTTCGATAGCTTTGCCTGCTTTGGGTTGGATAGTTGCTGTGAAAAATAACGGGAAATTCTTTAACTACTGATTAATTTTTGACAGATTTCAATTAAACATATTTTAAAATACTCGATAGAATATCTATTGACAAAGGTGACTGCTACATTTTCTATTCTTTACTCCTAACTCCTACTAAAAACCCTTCGTAAATTTAACAATATTTTTAAGCTCTTATAGAACAAAATAGCGTTCAAAACTTATTAACAAAGCAATTTGTAAGGAGCATTGAAATGCGTTAAACCAATCTGGTATTTGTTAAACAATTGCTTTCATACTAGTGTTAAAAACGCGTTATTCATCATCGACGAAACAAACACGCTATAGTAACGATTAATATACGTTATTTTAAGGGTAATACATTTTGTAAAAATAGCAAACTTATAATATTAATAATAAAAACCTTATTTTTTTTCATAGTATAACCAAACCAGAAAATTCATATTCTCTTAAGGTTTCAAACCCATCGTTTAATAAATTCACAAATTCTCCAACCCACTTACTCTCCAACTCTTTAAGCCTCCGATTATTAAACTCGCCAACCAACAAATTTTCTTACTTTCAAACACCAAATTCAACAATCTACTAGTCCAAAAACAATAAACCCTTGAAGTATCTAACATTTTCACCCTATTATTCTAAATCCACAAACTCATAAAGACACCCACTTCAAAACCTCTTGAATCCAAAGCACACTGCCTCTATAAGCTCACTTGTTCCTATAAACTCACTAGATTACCAACACCATATTTGTAAAATTCACTTATTCTGCGTTTACCGCGTATGATTATCCTTTTTTCTTGTAAAAATATTAATTTAATTTCTTAATTTACAGTTGACTATTATTTAATTAATGACGAAATTAATCAAAAGAACAGTACCATATGCATTCAATGATTTGAAAATGTAAATAAATTAACATATGCATAAATCTAAGTATTTGTTAATGTTCTATATAACTTGTAAATTGACAACCTAATGCGCATATACTTAATATAAGCTTGAATTATAGAAATTTAAAATATAATTGTTTTTCCTTACTTTCAAATAATTTGAAATTTTTTGTTTTCACGTTAATGAATATGTAATAAAATAAGATAAAAGTGCGGAAATTAAAGAATTAAGTGTAATTCATTTTATCGTTAATTATTAACAGACGGATATTTAATAATTATTTTAAAAAAAATCCTAACTTTAGTGAAGTGTGGGTTTACAAAAAAATTGAAATAAATAATTAGAAAAAATTACTTGCCAAGTATTAATTAATTTTTAATAATGTTATTAAATATAAAATATTATGAGTTGTGTTAAATTATATGGAACAGGGTGGATGACCATGAAAGTTATATTGATTCGCTTATTAGTCGTTTTCAAAGTAAATATTCGTTGTCTGACTGTGATGGAAATATTGTGAGGAAACATTTAAATAAAACCTATATTATCCAGTTCAAACAAAAATGGAGTGATACTTCAAGAAAAAAATATATTTTTAAAAATAAACAGTTTCTTGTCAAAACAATTACTGTAAAGTTTATAACGAACGGCCAGACCCTCGTTATGTCTCTCTCTCCCCACACATAATTATAATTATTTATATATATATATTTGTCATATAATTATTTCACTTGTATGGCAGCCAAAGGTAAGTCAGAGAGAGCGCTAATAGAGGGCGAGCTAGAGAGAGAATTCGGTATTATGAGGCCCATATACGAGGCCCACTCCGAGCTGTCTCTAATTCCCTCGTAAATTATATAACGAGTGACCCGCGTCGGGTCAAAACCCCGTTATCAGTTAGATAATGAATCATCTTCCAACCAGTTGACATCACCTAGGAATTCCTCGTCTTCATCAAAATATATGACTGCGACAGGAAGACCGCGTTTATCTTTTGATGAAGGATCTTCAAAAATGCAATACGAGGTGTGTTCAAAAAGTAAGGTGACTTTTGAAATTTCACGGGCAACGTACTTTCGATTATCGATTTTTTTGTTTTCTTATGTTGGTACACTCTTCCCGAATATCTGTACCAAGTTTCAAGTGTATAGCATTTTTTGTTTGGCTGTGAGAGGCGTAAAGGTTATAAGTGTTTTGCGTGCTCGGTGATTTCTTGCTATTGAAAAATATGGATCAAAGGATTTGCATCAAATTTTGTGTAAAAAATAAAATAAAGTGCTCCGAAACACTTGAAATGTTGACGGCACGGTGAAACTGTTCTGAGTAAAAAAAATGTTTACAAGTGGTACAATCTCTTCCAAGATGTCCGGGAAGATGCCAATGACGAGCCTCGCTCTGGACGCCCAAGCACGTCAACAACTGATGAAAACGTTCAAGCAGTGAAAAAAATTGTTCTGGAGAATCGTCCAATCACTATCAGAGAAGTTGCTGAGGATGTTGGTATATCGCTTGGCTCGTGCCATGAAATTTTTTCTAACGTTTTGGGCATGAGACGTGTCTCAGAGAAGTTTGTTCCGAAATTGCTAAATTTTGACCAAAAGAACCGTTGCATGAGCATCGCTCAAGAACTGTTGAATGACGTCAACGACGACCCAGATTTACTCAAAAGAGTCATAACTGGTGACGAATCATGGGTATATGGTTATGATATCGAAACTAAAGTCCAATCGTCCCAATGGAAAAGCCCAGATGAGCCAAGACCGAAAAAAGCACGCCAAGTTCGATCAAATGTCAAAATTTTGCTCACTGTTTTCTTCGATTACCATGGCGTGGTGCATCAGGAGTTCTTACCATATGAACGTACGGTCAATAAACAGTATTATCTTGAAGTTATGCGCCGATTGCGAGAAGCAATACGAAGAAAACGCCCAGAATTGTGGAAAAACAATTCATGGCTTTTGCATCACGATAATGCCCCTGCTCACTCATCTTTGCTTGTGAGAGATTTTTTGGCCAAAAACAACACCACAATCATGCCTCAGCCACCATATTCCCGGATTTGGCCCCATGTGACTTTTTCTTGTTCCGAAAACTAAAAAGACCTATGAAAGGACGGAGATTTGCAACGATTGAAGAGATAAAGACTGCATCGCTGGAAGAGCTCAAGGCTATACCGAAAAGTGCTTATGAGAAGTGCTTTGAGGATTGGAAAAACCGTTGGCATAAGTGTATTGTATCTGAGGGGGATTACTTTGAAGGGGACAACATAAATATTTATAAATAAATAAATATTTTTTCTTAAAAATACAAAGTCACCTTACTTTTTGAACACACCTCGTATAGACGTGGTCTTGAGATTGCTAATAAGTATACAAAAGAAGAACTATCTCTGGCATTAAAAATTTAACTACAATCATCTAGTACTAAAAATATCTCTGAAAATGAAGTACCTCATGAAGAACCTGATAAACCTGATACTAAGTTGATTCATAAATCATTGTGTATGTTTTCTGACTTTATTTGTCATACCGCAAATACGAAAAATTAAGATCTTAAATTGATTACAATTGATGTGTAAAAACAAATTCTACCCGCCATATAAAATGATCACTGATGCAAAAAACGCCTGTTACCCGGAATATATAGAAATAACTCATTCTGGAGCAACGATTCACATTATATCTCTCCTTGACAATACTTTAAAACGAATTCTCATGATGTTTGATAAAACAGAATTACAAAAACTGAATAAAACTTTAGTTTTTTTAAGGAAGTATGGATTTGATGGATTTTCAGAGCAGCAAATAACAAGACAGCGTTTTATGAATAATTCTTTACATTTCAGTTCAAGTGATGATGAGAATAACGATTATTACCAAGAAAACTTTTCTAATGCAACTGTATTTATTGCAAATCTACTACCTATTCAAGTAAGAACTTCTCATGGTAAAATAGTGTGGCTTAATAATAAACCATCTTCAACTTTATATTGTCGCCCAATAAGTTTTGAATTTATATAGGAGAGTGATATTAATACAATAAAAACTTATAAAAGAATTTCAAAACCATTGAAAAAAGCAAAAAATTATAAACTGAAATTTATGGATATGAAATTTAATATAACGTTTGATTTTAGATGTACAATGATAGATGGTAAAGTGGGAAATGTTTTGACAAACCAAAACTCTTCCAACTACTGCAATATTTGTAAAGTTATTCCAAAATATGTAAATAAAATTGATTACCTTTTAACATGCAACTTTCTTTATGAATTTCATAAATTTGGATTTCCAAATTACATAGTTGGATTTATGGAGTATCTATTACACATTGCGTATAATTCTGACTTTAAGGAGTGGTCAGCATCAGGTACCAACCAATAAATAAAAAAAAGGTTGTAAAAAGATTATTTAACAAATTTTGAAAGAACAAATCGGGATAATAGTTGATGTTATTAAACAAGGTTATGGTACAACAAATACCGGAAATGTAGCTTGTACTTTTTTTTCTGAGTACAAAGCTGTATCCAAAATAATTGGTATTGACGAAGAGATTATATTGAGACTATATGTAGTGTTAGAAATAATATCTTGTAAAAATAATGTACGTTTAGATATATTTAAAGAATACTGTTTAGAAACAGCCAGAAAATGTGTCCAATTGTATGGTTGGTACTAAATGTCACCATCTGTATGTAACGAAAGCAGGCTGTGCGTCGGTTTCTCGTCTGCATTTCTCCCTCCTTCTCCACTCGGCGAGGCGTGGTGGCCAACGTTGGGCGCATTAAAGTATGGACCTAACACTTGGCCTTTTTGTTTCAGCGCCAAGGACGGACCACCGCAATTGAGCGCAGGAAATTGAAGAGCGCGGAGAGAATGAGAAAGAGAGAGAGAGGGAGAGAGAGAGCGAGCATTAGGCCTATGCAGGGATAGGCAGGTGCGCGACGCGTGACGCCTAACTAATAGGTCAGGAAGTGAGCGAGCACCGCTGAGCGACCGTGAGACGAGCGCGAGAAAAAAGTGCGTGTGCGAGTCCATTCCAGTTCCGGGCAGTGAGAAAAGAAGAGAGCCAGAAAAGATCAACTCGAGGGCAGCAGCCTTGTCAGCTATTACAGCCTTCCGGGACAGCAACCTCCACAGCTTCTACTATCCCCCGAAACAACAATCTCGCTACGGTTGCAGCTCTCCTTGGAAAGCGATGACGCCATCCACAGCAGCTCTTCCGGGATTGCAACCTCACCGATTGCAGTTCTCGACCGAGTAGGCAGCAACGCAACAAGGTCAAGGTTCTTAGTTCTTTTCTGAATCTCTCTTTCTCTCTACACTCTCTCTCCGGTGATGCGACGACCGGTGCGCATTGAATAAGGTAGCCAGGCATTCACGTGCCGGCTATCTAGAGGTTCGCACTTAGTTTAATTTGTATTAGTGATAGTTGCGACTGGCGAATTGTCAAGACGCTCACGTGCCGGGCAATTCATCCGGTACAGGTTTCTGCATAATTTTTAAGTAAGTTTGTAAATAGGATAAATGCGTGATTAATAATTGTTTAGTTAGGAAAGACCGGGATACATTTGTTCGCGATGATGCTAAACCGTTTATTTTGTTCTATTCCTTCGTTAGTTGGTCAATAATTTTAGATTGTATTATGCGCGCGTATGTTTAGTGTGAATAATTATTAATAATAATAGGTTGTAAGTTTAATTTGATCTTTGTCTTTGTATAATTTATTTATTTACCTCCCCTCTCTTTTCTCCCTCAATTGCCTTGAGCGAAAGTGCCTCACTTACCCGCAAAAGAATTGGTGACAAGGAGAGAGTATTGTCACATGTACATAAAGTACTCATAAATGCCTGTGATATCAGGATGATCTTTCCAAAACCTATAGGCTTTTATTCAGAAGAAGCGCAAGAAGCCAACAATAAAGTTTTTCGTAAAGCTCGTATTGCACATAGTACGAGGGTTGCTACTTATATTTTGAGCCTTGGCAATACTAAGTGTTTAGAGGCACCATCTGACGTTTCCAGTGGAAAGTTTGACATTTTTAACCATAACCTTCTTCAGAACATTTTTTCATTTAAGTGCAATTTGTGTTGTTCACAGTAACTTGAAAAATTCATCTCGGGCAAAAAATGGAATTAACTTGTGAGCATTTTCGTGCGATGATTTTCTACGACTTTCGACGTGGGCTATCAAGACAGGTGTGCATCGATCAACTTACTTCGACTTTTGGCGATGAAGCTCCATCCCTTGCCACTGCGAAACGCTGGTATAACGAATTTAATCGTGGCCGCAGTTCGCTCGGGGATGAAAGTCGTGAAGGTCGTCCAAAGTCAGTTGTTGTGCCAGAAAACATTGATGCTGTGCACGAACTAATAAAACAAGATCGGCATGTAACATATCGTGAGATTGGGGCATCCTTGGGGATTAGTATGACGAGCATCAATAAGATATTGCATGAACATTTAGCTGTAAAAAAGATTTGTTTGCGTTGAATCCCCCATAATTTGACAAAAACTCAAAAAGCTGCTCGCATCAATTGGTGCAAAGAAATGCTCAAAAAATAAAATTGCGGTGCATCAAACGCTGTGTATAACATCTACACAGGTGACGAATCTTGGATCTATGCATATGAGCCCGAAACAAAACAGCAATCCACTGTATGGATCTTCCAAGACGAGATTCATAATAAGCTGTTAGATTTTAATTTGAAGCATATTAGGATTTAGCAGATTTAAAGTAAGAAGATCTTACTATTGAGAAGTATAAGTTTAATTGAATCAGGATCTTGTGCGTTTAATTGTCTGTATAGAGTTTAAAGAATTTAAGAAGTCGATTGAACTCCCTCTACCCAGAGTTAAGTAGGTTAGGCTGCTAGGAATTTGGTAGGGGTGGTTTTTGAAGGTTGTGAGGGTGTGTAAGTATAAGGTACATCAGTGCTGAGATTGTTGAACCCATCTGTGATTGTGGTATCAACTTTTTAAAGAAAATCAGTCGGTTAAACTCGCTCGGGGGTTGGCAGAGGCGGTTTATAGAGGTCGTAGGGGTATGTAGGAGTAAGAAATCGTACATATCGCGGTCTTATGTGATAACAGACATCCTTCCGAGTATTTTTAAATTTTTTTTACCGAAATCGGTTGAAAATTGAGCCGTGGCTCGAATTTTGTCCATTTTCCTACACTGTGCGGCGGTGGCATCGGTAGCCGTAACATTTTTGGCGCCACCTGAATCGTCGACACCATCACCACCCTCTCCTTGGTCGATCGCCCTGGCATATATTGCCGGGTTGTCGGTCGGAGACCGTCTGCGCTTTGTCGCTGAGGCGAGCGAGCTTTTGCAGCCTCCACCCTGTCAGGAAGATCAGTAAGACGGGGGAGCGACGAGGTAAGTCAGGTTTGGTTTTGTTGGTTTTATTTTTGTTTTATTTACGTTCAATTTGGTTTTCTTTTGTTTGTTTTAAATTCGACTCTTTTCTTTTGTTATTATTTTCTTCTGAGGTGATGGAATTTCTTTGATGACGGTTCTGGATGTAGTTTCTTTTTTTTGTGTTAACCATTGATTTCTGCCCGTTTATTTCCTTATTTTTCTTTTCTTATATCTTTTTTTTATTATTATTATAATTTTAACATTATTTTATTTTGTTTTCTTCATTTTGGCGTCCTCACAACTCGCGCAAGGCGCCCGGACGGTGAGAGCGGCGGTACAGTCCTCGATCCTGGTGAAAGAATCGGTAGCTTTGGGGGGGGCGGTAACGGAGAATCACGACTCGGCCGTTGCTCTCCGTTGAGCTCTCATCAATGCCCGTGTACCTTGCCAAGCTGAGAGTGTGCGCTGGTTGAGTACACTCTCATTAGCTATTTCTTTTGTTTCCTTTCTTGAGGTGCGGCGGCGACGACGGCGATTGGAGGGAGCTGACGAGCAGATGACAGTGAGAGGGAGAGAGACATAACATCGGAGAGAGCTAGCGAGTCGCCGGCAGACCTGTGCGCGCACAAGTTTTTTCTTGGACTTTGTTCTTTTTTTTTTGTTGGCTAAGTTCCCGCGCCCTCGCCATAATTTTAGTTAAGGATACGTGCCTGGTATGCAAAACAGAGAGTGACGTTTTTTGTGTGTGATAATAGTGATACCGCGAGAACAGCGAGGCCGGCACCGGTGCACGTGGGCAACCGGCGAGGTGACTCGGGTTTTGTGCGCGCGTGCGGCCATTTTTCTCTTGGCGGTGAGCAGCATTTGTTGTGGTCTGAATAGGGAGCACGACGCAACCTAAACACATACTCAACAGTCACAGCCAACACACACACACCAGGACGATAGCAACATTCAATAACAACCGCAACACTAGTAACAACAACAACATTAACAGCAATAATAACAGCAACAACATTAACAGCATTAACAACAGCAACAGCATTAACAGCATTACAACAGCAACATTAACAACAGCAACAACACCACTAAAACTTAACAAACAAGAACAAGGAAAAATCAAGGAATATACTTAACAAAGGAATTTTGTATCGCCGTAGAATCAATCAGCACAAGCAGAGGTCAAAGGGAACGGAGCCACATCAACAGCGCGAGGCAAGGTCGGTGCTGTGTTTCTCTCTCTCTCTCTCTCTCTCTCTCTCTCTCTATCTCGCTTTCTCTGTCCGAGGTGCCGATCGAGTGCTACGTAGCCCGGCAGCTCTGCCGGCTACGAAGTCGTCTGTTGACTTTGTTCAGGCGTTATTATTTCTTTCGTTTGTATTCGAATGTATCTTCTTTTTTATATCTTTTTGTCGATTAAACAAACAGCGGTGCGGTGAGCAGCCCTGCAGCCGATCGGCTGCACGTTTGCGTTTGTGAGTTTAATGTAACGGCGGCATTATGTTGTTGCTCAAAATAAGTTTTGTTATTTTATTATTAAAGTTGTTGTTCTAATCAGATTTTATGTTGTGATAATTGTACTTGGAATCACTCCTGATCCCGTGATAGTTCGTTCGCGTATGATTAATGCTTTCGCTCGACGCCTTATTAAGTCGTGGGAACGTTTTCTTTTGCTTCCTGAATCCCCCTTTATTAAACAAATAATTTGTATGGACAGTCGCGAGCTACCTGAGAGCCACTTGTGGCAGGGAATTTCGGGGGGTTTGACCGCGCTCCGAGTTCTTCCGCCACAAGGCCTGTTTGGCTCTACCCCCGATTATTTAGGGCGCCAGACCGTCGGCTGATTACGGCGATCGTCGGGGGTAAGGCCAGTAGGGTTATCGCGTATCCCGGTCTGCCTAACGGCGACTGCGCAGAGTAAGCAGATGGGGGGATACGCGTTGTATCCGAGGTTCAGGCCTTTGGTGTCCAACTTTCGATGCTAATTTCCTCCTTGATTAGTGTATGCCGGCAGCTCAGATGATGACTCCTTAAGTCAGGTCGTGAGGACGTTCGAAATCGCGCGTATTTTACCTAACGAATAATCCGAAAATATAGCGAATTAATAAACCCGTATGTAACCGACCGCGGCTGAAAATCACTAACATGCAACAGGGGTAGGTTATCAAGTAAGATATTTATGTATATAAAGACAATTAATTGTTTTATTGATGCATTAAAAGTTTCTCACATACGAAGTCGGAATAAATATGGTCGGTAGAATTCTGAATTTTCATTAATCCCTAAGATACAATTTAAACGGTTCCTAAATTGGCGGAAAGGTCAGCGCGAGTATCAAATCGCAATTTTCTTTTATAAGACCTAACGCTCAAATTCGGTTTGCGAAATGGCGGAAAGGTCAGCACAACTAATTAGTCAAAACAATTTACTTCAACGGAACCTACGTTTGTACTAAGTAACTAACGAAAGGTCAGCGCGAATACTAAATTGCAATTTTCTTTTGTAAGACGAACTTAATAAACGTGACGAAAGGTCAGCGCGAATACCAAGTAGCGACTTTCTTTCACAAATCGAACACTTAATAACGTCGACGAAAGGTCAGCGCGAATACTAAGTCGCGATTTTCTCTCGTAACCGAACACTCAATCTATATTCGCGGAATGGCGGACAGGTCAGCACGATCCGGTAGGCACCGACGTCGACGGATCCACGCGTCGCGACGACCTACAGCACCGAACTAAATAAATTAAATAACTTAACTCGCACTCCGCGATTAATTAAAAATGAGCGGCATTTTGCCTACTTACAAGTCTTCCTTGCGATACTGGCAAACAAAATTGGCAACAGAGTGTGTAAGAGGCGTCTAGCGCTAAAGGTTCGACGGCGAAAAATTAGCTGACAGAAGCTCTTTATCTCCAGATGTCCAATGGCAAAATGGACGAGAATCGGCTTCTCGCGGTCAAAGATCGTTTCTCTTCTCCTCTTTCCGAGAAGAAATGTTATTATTGGTCGGTATGCTAATTCGGATATCGGTAGCGCCCTCCGAATTTTTATCATTGGTCCGTATGTAAATTAGAATAATACAGCGCCCTCCTTAACTCTCCTACTTTCGTCGTTATTTACTCTCTCTCACCCCCCACTAAGGTATCTATCATTAATTGTCGGAAAAGATCTACCCCTACTCTTATCTATTCGTCTATGCGGACGGAAATCAAATTTTATTCTAATTTGCCTATTGGTCGTGACGTCACTAGCGAATTTTGTCAGATGTTCGAATTCAGTTAGTTAAATTATCATTTAAACCTAAAGGGGGTAGTTGTCGCTCGCCATCATAATAGGGGTGTCGGTCGCGTGCGAATTTTACAATTCGATATTTGCTTCGTGTTCATTCTTTTTCAATTTATGATTTAATTTTAATCTCAGAAATACGTATATAATATACGCCGTTTCATTTGTAGCGCCCTCATCTTCGCATTTACATATTATTCTATTATTTTATATTGTCTGTCTCGCTCGCTCTGTCTCAGTCTGTCTCGCTCGCTCTTGTTTAGTCTGCTTCGCTCGCTCTGTCTCGCTCGCTCTGTCTCAGTCTGTCTCGCTCGCTCGCTCTCAGTCTATATCGGCGCTTCAAGATGGCCGCTCAGTTTCTCGCGCGTACGCCTCGTGTTCTTGCGCCGGTTGTTGGAGCGCCTCCTGGGGCGCTCCCGTGTCGATTCTGTGGTGTTGTTCCGGGTGTTTGTGTGTGTGGTCGCTGATTTTCGTGTGTGTGGCGTTCAGGATGTCGCCGATGGTGTTCGGCAGCCCGACACAGCTGATTGCCGGCTGCCACTTCATCGGCGATTTTCTGCTCGCCCCAGGAGTGTCAGTGCCTCGTGAGTGTTCGTGTTAGTGTCTGGGAGTGTAACGGATCTACATGTGTCATCAACATGCATCTCCGTTGCATTTCCCAGTCAGGTTTTGCATTTTTCTTTTGCCGGCCGGCAACACGTGGTCGGGAGTGTCTGTGAGTGAGTGTGTGCGTGCGCTCTCTTTTTCTGTGGTGCGCTCCTTTTTTTTTTGTCTGCTCTTTGAGCGTCCGTCGGATCGCGTTAGACAGTTTGCTTCGTCCATATCTCCGGCGTGGTCGTTCGGACATGGAAAATAATAATTGTTCGGTGTAGGGCGTGTTTAGCTTTATTTTAAACAACCGGTTACGGGGCGACAAGGGACGGGGATGGCCTTTTCTGAAGTGCTGCAAATAATGCAGCACTCAGGAGGCCTTGTAATGTACCGCATTACAGAACCCCCCACTAAGCCGGTACACTACCACGTGTACCGCTAGTTTGCTTTGTGTCCTTTTCTTGCCATCCCGTTCTCAGTTATCGTCAGATATACCAACATCTTACCTGGTGGGGTTGTCCCCCTTGGTCCGTGGTCTGTTCTGGTCGGAGTCCGGTGCGTGCTGGGTCTGCTTGGCTGCATCCTCCCTTCTCCTTGGTCCATTAAGTCCGGTGGCTAGGTCAGCAAGGATTGATCAGGAGGGGTTGAAAATTAAGACTCAGGTTGGTCAGTTTAAGCCAGGGCTTGGCCCTGGCATTTATTGCGGTCAGTACATGTGGTGGCCCGTTGGCGGTCAATGATACCCACGCCTGCGGGAGCGATCGCGCCTCTCCATCTCCTCCATCTCTTGGAGGGCGCGCTGGAGCTGTTGGAGCTCCCTCAGGCGTAGGTCCCGGTCGTCCTCTTCATCGGAGGTCCCGCGGTGGTGTGATCTCCGGAGTAGTTCCCTCGCTCGCTCCTCCGCCGATGGCCTAGCGGAAGAAGCAGAGGGTCCGGCGCGGGGTATCGCTCCGGTGTCAGCCGTCGGCCTCTCCCTCGATGGTCTTCCCCGGTATGGAGCTCGGCCCCGGGTTGCCTCCTGGTAGGACGGTGGAGGGTCCTCCGTCTCCCGGGGGTCCGAGCTCAGCTGGGCTGCCTGATCTTGGTGGCGGGGCTCGTATATGGGGTTCCGGTCTTAACCGAACTCGGAAGAAGTGGACGCTGGTCTGTCCACTTCGTCCCACCCACTCCGTCGGCTGGTGGTCGGTCGAGGTCTCGGTGGAGGGATGTCGTTCCCCACCGGGTTGTTCGAGCCCGAGGAGCCGTGTCGGCGGTGGTATGCCTCGGCACACCTCGACCCCCCGCCGGCCACAATTTCCGCAGAACGTCCCCTCTTTGGAACGGGGACAGTTCCCGAAATTGTGGTCGGTCTGCCAGCAATTAAAGCATGCTCGGAGGGGGGGATCAACCGTCGGGTCGGTTGGGATCTCCCTCAGCTGCCCGAACCCATCTCCGGTTCGGTGAGGGAGTCGACCCCAGGATGGTATCCTGGCCGTAGCAGCTGGTTGTGTTGCTGCGCGGCTGGTCGGGGGTCCAGGGAGGTCATCCTCCGATCCTTCGGAGGATAGATCTCCTGCACCCACCAGATCGTCCAGCTGCAGGTGACGCCGCGGGTTGTACTTGCGGCGCTTGCCGCTGGCCGTCCGGTAGTGCAGGCCCTGGACTTCTGGACGGTCGACGGGATCTATCCTGGTTGTCGCTATTGGCCGGGTGGTGGTGGTCCGGCCAATTGGGGTCGAGGTCACAGGCAACCAGCCTGGGTGGCCTCGACTCCTTGAGGCCGACGGCTGGATGGTGGTGCTGGTGGATGGTCGGTGGCTGGTGCTGACGGATGGCTGGGCGGTGGTGGCGGAGATTGATGTCGACGTGGTGGTTGTTGGTGGCTGCGCGGTGGTTCTGGAGGTGGATGGTCGGTTGTTGGTGCTGGTGGATGGTCGGTCGGCTGCGGTGGTGGATGGTCGTTCGGCGGTGGTTCTGGATGGTCGGTCGGCTGCGGTGGTGGGTGGTCGGTGGCTGGTGTTGACGGACGGCTGGGCGGTGGTGGCGGAGATTGATGTCGGCGTGGTGGTTGTTGGTGCTGGTGGATGATCGGTCGGCTGCGGTGGTGGATGCCATTCAATCCAATGCATAAGCTATTCGAGACGGATTACATTAATCTTGAATTCTTCATAAGCTTCAACGTCGGCGACGGTCTTCTTCGTTTGATAAACTGCATTAGTACATTAGTACTCGATCTTATCAGAATTAATTTATGTATCATATTCACTAGCACTTTGCGATAGTCCCCATCGAACCTAAGTATGAAGCTCAGAGGAATCAAAATATCAAAGTCGCCATTCGCATTAGTTATTTTGCGATCCCCTTGTTCTATATTTATCCATACAGCATTTTCGACAATTAATGTTTGACTTGGAGTGAGAGATAACCAGCTCTTCATAACTATTGCGAGACCAACGTTCTTACATTTATCTATTTCTATAGCTATAACGAAAGCTCGTTCGTTAACCATTATTTAAAGATAGGCAAGTGAGGCGCACTCGCTCATAGTAATTGAAGGGGGAAGGGGGGAAGAGGCAAAGAAATGAAAGTGGTTAATGAATTATACGCACAAAACACAAATTCGCATTTTAACAAATCTAATTAAATTAAATAAAAGTTACATTACACGCAAACTTCGTAATACCGCACATTAACAAACCGGATAAAAATAAGCCGCATTACACAAACTTATAATCTAATAAACACAACGACGTTCTTAACACCTATTACAATGGAGAGTAAGTCCACAAGTCTTGATGTTGAATTGATATACGAATCTCGTCACTATTTTTGAACGATGAGTTAGTGTAGGGTTGATGAACGTGGATCTCGTAATGAGCTAAAGATTCATCGAAGACGACAGATGACTGTATTTCTAGAATATTGCCTATTGTTTCGTGAAAGCACAAAAGAAAAAAATTAGGCAATTTATTTTCCACCAGGAACTACTCTTAACCTATGACTTTTTAGGAACTTTGTGCTTTAACGTGTTAAAGCTTTCGCTTTCCGATGACGATTGATGACTGGAATTCGTCGTGTTGATGTTTTCAATTTCAGTCGAAGACTAATGGTGGGTTTGAATTTTTCAATGCTTATATAGCCCTTACTACTCTTTGACTCGTAAACAATTCCCAACATACGCTTTTGATGAGTTATACATATGATCTGATGATTATGATTTCACCGCGAAAATTAATAAAATATTTGTCTTGATCGACGATGCATAATTGGAAATAATCTATAGACTTTTTTGTAACTGGAAGATAAATCACATGAGAGGGAATTTCTATAATTTTATATCCAGGTGGTACTGCTGGAAAAAATTCGTGGAAATCGTGAATGGTGTTTCCGTTCAAGTAAGCTCCAGCGATTATATACACTCGACTCTCACAGCGTTGACCTTGAGAATACTGAGAGGCAGATCAGAAGTGTGAGAAACGTTTGCCTCTAATGTACGTTGTTGAAAACTCAACAATCGTTCGATAGAATTGTGCGGACGAAAATCGATAGGTTCAGAACACTTGATTGTATAATGCAAGGTGTTTTTTTGGTTTCAAACTTAATATTATATTATTAGTATTATGAAAGCAGAGAGGCTGCACAGCTTTGCGAAGAAATTTATCAATGTCGTCGATCTCGTAGGTCCCGACAGGAATGTCGATAATTTGACTTGCGACGTAAAATTTATTATTATGTACGTCGATAATAGGTATCGAGTTGAACGTCAGGAACTGGACTAAGCTCAACTCGTAGTGTTTATGCTGTGATAGTTCGATTGGTGGGAAATAGTGCGCTTCCAACAGTGAAGAATTACCCGAGAGCGTCAGAGTTAACGAATCCTCCATGACTGTGTGAACATGACTACCGATATTTTCACGTTGTCTTTACTTTTATACCCTCGCACAAAAACTGTAAGCAAAGATGACCGCATACGTGAGAATTGAAATCTTGATATCTTTTTGTATTATATTTGATCTCGATATCGCCAAGATACATCATTAAATCAATAGGTGGTCTAAGATCTCCAAAGCTATCGAAATATGTGACGTTTTTTCCGATTTTGCGATAAGCCACCCAGTGCGTTCCTGTTCCTTCGACGCCGTCAAGATTGACTATAGCTGATTCGTGATAATATGGTCCAGAACTCGGTAAGTCATTTCTCATGAAGACTCCGCGAAAATTCGGTATATACAAAATTTTTGCATAGTTAATCAAGTCGGTGTTTGTGAGGGCTCTATCCGGTAAATTTATTTCGAACTTTTTTTTTCAAACCTGATCCTAGATGAGGTTTGAATTAAGTCCATAGCCTTTTTTATAAGGTTTGAGATACAAGCCTTTTCTCAGAGTAATGGCCTCCATCATTTTGTTATGCCTCTTGTTCTCTTTTAATTACTGTTTTGCAGACTTTGCATAGTTCACGGCTTTTGCGATTACCGCGGCGCCACAAGCTAGAGCGCCAGTTGCACTCAAGCCTGCAAAAAGTGGTACGAGGAAGGGTAAAGCTCCACCCATCTTAATTGATATTGGCAGAATTTGTGGAACGTTGATGTGTGCTTTTGCACCAGCTTTTTTAACGGTTGTACAAGCATTTTTCAAAGCAAAACCTATGACTTTGCGCGCACATTTATCCTTGGACCATTTGAATGTGGCCGCTTTGATCACGCTTTTCAAATTAACTAACTTTATAGTTGTCTCGCGTCCTTTCGACTTGGCTTTATTTCTTCTCTTCGTAAGACCCATACTAAACTTTAATTGTAATTTCATGGCGTTAGATACAGTGTATGCAGCTTCTTTCTCACCAGAACTAGAATTCTCAGTGAAGACTCTATTAATCGCTTATTCAGCTAAAATTTTGTCTGCGATATTTCTAGCCTGGATATTTTCTCGATTTTTCGAGTGCGCTATATCGTGTTGCTTGCAAGCTGCGTCGAGAGAATTGATTCCTGAATCATCGCGAGCTAAACGTATCTGTAACTTAGTTCCTGTTCTATAATATTGATAGCCTGGAATATGGAGTTCAAATGGAAGTTTTCTGATGATCATTGACGAATCGTCGTCCTTTCTTTGCTTTTTGTTGTTTGCATATGATCATCACTCTATCAAGTCCAACACACGACTAACGTTTGAAACGATAAAACCAGGTATATATATAGTCATGTGAGCACTTATCGCTGAAACTTTGTATCGTGAGTATCAATTTCTAAGAACAAACTGAGAAACTTCCCCTAGAAATTTTTGATGTCATCTCGAGCGGGAAGTCAAGCAACCAAAGCGTAATTGATATTTACTGCCAAATAGCATCAGAGCTATTTTTCGTGGCCCGTCCAACTATGGTAAGACCAACAGTCTTTTGTCGCTTATCGCTCATCCCAGTAGTGTTATATTCGAAAATTTTTATGTGTACTCGAAATCTCTGAATTTGCCAAAGTATAAATTATTGGAAGAGATGTTAAAGCCGATAGATGGAGAAAAGTATTTTCCGTTCAAGGAACACGAATACTTGATCGATCCCTAGCAATTTAAAGAACTTTATGCAAAATGCTGGTTGGATGATAAATATGGGATTTTGGTGATCGACAAAGACAGAGCTATAAACTGTGGAAGATATCGAAAGGGCTTTGATTGTTTTGTTATAAATATATCACGATAGTAATGCAGTATATAGTCTTTCGACGATCTTTGAAGCGTCAACATGGCCGATTATCAACGGGAAAAACATGTGCTTTCTCAACTCGTAAAAGCGCAAGTCACAATAAGACAAAAATATAGTTTATTGAAGCATAGTCGAGAGTATACCAACAAAGTCTTGAATAAGACATTCAAACCAAAAGTCAATCCTCTTAAAGCCATAATAAGGGAAGTGGATCGAATCAGAAATTTAATAAGAAAGAAAAAATATCTTCCCCCCGAAACTCCCGTTACAGTTAAAAAGCCGAAATTTCTAAACAAAAAAATTCAAAATACGAAATCAATTATTCTGCTGATAACGTCGAGAAGTATGATACCGCTAAATCTAGTGGCGAAGGTAGTGATGTTACTGTCAAGTACAATATTACACAGATTTATAACAGTTTATTTGAGCCGAGCGTAAATGAACGTTTAGCTGGAGACAAGTGCACGAATGCATTAGATAAAAGTGATTCAAATTTTGTGGACTTGATTTATGGAGTACGTAAAGAACGAAATAGATCATACAAACTTGCTAAATCTACGGTAATTTTTAACAAAAATAACATAGACGTTGATGGTTTAAAGTATCCAAAAGCATAGGGTTTAATGGAGTTACTGGTAGCAAAGCAACCTGATCAAAGTTTAATCACTTCGAATGATCTTAAGAGCTACAAAGAAATCTTGAAGATATCTAATATTGATAGGAAAAAAGATAATCCAAAGAAGGCTATACAAGCGCATAGTAGTAACAAATTCAATAACATAATTGGTCCGTTATTCAGTTTGACTAAAAAAAATACAAAAAGAGGCGAGGGACTACAGACTGGTCTTTGCCTATCTACAAGGTTACACGAAACAATAGTTATATGGATTATGTATACTGGGATGAACCGAATAAGCTCGTTGATCGTCTTCGATTGTTAGTTGCTGAGCAATCAGCTGGTAACAATTATTTCATCAACGAAATTTATTCGATAATCGAAGAATTACGCAAGGGTGGATATATATACTAAGAGCACACCTATCGTTTGAGCATTATCTAAATGAATGTTGACCTATTCGGTCATAAATTTAAAGTGGAAGGAGTCCACGGTCTTCGCGGTTCGCCCGGTAATGGGTTCAAGCTAACGAGTGAGTACCATTACAATCTAGAGAATAAAGGATTGAAAAATCTTGCTCCCCCGTGGCAGGCTAAAGACGTTATAAATTGGGAAACTGCGGAAAACATCGTTCAGATGGCAATCAAATCTATCAGAGACCTGATCGTACGATTGAGGAGTGATCTTGAGGATTTGTCTGCAATTATCAAAGAGAAATTACCACGAATAAAGTCAAGTGTTCAAAATTTGAAAATAGTCGATTAGATGGAAGCGATGATGGACAAGTTGCACAAACCAACCAGACGTAATTATCCAATACGAGTTTCTAATTTGAATTTTTCATCATCTATTGATATTTGTGGTCTATTAGTATCATTTCCATCAATATATTCGTTTTAAGAGTAAGTTCACATGTTTAGTTTGTTTTAATTTAGTTATATATCACGGTGAGACTTCATATTTCGATCCATATTTTTTAAGTATATATAAATTTACACTTATATTATTCAACTTTTCAAATTTAGGTATACTTTTTATTTTTACAGGGAAGCTTATACCATCAAAATTCAGTTCATTCTCATAGGGCTTGTACTTAATTACTCTGGATTTCTTTCAACTAGATGAAGGCATGAAAGTATAGCCCGTTTAAAACATTCATTGTATTCATTTTTAACATTAACACAGGCTCTTTTATTATCTATGCTTGACGGTAATGGTATATATGAGCATGGTTTAAATGGATTATACTTATTTATATTAATTGTGAGACCAAAAATAGTTTTTAACGACCAGCCTGAGTCTCTTTCTTGAAATTCTTCGATTTGTTTAAGTATAATATCTTTAACGTTATTTTGAAACCATCTATCAAGATCAGTAGTCTTATAAATGCAAACATTTTCTGTATTGAAATACTTGAATTGAAAATCTTCTTCTTGATTTTTCTTTATGATGAAATTATGGAAAAGGTAGTGAACAGCTCTAAAATGAACTTGTTTTTAGTTGGTAATTAATAGTGATTTGTTTAACAAATCAATAAAGATTCAACTAACTACTAAGGAACTACTTACAAATGGAGTAAGGTAAGGCAAGCTTAGCTCGCAGGCTGTCTCGAGAGACTGAGCTCTTTTGCTAGGCCGAAGCGGATTTTAAAGGTTAAGTGAGGACGCTGCCAGTAAACTGAGGGCGCTGCCTATAAAGTGAGGGCGCTGTAGGCAGTATATGGAAGGGGTAGCTCAAACGAAAGAGTGAGGGTGAACCGACGGTAGCATCATCTAACTTATTAATTTAGTATAAAAGGGTTTATATATAGATCTTCAGAATAAAAATATAGTCATTATTGCTTTCAGATACGATTCAGCTCACATATCATATAGAATAATTGGATTTATACTTTAAGGTGGACTATATTTTAGATATTCAAGGCTTTCAGAGTCCTAATAATATTTTTTTTGTAAGGAGTTTGCCTATTTACCAGTATGTTCTAATACTTCACCTACAGTACTACTTTTTAAACCTCCATATCATTGGCTCAAACTACCTATTGAATATCAAAGTGTTAATAAGTGGTTGGAATTACATCATCACGGTATTTATTTTTTATTATCGTTAATTAACATTGATTTTATTTGAAATATTTAATATAATCAATTTTATAGGTATATTATGGAGAAATGGTATTTTACCATATAATTTTTTAAATTGTACTATTCGTAGTCATTTACATAATTGTAGAAATATTTATGTGAAAGGATTACAAAAGAAGCAATGGCTCAAAAAAAATTATTCCTGAAAAGTAGGTTCAAATAATATACAATAGTATAAAATTCTAAATTCGAATTTAATTCGTTTTTTTTTAATTACAGAAATATTTTAGATATCGAAACTGAAATGAGATGTCCGTGGAAGATTTAAGTCTTAAATTTAAACCATCATGCATATATCATAGACAAAATCGCGAAAATATAGTATGTGCTGCCGTAAATACACAAAAGATACAACGATTGGATGATGGAAAGACAAAAACAAGCAAAATAAAAAGGGATCGATACAGTCGAAAGATTTACAGATGACTATAATTCATATAAAAATTCAACTGAATATTTAAAAGTACGATGGTCGATTGAAAAGTCCGTGCAAAGTCAGAGAGATGGCGCTATTAGTGCGTATCAAGGTTATTTTCAGTTAATAGCATATCTTGGAAGAGCACACACCAATTTTCAGACAGATCGACCAATTACTTTGCGTTTTACTTTCGTTTCAATCAAAGAAATCGAGTGGTTGTAAAAATATGGACGAAAAAGAATTTCGTGTATTGATTAAGCATTACTTTTTCAAAGGCAAAACGCCTCAGGAGATTAAACAGAAGCTTGATAAACATTATGGTGATTGTACACCTTCGATTAGAATGGTTTATAAGTGGTTTCAAAATTTTCGGAGTGGCCATCTGAGCAAAAAAGACGCTGAACGTTCTGGACGCCCTGTTGAGGTTACCACTTCAGAAATCATTGATAAAATCCATGATATGGTGATGGCTGACAGAAGAGTGAAGGTGCGTGAGATTGCTAGTACTGTAGGCATCTCGACCACATGGGTACATAATATTTTACACCAACATTTGGACATGATAAAGCTATTCACTAGATGGGTGTCACGATTGCTCACGACTGACCAAAAACGAAATTGTATGAAGTGTTGCAAGAATTGTTTGCAGGTGTTCCAGCAAAATCCGCAAGACTTTAAGCGTCGTTTCATGACTGTAGATGAAACATGGATACATCACTACACTCCTGAGGCCAATGAACAGTGGGTTACCAAGGGAGAATCTGCTCCGAAAAAGGCGAAGACAATTCCTTCGGCCGGGAAGGTTATGGTGACTGTCTTTTGGGATTCGCAAGGAATAATATTTATCGACTATCTGGAAAAGGGTAAAACCATTACAGGCGAATATTAGTCATCGTTATTGAATCGTTTGAAAACCGAGTTGCTAGAGAAACGTCCACGATTGGCCCACAAAAAAGTCCTCTCCCACCACGACAATGCGCCAGCTCACTCCTCAGCAGTTGTGGCCGCAAAACTGATGGAGATAGGGTTCTAACTCGTTTCACATCCCCCCTATTCTCCAGACTTGGCTCCGTCGGACTACTATTTGTTCCCTAATATGAAAAAATGGCTGTCGGGAAAAAGATTTTATTCAAACGATGATTGCAGAAACGAATGCCTATTTTATAGACTTGTACATATCCTATTATTTGAAAGGGATTAACAAACTAGAGCAGCGTTGGATGAAGTGTATAAGCCTAAAAGGAGACTATGTTGAAAAATAAAAAAGATTTATCAAAAAAAATAAAGCAATTTTTATTTTTGCACGGACTTTTCAAACGACCCTCGTAGCTATGTGAGAAATTATAATACTGAACATAAAGATTATAGACAAAGTGTTCTCTACTCAATATATGATTAAAAATAATAAATACCAAATAAATAATAAAATGTGTACTTATTTAAATAATAAAATAATCATAACGATTGCAAGAAAGGGAGAACGGATGGGAATAAGGTTCTCTCCTAGAGGAGATGTTTAGGAGGAACATCTCAAGGAGGTGTCAGTCGAGCGACTGCACTCGTAGTCTCTAGCATTCTCACGAAAACAGTTCCCTTCGTGGAGAGAGCATGCATTGACTAGAGACAGCATACGCTCCCCTCCGCGCACCATGGTCCACGCTTAGCTAGAGCGAAGGAGAGAGAGAGAGAGAGCACGCACGTTTACTACTACTATAGTAGCGCATCCCCATCAGGCCAGAACTATAGACAGCATGCGCTCCCCTCCTCCTTCGCACGCTGTGGTCCACGCTAAGTCAGAGCTAGAGAGAGGGAGAGAGAGAGCACGCATCCTCAAGTTAGAACTATAGACAGCATGCGCTCTCCCCTCCTCCGCACGCTGTGGTCCACGCTGAGTCAGAGCTAGAGAGAGGGAGAGAGAGAGCACGCATCCTCAAGTTAGAACTATAGACAGCATGCGCTCCCCCCTCCTCCACACGCTCAGGCCCTATACCAAATGTATGCGTGTGTAGCTAATATAAACAATATGCATCCTCTAAGGTACATGTGGCATTGGCTCTAGTGGTAGAACGCTAGCCTGCCAACCCAGAGGACTCCGGTTCGATTCTCCGGTCTGTCTCTTCATTTTTTTCAAAAAATCGTCGCTATTTTCTATTCGTTTCATTCTCAATGTAGCAAGTAAATTGTCAATAATATATATTTATAACTTTAAAAGAAAAGAAAACATTTAAATTTAATTAGACTGAAAGCACTAGATATAGGGTCCCTAGGGACTAGGAGCCCTAGAAACCTTCCTCAAAAAATTATAAACAATAATTAACATTAATAATAATTAACATGGAAGGGTTAGGCCAGGGAATCAAAGGGTTAAACCAAGGACCCCCCCCCCCACGAATATTGTTAATAATAATTGTTAACATTAACAATTATTATTAACATGAAAGGGTTAAGCCAGGGGGGGCCAAAGTGTTACAGACCCCCGCGCAGGTGTGCTGGAACATTCATTGCTATACTACTCTCTTTGCTCACATCGGCATTAACGTCAATATAATAATTTTCCACTAGAAGAAGATTTACGTGCCTGTCTTTTTTCTCATCAGTCAAATATTGCGGCAAAACATCGTAGGACTCATTATTCAAATTTAAAATGTACACTTTCACTGAAACTTTATTTTGCTTTTCAAATTTCACGACTTTTTTCGGGTGTACCGGAAATGATAGAATTTATATTATATCCAAAATAACGAGAGGTTCGTATATCGATTGTTCGCTATGCTTGCTCACCGCAGGTTCGGCAATCGATGAAGTGGCAATGGGGGACTGGGCCAACAGCCTATTCTTGTATTCGTTCAATAGATGTAAAATGCTTCTAATCATGCACATAGCTGTCTGCGGCTTCTGTCTGCCAGACACGATTAAACTAGGTGAGTGAGAAAGCTCATTAGCTTTGCGCAAAGCCCATGAACCCAGTGTCAATCATCTTTCGATGTCTTCGACACTAGCACGACCAGCCTTCGCCAGACAATATGCGCGCAAAAGCAACAAAACTGTGTTCTTGAAAAAACTCAGCCATGATGCTAATTACTCAACTGAGCAGATTTGACAAATCCATCGTGTTATATTCACTATTCCTCAATGCTGATTGGTTGGAAAAAGTATGGAGGAGGTGAACGATGAATTAAAATGCAGCGTAAAGACGATAGTGCAGTGAGTGAGGAAGTGTTAGAACAATTGTTTTCGCCGTAAGATATGCCGTGGCAAGATGCGCTGGACGAAGATGAAGTCTTTGGAGTGATGGTACCACAGATTGAAGCAGCGGTGAACAAAGTCGTCGAGCAGCCGCGAACACGAACACCGAGGAGAGACGACATCCACGAAGCTGCAACGATTCGGATACCGCTGACACCTCCACCATTAATATTGTAAGTACCTATTTTTCATTTTCCTTTACTCTTACTCTCTCTCTCTCTCTCTCTCTCTATCTCTCTCAGGTAGGTATCACAGCATGTTTTCAACGGCTCTTCAACAATTACAGTTTATTTAACCATTCTGCATCACGCTTTCGAGCAAACTGTTCCAGGAAGTGCATCTTCTACGGGCTAACATGTGTACACTTTTTTATGCATTATTATTTGCATCTTGCCCTAGAATTTGTATTACTTTTGCAACGAGTATCACATAATCTCTTCTACCTGAAGCGTAATCAATACCTCATCCGTCAATCTCTTAACTGGACTAATTGTCATACCACAACAGCACCAGAACACCTCATCACCAATCTGGCCGTCTTCGCCTTACCAACAACGAACATCATCACTAGAGCATCTATTTTTTTCCTGTTCGTTAAGTGAGGGAGATTTCGTCTGTTTTTATCTTGTCAACACTCTGTATCGTTCATTTTATCTACTATATGTCATTACTGAATTTGTAATCGATCATCTTTAATTTAAGACAAAATTTTACTGCGATTCATTTAGCGTCTTTCTCATTTTCATCTTCATTATCATTTTTCATTATTACTCATTTTTAATCTTATGTCGTTAACGGTCATTTTAGTCGGGTTACGTAATATCGTCAATTTTACGCGCCAAATTTCCCCTTAATTTCAATTTCGCGTTCCTTATTATTGCGATCAGCACTTTCGCGCGCATGTGGATCTTCGCGCCACACCCTCTATAATAGTTCGCTTTTCCTTGGTCACTTTGCCGAGTTTTTCATAGCTGGTAGATTGCGCTCGCAACCACGCCACTTGAATTTGCGCGCGAACTTTCAAATTATCATAGGCACTATACTATTTTAAACTTATTTTGCCTATTTACGAGGTGTGATCAAAATGTAAGGTGAATTTTGAAATTTAGCGAGCTATGTCCGTTCGATATTCGTCTTTTTTATTTGGTTATGTCGGTAAACTCGTCTAGAACATACGTTCTAAATTTCAGCTTTGTAGTATGTTTGGTTTGTTTGTGAGAGGCATCAAGGTTAGAAGTGTTTTGCGTGCTCCACGATTTGCTGCTGTCTAAAAACATGGATCAAAGAGTTTGCATTAAATTTTGTGTGAAAAATGGAATCAAATGTTCCAAAACACTTGAAATGCTGAAAGTGGCATACGGTGAGTCTACTTTAAGCCAAAAAAATGTTTACAAGTGGTATAAACTCTTCCAAGAAGGCCGAGAAGACACCGACGACGAACCTCGTTCTGGATGCCCCAGCACATCAACAACTGATGAGAATGTGGAAGAAATGAAGAAAATAGTGTTGGGAAATCGTCGAATTACCATTAGAGAAATTGCTGATGATATTAACATCTTATTTGGTTCGTGCCAATCAATTTTGACGAGTGTTTTAGACATAAGACGTGTGTCAGCGAAGTTTGTTCCGAAATTGCTCAATTTCGACCAAAAGAAACGTCGCATGAGCATCGCCCAAGAGCTACTGAATGACGTCAACGATGATCCAGATTTACTCAACAGGGTTATAACAAGTGACCAAACATGGGTATACGGTTATGACGTCGAGACTAAGACTCAATCGTCCCAGTGGAGGCATTCTGGATCACCAAGACCAAAAAAAGCACGCCAAGTTCGATCAAATGTAAAGGTTTTGCTTACAGTTTTCTTTGACTGCAGGGGCGTGGTGCATCATGAGTTCTTGCCACAGGGTAGAACAGTAAATAAGGAATATTACCTGCAAGTTATGCGCAATTTGCGCGAAGCAATCCGCCAGAAACGTCCGAATTTGTGGAAAAATAAAAATTGGCTTTTGCACCATGATAACGCCCCTGCTCACACATCGTTGCTTGTGCGCGAATTTTTGGCTAAAACCAACTCAGTAACGATGCCACAGGCACCGTATTCCCCAGATCTAACCCCCTGTGACTTCTTCTTGTTCCCAAAACTGAAGAGGTCCATGAAAGGACGGCGTTTTGCCACGATTGAGGAGATAAAGACGGCATCGAAGGATGAACTAAACAAGATCACAAAAAATGATTTTTTGAAATGCTTTGAGGATTGGAAAAAGCGTTGGCACAAGTGTATTATATCCGAGGGGGATTACTTTGAAGGAGATAAAATAAAAATTGATGAATAAATAAATATTTTTTGAGAAAAATAAAAATTCACCTTACTTTTTGATCACACCTCGTATGTCAAGCCGCGTGTGTGCCAGGTGCGGATTGATCGTGCGACGACCTGATCATCTCCTCTGCATCTCCTATAATTCCCTTTATCATAACCTCTTTATTTCACCCAATTCAAGACCAGCCAATCATAATTCTGCAAAATTTAACTGCTGCCTCAACCGCTCACTAAATGACGATACACCTCTAGCCAATACCGCCCTGGATATCTTCGCTACGCCTACAGGACACTCCTCCTTTATCGTCGCACTTGCCAAAAAACGTCTTGCCTCACCAACTCAACCATCACTACTGCCGATCACCAAGATTCAAAGATCTGAGCAGATTTCGACTAGAGGTTGGAACACCAATTACTCTGCAATGTCTGAGGCACCTGAGTGGTTTCGCATGGAGTCACAGCTTAATGCGGAGCGGCACGCGAAGGTAGTTCAACTCAACTCTGAGCGGTTTCAGAAGCTTTGTGGACTCTGGACCAAAACACAGGAGAAATTTTGCGAGCGTGACGTCCAGTTTGAGATAGTTGATGAGCCTGAGATCTGGGTTGATGGGTTGCCTGCTGAATTTCGAGGTTCTCTCTTCTAGGCCCCAACTGCTGTCCTCATTGTGCGATGGGTTTCGGTGGAGATTACAACCTGCCTGCGATTATTGTGACGAGTGAGTGGAATTCCTCAACCACAGGTCGCTCTGCTGCGCTCACAAATCTGCCACAACCGTCCTCTTACTTGAAACAAGGTGCTCGATGGAAGTCGTTTACCTTCCTGCTGGATTCACAATCCTCTCGAGACAGAATCATTAAGTACTCATTCAGCCTCATACAGGAGCATACTGCGCAGACGATCATTGGCTATCGAGGCAGTTCTCGAGTCCTACTGCGATAAATATACCCTAAGCCTGTTTTTGAGCTTTTATCCAAGGACAGAAGAGTGTATGAGGATCTCGGACATGCATGGCCTGTGGTTCGAAACTTGCAGATCTTATACCGTGTCACGCCACATTCGGAGCTCATTCACATCATCTCTGAAGCTGATCTCCGTCGCCTGCCGATGCTGACACTTAGCCAACCTGTCGCACGCTCGGCGGGAGCTTGTGAAAGAATTCGTTTGTTTTCAAATTTACTCTAATTGTCAATATGAAATAAATCGATAAATCAGGTATATGTAAATATAAGTAAAGTTCCAAGGTAAGTCAGACACTGCCCTAGTTTCTTATGGTGCGAATTGTCCCATAAGCAGAGCTAAAATCTTCCTTACCAAGGATATAATTCAACCCAAGTTTCTTATAGCACGAAATGTTCTATAAGTTGAGCATGAATTATAGGAAAGGAAAAGTCTTGCTCAGTTAATCATAATGAGAGAAAGAACTTAGGTATTAGCCAAGTTTATTCAATCTCATGCGCTCACTTTGCAAGACTAGAAGTGAATACCAGCCTGTGCAATAATGGGCGTATTTATACACAGATTTTTCCACCTATTTTCGCAGGAGAGTTCTCTTCGAGAAGTTTTTGAATCTTCGAGAAATATTCGCAAATTTTGAGAAATGAATTTTCTTAATTTACAAGTAAACAAACATTAATACTAAAGTTTCAACACATGTAAATTTTACAAAATTAGTTATTGGTCAATTTAGTGTAATTTACAATTATCACAAATAGTATCGTCAAAAGTTATTAACTAATAAAGTTAATTATTGCAATGTTACAATATTTACAATAGAACAATATTAAATTTTTACATAATGTCTCATCGTCACAGAACTACCATGCCTTAGGTGGCATGCCTAGTGAACTTTAAACGTAGTAAAAATAAAAGAAACTATAAAAAAAACCCTTTCTTTATATGTATATTAATTAAGGAAAAGGGAAGAAATAAACGACGCTTTTGTAAAGGGAAAAGCTCAGTTTGCACAAAAACCCTTTTTATTGAATAAAAAAAGTTTGTGAGATAATCAAAAGAAATAAGAATGGATAATGAACAATGACATAGGTGTAGGAAATAATAATAAAGTGAAGTGTAATTGCTAGTTCATACGCACGCACCTTTATATACGACGCTCGCTAGACAACAATTTATTCATCGGACGCAGACGGCAATTATTATTTAATAAAAAGAAGTAGTAGAAGAAAGGTAAAATTGTTTGAACACGGTTGGTATTGCAGGACGCAAACCTACGTGTGAAAAGGATAGAGTGTGTCGGTACTGCAGTAAGCAGATTTGCCGGCCACGCGTGCAATGAGCACAAAGAAAAGAAAAAAAGATAAATAAGCTATCGAGAAGCTTGTACTATCTTACATAATGAAAGTAAAATAGTTGGAAGGAGCCACGATATAGAATGTAAATTCAATTCGCCTGTAATTTACGCGACGACTGTGTTAGTATCGTGTCACCTCCCTTTATCGCACAAATACAAGAAAAGGATAGAATTAATTTGCTAGTTTAATGTTATTTAGGTTTCAGATGATTTACGTCGCCGGAATTATTTAAAGTATTCGATTAATCCTTTGGTTTAGTATGCACGTGGTGCAATTTAAAATGGCGGAACAATGAACCTTTTTAATTATTCAACGATCGTCAGGGGCAAATTTATGATTTTGTTATTATGCCTTCGACGGCTCAGTTTTGACACTCACTTGTTAAATAGAGTGCGCAATTCGTTTATTTGCGTCTTTGTAGTCACTCGCGATACCGTGATTTTCAGATAAAACTAGAAAGACCGAACTTAGTTGTTCCCGGATCTCAAACAGGAAGTAGACTGCCTGTTTATGGCGGTTGCATGCATGTGCTTCGCTTATCGTCGAGATGGCCGGAAGCCCCACATGTCGCCATCTAACGTGTGCATAACTACTCACCGTCAAGATTGAACAAGCGCCACAAGTATGAGTTACGCCGTAACACATAACTTTATCGTTTATTAATTTTAGAAGTAATTTCTAAAAAGAAATACTCTAATTAGTTAATAACATTTGAATTATAACAAATTTTCATATTTGTAACAGTTTTTTCTATAATCTTGTATCGTAATTACTAGATTAAGTATTTAAGATTAATAAATTATAAAGCTATCATTATCATGTAGAAAATTAACGCTTTTGTTGTATATACAACTTATTGTTCAAATAAATTATTAATTGTTTATTTATTAATAACAGTTATTATTAAGCTGTTATTAATGAAACCAATTCTTACTCATGTTCTTTTCTTATTCATTTTGCCTATGGACTATTTACATTTTACTAATAATTTATATTTTTAGTGTAATAAGTAAATTAACTTTGCATATTAAAATTCATTATTATTTAACAACTAAACGCAATTCGTATGACTATATTCTAAATCTGCGTACTAAAATCTATACGAGGTGTGTTCAAAAAGTAAGGTGACTTCAAATTTCACGGGCAACGTACTTTCGATTATCGATTTTTTTATTTTGTTATGTTGGTACACTCTTCCCGAACATCTGTACCAAGTTTCAAGTGTATAGCTTTTTTTGTTTGGTTGTGAGAGGCGTAAAGGTTATAAGGGTTTTGCGTGCTCGGCGATTTCTTGCTATCGAAAAATATGAATCAAAGGATTTGCATGAAATTTTGTGTAAAAAATAAAATAAAGTGCTCCGAAACACTTGAAATGTTGATGGTGGCATACGGTGAAACTGTTCTGAGTAAAAAAAAGTTTACAAGTGGTACAAACTCTTCCAAGATGGCCGGGAAGATGCCAATGATGAGCCTCGCTCTGGACGCCCAAGCACGTCAACAACTGATGAAAACGTTCAAGCAGTGAAAAAAATTGTTCTGGAAAATCGTCGAATCCCTATCAGAGAAGCTGCTGAGGATGTTGGTATATCGCTTGGCTCGTGCCATGAAATTTTTTCTAACGTTTTGGGCATGAGACGTGTGTCAGCGAAGTTTGTTCCGAAATTGCTAAATTTTGATCAAAAGAACCGTCGCATGAGCATCGCTCAAGAACTGTTGAATGACGTCAACGACGACCCAGATTTACTCAAAAGGGTCATAACTGGTGACGAATCATGGGTATGGTTATGATATCGAAACCAAAGTCCAATCGTCCCAATGGAAGAGCCCAGATAAGCCAAGACCGAAAAAAGCAGGCCAAGTTCGATCAAATGTCAAAGTTTTGCTCACTGTTTTCTTTGATTACCATGGCGTGGCGCATCACAAGTTCTTACCATATGGACGTACGGTCAATAAACAGTATTATCTTGAAGTTATGCGCCGTTTGCGAGAAGCAATACGAAGAAAACGCCTAGAATTGTGGAAAAACTATTCATGGCTTTTGCATCACGATAATGCCCCTGCTTACTCATCTTTGCTTGTGAGAGATTTTTTGGCCAAAAACAACACCACAATCATGCCTCAGCCACCATATTCACCGGATTTGGCTTTTTCTTGTTCCCAAAACTAAAGAGACCTATTAAAGGACGGAGATTTGCAACGATTGAAGAGATAAAGACTGCATCGCTGGAAGAGCTGAAGGCTATACCGAAAAGTGCTTATAAGAAGTGCTTTGAGGTTTGGAAAAACCGTTGGTATAAGTGTATTGTATCTGAGGGGGATTACTTTGAAGGGGACAACATAAATATTGATAAATAAATAAATATTTTTTCTTAAAAATACAAAATCACCTTACTTTTTGAACGAGGTGTGTATTAGAAATGCTTTGTTATATCAAACTTACATTTAATTAACATATTTTATTCAAATAACAAAAACTATTATATCTATATCTATCAGTCTGTGATGTCACGCTCCTTATATGGTCATGAAATGAGACTCTTGTATTCAGACAATCGAATAATAGGTAAGGTGGCGCCGTTTAATATACTAATTGATGTAAACAGATAGATGAGTTTAACGGGTTGCAGTGATTCAGTGACATAATAAACTAGCTCATAGATAGGACCGTTACACTAGTTCAAACCTCATGACATTCACCGGTTCTGGTGAATAATCCTGTTACCACCTACACCCCATCTCGTTCATCCTTGACCGTGGTGCACATCAATATAAACGGCCTGAACGTTCCGTGGCACTTTTCTCTCCTTGAAGCACAGGCACATATAAGTGCTTATAATATTATTGCCATATCGGAAACTAAACTTTGTAACATCATCTCTGATGACCACCTCGCTTTAGCCGATTATAATTTTTTCCGACTGGATCGCGAGGACAAGGAGGGGTGGAATTGGCCTCTATTCTCGCAATAATCTCACAGTAAAATGACTTGTTACTTCCGATCCTACATATGACAACTCACCAGAATTCATGATAGCCGAAATCCACAATAAAAGCCACTTAAAACTTTTATTCGCAGTTGTTTACCGCCGTCCATCCGCTAAAATCCCATCTTTCTTCTTTAACACTATCTCATCCTTTCTTCCTCTTTTCAATAACGTTATAATCACTGGAGACTTCAACTCTGATCTTACTTCAAATCTTCCTCACGTCCTGGCATTACGTGACTTGATTGATACACACGCACTTAGGGTCGTTTCCACAGAGCCTTCACACCATCCTATCACTGAAAGTGGTATCACTACATATACAGCACTGGACCTTTTCATAATAAATACCTTAACTCGTATTCTTAGTTTTACCCAATCTCTTTCGCCATTTGTACCGTATCACGAACTAATCGAGCTTTCCATACTCTTCTGCTCGCCTCAAGAATAACCGAAAACCTTTACCTCCCGCTCTCTTCATCGTGGTGATAAAGCGGTCCAGAATTCCCTCATTACCAGCAAGCTCTTGGTCTCCTCAGGCTACCTGTGTGACTTACTTCATCCAGACACTCTCTCAGTTGATCCACTTGAGCAAACTTTCACCCTGGTGATTTGTGGTGCTTTTGACGAGATTGCTCCTACTTATCTGGTCACCATTTCCGCGAAAAAAAGCCCTGGTAACTGATAAGCTACGTGCCCAAATGCAGATCCGTGATGTAGCCTACAAACGCTTTCGAGTCTCCGGATCATCATTGGTCCTTCAAAAATATCGTTCCCTAGGAACTGTCATTTCATCGAGCTTGATACAGAGAAAAATACCCACATCCGCAATAACACTGAGCATATCAATAGCCCAAAATCTAAGTGGAGGACCCTTTATGATATCGGCCTAACCAATCGACTTTTACCCTCACCACTGCTCTTTTTCTCAGCAGACCAACTCAACAAACACTTTGCCACAGTTGTCAACAGATCTCCAGCTCTGGCCCTTACTAAGTTTGACAATATTTGTAGTTCTCCGCTGCATATCACCTTTTTTTTCCTCCTTTTGTTTTTTCAAAAATTATACAATCTGATGTTGAGAGCGAGATCAAGGCGTTGCGTTCTAGAGGCAAAGGTTGTGTTAAACTTACGAGGGATGTTTCTCCTTGGACTTGACACTTTAGCCTGTAACCTTACCGAAATATTTAATTAGTCTATTGAAACATCCACTTTCTCCGCCATGTAGAAGCGCACCCTTATTCGTCTTCTTTCCAAAGTTAGATCACTCTAGTCCCCTTCTGATACTAGGCCCATCGCATAGTTATAAGAAACCTCTAAAATTTTCTAACGAATATTATACCGACAATTCTCTGATCATCTAGAAGCTAATGATCTTCTAGATCCTAAACAGGCCGGTTTCCGGAAGGGACACGCTACTGAGACGGCTTTGGTGGGTATCCTTGATGATATGAGGTTTGCCATTAATAGGAGGCAAATTACCATCCTAGTCCTCTTTGATTTTTCAAAGGCCTTCGATGGTATACCTCATGACCTGCTTATTACCAAGATCAGAGCTTGTCATGTTGGTGACTCTATCCTACGATGATTCTCTAGCCATCTAGGCGACAGAGTACAGGCTGTTATTGACCTTGAGGATTCCATTTCTCAGTGGGCACATGCTCAGACAGATGTCCTGCAAGGAAGCGTCCTTGGTCCGTTATTGTTCGCCATCTTCATTACTCATTGCCCAAGCTTAACGTTGATGATGTTGAGATACCATTCTCATCATCGGTCAAAAGCCTTGGATTTACTATCATCTCAACTCTTCGATGGAAACCTTAGATCTCCGACATTGTTAAAAAAGTTCACCTTGGCCTAAATTCCCTGAAATTCCATAGAAGGTCACTCACCTTGAGACAAGGAAGTACCTGATGCAAACACTGATCTTTCTCCATTTTACATATGCCTCCATAGCCTTCATGAAAATTGATAAATCCAGAACCCTGGCCCTTCAAACAGGTTTGTGAAAATCATGCTTGTGTCCGATTCATCACAGGCTTCATACCATTCATTCCCACACCAAGCATTGACTCCCACGTCACCTTTCATAGATTGCGACTGGGCTGGCTATTTCTTGAGAGTCAGCGCAACATCTCTCTCATCCTTCGCACATACAAAACTGTATGCTGTCCATTACCCGAGCTACCTTACAACGTACATCAAAATCCAAATCCTCCCAATCTTAAGCACTCCTCCCGTCATCTCGCCATGGCCTTCTCCTATCCCGCTCCAAGAACTAAGGCTTGGAGGTATTCGGCGGCGGCTTATGGCATGTATCTCCTCAACCAGCTGGCCATCACCGAGTTTGATATTACTCGCTATGTTGAGCTCAAGCGCTGGTTGTATGGCTACTTTATGATGATGGAACAGCTCCTTTTTCGCCACAGAGCGGACGCCGAACACCTAAAAAATCTTCCGTTACACCTGAAATTCCCATCTATCCCTCTTCCTTTCAACATCTCCGCCTTCACTTCATCATCAGAGTACCTCCTATCATCTGGTCGTTACCTAGTCTGCAATTTTCCTCCATTCAACTCTTCGGTGTAACACCCATCCTGACTTCCACTTTTGATCCATAGTCCACTCTCATTGTCACCTTTTCATCTCTCTAGGCTTAATGAATTCATTCTTAAATTGAATTTACTTGACCACCACGGATATTAACTTTTTCGCTAGCTCCAATTACTCTCTTTGACCGATAATCTTACCTAGCGCTCGTTCTGGCCTCTTGAGCATAATGTATTGTATTATGTTTGCCGGTTCATAACTAGTCTCTTAAACTCATCCTATTTCATCTTATATGCCACGACTTGTGATCTCATCTCATCTCGTCTCCTAACCTTTTCCAAATCAATTTAGCTCTATCCTCTTCATCTCATGCGAATATTGTATTATTTTTATTTTTATGTATGCGTCATAACTTCACATTCATACTCTTTACTTATTATGCTTAACCTATGTTCATTTTAAATTAATATTTAGTTGTATAATCTTATTGCCTATTACTGCGCTCTAATTTATTGTATCTGCTTTGTATTTTGCTTTTAGCATACGGTGTTATACCCTACGGCTCAAGAAAGCTTATTTATCTATCTATTGTAACGGGTTAAGACCGTTTAATTAATTAAATCGCGCAATCACACTAAAGGGACGCGCGTAATTAATTATGCTCAGTTCACGTAACGGAGAGCATGTATAGAAAGTCGCCAGTCAACCAGTAATTCGTCTTATCGAGAAAGGTGTAAACAACCTATATTCAATCGGGAGTGAGTAGAAGCTATGAGGTAAAAGCGGATCGAAAAGCATTTGTTAGTAATATGAATGGTATCCTTTATTATTCCTCAAAATTTACAAAAGGTCGGCCCGCGCGTTTGTTTACATGAACGCTCGCTCGTCGACAACACGCTTTGCCGGTACGCTCGCTGCTCTTTGTTATTAGAGCCGTTACATGCACGCATCGAATGTTAGAATCAGATTATTATTCATATGATCGCGATCGCGAAATTAATCTGGCCAGCTTACCTTATGTTTGCAGGCGATCGGAGAAAAACAGCGATAACTCACTCGCACAGCACGGAACAGTTTTTATATCATTTTGTTTTGCTCGCGGGTCGCGGATGCGCGCACGGAGTGGTTTCGCCCTCGATGGCGAAACCTCACACACACACACACACACACTGCTTGGCCTTAAGCTGGTGGCTGGATGGCTCCTTGGAGGCAGCTGTCACGGCTATCTGGCACTCTCGGTTTGCTGATCTGGCGTATAGTTGATAAGGGCACGTGAATCGATAGATGCGGTAGCGTAAGCGGACGGACACTATGGTGGTCTAGGCTTCCCTGGTTCAAATTCTGTCGCGCGCGTTCCGTCTGCTCGCGTGCCGAATTCCTTCGTTACCTATTTTGTCCCCCCGGCAGGTCCTGCCCTTACAGGCGGCAATTAAGCTAAATAGTCAGCGCTAATTTGACGTTTACCGTCACACTATCTATCTATCTATCTATCTATCTATCTATCTATCTATCTATCTATCTATCTATCTATATCTCTCTCATTCTGTTTTTTATAATACAAAGAACAAAATCATTTAAATGTAAATAGATATGTTCTTATTATTATAAAATTTATATATAATTAATACCGTTATACTAATAAAACAATTGTGTTTAAATTTTATTAATTTATTAATATAATGGTATTAGTGATACATAAATTTCATAATAATAAGAACATATATGATCTTTACATTAAAAAAGGTTCTGTGCTTTTTCATTAAATAAGGAATGTGAGAACATTATAAAACAAGTAAGTAAACTGACGGCAACCGAGGTGTCAAATAGGCAGTCGAAAGTAAAAACAATGCGAAAGAGAACGAAATAAGGGAGTACAAGAGAGTAAAACTGAATTTGAAAGAGAATCGTCTTAATGTAATAACTAGATGTGCTCTTATTATTAAAAATTTATTTATTATTAAAAATTGTGACTGGGTGGTTATCTAGCAAAAATGAGAAATTTATTTAAGCACAAACTCCCACAATGCAGAGCTAACCACCGCTCCGTTAAACACGTATAGTTATACCTTTACGTCTGATGATTTCGTTTCAGTGTCTTTTTTCCAACCGAGTAACTCATCTTATGTCACTTGACGTGTGACACTCGATCTATCTTAGGTGTGACTGATTTAATGCCTAATCCGCCTAATCCCCTAGATGAAATCGGATTAAGACTTAAGCCTTTATAGGTCGAATAAGCTAATAAGAAACGAAATGAATAAAATTAACAAAGTTTAATCAATAAAAACTACAGTCTTTTATGGGCTGAAATACTGTGGCTTGAAATATACATTGCTTTCTACTCTCCTCGAATACCTTTTTGAATGAATAAAACTATATCTATATCAATTAAGAGTTCTAGCTAAATATTTGTACATTTTAACATAACATCCCATGTTAATCCAGGAGTAGTATAATATCGTAGTATGCGGGGTCCAGTTGATACGCTTTCATACAAGTTTTACGAAAATTCTCAAAAATATCGGCCAAGAGTAATACGTTAGTTTTTAGGGATAGATCAGAATACTGTCCTAAATTGTTGATATCAAAAACATTCCAAACTTTTTGTGCATACTCGTAGTCAGCTTTAAAGATGTTGCTATCTATCAATTAGCTATGAAAGTATTTAGAAGAAGGTAGTTGGGTGTTTTAATCTTTCAAAACTATTAACATACTCATATGGAAAAATGCCTTTCCTCTTCAATAATTCTATTTATGTTTTCGTATATTTATCTTTCTGACTTCATGCTCTACGATATTCAGTTTGATTAAGTATGATGCTAGTTTTTCAACAAATAATTTGACATAAAACGAATGAATCAATAAATCGAAAATTAATGGCACTACCGTTCACGTGTTTAGTTAAAAGTATATCTATTTTCAGCTAGAATAGTCACATTTCCTTCAAAATCAATGCTAGTAGTTATTTCTTTTATAATAAAATCAGAATCATAGCTAGTAAAGTTATGGAAGATGTAATGAAACTTCGCTCGTTATCAATTTTAAAGGTGGGCAAGTGAAACGCACTCGCTTATAGCAATCGAGAAGTAGAAAAGGGGGGAGGGTAAAGAATGAAATTAGTCAAAAATCAAAATCACTTCTAATCAACATCTAATCAAATCAAAATCTATCACACTTCAAATACCGTAAATAACAAACCATATAATTATGAACATAACCAGCTTTACAAACTCTTAACTTCCAATGAACACAACGGTGTTACTAACACGTCTTAATACTACAGAACACTACGGTATTCTCAACAACTACTACAATAAAAGAACAAAGAACAAATTACCTAACTAAACGCGTTTACAAATCTAACCGACGTACAGAACGCCATAACGACGAACCGACTTAGCCTACTTAAATTAAAAAAGACAGCCGCCTGACGAAAGAATCGCCTGGACGATATGCTACCTTAACAAATTTACTACCGACCGTAAGTAAGGCAGATAGCCGGCGCGTATACTACTTATCTGACTCTTACGACTAACCGCTGTGCCATACCGCTAAAGAGAGAGAGAGAGAGAGAGAGAGAAATATTACGAGCCTTGACCTTATCGATGCAGGAACGGGAGGCCTGGCTGCGCCCTCCGGATGTTGTTGCTGGCTGTCGCTGGGCAACTCTTTGCCAGCTCCTCCGGATAGCGTCTCAAGCAGATGCTGGAAAAAGTACTTGTCCTCTATTTCTTCTTGGCTTCTCTTCTCAGCTTCTTGGCGGCGTGTGCGTTCGGCTGGTCTTTGCGCTCTCAACTACATTTTGCACCGCGGACCGACTAAAACCGTCTGTACCACTGATCGACTGAAAACCTTCAGTAACTCTGACCGACTAATCCTCTTCTGAACACTCGTTCGCTTCCGCAATCGACAGCTTCTTCGCTCGCTCTTTCTCTCCCACTTGACTTACTTATTAGGCGGCGCGCGACCACCGCGCTAATTGGTTACGCGTCGCGCGCCTGCGTGGGGCACGCATGCTCCTATTTCTCTCTCTCTCTCTCTCTATCTCTCTCTCTTTCCAATACCTATACTTTCGTCGTCAACTGAATAGTTCGGGCCGGCTTGGCCTCGCTCGGCAATCTCCGTCGACTGAAACAAAGACCATGCATTAGGCGCATTCTTAAATGCTTCTAACGCTGGTCACCGTGCCTTGCCGAGAGAGGGGGAATTGGGGAAAAATACCGACGAGAACAAGCACATCGCTTGCTCTCGTCACAAATACGAATGATATAAAATAAGCACTCTTATAATTTAAACTGCAATCTATGTGTGCCGCACGTCTAAATCTTTCTGTCAAAGGTCAATGACCTCTAACTCTTGTTTCATCACATTGAAAATATTTTCTACAAATATGACATACTTTGATCATTTTGAAATCAATTTCATTGCACCATGAAAGATTCATTTGATGCTGACCTTGGTCTACTTGATCGAAGTAAATCTCTGACATGGCCAAAATTAGTAAATCTATGAACAGTATTTCGAACGATTGATAATGCGATCGGAGTTCTTCCAGACCTAAATATGATATTGAAAGCCTTGCTTACTGCCCTAATTTAATAATCATAAAAAGACTTATTCTTTCTCTTTCAGTATAGCGTTCCATTTTGGCTTTAACGTCTAATCAGAACTTTATTTGCACACTGAGTCAAAAAGAAACTATTCATTCTTATAAATTTTTATTTATTTATTTATTATTTTATCAATTTTTTGGTTCTCATTTTCTATATTTTGTGAATAAATTATTTTTTTATTGATTTATGGGTCTTGTCAATTCTTTGAATAGCGTTCTAGACTTTTGAAATAAAAATTTCAAATTTATTACTTTTTCATGAAAATACACTGCCGCTCATGTACTTTTACCCCCCTCCTAGCAAAATTGTTCAAGCTTTGAAGTTTCATATGTTCCTTCAAATCTGATGTACAGAAACCAGCAAATGCGCATTTTAAAGCTTTTTTTAAGAGCTTTCAAATGGTGTAATCACGAGTACAAAAATGGTTTTTCTAATTTTTTCAAATAATTACTCATCGATGAAATTTTAAGTAAATTTTTTATCACTTGCCAATTCTAGGGAAAAAATTGCAGGAAAATTTTAAGCTCGGAAGTTTCTTCCTCTTTTCAAATCCTATCTAGCTCATTCATGCAAAAATTATTATTCAAATATGACGTGCTTGAGCATATTTCTCGAAAATTTACGTTTTTTTTAAATTTCCATAACTCGCTAAGTTCAAATCATAGAAAAAAGTGCACATGAAAGAAAATATTATTTTTTCTATTGTAACAGGCTGCCGTTTAGTCTAAAATACCTCTTAAACGTACCTATATAACGACTAAACGACGCCTAGTTATTTATGTGCTCAAAGCACATCAACCTACCTTGTCTCGGAGTGCGCCTGCGCAGAGTCTCTTCACTATTCCGAGTTGGGTTCCCCCAACTCGCCGCTTGGCGGCGCTGTCGCCCTTGCTTAGTGGCGCTCGCGCGGCCGCTGCTGGAAACTCCGTTGACGATTCCCGCCTACCGGTATCCGCGTGATCCGTGCTACGCTACCGGCGAATTCGAATCTAATGTAAATAAATATAGACGCGACCTCCGGACAAAGGAAAGACACAATAACGACTACTTGATTTAAAGATGACGATTGACTGATTTATTCAATAAAATCGAATACACGGGGGATCTGCCGAGAGTCTTGCGCACGCTTGCGCGAATGACAATACACGCCGTATGAGAGAGAGAGAGAAAAAACCGCGATTACCGCGAACTAACCGCTCGCACGCAACAATTAATTTCCTCGCGCACGCTGCGCGGGATCGCACGCTATTAACAATAATAGAAAGGGGAAGGTGCACCTACCGCGAGAACGATGAGGATACGGTGGCCAACCGTATCCGAACCACAAACTGCTGAAACGCCGCTTCGCTGCTCGCCGCACCGCCGCGATTACTGTTGCTGCTGTTGTTGTTGCTGCTGTCGCTGCTACCGCTGTTGCTGCTATTGCTGCTGCTGCTATTACTGCTGCTACTATTGCCACTGCTGCTGCACCCAGCACACCGCACCAAAGTTCGCACCTCTAAGTTCGCACCACCACACGAAAACTTCAAACGGCTAGGGAAACAAAGGTTAGTTCGACACAGGCGGACTGAGTGACACAGTCATACTGCCTGTTGAACGCTCCCCTCCCGGTCATTGCCCCTACGCGCCCTCTCTCTCTCGCGAACCGATCGCGGCTTTTCCCGATCAGCCGCTCATTAACCTCGCGCGAGTCGAACGATTTTCGCTAATCGTTGCACTATGTAGAATGCTGTAAAATTTAATTTCAATTAAATTAATTTAAATTTAATTTTAATTTAATTTGTCAAAAATAATTTCCACCTTTTTTTCCTATATAGCTGATGCAAAAAAAATTATGATAATGTGAATGTTTGTACAATTTAGGCTGAATTTATCGAATGTAAATTTATTGTTTCAAATAAATAATTTTCTCGATTAAGAATGCATTTTATATTGAATTATGACAGTATTATTATTTTTATTAATTAATCATCTTTTTGTAATGATACGTAAAAGGGAAAAAAAAAGTTTTTGAAAATTGTAATTTTCATGTTAAATAAATCAATGCGATGTTTTATGGATTGGTTGTTATTTGTAGAGGGCTACCTCAATCCAATCTACATGTAATTCTTATTTTAAAAGTATAGAAGAATACCTCGTGTTTTAGACAATTTTATCATTTTTTTTGCATCAACTATATAAGAAAAAAAGGTGAAAATTTTTTTTTCCGAAAAAAAAATCTGAATACTTCCATAGTATTCTACATAAAAAAAGGAATATTTTCTTTCACGTGCTCTTTTTATGTATGATTAGAAATTACAATACTTGTAAGTTGCAATATTTGTCTCGCGAGAATTCTGGGATCATATTAGGTGATATATTCTTCGGTATCTCAATATTTTTCGCTGATTTCGAGATCATGTTACATTTGAGATAAAAGGTTCGATAAAGTATATTTGTTTGGGTGAATCTAGTTTTAGGTTCTTTCTTCTTACGGTTTTTTGAATGGCTTCTTTATTTTCTTGATCTGTAAATTTAGTATCGTTTATTTGATTTTGACATGCTATACTCCAAAGAATCTATGGCCACTGACCTGTACCTGCATTAGGTAGTAATCAACTATTCCGTGCTCTCGAAGTTCCCATTCGTTGACTTTTCATATAAGTTGGTGGGTCCATCGTCCGTCGTTTGATGTTTTCCAATCCTCTTGCCATCTTATAAGAAATATGTTTCGCGCTCTTCTACGTATCCGATTTTCCGCTTCTTCAGAGAGATTCCCCTATCGCTGCTTTTCTTCTCCGTTTTGCCAGATTTCTCAGAATCTCACTAGAGATGTGCCTGCTAATACATTCGCCGCGTCCCTTGAGACCGACTGCCATGCACTGATAATACGCAGGTTCATCTTGCACTGAATCACTGTCATATGTCTGTCTAGATCAGCTGGCAAGGCCCGTGCTGCTCACGTCGAGGCAACATATAGTTGAATCGAATCTGCGACTGTTGACAGTAGTGTCCTGCGTGAACGCATTGGTTCTCCTATGTTGGGCATTAGCCTCGAGAGTGACGTGCAAACAATAGATGCTTTCGATCCTGCTTGTTTGACATGATGCTTAAAAGATTACTTACTTTTCAGCCATGCTCCCAGGTACTTTATTTCGCTCTTTAGAGAAATTTTTTCCCCGTGTATTATAAACTAGGAAGGGTTAAACTTCTTTCTCCGCGTTATCAAGATAAATTCGCATTTATGCACCGTTAGTTGTGACAGCCTGCTAGCTAACCATTCAAAGATCAGCTCCAGAGCTTCGTTGGCGATGACCTCTACTAGCTCTGCCTTTTCTGCTACTACTATCAAGACCAGGTCATTAGCGAACGCAACTGAAGATGTTCCATTCGATAGTTTCAGTCTTAACAATACATTATACATGCAGATCCTCAAGAAGGGCCCGATTATTGATCCCTATGGCACTCCCGCCGACAGATCGACAACTATTCTGCCATTCTCAGCCACTATAATCAATAGCCTATCCTTCAGGTAACTAACTAATATCTTCAATAGATTATGCGACATCTTCTTTTCTTTTGAGAGGGATTGATAGATAATCTTCCAGTTAGTAGAGTTAAATGCATTCTTGACGTCCGAAGCTATGATAACACAATATCCTTCTCGATCGGGCATTACGTAGAGGGCTTATGTTACTCGTTCTTGCACTTTCTGTAGTGCATGATGATTGGACACGCTCTTACGAAAACCGAATTGATTCGGAGAAATTCCCTCCTTATCTTCTCATGCAATCTACCTGTCCATTTATTTCAGAATCAGTCGTTTAAGCAACTTTTCCGTTGTATGTATCATTTCCAACGCTCTGTACGATGAGAGATCCGCCCTGAAGTCTACTTTTTCCTTGGATATTAGTACTAGTTTTTGTCTCTTCCACATAGTCGGAAAGATTCCTTCGGCCTGACATCTATTGAAGATACTTAGTAGCATTTGGAGGTTCTTTCGCGTTATCAATAGCGAAACCTCGTTTAGAATGCCGCATAATCTTGGGATTTTTTCAGTATTTAATCTACTAGCTACAATCTTCAGCTTTTGCAGGGTGAATGGTTCTCCCAGTCAAGAACCATTAAAGAACACTTGCTTGATTTGGGAAACTTGTCCGAGTTTCCCTTGCTGGAAATGACACTTCCACTATTCTGTGTGAACTTACAAGGAAACCCCCCCAACCCGACCTCACCGATTTCAATAATCTTTTGATATGTTATAGTTCATCAAAAAATAAGACATACGTATTTTTTTTTATCGGCGGAAAAACACTTTGAAGGGGTGAAAACAACCCTCAAAGTTCACCCCCAAAAATAGATTTTCCAATGTATCTCAGCATCTAATTAATATTTTACGACCAAACAAATTTCATATCACTTCTCATGTGAAAAGCAAACTAGCACATGCAATTCCGACCACAAGGGATGCAACCCTTATTTTTTTTATTTAAAATACTATCTATTTCATGGCTATTTTTATGAAAAAAATTAAAATAACCCGAAAAAAATTGGAAAAAATATTACCCTACATAAAATACAAAAATAAAGTTAATCTAGTCAAGCTTTTTTTCAAACTACCCCCTTAAAGTTGAAAAACCACCCCCAAAAAATTGTTTCCAATACATTACAGGTGGTGTTGATAATTTACTGTAAAATACGTTGCGTATCATTTATAATGTACAAACACAACTATCTCGTGCAGTTTTAACCACAAGGGTTGCAACCCCTAATTTCTGTCATCGAAATTTGTACCTTCTTTATTCCTATTTTTGAAAAAAAGTTCATAATGAGCTTAAAAAAATTGGAAAAAATATTACCGTGGATAGAATAAGAATAAAAAATTTACCTGTTCAAACTTATTTTCAAAACCACCTTCAATGTTGAAAAACCATCCTAAAAAAAGTTTCTGACATATCGTTGCAATCTCTTCTAAATCAAATAAGCTATGATTCCATAGCTATTTTGTTGCTCTCTTTTAAATTTTTTACGTTCTATCGTTTATTAATTCTATCAAAAAATAAATAACTTTTATTATATAAAAAAACAAGTCAAGAATAATATAATATTATAAGTATACCTAGAAGATAAGTATAGTTTCTCGGATGCGCAAAAATTTTGGTATATGAATGATAGTATTATCAGAATTTTATTTACGTCCTACTATCAGCGTCTCTGACGATTGTCTGTTATTTTCATGATTGATAAATATGAGTAAGTAATTCTTCATCAGTAGCCAACACAACTTTCTTGTTGTTGGACGTATTGTATCGACTATTGAACTAACAGCATAATAAATAGTAATAAGAATATAAGATTATAAGTACAAATAATAATAAGATACTATTCCGTTAATTCGTATTTCGTAGTACCTGCTACGTAAGTATAACTATAAAATTATTTTTTATATGCAAATAATTTTACGGCTTTTTAATATTTGTTATTAAAAAAATTGAAATTACACTGATTATGAGGATTTATTAATTAATGATGTTTATAATTATTGTTTACTTATTGATTTGTTTATTATTATTGTTTATTAATTAATATGTTTACTTTTTAATTTATTAATTAATTTTTTTCATGAATGTTTTCTATAAGTTTGTTTATCATTATTGTTTACTTATCAATTTGTTTATTTATTTGTTTTTATCCTAATTTGTTTATTTGTTATTCAATTTATTTCTTATTCCCCAGCGATATCAGGAGAGACCTATACAGAGGAAAAATAAGGAAAAAAAGGGGACGGATGGATGGACGGACGCACGGAGAATTTCGCGCCTTCTGTTTAATATAATAGAAGATATATAACATATATATATATATATATTTTTTTTTTTATTTCAGATTAAAAAATGAAAATTAACGCTCTGAACGTTTTAAATTTATTATTAGCTTACTTTCAAACTCTACAAATACCTGAAAGTGAGACAAATTATAAAGAGATTCAATTGTCGGAAAGAATTAAAAGCATTTTAATAGATTCCGTGAATGATTTCAATGAAGTAGATATGATCGTTGAAGATACATTAGATTTTCAAGAAGATTACAAAGATCATGCTGCAAAAATAGTAGAAGATGAAGTTCAACACCATTTTCCTGACGATTTCGAAGCACCCACCGACCATTGTACCAAAGACAATGAAGATGTCAGTTTTGAATATAAGTAAAGAGCCGTAGAATACTGGAGAAGTGGCAAAAAAAAAATTTAAGTGTTGAAAGTGTACGTCAAAAATTTAAGAAAATTTCATCTGTGAGTCAGTTGAAACGTTGGGCTCATACAGTCAACAAAGGTGGTACTTATAGAGAAAAAATTGCAAGAATTTGTCAGTACACTTTTGATAATTTTAAAGCAGCAGTAGACACTGGTTACATCATTCATGATCGTGACATACGTCGATGGGCATTGCAAGCTCAAAAGATTATAGGATCAGAAGATGTAAGATTCAAAGCTTCGGATAACTGGCTTTGTAAATTCAAGAAAGCTCATAGAATAGTATCCCGGAAAATAAATAATGTTATAACCAAGAAAACACTAGAAAGTAATTCAGAATTAACGATTAAAGCAAATACTTTTATTGCTGATGTTAAAGCAGGCATAAGAATAATTGGAATTCATAATGTGTTTAATTCTGATCAGAGCGGATTCCAACTGGAAATGCACTCCGGAAGAACGCTAGTGGTTGAAGGAGAAAAGCAGGTACAGTGTTTAGTACAGTCAGTTTCTTCAACAACCCACAGTTATACTATACAGCCACTCATATCAGCCACAGGAGAATTACTGTCACCACTCTTTTTAGTTTTGAAGGAATCTAGCGGGGAGTTTGGACCCATTGTTGAAACCACTTTATTTAGACCCGAAAATGTTTACGTAGAAGCATCTAAATCTGGAAAGTTGACTACAGGTATACATAATCCCATCTAGTTACAATTAATGTCATTATAAATGATTTTACAAATAAGATTTTTGATTTTAGATCTCTTTAAAATATGGCTGCAAAAAGTATATTTCCCTAATGTAGGTTCCAATACGATGCTGTTGCTTGACTCCTGGAGCGGTCATTGTGACAGTGCCATAGAAACTGTAACTCCACGTGATAAAATTATAAATTTTAAAAAAATACCGACTGGCACAACGGGAAAAATTCAGCCACTTGATGTTTTTGGATTTCGCATATGGAAGAACTTTGTCCGACAATTTTCAGATACCGTAATTTTGATGAATTATGATTTGGATTTACATAAAAGAAACAACATTATTAAACTTCAGTCGTTAGTCCACAATCAATTATCTTCACCAAGATATACTAATCTTTTTAAATATTCCTGGTTCAAAAGTGGTTACCTCACTAAAAAACCAGAAAATTTTGACAATCCTGTTGCTTACAGTTTTGGAGATTCCTGCAATACACATTGTGACATAGAAGGATGCAAAAATGTGGCTATTATACGTTGCGGTTGGTGCAAAAAATCATTATGTTTCGAGCACTTCTATGAAGAATATCATTATTGTAAGAAGTATGAACAATAAATCCGTCCTAATTTTTTTGATTGTTTTTAATTGGTAACTGAATGAATTATAGTAACGCATATAAAAATCAATTAAATATATATTACTTGGCAGTTTACAATTTTAGTCACAAGAAAGGATAAAAACTCAATCAACAAAAACAATGGCAATGCTATCAACCCTCCTAATCACCGAATGGCGATGGTAATAAACCTCCCCCTAATAACCTTCCTAATATCCCCCAATGGCATTGCTTACAACCCCCCCATTAACGTCCTAATAAGTCCCCCCCCCAATAAGACCCTCCCCCTAATAACCCCCTAATAACCCCAGTAGTTAGCAGGGTTGATAACGTTGCCATTATGTTATTCGGTGGGTTGCAAGCATTGCCATAAGGTTGCAAGGGGGCTCAGCTATGTCTTCGGGCTATTAGTGGGGGGCTAACGGCATTTTCATTGGAGGTTTTTAGGGGGTTATTAGGGGGGATTGTAAGCAATCTGATAGTGCGGGTTAGTGCGGGAAATTGCCATTGGGATATAAGGGGAGTTTTAGAAATTGCTACTGGGTGATGGATCATTTTTCCGGACAGATTCGGAATCGGCGCAACAAAATACTTTGGAAAAACGTTGTCCCAGTTCTGGGTCTTGTTGGGTGATATAATCTTGAATTGGTACATATTTTTCGTATTCTATCCATGATAATAATTTTTCCAATTTTTTAAGCTCATTATGAACTTTTTTTCAAAAATAGGAATGGAGAAGGTAAAAATTTCGATGACATAAATTAGGGGTTGCAACCCTCGTGGTCGAAACTGCACGAGATAAATGTGTTTGTACATTATAAGTGATGAGCAACGTAAATTATCAACACCACCTGTAATGTATTGGAAACAATTTTTTGGGGGTGGTTTTTCAACTTTAAGGGGGTAGTTTCAAAAAAAACCTTGACTAGATTAACTTTATTTTTGTATTTTATGTAGGGTAATATTTTTTCCAATTTTTTTCGGGTTATTTTAATTTTTTTCATAAAAATAGCCATGAAATAGATAGTATTTTAAATAAAAAAAAAGGGTTGCATCCCTTGTGGTCGGAATTGCAAGTGCTAGTATGCTTTTCACATGAGAAGTGATATGAAATTTGTTTGGTCGTAAAATATCAATTAGATGCTGAGATACATTGGAAAATCTATTTTTGGGGGTGAACTTTGAGGGTTGTTTTCACCCCTTCAAAGTGTTTTTCCGCCGATAAAAAAAATACGTATGTCTTATTTTTTGATGAACTATAACATATCAAATGATTATTGAAATCGGTGAGGTCGGGTTGGGGGGGTTTCCTTGTAAGTTCATCGCTTGGGGCGTTTGTCTCTCGTATTTTACGCAGTTTTTCTATCACTATCTTATAAGGCAACCCATAAGGATTTCGGTTTATTGTCTCGATGAAGTCCTTCCAACATTTTTTTTGCTTAACATGATTGCTATCCGTAGGGTTCTTATGGCTTGTTTGTAAGCCTATTGTGCTTTTTCCGCATATATGTATGTATGTATGTATGTATGTATGTATGTATGTATGCATGTATGAATGCATACATGCATGTAATTATGTTATCATTAATTAATGAAGTACAGGAGCTGAGGGCTGGGAGTGATCAATAGTAAATATATAGATTGTTTCTTCTTAAATAAAATTTTTTTTATTCACAAAAATACATTTTATTCTGCACGTATTAAAATCATATCTATGAACCCCCTCTTTTATTTTCACTATATTACTGCAACCCGCTAAACTCATGAATAAACTTTAATAGTAGATGCAGAAGAGAGTGAGAGTGAGTACTAGGTAGGATCAAGGAAGTGTATGTTGTTTGGAGGTTCAATTTACAGAGAAAAGACACAGACGTATCCCACCGATTAGGGAATAGACCGCACCTAGCCGGCATAAAAACCACAGTCACAAGTGGGGAAAAACCTTTTAAATGCGGCAACTTTATTGATATAAACTACAAAACTATATAAAGCGCAAACATCGATACAAGTCCGACGCACAGACGTCGCTCGCCTTCGGGCTCTCGCCCTTACAATTTTCCGCGTATGCGCGCGCAAAGTCCGGTGGACAATCCGTTCCACTTACCAGTTGCCTCAGGACTCGTAAAAGAGGGAGAGAGAGAGGGAAAGTACCTCCGAGATATAAGGCATGGTGTAGCCCCGACGTCTCGGGAACGGAGACAGTCCTTGTTACAGCGTAGCCTGAATGAATTGGTGGGCGCAGAGCCGCGTAGTCGGTGGCACTTCCGAGGGCTGGTCGCACCCTCACCTACGGCAGCAGGTCGCCCTCTCCGTGGCCCAGTAGCCACGAGTCACTGGTCGTGGTGATGGTTGGTATTCTCGCTGGTACCACGACGAACACTTCTCTGGCTCACGAAAAACTGTCACCGCAGTGCACAGAACAATGACTTGTCTAGGAGCGTTAGACAAGTTCCGATCCGTCAAGGAAGACGTACGAACTTAAAACTAAAAACTCGCGGGAAAGCGATGCTTGACTTATAAGTGAGAAGTATTCCTACTCCTCCCCGCGCTAAGGGCCCACGACGCGGTAGAGAGACAAAGAAGGCTGCTTGAAATCCGAGCGCGCCGCACGGTCGGACCCCGCACATGCCGCACCGTGGACGGTTGTTAGACACATGTTGATAAGGACGCGCCGGCATATCGCACATGCATCACAGCTGACCCTGGCCCAGACGCGGCACAGGTAGCCGGAAAAATATGCCAGCTTATCGCGAGATCTTGAGGACGCATGTGCGATGCAACCGCGCTACACGAGGACCACAGACGCTTTGGACACTCAGGCGCAAATACCGCAAAGACTACATAAATCAATTAGTATATGAAAAGGCGCCACCTCACATATTATACGATTGTATTAGTGCTAGAGTAGAATTTTATAATCATATAAGAAGTGTCACGTTACCCTACTTATAGATATAGATACGAGGTGTGTTCAAAAAGTAAGGTGACTTTTGAAATTTCACGGGCAACGTACTTTCGATTATCAATTTTTTTGTTATGTTGGTACACTCTTCCCGAACATCTGTACCAAGTTTCAAGTGTATAGCTTTTTTTGTTTGGTTGTGAGAGGCGTAAAGGTTATAAGGTTTTTGCGTGCTCGGCGATTTCTTGCTATCGAAAAATATGGATCATAGGATTTGCATCAAATTTTGTGTAAAAAATAAAATAAAGTGCTCCGAAACACTTGAAATGTTGACGGTGGCATACGGTGAAACTGTTCTGAGTAAAAAAAATGTTTACAAGTGGTACAAACTCTTCCAAGATGGCCGGGAAGATGCCAATGACGAGCCTCGCTCTGGACGCCCAAGCACGTCAACAACTGATAAAAACGTTCAAGCAGTGAAGAAAATTGTTCTGGAAAATCGTCGAATCACCATCAGAGAAGTTGCTGAGGATGTTGGTATATCGCTTGGCTCGTGCAATGAAATTTTTTTTAACGTTTTGAGCATGAGACGTGTGTCAGCGAAGATTGTTCCGAAATTGCTAAATTTTAACCAAAAGAACCGTCGCATGAGCATCACTCAAGAACTGTTGAATGACGTCAACGACGACCCAGATTTACTCAAAAGGGTCATAACTGGTGACGAATCATGGGTATATGATTATGATATTGAAACCAAAGTCCAATCGTCCCAATGGAAGAGCCCAGATGAGCCAAGACCGAAAAAAACACGTCAAGTTCGATCAAATGTCAAAGTTTTGCTCACTGTTTTCTTCGATTTCCATGGCGTGGTGCATCAGGAGTTCTTACCATATGGACGTACGGTCAATAAATAGTATTATCTTGAATTTATGCGCCGTTTGCGAGAAGCAATACGAAAAAAACGCCCAGACTTGTGGAAAAACAATTCATGGCTTTTGCATCACGATAATGCTCCTGCTCACTCATCTTTGCTTGTGAGAGATTTTTTGGCCAAAAACAACACCACAATCATACCTCAGCCACCATATTCCCGGATTTGGCCCCATGTGACTTTTTCTTGTTCCCAAAACTAAAGAGACCTATGAAAGGACAGAGATTTGCAACGATTGAAGAGATAAAGACTGCATCGCTGGAAGAGCTCAAGGCTATACCGAAAAGTGCTTATGAGAAGTGCTTTGAGGATTGAAAAAACCGTTGGCATAAGTGTACTGTATCTGAGCGGGATTACTTTGAAGGGGACAACATAAATATTGATAAATAAATAAATATTTTTTCTGAAAAATGCAAAGTCACCTTACTTTTTGAACACACCTCGTATGACACACAAATGTTCAAAATGGTTTTCTCTTATTTACAGCAATTATAATAATACTAGAGAAAAATTAAATAGTGTAAAAAATACGGAATGTGAAATAGGTAAGTTAGACAGAATTCGAAATTATCACAAAAATTATAGTTAACTGTTACTAATCATCAAAGTTAGTTAATTTAATAACGCAAAAATTACAAGAAAATAATTGAAATTTTTTACATAGTAAGATAAGTTATCGCTTGTAGAAGTAATTACAAATAAGAAATACTTAAATTGTTTAATAATATTTGAATAATAATTAATTTTTGTTTTTCGTCAACGTTTATAATGTAAATATAAAATCTGCTAATTAATAATAATTAGTTCTAATTAGTTCTAATTCTAATTCTAGTCATTATAAATAGAATTAATGCATTCGATTCACACTCTTTTATTTGTTTAAATAAATTATTAATTTGTTATATATTGATAACAATCATAACTAAGTTGCTATTGATAAAACGAATTCTTACACTTGTTCCTAAGATTGTCATTCCGAGCTCAGAGTATCCACTTTGTTACCATAAATAATATTAAAATTCAAGAATATTTAAGAGTTTAAAACATATGAAAACATGATAATTGTAATTTACGTATCAAAATAAACACAAAAAATACTTTAATTTACTGAAATTACTATAGTTAACGTATTTTAATTGAACAATAATAATCGGCAGCTAACGTATCTATAAGTAAAATGACGTTACGCTTCTCGCTTGGCCATGAAATGAGATTCTTGCCCTAACACAATCATCTAATAGATGAGGTGGCACCGTTCTCTATACTAATTAATAGATGCCTATTAATTTGCATCAATTCGCGAGTTTGTCGGGTTCCCGAAAACACAAGAAATGGTCTAGGAGCTCATAGATAGGACCGCAATAATTTGGAAAAATTATTTTGAAGATCTTTGAGCACGTTTAACAATGGTATTCGTTACGATACGATAGATTGACTGTTCTCAGAGATGTAAAATTTCAAAGAAACAATGAAAAATAGTGACATTTATGAAACAAATACAACTTAGTAAGAGTTCAGAATGTTGTACGAAAAAATACAAGAGACAATTTTTAAAGTACAGGATTTTAAACAGAGCTTTAAAATGAGCTGCATATGAGTCTTCTACGTTGTATCATTCTTGATGTAAACACACTGTGACTAATTCGACTTTTTTTTGCTGTTCCGTAACCGAGATCGTAAATGTTATAGATAATCTGAATCTCTCCAGCCACTGCTTGTGTGCGGTTCCAGAGACAAATACCTTTTTCGCTTTTCCCAAAGTTGCTCTGATGATTTCACTAATTGTATTGTGAGGCGAGTCAGCCGAACTCTAAAAGATGCCGTGAAGATAATGTTCGTGCCAAGTGTTCTCTTCCCTGTATTAGTGTGATAATCTTTCCCAGGAAAATTGCGGTTCGAAGAGCCGTACTAGAGGTTCTACGTCGTACTTGAGAGGAATAATGGCTAGCTCCTTCAGGACGAAATCGTCTTCGAACCGCTTGAATTCCTGCAGATTCTACACGAAGGACATTTCAAATATGAACGAATAACTGAATTGTTTGTGCTACGTTCTTGGTTTTCGTTCTTGGTTTTCATTCACTTTATTAATGCGAACTCTCCGCGAATTGATTGCCCCTATCGAGAAAAAAAACAACCTGAGGCAGCTGGACCCAGGCAATATCTGCGCAAGTGTATAGACTCGCTCTGGAGAGCACCACCAACCGCAACCATTTTTAGTACGCGTATTAATTAATTAACAGAATTATGTCTAACAAGCTCGAATGAAAACCCCCTTACAAACTGTACTAAAACATTTCACAAAAAATTTCTAATAAATTTTACAAAATTTATTAGGAATGTTTCGTCACATCTTTTTGAAAAGTTTAGTGAAAATTGTGAAAAACATATTTTCAAATATTTCAGAGAAATTAGTTGAAACATTTCAGAACAATTTTGGTCTGTACATTCCTATATTTCAGATATATATATATTGAAATATTTTAGAAATAATTTAAACAATACTTTAAAATATTTCTTGAAATCACACTCTGATAAGTAGTGTGTATTTACCCCGAAAATTTCCGCATTATAATTCTTTAATTTTTTATCTGATCGTTAGTTACGTATTTTCTTGTACATTTGAAATGAACTACATTATTTCTACAGTAATTTTTTATTTGCCCCAATTCTTGACATTTAAAATTTTGAGGGTTAGGTTATCATATTTTGTTTCATATTCAGTAGTTTAAATTAATTACAATATTTATTAATCTGTTCACTTTATGTCTTGGGTTATATTACTACACTAATAACACAGGTCTGCAAAAAAAAAGTTTTGAGTTATCGCAAGAACGCTATGCATGTATTCCGAAGGTTTTTGATGCGCTGAACACGAATCAGGCATCAGAAATGCTCTATCACGTCACGTTTTTAAGATATTCTAACCTAAAAGTGCGAAAAACACGTATTTTTGCTGTTTTAGAAGCTATGTTACACCGCAAAACATTTTTTTTTGCTAAAAACGAATCTAACTATCTGAAAGTACCACTTCTGCCCTTTCCAACACATTTTTCAAATTTAACATATCTTTTTTTTTTCGCGGAGATATCATCGAATGAAGTTCACCACTTTAACGATTTCATAACAACAGTACCAACAATACAAATATGACAGCCCCACGAAAAAAAGTCATATGTGAATAAAAGTGCAAAAGGTAATACCATTACATTTATGTTTTTGCGGTCGCTGAATCTGAATCCACGATTCATTTGACCCGATTAGCTCAGGGGTCAAAGTTAGACCAGGTTAAATCAAGATTATCCCATTAATCTTGGTCCAGATACTGTTTCTATAGGTTTTTGAGGTCGCTGAATTCGAATCTGGGGTGCGTTTGACCTGATCGGCTCAGAGTCAAGGTTAGATCAAGGTAAAATCCAAAAAATTGCATTGAATGAACTCGAATTTAAGGTTTATCTGACCAATAACCCCCTAATATTTCTATGGCCCGACACCTAGTGCGAGAGAACATAGTCCATTGGGCTGAGTAACTCTCGATGATTAGAACGCACTACGGATGCCAAAACTCTCAGGAGAATTATTTCCACAGAAGGGCAACATCCTTCCTGCTAAAGAATTGTTTAAGCCCTGATAGCTAAAGCAATTTTACAATTGAAAGCGAAATTAGTGATAGTCAGCTCTCTTTGAAAGCGAAAACCATGCACTAAATGCCCATCAAATCCAATGCTGCTAAACATGAACACAGGCAAAGACGAAAGAAAAGGCAGAAACACGATAAGCTCACTCAAGCGCTATTTGGTTGCAATCCGTCCAAACACTTAACCTCTGACCAAGACCAGGTTTGATTAATCTCCAACCTAGGGTGAAAACAAACACGCCGGTACATTCGTAAGTAGTTTTAAGTTATATGTTACAATTAAATTTGTTTTAAGCAGTTAATAGTAATTTTAAGCAGTAGTATTAATAATAATAGTTACCAGTTAAGATGAATAAAGAGATTTAAAGATTTAAAAAGTTATAAATAAGTTGGAACAAACAATCAAACTAAAAATTACAAATCAAAAATCAAAAACATAAATCAAAAATCAAAAATCAAAAATCAAAAATCAAAAATCAAAAATCAAAAATCAAAAATCAAAAATCAAATAGAATAAAATAAATTAATTAACAATAAGTTAGTAAAAGCTAGGTAAATAGCTAGCTAGATCAATATAATTAATAGAGCAATGGAAAAACCATGGAGAAACACGAAAACGTAACTAAGCTCAAGTCAACTCGCACAAATTCACTCACTCACTGCTCGCACGCTCGCATGCTCGCACACTACTCGCTTATCTTGAGCACACGTTAACACGCTAAAACTAATAGTCGAACGCCCTACTCCAGAAACGCCACAAGCGATTCCAAGGAGACCAAATACAACAAGACATTGCGTTGTTCCTCGAAAGCGAAATGGTCAATCATTCTAGGTTTCGAAAGGCGAGGAAACGTAAGCAAGAGGCGACCGTTGAGAAATCAGAGCATTGCTCTAACACTACGGTATCAACTCAGTTTCCTTTGCAACTAACCAATTCAGATGAAATCAAAGACGATTGCCCACCAGTTAAGACGTATAATTCGAACGCAAAACAAAACCCCGAACTGGGCCAGAAACTGAGGATCATACAATTGAACCTCATGAAAAGGCAAGGCCAACGATGAGCTCGAATAGATCATGACAGACAGAAATCTTGACATACAGGTAGCACTAGTGCAAGAACCATACCACTGGAATAACGCGATTTCAGGTATGGGCAGTATCACGGCCATTCACGGAGCCGAAAAAGGCGAAGTGATTCAAGTCGCGATACTCTATAACCCGCACAAGGTCACAGCTACCAAGATTTCTAATTTGTGTGATTCCCACTGTGTCTGTGCACAGGTAGTCGTAACCTTTGGTGAAATTTATTTCATAAGCGTCTATTGCCAGTTCAGTCACAGCAGAAAGATCTATCTTGATAAACAGCTGAGATTCTGAAGCACTTGAAAGGCAAAAGAGTCTTAGATGGAATGGATGCAAACGCCAAGTCAAAGATCTGGTCTAATACACAGGATAAGAATGGAGAAGTCATTGAAGAATTCATAGATCTATACGGGTTAATACTGGCCAACAGGAAAAACCAGCTTCCAACGTGCCGCAGTACGATGGGAGAGACGGATATAGATGTAACTTTGCACACATCAAATCTGTTAAACCACTTGGCTAACTGGATGATGAAAGAATGGACCACTAGTGACCATAAACCAATAGTGATCGAACTGGATTTTACCTCACAACCAGCCAGACTCATACGAACTGTAGAACAAACAATAGAACCAAGGTTCAATATGAGAAAAGCTGATTGGGAGAAATTTCGGAGACTTTGCAAATTCGAGAAAGAAAACCTATCTGAGCACCCTTTAGAAACCTCCGAAGATATCGAAACATACGTTTCAAAACTTAAAGAGGTTTTAATAAGGGCAGCAAAGAACTCTATCCCATTAAAAATGAGAAGAATGCGCTCTCAACCTTGATGGAATCCTGATTTGCGAAGTAAGAAGCGAGCGATACAAAGACAACGCTTTGTAGGACAAGGAAGGACCGAATAGAAAGCAAAGGAAAGCCCTCCAGAGATCACTTGAAAAATTGAGTCAAATGAATTCTGAATATGCAACGGCTAAAAGAGCAAAAGCAAAAGCTGGCGAGATTTTTGCACTACTGAAAGCAAAAAAAATGCTTGGCCGTATCCGTACAAATGAGCATCCAATAAAGTCAAAATCTCAAAAGCTATGTGCACGGTTAACCGTAATGGTACAGTAACAAAAGACTGGAAAGAAACAAGCATGACTCTACTAGAAGGTCTAAAGCCTGATGACGACCCAAACTACGAAAATGAAGCACATGCGGAGATTCGCAGAGATATACGGGAGGTTCCAGTAACCGGCGACGCAACGCCTTTCCGAACAAGGGAAGTTGAAATGGCCCTTAAAGCGAACAAGGCAGAGAAATCACTAGGTCAAGATAGAATAGAATCAGAAATGCTTGTTAATGCAAAATCATTGCACCAGGAACTGACGAGACTTTTCAACGCCTGCTTAAAATGCGGAGTGTTCCCCAGAAGATGTAAAAGTGGAATGCTAATCACGTTGCTCAAAGGGGTTGAGAAACCTGAGAACGAGATTAAATCATATAGACCCGTATGTCTACCCCCCTTGGCTGGGAAGACACTTGAGAGGCTTATGATTCAAAGAATGTCCAACATTCTAAATAGCTCGGACGGGTCTTCGGTGGATCAATTTGGCTTTAAAGCAAATACATCCACAGAGGATGCCTTTAGAATATTATACGAAATAGTAAAAGAGGCAGAATCAGATCCGTCGATCAAGTACGTAGCCGCTATTCTGTTAGACGTCTCAGGAGCATTCGATGCCTTATGGTGGCCAAGTCTGCTCTCCCAATTGAAAGAAAGAAATTGCCCGAAGAACATCTACAAGCTTCTCCAGAGTTACTTCAGGGATCGAGAGGTGGGCATATATGCTCACTTCGAAGAAACACTAAAAACAGTAACCAAGGGATCAGTCTTTGGACCGGTCGGTTAGAATGTCATCTTTGACAAACCAATTCGAGCAATCAGGGATGCAGGATTGACAGGATCGACACGCATTGATTTTGAAAGACAAGCCCAAGAAGTCATCGATATAATGTCGAATTGGTGCAAGTCCGACAAAATGAATTTGTCAGTGTAAAAGTCAGCACTAATATGGCTAAAAGGCCAACTAAGCAAGAATAGGAGCCCTACAGTCAAAATTGGGAAAGACAACATTGGAACGCACAAAACAGTCAAGTACCTAGGAATCACGATTTCAAAGGGCTTCTGATTGGAAGAACACATTTGAAACGTAATACAACACTGCAGCAACATCTACTTCGAGTTAAGTAAAATAGGAAAAGCGAACTGGAGCTTAAAATTGAATTCTATGAAAAAGATATACAATGGCTTCCTACTATCTAAAGTTACATACGCCGCTGCGAGCTGGTGGCAAAGAATAAACATCAAACAACAATCTACCTTAGAAAGATTGCAGCGATTAGTTCTTTGCAAAACACTAAAAGCCTACAAATTGATCTCTTACGAAGCGGCGGACGTGCTTGCAGCCACTCGACCAATAGCTCTCGAGCTCGACGGGAGAGTTGCGAAGTACTGCGTCAGGAAAGGAAAATCGATAACACTGCACGATATCCGAATAGATTCGGAAGAACTTCGATTCAGCAGACTAAAAATCTCGAAAGCTATAGAACTCATCAACGATGAAATCGAAAGAGTATGGCAGGAGTGATGGCAGTCAGCCACAAATGGCAGGAGAACGTACTGCTATTTCCCAGTAATCAAAGACAGATTAAAGAAGAGATGGCTAAATCCCAATCACTATATAGTACAGTTTATGACTGGACACGGTGCTTTTAAGTTATACCTCCATAAAAGAGGATTATATCAATACTAACTGTGTAGTTGTGGAGAAATAGAAAGCGAAAGCCATATTCTCTTTAACTGCGAAGAATTAAGGGAACTAAGAAAGCCATTAATAGAGGCTGTTGAAGAGGAGGCCCATCCATGGCCTTGCCCTGAAATGACCTTAGTATCTAGCAGGAAAATCTACAAAGTCTCTGAAGACTTTGCTAGAAAAGTCATAGAGCCCAGGGAAGGAGCACCTATAACAAAGAGACAGCGCAGAAAAGTAGTTACTAACTACAGTAGAAAAACGCCGCCTTTTACAAGGTCCCTAACCAGAGGACAAAACTCGCACAATGACTAAACTAATTTTTGAACTTTGAATAGCTAATAAAGCTTGAATTTTGAAGATAATTTTTGTACATTGAACATTAGAATTAAAGTCTGAAGTTCAATAATTCGAACGCTAGTTAGAATACCCGATTGAGCCTAATTTCGGAACCTGATTAGAATGAAGGGCATGACAGGCACGAATTGGGGAGTTGCCTTGTCGGCTAGGCGAGACCCTGACCCTCACCCAAAGTCAACAAATATTGAATCGAAAGAGCAAACATCAGTATCAGCGAGTCATAAAACTCTTTCCATAGAAAGCGAAATCCGAAATCGAGGCGAAAATCGGGAAACAACTTTTTCGAATGACGAATTCCCACCAGCATGAGCGGGGATGCCCGAAACGCAATGGAGAGACATGCCACGGTACGTCGAAGCGATGGACCTGTGAGCCGTGGGAGCAATTCCTTAATACAGGTACGCAGGGTGAGATGTTTTGAACGAGCCCAGGAGGGGAGGCTTAGCTGATTGATCGTCTTAGGAATTTCCTCTGGCTGTCCTAGCTGGGTCTCTCTTCTGACATCTCCATTTGTGTTGGCCTCTGCGGTGTAGTGGTACCTGGTCAAGCAAATCTCGTAAAATTTGTATACCGCGCGCTTCCGACGTGGTAGACGCTGGGACAACTAGAGTCCCGTCGCGCCCAAACCGAGGGTCAAGCCTTTATTCCGCTCTTCCTGAGCGTCGAGCCTTGAAAAGATCGGTACTTCTTTCAAGGAGGTCGCCGTCTTAGATTAATAAGGTTCCGACTCCCTGTGCGCGTCAAGGATGTCGTAGCAAACTTGACTTCCCGATCTCCAAAGTATTTGAAAGCGATAGAGTAAAAGACAGTGGGCTATACCAACCTTCGGCGCCGTGGGAGAGGGGTGGTAATGTTTGATTACGCTGTGCCTCCCTCAAAACGGAAAAGTGTGAAAAACGCATACACTAACTGTCCGTGTTATCTATTTTTTTTCAAAGGGGCAGGGAAAAGTAGCGCTTTCGCTTCAAACGCAATCTGTGGAGAAGGCGTGAAAATAAATAAACTTTCAATGATTCATATTCGATCAAAAAATCTAATTTTAAACAGAAATGAGCGTTTAAACTGCTTAATAAATAAATAATCATACCTTCTTACAAACTGAGCTAAGAAACAACGCAAGGTATATGGCTGGTGAATGCCTTGCTACTTGAACCTAACATAACTAACGCTTTACAAATGAATCTGATAAACTTACGCTAGGTAACGAGCATGCGAACACCTTGTTATCTATACCTATTTATTAATGCACCCACTAGTATATCATAGAGAGAGAGAGAGAGAGAGAGAGACTAAAAGAATAGAGAAACTCAACGGAACCTTCCGGTTATTCTGTAGGCGTTAAGGGCAGCTTCGACAAAAGGGTTGTCGGGCGATGAGGATAACTTTGGGGAAACGAATAAAGCCCCAGCAACTGCCAGACCTCGTCAATGCTTTTATTCTTCTTCGTCTTCTACTTACGGTAGTTGACGTCAATCGTAGGTCAAGGCGAGTTTCGTTCTTGCAAGTTGGCAATATCGAGGGAAGAATCAAGGTTAGGAAGAGCGAGCACGTACGAGAGCGTCATTTAAATCGAAATAACGAACAAGAGCCTTGAATTCTCGATCCATGACATAAAGAATATTGGTTCGATTTTCCGACAGATCAGTTCATTTTTGAAAAAAAAAAAAAATTGTAACTCACCCAAACACATGACGAATCGTTCTTTCTATATTCATTATTTAATTCAACAATCAAAATAATAATTAAAATTAAATCAATCTGCCTATAAATTAATAATTCTACTGATGAAAAACTACCAGAACCAGAGTACTAGGATCTCTTGTCTCTAGGATCAAATCTGTCCTGAAACATACATTGTTTATCTCCTGAGATCAATGCTTTCTCAAATTAGGTCAAGCATAGTAAACAAGATACGTGATAATACTTCTACGAGGTATTGCAAAAAGTAGTCAATAAGATAACTCCTAATTTTCGACTTCATTCAACCCTACTTTTTTTTTCGTTGTAGATTTAGAATGGAAATCATCTTCGATATTCAAGCATTCAAGTACAACGATCAACTAGTTTCCAAAGAACTTCCAAAGAAAATTGATAAATGTAAACAATGACAGAATCAGTTCATTGGATTTTTAAACCAAGGTTTAACCAATTTTTAAACCTTTTTTACAGGAAATTTACCGAATGATCAACATCCACTTATTATACAAGTCGTTTAGCAGCAGGCACTGACGAAGTGTTAGTTTATGTGAAGGGGCGTCAGAAGGAGAAGTGGCTCTCCAGATTTATTGACCACGTTTTCAGTCTTAAAGAGCTGCTTTTTTCTTTCTTGCACGAATCAGAATTTCGTTAGCCTGTTTTATGTGATTATTATCGTCCAGACTAGACAAAAAATTATGCACTCCAAAATGTTCTTACTTTCATAAAATTGTTGAAAAACACATATGAACCGCTATTAACTCAGGCATACAATCTCTCTGACAATGATTTAAACTTGAATGTTGACTACACATCTGAAAGTTTAACTTTCACATTGAATAGTGATACAATATGTATCAAGACGTGACTGATCAGTTGTATATCTTAGATTTAGATGATGAAGATGATTAGATAGAATCAAGATATAGATTCATTGACTCGTCTATACCTACAGAATATAAATTTATATAGCTTGAATTATTTTTCTCATCAATTAGAAAATCTTATGTCAGCTTTTGCTTACAGAAGCCATTCAATATAATTTTTCACCGAATCTCTCCGATATTCTAACTAAAAGTGCAAAAACGACAGTTTTTCGTTATTTTTGAACTCTTCTCACATGGCTAATTTCTATTTTAGTCAAAAACTGAAAAAAAAATTCGAAAGGGTAAGTTGTCCACTTAAAACTCCACTACCTAATTTTTTTAATTAAAATTTTTAAAGCGGAGATATCGTTCTTTGAAATAGAAAAAAAATGTAGGATTCTTGAAGTTTGACTTGGGGTAAGGTCGTTCATGGTGTAAGGGATTCCTGATTCTTGAGATTTGGATTTGACGTTAACCTATCGGAGTGTAAATAGTTTATATTAGTTGTGACTTTGAATGTTCACAATTCTTGTTTCATACATACTATACTTTACGTTATTGGATAACTCAGCAATTGGGGTTCATGATTTGACACCAAAGAAATTTTGGATTTATTAACTATTTAAGGTTGTGAGTGTTGTCTGCGTAGATTGCATTCTTAACTGAAATTTACAGATTATATATGAATTATTAATCTATTGTTACACACTTTAGATCATTTTTCATATAGTTTATAGTACTAAAGAAAAAAGTAATCAAAGTATAGTGAAAACTCTGTAACGGAGAATCGTCCGTTCCCACTTGGGTAGCTCGCGGCCGTCCACACAAATTATTTATTTCGAGGATTCGGAAAGAAAAAGACGTTCCAACGACTGAATAACGCGTCGAGAAAAACCACGTTAAACGCACGGATTACGATTCAGAATGAAGAACGATACAGCAGCGAATAAACACAACAGCGTGTGACGAGAATAGGCAGTAGCCTGTTTCTCGTTGGTTTCTCTGCCTCTCCCCTTTATCCTCGGTCAGGTTCAGCTGTCAATATTGGGCGCAATTTCTCTATGCGTTTAATACTGTACCCCTTTTCCAGCCGCCAGAAAATACCAAATCCGGCTGAGATAGCCTAAGGAGAGTGAGAGAGCGTTGCAGAAGGAAAACGTAAGAAGACGCTGCAGTTGAAAAAAAAGAGATAGAGAACGCACGTCAGCACACACTATGCAATTATAGGCAGGTGGGAAATGCGCGACCAATTAGCGTTTTGTCGTACGCCGCCTAAAAACTAGGCTAAGTGGGGACAGTCGCTGGCCGCGCATTTGCATTGTGTTGTATCACTCTGCATCAGCCAGTAATCGACGTCAGTCGACCAAGGAAATTAGTTCACGCTCTCGATCGTCTCGTTGGTTTTTTCTGTGAAGGGAGATTTTGGCTGTCTTCCATTCTGCGTGACCCTGCGCCCTGATCGTCCGTCCTCGTGAGCACCACCTACGCAGACAGTAGCATCAACAACGTGAATATCGGCGATAGGCTCGCTTTGCCTTTGTCACCTTCGCCTCACGGAGATCATCAAAGAGGAAATAACAGGTCTAGGTTATCTCTCTCCCGATTTTTCTATCTCTCTCAGTGACGTGCAGCCGCGTGAACTTATAGGTAGCCTGGCGATCAGTTGCCGGCTACCTTTGTTCGACTCTTCATCGCTAATTGTATTTACGGGATTACTGTAAGGTTGAGTAGCCGGGCGTTCATTCGCTGGCTATTCCATGCGGATTAATTATCGTAGAATAAGTTGCGTTTGTTGTTAATTAGTGTAACAAAAAGGTTTTGTCATTTGGTATTAATAAAGTGGTTTATTTACTCGCTTACTCTTCCGATTGCATTTAGAGCCAAAGCACCTCTTTTGCCTTCCTCTTTAAAAATAGGTTTTGACGCAGCGCGTCAAAACTGTTATGAGCGGACTAACACACTAATTCTTTACTCGTTAATACTAGGTTTACAAGACGGCGATCTCACGCCGATAGACTACGAGCGACACAACATCGGTGGCTGGTCAGCCTGCCGATTTCCTTATAAATCTAATTATTACAATTAATACCCGATAAAAACCTCCGCCGTTAATGCGACCGACGAAGTAGCCGACAGATCTGCCACACTACCCACCCATCAGCTGGCGCCCAAAATGATAGAGACAGAAGAAAGAGAGAACACGACACCGACCTTTACCGTCAGCACATCTGATAGGTGGAACATGTCGTTGGTTGACGTCACTGGTGCACTCCTTCCCGGTGAGCGCCTCGCTGGTGTTATTGCCGTCGCTATTCGTTCTCTCGCTCGCTCTCTCAAATATTGCTGCTCCAAAATCGTCGTCGTTCGGTATTGTTCCGCTACAATTGTTGTTCCCGCTGTTGTTTGTTCGCTCGGAGATAGCAGCAACGACGAGGACCGCTCACGCACGCACCCATGCCTCTTGCCGGTTACCCACATGCACCAGTGCCGGATATCCTTCGGAAAACGGATGGTTGCAACCCAGCCACAACACCCTGTTTCTCATTCACGTACCAGGCGTGCCTCCGGAAACGAAACGTTGTTGACGGCTCCGTTGAAAATTCGGTTTAATACATGCACGTGACGGTCTCGGCTAATGCCCAGCAGATACTTTCCCCAAAATTGGCGCAGATATTTGCAACTGGAGGGCTCTCTCTCTCTCCCTCTTTTCTCTTCTTTCTTCCGCACCATCTCTATCGCTCCATCCATCAACTCAGCCGGCACACCGCACCTTGAACATACAATCCAAGCATGACTGTGCGTGCCATACGCACACACTCTCAGCTTGACGGCGGCGCGCAGACATTGGTGAGAGCCAAACGGACGAAATCGGCCTAGCCAAGATTCTCCGTTATAACTTAAATTTTCTCTATTTCAAAGAACAATATTTCCGCATCAAAAATTTTAATTGAAAAAATTGGATAGAGTTTTAAAGTATACAACATGCTCTTTCCAATTTTTCACTAAAAATTGGCTAAGAAATTAGCGACGTGAGAAGAGTTCAAAAACAGCGAAAAACAGGTTCTTTTCACACTTAGGTTAGGATATCTCAAAACTGAGGTTGATGTATCAATTATGATGCCAGATTTAGATTCAGCGCATCAAATTTCTTCAAGAACACTATGTCTGGTCTCTGAGTCTAAAAACTGTCGGCCTGTATAATAAAGACATTATACTTCAAAACCTAAGTAGTTATTTACTACTAGTTTTTTAATAAAATTTGATGTTTGATAACACTTAAAATGTAAGAGCATAATTTAATAAATAAAAAAATCAAAGAATTATTTTTTTTCAGATTACTATTAGGTTCAGTTTATTCATTTTTTAATTCATATAAGCAATAAGATTGATGTGTTTGGACACAAGCTTGGTAGAACTGATGAAATAAGCTTGAAAACCTTCAGTCTCAGTCTTACTATAAATTGCACAAAATCAGTCTCGTTTAATGGGACTATATTCATGGCCTGAACTTAACCGAGAAATCCTTGTAGTATTGGGCTTTTCGGTATCCAAGTTTTCTACTACCAAGAAGTTGCGGTCGTATGATGACGACAACTGCGGGCCTGCTTGCACCTAAAAAGTTAAAGGCAATAGATGACACATAAATCTTGATATTAAAAATGACTATGAAAAATTGTTTGTACAAATATTATATGCATTTACAGTAGCAAAATGCTTAAAATATTCAAGATTGGTAACATTACACTAAAAATTAATGTTCCTACTATATAAAAGAAACCAATCGACAAAGAAGATTGTTATTTTTGTATTAAAAATTGCAACCATTGTCGAAAATCGTTACGCCTGGCGTGGACTGTTAAGCGTGGCTAAGTGTAATAGCCGTGATCGGTTTAGGTTAGAGAGAGAGAGAGGGGGCGCGTTAGGGGCAACGACCGGGAGGGGAGAGCTGGCGAGGCAGTATGACTGTGTTCTTCAGCCCGGCGACATCGCAGTTTTTTCCATTCGAAGCAACAACGTGTTAAGCCGTGCCGAGTGATATACTGGGAGATTAAATAGATAATTTGTGAGTGGTGAGGCGAGTGCGCACACTGCGTAACGTGTGCAGCATCGGCAGCAGCGACCACAACCTCGGTAGCATCCACTGCGCAGCGTAACATCGGCAACGAGAGGCGGTTGCAGAGCAGCGCGTTTTTAGCGTAAGCGGATACGGTTGGCTACCGTATCCTCATCAGATCAGCGGTAAGTGCGCTGCACTCTGTAATTCGTTTTGCGTGCGATCCCGCGCAGCGTGCGCGGTGAGTTTTTAGGTAGCGTGCGTGCGACTAGTCCGCGACGTCCGCGAAAGCAACTTCTTCTCTCTCATTCGAATTATTGTGTTGATACAGTGTGCGTTCCGACTCTCGGCAAATCGTCCTTTGTACAGGATTAATCTCGTCCAATAAAGTGGTTAAATATTAATAAGAGACGATCTTATTATTTTGTCTCACCTTGTCCGGTGTCGGTGTTATGTTTACATTTCGATTCGAACGCGCCGATAGTCCAACACAGATCGCGAATGCTAAGAAGGCTATATATATAGAGAGCTGTTCATCGACCGAGTTGTCTGCAGTGGCCGACGGAGCGCTGGTAAGCAAGCGCATCAGCGCCTCTTGCGGGGAGTTCGCACATCAAAGTTGGATCGTTGAGAGGACTCAGCGCATGCGTACACCGGAGCAAGGTGAGTTAGTGTGCTCGAAGCACATAGCTAACAAAGCACCGTTTGGCCGTAGCGATAATTACATTTGCCGGGGATTTGCGACTAAACGGAAGTCTGTTACAAAATCTACATGGGATAAATAGCAAAAACAAGTGGCAAATCTACTACGACAATGTTGAGAAAGTAGGGAAAACAATATATTTATCACTAAAATGGAAGAACAAAAAATACTGCTTACAGACTCAATTGATGCTATGGATATCCGGAATAACATACTGATATTGAAAAATAAGGAAATATGGTGACCTCACAAGAAAAAAGTAATGAAGTTCGTCATTAAAACGATAGTTCAAGTAACAAAAATGTTGCAGATAGTGTAGTAGATCCAAGCGACGAGAAATACACTCCACATTATACTAAGTAGAAAATGGTCCAATGTAGTACAAGAGCCTGTAAATGATCTCATACGGAATTTGGGTCTGCCAAAAGATAAAGCAAAGTACCTAGCATCATGAAGCTGAAATGTTCGTACTACTACGACAGAGATAAGAAATTTCGTAAATATTTTGCAAAAAATGAAGTATTCTTGTTAGTGTACTACAATGATCTGTTTGGATTGATGAATCCGCTCTAATCGGGATGTTACCAACCTAACGAGTGAAGGGTTTTCATTGATTCGTCAACAAAAAGTATTAAAGCAGTCCTATTAAATAACACAAATTTTAATGCATCCATTATCATAGCATATTCAGTTATATTAGACGAAGAGAACTATAACATGGAGGTAATCCTAGACAGAATCAAGTACGATAAACATCAAAGGCAAATTAGTGAAGATTTTAAAATTCTCACTATACTACTAGGACAACAATCGGGATTATGAAATATCCTTGCTTTTAATGTCAATGAGACAGTAGAGATCAAGAAAAACATCATGTGAAGAGTATCTTGTCTCCAAGAAACACCTTCAAACCTGGTTGTACGAATGTAATAAAGAAATCGCTTTTAGATCCATCAAAAATTTTTATAGCGCCTCTATACATTAAATTGGAACTTATGAATGAATGAGTAAAATCTTTAAACAAAGATAAAAGATACTTTAAATATCTCTGAAATCAGTTTCCAAATTAAGTGATGTTAAAATAAAACAAAGATTTTTTATGGACCTCAGATGCGTAAGATAATGATGATAGTTTTGTTACAAGAATGAATGAAAAAAAGAAAAATATCATGGTTGTGTGTCAAGGATGTAGCCAAAAACTTTCTGGGAAATCATAAGAGTGCAAACTATAAAGAAATAGTGTAGAATAGCTATAAAAATCAGATATCTTAATGATCCTGATGTTACACGTCTTACATTCACATGTGGACTATGTTCCTGAAAATTTAGGCGATTACAGCAATGAACAAGGAGAGCAATTTCACCCGAATATCAAGGAAATAGAGAGCCAGTTTCAAGGAATACAGGTTATCAATATGCTACAAGATTTCTGCTAGTTCTTGAAAAGAGATTTATCACTGGTACCAGAAATACGTAAGAGAAATTTACTTTGTAGATTATTGGAGGACAAAGTTGTTCGATATCATAAAAAAGAGTAATAATTTTGAAGCGATTTACCTTAATTTCTGAAGTTGCGAATTCTCTTCATCCTCGAAGTACAGCTGATAATGATATATTTTGAATATGTATTTCTGTTGTTTTTTTCTGTGTTTTTACTTCGTCTATACGAGGGTGGTCCGATCAGTACTTAGCCTCACCGACCGATGGTGCCATTCTCGCAAAAGAAATACTATCACGTAGTACAACCATCTCGATGGTTACTGTCAAGATTTCAGCCGGATCGGAGTTGTAGTTTATTTTTGAGAGCGAGTGGAAGCAAGTGTGTCCGTTGATTTTTGAAAAATGGAAAAAGAGCAGTATCGGTCGCTGATTCGATTCTTGTTTTTGGAAGGGAAATCGCGCAGTGAAATCAAAAAACGCTTGGATGTTGTGTACGGTGACTCTTCTCCTTCGATGGCGACCGTCAAAAATTGGTTTAACGAGTTTCAACGTGATCGCACGTCGATTTTTGAAGAGCCACGTCTAGGTGCTCCGAAAACGGCTACCACGGAGGATAACGTGACAAAAATTCACGATCTCGTATTGGCAGAACGACGATGGAAGGTGCGCGAGATAGCTAAGATCATAGGCATCTCAAAAGACCGCGTGGGTCATGTCCTGCATGAAATTTTGGGCATGAGAAAGCTGTCGGCGCGATGGGTGCCGCGTTTGCTCACTCTGGACAACAAGCGCAACCGTGAGACAACTTCAGAGCAATGTCTGACGCTGTTTAAGCGCAATCCGAAGGAGTTTCTGCGTCGTTTCGTGACAATCGACGAAACATGGATCCACTGGTATACACCAGGGACCAAGGAACAGTCCAAACAGTGGACTTTCCCGGCGAAAGTGCTCCGAAGAAGGCGAAGACTGCCCCATCGGCCGAAAAGGTGATGGCCACCGTTTTCTGGGATTCACAAGGTGTGATCTACATCGACTACCTGGAGAGGGGCAAAACAGTCACAGAACTGTACTATGCCGAATTATTGGACCGATTCGACGTCGAATTGTAGAAAAAACGGCCCCATTTGGAGAAGAAAAAAGTGCTCTTCCACCATGACAACGCACCGGCTCACACCTCCGCCGTCGCGATGGCCAAATTGGTCGAATTAGGCTACGAACTGCTGCCCCATCCACCGCATTCTCCAGATTTAGCCCCGTGCGACTTCTTTTTGTTTCCAAACTTGAAAAAGTCACTCGCCAGGCAGAAATTTGAGTCGAATGAGGAGGTAATCGCTGCCACGGAAGCCTACTTTTCAGACCTCGAGGAAACGTATTTTTCAGACGGGTTAAAGAAGTTGTAGCATCGCTGGGCCAAGTGTATCGAACTAAAAGGAGACTATGTTGAAAAATAAAATGCCACTTTTCCAAAATTTTCGTTTTTCTTTTGTAGGCTAAGTACTTATCGGACCACCCTCGTACATACCTATGTTAACGTGTGAAATTATAGTTTGTCTCTTGTCATAGCTTATGTGAGCATGTGAGCACATACCGACGTATTATTATCTATTAATGTCTAAAGTGAACTTGAAAATTAGCTAATAGTCAAACCGACCCTAAATATGAAATCAGCTATTCAAAGAAATTATAGATCCGTTATTTTAAGTTATATTTAATGAATTCTATGAAATAGTCAAACCGACCCTAAATATGAAATCAGCTATTCAAAGAAATTATAGATCCGTTATTTTAAGTTATATTTAATGAATTCTATGCATTTGATCATGAAATGACTGATCTCGAATTTAGAGCCCCGAAAATCCTATAGACCTACTATTTCAAGTTAGTTTTGCTGAATTCTGTGGATTTGACCTTAAAATGAGCTTAAACATGACCTGATTGGGAAACCTTGGATTCAAAATTAACGATCTCGAAAACATTAGTACCTTGGTTTTGATTTTGGTACTAAAAATTTTTTTTTGTTAGGTTGTGTGATTAGGAAAAATTATGTAGTGATGGATTAATCAATAGTAAAAGAAATCTATACTAATCTAATGTACTGTATTATAACTGAATTTATAGTAACATTTTATATGTAAGAAGATATATAATTAGAATATTAATTGTCTTTCTAGTTTTAAAATTTGTTATGGCTGTTCACACTGCTCTGAAGTCGGATTTTGTAGCCATTATTGTAAAATCAAAGCTGTCAGCAGTTTTCATAAATATGAATGTAAGATATTTAAACTTTTAATTGGTAAGTTATAGAAAATATTGTTTTTATAATCGTAGATACTCATAAATATTAAAGTAAATAATTGAAAAGTGCATTGAACATTTATTGGTTTGTTATAAGTAAGAACTAGATATACAATCATTATGATCATTCAATCATATAAAACGATACGAAGCTCGTTATAAGTCCGTAGTCGGCCTTAATATAACATGTTTTATATTATTTAAAATCATACGTACATTAATATTCAATCACGCATACAACTCGTTACAGGTAATCAAGAGTCCACGGCATAAAAAGTACGGAAAAATCAATCATCAAAACTCGAGAACTATTAAGCTTACCTTGAGAAATATTGACTTTTCGAATTAACAAAAACGACAAAAAAGTTTCGACATTAGCTACTAAATCAAACATATTTTATACATGTGCTGATATAATCACTAAATAAGAATAATTTCTGAAAAATGGATTTTTGCCCCAAAAGACTGAGTACTGGTAGCTAGTTTTACTCATGCTTTTAAAGGAAAGTGGTATTGCAAGGACTGATTGGGAAAAAAATATTTTTATATAGAGCACACAAAACCTTTTTTTAACTTACTTAACAGAACTTTTTTTAGCGTTTATACACCACTAATTCTACACAACATGCTTCAATGATCACGATATCTATACACAAACATTTGACTGATGATGTTTTTAGGATTCAAACCAAACCCAATAACCCAATAATCCAGCTCAATTGTTCTATTAGTAAGACGGTCTAATAATAATGTGGCAGCAACAAATACGTCGGAGCTGAATACTTTACAAAAAAACATCCATAAAAAAATGTGACTTCGGTATTTTTATTAATTTTAAAATATAGCCGTTTGAAAATTTTTCATTATTTTTCTTTAATTGTTGATAACTTTCGATATAATTGAAGTATCGTCATCAAAATTTGGGAAATGTCTCACTTTCATGTGTACAACAATTGTGTCAAATTGAAAAAAAATCCGTAACCTAAGGGTTTTATAAGTCAATCGAAAGAGCCATGAATAACCCAACCCATATGTCCTATTTATGAGCTCCTAGACTATTTTCTCATTTTTACTCTGTTACAGCAACCCGCTAAACTCGCTAAAACCTACACCATCAATTAGCATATAGAACAGCACCACCTTACGTATTATATGATTGTATTAGAGCCAGAATCAAATTTCATGACCATATAAGGAGCGTGACGTCACTCTACTTATAGATATAGATTTGCTAATTTTTATTGTTTAGTTAAAATACGTTAATTAAGGGTAATTTCAATATAACAAAGTATTTTTTATATAGATTTTAGACATAGATTAAAATTTGTAACGGGGGAGATAAATCTGAAAATGGGAAATTTATTTAAGAACAAACTCCCACGATGCAGAGGAAACCGCCGCTCCGTTAAACACGTATGATAATACGTGTATTCGCCTTAACGTCAGATGATTTATCCTAGTTGTCTTCTATTAAATGGAGTTGAACTCACCTTAAGTCACGTGTCTTGTGACACTCGTTGAGTTTTAAGTGTGAGCGACTTTACTCCTAATCTTCTTAATCCCCTAGAGGTAATTGGATGAAAACCTAAGCCTTTTTCAATTACTTAAGCTACTAGGAAAATTAAATGACGAAAACGGCGAATAAATTTTACAGACTTTAATTAATAAAAATTACTACAGTCTTTGTAGGGCCGAAAGACTGACGCTCGCGAATAGGATTTTACAATTAACTATTTTTAGTGAGAAAGAGAGAGAGAGAGTAGATTCCAATTCTATCGCGAACTAACGCTCGACGCGAATACAAAAAATTAACGCTAACACAATTAAACAAAATACCGAATGTATTTTGTATCGCATATAATGACGGATGGTGCACCTACCATGCGGTGCAATTACAGTGATCAGCCGTAATTGTTGTTGCGAAAAATCTCAACTGCCGCTGCCCCTTGATTATCAGCTGCGCTGCCGCAATTCGCCTTTATCTACCGCAATCTGCTACTTCTGCAGCGCTGCTTGCTGTTCCAATACGATTGTTGCACACACGCACGTAATTGTTCCAAGGAAACTTTATTCGGCGAAAACAAAGTGCGAAAAACAAATCGGCGGTAACTCGCGTTCACAGCTGAGGCGTAACTGCCTATTCAAAAGATCGCGCGCCCCCTCTATCTCTTAACTGTTGGAACTAACGCGCGAGAAGCAGAATCGCGAACGGTTCGATTAATTCAATCGACTACCGTTGCAAATTATAATATTTTAAATTACTTTGAACTACTAAATCATATTAAATTTTAATGTGCAAATTTAATTTATTTATAACGTTCGAAATGTTAATTATTATAATAAAGCGAGTACTCTGAACTCAAGATGACTATCTGAGAAACATGAGTAAGAATTCGTTTCATTGATAACAGCTTAATTATTACTGTTATCAATAAACAAACAATTAATAATTTATTTAAACTAATAATTGTATATAAATCGAAAGCGTTAATTTTGTACATAATAACAACATTGTTATAATTATTTATTAATCTTAATTAACCGATTTAATATTTGCATTATACGATTTTGTAAAAACACGAAAATCGATTATAATTCAAATGTTATTAACTAATTTAAGTAGTTCTTGTTTAGAATTACTTCTACAAGCGATAAACTATTGCCATGTGTAAAATTTTCTCATGATTTTATTGTAAATATTGCGCTATTGTATTAACTAACTTCATTAGTTAATAACTTTTTACTCTACTTTTTGCGATAAGTGTAAATTATTCCTAAATAATCCTAAATAATACTTCTGTAAATTTTACATGCTTTGGAATTTCGTTAGTGCTGTCTATTCTACTGTAAACAAGAGAGAATTATTTATGATGCATTATGATGGTGGGTAACCTTTGTTCTTGTCCGATTTAGGAGAGACAATCGTGGCGCGTCCTTTTCTGCAACCTCTACCAATTCTTCCTCATTGTACAGGACCTCCTCGACATTTGCAACCTCCAAGGCCTCGTATTGACTGAAATTTGAACTTGACTGTGAATTAGCTGCCGATTTTTTAGTCGCAGCATCTTCTTCAGCGTTCGTCATAGGAAGATCTCTAGGCTTGGCTATTAATAGTTCGTTGCATTTCTTATTGAAAAAATTTTGTACCTTGTTTCTGGAACAGAAAAGCTTTCCACAATTGACGCGAGGCTCGTTTTCGGCTTCATCGGCTTCACCTTAGTTTGTGTGCCGCTTCAGGTAGCGTATTTTGTTCTGCCGTAGAGGTGGTTTCCAATATTCTGCCGACTTGACTATCTTTACAGACATAGCCTCGCATACAGCTGCTTCAAAGATACTCATACTCATATCGTTGGAATCTCTTCATTATTTTCGGCAACATGTTATCAATAGCTAAATGAGTTTGATCGGGGATACTCCACAATCTCTCGCTCTATAAGGTTGATTCGCTGAGCTCCTCTTTCCTAAGCTAGCAGGTATATTAGATGTCGCTATATTAGATCGTCACGATGTCGGACCGATACCCGCTACCGGTCATTGAGGAATGCGACGGGTGCTCCGTGTTCTCCGTTGTTGACCTGCAGGAGGCTTAATTTCAGGTAACGGTAGTTGCCGAGAACATTGCAAAGACTGCAATCACGACTCCTTTCGGCCTGTACGAGTTCCTGCGCATGCCTCCCGTCGTGAAGAATACTTCACAAACCTTCCAGCGGTTCATGGACTCGCTGCTGAGGGACCTACCATTCGTGCGGACTTACCTCGATGACTTGTTCCTGCGATCTTCTTCTCTCGAGGAGCACCAACGGCACTTACGCCTTCTATTCGACCGACTAAAGGAAGTTGGTTTGTCCTACAAGCTGTAAAAATATCAGCTGGGACTTCTACACGTCACTGTCCTTGAATATGAGGTCTCTGCTGGCGGTCTCAAACCGCTTGAGAGGAAGGTTGCGGCCCTCCGCGACTGCGCCAAGGCCATGTCGCCCAAAGCCTTGCGACGGTTCTTGGGCATCATTAACTTCTGCCGCATGGTAATGCGGTAAAATTGGTATGGATTTACAGGTAATATCTTTTTTGTACAATACTTCGTGTGCTGACATAAATCGCAACTATTTATTGTTACAGCTACTTTTTTACGAAGTTTGTAAATATAAAAATTTTCCTGTAACATCTTTGTAATTTTTCTTTTTATAATATGATCATAGGTTTCCATGTATTTATTGGATCAATTCTGGAATTATTATTTCCGGTAATAATAATTTGTTGTTAACTTTATCTTCTTGATATACTAAATTGTTGTTAACTATATATCTATGATCAAAATTTTCTTTATTTCTTAGATTTTATATATAGTCATCTTTTTGTTGTAATAAATCCAGATTCTTGAAATATTTAATTAAATCTAGAGAAAGATTTTTCATCAACATAGCAATCTGAATTTCATCGGTGTAGTCATTGCTGCAGTCCGTTATATGTCTTGATAGAAAATCAGCGGCTATTACCTGGTAAATACTCGTACGTAATGTTGTAGTCTTGAAGAAACAAGCACCACCTCACTAATCTCGCATTCGTAAATTTACAAGTAGTTAAGAATTTCTCACGCTTCCTGATCTGTACGTATAATTATTTCTTTCGCACCTCTTAGATACGTTTCTAATTTTAAACATGACCAAACTACAGCTAAAAGTTCTTTTTCAGTTGTAAAATAATTTAATTCTGCTCCTTTTAGAGTTCTAGATATCAATGTTATAACTTTTTCATCAAGTTCATTATTTAATTGTGACAAAGCAGCGGCTATAGTATGATAACTAGCATCAGTAGTAAATATGTAAGGTTTATTGGGATCAGGAAATTTTAAAGTAATAATAGGTATCAATAAATATTTTTTTCACATTATTAAAAGCTGTTTTATGCTCAGGTAACCATTGTTAGCCTTTGCTTTGTTGCAATAAATACATTAAAGGTCTACATATTTCAGCATACTTTTTTGCAAATTTTGTAGAAAAATTAACAAATCCAAGAAAGCTGTGCAAGCTTTTGGAATTTTTGGGAGCTTTATAATTTTGGATTATTTTTAATTTACTTTTTTGAGCTTTTATACCGTATAGAGTAATAATATGTCCTAAAAATTCAATTTCTTTTTGAACTAATTTAGACTTTGAAAATTTCAATGTATAATTATCTCGACGACAACATGTAACTAATGTTCGTAAATGATGTATATGTTCATTGAATGTTTTAGAAATGCATAGTATATCATCCACAAACGATATAATAAATTGTTTTAAATCGCCAATTGACAAATTTAAAGCTCTTACTAATGCTGCTGTACTAGTACATGTACGGAAAGGTACTACATTAAATTCGTAGGTATTACCTTCGATACTAAATGCTGTATATTTTTTACTTTCATCGAGAGAGGAATTTGTCAAAAACTACTTGTCAAATCAAAAATAGAGATTAATTTTACTCCGAAATAATGTTGAAAAGTATCATCCATATGTAGTGGGGCTTCATAATCTTTAACTAATTTTTTATTTAGTTTTCGAGTATCTAAACAAAATCGTACTGATCCGTCTTTTTTAATGCTTATAATAATTGGATTAATATAATTATTAACTGATCGACGAATAACGCCATTCTTTAGCATTTCTTTGATTGCAATTCGAACATTTTCTCGATCACTGGGTATAGGATACTGTTTTGAAAAATATGGCTCTTTATCTTTTAAAATCAATTTATGAGTATATACTTTTAATAAACCTAATTTTTTACGAAATACATCTCTGAATTCGTACATAAGCGAAGCTATCTCATTTTTTTGAGCATCGGTAAGGTTAGAACTTTCATCTACTTTCTCATTAATTTCCCCTCGAGTTAGATTCACAGGATCATCATTTGTGATGCCTGCGTCTATTTCATTACGAGCTAGATCAATGAGTGATGGCATATCATCAAATTCCGAGACAGTATCATACTAAATAGTTAAGCTTTGATATGTACTTTTATCTATAAATGTATCGTTATATTTCAAGTTTTCTAAAGTATTATTAATTTCAAAATTAATTTGTACATTATATGGATCAAGTTTGAGCTTTATATTTTTCATTGTATCATAACCGATAATACAATCTTTTATTAATTTAGGAATGATTATGAAAATACGAGGGTGGTCCGATAAGTACTTAGCCTCACCGCCCGATGGCGCCACTCTCGCAACAGAAATATTCTATCACGTAGTACAACCTTCTCGATGGTTACTGTCAAGATTTCAGCCGGATCGGAGTTGTAGTTTATTTTTGAGTGCGTGTGAAAGTAAGCGTGTCCGTGGATTTTTGAAAAATGGAGAAAGAGCAGTATCGGTCGGTGATTCGATTCATGTTTTTGGAAGGGAAATCGCGCAGCGAAATGAAAAAGCGCTTGGATGCTGTGTACGGTGACTGTTCTCCTTCGATGACGACTTTAATAACATGTCCACTAATCGGAAGAGTAGGTTTATATTTAAGATCACTTAAGTTTTGATTGTAAAATTCCTCTGATATAGCAGAAATTTCACTACCCGAATCAAGTAGAGCTTTTACTGGAACATTCTCTAATACAAGAAATATTTCAGACAATTTCTCCCCCATTGCTATTATCATTATTTGATAATTCACCGTTAATTTCACATCTCGGATCTTCAAAAATAGTTAATAATTCTTTCGATACTAAATTGTTATTCGATTTTATTGTTGCAACTCGTTGCAAGCTTTTGCGTTTATCCGATTTTTGAGAAGCAACATTTACTCATTTTCCGAAGAAGTACTTGGTACATCTTGTAAAATCGGTTTTGCACTATTTCTATTTTTATTTACTTTGTTGTTCTAATTATTTGACTTATTACTTTCAATTGTTAGACTATTAATTTGTTGTTCTCTGCCGCTATCTTTTTGAGTATGACGTGAACTAATATAATCATCATTATCCAAAGAAGATAAAATCTTAATAAATTCTGATATCTCTTTTATATGTCTATCTTAAACTAATAGACGTATATCTCTATCAAAATGTCGAGATAATTTATCTATTAATTCTTCTTCATCTAGATTTTCATTTATATCAAATGCTAAATTAATTTTACATATAGCATAATTATAACGTGATAATTTTCCACCAAAATATTTACCAAATTCCATTTCGCGAGTAATATTTCTACGTATTTCAGCGTTCCAAAATTTCTCTTTAAATAATATTTCAAAATATTCAAAATTTTTAATTTCACGCTGTACTAAATCATACCATGAAGAATTTACTCCCGTCATAAATTAAAATAACAAACATAACTATTGAGCAGTATTATAATTACTTGCTTGCAAATAACGTTTGAGATCATTTAAATATTCTACTGGTCGATATTTATAACTATCATCAAAAACTGAACACGTTAAAGCAGGTTGCTTAATTGTTTCAATAATAGTTTCATTAACAATAGATCTATTTTGATCATTATTCTTCATTTTATAAATATTCTCACGAAGTACTGAAAATGTTTCATTCATTTCCATAGTAACATTATTTTTCGCTCCAATAATATCATTGAAATTATCTTCACATCTATCTTTTAAAATAGAAATAATTTCATTTGACTTTTTTAAATTTGATTCTAAATTCTTAATTATTTGATCTTGTTCAATTATTTTATTTGTCAATCTATCAACTTTATTACTTAAATTGTTAATAGTTTCAGAAATTGTTTTAAAATCATTTTGCAACTTAAACTGATCAGTATGAAATGTTTTTAATTCATCCACTACAGCTCTTTCCCATTCGTACGTTCTTTTCTGTTGCACGGTCAATTCCTCACCAATTAGTGATTCACTAAATTCGCTTAGAATCGTTTCGGAGGTACACTTAGTAGAGTTATATATTAGAAGTTTATCGTTCGACATTGCAATATCAACTCAAAGAAACCCAAAGTATTTAAACAATTCAAAACTAATAATATATAATAATGTATATATGGGTAATTCTAGGCTATTTCGATTGACTTGTAACCCTTAGGTTACGGATTTTTTTTTAATTTGGCACAATTGTTGTACACATAAAACTGAGATTTTTCCCAAATTTTGGAGACGATACATTAATTATATCAAAAGTTATTAACAATTAAAGAAAAATGATAAAAAATTTTCAAACAGCTATATTTTAAAAACTAATAAAGATATCTAAGTCGGATTTTTTTCAAAATACTTATAATGCCTTAAAATTTCGAAATAATTACAACAATAAACAATAAAAATTTTTTTTCGAAAGTTATTAACTTTTTGTTTAAACAATTGCTAATATCTCAAAAAGTATATTTTTTTTTTGAAAAATTCTTGCTCCTACGTATTCCTGAGGATTTTTGCTATCGAAATCAATCATAAAATTCAAGGGCCCGACATATCGGAAAGCGTAGCCCTAATCAAAAGAAGACGCCTCAGCGTAAGACCACGAAGACGTCCTGCTGTCGTTGCGACGTACACTGAGGCATCTTCTTTTGATTAGGACTACGCTTTCCGATATGTCGGGCCCTTGAATTTTATGATTGATTTCGATAGCAAAAATCCTCAGGAATACGTAGGAGCAAGAATTTTTCAAAAAAAAAATATACTTTTTGAGATATTAGCAATTGTTTAAACAAAAAATTAATAACTTTCGAAAAAAAATTTTTATTGTTTATTGTTGTAATTATTTCGAAAGTTCAAGGTATTATAAGTAATTTGGGAAAACTCCGATTCGGTATCTTTATTAGTTTTTTAGATTAAAGCTAAAGTACCTTTCGACCGTGAGTCCGCTGGAGCGCTACCGCAGCCTTACGCCGAGGCGTCTTCTTTTGATTAGGGCTACGCTTTCCGATATGTCGGGCCCTTGAATTTTATGATTGATTTCGATAGCAAAAATCCTCAGGAATACGTAGGAGCAAGAATTTTTCAAAAAAAAAATATACTTTTTGAGATATTAGCAATTGTTTAAACAAAAAGTTAATAACTTTCGAAAAAAAATTTTTATTGTTTATTGTTGTAATTATTTCGAAATTTTAAGGCATTATAAGTATTTTGAAAAAAATCCGACTTCGATATCTTTATTAGTTTTTAAAATATAGCTGTTTGAAAATTTTTTATCATTTTTCTTTAATTGTTAATAACTTTTGATATAATTAATGTATCGTCTCCAAAATTTGGGAAAAATCTCAGTTTTATGTGTACAACAATTGTGCCAAATTAAAAAAAAATCCGTAATCTAAGGGTTACAAGTCAATCGAAATAGCCTAGAATTACCCATATATATAATGATTTATTTATTTAATTAATAATAATATATAATAATTTATTTATTTATAATACTAATAATATAAATAATATATGAATGAGATTAATCAATTAATTTTAATAATATAGAAGATTTGACAAATAATTAAACAAATTCAAATTGCGTATTTTATATTGCAAATTTATTTCATTAATAACAATATAAGTTAAGCGCCTGGAGCTGGCCTAGATGCCATTATATGCTCTACAGTGTCAGCTAAATGATTTAAATCTGAACTAATATTTCTTAAGCTAGTATCAAATAATCTCATATTTTTCTTATAATTATTGCCTAAATTGACAAACGGATTCGCAAGTTCCATATATAAATTACGTAATTCACTCAATTCTTTTTCTAGTGACGCATTTTTACATAATATTGCTCGCATTTGTTTGTTTCTTTTTGGTATACTTAATAAAAAAACGTATAATACAATATATAAATTGAAAACTAATAACGAACTAATGACAAATAATTAACACAAACTAATGTAACAAGAGTCCTGTCACGGTCGCCAAATGTGATGTTCGTATCTCTTATAAATAATAATCGTACTCTCGTATCTAGTCGCGTTAATGAGTAAGAATTCGTTTCTAGTAAAATTACTCTAATTGTCAATAAAATAAATTGATAAATCAAATATATACGAATATGCATAAGGTTTCAAGGAAATTCAGACTATGCCCTAGTTTCTTGTGGTGCGAATTGTCCCTTAAGCAGAGCTAAAGTCTTCCTTGTAGAAGATATAATTCGGCCTAAGTTTCTTATAGCGCGAGATGTTCTATAAGTTGAGCTCAAATTATAGGAAAGGAAAAGTCTTGCTCAGTTAATTACAATGAGATAAAGAACTTAGGTATTAGCCAAGTTTATTTAATCTCATGCGCTCACTTTGCAAGGCTAGAAGTGTATACCAGTGTGGGAAGTAGGTACCCCAGAGAGGGTATGTTTGAGGATAGCAGCCCACCGCTGCCAGGCACGTTGATGGAGGTGAGAGAGAGAGAGAAATCGGTCTGGAAGCAAGAGATTTATTTTAGCACCAAGTCAGATATACAGCTAGGTGTGCTCGGCTTGAGTCGCAAGTTCGGACTGGCGCACGTGCGCGCGAGCTAAGGCACAGCGCCGAGCCATGATCGGTCAGGCAGAGAGGAGATTTGCCGATTCTGGCCGTGAGAGAGCTGTGTGCCCCCGCATAATCCCCCACGAGAAAAAGCATTAAAAAATTAAGTGTATAACAAGGTGGGTGGCTAACGCACAAGTCGACTGACAAAAACAATCTAATATTGCGGATCAAAACTATAGTTACAAAAAAAAAATTACAACTAAAGACAAGTCGAGAACAGATACATGTAAGGTAATTGGGGCACAAGAACAATAACTGTTAAATTAGTGCTCCGAAAAGCCTTAATACGAAGGATTCAGTCTCGAAAATTTCTGGTTTGATTAGAAAAGGTTGACAAGTTTCCCACACGCTTCGAGGAAAGCTGTCAAGATCACAATCGTTAATTAGATAACGCAATACAAATTGACTTAAAACTAAAGCTTAATGCTACTTAGTACTAGGGTCGAAATGAACTCGGCGAGGAATCTGAAGCTGATCTGATCGCAAGTTTTTAAAGAGGAAACAGGCCTTTTGGAATCAACGCACGGAACAGAGAGATCCAAAAACGGAGTGTTGAGACTTTCCGGAACAAAATAAGCCGGTTTAAGTAACTCCGTCGATACGACCTTAGGCACCCCCTTCACATCGATCTGAGACGCGCTCGAGAATCTTAAAGGGTCCGGAGTAGGGCCTTTCGAGATATTTGACTACTGGAGAGCGCTGAAAAACATGCGTGCACGAAGCGAGGTCCTTGAAAACGAAGGGACGCGTGCCGTGGTGATGTTTAACTGACACTAGCTTGAGCTGACGCATGTGCTTGCGGTAATCCTCAATAAATATTTGAGGATTGGCCATAAAGTCGTCGGATATGAAAAATTCGCTTGGAATGCGGAGGCTGATTCCATAGAGGAATTCAGCGGGGGACGCACCCGTGTCGAGACGCACAGCTGTGCGCAAGCCGAGGAGCACGGTGGGAAGGACGCTTCGCCAATCAGGATTGTTGTGGCACATGAGTGCAGTTTTAAAGCTGCGGTGTTAACGCTCAATAAGGCCGTTGGCGGCAGGATGATACGCGGCGGTCCGCTTGCGTTGACTGCCAAGGAAGGCGAGATACGCGTTGAAGATCTTCGCTTCAAATTATGCACCCTGATCGGTGGTGTGGAAACGAGGAGCACCGAAATGCACGACCCAATGCTCCGGGAACACACGAAGAACGGTAGAAGCTTCAATAATTTTAAGAGGCACCGCCTCAGTCCACCGCGAAAAACGGTCAATCATGGTTAAAATATAAGTTAGCTATCGCAAGCTTTGAGAAGCCTAACAATATCCATGTGTACGTGATGAAAACGGTCGCTAGGAGCTTCAAATTTGATGGGCTCATTTTTGACGTTGCGAGAGATTTTCGCTTGTTGGCAATCAGGGCAAGCTTGATACCAGGCTTTGATGTGTCGATACATTGTAGGCCACACGTACCTCTGCCTAAGCAATTGGGTCGTGACCTTGGAGCCAGGATGCGATGGCGAGTGGAAAAGGTCGAAAACTCTTTTACGAAGAGTTTTCGGAACGTAGGGGCGAATTATGTTGCCCGTTAGATCACAATAGAGACGATTGTGGTTGTGACCAAACTCAATGCTCTTGAGTTTAAGCGAGTGGTTAGATGATTCGAGGAGCTCTTTCAACTCTGTGTCGTGCTGCTGGTGCTGCACTAGCTCGGGCATTTCGAAGTCGAGGGGAAGACGAATGATCTCTACGCGCGAGAGAGCGTCCACGGCTACGTTGGCTGTGCCAGGGAGGTACTCAAAATGCGTGGTGAACTGCGAGATGAAACAAAGCTGGCGGCTCTGACGCGGACAGGCCT